>NC_138189.1:18902591-20270091 GCF_964194105.1 Spermophilus citellus | reverse complement strand
TCCCAGGAATCTCCAAACTGCTTTCCAAATTGGCCGCACCAATTTGCAGTCCCACCAGCAATGTACAAGTGTACCCTTTTCTCCACATCCTCACCAGCACTTGTTGTTTGACTTCATAGTGGCTGCCAATCTTACTGGAGTGAGATGGTATCTTAGGGTGGTTTTGATTTGCATTTCTCTGACTGCTAGAGATGGTGAGCATTTTTTCATGTACTTGTTGATTGATTGTATATCCTCCTCTGAGAAGTGTCTGTTCAGGTCCTTGGCCCATTTGTTGATTGGGTTATTTGTTTTCTTATTGTCTAATTTTTTGAGTTCTTGGTATACTCTGGATATTAGGGCTCTATCTGAAGTGTGAGGAGTAAAAATTTGTTCCCAGGATGTAGGCTCCCTATTTACCTCTCTTATTGTTTCTCTTGCTGAGAAAAAAACTTTTTAGTTTAAGTAAGTCCCATTTGTTGATTCTTGTTATTAACTCTTGTGCTATGGGTGTCCTATTAAGGAATTTGGAGCCCGACCCCACAATCTGTAGATCGGAGCCAACTTTTTCTTCTATCAGACGCAGAGTCTCTGATTTGATATCAAGCTCCTTGATCCATTTTGAGTTAACTTTTGTGCATGGCGAGAGAAAGGGATTCAGTTTCATTTTGTTGCATATGGATTTTACTGGATATTCTTTTCAACAAACTACATTTTAAAATGTAGGATGTTTCAGTCTTAAAAATAACATGTACTAGAGCCTTCAAAAAATTAATGCTTCTAGCTCAAATCCCAGTGACCTTTTGGGTCAGAGCCCTGAGAGTCTTGGGTTTTTAAGGTCAATTTAACCAAACAGATCATGTGTAAAATCAGAGCTTTTCTTTAGGTTTCTGTGTAGGGCGCCATATTTTTATCCCCCTGTTATTAATTAATGAGCACCCTCAGCCTAGGCAAGAGTTCAATTGCAATCAAAGCTCAATAAACTTATCTCAACATTGGCAGGGAGATGTATTTGCAAATACATTTTGTTAACTGCCTTAAATCCTTTCAGAACAAAGCTGGGAATAGATCATCTTTCTGAAATATGCATGCACAGTATTTCTTTACCCCTGGAGCATTCTCCTTTGAGATTAGACCTGTGCAGATCAGATATGCTTTTATGCTTTAGCTAAAGTGCATATAAACTTTGGATTTCAGTGCCAACATAATCAGCTTCTTTCTTCCTTCCCAGGCACCTCTGTGAGTGTTTCCACCTTTAATCTGGTGGCCATATCTCTGGAGAGATATGGTGCAATTTGTAGGCCCTTACAGTCCCGCGTTTGGCAGACGAAATCCCACGCTCTGAAGGTGATTGCTGCTACCTGGTGCCTCTCCTTTACCATCATGACTCCGTACCCCATTTATAGCAACTTGGTGCCTTTTACCAAAAATAACAACCAGACCGCAAATATGTGCCGCTTCCTACTGCCAAATGATGTTATGCAGCAGTCCTGGTAAGGAGGCACTGTGTTTATTTTTTTTTTAAATATAACTTGATACATCTGCAGCATGAAAATCTGGAATGCCTTGGCCAGAATACTTGGGGGATCAGGGTCCTGGAGACTTTTTGAGTTGCTAACCCCTAATGAGGCATTCTAACCTCATCCTAGAGTAAGAGTAAGCAAACACACAGCTGGAAAGCTCTTTTTTAAATGCCATATGTAGATTGCTTCAATCTATACTATTGAAACCCTATAGGGTAGATAATATCACTGTGCCCATTTTACAGATGAGGGAACAGAGTCCTGGAAAGGTCAAGTGGCCTAAACTCATAAACCAAATTCACATGGAGCAGAGTCTCTGTGCTTAATGACTCTGCAGTATGCTTGCAGAAGGTCTAGTGGAGGTTTAAGCCAGGTGACTCAGAAAGCTACAATTTTCTAAAGAACTGAAGATAGAACTGAGAGTGACTCCCAGATCCCGCGTGACTATTAGAGCTGCACTGTGATGCTTGCCCAGAACACTTGACCAGAGAAAGGCGAGATTCTAATACCTGTTCCTTGGCTTACTAGCTGGGTAACTCTGGGAAAGTTCACACAGTGCCCTAGGCCTCAGGGTCTTCATTTCTGCAAGGGATTAATACAATAAATCTACCGTATTGGGTGGCTCTAAGGCTCCAGTAAGAACATGAGTAGAAAAAATGTCTTTATAAAGAGGTGATACAAATACAGAGCATCATGTTTACTAATTCCAAGAATGTTTTAGAAGCCAGAAGTAGGCATTCAGAAACAGAGGCTCAAGACGGAGATCTTCTCTGCTTTCTCTGCCTTCCTCCTTCATTTTAACCGGGTAGCACACGCACCCACAAAAAGAATTATGCTACATGGGCTGGGGTGGGGCTCAGAGGTAGAGTGCTCACCTAGCATGTGTGAGGCACTGGGCTCCATCCTCAGCACCACATAAAAATAAAAAAGATATTGTGTCCACCTGTAATTTTCAAAAAAGAATTGTTACAAAGGAGAGGGATATTTCTAAGACCTGAAAGGGAATCTTATCAACATGTCCAGTTGTGATGAGAAAGGGCCCAGCCGCCGTCAGCCTCTGACAATTTGATGGCCTAATGGTGCAGCCTTGCACTTGCCAGGCTGCAGAAGTGATTTAGGGGCCGGACTCATAGAGAGGAGGCTGCGGTGCCTCTGGAAACAAATGTGTTTAGAGGAAGCAGAGTTCTACCCAGCCAGGCACTCTACCAAGCATGCCACCATGGAGAATAAACACCCAAGGAAATCTTTGAGCTGCTGGGGTGTCAGAAAGAGACAGGATGCCATATTTCATAAAACAAAAAGGAGATTTTCTATCATCCCTGTGTAGGCATATGATTATTCTCTTGCTATAAAGTCAACAAACTGTGTATTGTGATGCGTATGAGTAGTGACTCCAGCGTCGTATTGCTTGGGTTCAGATTTCAACTCTGTCACTAGCTGCGTGACTTTAGACACGTTATTTAGGTCTCAATTTCCTTTTCTCTGAAATAGGAATTAGAATAATAGTGTCTACTTCAAAGGTTATTATGGGAGTTAAATGTACTATTTTATGTAAAATGCTTAATCTGGTGTGTAGCACATATTACAAATCCTCAATGAATGTAATCTCTATTATTATGATTATTAATTTTGGTAACATATAATATATAAATCACATATTCTCATTTTTAAGCTATTAATATTTTTAATGTATTTTTTATTTATTCTTTTTAGATATACATGCCTATAGGATGTATTTTGACATATCATACATACATGGAGTATAACTTCCCATTCTTGTGGTTGTACATGATGTGGAGTATATTCATGTATGAACATAGGAAAGTAATGTCCGATCCATTCTACTCTCTTTCCTATTCCCATCCCCTTACATGTTATTGTCTTTTTTTTTTTTTTTAAGACAGGGTCTCCCTAGGTCACTTAGGCCATCCTCAAGCTTCTCTACCCTCCTGTCCCAGACGCCTGACATCTGGGATCACATGCATACATCACCAAGCCCAGATTTTCATTATTTTCTAACACGTAAACTTGTTCCAGGCACAAAATCATGCCAACCTTTTTCAATTTGACCAGTCCTTCACAAGACGTTCCATCTAAAAAAAGAAAAGAAGAAAACAACTTCTAATGACGGAACCTCCAGACATGGAATTTTCAAGGGTATTAAAGACTAGTAATGAATGTGTCTGCTCAAATAAAGATGCTCAAATAAAGATGCCCCTAGATCATCCCTTCCCATTTGAGTCTGAAGGTCCAGAGTTGCTGGTAATTGGATTTCTTTCAATTTTATTAGGCACACGTTCCTGCTGCTCATCCTCTTTCTTATTCCTGGAATTGTGATGATGGTGGCGTACGGATTAATCTCTTTGGAACTCTATCAAGGAATAAAATTTGATGCTAGCCAGAAGAAATCTGCTAAAGGTAAATATCTTTTAACTGTCTGTTTACGTCAAAAGAGCATGAAAGCGTGTTGTCTTGACTTGAGAGGACACACCAGACCCTTCACAGAGTATACTGAAGTCTCTGAAGACAATTCTTATGAAACTCTGTGTCTTAGGGCCAGGATTGGTTCCCACCCTCTATTTATTCATCTATAAGATGGGGAAATAATTCCTTTCAAAAGGGCACCAAGAGGAATAAAAAGAGATAATACACATATCACCCAACTATCAGAGAGAGCCACACGTCCCAGACTTTCCGTCCCCCTGTATTCAAGTGGACACCCTGCAATAACCAATGCTAATTATAATCCTGGCCTGTGTTTGGGTCTCTCCAAAGGCCTCAGAAGAAATCTGACAGACACTCCACAAGCCCCATCCTCTCTCCCCCCTCTCATGCTCACTCTGCAGTGACCACAAAGCCTGACCCCTTCCCCGCTCACTAAAATTGCACCAACACCTGTGTTGACATAGCCTCTGCCTTCTCACTCCACCTCCTCACTTGGCTTTTTACTACGTAGATAACTTAGTCTCTCTGACTTCTGTAGGTTTCCTTGACTCTTTCTCACCATCTCACAATAAAAACTCTCTGAAACTTAGCAAGCAAGCAGGAGCTTCCCCTAGGGACCAGGAAAGACAGGAAAATTATCTAATAATTTCTATCCTTATACTATTTTGTCCCAGGTATTATTATACATTGTGTCATTCACATATATTATTAAAATTACATTACATTTTATTTGTGTACACACACACACACACACACACACACACACACACTAGTTTTAAGTGGCTTTTCATTCCAAGGAGAGAACTAATAGGGATCAATTCTTACCCAAGGTCAGTGTAGGTCAAGGTGACCTTGATTCTTCAGTTCAGGTTTGTCTGGGCCTCCCAGATGGAGGGAGGCTGAGGCTCCATGCCCTCTGTCTGGCATGACCCTTCCTGAGCAATAAGTGATGTCCCTTGCCCTCCCAGAGAGGAAACCGAGCACGGGCAGTGGCAGCCGATTCGAGGACAGCGACGGCTGCTACCTGCAGAAGTCGCGGTCCCCGAGGAGGCTGGAGCTCCAGCAGCTGTCCACCCGCAGCGGCAGCGGCAGGCTCCACCGCGTCCGGAGCAGCAGCTCGGCCGCCAACCTGATGGCCAAGAAGCGGGTCATCCGCATGCTCATGGTCATCGTGGTCCTCTTCTTCCTGTGCTGGATGCCCATCTTCAGCGCCAACGCCTGGCGGGCCTATGACACCACCTCTGCCGAGCGCCACCTCTCAGGGACCCCCATCTCCTTCATCCTCCTGCTCTCCTACACCTCCTCCTGTGTGAACCCCATCATCTACTGCTTCATGAACAAACGGTTCCGCCTCGGCTTCATGGCCACCTTTCCCTGCTGCCCCAACCCGGGGCCCCCGGGGGCGAGAGGAGAGGTGGGAGAGGAGGAGGAAGGCAGGACCTCGGGGGCGTCCCTGTCCAGGTACTCCTACAGCCACATGAGCGCCTCTGCTGCAGCCCCCTGAGCCGGCCTGCCCTCCACTGCGCTGGGAGGAGGGGGCCAGGGAGGGGGAGGAGGAGGGAAGCGCAGCAGGCAGGCCCCATGTCCTATGGAAGCCTTCCCTGGCTGCTTTTCATCCTTCCCCCAGTTCCAGAAGGAGATGCACTGGTGGGGGTGGGGGGGCGAGGGACCTGACTTGGTTTCCAGGTAGGTCAAGGCAAGACATTCCCAGTGACATTCACCATCAGAAAGCCTCAGCAAGCCCCTGGGAGTCCCCCAGGATCAGGCTGCAAATGTAATTACCAAGCACCTGTTCAAAGTGGAGATTCCGACCCTACTGAGCTTCAGAAGGTTCTGGAACACCCAAGGTGGGTTCTTGCTTCTGGTAGTGATACTGCTATTCTCTGTTTCTTCTGCTACTGAAGAGCGGGGAAAGCTCCTTGCCCCTGGGGAGTACCCTGGGCTTTCACTACATACAGTAACCTCCACCAAGAGAAGCGAAGCAGACCTCCTCTGACCATTTTTGTAGGAAGAGAACAATATGATTTTTTTTTTTCATCTTGAAGTTAGTTAGGACAGAGGCCCATGTTGTCATCAGACGAGCAAAAAGCATGTTTTCTGAAACACAGAATTTAGAGCTCATGTTTCCACAAAGAGAAGAGAGTACAAGGAAATAGCCAGATGGAATGGGATCTTACCATATGGAATGTTGAGCAGCAGAAGGTGCATAGGATGTTTTTTCTACTTTCGTGATATAGATTGCCTAACTTCTCCTTTATGTGGTATTTAACATCATAATTTCCTTGCCTTCACTAATTTTTCATATTCATCTATACTTCCTCTTCCAGAAGGACTTTCCAGGTACAGGAGAATTGTAAGGCCAAGGGTAAAAATGTCTATAGTCAAGCCCCCAAAGCAGACTCATCCTAATTGGACTTAGTCAGCAAACAGCTTTTGAATGCCAACACTGTCTATGCTTCTAAATGCAACTTGCTAATAACCAGTTAATTGTATGTGTGTGTATACATTGGACATATAATTATGTTCTTTACATATAAGGAAACTCTTTGGTGTGTTTAAAAATAGAATTAATAATGGATGTTGGAATTCAGCTAGTATTAATCATTTAATTATCCTTCCTAGACATACCAGTTCATGTGAACTTGTTGTTGGCAAGATTAATGTTGAAACCTCTCTCCTCTAAGAAATATCAATTTAAAACAAGATGTGCATTACACACTCAGATACCAAGAAGTGCATTTCTAGAATAGTATGTACCAGTCTAGTCTACCAGCACTGCTTTGTTTTTCTTTTAAGAGTAACCTTGTCCTATTTGTTTAGATAAATTAATATGGACATCTTTTTTAAAAATGCAGACAACTTTGACAGAAGCATGTTTGCATGCTAGCATGGGAAGTAAACAAGTACACGAATTTTAAAAAAGGAAGTTCCCAGCTTCATGCCTTCAAGTATCTGAGAAGAAGTGAGCTTGTCTTTTGCTTCTTATTTCAGGGGCCATAACCAAACACTGATCCAGGCCTGATGCTCTGGGTGGTATAGGGTGAGGGATTTCAATTGTCAAAAAATAATAATAAAAAAAAATTTAAAAAGGTGGAAGGGGAGTGAAGAGAGTGACAAGAAATGATGGGTTAAAATACACTGTAGAATTTGGCAAGATGTAAGCATTGCTTTTGCTTAATAGCAGGTAGTCTAAATGGGGGTTTTCAAGCTAGAGCATTCCTTCCTCTGACCACAATCATAAAGATTTCAAGGTAAAAGTTCAACCAACTAAAATGTGTCCTGCTAAAATTGTAATGATAAAAGGCCTAAAAAATAAAAGTATCTCCAATATTTGAGTATGTCCTACACTAGCTACAATTTTCCTGTGAGAAGAATAAGTCTTCTCCTCTGGCAGTAATTAGCATATAAATGAAGATAAATTAGTAATCCCCCACTATTGGAAACCTCTGGAAGTTCCAAAGATATGTTATCCTGAAAATAAAGTTCCCAGATTTAGCTAATAAAAATGCAGATGCACAGCTAAATTCTAATAGATAAGCAATCAGTAGTTCTTAGCATGAGTATGTTCCATGCACTAAAATACATCTTGTATTTTATATAGCAACGCTACCCTGAAAACTTTGAAAAAGCATGTAAAATATATATATATAAGATTCCCAACATAAATTAATTTATTGGTAGGTCTTTCGCTTAAGGGAAGCTTTTTTGTAAAAAGAGGGAAAAAAAGCTATTAACTTTCAGAATCTGATCTTTGGAAAGGTTTGTTTTGCTGATTAAAACTTTTTTAATATAATGCTCCTCTCATACTTTGCTTACTGCCTCTATTCCTAGCTAAAGCAGTTTACTAATTTGACTTTAAACTGAATCGACCAATAGAGTTAAGAAAACAAGTACATCAGTTTTCTGGCATTTTTCCAGTGTCTTTGTCTTTCCTTCATCACCGGAGTGGTGAGTTACAGCACTGGAATGGAGAGCTGTCTCTGCTGTTTAATTAAATCGTGTGTCTCAGTGACTTCTTGTGCTCCAGTCACCGTGGTAACCTCTCCTCACATACTTTTGGGGGTAAAAAGAGCAGTGCCTGGATTTCCAGAGCTTGGTTACACATGTCCCTGTATGCTTAATAGTTTCCCCTCCGTTCAAGCAAAATGTGATCCCATGAAAGGAGTGATGAGTTGAGCCTCCGCTGTACTTCCCTCCTGTGTTTTGCCAGTAAATGCATACAGTAAGTGTTCAATAAATGTAGTGACCACTGTCACTCCTCCTGTGCTTTGGGTGGCCTCCCTTTCTGTCTGCAGCTGTGGGGAAGACTCATTTGTAGGGGTGGGAGAAGCAGAATTTCTACTAGACTTTTCCCAGTCCATATGCATCTCACCCAAGGTCCTGAAGTGGGACAGTGGGTGGGAGTTTTCCCTCCCTCTTCCCATAGCCTTGGCTGTGACCTCTCTCTCCTCCGTGGTGTGTGTGTGTAGGTAAAGGGTGAATGTAATAATCCATGATGTTACTAAGGGAGGTGTCGTTGCTGTTGATGGGGTAACAAGGGCTGGGAGCTCCTGGTGGGTAGAGTCCTTAGCTCTGATATCCCTGATCTCATTGTAAACAGACAGATGGACATTTCTACTTCATGCTCAAGAACCCAGCTCCCCCCTAGGGCAGAGGAGGGCTGTCAATGCCCACAGGCCCTGCTGGCTGTTCCTCCCATCCACTTGCACCCCTGAAGGGGCCCTTTGGGAGCCTGGGCCACCCCACTCATGCCGTGTCCACTACTTCCCTGTGGCTGGCTCTCAGCTCCAGATTGGTACTTCCCTCCCTCTTGGACTGGAAGTTTCTGACCTCTCTGACGTCCTGGCCCCCCTCAAGCGGATAGCTTCCCAGATTCCCAGGCCTGCTCCTGCAGACCAGGGCCAGCCCGGCACATGGCACCCCACCCACCAGCTCTCTGAAGCACAGCTGGGTGCAACTGCAGCTCCCCTTCTCACCCAGGAAGAGAGTTGGACAAGCTCAGATCACCCAGCACTGGGCACTGCTCATGCCCACTACAGACTCTCAGCAAGTGCTTCAGGAATGGAGGGGGATGAGTGAGTGAATGAATGAAAGAAACTGAATAGATTGTCCCCTGTGCAGCCCTTCTCAGGCCGGGCACGTGGGCAGGGCACACCTTCCCAGCCAGGGACTCCCGGGCAGTGGCAGCGGAGCTTGATTGGGGTGAAGCTGAGCAGAAGTGGCGTTCTCTTTCCTCCCAACCACACAGTATGTGACATCCAGCACATCTTGCTTGCTAGATTGGTGACCCTAAAAACTACTTCTGTGGGTAAAGAGGTAAAGTCCAGAGATCTGTGTCCCAATCTCAGTGACTGTCACTAACTGGCTGTGTGGTGACAGGCTAAGTCACATCCCCTGCCTGGGGACCCGTCTCCTCCTGTGCATATTGGGGTAGGAGGGGTTGTGGCTTCACATCTGATGCTGTGTGACTGGGAGGGGCAGAGTTTGCTGTCCTTTATCATCCCCACCCACCCCTTTAATTTCGCTGGCTTTGTATCGACTTAGTGATTAGAGCAGGTCCTTGACACCCAAGCTTACAACCGCCTCTGAGGAAGACTGTTGGGGAGAGGGGCCAAGTCCCAGAAAGGAGTCTCCAAGCTCCCGGCTCTTCTAGGTCACAGCTTCCCAGAGCGACTGGTGGAGGCTGAACCCTGGAACACCAGCCCCATTGCAGCTGAAATATGGATCAAAAATCCACTCCCCTAATAAATTTGGCCGAGGAAGGACAGGGACACCAACATTTATTGAGCCCTGGTCCATATAGGCAAGTCTCTGACAGCAATGAATGAATGTTACATGTGGATTCTTATTTAATTATGCCAACAACACATACAGGGTACCATTTTCCACATCTCGCAGGTGAAGAAACTGAGGCTCACGTGTGTGGTAACAGGTCCAAGTCAGACAGCCAGGAAGGGAGGAGGGCAGGAGAAGCCCCATTTTAACTCACCAGGCTGCTGTTGAGAAGAGGGACATTCGTTATTCTAAGTGACCAACAGATGGCTGTGTAGTGTCCTGTAGTGATTTCCAGTTCCTGGTCCTTGTGTGGTCACAATCTTAGGGAAGGAAGTCCCTGTCTTGCCCCCTCTCCTGCCTTCCCTGTGGATAGTTAGCCCTCACTCCAGCCCCTGCCTGTGGATGACCTGAAAGGTGAGTTTTTGTGCCTGTGTCCTGGATGCTCTTTCTCTGTGTTTATTTTTAGGAGGAAGATAATACACTTGACCACCTCACAGGAAAGCCAAGAGATAGGATCGGTGAACAAGCTTCCACAGCTTGGCAAATTATCAACGTTATTAAGACAGATCTGTTTTCTCAGAATTATCAGAAAGGAGACAGCGCGGGCCAACTCAGCCTGCAGTGTAGATGGCTGTTTCCCCTTCACCTGTCACCTTTCCATAGAGTCCCCCTTCAACAGGGGATCATGTTTCCTTCCCAACCTTCCTTCCAAATCAGTCAGAACAGAATGATTGCTATTCTCCCACCCTTCCTTGTACTCAAGTCTCCCCTGGTTGGGAATATTCCCCCTTATCTTCAGCACATTCTCATAAAAACTTACCATTCTCCCTGGCTCAGATCACCTGTTCGCTTCCCCATAAGTCCTCTGTGTTCCTCTATCAGAAAGGATTCCCCTCCTCCGAGCTCTCAAGCATGCCTGTGTATACTTGAGATTTCTAACACCGGCTCGTCTCTCCATCCCACTCCTTACTGCTTTCTAATGAAACCCCACTACACACAGACATCGACCATATTATGTTCAAGGGAAGAAAAAAATCTAGTTTCAAGGAATGAATCATCATGGAGCTGTGCCAGACGTGATCAGAGCCTTCCCTCCTGCGGTTATTGGTTTAAGGATTGCTTTGTGTTCCAGTTCTAGCCATGATGGCTAAGAGTAGGCTCCCTGGTTTACAAGAGAAAGAAAGCCCTAACTTATGGCAAGTTCGCTGAATTCTGTGGTGTAAATATTTCCACCATGGCCAATCTAGAGTTATCAGTGTGACATCGTCCAAACAAGGAGCTGGGAAGAGATGGGAAGAGCACACTCTTGTATGAGTGCTACCACGCAAGTAGAGGAAGCATAAACCACCAGGCACATAAATGACCACTAAATGTAGTAATTAGGAAAGGATGCATTTTGAATATTTATAACCAGGTATCCTGAAAAATGAAACAACTGACTCTTAGAAACCAATATAAGCCCACATGGGCACACTCCTGGGTTTCGCCAGTGAAGGTGAGGAACAGTCCACGTGGGGCTCCTGGGTTACTGGTCAGCATTGGTTGCTTTGTGCTTCAGTACTGAGAAACCCCCAAATTTAGCATAGAACATGGAAAATGAAGGTATTAAAAACATGTTTTATGAACAGAACCTTCATCTATAAAACATTCAGGCTAGATCAGGGGTTTGCAAATTTTTTTTTTTTTTTAAAGAGAGAGAGAGAGAGAGAGAGAGAGAGAATTTCAATATTTATTTTTCAGTTTTCGGCGGACACAACATCTTTGTTGGTATGTTGTGCTGAGGATCGAACCCAGGCCGCACGCATGCCAGGCGAGCGCGCTACCACTTGAGCCACATCTCCAGCCCTGGGTTTGCAAATTTTAACACAGAAAACCCTTTCCCGTCCTCACCCCCAAAACAACTCTATGGAATTCCAAAATGGGAAAGAAAGGAATGGGGACTTTGAGACCTTTCCCAGTGGGACCTCCTGGGATCCATAGAACACAGTTTGAAAACCAGTAATGTGAATCCACTGAGAGACCAATAATCTGTGATGCTAAGATTGCAGTCTCAGCTTTTGTTGGGACCAGCCAATGACTTCAATCCACAAGGCATTTCCAGAAATGCCAAGCCGTTGGCTCTTGGGTAGAGCAGACTACCTTCCATTATACTCTCAATTACAAACCATCATACATCATTCAGGCCCTCCTGGCGTTGCTGCGAGGCTCTCTCTGTAGGGTTTCCTGCCAGAGATGCGCTGGGCCAGAGATGCTGGCTGGGGGCCTGGGTATTGTTCTCTCCAGCAGCAGCAGGACTGCCTGCTGCACACAGAAGCCCATTGTCCCTGCTCTGGCTTGTCCCTGCCATCACCACAGCCCTCCTCCAGCCAGCAGGGGGACTGGGTTTTCCGGTCTTCCTATCTGACAAATCAAGGCCCCAGCATGCGCTCCACCCCTGCATTACAGGACCACGTATTCTTAGTTCCCAAACCTCCTGTGGAAGGGTTAACTACCCCAGACCTGAGGTCTCTCCTACCTCCTGCCATTTTGACTCCCCATTCCTGCCTGACGGAAATTTCCAGAAAGTCTCACCCCTTGGAACTTGCATGATATCAGCTCAGAGGATCAGTAGCAACCAGCAAGCCTGTCCCCAGGCACCTTGGACAGCCTGGACCTCAGTTAGGAGTTCATACAATTCACCCCTCTGTACAAAGGGAAGGAGTCCAAGGGTCTGTGGTGAGAAATACGTGGACCCCCTTCCCTGCAGGCCACAGCATTTAGCTATGGGAAGACCTGGGGCCTCCTGCCATGGCCAAAATGTGTCCCCCTAAAATTCATATGTTGAGGCTATAACCCTAATACCTCAAATGTGGCTATATTTGGACACAGAAATGACCAAGTAAAAATGAGGCCACTGGGGTGGCCCTGACACAATCTGACTGGTGTTCTTAAAAGAAGAATAGGACAGCCAGGCTGGGACTAGGGCTGCTTAAGTGTTTGCCTGGCAAATGGGAGGCCCTGGGTCAGCTCCCCAACACTGGGAGAAAAATCAATTAAAGAGGGGGACTCACAGAGGAACCACCATGCGAAGAGGTAGCCAAGATGACAGCACTCCCCAGAAGTCGACCGCTGACCCCTTGACCTTGATGTATCCCCTCTAGACTACTGGGGTGGGGGGATAAATTTCTGTTGCTTCAGCCACCCAGACTGTGCTACTTTGTGATGGCAGCCCCAGCAAATCAAAACACCACCCCTCCTGAAGGATACAGGCTGGGGGTGGGGGGACACTCTCTTCCCGAGGCCCAGAACCAGCCCCAGCCGGTCAGGGAACATGGAGGCTCAGAAGGCCTCTTCCAGCCGACCCCTGAGGCGGGGCTAAGACCGCACACCTGTTCCTGATCCCTCCTCCCTCAGCTGCCTCTGGCTTTCCCGCCTGGTCCTTAAGGACAGAGCACAGCTGCAGCCAGAAGACAGCGAGAAGAGGCAAATAAACCAGAGAAGAGGCAAATAAACCAGACAGCGGGAGGAAAACTGCTAGTGGAGGGTTTCAGCCAAGCTGAGAAATTCTCTAGGGGGGAGCCAATAGATCCCGGATCCCAAGACCTGATGCAGCAGGTGTTTTCTTGAATGCCTCCCAGGGGTGGGGTTGCCAGATCACACACAAAATGCCACTTCCATTTGAAGCTCAGATTCACGGTGAATAAATTCTCAGTATGTGCATGTCCTGTGCAATGTATTTTTACTTGCTGAGTCTGGCAGCCCTGTCTGGGGGCCATCCCTAGTGCAGTCGTGGGGCCACAGGGAAGGAGGCCTGGGAGAGAAGTAATCAAATATGACAGGCGCTGTGCTGTGGCTACACACACAGAGGGCATGACCAGCAGTCACAAAATAGATGCTGAGCCAATTTAGAAAGAAGGATAGGAGTGATCGTTCTCCATCACCTCCCCAACCCTGTGGCCTCTCTCTTGGAGTCGAGTCAAAGATCTCAGATGTTTCTGTTTCCTGGCACGGCTGCAGAGAATCACCATGAAATTGGTGGCTTCAAACAACACGGATTCATTATCTTACAGTTCTTAAAGCCAGAAATCTGACAGAGTCTCATTGGGTCCGAAACCAAAGTGACAGTAGCACGGCATTCCTTCCGGAAACTTTAGGGGAGAATCCATTTCTTACCCATTCCAGTTTCTTGAGGCTGCCCGAATTCCTTGGCTCCTGGCCTCTCCCGCCATCCTCAAGGCCAGCGGTGTGGAATCTTCAAATCTTGCTCCTCTTCCTTCCTCTCCCTTTCCCCTCCCATCTCCTTCTCTGACTCTCCTCCTTCCCTTTTATAAGGACCCTTGTGATTATAGGGTCAGCTCACCTGGATGGTGGTACCGTATTCATAAGTCCTGAAGATTAGGACAGACACATCTTTGGGATTAGCCTATCTAAGTGTTTTTCCCAGGTGAAACACTTGTCGAGGCTACTGTAGGAAAAGACAAATTTTGACCTGGGTCCACAGCTAGATATATACAAGGAGTGCAAGAAAACCAAGGCTCTGAGTGCTGGGGGTTGAGACCTAGGTCGTCATACAGGAGGGCAAAGGGAAAGAGATGGGCCTAGCAGAAGGCGCACAGACTCAAGCTGAAATACAGAGATGTACTCAGACAACACAACCCTAACCCTTTGGGGTGTGTTGTCCCAGTACATCTCTGTATTTCATGTCTTCTGCATAGTGTGCCCCCCCACTACCCAGGGGGACATTTCTAGTGCTCTAAGACTGCCCTAAATATCCCTTTCCACCAGGTCTCACTGAATTTGGACCAAGAGCACAGAGGCTCTCTGGAGATCACAGCTCTGGGGTGGCTGGGAGCCTCAAACCATCACAGCCTCAGTCTACATGCAGACACCTGGGGAGGGAGATACAGACCCTAGAGTTGTCGTGACTGAGATCACCAGGGCTGCCAGAACTAAGGACCACAGTCTGGGTGGCTTAAAGAGCAGAATGTATTGCCTTACAGTCCTGTGGGTCCAAGGAGTCACCTGGGCTGGTTCTTTCCTAGGACAGGAGGGAGAACCGGCTCCAGGCTTTGCCCCACACTCATGGTTGCGGGCCATCTCTAGTGCCCTGGGCTAGGAGCACCGTCCAGCTGCTGCTTCCGATTTACAGGGTGTTCTTCCATATGCAAGTCCTCTTCTTATAGAACACCTTAGATGAAGGCCCACCTTAATGCATTCATTAACTAATCGCACGTGTAATGATTCCATTTCCAATTAAGGTCACATTCTAAGGTTCTGAGGGATTGCAACTTCCACGTAGAGATTTTGGAGAGACATGATTCAACCCAAACTAGTGTTCAGAGACTTTGTCTCTAAATTTCATAGTTTTCTGTGAAGAGGTACAATCATCGTACCCACGAAGCATTCACGTCTCCCTCAGTGTGTGAATGACATCTGACTGCATACAAGCCCCTGGCTACTCGGCTCAGGTCAAAAAGCAGTTTCAGATGCACAGTCTCCCTCCTCGCTCCTGATTGCACTAGCTCCTACAGGTGGGTACAAACCTCATTTTATGTTGAGACCTTAAGAGACGGAGTGCCCTGCCAGCGCCACCTCACCATGGAGAGCGGAGCAGGGAGCTTCACCCTCAGTACACACACACCCATTGGCCCCTCAGAGAAAGGACAGGCGGTCAAGACCAGGTCTAGATTCACCCAGGGACTTCCCTAGCTGGAAACAAAGTCCTCTGCAGGCCGCCAGCAGATGACTGGGTCTGGACTCTTTTGGTGAAATTGTTGAGGTGCAGCAAGTGCTGCCAGTCAGGCACAGTTTCCCGGGGAACGGGCACAAGGGAAACCTGAACCTATGAGGAGGCCAGACTCCAGAGACAGATGCAGCTCCCTTCTGTGCCAGAGAAGGAAAGCAGGACTCGGGTCACATGTGAACACTATGGCTTGGCAATTGCCAGCCGGAGCTCCCAGATGCCATGTGGCCCCGCCCTTTGGAAGTGTAGGTCCTTCTAACTATATAAATAGGACTCCTGCCCAGACCAGTGTGTTTTTGCAGGGATTTCCTGGTAAAAATAAAGGAAGAGAGTGCTCTCAAACATTATTTGTGGAGGAACACAGGAAGGGTTTAGTCAAATTCAGATTCCGGGGCTCCATCCCGAGGGCCTGGAATATACATTGTTTGCAAACTCCACAGGTGGTACTTATGCATTTTCCAAATCTCTGGAAATTTCTATTCTTTAGCAGGTTTGACTACCTCTTTTCCAAAACCAAGATTATGGAGCAACAGGTCTCTAACCACAGCTCCTTGCCTGTGAGCCACTGGAAGGGCGACTGAGTCACTGGTCAAGGAATAAAAAGGTCAAGGGCAGGGAAGGGGTGCCTGCCTTCTTGTTCCATACACATTGTGGATTAGGTAAGGAATTGTGGCACTGCCAGGGAGAAAGGTGACGTGTGTTGGGGGAGGGGACACAGGTATATGATGTCACCTCACCTTCACAGCATCAGCCTCAGATTCTCTCTCTGGGGCTGAACTGAGGAGGCCCATTGGCAAAACCACCAAGAACTGCTTGACAGTGGCAGGGCTGGCTGGTGAGACCCCACACAGGCTGACCCCCCATCCTAGCTCATTTGAAGAGCAATCCTGTGGAAACAGGAGAAAAGCTGCTTGTGTTAGCACAAATACACCAGGCACCAGAGCCAGCCTACCCGTGTTTGCTCTTGGGTCCTTCCCCCTGCTGGCCGTGAGCCCCTGGGCAAATTAACCACCTCCCCGTGTCTCAGTTTTAAAATTTTGTTTCTGTGTGTGTATGTCGATAAACCCTCGCCCTACAGCCTCTGCCCCCGAGCCTCAGTTTTATCATCCATCAAATGGGAGAAGAGAGCAGTGTTCATCTCCAAAGAAATCACAAAGAACATTTTTAAGCACTTATATCAAATTCTCAAAAGCACTAAAATTGTTAACTAAGGAGACGTGGTTGGAATTGCTGCTTTTCCTCCTGGCAAGCCAATATACAGGAAAGCGGCAGGGAGTAGATGCTCAAAAAAAACTATTTGCTGGATTCCGGACTCCTGCACCCACCACCTGACCCTCACTGGTGGTTTTGCAAGGCATTGCTATGCGCCTGCCACCCCTACAGTCACTCTGCCTTTGAAAACTTCCTAACAGGCTCTTTCTGTGTCTGCCCTCAGATTGCAAGCCTTGGGGGCACAGGCAGGTCTGGTGCCCTTTGATTTTCCCCATGGTTCTTGTCACACGGTTTGTCCAAAATGTGTACCAGCCCCAGGGTCGCCTGGACAGAAGCCCAATGGGGCTGGTTCCTGCAGGACAGTGGTATCCTTTCCCCTATCCGTCCTGTCCTTTCAAGCTTTGGAAATGGGCTCACCGGGCTTTCCTTCTCTGAAACGCTGGAAACCCACTCCTTACTGCCCTAATGGCTCTCCGAATACACGTGCAGACACGTGGCGAGGGAGATACTGACTGTTGTCACAGCCAACACCCAAACGGCCCCAGCCTGCGCCCCAGCAGCTGCACCGGCCCCTGCACGAAGCAGTAAGTGCGGGAGGCCAGGCCGTGCTCCCCACCAGGCGCAGGTCTCCATGCTGCCACCCGCCGGCTCCCTGGGGCCTGGGCTGGCTAGAGGCTCGCTGCCCTTGGCTATTGTGATCAGAAACCAGCACCACCCCAGCCAGCAAAATCCTGCCTACCAATTCCTTCTTTTTAGCCGGACAAGACTAAAATCACACTTATTGACCATGAAAATAACCTCTATTTTTGAATTTCCTCTGGGCAAAATAATCTCACTGAAGTGATTCTGAAACTCCAGTTCCCGCCCGACTCCTTGTTTCTGTGGGGATCTCTCAGGTGTTCCACATGCCCTGGGCAGCCCCGGGCCCCAGTACCCAATCCAAGAATATAAAGGTCTGGAAAGGAACGTGAAATCTGATCCCTGTCAGCACAAGGAGTTGAGTAAGCAGGGCTCATGGCCTGGAGTTTGGGGGGATAGAGTTTAAGAGAGGGGAGCCCTTTACAGAGTGAAGTTCTGGTGAGGTGGGGAAATTGGGGTACAGGACTTGAAGACCCTGAGCTCCAGTTGAGATTCATGGTCATAGCTCCGTCTGGACCCAAGAAAATGGAAAGATATTAATGTGATTCCAGGCAGGTGGCGAGGCTGGTACAAACTGCCTATGTAGGAATCAGTTATTGTTCATCAAATATGCTTTCTCCCCCAGCCTCTGGGGGGAATATCCTTCCTTGCCCCATAGATACTGGACTTGGCTGTGTGACTTGCTTTAGCTAAAAGAATGACACTGGAAGTGACAATGGGCAAGTTTTAAGCCCATTCAAAAAGATGTGAAATGTTTCCACTAATGCCTCATTTGCAACTGGCCCAGGCAGGATGAGAGACATGTGGAGCAGATCTGGAGTCAACTCCAACTTGGAGCTGAGCACAGCAGGGTTCTGCCCAGATCAGCTGAACCCAAGTTGATAAATACATAAGTGAGGGAGAAATCTGTGCTCAATATATGCCATTGAGTTTTGGATGGTTTGTTACACAGCATTACTGTAGCAATAGCTGACTGATGCAGAATATTTTCCTGTTTCCCACCATTTCTCTGTGTCCCTTATGCTTTCCCCTCTGTCTTCTCCCTATCAGAACTCTTCATCCTAAGGTCTTAGGTCAAATCCTTACCTTTTAAACTAATTTTCAGTTGTAGATTTGCCTTTCCCCAAACAAATGAGCTTTCCAAGCCACTGTGTCTGCGGAAAGAATGACTTTGCTATTAGGGACTCAGGAATCGGCAAGCAGATGAGCATGGCATTGACAGGCTGGGGACATCTTTATTGAATCTCTTTATTTTGCACTTCTAGCAGCCTAGAGTGAGGCAGATTTATCCCAGCACAAGCTGATTTTTCAGGAAGCCTCAAAATTCTGCAAGAAGATGTCAGCAAAAGCTACGTGTTGGATTTCTTCTCTCCTTGCTTGGAACAGGTTGGAAGCTGATGGCAGTTCTAGCTGGGTGTATAAGGACTTTCCTCCCTGCCCTTCCCTCAAGGCTTGGCCAGATCCCCAGTCCAAATGGCAGTATGTGTTCAGGAAGATGATTAATGTTAGCAGAAGGCTCCAGAGAATCTCTCAGGGCCCTTTTGTTTATTAAATAAAAAAGCCCATGTTTAAATATAATGTCAAAGATATGACACAGACCCACATGATGCAGGACAGACTGTCGGCTTTAACCTTGAATAACTACATGCTCTTCAAGTTCTGACTCCCCGGCTTACAGCCTCTAAAGATTTTCCAGGAAGGTCCAAACTGCCCAAAGAAGAGGTCAGCCCCGGCCGACGGTGCCCATCCATTTCTATCAACTGTTCTTAATGGCAGAGGCTGTGGCTCTCATGCTGGGGGCAGGACACGGTGAGGTCAGTATGGAGCACTGCAGAAGGCCACCCCTGGGCCCCCACAGCCCTAGACTCCTCCTGCTCCTGCATCGTCCTTCACACACAGTCACCAAGAAGCCACCACGTGCTGAGGGCGGCTCCAGCAACTGGAGACACCCGAGGACCTGACATTGCCCCACTCTCCTGGCTCAGCCATCAGGGGTCCAATGACAGACCACACACAGGTGAACACATCTACAGTCGGATCAAAAGGACGAGGAAGAAAAAAAAAAAAACAGGGTGACATGATTGACTTGGATGAAAGGGGGCAGGCGATTAGGTAAGGTAGCTGAGAAGCAGGAGCAGTTTATCCTGCGACAGGTGCTGCTCAGGGTACGCTGTGGATCTTGACTCTCAGTTAATCCCCACAGCAAACCCCACAGAGTAGGCACTCTTCCCTCCTCTTTCATATATGAGGAAACTGACACTCAGAGATGTTGTGTCACACAGCTAGTAAGAAGCGAGGACTGGAAGGCAGGCCCAGGGGTTTGGCCACCATCCACTCTCCTGCCCTCAGGGATGGGGTAGGAGCCTCTCCTAGGGCAACTTGGTTGGCGCTGACCCTGAGCAACAGGCAGGGGCCATGGAAAGGACTGAGAAAGAGTGTTCTGGGAACAGGAAGATCACTGTGTTCTGGAGACAGGAGATGAGGGACCCTGGACCAGCCAGCAGCAATGGTGGCAGCCAGGCGTGGCAGGCTCAGGGTCTGTCTCCACTGTGGTGTCAGGGCTTAAAGACCCACCTTTCCTACTGAACAGGAAGCTCCGTGAAGGCCAATGCAGCTTCTTTTCTACCTACCATATGTCCCCAGTGCTTAGTAAAATGTTATTTGATGTATAAATTTCTTTACTCTCTTTGGATTAATTAATTACTTAAATAATTAACTAATGCACACTGGGCCACTGAATCCAAAAGGTTTAACCTGTTAACTGTTCATCCTTGATGAAGTTACTTAACCTCTCTGATCCTCTCTTTGATTTTATGTACAGTGGGGACGATGAAGCAATTGCAGACTGGCTGTTGGGAGGATCAAATGAGATAATGCTTGTAAAGAATCAGGATGGGTCACCACAGGATGGGCCCGACAGAAGTATCAGCACCCCAATTTTCCCCCCTACTACAGGCAAAATGAGAATCATTTCAGTGACAGGATCCCAATGCAGAATCTCCAGCTGAAAGAGACGCTAAGCCCTTGGTATTCAAAATATAGTTCAAGGACCAGACCCCCTGGCTAATTAGAAGTCAGCTCAGTCTCCACCACAGACCCGCTGAAGCAGGACTGCTGAGACGCCTGGTCATCTGTGCATGGGACAGGCACTGCTCCGATCTCCAGGGTTCAGATCATAGAGCAGATGGCTGGGATAGGTGGAGCCTGCCCCAGCCCAGGGCCCCAGGGCCTCTGTACCATCTCAGCACTTGAACCCCATCCTCTGTCTCCCTGCTGCTCAGGGCCTGGGCCTCACACTGCTGCCAGTCCATCTGCCAGTGAGTGCTGCCTGGGCTTCCATGAAACCCCTGTCACGTGTCCACCCTCCACCAATCAGCGGGAGGGAGGGTCCAGCGGCATCCTGCTAGGAGAGCCCCAGCCTGCTGGCCCCCTGATCAGGTCCCTGCTCCCTGCACGAGGGGCTGTCTCTCCTCTGCAGGCCCTCGGTTGTGCCTGAGGAACACCAACAGGGGTCTGCCCTGCACAGCGCCTCCTGAAGGCAGAAGTGTGAGCCCAGCCCACTTCTAGGCCTGCCCATGCCCGTTAGTTTACCCCGAGCGCAGGATTCAGAGAATGTGTTTCTTCACGTCTGTGATCCAACCTTCGGGAAACTAATTTTTTTTTCCTCTTAGATGATACAAAAGTCGCTTCCGTGAGGCTGGAATTGACTCTCATTCCCGGTGACTGTCCTCCTTCGGGATGGTTAGAGAATCCTGCATTCCTTACAGGAACACCTTTGCTTTGCACCTCAATGCACCTGCTTAAAAACATCACTTAGAGGGCGCTTGTCCTGGGGAATGACGAAGCGATTACGCTTAGACAGCAGCCCTGTCTGCCGTGACTGCCCTCCCTGGCACGGAGCCTATGTTAGTCTTTTGTCACTGTGACAAAATGCCCGAGATAACCAACTTAGTAAGGGAAAAGGTTTGTTTTGGCTCATGGTTTCAGTCCATAGTTGCTTTTCCCTGATGCTTTGGGTCGGTGGCTGCACAGTGCATCATGGCAGGAGCCAGTGGCAAAGGAGGCCTGTCCACTCGCTGTGGCCAGGAAACAAAGAGAGGGAACGGGAATGAGTGGGAGTCCCAACCTCCCCTTCAAAGACACATCCAGTGACCGGACTTCCTCCAGCTAGGTCATACCTCTTGAAGGTTCCCCCACCTCCCACAGGTTTCACAGGCTGGGGACTGAGACTTCACTGGGGCCATTGTGGGACAGTCGGAAAAAAAAACAACATTGCAGTGGCCAGGCGTGGTGGCGCACACCTGCAATCTCAGGGACTTGGGGGCTGAAGCAGGAGGATGGCAAGTTTAAGGCCAGCCTCAGCAGTTTAGCAAGACCTAGTCTCAAAATGAAAAATAAAAGGAACTGGGCATGTAGCCCAGTGGGCATGTACCCTGGGTTCATCACCAGCTCCAAAACCAAAACACAGAACATAGCAGTAGGCATTCAGTACATAGTTCTTACTGAATGTCATCAACTGTAGAGGTGTGGATGGACTTTAAAAAGATATTCATTATGACGAGGGTCCGTGGCCACATTTCCTTTTGTGTTTTCATCCAAAGTAGTTTGATTTCTTTTTTTAATTTTCAATTTTTTTTTTTGGTGCTGAGGATCCACATCCCCAGCCTTTTTTATTTTTTATTTTGAGACAGGGCCTTGCTGAGTTGCTGAGTCTGGCCTCAAACTTTCCCTCTTCCTTACTTAGCCTCCAGGTTGCTGGGATCCCAGGGGAGTACCACCACCCCCAGCTCCCTTTCCTGTGCTAGTCTTTACTGTGTTAGGGCTGACTTGAGGGTTTTGTTGCATTAAACACTAGGAAACCTATTTCCCAGGCTAAGTTCAAACTTGCTGCCATCTACTGGTCAACATTAAAATTATCTTTACCTGTGTATAGTGGAATTTTAACTCAACACACACACACACACACACACACACTTGCAGAAAATCATGGAAACTTTTTTTAAAAAGGATAAACACAAACTACTTTTTGGACTACTAGTATTTAGAAAGTTTAGATTATAAAATAGAGTTCAGAGAATTTCCAATCAATAAACTATGTTATAGCTTCGCTGAAAGATGTGCTGCTGTGGCTGGGTTTTATGGCAACTTCTTCATAGCCCTTGAGCAAACAGGAAGAGAAGGTCTCCCAGTGATGCAGAGGCCCAGAAGGCAGAGATCAGACAAGCCTGGCAAGTGTGGCCGCCCAGTCAGTAGGGTGTGTGTGCGTGTGGGGGTGTGTGTGTGTGCGTGCCCCATGCATGTGCATGCTATGCTTCTAAAAATACCTGCAGCTGTCACTGAGGGGTGCTGCGGAGAACTCCAGCTCCGCCCTCACTGCCCCCCACCTGCATATCAGGGAAGGTCTGGCTCTGCCCCCAAAGCAAGCTGGCAGGCACAGGGATCGAACTCCAGATTCTCCCAGACTCCTTGTGGCTCCGGAAGGGCCATCAAGAAACCGATGGTCCTGGGGTGGACCCTGATTTTCATACACGAGTGGCCCCAAAGTCTGGTTGGGGATCAGAGCACTGCTTCACAGAACCGCAGAAGCCCGCCCTAGCCCGGGCAGGTGGCTGCGCTGGTGCCCAGGCAACGGTCCCCTCCTTAAAAATAGATGTGGAGTCTCCGAGTCTGGACGTCTGTCCTTGGGAACAGGTGCGTGCGTGTGTGAGAATTAATAGGTGCCTCCTGGACAACCTCTCCTTGGCAAGGATCCCCCCTCCTCCCTGCCCACCCTGCCCGGTGAGGTGTCAGGAAGTCCCCATGGGGGCCTTGGCCGTGTGGCCAAGACCCACCTGCTCTGTGTGGCCCCAGACCCGGTGACAGACATCCTGCCCTGCCCTGGGGCCTCGCCTTTCCCTGGGAGAGGAGGGCAGTGAAGCTGTGCAGGGTCGGGAGAAAGAACCCGCAGAAAACAAAGCAGGGGTGAGAGGGAGGTAGCTGTGCTGGGGGCCTGAGGAAAGAGTGCTTAGGGCTGTCACTGGGTCTGGGTAAGTGTCCCCCAGAGGCCCATGTGTTGAAGGTTTAGTTGCTAGTCCCTGCTGCTATTGGGAGGGGGTGGAAGTTTTAGTAGGAGGAAGTTACGTCACTGGGGGCGTATCCTTGAAGGGGATATTGGGATCCTGGTCCCTTCCTCTCTCTTTTCTCATTCTGGCCATGAGGGAAGTGAGTCTTCTCTGCTTCATGCTCCCACCATGATGTGCTACCTCATCACAGGCCCCAAATCAATGGGGCCAACCAACCATGAAACTTCCAAAGTTATGAGCCAAAGAAAACCTTTCCTCTTTTTAAGTCCATCAACTCAAGTAATTTGTTACAGTAATGGAAAACCGACTATCACAGTGGCCTCTTTGACAGATGATATCTGAGCAGATCCCTGAATGAAGCAAGGAAAACAACCATGCAAAGACCCGGGGAAAAGATTTCAGGGAGAAGGAACTATTCATACAAAGGCTCAGGGGTGTGAACCTCTTAGCCTGTTCAAGGAACCAGAGGAAAGCTCTTCCCACACATGACCTCATCTTATCTCCACAAAGATCCTAAGAAGTAAGTACAATTATTATTCCCATCTTACAAATGAAGAAGCCAAGACTCAGAAAAGTTCAGTCACTGGCCCAAGGTTATCCAACTGGCAAATGGTAGAGCCAGCGAGGGGACCCAGGCAGTTTGGCCACGGAGTCCAGGATCTTAAAGAACTTATATTGACTTGATGTGATAAGAGTTAAGCGTCATGTGTCCCCGAGAGGAGTCGGTGGGACTGGCTGCACAGAGAGCAGAAGGTGGATCCCAGGATCAAACCTCTCCTGTGGATAAGGGGTGACTTCTCCTTCTGATTGTGGACAGTTATAAAGGGAAGCTTTCAGAAGAGGGCACAGCAGCGGACCAGAAAGGAAAACGAGGATCCAGAGCATGTCTATGTGGATCCCAGCAAACTTGGACTATGGGGACAGTCACACTCAGCCTATCAGCTTAAATCCCCCACCCCATGCAGACCCAGGTGCCCCAATTGCCCAGGCCCTCTGAGGGCTTCATGCAGCTCAGTGGGCATCATTAGGAGAGATGGCACCTCCCCACATCCTTGCCTCGCTCGGCTGGGGGATGAGGTGGCAGCTCATCTAGGGGTGTGTTCCTGCGGCTCCAGAGAGTGGAGAGCTGACCAGAGCGGCAGACCCCGGCTCCACAGCGCATGGAGACAGAAGCGCTCCCTCCCTAGCGTCCTGAGGGAGGGGGACCTCTAGTGGAGAGGCTGGGGCAGAGGTACCACGGGGTCTCCTCATCACATCCTGGACCCAAGGCTCCTGACAACTGGGACAGCAGGGGTCGCAGGCTGCCCTCTGCAGCACCTCGCCTGCCTGCCGGCAGGTGGCCGTCACTCTCTAAGTGGGTGTCCAATGGTTAGTGATGTGTCTATTAGGACCTTCCCTGGGCGAGACAAACAAGTCCTGGTTTGAGCCAAAGAACAGATGGTGAGGTGACCTGGCAGCAGAAGGTCTGGAGTCTGGATTTGACTCTTTACCCAGATGGACCTGGTGCTGTGATGGGGACCCAGGACTCCTCGAGTCTCCTGTCTGAGCCAGGCTCTTCCTGCCTTGGACGCCTTCGCAGGTGACACACCAGCTGCTGCAGCCAAAGTCCTGGGAATCACCCAATTGGACCAACTCATTTCACGTGACCGGCCCTGAGCCAATCGTGGTGGGAGGAAAAATGCAGTGTTCTGATTGGCTTACACCTGGGTCATCAGCTCCACCACAAACCAAGAGGATGGGCAGAGAAGGGGCAGGTCATTCCCATTATGCGTTGGGTAGGGGGTGCCCCCCACCAAAAAAAAAAAAAAAAAAAAAAAAGAGCTCATGTGATAATGCAGGAATGTCCAGTGGCGAACTGACTAGTTTATGTAAGCTATAATCAGTGGATCAATTCATTTGGTGGATTAGTAATTTGAGTGGACTTCCCGGGTGGAAACGAAGCAGGTGGCTTGGCTGGACGAGGTGGGTCACTAAGGGCGAGACCGGGAAGGTGCATCTTCCTGCCCTTCCCACTCCTCGGCTTGCAGCCTGCAGCTCTCCTGTACCAGAAATCCTTCCACCATGATATTTCCCCCCTCACCTCAAGTCCAGAGCAATGGAGCCAGCCTCTGAAACTGTGCCAAAATAAACATTTCCTCCTCTAAGTTTTTCTTGTTGGATATTTCTATCACAGTGATGAAAGTAAACTAACTTAACTCCCAGTGAAAATCTGGCGTCAGGTAAAGAAAGAGGGAGAGAGGCCAGGGAGGAAGTACAAATGATATATGCCATCCAAGATATGGCAAGGGTAATAAAAATAATAATAAGCATTTGTAGAGAGCTGTTTATGCCAGGTCCAAGTCTCAGCACTTTGCAAATGTTAATGCAGTTCTTATTATAATCCTGTGGTAGATGGTACCATCCAGCCACAACTGAGAATGAAGAAGCACAGAGAGGTCCAGCAACTTGCCCAACTTTCAGTAAAGGAAAGAAGGAAAAATATGAGTCTGAATCATTAGTCAAACCCAAGAACCCAGCTACAAATCTATGCTGTCAACTACAACATATGTCAAAATGGCAGAGGAAGTCCAAAGGGAAACAAATTAGTGGGCAGCATCTTGGAGGTGACACCCAGTGCCGAGCAAAGCCCCAACACATAGTAGGTGCTTATTCAATATTTGTCAAACGAGAGATGGATACACTGGCTTCACCCATGTTCATTTAATATCCTCAGAGGCCAAGTGCCTTATTTCTAGGAAAATGCCCTATTTTGCTTCTATCATCTTCTAGGCTGGAGGCTCATCATGGATGCTGACATTTTTATTTTCAGAGGAAAAAGAACAAGTGATAGTAACGGGAAGAAATATCCATCCTCCCTGCCTCAGGGAGAATTCTTATACTGTCACCTTCCTTAAATATTTAAGTTTCTGGGCAGCAATTCCAGAAATTACTCTTTAGGGTGACCTCTGTGACATTTCCGTTTTCACCTCCCCAGGAAGTCTTGCTTCAGAGACTATGTCTGCATGTGTCAGACACCGGGCAGTGTTGTGGGTCCCACATGCCTCAGACACCTGGCACAACCAAGTGCGTGAGGCCTCTGGACCTAGAGAACTTTGGGGACAGAGAAAGCTCCTCGGTGGCTTCCTGGAGCCAGCCCTCCCCTGGCCTGGGTGTCAGCTGGGCACCTGACGGGCACTGCTCTGCTGGGTGGTGCTCTCCCTCTTGTCAGCCCCAGCCTGGTCCTGAGCAGCGCTGCCAGAGGGCGCAACACACATACAGCATCCGTTCATCCAGCTCCCTCCCTCCCTCATCCGTCTCCTCACTGACACTTACTTGAGCACTTGCTAAGTGCTTGTCACTCTTCCAGGTGCTGGGAAATTGAAAAGGTCCTTTCAGAAGGACCAAGATTCTCCCTGTCCCCCTGCTCTCCAAACACCAGCTCATTCTTACGTGAAGCTGAGCCCCTCCCTTGATTCTAGGGATCAGGCATTAACCAAGGGATGACATGACCCGGAGGAAAGGGAGCTGGGAGGACCTAGTGAGGGAGCAGGGGCAGGCAGGGTGGCAGCAGAATGGGAGTGGCCACTGGGGGCTTGCCTTGCACAGGAGTGAGCTTTGGGCCACCCTCAGTAGAATGAGCAGGAGCTTCAGGTGACAGGGAAGAGGGGAAGAGTGTTTCAGGCAGAGGGAAAGTCTCTGGGGCTGAGAGGGAGCACAGAGAACCTGACAGAGGACAGTGCAGAGAGAAGGAGGGAGCGGAGGGGCAGAGGAGGCCCAGCCTGGCAGGCAGGACTCGCTAGGACTGCTGGAAATGTGTGTCGTTTACACTGGGACACTGCAGCCCAGGAATGGGCAGTGGTGTCTCTAGAACATCTCACTGATTTGTGTGGAAAATCAGAGCGGATGGGGAAAGCGGTTAAAAGGCAGATGGGGAAATCCATGGACAGGTGACAGAGGCAGGACAAGGTGATGGCCTTGGAAAAGGATAGTGGCAGACGGAGGCAAGAGCCATTCAGGACAAAAGTCAAGAAGAGGGCTCCGTGACCAGAGCAGATGGAGGGACACGTGTTCTTCCTCAGTCCCCTCCTGCCCGGGACAGTGTGAGACTTTGATGGACCTTACACTTCCTGGAATGTAAGGTCTTTGCCTTTATCATTTAGCTGCATGTCTAGTGCGTATATTTCTTTTACAAATGGCCAGTTTCTTGGCAAACATCAGACATAGCCCCAACTCCTAGCCTGGGGAAAAAAAAAAAAACCTAACCTATAAGTTGTTTTAAATATGGTGACAATGTTTGAGTGCCACTGCACAATTCACATTGGGAAACATTTGCAGCAGGGTCTCTGTGTCAAGCTTGCCTCACCGTCTCTCTGCCCAGCCCTCTCCTCCAGCCGTTGCTGTCACTGCTGGTTGATACACTGTGACCCGGTGGCCCTGTACTGTTCATAGCTCACTCTCTCCTGGGACTTTGCTGTTGCCACTGTGTGGGAACCTGTGGGGACCCACTCTGCCATTCTGACTTTTTTTTTTTTTTTTGCAAAACCAGAAGTGTGAGGGAGTTAACAACCCCAGGGAGTCCCTCAGCTGGGGAGGGGGATCCTCTTCTGTCCCTTGAGCGGGCCATGCCAGAGAAATTCTACAGGACTGGAAGATGGTTCCCAGTGTCCGTGGCAGTGCTCAGCTTGGTAATGCACTCTACGCGGTCTTTCTCCTTTTCCCACCATTCTCCAGCTCCCATTACTGTTTCTTAGGATCACTTCCCCAAACAAACTTTCTGCCTGCAAGCCATCGCCCCAGGCTTTGGTGACGGAGGCACAGGGAGGCTGAAACTACTGGACCCAGAAGTGGTTCTTAAAAGCAGTTAGAAAGGGGGACCCTTGATGACAGGGGACTGTCCCCAGGTCTCCTTTACCCTGGAGACTGTTGTCCTTTCCAGACTTGATACTTAGACCAGGTGTAAGTCTACTTCTCCTGCCCAAAGCATCATGGCCAGCGCCACCCCCCAGGACGTGTGTATTCATCCAGGTTCTCTAGAGGAGCAGAATCAACAGGAAGTATAATTATAAAAAGGGGACTTATGAAGTTGGTTGACGTGACGAGAAGCTGGAAAGTCCACATGGCCATCTGCAGGCTAGAGAGCTGGAAGGACCAGTCGCCACACAGTCCAAGAGGCTGATGCCCCAGAACAAGAGGGATCAATGGTGCTACCCCAGTCTGAGACCAAAGGCTTCTGGGGAATCACTGGAAGAGTCCACTTTGGAAGGGTGAAGAAGCAAGAGTCTGATATCCTCAGAGGATCTCAGCAGCAATCAAAACCCGTTCAAGAAGAACTGAGCTTGCATCTGCTGCTGCTTCCCTGTTTTTCCACATTTTATTCCATCCAAGCCACCATCCAATTGGTCAGTGCTGCCCATGTTTAGGGAGGGTCTCCATTTCAGTTGGCTATCCCACATGCCAATCATTTCTTGACATGCCCATAATTCTCTTGGTCCTTGGCATCTCTTAATCCAATCAAGTTGACAATGTGGGATGTACACTGAATCAAAGGCCACAGTGTGCTGCTGTATTCCTAAGAGCTGGAATACTCACCTAGGAACCAAAAGATGGAAGTAGGATTTCCCCTCTCCCTGTCACTCCCCAGGGACCCACCTGCAGAATTTCCATTCCTATCTCCCCAACTTGAGGCTTTTGCTCAGATCCTGAGAAGTATCACTGAGTGGTGCATCAAGAGAACAAGAGACCTCACCACTTCAGACTTTTCAAATGACAGTAGATCCGAGGCTGGAGAGAGAGAGAGAGAGAGAGAGAGAGAGAGAGAGAGAGAGAGAGAGAGAGAGAGAGAGATTCTCTCATGGGTACCTACTACAGGTGGAGGCCAATATCCAGAGACTTGGGCCCTCCTGCCTCCCATCCTACTGTCCCCGTGTGTAGGTGGACTTCCAGGCGATCATGGTTGGACAGAAGGCAGGTGTCTCTAAGGAAGGAAAAATCCAATGGGAGGCCAAGACCATAACTGAGGTTTTCTGGTCAGGTCCTGTGCCAGGGCAATGGTCACAACGGCTGGTCATCTTAGACCTGACCTTCACACAGGCCACAACCACATCTTTGACACCACCTTCAAGAACATCTGCTGTCCTTGTTTCTATTCCAGGTGTTGCAAATGCTGATTTGTTAAATATAAATACCTAGAACATATTAGGATTTTGAGAGTCCTGTCTTGGCATTCCTTCATTTAAAAAATAAATCAAAAGCCAGGTGTGGTGGTGCATGCCTGTAATCCCAGAGGCTCGGGAGGCTGAGGCACAAAGATCATGGGTTCAAAGCCAGCCTCAGCAATGATGAGACACTAAGCAACTCAGTGAGACCCTCTAAGTAAAATACAAAATGGGGTTGGAGATGTGGCTCAGTGGTCAAGTGCCCCTTAGTTTAATCTCTGCTAAAAAAAAAAAAAAAGGAAAGAAAAAGAAATCAGGAAGCAAGAGGCTTGCACGTTCAAGGCCAACCTGGGCAATTGAACAAGAACCTTGCCTTGAAACTGAAATAAAAAGAGCTAAGTTTAGGTCAGCATTTGCCCAACGTGTGTGAGACCATGGGTTCAATTACCAGCACAGCAAAAAAAAAAAAGGAAGAAAGGGTGGAGGGGATGGAGGAAGGAGGGAGGGAGGGAGAGAAGGGAAGAAGAAGAAAAGGAAAGGGAATAAATACATAAATAAGGTTTATTGGTTGTACCCTTTACAACCAGTGAATCAAATCTTATTGGGTATATGTAATTCAATGAGTTTCACAGACAGAGCTGTGTAACCATGACCACAATCAAGATGCAGAGTATTCCCCTCACCCCAGACGCTCCCTGAAACCCCTTTGTTTCCCAGGCTCTTCCCTCTCTTTGGCCCTGGCAACCCTGGCTCAGGAGTCGGTCCTGAAGTTGTCCCTCTCCAGGTGCCATGATGGGGTCCCAGCATCCACAGCCTTCTTTCCCTTAGCACAGTGCACTTGAGGACAGTCCAGCTGTGGTATGTGTCAGTACTCTGTTCTTTTATCACTGAGCAGCATCAGGTGGCGTGATGTCCTACCACAATTTGGTAGCTTCAAAGCAGAGAAATTTATTCTCTTGATTCTGGAAGCCAGAAGTTCAAAATCCGAGTGTCAGCATGTGGTGCTCTCTGCAGAGGCTCCAGGGGAAGTTCTTAGCTGCTGGTGGGTCCGGGTGTCCCTCACTTCAGCCATCTTCACATAGCCTTCTCCTCTTGTCCTCTGTGTGTCTGTTTCAAGGACATTTGCCATTGGATTCAAGATCCACCCAGATAATCCAGGATAAGCTCAAGATCCTTAGGAATGGCTGAAGACCCTCTTCCCATCAAAGGGCTCATTCAGTTATTGGATATAAGTGCAGAGGGGGTTCAGCCCATGTCATATGGATAAACTGCAGCTTGTTTATTAATGGTTGGTGGCCATTAGGCTGGTTCCCAACCTGGGGACATTATAAATATAGTGGCTCTAAACACCACTGGACTTTGCATGGGCCCATGTTTTTATTTCTCTTGGAGTGGGATTAGGAGGTCAGTTTTTCACTTTGTAACCCATAAAGGAGATGCTTCCAAGCAGAGTCCCTCCCTGCCCACCTAAGTGGCCTGCCCTACTTTCAGGCAAGCTCAGGTCCAGTGCTCCTGCCCTGCTGTCCCTGCTCCCTGCCTTCTCACTACTCCTTGATCCAGAGTTGAACATATTTACATCAATGGGCTTTTAGAGCGGAAGGTCCTGAGATGGGGACAGGGACAGAATCTCATTTCCCAGGGCCCACTTCCTTGAGCCCTAGACTTAGATGTGGCAGTTTATTTTTTTTCTGTCACAGGCCTGACTTGTGAGTCCTTGGTGGCCTTGACAAGTAACAGATGGATGGATGTCATGGGCCATATCCTGTGTCCACCACTTTGCTGGTCCAGGCAGGCTGATGGGAGATTAAAAAAAAATAATAAGTAAAAATCAAGGCACACACTCATTGAGATGCAGCTTTATAATCAACCTGTGACTTGATTATCTTGAAAGTAAATGAACAATCAATATTGCCAATCTCTGCAATTCCCCAGCAGGGACATGGAACTGCAGCTCCGCCGGACTTGTGTTTGACTACGCCAGTCCCCTCCGCCCCCCCCCTGCCTTCCCTCCGTTGGTTCAAAGGAATCTTCTGGTTAATGTCAATGTTTGCTTTTGAACTTTTATTTATTTGTTCATTATTTGCTTCTACTTGTCCTTGCCCTGTGTGAGAACAACCAGATGCAGGGCTCTCCTACTTGGGCTCCTCTGGAATTGGTGAGACCCTGCACACCTGTGTGACCATGGAACGCTGACTTATCTCCCGCTGACTGGGACACCTTCAAGCCCCCGGAGATGAAGGAGCCGAAGCCATTGCTCAGAAAAATGGCTTCCGGTGACCTCACCTGTTCCCCAAGGAGGCTGCCTCTTAGCCAGCCAGCTCTTGCTGGGGCCAATGAACCCCATGCAGTCTTCTCTCCCTGGTCCCACTATTGACTCAGGGGCTCTTTACATTCTATACCCTTGACCTTCTGTCTCTATCGCCAGCAGTAATTCAGCTTGTCACCATACTGGGTATAGTTGGAGGCTCCACTATACCTTCCAAGTTCAACCCCTCCACTGAAGAGCCCCCACCTCCCACCACCGGGGTGAAATTCTTAGATGTTTTGCAAGAACTCAAAAAGCCCTAACTGGCTTCCCTTGAGCAGAGCATCTGTAAAGCAGAGACAGAACTTCCAGTTCAATATAATATTCTCTGCTCCTGGGGGGAAGCTTCCTGAATTCTGTGAGATAATTCACAATGTAGAAGATGTTTCTGGGGGAAAGCTGAAAACAGGGAGCATTTGCCTGCTTCCAGAGAATTCAGAAGGTTGTTGAGACAGAGTGGACTCCCCTCACCTTCTCCACCGAGTGGCCGATTTCAGAGGGGTGACATTTCAGGTGGAGTCCCAAGGACAGAGTATGACTGCTTCCCACCCAGCTGCAGAGTTGCCACATGTCCAGATCCAGCCTAGCAGTGAGTGCTCACTGGATGTGAGAACTTGACGATTCCCATTTCATCTTTGTTCATTAACAACCTCAGGGAGGCCCATCTCATTCATCGTCCTCCTTTTGCCAATGAGGACACTGATGTTTGGAGAAATAAAGCAAGCGCTCAAGCCCACAGAGCTAATGTGGAGAGATGAAGCCTGAATCCGACCCCCCCCCCCCCCCGTTGGTGGGAAGTCCTTCTCATTTCCTTTCATGTGTAACAGACGCTTCTTTCCAAAAACTATCAAAGTGATTTTTACAACTCCATATTCTTGACTGACAAGACTCGTTCACTATGTTTATAGGCTCTTCCCTCTGTGTTGTGGGCCTGGTCTTGGGTGATTGCCATTACTTCTAGATGCTTCTGCCACTGCAGCATTCCAGGGTAAGCTGTTCTTCAAAAGCTTCTGAATTCAATAAGACAGGAACCTGGGTTGTTAAGGTAGATTGACACACCACCCGGAAACAACTAGTCCTCCACTTGGCAAATACTTATTGAGCACCTACCATGTGCCAGACACTGTGCTAACGTCTGCAGATACAACAGGGAGCAAAGCAAAGTCCGCAGTCTCGAGGAACTTTCATGCTGGCGGGAGAAGAGAGGAGCATCATGGAACATCAGGTGGCAACAAATGCTATGGGGAAAAGCCAAGCATGCCGCAGACACAGGGCAGATGCCCAGGCCCTGTGCTGAGAGCTGGGCCAGTGCATCTGGGCCCAGTGACCCTGGGCAGAGGGTGGACGGTGAGCTGAGGAGTAGGAAGGCAGAGGGTTAGGGGCCTGGGGAGGGCTTTGTGAGTGCCAGGGAAGTCCCTGCGTTAAGCCACAGACTCCCTCTGGCTGCTGCAGGACCAAGTATAAGAGAGCGCTCAAGGCGGTTTGGCCCACTGCAGTGGAGGGGAGGGGAGAGGTGGTCAGAGTTTGATGTGCTTTGAAGGCACCATTGATTGGCTTCACTGGGGGTTGCTGTGGGCTGTGGGATAAGGAAATGCATCCGGGTGCCTTCAGAGCTGCCTGTTCAAGACCTGGCTGTCAAAGCCTCGGTCAGTCTCCCTCCCTCTCTCAGCTTCCCTACCCCCACCCCATGTGGTGGGTGGTTCTGCTCACCACAGGCCCCAGAGTGGCAGGGCCCACTGACTGTGCCCTGAAACCTCCGATCAGAACAAACCTCTCCTTTTTAGAAGTTGATCACCACAGGTAGCTTTTTAGGGTCAGAGAAAGCTGACCAAGGTGTTCCCCTGAGAAATGGGAGGCACCATTTACCCAACTGGCTAAGGTGAGCAGCTTGGGCCAGAGGACGGCGATGAGCATCTGCTGTAGGAGGAAGTGGGGGGCCTGTGACCCTCCAGCTGCCAGGTAGCACCCACATCTACAGTTGTGGAGTTCAGGCCAGGAGTCTGGGTGGTGAGCAGGAATGTGGGAGTCATGTCCATGTGGATGGTGCTTCCATAGATGACAACAGGGTGGTGGCCACTGGTGGTGGGAGAGAGGGGCGAGGGGACTTTGTTTTTAGAATATGATACTTAACATTTTCTGTTAAGTGACTGGAACACTGGCCAAGAGTGCGTGAAGAGCAAAGCGCAGGCATGTTGGCGTCACCATGGACAAGCAGGAGGACTGGTAGGTGCCACAGCTCTGGTGACCTAGTTTTTCTTTCTCAACATTTGAAATCAATGTAAGGATCTCTTAAGAGATTGAAAGCAGCATGTTAAGGCATATGAAGTACTTTCTATTTTCAGAGTATCTGTGAAGAAAAGAAATCCACAACCCCTGGTTTGGTTAGCTGGATGCAGGGCACTTTATTATAGCGTTGCCTTGAAGTCCTGCAAGTCCTGGGGTTTTCACCCACTTCTGGACAGCAGACTGCTCCCTCTTCTTTTATTTTTTTTTCAATTTTTATTTGTTCTTTTTAGTTATATATAACAGCATAATGTATTTGGACATATCATAATACATGGAGAATAACTTTCCAATTTTGTGCTTGTACATTAATCGTTAAACTGGCCGTGAATTCATACAAAAACATAGGAAAGATATACTGATTCATTCGCTTTTCCTGTTCCCATCCCTAATCCCTTCCCTTCATTCCCCTTTGTCTAATCCAATGAACTTCAGTTTTTCCCTCCCATTGCCCCCCCCCCCAATTGTGAATTAGCCTCTTCCATACATCAGGGAGAACATTCAGCCCTTAGTTTTGGGGGATTGGCTTATTTCACTTAGCATGATAGTCTCTACTTCCATCCATTTACCTATTGAAAATGCCATAACTTCAGTCTTCATTATAGCTGAGTAATATTCCATTGTGTGCATACCACATTTTCTTTATCCATTCATCTGTTGAAGGGCATCTAGGTTGGTTCCATATTTTGGCTATTGTGAACTGATCTGCTATAAACATTATGTGGCTGAGTCACTATAGTATGCCGATTTTAAGTTCTTTGGGCATAGGCAGAGGAGTGGGATAACTAGGTTGAATGGTTGTTCCATTCCAAGTTTTCTGAGGAACCTCCATACTGCTTTCCCAAGTGGTTGCACCAATTTTCAGTCCCACCAGCAATGTATGAGTGTACCTTTTTCTCCATATCCTCATCAAAATTTTGTTGTTGCCTGTATTCTTGATAATGACCATTCTGACTGGAGTGAGATGAAATCTCAGTGTAGTTGTTAATTTGCATTTCTCTAATTGCTAGAAGTGTTTAACATTGTTTTTATATTTCTTGACTGATTGTATTTCTTCCTCTGTGAAGTGCCCATTCAGTTCCTTACCCCATTTATTGATTTATGCCCTCATTTTTAATCTTTTCATTTGACTTCCTGGATGCTGCACCTTCTGGATACTGTTTCCCAGTCTGTTGTGCCAGCCCCTCTGGCCTCCTTAACATTGGACAGTCCCAAGACAAAGTATCATATTTTAGAAACAGACTCTTTGATGCTATTGGAACATTTTCTGAGGTTTGCAGTGTGCAGCTGTGTTGTGCTGTGTGTGGTGTGCATGTGTTTTCCAACTCTCTCCACCTTGGTAGGAGGAGTGAACACCTCAGTTCTTTTCTGGCCCTTCACGTTTCTGGATTTTGCTTCTGTCACCTTGCGGCTGCAACCTGACTTGAAGAGGGCGCTTGTGTATCTCTTGGTTCCCGTCACAGTGAGGGGTAGAAGATGTGGCCTTCCAGAAACCAAGCTGTGGGCAAGTTCCTCTGCAGAGCCAGCCAGGGTGTGGGTGGCCGCCTGTGAAATCTCAGTTCAGACGCAGTTCATTTAGGTTTTTGTGATGTTAGTCTTTGAATTTGGAGAATTGTCCTGTTAGTAAGGGAACCCAATTAAAACAAGGTTTTTTGTTTTTTAAAAATATTTTTAAAATTCAAGAATTGTTCAGAGCTGGTTAACTCTTGGGTACAAGTTGCGTTCTGGATGCTAAAAGGCTCTGGGGCTCATGACACAAGGCTGTGTCACGTAGACAGGCACCTTAACAGCCCTGCAAAGAGAATCTGACTGAATCCGAAACAGGGTGATCTGGTCTGAGGCCTTCCCCAGGTTAAAGAAAAACTCCATGCTGAACTAAGGGTCAGGCGAATTTCAAGATTGTTGTTTGTTAGGTGACTTGGAAAATAATAATGTTAATTAGAAACAACTACCTTAAGAGCACAAAGAAGCTCTGTACAGTCAATCACTCCTATCTCTGGCTGGGGATCACCGGCCCTTTGCTATTCTAAGTGGGGCTCTGGGCCAGCAGCAATGGTGTCACTGGGGAACTTGTTGGAAACCAGTCACACTGGCCACTCGCTTGAGCTGTGTCCTAACACCTTCCCCTGGGGGTTCCTCTGCACTAGAGTTGCTTTAAACAGACACTGGGGTCAGGAAGGGGACTCCTCCCTTTATGGTGTCATGACTGTGGCTTTTTATCATCCACAGGTGTTCCCAAGGGTCTGTCCCACTGACTTCACCCTGAGACCTATGCTGGTTTTAACTTGGAGTCTAGTGGGCATCTCAACATTAACATACCTAAATGAGCTCTTCATTTCCTCCCCCAGTTGTACTTATTGGCAGAGGTCATTCCTTCACCAGACCAACAGACGACAATAACACTGCTGTGTGGGCTTCCTCAGCTCATCTGTGAGTTCTTGCCTCCCCTCAGAGTTCTCTAAGGAGGGGTTCCCCAACAGGAGCAAGCCTTTGGGGGATATGGGTACACCAGTCACAGCCAGCTGGGTCAGTTTTGGTGGTCTTTCCCGGATGGGCCTGTCCACTCCCTTATCTCTCCATCTGTGTGGCTCACAGTGCTCACTCTGCCCCATGAATGTTGTCCCCAGGTGGTAGTTACCTCAAGGTGGCTGAAACAGATCCAAAGACAGAAAACTGGGACAAGTGTCAATTACTCAACCATCTTCCGATTGAGGTGTGCACAGCATTCCTGATGCAAAACAATGTACTCATAAAAGATGTTTTTATATGGAACATTACTCAATAGTTCTAGAACGTGGGTTCTCACACACATGTAGCCCTACATGCTGCTAAGGTCCTTTGATAATCAGGTTTCATCTCTGGGCCTTTCTTAACTGTACATTCATATAGTATTTTGTCTCTCTCCCCTAGACGGCCCGTGATGGCTATATCGGTAGTTGGATTGACTACCTCAGCAAAGAGTTATTAATAGGACACAGATGGCAAGGCCAGGAATACTCATGGGAGGTCCTTCCACAACGTACAACAGCAGAATCCAAAAGGGAAAGAAACTGAATTGGGACTGTTCCCTTCTTTCAGCTTCATTCTTCAGGGAAGTTTCTCCTGGAGTCCTCCTCACATGGCAAAACAAGGCCAGCTGGATCTGTTTGTTCCCTGCCCAGGCACTGGCAGAACCTGGCAGGAAGTTGCTCAGTGGCCCTGAGACTACCAGCAGTAGAGTGGGGGAAGAACACAGGCCTGGTTCTGAGAGGTGATCCTGCAGAAGGGACATTTCCAGGGAAGGCTGGAGAGGTGGGCAAGGTTTTGATCATGTGCCTCCGGACCCAGTATTCTTTTCAAAAGCTGCCCAGTATATACTGCCAAAGAAATTGAGGAGCAAGAACTATTTCATATAAAGCACTTAGCACATACAAAAGGATTTATCATCGTCTGTTCCATGTGGTTCTCCACAGCAGCTGCCGACATCTGTCCTCCATTCTGGCAACCTTGGCTTCCTGTTGGGGTAATCTCTTCCTCCACAGACTGAAAATCCAGGTCTCTTACAGCAGAATCCAGAGAGCCCTGAGGTTCCTTTTTAAGTAACTTCTGAATGTACAAAAGGGACAGGCAAGTGAGCCAGGCTCACATGACCAGCTGTTCTCACCCACAAACCTGAATTCTGAGGGTGACTTAAGAAGGAATGTATCCCAGCTCCCTGAACAGGCTGCACACCAGGACTGAGTGTCAGTAACAGCTATCATGCTGAAGGTGAACATTTAATAATCTCTGGGGTACTACATGCATAACAACTGCATTACTGTTTTCTTGAAAGAACAAGCAAAAATCAGCAAAAAATCCATCACTGAGCACTAAATCCATGCTGATTCTGAAGACCCAAACCAGAGGGACCTCTGAGCCTTAAGGCAGCTGAAGCAGAAATCTGGATTTTGTGGCTAAAGTAGACATGCAGGCCCAGGCCAGAACACAGCTAAGGGCTCTTCGTGTGTCCTTATCTAATAACCGGACTTTCTTTTTTTTTTTTTAATATTTATTTTTTAGTTGGACACAATATCTTTATTTATTTTTATGTGGTGCTGAGGATCGAACCCAGGGCCTCACACAAGCTAGGTAAGCGCTCTACCGCTGAGCCACAACTCCAGCCCTGGATTTCTTTTTTCTTTCTTTCTTTTTTTAATACAAAAGCTCTTTAGGGTCTTTAATCATTTCTCAGGATGAAAAGCAACCCTGAGGCCAATGAGTCTGATAACTGGATTTTCCCCACTTAAAAATGAGCCATTAGTGGAGAATGCAGCAGAAGCTATTCATATGATAAACCAATGGCAGACTGTATTTTTTCTACTTGAGGGCAAAGTTATTATTCCATACTCTGGTCCTCTGAGTTCTGTTCTGATCTTTCTAAAGCCAATATGAGTACCAGAAACAAGGTCTCACCTGAAGCTACAATTGGCTATTGATCAATTTATGGCTGAAGATTCAGTACCTTCACTTAGGAAAGGGACAGTGTTCTGAGGTGTCCAAGATCACTCTCCCTAGTGTTGTGCAATGTTTACCTACAGACATGGCCGAGAGACTAAGAACACTAGAAGAGGTTAGCACATTATAAACAAAAAACATGGCAACAGGGCAGCACTTCTGAGTTTACAAAACATGCTTTAATCCACAATCACAGGTTATTCAGCTTCTCTAAGCCTGATTTTCTCATCTGTGAAATCTGAAGGTTGAACTATACTGGCCTCTACTAAAGTGCCTTTGGAATACACAACTGTTCAGAGTCTCTTGATAACCCTAAGTCCTCAGCTCCTTAGAGTTCTGATGGGAGAAAACTTGTGTGGCACTCAAGAGGGCAACTCTGGACCATATGGGTCCAAATCTGAAGGCTCAGCACTAAATTTCACATATAACACTAAATGGGCTCTTTAAATGTCCCTAGCTTGTCTCATCTCTAAAATTAGGCACATTATCTCATAGAGCTGTAGTGATTGAAAATGGCTATTAAACACCATATACAAGGTCACCGATATGAGTTTGCCCTCAATCTTGCTTCTTCCCTGCCCCTCAGTCCAAGTTCACTTATCATCTTAGCTAACCATTGAGAAACGCTAGTAGAACCTAAAACGAAGGAAATCCAAATATCACCAAGTAACTAGCAGATTTTTAGAAATTGCTCCATTTCACTGTCTGGAGACAGAAAGTAATTTAGATTGGTTGGGCAATGTAGCTCAGTGACTGAGTGCTTGCCTAGCGCAAGGCCCTAGGTTCCATACACAGCGTGGCCAAAGAAAAGGGGTGGGAAGCCAGGTGTGGTGGTGGCAGGCCTGTAATCCATTACTTTGAAGGCTGAGGTAGGTGGGCTGCAGGCTGAAGGGCAACAAGGCGAGACCTTATTGCAAAATAAAACTTACAGAAGTTAAGGTTAAACAGGATCATCACGGTGGGCTTTTTAATAAACCACTTTGTCATGTGATGGTAGAGAAAGTGGCTACCTGCAAGTCAGGAAGAGGCCCCTCACCAGAACCTGACTGTGCTGGCAGCTGAACTAATATATGCCTTAGTAAGAAAGTTTTCAAGAAGTATCTAAACCCTAGCTGGGCTTACAGCCTGAAGCATTACCAAACATTTAAACATCCCTACTTGTCCTAACCAGTTCTCGTCTTCTGCACTAGATTAATGTTAGGCATGGATATCTGTGCTTCCAGGTGAACACTGCACATTCCACTATCCTGCAGCTGAAGTTCTTACCAAAGACCACAATTTGCACCTTAGAAATTTATTAGACACTAGTATATTCCTAGCTCCTAAGAGCTCTGCTTGCTAGGATTACCAGTAACAGAAGCCTGACATCAGTGATAACACTGATCAACAGTCTTCAAAGTCACAATTATTCTTTCCTCCTAAAACTTTTTATTATGTAATATAAGTATCTGAACTTAAGTTGGGAAAGATTAAGGAGAACACAGAGGAGGGCAGCTTTGCACAGAGAAGTTCTAGGGAAACAGAAAAGCCATCAGCCAGCTCCGTGCCACGGCCCCTGCAGGAATGAATGAACCATGTCTTAACTCTCATATGACACAGGTGGGCTGTTTCTACACTGGCACTTGGACTATGTAGATAGTAGCAACTCTTCTCTCTCCAGCACCAGCAGAAAGGATCCAACAGGCAAAGGAGCGAGAAACAAGTGACCTGCACACTGGCCTGAACAGAATGAGGGCAGTGGAGCAGAGGAGGTGAAGAGCAGGAACTGCGCTCACGTGCCAGCAGGAGCTCGAGTGATTAACTTTACAGCAGATGCTCGCACTATACCTTGTTAGAGGTCCACCTCCCAGATCAAAGTCTTCTGCAAACCCAACACTTATAAATAAGCTATTTGCATTTAGTATGATATTTCTTGCCATTAAACCCTTATTTCTCTACACCAGAGATACTTACCTCTACTTTCAATAAACCAAAAATTAGTCATGACTTCCACGTACACAAGGATTACAGCTCTGAACTCTTTATTTAACACTCATATAGGAAAATAGGCGACCTTATCCTTAATGTCACCTTAAGATCTGGACAGGGCTTTCTTAACTTCCCACTATCTGGGCCTTGTGCTTCAGGTTCTAGCCCTGGCCTGAGTCTGAACTCCTCATTTGTTTCTAACATGCAAATTTCATCTCTCCTTTGGCTGTTTCCTAGTACTAATTCTTTTAGGGTTTCTTTTTAGTGTACCTTTTTTTTTAAGGGGGAGACTTCCTTCTGTGAGCACTCACTTTACTAGATGTAGAAACCTTGCCTTCTGCATCCTCAAAGCCAGTGACCATATTAGTGGTTCAACGACAGACAATATATTTAATATAACTTTGAAAAGACTGCTCAAAAAGTGATCATATACTATTTAAAGCAAGAATTACAATATTGTTATTAATTATAAACCAAATGACCCACACTGTCAGTAGCAACTTTTAGAGGCCTCACAACTCAAGTTCAAACTAAATTATTATTCAAGTCATTATTTTAAAAGCAAGATGTGTTTAACAAAACTCCTTACAGTCTTTCTTTGGGAAGGGAGATAAGAACTGAACTTGTTATGACTTAAACATTATAAAATTTCTTTCTTCAAATTTCTGTCTCCATGTTAAACCAAGAATACTTTGTCGCTACTTCTCGGAGTCCCACCTGCAAAGACACAAACCACTGAGTGTTCTTTGGAATACCAAACCAAATGATAACCCCATGCTGGAAAAGCAAGTTGTTGCTACTTGTGATGCTTCAAATTCACTGATATCAGCTTTTAAATGATCCTGAATGGGAGGTACATCTTGTTTCTCCATAAAAATCACCTTTCTTTAAAGTACTAGTTAAAAACATTGAAAAAGGAATTGATTTGGCACAATTATCACTTTGATGTGATGCAGAGGACAAGGTAAGATTGTAAATACACAAACTAATAGAGAATTTAATTTTATCTTTATGAAGTTTTCTGAAATCAAAGACGATAATACATGCATCAGGCACATCCAACAGAAGACTTTTACAATGGTTTACATTTCCTTTTTATTTATTCCTTGAAACTGCCCGTATTGCAGGTTTTTCATGGATGAAATATGGAACTGAGCAGATTCTTTTTTTCTACAAAATTATGGTATAAACTTGCTCAATTTTCTATCTTATTGCTAATAAACCTTACAGGCGCACAGTTTGTAAAATAAACCCTTAAGGACTGAATGTGTAGAGCATGCTGCAAGGTACAAGAAATAAGCTAAAAATGAGCGTATAAACCTACATCTGGACCAACACAGTACTGAATGCTGGCAAACATTTACCACGACACAGGGAAAAATTAATGAAGGAAATACAGTTCAGTCCTGAAAGGGTTAAATAGAAACCCTAATATATTATTGTTTCTAACCATCCATCCCATATTACAGTGCTTGAAAACAAAGTCAAAAGTCTGGCACAGAAAATTACACACATTTGTTCAGTACTCATCAGAAACACAGCTGCTTTTGAAATCAAAGTTAACTTGGTTAATAATTGAATAGCATTGTTTCAAAAAGCACCCCCGCCCCAATAGATTTTCTGGTTTACATGACTAGTTAGGTTAGTTCCCAAAAATGGCACTGGGAATTTTCTGCGAGCACACAGATGGTACCGGTTTCATTAAAAATAAGAGCAAAAAACCTAACCAGTTATGATGGCCAGTAAGTCTATGTTGTAAGAGTGACAAATATTTCACTAATTAATTCTATGTGAGGTGCAGTTAGTTGCCATGGTTTCAGAAAAGTCAGCAGCAAGTTAAATATTGTACTAGTGTTTGATTCTGAATTCATTCAAAAATATAAAGGGCATTTTACATTTAAAGTCATTAGCTTGCCTTCCGAATCTATGTGATAAATTTGATGCAACTAATAAAAATGTGCGGGGTCACAGACTCAGTTTCTATGCATATTTTGAGAAACTGCATAGAAAAACAGGAGCATAAGATTCATTTCTAAACCCAAAATTCAAAAACATCAAAACACTACTCTAACTGAAGCATTCACCACTCGAGGAGAGTCTTTATGAGGGTAAATGACCAGCATCTCTTAACAATGCCACCATTAGGGAAGGGACATATTGTACTGTAACTGGAGGACAGGGCTGACATAAACTGTGTACTGAAAATGACTCACCAGTCCACGAGAAGGATTTTAAAAAGCAGCTGACAAAAGATACTGATGAACAACAAGCTATAACAGATGTATTGTTTTACTCCTTAGTCTGTGGTATGAAATGGCATAAAATAGGGGGGAAAAATGCCAATAATAAGTACATTCTTGGACTTTAAAAAAACAGTGAAAGGGTTTTCAGTCTAATATTTCCATTATCTTATTAAAAGACACAAAAGAACAGCAATAAGAGATAAACATTAAAATAAGCATAAGTTCATTTTAATAAAGCCATGAACTTGGAAAATTATTTTGAGCTGCAAAGCTGGGTAAGGGAGTTTGTTCTTCAAAAACCATCTCATTTGTTATTGGTTAATTTAGTTTGATTTCTTAACTAGAAACCAAATTTAGAAAGTGGAAGAAACTTGTGGCCCACTAAAAGTAAAGCAGCACTGAAAACACTTCCCACTCTGAACAAAAGCACTGTATAATGACCACATCTGTGACTAGACAGAGAGAATAAACTCTACCCAGAAACAAGCAACTCTGCAAGAAAAAGCTAGTGAGCAGTTACAACAAAGAAAGATAAGGCCACAATGAGTTCTGCCATTCATCACTGAAACAGACAGACAGTGTGAGGCAGGATTCGCTCAGGAGTGAGTGAGTGAGTTGAGCAGATCTGAAGAAGAAAGGCTATATATAAAATCATGCAGCCTGGGGTGATTAAGAAGGCTTGCAGTAAGAGAAAACCGCAGTAACTTTGATTTAACCACCTCAAATGTTTTACAAATGACTTTCCCCTTGAAAACTGAGGAAAAGGCAATTTAAAGATGTCGGGAATATTATTTACAGTGGCATAGTTGAAGCAAAGGAGTGATGAAGATAACAAAGCTGAAAGAAAATGCTAAGAAATGCTTTTTTAAAAGTCTATTAATGGAAACTTTGAAAACAGCCCAGGACACCAGAAAGACACTGGAAATGCTGTAGGAAGTTACAGTTTTGCATTCATAAGGTACTTGTGGCTCCTGTTTTACGGGACAGTAAAAGCTTACCACAATCTAGAGGTAGTTTTTACTCTAAGAAGGATGATTGTATAACTAGACGGTGTCCCAGGACATTATACATGTGGTTCCTCTACTAAATGTAACCCGATGAGTCTGCTGTAATTCCAAAGAAATGGAACAAAGGCAAACCAAGATGCAGGAATGGAAGCAATATAAACTGGCAAGGTTAGCATGCAAGGCTGACACAGCCCTGAATGCAAGCAAATCTTAACTGAAAGGAAAAGAAATCTTTTCTGAGTAAGAGACATTTGTGGAGACACTCGGTATGGAGTAAGAGAAAACAGAAAAAGGCAGACAGAAAAAAGAAAAACATAAGTTACATTTGCATTTTCATAAACTTACAACTATCTGTTTCTAAGGTATGTCTTCCAGCTATTTTAGTTGATCATCTAATAAAAGCATCTTATGTTTTGAGATTACAATGATGTTCTTGCCTAGGCTACAAAAAAAAAAAAAAAAAAAGGTAATAATAAAACATTTGCTGAGATTTTCCTCATTCTACCATAGGGCACCATCTACCACTTGGTAGCAAATACTTCTCATGATATTTTTTTTTGCCATTTGCCAACAAGGTAGCAAACACCCTGCTGAATTAAATCACTGGGAACATTCTGAGTTCAAAATAAAACGTTTAACTTACACATAATACAAGTTATGTACAAGATTAGGAGGGGGTAACCTGAACAAACCCTGGAACACAGATGTGTGGATGTACGGGAAAGGGGGAGAAAACACTTCAAATACCAACATGTTCTGCGCCATTAACTCAGTAATGACTAAATGGCCACACTGAATTCCATGTAAATGTTAGAACCTCTTCGATTACCACTATAAATACATTTTTTTTAAAAAAAGGAAAATACAGAAATAACTACCAACAGTGTCTGCGAATAGAGACTAAGTTAACATACATTGCATGTATTGCAGGCAAGGCGGAGGCATTTTCTTTAAAGCTTTTGCACAGACTTCATATAATCTTTAAAAAAAAAAAAAAAGCAGGCCTTTACAAGATTTGACTTGCTGAAATCAAAACATTTCCACCTCATGAAAAGTCATAAGATTTCAGCTTAAAAAAAAGAGTTCCAGCCTTAGACCAAAAGAACCTGGAAGAGTATGTTAATTAAACAAGTGGTCAGGCTTGGAACCTGAATGTACTTTAGAGCAAAAGCTCAAAGGGGGGTGGGGAAAACAACCTATTTGGTAACAAGGTATACTATATACTGTGATATAAAAAAAGGTATGGTGAAAATGTACCTTTTACTAAAGCTTATACAAGTTCCTTGGTCCATAAAAACTATGTTAGATTTGTGCCTTCTAGTTTGCTTAATGTTTATTCCAGCCACATTATCTATTTCTTGCCCATTTAAACAAAACCAACCAACCAAACAACAGCAACAAGAACAACAAAAAACAGCTGAAAAACTTGATTTCCAACAGTCTGTACATACTGATGTTTTTCTGTTTTACTGTGGCTTCTGCATTTCAACTCAGCACTTGCAGGTAATGGGTTTTTTGATGGTATCATCTGGTATGAAGTTTTCCCAAGAAACCACAAAAGATTGTTCATTTTTTTTTCTTTCCTTTTTTTTTTCTTTTTTTGTCAACTTTTTGCCACACTCAAGTCAGTTTAAGTCCTAGCAAAAAGACGGTAGTTAGGACACCACTGTTGCTGTAGATGATGTGACACTGGTTGAATTTGTGCTGGCATTTGTGTAACTCCCCTCGCTGTTTGTGTTTGATTCGTTCGGGGGCACTTGGCTTGAATTGGCTCGAAGGATTGCTCCAGCTGCACTGCAGTGTGGCCGTGGCCCTGGTTCCGGTGTGTAGGTAAAGGTAAGGCTGGTGGAATAAATTATTCCATCATTACGGACCAAAGTTACTGGAACCTGAACTGGCTGCCGGACCCATCTCCAACCTTCTCGGAATGCAGAAATGTCTGGAACAACACAGAGCATGCTCTCTCCACATCTGAGAAGGAAAAATAAATCACTTAAAAGCACTTTTAAAAGCAGTAAAACATTTTAGAAATGAAACAACGTTGTTTAATAAAATACAATGGATGTCAGAAAATAACTCGTGTATCCCACCCCTGACAACCTCTGATGATGTACCTGTACATAGTTTCAGCTTCTACATCCCCAAACCACACTCGTAAATTTGGAGTGAAATTCTGTCCTGTGAGTTCAAGCATTGCTACGTCCCCGCCGCCATTCAACTGCAATTTACAGAAAATCATTTTTCATTAAAGTACACAAATTAGGTTCTCATTCATCTTTCAACATCTATGTTTATTTTAAAAGGCTTGATCATAAAGCTAGCTAAAAATATCCCAAGATAACATATAAGTTGATTTAAATTTCTTTGCATGCATGTTGCTCCTATTTTTCTTTTCTTCCTTTCTCTCTTTTTTTTTTTTTGATAATGGGGATTGAACCCAGGGGCACTTTTCCATCAAGCTACGTCTCCAGCCCCTTTTATTTTTTGAAACAGGTTCTTGCTAGGTTGCTGAGGCCAGCCTCAAACTTCGTGTTCCTCCTGCCTCAGTTTCCCAAGTGGCTGGGATTTCAGAGGCATATGCCACCATGCCTGACCTTATTTTCACTTTTATTGCAACAAATAATGTGTAACAAAATCCCCAGATTGCAAAATTAAAAAAAAAAAATCAGAATTACTGTGAAATAAACGATGCCAAGCTATAGCTGAAAATAGCTGCAAAAAGTTAAGTTACATTGTGACTAAGTGGTCTCACCTGAAGACTTTCTACGACAGGCACAGGGGTGACTGGGGCAAGGACAGGGCCCATTCCCTCATAAAATGTATACTCTGCCTTATCTGTGCTAATGATTGTCCAGGAAGCTCCATCATTTATCATTTCTTTATTTGGTTCTTTCGGGCATGGAGTGGCCTTATGGAGAAAGAATGTTCAGAAACTGAGTTTTATATATAATACGGCATATTAAAAACTTCCAACAACATTTGCAGAGTGTTTATAGTTTTTACAGAGTGTCATTAAACAAGGAGAACTCAAGTATATTGCTTTGTCAGCATATTTTATATATTCACATATTCATATTCATATTTATATTATATGTTCAATGGATTATTAATATGAAAACCAAACAGCCATTTTTGTTATAAAATATTTCAGTGATATATTAAATAACTAATAATACGTTTCAGTACATCCCTTAATAGTACACATTACTGGTACAATTTCATTAATACAAGATCAGTTTCTGAGATGCAAAATAGATGCTTAAAATTCTTAAGGGCCCTATAAGACACAGACACCATGGGAGCCCCTTATGTTTAGAGGACAGCTGGAAGCTGATGCATTTTCAGCAGAAGAAACCAAGATCAGGACTGGCGACCTCCTACTCCTGCCATAATACACCTAGACAGGGGACCCAGGTCACTCATTAGTGTGTGTGACCATTTCTCTGGAATGGGAGTTTACAAAGGAGATGAAACTGTAACCGTACTATTAAATCACATGCCCTTCTCATAATGTTCTTGTGAAACCTGAGTTTGATACAGCTAAAAATTAGCTTTTGAATCATGTCGTCATTACTATCTTGGGAGATCCCAATGTAAATCTGATGAAAATTTGAATCCTCTTTCAGAAAAATGTTTTCCCTATACAATGTGTGTACATGATTTCAGAAGATTCTCTAAACACATGGAAATCTATTTCTAGATATTACAAGGGGGCTCTCTGTTCCCCTAAAGCCCCTGAAACATTTTACAGTTTCAAGTTTCTTCCTGAGGTAGAATCACAGGCATGTCTGAGGACCCTTGGATCTGAGATAAATATCTGAATACAGTTTCATGTATTTGGATACAATTAAAAACAAATTAGAATTTCATGTTTCTGTAAACTGCTAATCCATTTATACATTTCATTTATTTATTGTGCTGGGGATCTAATCCAGCGCCCTTAGGTATTACGGAGTTACACCCCCAGCCCTACTTGCATATTTTAGATTTCAGCAGTAATTTTAAGACATACCTGAAACTGGATTATTCTTTCTTGAGAAAGGCACAAGTACATTCTTTCTGTATCCTTCAGGTAAAATGCACATTTATGGAGTTGTGACACAGGATCATCTGCATCCAGTAATGCTGTCTGTTTATCAACTTTCCTAATTATCTATATTTCAACAATCAAAAAATAAAAGGTCATCCACACATGAAAAGAGTTATCATTTTGTAGAGTGTCAAGAACACACAGAACATTATGCTATAAAATAATATATCACAGTTAAATGTCCTTATCTACACAGAAAAACATAAGGCTAAGAATAAAAAAAAATCCATTAAGATGGCGGGCGTGTCAGAATGTGGAAATTGTTACTCTCTTCCATGAAAATCTAAAAAAAAAAAAAAAAAAAAAAACAGAGCAGACCACTTGTTTTCTAGATAAACATTAATATACATATAAATCATCTCATGTTCTTGTGAAAAATATAGGTTCTAATGAGGCATGGCTCATGTGGGGCCTGACACTTGACATTTCTAACAAATTCCCAGGTGATGTTAATGCTTCTGGTCTGTGGACCAGCTAGTTCTGATGATATTCCCAATAATATACAAATATTACAATGATGAAGGAGAAAATCCCTAGATGGCTACTGTGGGTGTGCTAGTCAGTGCAGACATTTTATATCCATTACCCAATTGTTTACATACTTAATAGAAAGTAAACTAAACTAGTTTTTGCAAAAAATGGGCTCAGAGAGGTAAGGTAAGCTGCTCAAAATTTTATAACCCAAATAGTCCACAAAACACATATGGTTAGCTGATACTAACAGACCTTAATGACACTTAACACATAGAAGGAAATCATTAAATAAATGAAGATGAGGATAGTAAAACTGCTTTTAATTTCTTTTCCCTTTTTATTGGTCAATCCCAACAGCTATAAACTATTTCTCATTTTAAAATCAAGAGTAAAAAAATCCCTCTCTGGAGTGCATATCCCTGTCCCTCCATCTTACTGTTATTTCTTTTTTCCCTTGAGAGCAAAGGCCTCTTCTCCACTGACCCATCTCTTGTAATCTCTCCCGTCTTGTCTCAAAGATTTCATTACAACTACTCATGAAGGCCACTGAGGATTTCCAGACAGATGACCTCATGGCATTTCTCCTTCATTGTCTTACTTCACTTTCTTGGAGGCATATGGCAGCCACAGTGCTCTCACCAACCTGTAGGGTGTGCAGTGCTGAGTCCTGACTTCTCCTTTAATAATCTATACTCTATGCAATGTAGAGTTTGACTACTCTCAACTCTAAATCTCTAGGCCTATTCTCTCTCCTACATTAACTTTTATATTTAACTACCTGATCAATATACTGTTTTTTAAACAAAGGAAATATATTCTCTCACAGTTCTTGAGGCCAGAAGTCCAAGATCACCTATTCAACATTTCTATCTTATGATGTCCAATATATGCAACTAAAGTTTAACATAGCAAAAGCAGGATTTTGAATTTCCTAAACTGATCCTTTCTCAACTCAACAATTCAATAAATGACTTCTACTGCCACATCCTTATCGCTTTCTCCACACAGTAATCAGAACTATCCTTCTGGACATAGATAGGCCATCATCCTGTTTAAAAACCCTCCAGTGGCCTTCTATCATAAGAAAGTAAGATAAAGTCCTTTACCTTAGACAGAGAGGGACCCTAAAGATCTTCCCAAGCTAACTTTGCAGCTTCATTTCCTGCCCTCGCACCTGCCTCTCTTTGCTCTGGCTACACTGGTCCTCACACATTCCTGTCTTAATTTCTGCTGGACTCATTCTGTCAGGCTCAAGTGCTCCTCACCAGTTCCTTGACTCCATTAGGTCTCTGATCAAACACTGTCACTTTAGAAAGACTTCCATGAACTCTCTAAGCCCTGTCCAATCCTCCACCTCTTTATCTCACTTTTTAAAAAATTACCTTCACAACCGTTTATTTTTTTCTTCTTATTTTTATGTGGTCCTGGGGATTGAACTCAGTGCCTCATATGTGCTAGGTGAGCGCTCTACCACTGAGCTACAGCCCCAGCCCCATAGTTTCTTTAAATCGACTTAGGAAAATGTCATCTTTCCTCACCCCTCCCAGATCTGATAAGCATAAAACTTATTACAAAAATAACAAATATTGAAATATATACATTAATCTACCGTAAGTCTCTGAAATGTCACCAACTCTCCTTCACCCCGTAAACCAAAGGTAAAATGGCCAAATTATTTTTCTAATCCTTGTGTCCTCAAATATACCCTTCACAACTAGCTAAAGTCTCGTTTGTGGGAAAGGCTTTAATCTGTACAGTAGAACACTTACATACTTTCTTGAGGGGAGGACAATTTTGTCCTTTCAACCTCAAACTCAAGGAAGACAGTGGTCCTGCCCTGCAACAGTACCAAAAACTTAACATTCAGCATACAGTTCTTTCTTTACAGAACAGGTCCAAGGGTGAATGAAGCGTTACTTCCTCCTCTTTCCTCCTTGGTGCTGTCCTCCTTTTCTCTTGCCACCCACGCCAGGTGGCCCGGCATGCATCTAGCTTCCCAAACTTCCTTTCCTCTTCCCTTTCTGGCTGGGCGGGAGCCTCCAAGACCCTGCGGGTTCCCTTTCCTCTTGCCCTTCTGGCTAATTTTTCTCCTTTTGGCGGCCTCCTCCTGGTCCTCTTCTCTCATCTGCTTGCTGCTGGCTCTCATTACATCCAGCTGAAGCTTTTTGCCATTCATGACTCGAAGTAGCTCCAACCGGTTCTTTCTCTCCACTCCAAAGTCCCCCAAAAGGGGCTGAAACTTCCTCTTTTTGCCTGAACTCCAGGAAGCCAACTCCTTGGGGAGGCCAGCGCCCCATAGAGGCGGTGGTGATCTTGGCCACGTGCATAGGTGCATAGCGCGGCCCAGCTCCTCCTTACTCTGGTGTCTGGTAGGGTGCGTACCAGCCGCGCTGGGCAGCTGCATCTTGTGTGCACGGGCCAGATTACGCAGCCGGTTCAGCTTGTTCTTGGCCAGGCATTCCTTCTTGGCCTGAATCCGCTTGGCGAACTGGTCTTCTAGGGGGTTGGCGCCATTGGGAACCTCAATCAGCCATTCCTTGTTGTCATCCTCGGCGCGCTTATAGTCCTAGCGCAGCCGCCGCCACTAGCAGCTCACCTAGTCCCACACCAGATTGTTTTTCTTCTCAGAATGGATGCCCTTAAGGTGCGTGAACTGCTGCCAGCGTGTGGCTTCTCACGCGGGTAGGCACATGGTAGGCTCCAGTATCCAGGCCACCAGCGCCTCTTCCACATGCTCTGTGGGCAGCTGCCACAGCTGGTTGATGAGCAGTTGCGTATTGTCCTGTGCCAAGGCCCACAGCTCGGCTTCTGGCGTGGGGCCCACCTGCTGCAGCACTGGGCGTGTGTGTGTGTGTGTGTGTGTGTGTGTTCCAGTTGAAAGCCAGCAGGTTACCCAGGTCAAATTCCAGCTCCAGATCCTTGTGCACTGTGGTGCGTTGCTGCCTCTCTACCTCTTCCTGCTCCGCCTTTGCCAGCAGCGCCTCCACTTCTGGCTCCAGGTCGGTCCCCTAGCTCTGAGGTTAATAGTTGAAGTCACTTCTCCTCTTTATCTCATTTTAATTGGCCTTTTTATCACTACATAAATCTTTTTTAAGATATTTTCTGTCTAGCTTCCTACCAGAATGTAAGCTCCACAAGGACAGGAATTCTCCTGTTTGCTGCTGTTATTTCCAGCCTCTGGGCAGTGCCAGGCACACTTCAGAAAGTGCTCAGGACTGTGTGGAAAATGCATGCGCATATGCACCTACCTTGTAATGCTCTGTGTCCTTATAGCAACTACTCCCCGACAATTGTGAGGACTGAATTAATCAATGTGGTGTTCACAGTGCTGCTACTAATATTGTGCAATGTTACTGATTTCACTACTTCATTCATGCCTCACTGACATTCAGAGATCATCCTACTTCAGCTAAGCCATAACTGTAGACAGCTCTAATCTTTAGTTAGGGTTCCTCATGTTTACACATTTTTAGCTCTGCATTATTTTTAGTCAAAATATTTGTCATCCTACCAAAAGTAATTTTTAAGTTAAAAGGGAAACTACATTTTCAGTGATTATAGCTTCTAAGATAGTTGGAGACTAATTAAACTCAAGCACAATGTTTTAATTCAATGTTCAAGGACTACATTTAAATTTAATGAGGTTTGGATTTTAGAGAAATAACTGATTTTAAAAATGATGTAAATCTCAAGCTTCCCAGAAGTCTTGGAATTACTTAACATCTTAACCAGTTAACTCTACAACTGTAATCTGTGTGCCTGTTATTTCAATACTGGCTAGTAATAGTACCCACACTGACCACACGTGGTATGTTTTCATTTCCCTCAACAGTACTTCAGACCTAGACACTGATGAATGACTTTGTTCTCACCAATAAAGAAGCCAAAGACGGCATTAAAAATTTACCCCGATAATGTTTTTAACTATTAAGAGAAAGAAATTTTGAGAAAAAAGGGATTACAAACTTATTACAACTCAGATATGTTGTGTGGTGAATTGTACATTCATTATACATTGGGGGCTGCTTGAGTAATACGCCCTTTCCTCTAAGCAAGCTGGTTTTGTACATTTTGTTGGTGCAATCACTATATTTCAGAGACTAAGAGAATACAGCCCTCAAACAGAAGCTTATTTTATTCATTTTCCTAACACTGTACTTGCCCAGTAAACACTGGCTGATTCTATGTTATTGGGCTGCTCATCCAAATGGAGTGATGTGCATTCTAAACCTCACAAAGAGCAAAGACTACTAGTGTGACTTCAACACATCAACACCTGCTGAGAGCCATTAGCCAAGTAGGTATGATAATTTCCTTGCCTGCGTACCCCATGTTGCTTAGAGGAAGGACTCGTGGAAATGGACTTGCCTTGGACATTTGCAGTGACATTGCATGTATGCTTGAGTAAGGTGACCTTGCTCAAGGACCAGGGCGGATCCGGGTTTAGGGCGGATCAGGTTTTAGGGAGTATCCCCCTCCTTGGGTTTAGGGCGGTTCCAGGTTTAAGGCGTATCCTGCTGATTAGAGCCTGGTGGAGTACGTGAATTTTTCCCCAGAACGTGTTTGTAGAGGGCCGGTGTGAGTTCGGGAATAAAGAATTGCTGTTTGAATCTACAAAGCTGTGAGTGGCTCGTGATTTTGTGCCCAGCCAGACTGCGGCAAACACCTAAGGAATAGAACAAATCTTATATGCTCCTAACCCTGGAGTATCTGACATACTGATGAGTTTGTACAATTAAGGGGTTAATAGTTAGTTTCTAGTTAGTTGACTTGACCTGCATACACAATCTGTTTTGAAAGCACTCTAAAATACCAGGATTTTCACTAGGACACTTATTCCACCAAAATTTGGTCAGGGAAGAACAGTGTTTCCAAGCAAGGCTCTCCAATGAGGCTAACATTTTAGGAAGTATCAAGAACAACTTTCAGGGCTGAGGTTGTGGCTCAATGGTAGAGCACTCACCTTGCATGTGTAAGGGTTCAATCCTCAGCACCATATAAAAATAAATAAAACAAAGGTACTGTGTCCAACTATAACTAAAAAATAAATATTAAAAAAAATTCAGATAATAAGGTAGGATTAACAACTTCCTTCTCTTTTGGGGGAGGTACTGGGGTTTGAATCCCCAGGGAAGCTACACCAGTGAGCTATACCCCCTGTCCTTTTTATTTGTTTTATTTGTTGAGACAGGGTCTCACTAATTTGCTGAGGCTGGCCTCTAACTTGTGATAGTCCTACTTTGATGTTCTGAATCACTGGGATTACAGGCATGCAACCCCACACCTGCTGAGGATAATTTTTTTAAGAGCATATAAGAGCTAAAGAATGTTTGTATCTGTTGAAAACTGCACATCAGTAGAGATCAAACTGCATATCAAGAGGTATAGGAAGTAGTGTACTAACTAACCCCTACCTATGATTCTGAGGAAAGCAGTCAGAATTTCTCAATTATAGAATTTCTAGAAGGGCATGTATCAGTGTGTTAATGATGGTGCTGCAACTTTTTTCTAATAAATCCCTTAATTTTTTATTATAACTTTGAATATAAAAATTCAATTAATGATGACTTTCAAGCAAGGAAGACTGCTTCTACTTTGCATGAAACCTTAAGTGAAAACACTTAAGATTTGGGTCTCTCTTCTAGATGGTCCACATGTAAGCTGTTGCAAATCAGAGGTATAAGCCTCTGAACTTGAGCTCCTCTAGTATAAGCAAATGAATGTCATCTCTGGAATAGGGTAACACCCAATAAACTAGAAGAGCTGAACAATTGTTGACTTTTTTTTTGTTTGCTTCTTTCTTTTCATTTTTTATACCTGTTCTTCCCTACCTTTACAATTTTTGTTATAATTTGTTGCAACTTCAATGCTTTATAGATTAACTGTATTATAATTCAATTAATCTGTAATAAGCTAATATTTTAGCTTATTATATTGAATGGGAAATAAGTCCTCTTGTATAGCCATGAAATAGAAAAATAAAACAAAAAATAGATAAATAAATGATACATTTATTCAGATATCTGCAGACCCCATCTGCTTCTGCTGAAATCAAGCCCCAGAAAACAGAAGTCAATGAAATATAAAGCATGATAAAGAACAGTATTACTGAATATTCTTCCACTTGCCCAACACCTTCAATGTGATCTGGTACAAACTTACCTATAAATCCCTGTCACCTTAGTGTAACTGAATCATATTCTTTGAGAAAAGGAAGAGAGTTGAAAGGGACTTTTGTTTTCATTTTACTAAGAAAAATAATCTTACAGTTTCAAGATGCTCTAGCAAACAAAAAGCCCCAATTCTTATGCTTTTTCCCCCAAATACCAAATTTTATTTATTTTTAACAAATCTATATTGTTAGACAGTAAGCTAATGAAAATAAGTTTATATTTTGAAAGGAATAAGAATTTCTATGCTTTTGAAAACTTTGATCCCATAGCAGAATAAAACAGGTGCCACACACACACACACACACACACACACACACACACACAAAAAAAAAAAAAAAAAGAGTAACAGTGTATATGCATTAGTAAGGAATAAAAAAAATACTGTAACTTACAGTGCCCTCTATCGACACATTCAGATACACAACCAAAAGGAAACTGCCACAAACTTTGTTAGGAGGAGCCTAACAGGAGGTCATTAAGAATGCACTTGTAGCTGGGCATGGTGGCACATACCTGTACTCCCACTGACCCCAGAAATCGAGGCAGGAGAAATCTTAAGTCTGAGGTTACACAAAGCAACTTAATGAGGCCCTAAGCAATTTAACAAGACCCTGTTTCAAAGTGAAAAAATAAAAAGGGCTAGGGATGAAGCTCAGTAGTAAAGTACTTCTGGGTTCAGTCCCCAGCATCAAAACAAAAAACAAAACAAAACACTTGTAGTATATAGGCTAGTCTTTAAACCATTTCAGAAATAAGGTAGGATGCTGGGCAAGGTGGCAGATACCTGTAATCCCAACAGCTTGGGAGGCTGAGGCAGGAGGATCATGAGTTCAAAGCCAGCCTCACAAAAGCAAGGTGCCTAGCAACTCAGTGAGACCCTGTCTCTAAATTAAATACAAACTAGGGCTGGGGATGTGGTTCAGTGGTTGAGTGCCCCTGAGTTCAAAAGAAAAGAAAAGGAAATGATTAGGAACTATAAGAAATAGGGATAACTGACATTACCTTTTAAAATTGAAAAGCATAAAATTGAGGTATATTTTTATATCTGAATGTTAGAACTTTCCTGTTTTAAGAATTAATTTTTACTTCACACATCACTAAAGCAGAAATAAGGCCTTACCAATCTTGGGAGTGCCATGCCAGTAACTGAACATACAAGTTTGACTGTTTGTCCATAATGGATGTAACCATCTCTGACTGTGAATTCTTCTCCTTCTGATTCATCATCATCCACTACAGAGGATAGAAAAAGAGATCAAATAATCATCTTTTAGAATTTATTATCTGCATGGGAAAATGACAAAAATTAACATACCCATATAACTCATTATCAAAAGTATTTAACAATGCACATTTTAATACTCACAGAGATGAATGTAAAATGCTCCCCACTGCTGTGAACTGGCATGGAAATTACCTCCTTCTACATGCAAGTATCTGGTACTAACTGTCTGGGATCGAAGTCGATTAAACAAAGCCACCTTTGTTCCTGAGGCAATGCATACTGCAAAGGAAAAAACAACTGCTGTTTATGTGACTGGGTGGTGGGAGTGAGAGAATAAGAAGGGACTTCTGCTTGGCAAGTTATGACTATTTATTATAAATTAATAAATATATAAAATTATATTATAAAAATATAAAATATAATCTGAATCAGAATGCAGATTCTGATAACAAATATTTTAGTCTGATAAAGTACAGATAACACTGAAAAAGGTCAAGTTAACCCCTATTAATAATGTTAAGCTAAATGATATAAAATATGTTCATAGAAGTCATTTTAAAATGAGACCTGCACAGTATGCTTAATGAAAAATTATAGGAAAAATCATTTTTAAAATAATAGATTATAATACCATTTACATATTTAAACCATGTGTACCTAAATTCACTGATGAAAAAAATATCATTGAAAGAAAAAAGGCCTGTGTTCTACCCTACAGAATATAGGCATAGAAAAGCATTTGCCTCTGTGTGTTGTGATTTTAGAAAACACTGCTGTCTTCTAAAATACCTTAAATGTTGTACTGCATGAAACCTATCATAAGTAAATTTTTACTTACTTCAGATGTGTAAAACAAGTAAGTTAGGAAAGTTACTTTCCGTGTAACTTAGGAAAACATTCTGAAAGTGAAATATGTTCTCTGCCTTCAAGAAATTAATATTCAATATAAATACAGAAATTAAAGATGTTAAATAAAACTATGTAATTTGAACTGAAAATAGCCTGAATACCAGACATTATATGCCTCCTGATACAAGAGACACATGATCATCCGTGAAGTAGTCTTGCCCTTCAGCAACAACAACAAAATAACAAACTTAAATCTTATCAAGATTCTAAGATTAACCACATGCAAAATTTCTCTTCTGAACAAACTTTACAGAGTCTGCTGTGTCTCAGCATCCCCCAAAGCCCTTGTGCCAATGCAAGTAAAATGATTAGATTATAAGAACCATAATTTAATCAGTGAATTAATTCACTTGATGGATTAATAATCTGAAAGGACTGCTATTCTGAATGGTAACTCTAGGCAAGTGGGGTGTTGTTGAAAGAGGTAGGTGACTGGGAACAGCCTTTGGAGACCATATCCTGTCCCCTTGGCTCTTCCCCTCCTCTTTGCTTCCCAACTGTCCTGAGGTAAGCAGCTTTCCTGCTGCCCTTCAGCCATGGTATTCTGCCATATTTTGAGCCCAAAGCAATGGAGTTCGTTGACAATGGACTGAATCTCTGAAACCATGATCCCAAAACTTCTACTCAAAAGTTGGTCTTATGGAGTATTTTAGTCACAGTGACACAAAGCTGACTAACACAAATGGTTTGCTTAGGAGGTTGTAGCAAATTCTAAATCATGCCCCAACTCTTGATATGTGATCACCTTTGCTTGCCTTTATAGCAGGACTCCTGCTAAGGCAGTTTAGCAAAGATTCCCCTACCTTTGATGTCTCTGCTCTTTGTATTTTTCCTACCCATTGACCACCTCACTTTATTCCATGGCTATACATCCCTACTTGACTATTGTATTTCAAAATTGAATTCAGTTCTATACTTAGGTCTTTTTTCCCCTATAGCATTAGTACTGAATGAAATCTGTCTTTCACTTTAACTACTGTCCAGCTGTTTTGGGCACCAATTCACAAAAACACATTAAACTATACCTAAGGGATGAAATTAGCAAAATCTGGGATGTGGAAATCATCAATGGTTAAAATCTTTGAACAAATATACTGCAAGGCAGGGTGTATGTTAAAGAATACACAAGGACATCTCCACACAATATATATTTTAATATCCTGAAAATTTCAATTTTGATTCAAGTCAATTGAAAACTGACATTTTGGAGACTATTTTAACTTTGAACACAGACTGTATATGATGACATTTTAAAAAAGTATTTTTTCTTAGAGTTGTCTTATATATTGTTTTTATGTAATCATGATACTGTAATTATAGGAGAACATCATCTTTTACAGCCACACAGGGATATTTACAGATGACATAATGTCTGGGATTTACATCAAACTAAAATTAGAAGAGAGGAAAGTGGGTCTAGGGTTGGGGTACAGCTGAAAATAAAGTGAGATTTGGTCTGAAGTAAGATTACTATTGAAGTTAGAGGAGAACACAGGGGTTTTATCCTATTATGAAACTCTGCCTACATTAGTGTGCCTGAAATTTTCCACAATATTAAGTAAATGATGATACTAATAAGAGCTGGGTAGAATAAAATATATCCACCATAAAAGCCCATGAGTGCATAATAAAACAAAATGAAATTCAGGCAAACAAAACCAAACCACTGAAACCTCACTGTTTCTAAGAATACTACTATACAAATTAGAAAACAAGCATTTATCCTGCCTTTTATTCTACTGACTGCATTCTGAAGCAAATACTTGATATGGCAAAGTTCTATGTAGAAAAAACTTGAACAAATGCAGGTTAGGAATAAACAATTGGGGGAAAAAAAATCACCATTTGAAGCCCTTGATGAAGTAATGGCTACGATAGCCATTCGGTTACAAATGAACTTACTATAACAACTGAACTTACTATAATCAATCTAACCTGACAAAAAAGGGATAACCAGATATTATATGCTTTCTGATCAGATGAAAATGACCAGCTTGCTTGCCTATTTATTATTTACTCACGGTTCCAGACTTTATTTATTTATTTATGGTCCTGGATATTGAACCCAGGGGAGCTTTACCATTGAGCCACATCCCTAGCCCTTTTAATTTTTTTATTTTGAGACAGGGTCTCCCTAAATTGCTAAGGGCCTTGGTAAGTTGCTGAGGTTGGCCTCGAACTTGAAATTCTTCTGTCTTAGCCTCCCAAGTTGTTGAGATTATAGGTGTGCACCACCATGCCTGGCATCAACTAATTTGAAAAACTCAACTACCAGTTTATAACATGAGAGACAGAATATAATCAGCGAAATTCAGAATATGGGAAATTCCACAGGAAAAATGACCCAGTTTATTCAGCAAATAAATGTCACAGAAAAAAAAAATGAGGGTAAGATAAGAAACCATCACAGATTAAAACTTGCTGAACTTTGTTTGGATCTAGGTTTGAACAAACCAAGTGTAAAATGAAACAGCAAAACAAAAAAACAACTGAAAAAAAGACACTGAGAAGACACTGATAAATCTGTACAGAGAATGGATATTAAATGGCTTGAAAGTACTGCAGTCAACTTTGTAAGATGTAATGATGTTTTAAAACAAAATTATGTGTTAAGAGTCATTACTGCAGAAAATTTGGTTGAAAGGACAATATGTCTGAAACTTACATGAAAACATTCTAGCAGCTGGAAAAAGAAGTTTCGGTGGTGATGAAGAAGATGAAATGAAATTGGTAAAACTACTGAGGTTGGGTGAATTATTAAATCATACTTTTTTCTCCCTTTTATATAAATTTGAAAATTTCCAAAATGAAGTTAAATTTTAAAAAATTGTGCACAGGTACTGACATGTACAATTCAAATACATAGCATGTATCTTTGGTAGTCTAGGAATTTGCTGATGAGACAGCAATCTCTGCTAGAGATGTTAAAATTTTGATTAGGTTCTCAGGATGGCATTCGAAAGTTCATTCAATGTTTTTTTAAAGAGGTACTTTTGACATTCTGGGTCTTTATCATAACCAGTTAATTTATCAGTTCTTTATGGAATGAGAACTATCTTGGACACTACAGGACATTTAGCATCACTGGCCCAAGACATCACATGGAAACATCATCTCTTTCCTAGTAACTAAGAATGAAAAGAAAATAAATGTCCCATTTTCTTTAATACGTCTAGGGAGCAATAAGAAACCATCTCTGGTTCAGAACTACTTCATTAGACCAGGCGCTACCAGGTACCATCAATAACAACAACAACAAAACACCCCAATATGACAGGCAGGCCCAAAAGTACTAGTAAGGAATGAATTGGCCAGGCACAGTGGTACAAACCTGTAATTCCAGTGGCTTGGGAGGCTGAGACAGGAGGACTACAAGTTCAAAGCCTGCCTCAGCAATTTAAGGAGGCCCTTTCTCAAAATAAAAATAAAAAATGGCTGCTGGGGATGTGGTTAAGTGGTAAAGCATCCCTGGCACCCCCTCACCCCGCGCGCGCAAAAAAAGAATAAATTGGCTACTGAAAAAGCAGTGTCTTCTCAATTCCTGGTGGATAAAAAAAGTGTGTCCTATCAATTCCTGGTGAAAGTTCAGGAAAAAGAAGAAAACTCAAGTGTACATACAGTCAGCATTCTTCAATGATTGCTTCTTTTTGGAAGGTTTGGAGATGACTTTTATCCGTTTGCTCAGAAACACGCCAATGTCATCACTGTTGCCGTAGAACATCTTTACAGACAGCATGAAGTGTTTTCTCTTATCTGAATCAGATATATACAATGTTTTTGCTGTGCAATAGTTCTGTGAAAGAAAAGTAAAGTATTAATAGCATCAAAATCTTACTGGTTATATATCTAAAACAGAGGCCATGACTAGGTTTGATCAGGTTTAAATGAAATCATTCCAATGGGCAGCCAGCCCACAGGTCAACTGTAAAAATTATCAAAATTGATCTCTGAACAGAAAATACAAAATCTTCCTTATGAAGTCAATAAAATACAAAAACCGTGGCGGCATATAACGAGCTCTAGCAAGAGGTGTGACTCTTCCTAAACCAGCACTCAACAAGGACAAGCCATGTTTAGCTCAAATACCAAGAATTCGGATCCCAACCATGAAAGTGGGACCAGTTCAAGTCAGATACCCATACCGTGCTTCTGGAGCTGGAGATGAACTTGGTCCCCCACAGTGATATGGAAACTGAACATTATACAGGAAGCTGTATAACAAAGTTTTCAGCACTTTCAAAAACAGCAAGGATACTTCAAAATAATGCTACTTCAATTATATTTAACAGCTCTAACACCTTTCCTATTCCCTTGAGCCCTAAGGAGGTACATAAATTACTGACATACTTTTCCTGATAGGGTAAAATGATACTCTAAAATATATATTTTTTAAAAAACCCAAGATTATGATTAAAAAGTGCCTCAACTACCTCTGCTGTGTGTTCCTTTGAAAAAACAGGGCAAATGCCACTCATTTAGGAAACAGCCTATGAGTTCCAGGCTTTTTTTTGTCTTCAGTTTTACTAATAGGCAGCATTAATAGTACTTAACAATACTGCAGTAATTTCTGTTTCTCAATAGTGAAAGCTACAAAAGAAAATTTAATACTCCATACTCAAGTTTTTATACATTCAAAAGTTGGGAAAAATTTTTGGGAAACTGCTCTGCAGGAGGCAAAATACGACAACACTATTAATAGTAAACAAAGAAAATAAAAACAGTACTTTTCAGTCACCTAGCTCTTTTCACGCAAGACTCTCAGAAGATGACACATGTAGCTACTATGTCCATGGGTTCACAGCACTTTTAAAAATGACAGCACTAAAGGTCAAATTAAGCCCAAACAATGAAATTCTACAACACAAGGTGAGGTTTATTAAAATGGGTACCAATGCACTAAAGCAAATGGTAACAAGAAGCATAAAAATGAAAATGTTTATCTAGATAAAGGGAATTGTATTCCAATGGGAAAGCTTAAAAATGTTAAAATCATTTAATTTTGAGTGTTAACCTTAATGGATATGATCTGTATCAGGAAAGAGAAAAATAATGAAATCTAGTATAAATAGATTGGGAAACATTTAAGGAAAAAGCAAAGCAGGCTGGGGCCTCAGACCTACAAATAAAGGACTTTGTTTAGAAAAAGTACACATATGTATCTCCTTGGAAAGAAAAAAAATATAGTCTTAATTACAGTAAATGAGTCAGCAAAAATCATACCTTTATAAACAAATAATTAAAACAAATAATCAAAACTTTATAAACAAATAATTAAAAAAATCAAAGGCCATTGACAACATACTATTCATATTCCATGAGAAAAAAGGAGAAAGTCACTGACTCGCAGCAATAGCACTGATGCTATTGGTTGGTTTGTTTGGTATTACCTCCATGAAAGATACTCTGATGTTCCCAAACTAACTGAAAATCCATAATAATGTTATGAAGAAACCTGATCAATAATAACTACAATGAAACAAACAAATAAAGTAGATTTGAAAGTGGCTTGCTTTAGTACTCACTTTCTGTAAAATGACTAAAACTAAATTTGAGAATACAAATTCCCTAGCTTATATCTTCCATATCATCCTCCAGCCTCAATCCCTAGTGCCAAATACGACACAGCAAAACCAAGATGTTCAAAAAAGATGTACTAAACAAGGAAATGGCCTCTGTGCACTGAAAAACATTCACATAATCATTGAGACCAAAACCATTTTCTGAATTTTAATATTAAGGGAAAATAATAATAAATTCTAAATGACTAAATAATTATTTATCAGTACTCAGGCACTAAGTAGTTCCTACTTTCTAAAAACACAAAATACAATTAGTAAAACTAGTGGATAAATTTATTTCCCTTGAAAACTGTTTGAAGAAAAACCTCTAAAAGTTTGACTAGTGCTAACGCTTGTCTTCTTGTCTATAGCACAGCTCTGCTCTGCATTGCTGTTAGATAAAGTATAATCTTTATGATCCAGATAAAAGTTCCCCACCAAGAATTTGCCTGTATCACTGCTAAGAAGTAGTATTTTAAAAAGATTAAGAGAGTAAAACATTACTGATGATGCATTTTCATTGATAACATTCCTGACAGAAGATAAATAATTCGCTTCCTAAATTCATCAGCCTCCTAAAACTGTAGCTAGTTGCAAAAATTTTCTGCCTATCACCTTTAGATGTCAACAGCTGAGACTACAGATATGTGAAAGGAATATTTCTGGTTCTGATTTATATATACAATAAATTAGCCACTAACAACCATTAAAAAATCACTTGCATAAAAATGAATATGGAAACTACATACTGGTGCCACTTTTACAGGGAACCAACTGCCTTGACTTACCTTTCCTTCCAAGTTCAGCTGCTGCATTTCTTGGTCACTATTGCCTATTCCAATAAATGCACATGGCTGAGACTCTTGCTCAGAACAACCATCGCGTTCCATTTGTTCTTTTTTTTTCTTCCATCCACTGCCCATAAGATATACACAAGGAGGAGGACAAAAAAACCTAAAAAATAATTGGGGAGGGGGGAAAAAAACCCTCAAAACACAAAGTAATTAGATTCAAGACATTTCCTTTTCCTGAACAAATAAAACAAAAACCACATTGAAATGGTGCTGAGTGAATCCCCTAATGAAAAATTTCAGTGAAGCCTTTTGTTATGCAAATAATCACGTCCACAGGATAGAAATAAAAACTTCCATATCTGTTCAGGTTAAAATACTGAAGTCATGCATTTGGTTAGTCTATATACTTCTTAGAGCAGAAAACTTTTCATATAGCTCAAAGTTTAAACTACTTGAGTTCAACAAATCAAATAAATATACAAAACCTGACATCCCATCATAGAATCTGTGATTACTAATTGAGGTCTACTCAAACTAATATAATTAGCCAGACGCAGTGGCACATACCTGTAATCCCAATGGCTCAGGAGGCTGAGGCACTAAGCAACTCAGTGAGACCCTGTCTCTAAATAAAATACAAAAAAGGGCTGGGGATGTGGCTAAGGGGTTGAGTGCCCCTGAGTTCAATCCACAGTACGTCCCCCCACAAAGAATTATTAATACTATTATTTCTATGTATATTACATTTAACTTTATTTGCTAATTCACCTGGGAAATAGCATTTAGAGCAACACTTCAAGTATAAATTTTTAAAATATTAATAAAACTAAATAATTAAAGATTGAAAGCAAAATGAATCATTGCATGAGAGCTCTGTGAAAGCAGTGTTGTTTGTGTTCTATGTATCTTACACCTGGAACATCTTGTGCACTGTACATAACTAAGAAATAATACATACAAGAGGAATAATATACTCCTTTCTTCCAACTCAGAGACTAGTAGCAAGTTTGCTTCTCTAGTAGCCCAAAACCACCCTCACAAATTCTTCCTACCTAGAACACCTTCCTTATAATATCTCTGGCAATTAAAAAAAAAATTGTTTCAAAGCCTAGTTCAAACCCCATATTTTATATAGCTCAGGCTATGAATCCAGTCCTTATGTAGGTGCAATTCACTTTTGCTCAATTATACTTGCTGACACGTATATACATTAAAACATTTGTGTCATGTTTTTCCCACAGGCCTGAAAACTCAGAAGGGGCCACGTAATATAACTGAATGAACCAAGTGTACAATACACCAGTAGAAACTATCCTTTAATTATCCAAATAAATAGGTTTCTTCTTCTTTCTAAAAAACAAACAAAAACAGTCCTCACAGTAATTCCTACTTTTTGGATAGTTATGAGTATAGGAGAAATGTTTCTTAACTCTGTTAATTCTACTGTAAGAAAATAAGAGCTTAAAATGCAATGATACTCAGCTACTGGTGTGTGGCTCTAATTGTAAGAAAACAATAGCGAGTGGCCAACTGTGTGAATATAAACTCATTCATTGATGAATTAAGAATATGTGGGCCTGGTATTTGTTACACCTTCTGTTTGATAGGCATCTGAAATCAAATTCTGTATGAAATTCCTATTTTAAAATTTGGCAAGCAATTTACACTTATTTACACTCCATGGACCAAAAGTGGGCAGACTAAACGTAAAAACTGTTATGCACCTGTATTCATGCATACAGATGCTGTGTGCACAGACAGTAGCAGGCTGGATGTGACTTTGGACTTCCTACAGGTAAGAAGTATAACTTCTGGTTTGCTTCCCCCTGAGAATCTTCTACAATATCCAAAGAACTGACTCAACATTCAGGATGGCCACTTTTTTCAACACTATCAAAACTACTTCAGAAGTAATTTATAAAAAGTAAGCTCAGTTTATTTAATATTCATTATTTCTTCAAATTATTTATAACATCTTCAATGTATACCAGACACTGGGAAATTAGTGGTAAAATCAAACAAGCAAAATAATCAGATAAAATTCCTGTCCTCGTGGAAAGTATACTCTAAGAGACACAATAAAAAGGATTAAAATAACATGTATACTCTGTTAGTTGGTTATAAGTATCAGAGTGGGGGAAGCAGGGATAGAGTACTGGAAATACGTGAAATGTGAATCACATTTAAGGACTTGACCTTACGTCACAATCTAAAATCATGGGGATGTTTGAGAACAGTGCATTTCCACAGAATGGGGAGCAAGTGCAAAAGGCTCTGAAGTAGGAACAAGGATTGACAGTGGGGAAACAGAAAAGCAGCTGGATGGAGAAAAGGGGGATCAATAGGAGATGAGGCCAGGGGTAATGATAGACCGAGTGGGCTCTAGAAATCAAATGGAGTTAAGGAGGGAAGCCTCTGTAGGCTTCTCATATTTATCTAAACCAAAAGAAGAGTACCTTTCTCTATACACACTGAAGGCATGAATATAAAGGTCACAGCTTTGGTAGTGTGTCCAGTTTCAGGTCACTCTAAGTTTGGAGGAATGCCTAGATTAACTGAGCTAGTTTTGGAGTAGGTTCAGATTAAGTCTACATCAGGGATTGTTCTGGCTTCTAATGCTGGGAGTCACCCAATGCTTACCATGGAACAAATCCAGATACTTAGGCTAGTATGCTCTGAGGAGGCTGACAAAGCATCAATTTTGGAAACTTTCAAGTATTTTATTAAACACTAATATTAAGACTCTTTAGTAAATTGGCACACCAGCTATAAAACTTGAAGAGCTGAACTTTAAGATAGTATAGCAAATGTAGCAATCAAATCTCAAAGAGTCATCTCAAAATATATTTTTATTTCATATCTGAAAAACAGAGGGCTAAAACAATAAAAGAAGGAGTAGTCTTGTTTTTCTCAGGAGTGCTATGTCAAAATGCATGAAAATAACAAGGTATGAATTAGGCAAATAGATAAAACAAACAACAACGACAAAAAAACCTCCTGCTAGGCACAGTGATGCAGGATTATGATCCCAGTGACTTGGGGGTGGGGTGGGCGGGCTGAGGCAAGAGGATTGCATGTTCAAGGCCAGTCCCAGCCACTGAGCAAGGGCCTAAGCAACTTAGTGAGCCCCTATCTCAAAATGAAAATAAAAAGGGCTTGGGGATGTGGCTTAGTGGTTAAGCACCCCTGGGTACAATGCTCAATACCCGGCTTTACAATCATCTAATAAATCTAAGAAAAAAATGAAGACTCTTTAATGGCCTATGAGATGACCTTGTTTATATATCAATCCCTTTTCAGAAAAGCTGTGATTAGAAAACAGCAAATTGAATATAATCTTAACATTGAGAAGATTTCTATCGAGAGCTGGTAAAAATCATTTCCTAAATATCCCAACATTGCCACTTCCCCTAAAAAACAAAAACAAACAAACAACAACAACAAAAATCAGTGAATAAATCAAATTCTCATTTCCATAAACTTCAATAGTAATACAGCAGTCAATTTAAAAACATAACTGGGCACGGTGGCACACACCTATAATTTCAGAGACTAGGAAAGCTGAGGCAGAATGATTGCTAGTTTGAGGTCAGCCTCATCAACTTATTGAGGCCCTAATAAGCAACTTGGTGAGACCCTGTCTCAAAAAATATAAAAAAGGTTGGGAATGTAGCTAGTGTTAAAGTGCCTCCTCTGGCTTCAATCTCCAGTACAAAAAAATAGAGTGTGTGTGTGTGTGTGTGGGGGGGGGTGTACACACATACACAAAAAAAGGAATATAGACAAATAAATTAAAGGGAATAGGGATGAAAACAAAAGGCCATACAATTGACAGGAGAAAAAATTAAATAAATCTCTATGATAATATATGAAATTAATGATTTTTTTAAAAAAATGAACAATTGGTCAACATGAACTAAACACTCAGTGAGGAGTTTAACCAGTAAGGAGTTAGCTTGAGTTTAATAGCTGCTATAAAGATTCAATGAAACAATGTTGCCTTTCTCTTCTCATCTTTCCTAATAATTCTAAACAACTATAACAATGCTTTTCTCTGCCACTTGGTGGCGATATACACATTTTATATTTTAATTTCATAATTCAAATAATCAGAGAATGATTCAACAAGTTTTTCCTCAAATCTCAAGAAGAGATCTGGGAAACACCTCACAGAATCAAAGGTGGTTTTTAAATTCAGTCCAATATGTACAAGAAGTTTGGGCAGACAAAAATCCAAACTCCTGTCATATCTTTTGACTACCTTTGCTGAATCATTAAACTTTGATGGTTATTCAGTTCCAAGGGCCACATTCAGAACCTTTTTACATATCAGTTACTCCAATTATTGCATTTCCTATTATTATTTCAGAATCACAGTCTGTCTAGAAAGCTTTATTGTTAATTGTCTCAAAAGCCTATTAACTATTGCTAATTACTTCAGAATAAAGTTGAACGTTAATATGTCAAATGGCATATTAATATTTCCTCTTGAGAAAACAATGTTTTGGGTTTTTTTTTTTTTTTTTGGGGGGGGGTACCAGGGATTGAACTCAAAGGCACTTAACAACTGAGCCATACCACCAGCCCTTAAAAGAATTTTTTAAATTTGCAGATAAGGTCTCACGAAGTGGCTTATTGCCTCCCTAAATTGCTGAGGCTGGCCTTGAACCTGCAATCCTCCTGCTTCAGCCTCTGGAACTGCTGGGATTACAGCACACACCACTATACCCAGCAAAACAATGTTTTAAAAAGTTTTATTTTTGTCTTGGTAAGACATTCTTTACTGAAAAATTAAAACCAACTACTAACACAAACAGGATAATGGATGTGCTATGTAAATAAGTATTAGTTATTAGGCATAAAAGCTAATATCAAGAATAATTTTTAAGAACATTTTATTAGAGCATTATAGTTATGAATAGTAGTTGGGTTCATTTTGATAAATCCGTACATACACAGAATTGGATTTCAGTTCATGTTCTCCACCTTTTACTCTTTCCTCCTTCCTCCCCATTCAATTTTAAAATTTCAAATAAAAATTCCTGTCCAAATATTTGTAGTATCACTCACTGGAGTTATTTTACATGCCAAAGAGCCATGGCCAAACAGACTGTGCTCATGCCTATGCCTCAGCAACTCCTCAAAAAGACCTGAACCTGAATGGGCTAGGCGCCAAGGCAAGAGGATTACAAAAGTTCAAGGCCAGCCTCAGCAACTTACCAAGGCCTTAAGCAACTTATTTGTAAGACCCTGTTTCAAAAGGGGGTGAGGGGAAGAGCTGGCCATGTAACTCAATTATACTACAAAGTGTCCCTGGGTTCAATCCCCAGTACCAAAACAAAACAAAATACAAAAATAAACACCAAAAACGAACCTGAACCTGGATGAGCAAGAGAGCAAGCAGTGAATTAAGGACCAGTCAGACCTAATCCTCAAAAGAAGCCTCCTCAACAGAGTTGCCAGTTACCTAGCATTAACAGTTCTTTACTAGAATACTTTTAAAACATCAGGTAAATTTAGTGGGTTTTCCCCCCTCTATTGCAAGGTAATGTATGCGGAGTGGGGTGGGGGTGGGGTGGTGTACCAAGGATTGAATCCAGGGGTTCTTAACCACTGAGCTACATCCCAGCCCTTTTTAATATTTTATTTAGAGACAGGGCCATGCTGAGTTGCTTAGGGCCTCACTAAATTGCTGAGGCTGGCTTTGAATTAGTGATCCTCTGCCTCAGCCTCCTGAGCTGCAGGGATTACAGGTGTGTGCCACTGTTCCAGACTCACTCATTCCTTTTAACCCAAGTCCCAAATCTGCATCTTCATTCTTTCTCCCATCTCACTTTGGTGCCTTGAAAGTAAATCCAAAAAAATCTTTAAGATTCAAGAGACTATTGAAAAAAAATTTAGGAATCAAGTGAAAAAAATAAAATGGGTATAGCTTGGTGCTGGGGCACATGCTTACAAGTCTGAGGGCCCTGGGTTCCCTCCCTCATACCTCTTACCCCGCAAAACAACTGCATCATAAATAATGATTATTTTGGACACGAGGACATAGCTCCTGGGTAGAGCACTTGCTTAGAGGATGGGACAAAATCTTAAAGTCCAAAATTAAACACAAAAATATTGAAATTCATAATATTGTGAAAATTCTGTTAAAGATAACTTTAATTTAATTTTGGCTAATCAACTTTATAGATAATTTCTGTAGTGACAACAGTCAAGTGGTATGAGAATGAAGTTTCTTTTTGATTTTACAGTACTGGAGATGGAACCCAGGGCCTTGGGCTTGCTAGGCAAGTTGTCCATCACTGACAATATCCCAGCCCCCCTCCCTGTTTCTTTTTTGAGACAGGAGTTTTGCTATTTTGCCCAGGCTACCTCTAAACTCTAGGGCACAAGTGATCCTCCTGCTTCAACCTCCTGAACAGCTGAGACTACAGGCATAACACCTCCATGGCATGCAAGGGCAGTTACTCAACAACAACTAGAACAACCATGGGAGAGGACCTGGAGCTCTTTACAATGGCTCCATTGCTCAACAAACTAAGCTCAGCCAGTTTTAGGATCAGGAGTTTGTTTAGCCTTCTTCGTTTAAAATGGTACTTTGGGAGTTACATTTGTTCATAAATAAACTACATTTTTTTCCACCAAAAAGAAAGCTTCTTTGTGAATCAGCTAATATATCATTGAAACACTTGGGAAACAGTCAAAAAGAAAACTTGTGGATTACTTCATTTTGTAAAATCAGAGACTTAGCCAGATGATCTTCACTAAATTCTCCTGGCTTCAGTATGCCACATGTTGCTTTGGTTTTCCCCTTCAAGAGATAAATCCTTTTCCCCTCTCTTGGTACTAAGCAAAAAACCCAATAATAGAAACCATCCTCAGACATGAATATTAACCATCATTTACAAATTTATGATAACTATAATTAACTACCTACCAGGGAGGAAAAAAGGTAAATCTTACCTTTTTTCATTTCCATATGACTTCTGTGCAACTTTTGCATGAAGAATAAGTACTGTTTGATCTCCTCTCTCTTTTAAATAATTTCGCATGGCTTCCCTAAAATCAAATTACAAGTTACTACTATTACATTTTTATTAAATTTTGATAAAATATTTTATTTTTCACTTTGCTTTGTAACAAGAGGGTTGCTTGTGATACTTTTTAAACAAGCAAACTTAAAGACAGAAACAATATAGAAAAATCTGTGAATGAAACTTGAAGAACAGTACATACTATTCCTATTCAACTCTAAACTTTGTTTTTTAAAGAACAGACTTCTCCATTCTTTGGTATTTATCATGTGGAACAAACCTCAGTTACAACTTTTAGAATAACTAAAATCAACATTTACACTGGTTAAGTGGATTTAAATAATTTATAATCTTGCTCCATCCCCACCTTTCCTCCTCCAACTGTTAAAATCAATGGTTTTCATTGAATATAAAAGCCATATAAAACATTAAGTCATTCACATTTATTATTATATGACCCTAAAAAGGCAATCCCATGTAAGGACTAAGAAAAGCTTATCATTTGCATACAAATATATATAATTATGAGAAGGATATTGCTAAATGTATAAAATTTAATGAAGCCTAATTCAAATGAAAAACTGGATTAATTCTGAAAAACTACAATATTAAGTCCTTCAAGTACAAGCTATTCTGACTACACATTTATTAAGCAAATGTTCTATTAAAAGTTCAATGTCTTACATACATTTACTCACCCAATTATCTTACCAAATATTATAAAGAATTAAGCTCTACAGAGATTAAATCATACCAATTATGAATCAACAAATCCCAATTCTTGAAGTGTTTTACACATCACCAAACAAAAGCCAAGATTATTTCAAAGATATCACCAAGAAATACTGTCACCAAATTTAAATGCTATTCTATTTAGATTGCAAGGGAGGACAAATGTAAAACACAAGAGAACGTCTACATAATGAGTTATTAAATGTGAGGAATTCTAGTTTTATAGCACTTACACAAAAAGTGGCCTGGGAAAAAATCATTTAATCTCACCCAGCCTGTTTCCTCTTTGAAAACTGGAGCTCTAACACCATCTACCTAACACAGCATGGCTGTTTGGATCAAATGATATATCCTATGATAGCATTTATATTTACTGACTGAAAACAAACAACTTGTTAGTTATAAGGCACAGCAAATAATACCAGAATATAAATAAATTAAGAACTATTCTGTACACTGAAAAGGAACTCAAGGTCAAAATGGTAATGGAATATAATGATTGAAACAGTTTTGTATAAAATGCGCCACAATAAACAGATGCGCATGTAAAGGAGAGGGTGCATGATAGAAAACTATGTGTCAGGTAAAATTTCCTAGAAGAGCAGAACTCTAAAGGAAAAGTAGACACAGGAAGTGGGAGGAGAAGAAAAGAAGGCATTCTATTCACAGACTTGGAGTAGTGTGGTCCAGGCACAAACAACCTTGCACACTGGGTCCAGTGGGATACCAACTGAGGAGTAATACAACCACAACAAGGAAATGCAGTAGCAAATGTTTCTTGAGTATTTATTATGTGCAGTCCCTTAACTAAGAACTTAGCAGTATTTCATGTAATTCTCATAATTTACCAAAATGTGTTGTTAATACCACCTGGACTGCTTTCCCAAAGTTTTGCAATGACTAAGTATAGTCAGGAACTGAAATAAATTCAGGATGATTATGATTTGAGCTATAGCAGTGAATAATGCTTATGAAAGGGATAGTCAAATTATGAAAGGCCCTCAAAACTGGACGTTTATAAACTTAAATACCAAGTATAAATATCATTCAAATATCATTTCTTATCAAATGATGACAAAAGTTGTAGAAGGTAATAAAATTGTAAGAAAACTAGAGAAAAACATAAAACATTAAAAAATCTACCCCTTTGTGAATTGGGACAAGATCATAACTCAATTTTATCTGAATCTATTATTAAAAAAAAAACTTGCTGTGGAATTTGGATTTTTAATCAAGTAAAGGCAATGAGAGATCCTGCAGATTTTTAGATACGTAATTAATTTCCTGTTAGTTAATACTAGAGAAAGGACTAGAAGACAGAGATGAGACAAACATGTAAAAAAGGCTGTCACACTAAGACGATAATAGGATGTAGTAGGGGAAAAGTCAGGAAAAATAGTTAAGAACTCTTTACAGCTTTTGTTATGGGAAAAGTAGATGTATATTAATAGGTTTTGTTGACAAAGGCCTCTGGTCTTCCAAGTTGGAAGTACTCAGTACGCTGTTATGAACATACTTCTATAGGTCAAAAGAAGGGTCCATGCTGCAAAAATGGGGTTGACTGGTATGTAACTGTCAAGCAAAGCCACAAAAATAAATGAAATCTCCAAAAAGGTACAATGCAGACAGAGAAGAGTCAAGAATAAATGTATAAAAGGAAATGGAGAAGAACCAGTAATGGACTGGGGTGGTCAGCTCAGTGTAGAACATTTGCCTAACATGTGCAAGGAAGGCCCTAAATTCAATCCCTAGCTTCTCAAAAAAATAAAATAAAAGGGAGAAAGAGGAGACAGAACTGGTAGGAGATAGAACTGAGACTGGTATCTGATGCTGTAGAAGGGCCCAACTTCAAGAGAGGGGAGCAATAAAAAGGTGAGGTATTAGTAACAAGAACCTAAGTGATGCCAGCTAGGAAAGGAAATAAGGTGTGTTGCTGGCTGCAAGTATTTTACTTGTAAAATGACAGGATATTATGATATCTAATGGGTAAGAAAAGAGGCATAAATATTTGGAAACACCCACTAGGGAATGGAAAAGGAAGCTGACAATGGACAGGTAAACCACTGACGATCAATATTAAAGGAGCAGCTAATGTTGGAATCCAAAAACAATGGTGCCAACTCCCACTAACACTCCAGTGAGCCTGCTGGGTATTAGACAGGATGACAATGAAAGCACAGTCTGGAGAAAGCCAATAACCTGATAAAATTGGCACAAAAGTTGCTGGCAATAAAACTTAAAAGAAGTTGTTATTTAGTTAAAAAGAAAAATCTTTAGGTGCAAATGAATTTCCCAAATTATATCTATTTGCATTTATACTATCTATTAATCATTTAACAATTACCTGATTATATGTTTATCAGTTTTCATGTTTACTTTTCTTGTCTTCCCAAATAGACTATAAAGTCTTTAAGGGCAAGACCCATATAATATTCGAGGCAGTCACAAATTCTTTCTATAAAGATATTAATTATAATCATCAAGAATTAAAACTTCTGTACTAACAGAAGCCAACAACCTCAAGGGTGACACACTATGCATACTTCAGAAATGGGGGACGTGTTAAATAACTCTCCTATAATAACACTGAAGATCCAGAATTCAAACCTAGGCATTTTGGCTCTTGAGAACAAAATTATATTAACAAAAAAGTTTTATTGGGTATGGGGGTGCATGCCTTGTAATGCCAGCTACTCTGAAGGCTGAGGCAGGAAAATCCCAACTTGGAGGCCAGTCTGGGAAACTTAGATCTATCTCAAACAAGTTTTTAAAAGGCCAGGGGAATGGGGGGTGGGAGTTAATTCCAAGTGTGCATGAAGTCCTGGGTTTGATCCCCAAACCCACTAACAAAATAAGGATAACAAAGAACAGGGCTGGGTATGGCTTGGTGGTACAGCACAATGCCTACCACAGTGAGGAAAAAAAAGTTTTGTAGTAGTTAAGAGCACAGATTTGTTATGAAACATGACATGTCTGAATCTTAACTGTCATTTACTACCCCAGCATTTTCTCCCTTGTGAAGTAAATCGAGTTACTGTGGGGGAAAAAACTTAAAGTTAGCTCCTACACAATGACATACAGAAGTGTCAGTGTATTCCAACTATTGCCATTATTTCCTTAGAAAAGGTGCTTCAACCTCTTGTTAAAAACTACACAAGGGTATGAGGGTACGTAGAGTGGGGACTTCCACTAAAGCTTGGAGAACATACCTGGAATTGGGATTAGGGTGATGATCAGGCATCTTATCCAACTTGAAAAACAAGTTCTGAAAGTACATCAGGAAAGCTGTGTACCTCTCCATCTTCCCACTGAAGATTTATTGAGAATCTACTATATTGTGCTAGTTTCCAGCACTGGAAGTGACTATTTGTGATTAATGGAATATTAAACATTAAGAATTATGTTCACTGTCAATTAAGAGCTTGGAATTTACTTTTTGTACTTTAAGAAGCCATTTAAAAGGATGGTATACTCCATAAAAACACAAACAGCAAGGCCCATGGAATGATGGCCCATATACTTTTCATCCAAGTTGAGTAGGGTTTCTAGCTCAGCACTGTTAACATGCTGTACAAAGTAATTCTTTGCATATTACAAAATGTTTAGCAGCATCTGTAGCTTCTATCCAGCAGTAGCACCCTGCCTTGTGTTGTGACATGCAAAAATGTCACCAGATATCGTCCAATGTTGGGGCAGAGGTAGAAAGGGGTGCTGTCATCCTTTTGAGGACTACTCAAAAATATTCCAACAATAAGAAGTCATATCATTCAATGTCTTTTTAAGAAAAAATGGGGGTAATTTTAGTATTAGAAAAAACACAATGCAGGACCTAAAGAATGTTTATTAGTAGAATTGCAGGGCTGGGGATGTGGCTCAAGTGGTAGCGCGCTCGCCTGGCATGCATGCAGCCCGGGTTCGATCCTCAGCAACACATACAAACAAAGATGTTGTGTCCGCCAAGAACTAAAAATAAATATTAAAAATTTCTCTCTCTCACTCACTCTAAAAAAAAAAAAAAAAAGAATTGCAGTAGCCTCCCTCTATGTACTGTTTTCTTTTTTTTAAATGTATTCTACTTTGTAATATATGTAGCAGAAAGCAATTAAATTCATATTATACATACAGAGCACAATTTTTCATGTCTCTGGTTGTACACAAAGTAGAGTCACATGACTTTCTGTGATTTCACCCATATACCATAAACTGACTTATCTGACTCTTTAAAGAGACAGACCAAATTTACATAACCTTTATTACAGTATATTATTATAATTGTTCTAGTGATGATTGTTAATCTCTTACTGTGCCCAATTTATAAATTGAACTTTATCACAGGTATATATATATAGGAAGAAATATATATAGGATTTGCATGGGCTGGGGATGTGGCTCAAGCGGTAGCGCGCTCCCCTCGCGTGCATGCGGCCCGGGTTCGATCCTCAGCATCACATACTAACAAAGATGTTGTGTCCGCCGAGAACTAAAAAATAAATATTAAAAATTTTCTCTCTCTCTCTCTCTCTCCCTCTCTCTTAAAAAAAAAAAAAAAATAGGATTTGCTACTATCCTCAGTTTGAGGCATCCACTGGGAGTTTTAGAACTTATACCCTAAAGACAAAAGAGGACTCCTGTACTTAGTTCTTTATAAAAAAAAACATTTTTGATCCCTGGAGAGAATAAAAAAGTGAAAGGAAAGTTGTAAAACAGAATGAATAATGGCATCCTAAATTTTAAAATCTATACATGGTTGACATTTTCAATACATTTTTACAAAACTCTTCTCAAAACTGGACTTGAGGGAAGTTGAGATCTCAGAAATATCAGCTGGCCTCTTTAATCTTGTACTTCAGAATGCTGCCAAAAGGAATTCAAATTTACACATGTGCACACCAACTCCTTCCTTCCTCCTGGCAAAATCCCATAAGGAACTACCCCATTTTGTCAGATTCTGGCAGTTTCATCTTTTACATCATCTCAGATGATGCTTCTTGAATTGAGCTTCACCATAGTTATGGTGGAGTGTGCCCACTGAAGTTTTACCAAAACTAGATAAAACAAAGTTAAACCAATTCTTTCACAGCAGGACTATTTGGAATCTCAGGTGAATTTTCAAGAAGGGGATATTTATATGCTATATTTTCTGAACTATTTGATCTGACCCAAACCTCCTTGTTTTTCCCCCAAGGAAGCTTACTGAGAATTATGGCTTCCTAAAAAGCTAGTTGTGAAATTGATAATTTAGGGATAGTACCAATAGTCAACAAAGTCCTGGGACCTTTGCAATATTAAGGAAACATTAGTGTGGCTTCATTAAGAGTTTGCATCTACTGGTGTCTAAAGCCAAACAGGAGGTCTTGTTCCTAGGATGCCTGCAAATTTCATTCCAATTCCATGATAGAAGTAAATATTTTGTTTATTTATTTTTATGTGGCACTGAGGATTGAACTGAGTGCCTCACATGTGCCAGGCAAGCATTCTACCACTGAGCCACAACCCCAGCCAAAGTATTTTTAAAGTATAAAAATTACTAAAATTTTAAACAGCTTTATTGAGATTTAACTGAAATAGAGTAAAATGTACTTAAAGTGTACAATGTGCTAAGTTTTCATATTTGTGTATACACCAATGCCTCAATGAACACAAGGATATTCACAATTTCCCAAAGTTGTTCTGCTTCTTTTTAATCTCTTCTCCTGCCTCTCTCCATTCCAGAAAACCAGTGACCTGTTTTCTGCCATTATAGAATAGTTTATACTTTCTAGAATTCTATGATAATGGAATCATACAGTTTATGTACTTTTTTCCTGACTTCTTTAGAAAACTTGAGTATGATTATTTTAACATTCATCTAAGTAGCTGTTTATATCAAGAGTTCATTCTTTTATCACTGCTGAATAGCAGTTCATTGTAGAATATATTACACTTTGTTGATCCATTCACCTGTTGCTGGATATTTGGATTATGCCCATAAGGCTATCACAACTAAAGCTAACATGAACATTTGTGCTTCAATATTTTTGTATTCACGTTTTCATTTTTCTTGACTAAATATGTAAGGATGGAATGGCTGGGCCATATGGTAGGGATATGTTAAACTTCAATTTTTTTTCCAAAAATTATTATAGCGTTTTATATATCCACTACCAGTATATAAAAATAGTAGTTCCACATATGATCAATCCCTTAAATCTAAGGCATTTTAATAGGTGTAAAGTGGTTATCTCACTGCTACAGACTGAATACATCTGTGTCAAATTCTCATGTTGAAACTTAATCAGCAATGCCATCGTGTCTGGAGGTGGGGCATTTGGGAGGTAATCAGGTCATAAAGTAATCCTCATGAACAGGATTAATGCCTTCATCAGAGAGAAGTTGGTCATCTATAAATTGGGAAGCAGCCCTCCACCACATATCAAATCTTTTCACACCTGATCTTGGGCTTCACAGACTCCAGAACTATGAGAAGTAGAATTTGTGATTTATAAGCTTACCAGTTTCTGACATAAGGTTACAAAAGCCCAAGGACTAAACACTAATTGATTTTAACTTGCATTTCTTTAGAGCTTATCTGCCACAAGGTATGTGTTGTTTATAGACAATTCTTCAAATCATTTATCCCTTTCAAAAATTAGTTGATTTTCTTTTTGTTGACTTCTGAAAGCTCTTTTCATTGTCTAAGCACAAAGTCTTTATTCTTAACTTTCATGAAGTAAATGATCAATTTCTTCATTCCACAGAACACTTTTTGGCATTAATACTAAAAATCTTTGCTTGGTCAAGATCAAAGATCAAGATACTTCCACCTGTTTTCTTTTACAAACTTTAATTGGAATTCTACATTTAAGTCTATATTGAGTTAATTTTTGTATATGGTGCTATGGATGAATGGTAGTTATTTTGTGTGAAGGGGCAGCATATGGATAACAGATTATTCTAGAAACATTTATTAAAAAGACTATCAAGGGGCAGCATATGGATAACAGATTATTCTAGAAACATTTATTAAAAAGACTATCATTTATCTAACTAAATTGCCTTTGCACCTTGATTGGAAAACAAATGAGCATATATTCAAAGAACAATTTCTGGCTACTATTCTGTTACAATGATCTACATAACCATCTTTCCCTAAGACTACATTTGATTTCTGTGGCTTCATAACAACTTTTGAAATCAGGCAATGTATAAGTTCTTGCTGCTCTTTTTCAAGAATGTTTGGTTGTTCTAGATTGTTTGCATTTTCACATGAATTTTATAAACAGCCTGTCCAATAGCTGCTGGAACTCTAACTGGGACTGTGTCGAATCCATTGATCAATTCATGAAGAAAACACTTCTAACAAATACAAAGTCTTCTGTCAGAAGAACATTTACTTAGTAATTCAAGTTTTCCCAGCAATATTTAGTAATTTTCATGGCAGAGTTTTTGTACATCTTTTGTCAAGCTTTTCTCTAAGAATTACATATTGTTTGATGATACCTGATCAATTTCCAATTATTCATTACTAATATGAGGAAATCTAATTGAGGTTTTTTTTTGAGAGAGAATTTTTTTAATATTTATTTTTTAGTTTTCGGTGGACACAACATCTTTATTTTATTTTTATGTGGTGCTAAGGATCGAACCCAGCACCCTGCGCATGTCAGGCGAGCATGTTACCACTTGAGCCACATCCCCAGCCCATAATTGAGTTTTCTATGTTGATCCTGTATTCCACCACCCTGCCAAACTTGATTAATTATAGTAGCTTTTAAAAAGATGATCATAACTTCTGAAAATGAAGTTTTATTTATTTCTTTACATCTTTTTTAAATTTTTCATTTCTTTTTCTGGCCTTGTAATGATTAGAACCTCGAGTACAATGTTGAATTAAAAGTTATAAGAGAGAACTTTATTGTGTGGTCCTAATGTTAGACGGAAATACTCAGTCTTCCATTAAAAATATGGTAATAAATGTAGTTTTTCAGAGGTATCCTTTATGATTGGTTAGTAAATTCCCTTTATTTCTACCATACTATAAATTTTTATCAAGAATGATAGTTAAAAGTATTTTCTAAATCCCTTAAGATAAACACGTGATTTTCCTTCTTTGTTCTATTAACATGTTGAACTGACTTTTTCCATTTTTAAGATAAATCTCACTAGGTCTAACCATATTGTTGGATTTCATTTAAAAATTTATTAAGACTTTTTTACACCTTTCTTCACATGGAATATTAGTGCATTCTCCTCTAATGTTTTTGCTTTTAGTAATAACGCAATACTGTTCTCACAGGATGAACTGGGAAATATGTCCTGCTCTCCAGTTTTCAGGAAGACTATGTGAAGAAATAGCATAATTACTTTTCTTAAACATTTCTGCAAATTTGTCAAAAAGTTTATAAAAACAAACTCAATCTCTTTAGATTTAAGGTTATTCAGATTACCCACCTCTTCTTGAGTAAGCTCAGGTAGTTTGCTAATTTTAAGGAATTTGTGTCTTTCTTCAAAAGTTGTTGAATATATTGGCATACAGTTATTTACAATATTTGCTTGCTATCCTTTAAGTGTCTGTAGAATCTGTAGTGATGTCACCTTTCTTGTTCTTGCTCAGGCCTGTCTGTGAAAAATTCTTTCCATTTTTAGTATGTCTTAAAAAGTTTTATTTTGCCTTCAGTGGGTAGAGAACTCTCAGTCGACAGGCATTTTTCCAAACCCTTTGAGCACCTGAAAGCTCTTGCTTCACTGTCTTATCCATAGCAAAGTTTCAGATGAAAAACTTGCTATCATCCTTCTTTACCTTTGCTCTTTTGTAAATAATTTGTCTTTTGTATCTGTTGCTTTTAAGATTTTTCTCTTTATCACTGGTTTTAATCAATTTGATTCTGATGTGCTTCTGTGTAGTTTCACACTTGGGATTTACTGAGTTTCTTGGATCTGTGGTTTAAAAGTTTCTAACAATGTTTAAAAAAAAATTCAGCCATTATTTCCTCATATATCACTTGAGTCACACCCTCTCCTTCAATGATTCCAATTACATGTAAATAAGGATGCTTGAAGACAGACCACAGCTCACTCACTAATGCTTGTCCTTTTTTCCAGACTTTTCCTGTTTGCTTCACTTTAGATAGTTTTTACTGCTATGTCTTCAAGTTCACTATTCTCTCCTTCATCTACTCTGAAATTAACACCAAGTGTATTTTTTGCATCTTATAGTTGTTTTCATCTCTGGAAAATTCATTTGTGTCTCTTTTTAAAAATGTGTATCTTCCATGTCTTTATTAAACTGTTCCATCTCTCCTCTTGTTCAGAGATACCAAATAATTATAAATTGTTATTTAGTTGTTTATTATTACCGCTGGTAGGTCAAATCCAACCCACTATGTCTGCTTTAGAAATAGATCTGTAATTCATTACACAGAAACACTAATTTGTTGACCCGTTATGGCTGTTTTTGTGCTCCAGCAGAGTTGAGTTATACCAGAAGTTGTATATGACACAAAACCAAAATATTTACCATCTGACCATTTTCCTAACTCTTAATCTTAGCTTCTTCAACATATTGATCACAAGCATATAATAACTGTTTTTATGTCATCTATGTCATTGCTGGGTTGGTTTTGACTGGTTTTTCTTCCCATTTTGGATATTTTCCTGCTTCTTTGTATGATTGATGTATATATATATTTTTTGTTTTTGTTTGTTAGTGCTGCATGTTTTTTTTCATTCTTATATTCTTGAGCTCTGTTCTGGTACATAGTTACTTGAAAAGAGTTTGATCATTTCAGTCTTACTTTAAGTTTGCCACTTAGTCTGGGCCTAATTTTACACCAAAGCCAAACTCTTCTGAGTTTAGCTGATGCTCTGTGAATTATGAGATTATTTTTCCTCTCTTCATTGAAAAGAGGTACAATTCATAGCCCTAATTGAGTTTTAGGGATTGTTTCCTTTAATTCTTCTGGATGGTTTTCCCCACCGGTGGGTGATTGCTCACATACGTGTGCTGATCAATACTTAGCTGACAACTAAAAGAGAAAGAACCCTTTGCCAATCTCTGGAACTCTCTGTACTGTTCTTTCCTCTTCAGGTCTCTGCGCTGTGAACGCTAGCCATCTCAGCCTCCATGAATTCCAGCTTCACATGGACTCCCCCTCCCTACAACATGGCCTGGAACTCTCTCCAGGCTTGAAGTTGGGGCAATCATAGGGCTCACCTCATTTGTCTCCTGTTTCTTGGGAATCAATGTCCTTCCTTGCCTGTTGGTCAATATCTTGAAAACCGTTGTTTCATATATTTTGTCCATGTTTTTTGTTGTTTCAGGCTGGAGAGTAATTCCAGTTCCTGTTACACCATCTTGGCAAGAAGTAGTAGTCCTAAAAACTACTAAAATTTTCCAAAGAGGGAAAACTGCTTAAAGGGTAAATGATGGAAAATCATTATCAAGTAGATGGGACCTAACTAGATTCCTGTATGTATTTAGGAAAAGGAAAGGAAAATTTCTTTATGAAGTGTATTATCATACTGTTATTTTTACAGATATATCCATTAAAGAAACTAACTTATTCATAAAAATATATTTTATTGTTAGAAATAACTCCAACTAATCACTGCTGGTAATAAAATAAAAATCTTTATCTATTAAATTTCAAAATGCCTAAATATGTGAACACAGTAATTCTGCTTAGAAGAACTTATTCAACAGATATATAAAAACAAATAATGGAAAATTTGTGAGACAAATTATATTTTCACAGTGTACTTTACCTAGAATACTTATATAATAATGTATTTTTAAAAATGTTTTTAAATTTTATAATAACTTAAGAAATACAGAAAAGTTATAAAACTAGTACTAAGAATTCCTAGTCACCCTTCACCTAGACTTCTCAAATTTTAATATTTTACCATGTTTGCATATTGCTTTTTAAACCTTTAAGAACCTTTATAGACATATCATTTTACCCAATATACGAAAGTGTTTATTTTTTGAAAAAAGACATTCTTATAATTACAATGCAATTATCAATTACACAATACTAATATCTATTCTACAGATTTTACTTGAATTTGTCACTTATCCAATAAACCTTATCCAGGTTTATTGTGGGAGTGGGGTGTTATCAAGATAAACTGCTTGATAAACTGCTGCTCTTTGCCCTATCAGGACAGCCACTGGGTTTTGCACACAAAAAAAAATGTGTTGGAACACAGAAATTCCATTCCTAAGAACAGAGTTGACAATTCACAACAGACTCAATCTGGCCCACAAAGGCAACATGTTTATTATCTGATCTATTACAGAAACCATTTGCCTACTCCAGCTTTATAGCACAGGAAAACTTTTTTCCTAGCTCAGGATTTACTTAAATGGGGTTATGTCTCTATGGTTTCCTTTAATCCAGAGTAGTTCTTCAATCTGTGGTTTTATTGATTGATTGATTTAGCTAGCTAGCTAGGGGGGAATTAAACCCAGTGAGGCTTAAACACTGAGCCATATCCACCCTTTTTATATTTTTATTTTGAGACAGGGACTTGCAGTGTTGCTTAAGCTGGCTTTGAACTTTCGAACATCCTGTCTCAGCCTCCCAAACTGCTGGGATTACAGGCATGCACCACTATGCCCTGGCCAATCTGTGGTTTTGACCTTGAGATTTTGAAGAATGAATATAATTTATTATAGAGAATGTCCCTCCTTTTGCATCTCTCTGATGCTTCCTTTCACCTAAAGTGATACGATGTCCTCCTTGGGATGCACAGTATATCTATTTGTCCATTACTAGTGATGCTAATTTAGATCACTTACGTAAGGTGGTATCTGCTAATTTTCTGCACTGCCATTTTACTGTCCCTTTAAACTTCAAGAGAATCCACTTTGGAATTAGACATTTTGCTTTTCTTTAAATTTTAATCCAGTAGTTTAAGCATCCACTTGATGATTTCTGTCTGAAATAAAAATCACTATTGTGTCTATCAAGTAGTGATTTCCTTAATTTAATATTCCTTCTACATTTATTAGATGGTATTCTTTTATAAGGAAAAGCTATCCCCTGTTCCCTATTTATTCATTTATATAAATAATTTAAAAATATTTACATAAGTAAATAATTCTAGAATTTTAGGGACTTTAGAATATGAATAGAATTCAAGGTTTGAGGTTACCAAAACTAAAAATCCGAAACCCATAATGTTTGAAAATCTGAAACTTTTTGAGCATTATGGTGACACTCAAAAAAGTTTGGATTTTCAAATTAGAAATGCTCAAGCTGCACAGACTACTAAACTGTCACTTGATTCTACAGATTTTAATCCATTACATTATTATTTATTTGATGATGAAAATGTTCTAGATTTGGCCAACAAAAACAGCTCCTTTAAATCGTCTCCTGTGTTCTTCTGGCAGGTCCTATTCTTTTAAGTGCAACCATTTTTTAAATAGTAGCATTAATTTGGAAATAACCTAAATGGTCACCAATATGGAATATTAAATAAAGAAAGGTATGAAGACAATGGAAAACCAGGAAGCCATTAAGGAGAACTATCCAAGTAGAAGATGTATTGTGGTTACAAAGTAGGGAACAACGGTAGGATATGTTTCCAGTTCAGTGGGAAAAGAAAAAGAAAAAAGACAGACATATCTATCTCTTTATATACAATTTTCTTGAAAGATTAAAAAAAGAAATTAGTAATAATGAACACTAGGACTATGACTAGGGTTGAGTTTCTTTATTTTATAACCTCCAACCTAAAATTTTTTAGTTGTTTTTAAAATAATATTTTTAAATTTAACATATATAATAAGATGTATAGTATAAAATCAATTTATGTAATTAGAACATAGTACCAGTTTATTCTCACTAAAAACAGGCAAAACCTCATATTTTCTTTAAAATGGTGAAAAATGTTTTCCTTAAAATTCTTTAAATCATTAAATCTGTAATCAGCAAACTGTGACTGGTTATTAAACACTTCTGGATACAAGAAGTTTTGTTTATATTGTTGCCCTTGTTACATTCACCATACAATACTGAAGATTAATTCTCAAAATGGTTTCATCTTTCCTCTTTGAACTATATCCTATTATTTCTGTTTTGTTTGTTTGTTTCTTTTTGAGGGAAGCAGAGGAGAAAGTTGGGGGGATGGGAATGTATTTATGCTCTAGATACCAATATTTGAATGATTTCTAAGAGCACCTAATTATAGTTTCTAAAATGACAGGATCTCCATGCATATAAAATGTTTGAGTAGATGATTAATATAATACTTACCTAGTGAGTCGTTTAGGTGGGGGCCTCTCACCAAATTTCCTAGAAAATAAAGTAAAAAAAAAAAAAATTAAACACACTGCATGAGATACTCCATAGTAAGTTATTTTAGGTACCATGAAATTTCCTTTATGACTTCAACCTCACTGAATAACAGTGGAAAGAGAAATCATCCAGCAATCAACTGCACCAGGAAATAACAAAATACACACTTTAAAACAGTTCTTAAAACAAAAGCAGCATACCCCAAGTAGGCCTTATACACCTACTCAAGCAAGGAGAACACTGATCAGATGAGGATAATAGGTTCTGTAATTTTAAAGACATCTCAAAAAAAATAAAAAATTAAAAAAATAACTAACCAAAGATCCCCCAGTCTCTCATAATTGGCAGCACTAAGAAAAATACTCTCAGCTCAAGAGGGGATACAGCATTCACAAGTGTTTGCCATGTTTCAGGCTCTACATACTTTTACACATTACCATATTTTATCATTATAAAACAATTCTATAAGGTATATATTGGCCTCATCTTAAAGATGGGAAAACAGTTTGTCCAAAGTCACAAAGTAAATTAAGTGGTAGGCCAACTTAAGAATGAAACCCAGATTTTGACAACTGTTTTACAGTCTAATTAATTAGGCCCTATAAGAGAAATGTGCTAAATGGGTTAGCATATAGGCATTCACTTAATTGGGAGCAGGCAAGGGGAAAATCATAAGAATTCAGGATGGAATGATAACACAACACTAGAGTGAGGCTCTGGAGTAGGACTGTTTGAGTTCAAATTCGTAATTTGGCATTTACTTGCTATGTAACTGAAATTAGTTGTGATTCTACAAAACTTAAGTTTTCCTATCAATAAAAAGGACATAGTAGTGTTGAGAGAATTAAAGGTGGAAATTGATGTTCTAATTAATATATAGAAAATATACAGAACAGTTCCTGAAAAACAGTATGTGCTCAAATAACAATTTTTAAGGTTATAAATGGTTAAGGCAAAAGAACTAAATAAAGCAACTACAAAACCAATAGACAAGTACAAGAAGAGTAAACTAGTTCCTAGGTGATAATCTCTTTATTTCTTCTGAAACAGGAAAATGGGATTCTCTTTTGAAAGACAGTGATGAAACTGCATTTGAAGAGAAAGGCCAATAGATGTTTTTATCTATAAGCAAGACTGCTGTTATAAGCAGTTACTTGTTCAGAAGCACAGTTACAGGCTGTGAAGGCTTATTGACTTATATCTGTGCTATATTTGTGAAGCTCCACAAGACTATTAACTTTGATAAGTCTTAGGATTCTATTTAGTTCATTTCCTGAAGTTAAATAAATGTCACAGTGACACTGACACTGTTTATGAATTCAATATCTATAAGTGATAGGTATCTATACCTAATATTTTCATATTTTAATTAATTCTAAAACATCAAAAAGTGGCTTTAACTGAAATAGCACAAAATGAGCAAATATACATTCTTACGAGCAGAATTCTCATTAGTTTTCTTTTGATTTTTTATACTACAAAATACTCAATTTTTAAAATCAAGAAACAAAACACAACGTTTTAATGGTAACACCAGCAAGGCAAGCTAAAAAGACCATTCAAAACACTCAACTGTTGGTTGATCCATGAATCACAGCTATGGAGTTAAAAGCAAAAATCAGCACTGAATCTTTTTCTACTGGAAAGTTTTTTGAAAATCCGTAAACTGATTAATTGTACCACTACAGCATATAGGTACAATAAAACTGTCTTAGCATTAGCAGACAGATACAGAATATCTTATAAAACCCACAAAGATTATTATACATGTAGAACCATATTTCTTAGAAGCACAGTGAAGTTTGGTTGGAATCTACCTAAGGATTCAAGCGGTAAAAATTTTAGACAGATAGTGAACAAAATAAAAATCTCAATATTGCCATCATCTTTTCTACTAGCTCTAATATTCTAGCTAGAACTACTAAGGACTACTAAGAGTCACTACACTCAAAATCCAAATGTTAAATTTTATTTCTACATACTTAAAATTCTGGAAAAGTTACATTCACAAGTAAATGAAGATTAAAATAGCCAAGACCGTTTTTTAAAAATACTAATTAAATCAAGCTAACAATTACATAGCATGCTTGCACAACATCACTCCTGCATCAACAGAAAATCGGAGCAACAGAGGTACTGCTGAGACTGGAAAACAACACACAAAACCATGAATCATCTTCTACCTAGGTGCCAGTCTAAGGCCAGGAATCATAAAAATTGAAATCAAATTGCTTCTTATGTACATAATAAAGTTATCTCCAATAATTTTGTGTGCAATCCTGACCCTCTGTTTAACACACGTGACATCACATTCCTGTTTATCTCATTTAACTAATGGTTACTGTATTTAATGGAGTGTGGGAAGAATTAGAAAATGGGATGTCAAGAAGATTTCACAAAGCATGTACTAGATTCACAATGTACAACTCTGATGGGCATGATGCAACTAAATTTTGATCATTTAATAAATCCTCTTTGGCATATATATGAAAAAAATGTCAAGTTAAACTAAGATATACAGTATCTTGTACTGACCAAGACCCATCTCCATTAACTAATCTGATATATGACTAACATAAAACTCTGAGAATTATTTACTGGGAAAAAGAAGGCCTTCCCTTTTAATCACTGGTGAGTCCATAAAATTCATGATGTAATATATAGAGTATGCAACCAAAATAATCACTTCTCAGCAGAAAAATAGTAATCAACTATCAATTACTGAGACTGATTATTAGGAGATGGGCAAGTACAGTTTGCAATCTACCTTGAAAAACATCTGTGTACCTACATAATCTAAATTAACAAGTGACTAGAAATAAGCTGGGCCAAGTTTACACCACTGTATGTAAACCATCATTTTATAATAGGTATAGGCTATGTTTCACAATACAAAGGAAAAAAATGTAAGCCTATAAGTGTCCAGGGAACCTTCTTAATTTCATAAAATAATGAGTTAAACTGCTATTCAATTTCTCTTTTGATGATTATAGATTGTCAACACTGCATTTGCATGAGGTTTCTCAAATTTTCTACATTCTGCATAAATGTACTTTTAATTAAATGTAATAATCCCGATAAATATGTAAAGTGAAAAGGTTCTGATTCTAGGCCTTTCTTTTTTAAAGTAAAAAGCGAAAATCAGCTAGAGTACTGTTGATTTGTACCATGCCCCTCCCTTCTTGTTCTATGTTCACATATTTCTTCCTCAGACTGGAGTGAAAGTGAATGAAACATGTGCTTGCTTTACCCAGTATGCTCATATAATAATTTGGCTCAATAAAATTTATATCTTCAGTGTATATATGTCATCAGTATAATTTTAAATTAGCAAATTCATTTTACTTTTAATGCACTGGCTTTCCCTTCTTAGACAATAATGATCTTATAGTCCCCCAAATGAGAAGAGCTAGGGAAAATGCTAATCACAGTAGCTAAATCTAATTTTATACATCAAAAAGTGTGAGACTGGGCTGGGGATGTGGCTCAAGCGGTAACGCGCTTGCCTGGCATGCGCGGGGGCATTGGGTTCGATCCTCAGCACCACATAAAAATAAAGATGATGTGTCCACCAAAAACTAAAAAATAAATATTAAAAAAATTCTCTCTCTCTTTCTCTCTCTCTCTTAAGAAAAAAAAATAGTGTGTGATAGATTGTTTTAAGTTGCAATTTCATTAAACACGACACTTCCTACCTGATGGGTTCCCATATATCCTCTAATCTCTTAGAATTTTCAAAATATGTGGAAAACTTACACACACATTAAACTTGTATACTCGTACTTCCTTCTGTTCATGGAGGAAGTACAGCAGTGTTTCCTCCCACACAAGATACACTTCCTTCTATATTCAGTCTGTGAAGTAAGTATATGACCACAAATGTGCTGAGGACAAATATGATAAAAAATTATTAAACCTTTTCTGGCTAAAAGATATTTCACATGAGAAAACCAAGTCAAAAATCAAGAAGGGAGGGGAAACAAATAAGAAAAAAAATGTTTTAAGATACAGAACAATTTGGTAATTACACCACTATTAAGATAAAGCAAAAACCCTCATGTATTTAGAATATTGTCTAGTAACAGTAGTAGAACTTTGGTTTTGAAAATAAACAGATGGCTTGAAAAATAAGCTCAAATCATTAGGGAAACTTCTGGATTGTAGAACTTAAAGTAATTCTTTCTAGTTTCCAAATTTTCTACTTAATGCAGAAATGAGATTAAAATAAATAAGGAAGGAAACAATGTACAAAAGAAAGCATTAACTACCTAAATTCATAATTAAACCGAACTTTACATTAAACCTGTAATAAACAGTTTTTAATTTTATACAATCAAAAGCATTGCGATTTTCTGAACCATGATTTAAGAGAGGGAAATGAAGAAGCACTAAATTAGGGAAAAATCAGGAAACCCAAAATTCACACCTTCAAGGCAGTTACCACCAGTAGGAGGAATAGAAACAAAAGCAAACAGAAACAAGGACAAAGCATATAGTGCTGGAAAACTACTTAGTAACTGACTCTTAAAAAATAAATAAAAAATGTATATACACACATTAGAAAAGGGTACATGTAATGTTCTTTCCAAATCTGTTCTTCAGCAAGTATTTATTGAACATGTAGCAAGGGCCAAGTACAGGTATTTGGTATGTGCATGTATGTGTGTGTGCATGCACTCACACTCACATGGATCAGTGAACAAGAGACACATGCTCCTATGAAACTTATGTGCAATTGGGACAAATGGACAATGATTTACTACAAAAGATTTACTCATTTTCCACCCATGGACAAATACAGAATAAAACAGCTTATATTAAGTCACACAATCTCTAAACAAGACACTATATCTGTGGCTGGGAATGCAGCTTAATGGTAAAATATATGCCCAGCATGTATATGTGTAAGGCCCTGAAATTGATCCCCAGCACTGCAAAAATAAATAAACTAGGTCAGCTTTTTTCACACTTCAACTTCTAGTTGTGAACCTGCTTATACTTTAAGAACCACATTTAACAGCAATGTTGCTCCAAACTCAGGTAGGTATAGCTAGTGATCCCTTATTACTATAACAAAGATGACCAAGGCATGATGATGTATTCTCCTGAACTAACCCATTTATTAAGCATGTTTTTATTGAAATAAACACTCCCTGGGATACATTTCAAAGACATGCATGTAACTACATGTGTGCTGGCCACTTCTGCGGAGAAACTCCCAACTCTTGTATACTTTGTAGAAACATTTGAAAAGGACTATTCATTTTTGAAGTATCTTCATCCTACCTTTCCTTTTAATCAAGAAACAAAAACAAAACAAAACCCCTTCTTTTTGTAAAAATCTCCCAGCAGTTTCTATAAAGAATAGCAAAAGTGGAAAGAAAAATGAGAGCTATCAATCATCATCTCCAACTATGCTTGGCATGAGGCTTTTTATCTAAAATCTCCAATAATAGTACAGGTTAAGGTTGTCTTTCCAAATATCCATATCTAAAGAAGACTTCCAGTGGAATAAATCTGTAATAGCAAAAAGCTCTACTTATGTAGATAGCATAAGTAAATTGTGAGAATAATGACCTCCATTAATATCTTATATAAAGATCTTATATAAAAAAAATATGGCTTAAAAAGAAAATCTGTAGCCTCAAAAAGAGGTGCAATCAGATTCTGGGCAAACTACTACAATTTCACATATCACCGAATGCGGCTACCACTAGCTAGCTTAGTGATAGAATCATATGTTTAGCATGTGTGAGGCCTTGGGTTCAATTCCCAGAACTACCCCTCCAAAAGAAATGAACAGGGAGACAGATACAAGAGACTGAGAATACTATACCAAATACCTCCTAATATGATACATTAAAACATAATATTACTTTTGTGATATTACTGCCAAAAATGCAGAACCTGATTCTAAACATAAGGAACAAATCCAAATTGCGAAACAGCTTATCCAAAATTAAGGAACTGGCCCAGATAAAAGAATACTTAAGACACATAACAATTGGACAATGCAACATATGGTGCCAAAACTACTTTTGCTATAAAAGACACTATTCAGACAACTGACGAAATCTGGATAAAACCTACAGATAAAGGACCAAATCAATTTCAATTTCCCAATTTTGTAACAGTACAATGGTAATGGAAGAGAAGGTCCTTACTTTTAGAAACATTTGATGTAGAATTTAGAGAGAAAAAGATATTATGTCTACTTCTTTCTTTCAAATGGTTCGGGAAAAATAGTTCACCTGGGCACATGTAGTGTGTGTGTGTGTGTGTGTGAACAGTGACAAGGTGAAAGTTGCAAATGTTAACATTTGAGATATCTAGATGAACTCTAATATTCTAATAACTTTTTATTAAAAGTTATTCTAATAACTTTTCTATAAAATGAAATTATATCAGGAAAACAAAACAGAAAAGCTGCACCCATAGAAACACGCATCTCTTAAATCAAGATGCTGGCCTGACTCTACTTGCTATAGAACCTGATGGTGAAAAATAAATCAAAAAACATTCACATGATGTTTTTTGAGGTGGCATGTAAGATGCTCTGTGGTCAGCTTCCTGGCACAGCTTTTATGTTGCTAAGATAATTATTAAAGAATTGCTTGCTGTAGATTTAAAGTTTGATAATATCCAGTGTTAGTGGTATATAAATGAAGAAACAGAACTATCATATACCCTCAGGAGTATAAATTTATTCAGTCTTTTTGGAAGACATTTAGGCAATGTCTATTATAATTCAACATTTGCAGTCATTTGACTCAGCCATTTCAATTATAGAAATATACATAGATAATTTGTGACTGCAAAGTATGCATGAAGATGTTCAATAAAATATCATTTGTACCAACAAAAAAATTTTAAATCCATATATACAATGAATATAGTCTGCTGATTACACAGCACTTCCCATTTATGCCCACATATACAAGCAAAAAACTATTCAGGTAGCAGCATTAATTTTGAATGAGATGCACATCTTTCTTCACTTCCATGTATATTCACAACACAGATACAACCTATATACAATTATTAATGATTATGGTGGACAGCTATGAAAATTCCATTTTGCTTTAGAATGTATTACATAATTTGACAGATTTTTCCTTTACTAATTAAATTTGGCATATGAAAATAGCAAAATGAAATTGTTATTCATCTGCCAATACCCACTCAGTATCAATTCTAGAATACAAGGGACTTGAAATAAAAACAGAGAAAATAAAAACAAAGATAAGAATTCATAAAAATTGTCTTAGAAAGCAAATTTCCTGAGAGCATTCTTAAAAACATATGCCAGACTCAAAGAACCACATTTGTATCTTTACGGAAAAGCTACACTTCCACAAAAGAAATGCAATTTAAAGAACATTGAGTTTCCAATCTTGACTTCTTAGTTTTTTAAAATTTTTATTTTGGGTTGTACTAGTGATTAAACCCAGAGTTTTGCACATGCAAGACACGTAGGTTCCAATCTTGACTTTTTAGTTTTTTAAAATTTTGGGGTTGTACTAGTGATTAAACCTAGAGTTTTGCACATGCAAGACAAGTACTTTACCACTACATCTCAAGTCCTTTTTATTTTGGATCTTGCTAAGTTGTATGGGCTGGTTTCAAATTTGTGATCTTCCTGCCTTGCCTCCAGAGTAGCTGGGATCACAGGCATGCATTAATACACTGGACCCAATCTTAACTTTTGCTACTATATTCTTCAAGCACCTTAATTTTATGAACTGCCTTTTCAAATGTCACATGGTTTTATGAATTTTAGTCATGATTCTCTGATCATCACAAGTCTGCCTGCCTTCTTGTTTTGTCTTCCATCCCCTCACCCAGTACAGAAAGTGAAGATGTAGGGGCTGGGGTTATAGCTCAGCAGTAGAGCACTTGCCTGGGTTTGATCCTCAGCACCACATAAAAAAATACAATAAAGAAAGAAAAGATATTGTGTCCATCTTTAAAAAAGAAAAAAGAAAGTAAAGATGTATGGTAGAGGTAAAGCAGACCAAAAGGTGCCATGTGATGAGGCACATACAAGTTGATCACATAGCAAGTCAGGGGAGAGAGTCAAATGCTGTGATAAGCACACAGACCCAGGGCTTGCTTCAATCCAAATCCTAGCAAAGTGCAAAATAAACCACGGTGAGACCTGGAACAGAAAAGTTAATTAAATTCTCTATGCCTCAGTTTCCTCATCTGAAAACACAGGTGAAATTATTTCTACATAGTTCTTGTGAGAATTTAAAAGGTTCATACATTTAAAGTTCTGACAAGAGTGCCTCTCACCAACTAAGCACTTGATAAAACACCATTATTCTTTTAAGGTTGGATTACTGAATGACATTTACATTAACAAATACAATGAAACTGAAATGGACCCTTCAAAATAATATATTTTTATTGTGGTGTATGGTGGCACATGCCTGTAATCCCAGTGGCTCAGGAGGCTGAGGCAGGAGGATTCTGAGTTCAAAGCCAGTCTCAGCAACTTAGTGAGACCCTAAGAGCACTCAGAGAGACCATGTCTCTGAATAAAACATAAAAAAAAAGCTGGGAATGTGGCTCAGGGTGAAGGACCCCTGGGTTCAACCCTTGGTACCAAATCAAACAAATAAATAAATAAAATACAAGTAGCTGAAATTATATATCTGATAAGGGACCAATATCCAGAATACATAAAATGTTATCTACAACTCAACAACAATTTAAAAAGACTTGAATGGACATTTCTCCAAGAGGCAATATGCTCATGAAAATGTTCAACATCACTAATAAGGCAAATGAAAATCAAAACCACAATGACACCACTTTATACCTATTAGTATGGCTGTTACTATCAAAAACAACAACAAAGTAAGCAAGGTTGGTAAGGATGTGGGGGAAATGGGACTCTGTACGTTTCTGGTGAGAATGTAAAAACAGTGCAGCTACTACAAAAAACAATATGGTTCTTCAAAAAATTAAACAGAGTTATCATATGATTCATCAATTCCACTTCAAGGCACATAAACAAAAGAAATAAAAGCAGGTGTTCAAAAAGATAGTTTTACATTTATGTTTAAAGCAACTACCTTTTACCTTAGGCAAAAAGTAGAAAGAACTCAAATGTTCACTAACAAAGAATAAACAAAATGAGGTGTATACAGACAAGTGTATATTATTTAGCCCAAAAAGGAACAAAATACTGTAGCACATGCTACATCATGGATGACCCTGGAAGACATTATGGTAAGTGAAACAAGATAGACACACAGAACAAACAGTGTATTAGAGGTACCTAGGGTAATCAAATTCACAGGGACAGAAAGCAGAATGATGGCTGTCAGGGGAAGGTGTGCCTGATATTCAAAAGGTGCTCAATAAATATTTACTGAATGAACAAATGTATGGGCACATATTTCTGAAATATAACAGCTTCTATAAAACATATGACAATTAAGACACTCAACACTCAATTCTTTCCAACTCTATTATCATTCCACAACTGCTAACTAGGCATGCAAAACCAGGAATAAGATGAAGAACAAGGAGCAAGCCATCTACACCACAGGCTCTGGGGTAACCACTAATTCATCAACACAAATGAACTGTAGAGGTGCCCATGTATTGGATACCTAGCAGGGTTCTGGGTGCTCTACATACAGTATGCCTCTCAGCCGTCACCAAAAAACAGAATTCCATTCTAAAGATAAGATAGGGGAAAAGAGGAGCAAAGCTGAGTCTGACCCAAACTCACACATTTAGGAAATAAGTGGCAGACAGGGGTGTAATTCATTTGTTAACTTCAAAGTAAACTGATTTTCTCTGTGTTAACAAATATGTAGCAATCCTACAAGAAGTTAAGAACTAAAGACATGCAGCAAAAAGGGAAATAGAGAATTATTACTATGGACATGGAGTTTCAGTTGGGAACGATGAAAAAGTTCTAGAGACTGATGCTGTTGACAGCTGTACAGCAATGTGAATGTACTTAATGCTACTGGACTGTACATTTAATTTTATATTGTGGATATCTTACAAGAATAATATATATTTAGGTTTGCCTTACACTGACTTAGCATGTTACTAGGCTTGTCTTGGAGGGCCCTATATTACTGTCACCAGCGGCTCGCCAGTAACTTAGAAAAAGCAAATTAAGTAGATGCCAAAACAAACAAAAAGAATCCAAGGAATATATGTGTATATAAATGATTTTTACTACTATCAAGGCAAAGATGTAAAGGAAACAGATGGCATGATGAAGTCTGTCTTAGAACTCAAACCTCCCTAGGAAAGGCAGGCAGCTCAGTCAACATACGACAACCCTTGTATGTGGCCTGTGTCTCTCTCCACAAAGACTGCTTAGGACAGACAGAACATCTTATATGCAAAATAGAGTAATCATGAAAAACTGGCTTATACCTACAAGATGAAATCACATAATTTTCTTCCTAATACTTTCCTTCATATTTCTCATTGTCACCTCAAATTATAAATAATTTTCATTGTTTATAAAGAAAATAAAATATTTTCTTTCCATAAAATTGTTGACAGCAATTTTTGAGGTTGTCAGTGGCATTATGTAATCCTGAATTTCTGAAGGCTAGGTAGTAACTCAAAAAATTGTTCTAGGAAGAAAAATACCAGACAATTGAGGATTATTATAGTCTTCTCGGCTTTTAAAATGCTCTTTCCAACATTAATGAGACTCTTAAAAAAAAATAAGAAAACAAGAAACAGCAAAAGTAAAAGAGATATTTTTTTCCCTTCCCATGAAATGTAAGGTTGTCCATTGAGTACAACTACATGTAAAACTTCTTAATCTGTTTTCCAAGGGTTCTATTCTTGAAAATAAATGCAACTTTTAGTGTGTAGTCCATCTGTGTGGGAATGGGGTCCAGTTATTTGGTAACCACTGGCCAGGACAGGTAAATAAGCATTTGGTAGGAAGACTAATCAGATCTCTAAGAAGAGACTTCAGCAGAAAGGGCCAAGGAGATTAATGGAGAAGCAAATGAGAGAAAAAAGTAAGCTGAGTATCAGAAGGCATCTCAGAATTAGTTCTTGTCTCTAAAGAATTAACAAACTATAGAAAAATGTAATTAGCAGTTTAAAAAAATAATAATAATTTAGCCAAAGAATCTGTTTTTAAACCTGGACTCTATATTGAGTCTCAATACCCTAGAAATAAAATATTACAAATATCCAGTGAAAATTCAAACTATAATATTGGTAGATAAAGGCCAAGTAAGTATACTCTTCAGCTATCATCACATAGATGGAAATATTGGTGACGGAAAAGAAATGTTTCGCTGTAATGGTTCTATTCATCTTGATTCAGCTTCTGGATTCAGACTCAGACACAGTATTGTACAATTAGGTGGAACATGAAGAACCCATTTTTTTTTTCCCTTCATTAAAGTATACTTGAGAAATTACTGGTACTCCTCGGCCAATAACAAATTTTAAAATATCTGCTGTTGACCTTAGATTTTTTTATTGCTGATTAAGTTCAAAAATAGTTCAAAAATAGTCGAAATAGCCTGTCCTTCAGGAGACTCTTCTGAATATTAAATGTGAGAATTTAGGTAAATGTGAACAAATGGATATCAAAAAAAATATGTAATAGAATGCTCACAACATCATTAGATATGATAATCCCAAATTAGAAACAAACCAAATGTCAATGTCTGGAAAAATTATACAATCGCACAACCCAGTACTATTAATGTAACAAAATCAAACAACTTATTACTCCATTTGCAATGTTGTAGTACCAAAAGAATGCAGACTTAAAAAGTATAATATTGCAAAATTCTATTTATATGAAAATCAAAAGCAGGCAAAAATAGTCTCCAGTGTCCATCAGATTCAGTTACCATGGAGAATACAGTTACATGGAGGATACAGACACCAGAGGGGCTACGAGAAGGGCCTCTGGGGAGCTAGCCAGCAATACTCCTTCCTTATGTCATGGCTATTATGTAGTAATTACTATACTATATACTTGGAGCACACAGCAATTAAGAAGGAAAATGGTCCCTCTCCAGGTGGAGGTACAACACAACAGCAGCTAAGGAAAACAGGCATTATGGTACATACTTTATATGAACATCATACTTTCTACCCACATGCATCTTATAAGGCAGGTGTGATTATCCCTCATTAGACATAGAAGAAACTTGGCTTAGCACCTGCCTTACCCAAATTCACATACTGGCAAATTTTGTTCAAAATGTAAATAGTTTAATATTCATGATTTTCCACATAATCTGCATTAAGATAGAATTTTAACTGTAGTTCAGTTCTGGATATGAAAATGTGAAAGGGGTGACAAGTTGTGTGTGGTTTTTTTTTTTTTTGTTGTTGTTGTTGTTTTTTGAGAGGGGTATTGGGCACTGATCTCAGGGGTACTTTACCACTGAGATACATACATCCCCAGTCCTTTTCTTCTTACTATTATTTTTATTTGAGACAGGGTCTTGCTAAATTGCTGAGGGTCTCCTTAAGTTGTTGACGCTGGGCTGGCCTTGAACTTGCGATCCTCTTGTCTTGGGCTCCAAAGTTGCTGGAATTACAGGTGTGTGTAACTGTGCTCAGCTAGGACATTAATGTTAATGCTAGGATTACAAAGTATACTAAAACTTTCTATGATATAGCTTAAATTGGTTTGCTTGAAATGAGGAGGGATGGAGGGAGGTCAACCAAAAAACAATTTTAAAGAAAACTTTCATTACCTTCCCAATTTTCACCTATTGATTAAAGTTATATGAGTAAAGAACAAATCTTTCTTTGATTACTGGAAAGTGAAGAAATGTTTCCTAAATACACAGAATTCAGGAAATCTCCTGTGAGAGCCAAACCTTGACTAATGCATACATACACAAACGTATGGATGTATGTGCGCTGCTTTACCTTTGGGTGGTCCTGCATGCAGTCTAATTCTTTTATAACCATCAAAGGAGTCTCTGCCTGGCACGAGCAAAGGAAAGGTTTAAAATGAGAGTGGTGAGATCATTAAGTAGTGATTAAAAGCACAGATCATCAGTAACTTATGGTGGCACTGCACTATTACAAGAGTGAAGGTTTTGAGGATCTAAGTGAAACCAAGAGGACACTTCAATAAACCTCCCCAGATTTGCTTCCTTTTACTTACTTGCTTATAGTTGACTTTAAAAATTACAGAGACCACTCAGCTGAGCACTAGCTCATTCTACCAGATAACATCTGGCTCACTCTTCATCTGGGCCTACACAGGTGTCTGTCTGACGGGTGAACTATTTGACCTCAGAATGCCAAAGTCGCCACTCTGAGACCACACTAATGGGGTAGTTTTCTCAATTTTTGTCCTATGAAGAGCTATGAAGATGGATTATGTGTGGGTGAGCCACTGACTACTTCATCTCCCTTCACCTTTCCCCAGCCCTGTTTCATACTCTGTTGCTGCTGCTGCTTTTTTTTTTTTTTTTTTTTTTTTGGTACCAAAGATTAACTCAGGGGCACTCAACCACTGAGCCACATCCTCAGCCCTATTGTGTACTTCATTTAGAGACTGGGTCTCACTGAGTTGCTTAGGGCCTCGCCATTGCTGAGGCTGGCTCTGAACTCAGAATTCTCCTATCTCAGCCTCCCAAGTGACTGGATTATACGTGTGAGTCACTGCATCTGGTACACTCTGCTTCTTTATCCCATAAATATTCCCAAACCTTATCCTAGGGGAGAGAGATTTGAGACTTATTGTCTTGTCTCCATGCTTGGCTGCCTTGAAAATAAACTTTCTCAAGGCTTGCTTCAGTGACTGGCATATTGTGTAGCAGGCAAAATGAATCTGGTTCAATAGCATAACTGGAGGTGGCACTGAGGAAGACAAGAATAAGGCCTACAGGAAGGAAGAGACTTAACTTTCAGAGTTTGTTTCATTCATGTTATGTACTTAGTTGGTACTTTGTTGTGTTATAAATTTAAACTATGTAAACTGCAAAGCTGTTATGTTACAGAATTAATTTACTATTTTACTGTCTTAGTCAACTGCTTTAATGAAATTACTGAATTAAAAAATAGAGTAGTTTTTCTTTGGAGATTAGCTCCACTGTAGCTACTTCATTCTGAATACTCCTTCTCTCCCTGCCTTCTGCACATGCATGTTCCTTAAAGACAGTGGAGTCTCTCTTGTCTGTTACTAGCGTGCCGGACCTCTTCCCTCCTTGTTGCCTTCCACAAGCACTTCACTAACAAATGCCATTATCTATAATCCAAATTCTCTTCTCTATCTCCATTCCCTCACTCCGTAAGAAGAAACTCTCTTTATCCCTTACACCCACACCTTCCTCAGTCTTCATACAGCAGAGCAAACAAAAGAGAATACACAGGAATAGATGGATCTCCTTGTATAATTTCTCATTTAAGCCTTGCTAACAATCCTGAGTCAGCATTTTAACCTACAAGGGAAAACTGAAGCTCAGAGAATTACAAGGTAGGGCTGACCACACATTGATCATATTATGGTTGAGGACAACAAGTCCCACAGATAAATACATACAGAAGCTATACTCTGGTGCACAAACCACTCATCTTTCTTGCCTTTCCCCCAAGAGGACTTTTCCCCTTAAAACTCACTGATGATGACCATTTGTTTTTCATATTTTTTTTAAAAAAGTGTCATATAAAAACTTATTTAATGTTTCACAAAATCATTTTATTTACCTATAAACTATTTTTCAGCAAACTAAAACTGACAAATCCGGAGGATTATACATTGTAGTAATCCAAACAGAGAATATAAAGAATGCTGTAAAGTTAAATAAATTAGAAAAATCTAATTGTGTTACCAGCTCTAGGGATTAATCAAATCCAAGCTTTTTAAAGAATTAAAGTAACCTAGCAATTAAAAAAAAAAAAAGCCAAGCTTTTTCCATAATAAACTGGACACGCACCATGGTTATTTTAAGCTGTATATTTTATGCTAGCCAATTTTGTTTGTTTAACTGCAGGCACACACATTGGAGACATATGGCCACAGTAATAAATTCGTATGATTCACATTTAGGTTGACTCAAATGCATGCAATAGTAAACATCAAGTTCTCAAATACAACTCTGTACACAGTGGCGCTTACTAAGTGAATGAACAATAATAATAGCAAATCATCTGTTAAAGAAAAAGCAACAAAAAATTATTATGGAACTGTAACTCTTAAACCACATTATTTAGACCAACCATTTCTGAATTAAATAAGGATTATAAACAAACTGATAAGAAATGCCTCTGAAGTTTGTTTCTATAATGGAGAAAAAAAATTATGAATGAGCTGATATTAACTTTACAAATCTTTCAATGAGAAGAGAACGTTTCACCAAGTTCAAATAGCTAAAAATAATGATTAATTTCTCATCTTAATAAAACTATTTTCCCTATGAGAATTCCCCCCAAATACAATGTTATAAGTTACTGTCACTTGCTCAATAAAGTCATTCTTTTTTTTTTTTTTTTTTTTGGTACCAGGAATTGAACTCAGGGGCACTCAACCACTGAGCCACGTCCCCAGCCCTATTTTATTTAGAGATAGGGTCTCACTGAGTTGCTTAGTACCTTGCTGTTGCTAAGGCTGGCTTTAAACTTGGGATCCCCTTGTCTCAGCCTCCCAAGCTGCTGGGATTACAGGTGTGTGTCACGGCGCCTGGCTCAACAAAGCCATTCTTTATGAAGCATGTTGACACTTCAAAATACCGAACTTTTGAAAGATTCTATGAAGTTCCATCCAGATCTAATTGGGGCTCTCAGTATACACCTTATTAGTTCCTTCATTTAGTTTTGTTGCTTAAAACCAACTGATAGAAAAACTTGCATATATAATGTGTAGGTCTCCAGCAATTTCACCAAAGGTAATTCTTTACTGTAATAATAATCTAATATCTAATATGCCACAATGTTTAAGCCAATAATAATTTGGTTGATTAATTAGCTTCCTGTTATTTAAAAATGTTAGTAGTTTTAGGTATGAAGAGAAATATCAGATTGAAAAGACATCCTTCATTCTAAGTATAAATTAGAACTTTGGGATGAAACTCAAAATTGAAAGGGAGAAAAAAAAGTTGAAAGGAAGTTATTTTTTAATGTTCACCTTTTATCTACTGCTATAGTCTAAATATGTCCTCCAAAGTTTATGTTGGAAATTCAATCCCTAATGCATCAGTGTTCGGAGACGGGTCCTTATGGGAGTTGTTTCGATCCCAAGGGCTCTGCCTTCATAAATGGATTATCATTGTGGCAGAGGATTTGTTATAAAGTTGGGTTTAGCCCCTTCTTGCCCTCCCTTTCCTGTGCATAACCTCTTGCCCACCTTATACCTTCTGCCATGTTACAGGCAAGGACCTCACCAGATGTGGCCCCTCAATGGTAATCTTCTCAACCTCCAGAACTGTAAGATATATACTATTTTCATTCACTACCCAGTCTGTGGTATTTTGTTACAGCAGTACAAAGTGGATTAAGACAGCTGCGAATATCTTGGTTTGATTCTAGTAGTCCTCAAGAACTAACCCTGGGTGTACTGGTCTGGTCACTGTGCTCAAGAAGCTCATTTCCCTCAACTCCATAGCCCCCATTCACAATACAGTCCAGACAGGAGGCCTGGGCTGGGGTGTCTATAGGATAGGTTTTCTCTGCCTCCCTTTTGTATATACTCAGCATAAAAACACAGCCTGTGGTAAGCATCAGGAGGTCAACAAGCTCTTTATTCTGAAAACAAAATACTACTTGTCCTGGGTCAGTTCTTTTAACTTTGGACAGCCTCCTAGGATCTAAGATTTATGCTATTTTTATAGCATCCTCCTAACTGACCTTTGTTGGCCAACTCACTTTCTCACTTGGCCTGCCTGGTTCTGTGACTCAAAAGTTGACTTTATTCAATGTTCACATTATTATTCTTTTATAGTCAGAATGCAGAGGAAATTCTTTTGTTTGCTCAAGTTGCAAGTAATGAGTTGGGAGGGAGGAAAGGAAGAGAGAAGGGAGCTGTGGAGTACAAAGAGCAGATAGAGAGCAAAGGAGACAGAGAACACTGGAGCCAAGAGAGCAGTAACAAAAGACAGAGGAGAACAAGACTGCTTGAGGGAGTGTCAGAGCCACCAAGTCAAAGAGAAACAAGACAGCAATGGAGGATCTGGGTGGCCATAAAAGGGCAATTGTCCACCTCCTAACAGACCAAATCTGGTCAGTCCCAAATATGGAAATGTTTTAGTTGGAATACAGAGCCTTTCTTCTGTGAAACATGAGCACAGATCACAATCTGGCTTTCCCTATAAATAATCTCACGCTTGCACATCTACCCATGGCAAGAAAGATCTGTTCAATTATTATGTACACTATTTCCAAGTTTTGCTTCCTCAAAGCCTGCCTTTTGACCAAAAACAAAAATGAAAACCAAAAACAACAACAAAACAACCCCCACTTCAATGCTTTCATAGGTATTGCAGAGCTTCAGTGTCCATGTCAGTGAAATGGGAATACTGGAGATCTGTTGTGAAGCATGAGCTAATAAATGCAAAATGCTTGGCGTGGAACACCTCAAGCACAACATTCGTTAAATGTCAGTGTAATAACACAATTGAGACTTTTCTGTCTTCAGACCCACCACCAAACTCACAAGAATTTAGTGATAAATATATACTGAAACTAAGATCATTTCAAAATAAAATTACTTCTTTAAATATCTGGTCATTCTCTCCGTTTGTAAATTTAGAGGTTCATCAATAAGATACCTGGTCTTCTCTCCACTTGTAAATTAAGAGATGATTAATAAGAGAAAGGCTTGTTATGCCATGACAGGATAGATGTAAATCTAAAAACTTAGTGTTGCCAGGTACAGTGGGCACACATCTGTAATTTCAGCAACTTGGGAAACTGAGGCAGAAAAATTACAAGTTCCAGTCCAGCCAAACCAACTTAGTGAAGCCCTCAGCAATTTAGCAAGACCCTGTCTCAAAATAAAAAGGGATAGGATATAACTCAATGATCAAGTACCCATGGGTTCAATTCCCAGCACCAAAACAAAGCAACAAGCACCCCCCCCCCCAACCTAGGGTTATCCAAATTGTATTCATTTGACAAATATTTACTGAGAACCTGCTGTGACTATTCACTGTCCCAGGGGCCAGGGATACAGTACCAACAAAATAAACAAAATCAGTTAATGGTGGTAAAGAATAGGTTTCGGAACTAGAGCAAAGATTGAAAATTGTTTCTCTGCAGAGGAAATGTCAGCGAGTACTTCAAAGGTGAATGCTCTCAGTGGATCCTACTTATTCCAAACCCTCCTTGCTTTATATATGCACCCATGTTCCATGCCTCTGCTAGAATTTTCACTGACAGGTTAGTTTTTCCACAGATATTTCAACAACAGACAGGTTAGTTTTTCCACAGATATTTCAACAACAAAGGAGTTCTGATAAAGCTAAATTTAATGCACATTTTATTAATCTAGTTGCTTAGCTGCTACCACTAACTCTTATATATGCGTGTATACACATACACACAGAGAAACACATACTCAATCACGCTCATCACTACTATCACAGTACTGGTATCAACAAAACACAAAGGCCCTCAAAGTAAGTACTTTTTCCAAAGTGTTCTATCTTACCTCTGCATCAACAGTTCTACCCCAGGATTCCTTATAACAATTAAGGGTAGGAGGACAAAAGGAGGCAGTTGTCCTTCCTCCAAAGTAGCACATTTACAGTCATTATTTCTAAATATAATATGCTGACATACAGTTGATAAAGCAAGGCCCAAAGACCAGTGGAGAAGGTCAGCTTGATCTTACTGTGGGTTCCTCCTGGAGGGAGGGACTCACTTGCTCACTCTCTCTCACCTATGTGAGCCTAACTACACCACTAATGAAAACTGTGCTCCATGTTTAAACAGTAAGTTTGGCATTTTGAAGAAAGAACACACACACACACACACACACATCTTCCTGTTCATCTACGTGCTTTCCTTATAATGCCCAGCAGTTCCACAGTTCAAGAAAAAGTAGCTTCATTGTATTTTTCAAACAGATGTTTTCCTGATTCCCTGATTTTTCTGACATGTACTAACACAGTATATTTCACTTTTTCAATAAGGTTCATACTTGAAATGAATTATAAAGTACTCTTTGAAGAGATACCCCAGATACCACAGACATCCAAAATAGTACTGTTTTTCAAAGTAATGAGAGATGGTATCAATTAGTTTTGAGAACATATTTAATGCTAACAATAATACCCCATTTACTCAAAACATTTTTAAGTTTTGTTATCTTCAGAAGCTAAAACATCATTTTAAATATAGACTTACAGCAGCTCATCTTAATCTTTGAAAGGTGATTCTAACTTATTTTTTATAACCAAAAATCAGCTGAAATAATATTTAGTAATGAATACAGAATTCATGATATGCTCTTTCTTCTAAATCTAGATATGGAGTTGGGGTGCATCTCTAGCTACTCATATCAGGTTGGAGACAACTAAACTAGAATATAGTGTAGTTTCCTTCTCAACTATTCCCTAGAAACAAACAAAAAAGTACCAAAGAAAAAGACTATAAGCTGGTATCATGCATTTATGATAACCAGAGAAAAGGGACACAGATCTGAAGAAACAAATGCCACAAGGACACAACATGAAAACTGATAGCTCCTGACAGATGACCAAGATAAGGTAAGATATGGTGAAGCTGGAAGTGAGTGGGAAACATGATTGAGAAAAAAAATCAATGATCTTAATGATGACAAGCCAAACAGGGCTACCTACCAAAAGAGAGTAGGAAGAACTGGGTAAGACCAGGGGAGCAGTTGGGAGATGGAGAGAATTTTGGGAAGCAAAGCAACAGAATAAAGGAATTTTAATTCTTCCATACTTCACATTCAGAATCTCTTAGTGAAAGAGGACTAAGCCGCTGACCTAACACTCCATACTGTCCCTTTCTGACTCCATCTGCCTGCCTGCCCCATCCCTCCCCCCTCTCTCATTCTTTTTCCCCCTTCATACTGAGTCACTTTCTCCTGCAGCTACCTTGGATTCCAGGAACTACAATCTTGATTGATAAGCAAGGGACTGAAACTACCCCCAAGCAATTGCAAGCAGAACAGATAACCCAAGGTGAGATCCCGCCCCCCCTCCCCCCCCCCAAGAAAAATGGCCCACAACAAAACCTGGGGCAATATCTCAGGTGAGGAACCAAATCATGCCCTCAGGTGATGAGGATGTCCCAAAGCTTCACAGAACCCATCCCCATCATAGTCTGACCAAAATGATTTACTCTCAGGAGCTATACAAGCTTCTCAGCCATACAACCCACCTTTGTGCCCTTTTCTATAAAACCTCAAAGTTTCTGTCAGTTCCTTGAGACATAGTTGATCACGGGCATGTGAAAAGCTCCTTTCCTGCCCTTCATCACTGCTGTCTCTTTAATTGGCATACTGGGACAGGTGACATAGCCTGGTCTGTTTGGACCAACAGAGCTGAAGCTTCATCCAAGGGCTCTGCCACTAACAGTGTATGCCTGCACACATCTGTACAAAGACTAGCAACTACCATCAGGCAGTAACCCATGACTAGGAGGCTTTACTTCCTATATTTCAAAACACAATTTCTAAGGAGTATGTCATATCCAGTTTGGAAAAGAAACTATGTACTTTAACAAGATTTCCAAGAACTTGAAGAGAAAGATAAAACAGGCTTTTATTTTTTGCCCTCCTCTTCTGGCAAGAATTATTCCGTTTTTTCAACTCCCAAGTGTAGAAAACTAATGTACAAATTCCATTGTAATGAAACAATTTACCATAAGTCTTCATCTTCTGTTTTCTGAAGACAAAAAAAAATTGTATTTCTGACATAATCTTAAAACACATGTGCATATGATGATACTGCCCTACCTTATTTATTAAAAAATATTCACCAGATACTGTGATTATCCTCAACAGATCTATAAATAACTGCTGTTACAAGGCCACTGTATAAGCAAATGCACTAATTCAAGAAAAATAAAAGTTTAAATATTATCAAAATCCTCACACACAGAAATTCTACATTTAAACATCTGACCACCTTAAATATTTGTAATATATATCTGATTTATGCTGAATTTCTATAGCTTTATATTTATCTTCTGAATTAAAGAGTTACCTGTTAAAGGAACAAATCCTAACACATAAATTTAGTGAATTTTAAGATGTATCATCAGGTTTTTTTTCTAACTACAGCAATCATTTACATCAATACAAAGTAAGAGTAAATCACAACTAAGGAAATACTATAAATTCTTTCTTTTTCATTTTTTCCCCTTTGGTATTGAACCCAGAGGCACATTACAACTGAGCCACATCCCCAGATCTTTTTTTATTTTGAGACAAGGTCTAAACTGCTTAAGACATTGCTAAATTGCTAAGGCTGGGCTTGAATTTGTGATTCTTCTGCCTCAGCCTCCAAATTGCTGGGATTATGGCATGTGCCTGGCTGGATTATTGTAAATTCTTAATTATAAACCTTTACATGTTTACCAGGGCAAACAAACAATACACACATACTCACAAAATAATAAAACAACAAAAACATAGGTTTCATAGCTAATTAACTATTCCCTACCATCAGAAATAAGACCACTGATTTGATAATACTTGTGATGGCTATCTACAGGCTTTTGTAGCTGACATCAGTTTGGCAACATGGATTTATAAGACCTGAGTTTCACACAGCTTTCCAGTTACTCATTACAAGAACATCTGTCCAATCCAGTACCAATGCCTACCCTTGAAACAGAAGTTTTAAAAAACTATATCAGGTGATACATTCATGAAACTTTCTGTTCTATTCTGTTTCTGTAAGGGGTGAGGGGCAGAAACTTAACGAATTAATTTCAGAACGTGTATGAAAAACACTGGTCTATGAATTGATAAACACCAAAATGTATGCCAAGAGGCAGAATACAATATCACTCTACTTGATAAAATAGCCTTGGTTAATACCACTCTAAAGCTAGTATTATTTTATTCTCATTTTTTCTTCTACTCCCTATTCTCCTGTTATAACCTTTACTTCAAACAAAAAAGATTAAAGAGTGACCTTTGAAGATGATGTACAGGAAGAATATGCACACCATATTCTCTTTCACCACAGACTAAAATGTATCCTGGTCATTTCTTTTCAACAAAGCAAAACAATATAAAGCTAATAGTATTTCTGAGGAACTCTGTGCCTATAGGAGGCATACACTTACTAGAACAAAAACGTAACTAATCAATGTACACTTACTAGATAACGCATAGATTTTGTTCATTTCAACTGCTTTAAAAATTGAAGAATAAGCATTAAAAAAAAAAAAAAAAGCAATGCACTCTTTTCTACATCCAGTGCATTCACCCATTCCTATTCTGAAACATGCTTTGATGCTGGTCACAAACCACTAAAATGTTTTCTTAATCCACTAATAAATGGGATGAAACCAACAATTTGAAAAACAAAGCTTCAGAGAACACAAAAATCATCCTAGCAGAGTAATAGAACCATAGATAAATTACCAGTCTCTAGTGGCTACCTTCTTTCACTGATAAAACAAACAAACAAAACCAACCACTGGGTGCAGTGGCACACACCTGTACTGTAATCCTAGCGGCTCAGGAGTTCGAACCCAGCCTCAGAAACTTAGCAAAGCCCTAAGCAACTCGGTAAGACCCTGTCTCTAAATAAAATATAAAAAAGGAGTGGAGATGTAGCTTAGTAGTTAAGCGCCCCTGGTTTCAATCCCTGGTACCAAAAAAACCCCAAATAATGATGATTGATTTACTCTAGAAAGAGTACAGGCCAAAGTAAAAAAGAATCAGGGCAGGAAAAAAAAAAGAAAATAATGTGCATGCACACACACACAAATCCTGATTTGGCATTTAAAAATCATCACTATCACAGCTGATCTGCCATTTTGTCCCATGTGCCCAACCCTGCATAAGTATATTGCAGATTTATATAATAATATGCTTGTCTCTATATTTTTTATACATAAATTCATATTTTTTCCAGATCATTCTCACAACCTATCAAGATAACAAAGTAAGCATTAGATGTGAAGCACAGGTCAGTTGATCCCTAAGCTCTTAAACAAAAACCTATAAACTTTTAGGGTAAGAAGAGAAGTTGCCAACTCTGGCTATGCATCAAAATCCCTCTGAAGTTCAAAGGAAACAAATGGAGGACCATGTGCTAACCCAGAAGAAATTTTACACTTTAAGTAGCAAGTATTATAGAGAAATATATTTTGTAAACAATACATTAAAAACCATTATGTTCCAAAATATCTTTCTATAGGATAGACACTATTGTATGCCATTACACATAAAATGCCAAGTTGAAATGAATGACTACTTTGGCTAATTAAGCACATGACTACCTTGGAATATGATTAGATCACTATCACTAGGGATATTTTATTATAAAAGTTTTGTGTAGTTTTAATAATTAAATTCCATTAAGAATTTAACTTTTGGCCAGGCATGGTGGTGGACGCTTATAATCCAGTGGCTCAGGAAGCTGAGGCAGAAGAATCCCGAGTTCAAAGCCACTCTCAGCAACTCAGGTAGGCCCTAAGCAACTCAGCAAGACTCTGTTTCTAAATAAAACATAAAAAAGGGCTGGGGATGTGGTTCGATGGTTAAGTGTCCCTAGGTTCAATCCCAAGTTAAAAAAAAAAAAAAAGAATTTAACTGTTGACATACCAAAAGGATCTTATAGCACAAGGTAACCTGGCAAAAGTCGTGGACTCTACCAATGTATTTCTGTTCATGTTTTCTATCTATGACTTATACCTCTCTTCCAAACATAGTTTCCTTTATTAACTAATAGGTTAAGAATGCTGAATCTGATATAATATTAATAAATTCAGCATTCTCGCTAAGTTGGTTCAATTGTACCACTCTTCAAAAAAAAAGCAAAATTAGTAGCAGCCATATAGTACAAAAAATTTTTTAATATCAGTTAAGAAATAGTTTAAAACTCATTCATTTGCCTCTAAATGAAAATTCTGTGCAAAAGACAAAACTCTACTATAAATGGCCTAAATAGAACAGTTTTGTTTGGCCAAATTAGTACTCTGTCTGAAGAATTTACCCTATTCAGGCTACCATGAAATGACGGCACTGAAGAGAACTATTCTATGATGTAAACTGAAAGATAATTACAGACTAACACATGAATAATCCCTAAACTATGTGGTAAAATAAATTATAGCTTATTTCTACACTATTACTATTAAAACTGAAGGAAAATATCTACCCTCATGTCTTCCATAACCTTATCTCAAAAAGGAAAAAAAATTCAATCATAAAACTTTCAATATTTTTAACAAAAATAGCACTATAAATCTATAACCACTTGCAATCTAAATATTAAAATATGCAATAATAAGATATAGAATCTGAGCATTCATTCTACCCATGATCCTGGGGTCACTGAGAGATTTCTAAAGCATACCTTTTAATCCACGCCATGGTACTTCAAGAACATGTTAAGGTAAGTCACAGACAGCTTGGAACACTTCGGTGCACCTCAAAACACCTCAGCCAGTGTATCTTTAGCATTCTCCTTTCCTTTTGAGATCATAATGGTTCCGAAGAACTATAATGCTTCCATTTGAATGATAGTCTCATAATTTCAATGACTTAAAAACAAAAACAAAAAATAAGGACTTAAGTGTTTGTATGTTAAGCCACTAGGGCGCTGTGTTAAGCTGCCATGACTACAAAAACAAAGGGTGCTGCTAGTACCATGTAACACTGTAATTTTTAATGTGAACCCTTGTATGAATGAGAAGCACCAGGTGTTAGCCATTGTTTTAGAGGTCTTTCTAGTGAGTCCCACAAATCCCTTTACCCCAATTACTTCTTCAGTTTCTTCTCAAGGAATGAAAATAACTAAAAAACATGTCTGAAGACTTGCTAGGAACCAGGTACACTTGCAAATAACTACTACTCTATTCTTCGTTGACTGAGAACTGGAAATCACCTACACAACTGTACTAAAGGGAACTGGTTAAGTGACAGGATTTCCTTCAAACAATGTCCTGATGTAAATATTACTGAATCACTTACTGCATAGTAGTCATTAAATGGAAAAGAACCAGTTTCTAAAGCTTATTTCTAACAGAATGCATATAAATGAACAGATAGTTGACTCTAATACCACGAAATACAATTTGGTTTTCATCCCTGTTTCCTGGCATATAACTCCTAAAATCCTTGGAATCTTCAAAGTGATAAGTGTGGTTCTGTATGCTAATGAGTTTACTGAAGGCAAGCAGCCCCCTTGTAGACTCTGGATGTGGGCTGGCCACCAGAAAGATAAGGGCAGGATTAGAGGCTTGGGACTTTACCCCTTACTTACAACTTCTAGGAAGGGGAGGGGCTGAAGGTTAAGTTGATTTAACCTTAAATGACCAATGTTTTAATTAATCAGGTCTATGTAATGAAGCCTCCCTAAAAACACAAAGGGACAGCGTTCAGAGTACTTCCAGATAGGTGAACACTCAGAGGTTCCTGGAGGGTGTAGTATGCCCCATGGAACCTCTTAGCCCCTTCTCCTATACCTTGCCCTAGTTACCTCGCCACCTTTTTATTATCCTTTATAATAAACCAGTAAACGTAACTGTTACTCAGAGTCCTGTGAGCTAGTCTGGCAAATTAATGGAACTCAAAGGTGGAGTTGAAGCAGTCCTGTTTAGAGCAGTCTATCAAAAAAGAATAGAAAAAAAAACACCTGGGACTTGTGCTAGGCAGGTGGGAGGGGCAGCCTCCAGGACAAAGCCCTAGACCTTTGGGATCTGATGTTATCTCCAGGTAGATAAGTGTCAGAACTGAACTGAACTGGAGGACAGACAGATGGTATCCACTGGAGTACTGTGTTTGTCTGTTGTACTGCGTTTATCTGTTCCATGTGTGGGGGAAAACCCTACACACATTTGATTTGATCTGATCACAAGAAGTCTTCTGTGTTAATTGCTATGGAATGACAGCAGAGGAAAAATTACTTTCTACAGAATGGCTATCCATCAAGTTTTACTGCCTGACTGCTCTGGCAGGTATCTGTGTCCCTCTTTCCTGTTCACCACAACCCGCCTCTCTTACATAAAAACATTAAAATTATTCCATTATTAAGGTACAGTAAGAAGTATGTGCATCACATTTTTTCTCCCAGTACTACATATCAAACTCAGGAGCACTCTACCACTAAGTAGCACTCTCAGCCCTTTCTTTTAATTTATTAGGGTCTCACTAAGTTGCCCAGGCTGGCCTTGAACTTGTAATCTCCCTGCCTTGGCCTCCTCAACTACTGGGATTACAGGCCTTCAGCACTACACCTGGCTTTATGCATCATTTTAAATCTACTAAGAATTCACTGTTTCTGCTGCAAGTTTAATACTATCCAGTTACCAAAAAGAATACTTGAGTTATGCAAAGAAAGTCGAACTAATTAATCTTATCAATAAATACATGCATTTACTGTCATAAAGCAATGAAAATTACTTTAGGATGATCCATCAGGAAATTTTTTAAAAAGCTAAGCCATAAAGATGGCTTTCCAGAAAAAAAAAAAAGAAGATGAGAAAGTTTCTGTTAATATTCTAGGCATATGGAACAACTGGTGTAAAGGTCAATACACAAAGATGACAAAGTTTCCCAGCTAGGGCAAAGAACACATGCTAAGCAGAAAGTGAAACTATTTCCTCCTTGAAAAGACAGAGTCAACTCATGAAAAACTTTCAAGCCCAGTGTCAGGGGGAAAAAAATGATATGTTTTTAAGATTTAGATTGATTACAGATTATGGGGAATGCAGATTACAAAATGTAGACCATGCTTCAGAAAGCTAACAATGGTGGCAGAATCACGTGTGGGAAAAAAGCTGACCAAAGTAGAAATAAACTAATGAAGAAAAAGAACAAAGGACCTGGTCCAAGGAAATTCCTGTCTGCAGTTTCAGCCATCTTTTTAAACTGATAATTTCACCACATTAGTGAAATCCTCTGGCTCCTCCCTGCTCCTACTTAAAATCAGTTAATGGTGCTGTGTATGTGTGTGTGCTGTAACCTACACACAACTACCAGGTTCATGCTCCTGAAACACAGTTCCTCCCCTGCACAGGGAAAAAAAAAAAAAAAATTAACCACTGGAAAGTAGGTCAGAAAGACTTACTCATTACCTCATTTAATTTTCAGAACCCTATTTTATAGGTAAAGCAGACTGTACTTAAAGTACAACCCAAAAAATGTCTGACCCAAGAAAACATATATAGTAAAATAAAAGAATTAAGACTTAAATCTGGATCTTCAAATGGAATTTCTGCATTTCTTTTTCCTACAGCTACACTGTTGTAGAATGTAGTTGGGGGAAGGGAATGGTACTGGTGTTAACATTTGTTAATAATGTACTACATACCATGCTAAAGACTTCATGGCATTTCACTTCATCCTGATCTACCTTCCTTTTACAGATAAAGAGATTAAGGATCAGAGAGATTTAAGTCAAGTGCTCAACATCACAGTTAAGAGATGAAAGTGAGGACAAGTATCTAATTTCACAATGTTTAAATGCAAAACCCATTCACACAGCTATATCAATCTTTCTTTCAGAAGCAACTAGAAAAAAAATCAAGTCAAATACATAAATTTATTTTTCAAGCATGGCTGAAATGGAAATAATCTAATTATGTAAATTCCTCACAAAAAACCTAGTCTGTTTTGTAATTTATAACTACATAAACACTTTGTTGTCTATGTTTTAGTAAGGAACTACATGCACATTTATTAAAAGCCACCATGGAAGATCAGAATAATATTTTGAAACTTCATTTTATTTCTACAAATTAAATCCATAAAGTTATGCACTTCTCAATCTTTTAAGGTTGACCTAAATTATGGTAGTTATCAATTAAAATTTCAGTTGACAAAAGAATATGACCATAAAAGATATTTTCCTTAAAAGGGTACAATGTCTATTTTCTCAGCTACATCTTGTTCCCTGGACTGCTACAAGTCTTATCCTCAAAGGAAGAGAAATCATTTATTAACTGAGGGAGGCTGAAGGCATGCAGTCAGATTAGCAGTGATAATACACAATAGCCAATGGATAGCTCTTAACAATGTTTCAAATAATGACTAAAAGAATAATAAAAGGCACTGACAAAAATCCCCCAAATTAAGGACAGGAAGCTCCTAAGCATCTTTAAGACTTGAATGGAAACCATTCAGTAACACTGCGTTCCAAAATTAATTGCAGAAGTGATAAACTGAACTAGAATGCCAATGTTTCCTAACAAGTTAGATGAATTGAACAAGAAACCATTTGACACCATTTTTTAAATTGCTGAAACAATCTTGCAGAATTACTATACTGAGGGCTCAAAATCTGTTACCTTAAGAAACTCAAATGATCAGCATAAGTCTTTTGCATAATTCACTGTGAAAGCATAATATTCAAATAGTGGACTATAACAAAAAAAATCCATCAAAAATTGTGACACCCAACTACATCTTTTAGTTGCAAAATTAATTATTAAAAATCTTACACAAATGTGTATAAAACATTTCATCTTGTTCTTTTTATAGAAGAAACAAATACATTTCCATTCCAGATATTACAGCCTCCTTCACTATACTGTGAAGTCTAAAGAGCATAACTTGTCTTTTGTAAACCTAGTATTTCACCACCAAAGTCTGGAATACAGAAGGAATAATGACTACTAAATAAGTGAAAATGTTACCACACACTCTCAATACACAAGTGACAGCTACACATAAAGAACTGATGGCAGGCATGGATGATGTGCTCTAAAAAACAGTAGGCACATCAGTATTGGTTGAACATAACTGAAAGTAAATATTTCATATGACTCTTTCAGGAGAAATAGGAAAAAAAACACTATGAAAAGATATTAACCTACCCTTCATCCCAGAGGCAGAAAACCTATAAAAACCTAAATATAATGTATTATGTAATTATAGATAATATAATAAAAATTAACTATAAATATAACAATGAATATTTATATAAAAGCTATAGATTATGATTTCCAACATATTTGAATGCACCTGTGTCAATTTCTTTGAAACAGTCACAGAAATAAAAACTCTGGATTTTAATAGGTTAAGAATCTAAAAATAATATTTGCTAAACCCAACTTTCCATTCTTAAAGTTAATCTATTTGAGGAATTATATTGATATTGTACTAAAACTTACATGTGCAATTAACAACTTAATACTCTAAAAATGCATCATGATGATCGTACGAAGGATTGCAAAACTTTTGAAGGAAGATGATTTTAAATTAACAACTAAGACACCATTTTTTAATTATTATATTTTGATTACAGTTGGTCAGTCTGTCAGCTCCAAATCTACAGATTAGAACTAACTGTTTAGGTTTTAAAATATTTGGAAAACAAATTATGGCTGTACTTAATATATAGACAGACTTTTTCCTTTCCCTCCTCGCTCCCCCATCGTTATTTCCTAAAGAATATAGTATAATAACTATTTACATAGCATTTCTATTGTATTAGAAATTATCCAAGTAACCTAGAAATTTAAAGTATACAGTGTGTACAGATTACACAAAAACATCACACCTGAATATACAAGGGACTTGAGCATCCATAAATTTTGATATCCTAGGTAGGTCCTGAAACCTACCCCATAGGGACACTAAGGGACAACTATATTTTGTTTGGTTTGATTACTGAAATTATTATGCACAGTATTTATGAAGATGTAAGAAAAGCCCTACTGCAAACTACACCTAAAGCATTATTAGCTTTAGGAATATAATTAGAAACATGTTAACAACTTTATACTTTTATGCATTTATCCAGTGTCACATAGTAATCTGAAATGACAGTAATAAATGTATTATAATGTTCACAAGGAATGCCTACATATTTCTTTCCAATATCAGGACAATAATTAAATTATGGCACATCCATATGATGGAAGCAGTCATCAAATAATATTGAAATCAAGAATATGACGATATGCTGATTACATGTGTTTAGTTAGTTGTATAGTGTTTTTCCACATTACATATTTCTGTGCACATATATTTACATATTTTAACCAAGACAAAAAACTATAAATACATTTGTTAAGTATAAATGCATTAAGTTCCAGGCAATCAAGAACTATTTAAGATGTATATACTTCTGTACCTCTAGCCCTTATCACAGTGCCTTGACACAGGTGGCAGAATGGCAGTCAAGCTTGGTGGTTATAAGAATGAACTCTAAAAGAGAAGACTTCCTGAATCTGATTCCCTGATCTACCCCTTAAGAGTTCTGTGACTTCAGACAAGACAATTAACCTCCAGGTATTTAGTTAACTTCTGGGTACTTTATCTTCTCCTTTTGAAAAACTGGGACAAAAATAACATTCACATGATGGTAGGAAAAAATATATCAATAAATACAAAACAGAACAGTCTCTGGCATAGTGATGACCCAAAGAATTGGACAGGAAAAGAGGGGACAGGGCAGTGGCTCTTCAAATACCAAGAATAAATGACTAGACTATCTAAAATATATACAGAAATGTCAATAAGCATACAGAAATATGAAACAGGGTTTTTCAAAAACTTTGCTTACAACAACACATAACAGGTTTTGTGTATATGTGTGTATACATTATAACCCAGTACATATTTATGCAGACATAAGCTATTCAATATATGTAAATACAAGCTTTTCTATGTCATGACTTTACCTAAATACAGATCATAACCTGCTAACATGATTTTACAATTATCACTTTCTAAGTGATAAATAACTTCTTAATTTTTTTTTCTTCAATCATATTATTCTTAGCAAGGGGCAAGAAAGTTTAGCAATTAAAAAACATAAAAATCAGAAAACACTAAACAAGGCTTTAATCTGTCACACATTTCTAATTTTATTTTATTCTTTTCTGAATCTTATTCTTTAATCTTAAACCACCAGAAATTTCAGTATAAAACAGATGGTTTAAAGATATAACAGAAAATCTGGCAATTTTAAATATATACCTAGGATGACTTCCTCTTAAAGAAATTAATTTTTTGACAAGAGCAAAGACATAAAAGAGTACAAGGGCTGGGGATGTGGCTCAAGTGGTAGCGCGCTCGCCTGGCATGCGTGCGGCCCGGGTTCGATGCTCAGCACCACATACAAAAACAAAGATGTTGTGTCCGCCGAAAACTAAAAAAAAAATAAATATTAAAAAATTATTTAAAAAAAAAAAAAAACAAGGGCTGGGGATGTGGCTCAAGCGGTAGCGCGCTTGCTTGGCATGCGTGTGGCCCGGGTTCGAGCCTCAGCACCACATACAAAGATGTTGTGTCTGCCAAAAACTAAAAAATAAATATTAAAAATTCTCTCTCTCTCTCTCTCTCTTTCTCTCTCTCTCTCTCTCTCTCTCTTTCTCTCTCTCTCTCTCTCTCTCTCTAAAATAAAAGAGTACAAGTTGGGGGTTTGGTGTAATTTCAACTTAATTCTCATAAGATTTTTTCTGATCCAGCTATCTTCTACACTAATACAGTGTATGCTTCAATCACATAAGAACTATGTCTCTCTCTCAGAGTAAACCACAGTGTTTCAGACCTCTGGGCCTCTGCATATACTATTTTCCCTCCACCCCATTTCTAAACTGTAGGAGCAGTGGGTAAAGTACAGTTAACGTAACATGATAATAATTAAAAGTATAATACAAGAATAAAGGATAAAAATGAAATAGATGAATACACATGAAAAACAAAATAGGACATATTAAATGCCCATAAAACATTATTTATGCTAAGTAGGCATTTAACATGAATTTTTATATGCATAAGATATACAAAAAACTCAAAATACTGAATATTGAATTAATGAATTACACCAGATACTATCATTTATATACAGACATCTGAAATTTACCTATTTATTTATTTAGACAAGGTCTCACTACTAAGTTGCCCAGGCTGGCCTTAAAACTTTCCATTCTCCTGCCTCAGCCTTTTGAGTAGCTGGAATTATAGGCATGCACCTCTGCATCCTGCAAATACTTGAATTTTACATAAACTTTGTCCATCAATTACTTGGAAGCAAGCTGATAAGGTTTAGCTTTTTATCCTCAATTCCTGAAGCAGCTTCGGAGACATAAAGGTGAAAAATCAAGTCTTTTGTTATAATGTTGGGGTGCTTTAGGCCTAAGAAGTAGGTCTCAGAAAACAAACTCTCTCTAACCTCAGCCACCCTTCCACCTGCTCCTTCACCAAGACAAGTCATAGATGCTAGAATTTCTCTTCCCCAATGTGGTCATAGGCTGATCTTCTCCCACATTTGTCTCAGAGTTGGCTATAAAGAAGTTCTCTGACCTACTTTGGCTAATAGATCATAAGTCTTCCATTTCAGAGAGAGTGCATACCCAGGAGGAAGAAATGCTGCAAAGAGGGACCAAGAAGAATCTGAACAGTTGGGGGCATCCTTGGAGACTGACACTTCAAACCATGGGATCTGATGCTATCTTCAGAACTGAACTGGAAGATGCCAGATGGGGTCTGCTATAGAATCAATTGCTTATTTGCTTGTGGGAAGAAATCCCACAAGCTTTGGGATCGCAAAAGTAACCTATATAGTAAGTGCATAATAAGAGAAACTGAGTTTGATTTTCTACTAACTCCTACAGAGTAATTTAATATTATCATCCTATAGTCAAACACTGTAGAGGTAAAACAAAAAGGCAACTTCAGCTAAAAACATAATCAAATGTCTCTACATTTCAAACATACAGATCAGAAATAATAAATTAAATGTAACAAATAACACTTATATAGTGCTTTTCACAGGCTAAGCATCTCATTTAAATTACCAGGTACCTTCTATTAGTTCTTCTTTTAAGGTAAGATGGAGAAAAAGAAATAAATAAAGGTAAAGAGCTGTCCTAGAAAGAACAAGTCACCAAGGGTCTTCTTATGATCTGTTTTGATTTTATATTAACCTTCATAATTTTGTATTAATGCTTTTCCATTTTCCAATGCACCAACTGCTGTAAAAGTTTAAAGTGCCGCTTTTTATGTGTATATTCTAATAAGAAAGGAATACCAAGGAAAATCTTATGTTGATGTGTTCCAAACCAAAACACACTCTGCTGAGATGAAATTGTGTCAAAATATACTAATAGAAATCACAATTTCAGGCTTTAGGACTACAATTACAACTCTGCTAGATAATCACTGACTATAGAGAACTTAGAAAGTCAATGTTTTCTAGGTAACAAGAAATTTCAAAAAGAGAAACTTCCTTGTATGCTTATTCTCACGTTATTGGTCTCATTTGAACTGAAATTAGAAATGTTCTGCCATGAAGTTATCAGAATTTGAGACAGTTTCACAAGTGGTAAATAATACTACCTCAATAACAAACTCACTAATCCCTATTTTATCACTTAAGGTAAATCACTTAAGGTAAATCATCAGATGCACGGACTGTTTTATTTAATTAATTCAACAACTCAATTATTTTCAATCAGTTCTTCAACCAGATAATGTATTATACTTTGTTTCAGACACTTAATTTTGAATATATTACTTAATTTTCATAATAAATCCAACAATCATATATTCAAAATCTTAGGCTTTCTAAGTCCAATTACTTAATACTATGCTTTTGGCCATTACGGTGCCTACCACTACTAATAAGATACCCTTTTAGGCCATTTTTCCTATAGTCCAAATTCATTTAAGTTGAGTAATATAAGTGTTTCTACAGTTATTCTGGTGGCAACAAACACTATTATCCAACAACAGACCTATATAAGAATTCTATTAAACTTAATTTCATCTATTTACTCTTCATTAAACAATTAACTCTATAATCTTTAAAAATGATTAAGACTCCCCCTCACAAACAAAAAACTGAGCATAAGCAATGCAAATCTCCACAAGAGATAAATGGACTTTAAAAATGGGTCACACAGGGACTGGGGATGTGGCTCAAGCGGTAACGCGCTCGCCTGGCGTGCGTGCGGCCCGGGTTCGATCCTCAGCACCACATACAAACAAAGATGTTGTGTCCGCCGATAACTAAAAAATAAATATCAATCTCTCTCTCTCTCTCTTTAAAAAAAAAATGGGGCACACATACACAATGGAGTACAATTCTGACTTTAAAGGGAAGGAAATACCTACAAATGCTACACATGGATGAACCCTGTGAAATAAGCCAATCACAAAAAGACAAATATTGTATGATTCTACTTATATAAGGTACCTGGTATAGTGAAGTCTACAGCAAAAGAAAGAATGATGGCTACCAATATGACTCAGGAAAGAAAGCAATGGAGAGTTATTCAAAACCATGTTTCTTATTAAGAGTTGACTTGCCAAAGATTTTTTTATTTTTCATTTTTTTGTGGTACTGGGGATTGAACCCAGTACCTTGGGCATGCTAGGCAAGCATCTGACCCATGAGCTACATCCCCGCCACCAGCCTAAAATTTTTTAATCTGTCAGCTCCCCCAAATCCAGAGTCCATAAAAGCATATTGTTCATTTGCATACATGTTCATCTCACAATCATATCCCAAACCTGTTTCCTTTATCAAATGATGGCGACCCTGTAATTAACATTATCCAGGCCAACAACTATGGCAACATCTCTGACTCTTGTCTTTATTTCACAGGCCATCTAATCCAGGAACCCTGTGCCTGCGGGTCTTTATATCTGCTGTTTCTTCCAGCTGGCATGTTCTTTCCCTTTACTTACCCATACTTCCCCAAATCACTCTTTAAGATTCCTTGCTCAATAGTCACCATCTCAATGCAAACTTCCATAAATACTTTAAAGGCACAACTTTACTGATATTCCCTGTAGTAGTTCAAACTTTTTCTCTGAAAGCCCTTATCTCAATTACTATTTTATTTGTTTTTAGTCTATGTCACCCACTAAAATGTAACTTCCAAGGTGTTTTGTTCTAAGTAGTGGTTGACTTAGTGGCTTTAGAAATTGCAACACTTTCCACTGGGTTAGACTAAAAGTAATTTTCACAAGAAAATAACTACACATTTTTGGGGGGAAGGGTATGGGTTGATCTGCTTTTTCGTAATTGTATCCTAATGGCTAGAACAGAGTTGGTGCTCAAAAATATATGAATCTATGGTGAGGGCTCATTCAATCCTGCTAGATGATCATTACCTGAAGTGAAGAGGAAATGTTCCACAATGTGAAGAGTTAATAATGGTGCTCTTATGGATTTGTTTCAGCAAGTCTCATAAAATATGTGCCTAATTAGTTTTATAGATATAAACTAGTTTAGTGTCCTGAACCCTCAAAAGCAAGTGAAGGCTTTCTGCATAAAGAAAACAGGTGATGAGAGATAATATTAATAATTTAAGCGCTCTAGATAAATAGCATAAGTGTGCCTCCACTTCCTCCAAGTATTTATTCCCTCTTTACCAAGCAAAAGCAATGTTTAATCAGATAAAGCAAAACAATCAAGATGACAGAAGTAACAAAATGTCTGTTTAAAAACACAGATTCACAACTATTAAGGACCTCTTTTTACATACAAATTAGGCCCTAAAAGATTAGCATATGACAATATTAGGTCATCATACTAGCAAGATACTTAAAAACTAAGTACCTAAAACGTGTATCACTATCTCTAAAAGTTTTATGGGTTTTTTCCACCAGCAAGGTTTAAAGTCCTGATTTTCAATTCAGTACTTTGGAAAATTTCACTGAATTTAACTACATTTGTTTATATGCCTCTTTTGAGGTTTCTTATATTAATAGTGTATGATAAGAAGCCAAATACCATGAGAAAAGACTTGTTCTTTCTATCACTCTGTGTGTGTGTGTGTGTGTGTGTGTGTGTGTGTGTGTAAAGTATGACTTGGAAAAAAAAATATGGACATAAACTAAGATGAATTTCTCTTTCAGTAAATTATTATATAAATATGCATAGAAAATACTGTTGAAGATCACCAGCATGGGAAGACTCCTATTAGAAAACTTACCTAGTGTGGGAAATTTTCCATAAAGTTGATAGATAGTACAGTTGGTTTTTCTAATATACTCTACCTTTATATAGCCTTTGTTGGCTTCATAATAAAATGCAAATTTTTCTAAGAAAACATTTTTAACAGTAAATTTATTCTGCAGTTAAATATTTATTATTTTGGGGTTTTTTTGGTATTGGATATTGAACCCAGGGCACTTTACCACTGAGCTATATCTCTAGTACCCTCTCTCCTTTTTATTTGAGACAGGATCTCACTCACTGTTGCTTAGGATCTTGATAAACTGCTGAAGCTGTTATTGAACTCATGATCCTCCTGTCTCAGCCTCCCAAGCTGCTGGGATTATAGGCATGCGCTACCTTACCTGGTTTGAGTGTCTTTTATCAAACAGGCACTCTTCTAGGTGAGAGGGACAAAACACTGAATAAAAAGATAAAGCCACCAGATGTGGTGGTCCATGGCTGTATTCCCATTATTTGGGAGGCTGAGGCAGGAGGAACCCAAGTCGGTCCTGGCAACTTAGTGAGGCCTAAGCAACTTTAGTAAGACCCTGTTTCTAAATAAATACAAAAAAGGGCCAAGGATGTGGCTCAGTGGTTAAGCGCCCCTGGGTTCAATCCCTGGTACCAAAAACCAAACAAAACCCCCAAAAGACAAGTTCTCAATCTTCATGGAGGGATGTCTTTTATTTTTGTAATAAAAACATTTTATGAAAAAACAGTAAGCATTATCTACCACAAAGCATGGCTGCTTCAGCAGAAATAAGATGAGATTTCTGAGGAAAGCTTGTGAGATTCCAACCACACAAGACCTTCATTTATTCTTTCATTAGCAACCTAAGAAACTCAAGACAGAAGGCACAAAGTACTACCAGATATCACAGATAAGGTCAGTGTTATGAAACAACCCATCTTCACCAGACAGGAAAAAATAAAATCTGTCACACCTCATAAAGGTTTGCTGTTTATCAAGTGGCAAAGTACTTGAAGGTTGTGAACATTGACAAGTTACTTATTTTCTCTATAAAAAGAGCTCCCCTAAATTGATTACTTTTCATACAAAGAAGACAAGCAGATTCTTATACTATGCAGGTAATTTTTGTGTTTTGGGTGGTGCTAGGGATCAAAACCAAAGATTTTTGGATATGCTAAGAACACACTACCAGTGAGCTAAACTCCCAGCCCTATTTTTGTAAATCAAAACATTTAGAGTAAATATTAAACAGTAAATTTTCAGCTATAAAAATTATTTGATTTATATTTTAATAATGAACTTGGAACCAGTCTTTGGATGACTCCATCACAAATTATTCACCAAAATTTTAAAAATAAAAGTGTATTATACTACAATTTACCACAATTTTCTTTTTTAAAATGAAGTGGGGATATTGCTGAGAGGTAGAGCCCTTGCCTAGCATGCACAAAGCCCTGGGTTCAATTCTCCGCATAACCAAAAAAAGAAAAAGAGAGAAAGCAATTGATATTCAAACACATTGCTCTCACTGAAAATTACTTGTGAACAGAAACTGGGTTTCTACCAATGACTATTAAAAGTATCTTTATTTGCTTTATCTTTACCACAATATCTTTCAAAATTTCAAATTTACATCTATATGTATATACACAAATATACATATATATATAATTCACATACATATGTATATATACATATACACACACATATACATTTCAGTGCATTAGTACAATATTTAACTGTAATTAACACAGTCATATGTATTAGGATACATGTTAACCTTCTGCTAATAAGAGTATGCAATCAAAAATCTAGGACAGGAAGGAAGGAAAGGAGAAAAGGGAGGAGGGAAAAACAAACTGCTCTATGTGTCACAAAGCTCTTGCAGTATATGGACAGAGGCAAATCAAAAAAAGAAAGAAAGAAAGAGAAAGCAACTGATACTCAAAAACATTGCTCTTACTAAAAATTACTTGCGAAGATAAACTGGGTTTCTACCAATGACTATTAAAAGTATCTTTATTTGCATTATTTGGGGGTGGGGGAGAACCACAGGAATTAACTAGAGGCAGGGTATGTAGCTCAGTAGCAGCATTAATGAGGCCCTGTATTCTATCCCTAGCGCGCGCGCGTGCACACACACACACACACAAAACAATCTTGAGTTTCTTTCTTTTTTTTTTTTTTTTGGTACCAGGGATTGAACCCAGAGGTGTTTTACCATTGAGCTACATACAACTCCAGACTTTTTGTTTTGTTTTGTTCTGAATTTTGAGACAGGATCTCGCCAAGTTGCGTAGGGTCTTGCCAAGTTGCTAAAGCTGGCTTTGAACTTGCCTCAGAGCATACAGAGTTGTTGGGATTACAGGCATGCGCCACCTCACCCTCTTGATGTATTCTTTTCAATAAGCATCTAATAAACAAGCCAAGCCTATTCATCCTTTAAAGCTCTACTGCACCAACCACATCCTCCCACAATAAGTTCAGAGCCACTACTCTTCAAAGATGTTTCTATTTCCTTACTTCTAACTCTTCAACTTGTGCCAAACCATTTTACAACTCCAACCAGTCCATGAAAATTGCTCTTGCCAGATCTTTGATGTCTTAAATCTAATCAACATTTGGTTTTATCTAACCTGCTCTCTTTGCAGTGTCTGACACAACTGACAAGCTTCCTCCCTTCTAGAATTATGTTTCCATTTTTGTGGCACTAGACTCATTCCTTAAATGTTGATGCTTTCCAGAGGTCTGTCTCTGCTCAGGAGATCTTACTTTTATACCCAAGGTTCCAGTTACCACCCAATAGTCTTCAAGTATATTTTATAACAGGCCACATATATCTACCTCTCTCACAAGGGCCTCAAACTCAACTAAAGTTTTTGGCTAACACAAAATTCCCAACACTAACCTAACTTCAGTGCATTAGTATACTAACCTAACTCCTCTCCCATCCATTTATCTCTGTGCCATCTCAACAAATGAACTACTGTCCTGCGGGTAATATGTGTAAAGCATCCGAATTCTTTCCTTCATGGCAAAATTCTATGACTTCTATTCACTCTTGGGGTTTGCCCAAATAGCTGTATTAGAGAAATAATGCTATACCCTCTCTTCCCAATGGTAACCTGCCTTCACATATTTCAAAATGTCACTGTGTCATTTTAGGTATTATTATAATTTTAAAAACAGACTAAACATTTCTTACTACTTAAACTACAGAGTAATACAACCTACAAAATTTTTAGAATCTTAATAGATGACTCTTTTGTAAATTTCAGGAGCATAAATACATATGTAGATATCCAATTGTTTTTTTTTTTTAATTTCTAATGGAAGCAGGAAAACAGACACATTTAAAAAGGGAAAGTAGCCCATTAACAAAGTCACCACCATAGCTTCAATTAAAAAAAAAAAAAAAAGATACAATGTTGTAATTGTAAGCTTTTCAATGATTCAAAGTACTGGATGGAGGTAGTCATGTGACTATGCAGGACAAAAATGGCACATTAATGGCAGTTATTGAAAGTCAAAAAGTTGAAAAGGTAGCTAAGGAATTCCTGAGGGGACAGCTGAACAAAAGAATATCCAGGGATCAGTGAAACGAAGTATCCAACAATAAGTGATTTCCTCTCATTGGAGCAGACTGTTCCCTTGAGGCATGGTTAACTAAAGCATTTCCCAAAGTTGGAAATATGTATAGTTCACTAAGTCATTTTAATATCTACAATGTCATCTGTTACCAGGTGCAATCTTTCAAAAGTACATTGAGTTGGTGTGATTGGGAAATCAGCCAACATATACATGAACCTTAGTAGGCACTGTTAAGGACCAGTGCTAGGAAAGCCATCTGTTTGATGGAAATAATATTTCTACTTCCCTAGTGATTACAGCTACCAGTGACAACTATGAAGTCCCAAGAGAAGAAAAGAAATTCTAACTGCTTCAAAACTTTAATTAATCAGATAAACTAGCCAAGAAATTAATGTTAAATGTTACACAAAGGATCTCTAAACCCCTAATATTTTTTGGCTAATTATTCCATTGGTAGTATACATCTGCTCTTCTAAAATTTGGTTATGAATCAGAAATAACTCACTGGGTATGTTTTTATATCTAAAAGTGACTGTGGATAATAACTACAATTCACAAAAATTGTTATTTTTAATGTGCATAAAAATCCTCCTGAAAACATGATCCACACAATAAAATAACAGATGTTACTGTCACAGTTTAAATTCCTTTAACCACTAGGAAGAATGAGACTAATTTAACAAGATTTTTTAAATTTAAAGGCTGGGAGTATATCTCAGTGGCAGAGTGCTTGACTAGCATGTGTGAGGCCCTGGGTTCCATCCCCAACATTGTGAAAAATAAATAAATTAATTAAAGTAACAACCAATAAGCCTGTACATTCAACCTGTATTTTTAACATCTTCAGTATTCAACATTTTATGATCAGGAAGTATGTTAAACATTGACTTTCCAAAGAAAGTAAAATTATGATGATTTAAATATATAAAAGTAGTGAAGATATTTGCAAATATAGTATAAGATCTTCAGATATACTGATCATAATCTCAAATATTTAGTGGGTTCCCCGGTTTCTTTTTTTTCCTTTTGGCCAGGGAATCCTCATTTTTTTCATCTATTGCTACCCTACTCTTCTTGTGGGGAGCGGGATGAGGTGGGTACCGGGAATCGAACTCAGGCGCACTGGACCACTGAGTCACATCCCAGCCCTATTTTGTATTTTATTTAGAGACAGGGTCTCACTTAGTTGTTTATTAGCACCTCGCTTTTGCTGGGGCAGGCTTTGAACCTGCAATCCTCCTGCCTCAGCCTCCCAAACCGCTGGGATTACAAACATGCACCACCTTACCCTACCCTTTTTAAGATAAGATTTTTGTAAGATTCCTTGAAAATCTTCTAAATATTTTAATATAATAAAATAAAAGTAGTAGTATATTATAAACTATAAGTTTAAGTTATCAAATAAAGAAATATCAAAAATATTTTGACAGAACATATCACAGCTCCCTTTATTTTTGTAGTTCAACTCCAGATGTTATTTTTAGCATCTCAGAGTAAAACAACTTTAAATAATTACAGTTATTATTTGTCTCAATAACATATTAAAACTAATTTTATTTCTTTTCTTATGGTACCAGGGATTAAAACCAGAGGCTCTCAACCACAGAGCCACATCCCCAGTCCTATTATTATTATTTTATTTTGAGACAGTGTCTTGCTAAGCTGCTGAGGCTGGTTTTAAACTTGCTATCCTCCTTTCTCAGCCTCTGGAGCCACTGGGAATATAGGCATGATCACCATGCCCAACTTAAAACCACTTTCTTTTTAAATAAAAGTGGATACAGGCACTGTGGCCAAAAACTATTCAAATGTATAAACTAAATATATCAAACAAAAAATACTTGGCTTCAAACCACCCAACATCTATAGTTTTACACAGTAGAAGGAGGTAAAGTGTCATCCATAAAGCTATTATAAACTATTTGATGTCAGAAATCATGTCCATAAAACATCTTAAATTTACAATTTACCTTTACACTTATCCAAATAATGTGTTTGGAGGAAAAAAATCATTAAACAGTCATGTGAAAATATTCTAAATTCCCTCAAAGTTAAAAGAGGGAAAGAGCAAAAGCTAAGATTACTAGAATAAAAACACTCAGAATTGTACCACACTAATTCACTCCCCTTCAAAAAACATTCACCCATAGGGTTTCAGAAATAACAAACACAGAATTCATCCCAACTGTGACTACAATTTGTAAGCAGTCTTTCATTGCTCCATAAAGGCTCATCATTGTAAATACTCATCAGTTTTTAAGCCACATCCACAGCTGCTCTCTTAGATAGAAAAACAACAAATTTTGACATTAAAGATTTTAAAATGACATTTATGGAACAGTTTTACATAAAATAAAATTAAAAATAGTCCAGTATAACAGAAAGAATTAACGGTACCTAGACTACCAAACCATAAGAATCTTAAGTCACTCTTCATAGTAATACCTTTCATTTACATGGTGCTAGGATCATTTTCTAAGCTCCCTGCCATGCCAGAGACATCATTTATGCTTGAAAAAAATCAAAGCAGAGATAATCACCAAATTAGTAGACAATAGATGTGTTTCACAGCCACCAGTCTATATTCTTTCAACAAACCTTTCTCCCAAAATCATACTGAAATGAAGGAAAAAAAAAAAAAAAAGCTCCACACAAATCAATTCTCTACACAGTTTTACCCTCCTGCCTCAATTTATTCTCTGCCTGTACTAAGGGAGAAGTTCCTCTGCTTAGTGAGTATAGCCAGTCATGTGTTTTATGATGACTAAGAGTTAACCATGCTCAGGGGAGAGAAAAAGAAGACTGAACCCACTAGCAGCATCAAATGCTAAATTATATATCACTACAAGATACTCATACTACAAAATGGCAATAAAACTAAAATCCAGAGATATGGGTTTGACTCTTCCACCAGCTGGCAGGTGAACTTGGTTATGTTTCTGTAAAACATCACAATACTAACTTCCTTACCAGACTATGCCAATGTCTAAATGCAACAAAAGATCTCTTGAGCTACCAAACACTACATTCGGGTAACAGAATAAACTGAAAATGCATCAGGTAAATATGAATTCACACCAGGAATCTGTTAAGACCATTATAACACATCATGGTAAAAGTAGCATTTCAAATCAGAAAGAACAGAACAGAGCATTCCTCACATAAATTGGCCTATATTAATTAAACAGTATTTTCTTCTACTTGCTTGGGTTTTTAAATAGCATTTCATCTGTGACTGTGGGTATCAATAGGTATGGCTCCCTATTATTCTTTTTTTTTTTAAAAGAGAGAGTGAGAGAGGGGGAGGGAGGGAGGGAGGGAGGGGGAGAGAGAGAGAGAGAGAGAGAGAGAGAGAGAATTTTAATATTTATTTTTTAGTTATCGGCGGACACAACATCTTTGTTTGTATGTGGTGCTGAGGATCGAACCCAGGCCGCACGCATGCCAGGCAAGCGCACTACCGCTTGAGCCATATCCCCAGCCCAAGAGTTAAAATTTTTATGAAGTCAAATTTGTTATCTTCCTTTGATTCTGTGTTTTGGTTATAACCATTTCTCACCATAAGATTATGAAAGCATTTGTATGTATGTTCTTTTAGAAAGAAAAAAAATAAAAATATGTAGCAGAAAAAGAAAATTAACAATGACAATACTGCCAGAGTTTCTGACAATATTATTTTTAAAGTTAAATAGAAGCTTGGAGTGGTGGTATGCAAATGTAGTCCCAGCTACTCAGGGGACTAAGGCAAAAGAATCGAGCCCAGGAGTTCAAGACCAGCCTGAAAAGCAAGTAGTAAGACTCCAGTCTTTAAAAAACAAACAAAAAAAGTTAACTAAAAGGTAAATAATGTTACTTCAGATAATCTTTTGTGTTCAAAGACTAGTCTAATCAAATCTAACTTTGCACTTCTAGAAAACATAATTTACTTTTAAAGTAATCTAATAGAAAAGACTATAATCTTCTTTTCCTTAAAAACTTCTACCACACTTACTTATATCTGGAACTGTTTTGCCACCCAGTAATTAACTTTGAAGTGTTTGAAGTGAAAGACAAACACAAGCCCCATCAGTATAGGGTAGGGAATCAAAGGCAAAAGCAGAAGTAAAACTGTATGGATTTAAGTTAAGTTACTAAAATACCCAACCTTCAGACTTCTGTAAAAGGAGATACCATCTCCCTCAAAATGTCCTGGATGACTCATTATATATTCAACAAAATATCAGTTACCTGATCCCCTTAATACTGTTTACTAATATTTTGACATTTTTAACATGTAATAGAGTGTTAGCATTTCCATTTAAAAAAAATTGAGGAATATACTCCCAATTCTTTTCTTCTGTAATATAAAAATTTATTACTATTGTTTTCATCAGCGAAATTAATTATCTTGACCTCTCCTTCTTGCCTTTGTGTATAGGACCAAAAGAGAGACATGACAACCTTAAAGTAGACTCCAGGAATGTCACCAACAGCATGACCTTTTCGACCAAATCTAGCAATCAGAAATTCATCATTTTCCTCAATAAAGTTCAAGCAATCATCATCGGGTACAAAAGCCGTGATTTTCTTGCCATTTCTTGATCACCTGGACCCTGAAAACAAACTTCTTGATGGCAGAATTTGGCTGTTTGGCTTCAACCCCTACTTTTTCTAGCACAATTCCCTTTGCATGGGAAGCACCTCCAAAAGGGTTGGTCTTCAGGCTTGTGCCCAAATGGGCTTTCTTGTATTGTTTATCATGTCACTTCTGGTCCCTTCATTGACTATGGAGCTTCCTGGCAGTATGAAGACCTCGTCACTTGCCCATTCTGTTGATGCCGCAGGGCTGAGCGAAAGCCCAATTCTTAACAGTAATTATTCTTGCTGTAGGACTACAGTGGTTCACTTTATGTGATATTTAAATAACTTCTTAATTTCTTACGATAAACATTTCTAATTAGAAAAAAAATCAAAATGACCATATGCAGATGAGACAATAATAAGTCCTTAAGAAAAATTTCCAGGGCTGGGGAGCAGCTTAGTAGTAGTATACTCAACTAGTATACTCAAGGTCCTGAATTTGATGGATGGAAGAAGGAAGGAAGAGAAGGAAAGAATGAAGCCAAGAGATGAAAGAAAGAGAAAGAAAAGAAAAATGGACATTCCTGAGGCCCTGGGACCAATCACAGAAAAAGAAAAGAGAAAAAAAAAAAGGAAAGAAATATCCACATGTTTAAGGCCCCTGGATTTAATCCAGGCACACAGAGAGGCAGGCAGGCAAAAGAAAAATGTCCACATCAAGACAGTTACTTCCCAGAAATAACTATGAAAAACAAAAAACAAAAAACTTTGCACCTACCATGTAGATGTATGTTTAAATTCTAATGTAATTTTTAAAATACTTAATTCATTAGCTGATAATTTTCAGGAGTTACAACTAATTAACTACCTATTTAAGTAAATGACATAAATAAATCCTGTATCGCATTAAATACAGCAGGGAAAGACCAGGGCAAAGAAGGCTTACTTACCAATAATCATGAAGTAACCTTTGAAAGCTACAGCTATCCATTCAAGTTGTTTTTTTTTTTTTAAATATTATAATAGTCAATCCTCACCTCCCACTAATTCAATGCTAACCATTTAATGGCACACATTATTATAAGCTGTGAATTACAAAATAATATAACTCCCATCTTTGGAAGGCTGAAAAGGATTTAATTCATTTCCTTGACATATGTATGAGCATAGATGACAGATACAACAGATTTAATGAACTCTGTAGTCAAGGGAGTTAATATTGTCTTGATGTATACACTACAAAAATCACTGCATGTTCATCAACAAGTTCATAAGTCCATTTTACAGTATAAAATTTCAATTTGTGGCTTCTCTTCCTTGGAGATGGCCTTTCTTTTCCTCCAGAGGCTCTGGAAACAACCAACCATAATTAGTGCAAGTGGCAGAATCAAGAGGCTAGAGACACAAGAGGCAAAGACTGTCATGAGCCAAAAGTAAAGGCACCTAGCCAGTTCCTGAGTAGGAGTAATTAAACCAGAGTGGTGAGAAGGCATGAAAGGTGAGCAACGAGGGCAACTATGTTTCTAAAGAGGCCAGCCTGACCAGTTGAAAACAGAAGACAAAGATCATAAGCAGCAACAACTGGAAGAAAGTAAAGGCAGAAAGAAGTAACCCCAAGCCCAACATTTATGAAACAACAATGGCAGTAGCACTTTCCCAACCGTGCTTGGAAGCTGAAGGATTTGCATTCTTGGTCCATGCATACTGTAGGGAAAAGGGAATACAGGAAGGGGTGAGCACATAAACGTTAAAAGGCACCAAGCAGTATAAATAGAAAAGAGTAAAAAGACCAGCATATGCCTCACCTCCTGCGCCCTGCCAAAAAACAAGGAGCTGGCTTGTAAATAATCTAACCTGCCTTTGTCTATATTTAAATGTTTAGAATATATAATTAATAACGCCTTTCCTAGCTCTGAAGTTTCCTGAATCTAATGGATTTAACAATCTATATAATGTGTCACACAGGATGTCATAAAGGATACTATGCTACATGTAATTCTTCAACACACAGAATATAAATCGAGAGAAAAAAGGGCAGGGGGATTGGGAGTACAGAATCATACTTCAGTATCAGTACAGACCACACTTGATCATCTTTCATCTAAGAAACCAATTCCTAGTCTCCTCCTTTAAAGCAATCCACAAAGTGTTATCAACAAACAATACCGCCTAAAATCCAACCACCAGGCTTCATTTCAAGCACATTCAGAAATGAAGAATTTGGTCAACTTGCAAATTTCATTGAACTTCCCTTTAGCTTCTTTCTAGAGAACATATTCTAATACAGTTACATTTTTCTATTTTTTTAAGAGTTGGAGTTTTCAATCTAGTTTAGGTTTCATACAACACTTCAAAAAGTATAGTCCACAAAAGGAATAAGAGTGACCATAATCCAGGGGGCAGGTGTCAGTTTCTAAAGTAGGAAAAAAAAAAAAATCTATACTGAATGTCAGCCTTATCATTTAGACTAAGTGCCACCTAGTGGTAAGTGTTATACACTACCAAATCCATTCAGGTCATATTCATTTATCCTGCAAGTAGCATCTGGCAGATGGTAATTGCTCCATAATTATGCAAGTAAAACACTGCTCCTGTCCTTTTCACTGAGAGATTAAATACAGAGACAGGTAGATAATCAGTATAGATAAATTTATAGACAGTAGAACAATGTTAGGTGTTACAGCAGAGATATGCAAAAATAAGTATCCAATATTTATTATTAACCTAAAATACAAAATACTGTTAAATAGGTTCTCTTAAACCTGTTCACCTCGCTCAGACTTTTCCATTTCTAATTATTACATCACCCAGGTTTCAATTAGTTGGAGGTTTTTCCTACCTTCCTTGCTGCATCCCTCCTCCCATTTTCTCTTTTCAATTCCACACTTCAGAAAAGGAAAGAAGAATCTACTTATTGAACACCTACTCCTAAACTGAGCTAATAATTTTATATCCCTTATTTAATCCTAGCATCAATACTATAAAGTATTTTTTTCCATTTTCTTAGATAAGGGGAAAAGATTTAGATTAACTGACATTCTTAATTGCCACAGACAATAATATTTGGATGACAGTACACTGATTACAAATTTCCCTATATCCCCATACCACGATGCCTCAAAAAAAGCCTTTTTTTTTTTTTTTTGCCTTTCTATCCTAGGTCTATCTTTAAGACCATGTTTCTCTTATATAGTAGCCACAAATTTCAATCCATTTCCTACTGTTTACATCCAAGTTCATCTCATCTAAATCATCCAATGTCCTACCCCTTTCCTCTGCATCCCTGATTGATATTCAAATACTTAGCTTAGGACTCAAGGTCCTCCAAAAGACCTCCAAACACTTTCCAGTTTAATTTAAAATGCCAACTCTAACCATTTCTTTTTTTTTTTAATATTTATTTTTTAGTTGTAGTTGGGCACAATATCTTTATTTTATTTATTTACTTTTATGTGGTGCTGAGGATTGAACCCAGGGCCTTGCATGTGCTAGGCAAGTGCTCTACCACTGAGCCACAACCTCAGCCCCAACTCTAACCATTTCTATGAACTCCCCCACACACACACCTGACACAATCATTCACACCTGTTTCCATCATCAACACTCTACATCTGTCACGGCACTTACAATAATTTCCCTTAAATATTAATTATCCATATACTTTCCACTAAGTCATATACCAAAGCACATATTCATCTGTACAGGGCAGGCACAAAGCAGTTTTATACCTAATAAGACTATAATATATGTTGTTATTAAAACAATATATTTATTATGTATTTTATTTATTGGATTTATTACATATTATCATATATGCCACTAAAGCATGGTCATAGTCATTCCCTTGAATCTTGGGACAACCTTGAATGTTTTTGCTTACTCCAGTTGGTGTAATTAGGAACTTTGTACAGAATTATATAATATTTTTGCATGAAAAATTTTCTCACACTCAAACCAGAAATATTATTTGAAAAGGTATGCTTGCAAAATAAGGAAAGATCTTAATAGGTTTGCAGTTTTCAGAAAAAAAAAGAAAAGAAACAAATACTTTTGTTTCAATGATGCAAACTAGTCTAAAATTAGTATGTTCTATAGCATATCAGGTTATACCCAAAAATAAGTTGCTCATAATAATTAAATACCCTACACACTGGTTCTATAGTTCATACGGCAATACTGAACTTCTATAATGCTTTACCACATTTATAAAAAAGTTTTATAGAATGACAAACACTTTTGCTGGTTATATAAACTTTTTATGAGAAACTACTCTTATACTTTTATTATCATCTAATTAACAGTGTACATTAGCTCTACAACCAAGTTAAGACTTCAATACAGAAAAGAAACTTGGGGAGAGGAATTAAAAAGCAACAGTCTACTTGATTTTCTAGTGCATTTCATCTCTTATCCCTCAGGTGTGGCACTTTCATTGCAAGGCTTTTGCAACTTAGAATGCCAAAGAAGCAACTTTCTTTTTTTTTTCCCCCCTTGGTAAAGTTAAGATAGTGTAAATATTTCCAAGACAACCATGAACTTCACCAATCTGACTGAAAAGCTGTCATGCTTATTTCCATGCACTTCGTCAACAAAACAAACTTACACAAGTATTTATACACACAGGTAATTACTATAACTTACACTACCGCCGATGTATGCCCCTCCCCCATGCCCTTAAGTAAGTTTGATATGTTGGAGAAGTGCACTGGGATATCATTTCAGCCCCTGAAGCAGAAGCAGACCTAATGAGGCATAAGCAACACCATGATGCTGTGCCAGGCCTAAGAGGCCTCCAGAACTGTGATCATGGTAAGTGTCTGAGAGATGGTAGCAGCTGGGCATTCAACATTCCTACATTTTTATGGCTGTCCAAGCAGAGAAAAGAGCAGTAAGAAGTAGACCCCAAAAAGTTGGGGGTGACTCAATGACAACATCTGTGGTAAAGCAGTAATTTACCAAATATGTCTGTTTAAAATGCCAAAGCACATATTTCCAAGGTTGCGGTCCTCTGTACTAAATACACTGCTGCTTTTCTAAAACATGACCCACAAACCACAGGCTACAGTATAAAAAAGTCCATCTTGAACCCTGCCCATGAAAGGGTACCAGAAGAAACTGTTATGATAATTAAGATATCTGTATAAAGTGCTTTATGATTTATAAATCACACCTACCACACCTGTTTTATTTGACCTTTCTAACTATAACTGCACATACTTTACCTGACATAATAGTCACAATGTGCCTGGTACATAAATGCAATCTGTCCACACAACCTGAGTATTCCTCTAGATCATAAATTTCTTAAGTGATTTTATGACATGGATCCCCAAAAATGCTGTCTGTAGTGCCCTAAGGTTTATGCATCTAGAAGTACTTAAAACACTTTTTTAATTGTGAAATCTTTTGACAAATATTTGACAGTCAACCACATAAAAAGCAAAATGTGAAAGTTAAGCTTGCCTGTTTTGTACATACAATAAAATGTAGCATTCTAATAAAATTTTGCCTGGCACAGTGGTACACATCTGTAATCCCAGCTGCTGAGGAGGCTAAGGCAGGAGGATAGAGAGTTCAAAACCAGCCTTAGCAAAAGCACGGTGCTAAGCAACTCAAGTGAGACCCTGTCTCTAAATAAAAAATACAAAATAGTGATGGGGATGTAGCTTAGTGGCCGAGTGCCCCTGAGATCAATCCCTGGTAATCCCCCCACCAAAAAAAGTACTTTTCCCCAAGAGCCTTACTATAACTTTCTCAGGTGCAATGACACTATCTATGGCTGAAAATTATACCTCCAGGTATTTCAGGAATTTTTCCTTTACATAATCAAAATCAAATACAAAACACCTATAAGTAGATATATCTCAAATTCTGCCTATATAATCATATTTTCTTTGAAGTCCTATCATGTGCTGGCACTCTTCTAAGAATACATAAATGATTAAGAAAAAAAATGGTATATGCCACCAAGTAATGAACAGCATTTGAATATGATAATTACAATTTAATAAGACATTTCCAAAGAACTACACCAGTCCTTTAATAACACACAGCAGGAACACCATACCTAGTCTCTTGGATCTGTATAGAATATCCTAACCTTACTCTTGAATAATAACCTAGTAAAGACCAGTACTTTTGATAAATCCTTATGCATTAAAGTTCTGGGCCTTTATAGAACTCCAAATTCTTAAACATGAATATGAAGAAAGAGAAAAAGGCAAACAATTTAGCTGGAGAAGATGTTAACAAAATACATTCCGAGGAACCTATAAGCCATGCCAGCAAACATTTTTATATGCACTTACTATGTACCAAGAATTTTACTAAATGTTTTCATGCATTATCTAATTTAATCTTCATAACAACTCTTTAAATTAGGAATAATTATCCTGCAAGTGATGAAAGAGGTAAGGATAAGATAATCTGACAATGCTATTGAGGTTTGAAGAGGCAGAGACAAATGAAATCTGAGCAGATTAAATCCTAAATATAAGCTCAAAACTCTCCACTCTGTTGCCTCTTTTAAATGAAGGCTGCTAGGGGGAGCCATTGAAAGGTTTTTAAACTAAAGAGTGGAGTGATCAGATTTGTTCTACAGAAACAATGTTCTGCAGCCATGTGTAAGATGGAAAATGGGTGTGGATCTAGAAGCAGAAAGAGGCTGTCTATACATCTGCTATAATCCAGGTGAGATATGACAAGAGCATGAATTATGGTAGTGAAGTAAAGGTTTAATGAGACATGAAACCAAAATCCTGGCCTGGGGAACTAGATGACAATCAATCCAATATCACCACCAGAAATACAGAAGCAATAGGCTTCATTCCTTCAGTAAATATCTACAGTGTCCTCCAAACACCACTTTCCTATAACAAAGTATCAAGTCTGAAATTATAGTTCTGGTGACTAGAAAATATTGTTGAGAACAAATGACAAATATAATATATAATACTAAGACACATGCAAAATTTGTCATTACTATTAACAGGCGAAAACATTTCATGCTATCTTTTTAAAATATTACTACAGGCAGGAAAAAAAATCAACAGAAGGCATCCCATAATTTTATAATGTATTATTACATTTGAGTTTGACAGATCTTTAGTCTCTTACAAAACACAACGACCACTCTGTAATTTGTTTTGCTTGTCCACACTCTCCCTTAAGTTGGGGGAGGGGGCAGGGTATCTGTTTCATTACCCAAATTAAAATACATATTTGGGCTTTTTTTTTTTAATCCCACTATCATTGCTGTAACTTGCCAAGAATTTAGTTCATAACCTCCTACTTGACTTCCTATAAAATATGACCTACTTCACATTAGCTTATTTCAGTAACAATTCGTAGACGTTAACCACACCTTTCATCCGAGGATGCGCTGTATAAATCTTAAGGCACAGCAATCCTGTGCAGATGTGGCAAGTTATTACAATCCCCATTTTACTACAGAGTTAGGAAACTGGCCCAGGGGAAGTAAAATAACTTGGAAATAATCACAAAGCCAGATGCCAAAAATAACAACTTTTAGTCAATCCATGAGAAAATACTGCCCCTAGTTGAAATAACATGGAATTTAGTATTAGGAAGAAGCAAAATGCAAAATAATGCTTTAAAGCCAAGTCTTAAGTCTTATTTCTAAAAATGACTGAACACCAGAATTAAGATCTATAAGAACTTTCAAACAAAGTCATCTTTTCTGAATGCTTTACTCATCCAAGGTTCCAAAGAAAGATTACTTAATCAATTACATCTGCCAAGAGTGGCTTCCCCCCACAAAAAAACAATTTATCTTACCCATTTAAAAGACACTGGTAGACATCTGTTGGTAACAAGAAGTAACTTTTTAACAAACTGTTAAAAATCTAATGCCTAGAAACATATATTAGAACAGATCCGAACATACTGCAAGTGAGCCTGATATTATCTTCTAAAAATATACTCCTTGCAGTCCCATTGTAATATTCACAGATAATAATTCAAAGTTTTGATAGTCAATATTTGAAATGAAAGTTTCCCAAACATAACTTATCCTATATATTTCCATATATGTTGCTGTTTGACATAAATTAAAGGCATTGTTTTATTTGGTTATGACATAAAATTATTAACAGTATTTAGGAACTACACAACTCAAACTGTAAAAGTGACTTTATGATAACTATGTTATCATTCTTAGATGCACAAATCAGAGCAAAATACTTTCTATTATTACATAGTATTTATACTTTATTTACAGTCAGAACCAGTATGCTCATGATTTTATCTTCAAAAGATTACACACTAAGAACAAGCAGAGAGACAATAGTTATTGACAAAAATAATTCATGAACTGAGATTGCAAATTCTCACAAACACCTCAGGTATCAATCATGAAAGTATGGTTTTCCTTCAATCAGAATTCAACCTATTAATTCTAATCACTGTCTTAACAAACAACAACAACAACAAAAGCTTTCCACTGTGCCAGGATTCCTTTTAGCAGATCTTGCATATCCTCTATCAGGACCACTTTGTGTGGAACTCAGTGAATAAATCAAATGACATTCCAAAAGATTTTATCATAATGTATCTTCTAAAAGTAGTGATCAACTAGTAGAAAAAAATAATAATCCTGGTAAACCTAATACTTTTTATTCCTAGCACAAGAATAATTCAGGCCACTTATTTACAATACACCACACCCCCACAGATATAATCCCAAGCTTTTAACATTATTGTAACAATAAGAGCTGAGAACAACTTAATACTCCTTTAACATCAGGAATTGCCTTTAAGATAACCTCACTTAAAGCTATTACTTCTATGTCTTTTGAGTACATGTGATTAACATATTCCACAAAGATTCTAAAAGCAGTATTCATCAACCAGAAACTGCACTCTTCAGCGTTTAATCCCAATGATGGGACAGAAGATGCAAAAAGCACAAATTGTAAACACTAACTGCAAATTACAACGATTGTAAAATGTGAACTCTCATGATTAAGAAAAAGCAAATCATTTTTATCAAGTTTCCAAGCAGGACAACTCGCTTTATGAAGCAGGAGTTATTGGCAAAATAAACTGCACAACTAGATTCTGGAAAATGCTCAAATTGTCCACCCCAACATTCACAAGGTTTTAATACTGAAATTCGCTCAATTCCTATTTACATACCAAATGAATATCCATCATGGATATCTGAAACTATTCTCAAACATCGGTAGGATAGGGGCGGGGTGGGGGGAAGCAGAGAGCCACCTTTCGCCTACTTCTATTCGTTCTGCAATACCTGGCCACCCAGCAGCAGGTAAACCAGATGCAAAGCTACGACAGCTGACCTTGGCCAACGCCATCAGAAACACCAAGGGGCAGAGAGGCGGGGGATAACCATCAAGAGACTAGATCTTTTTCCAGGGCTACTGTTTCCAAGCACAACCACGAACCCAAAGAGATGGCAATGAAAACCGGAGTCTCCTTAACCCCCCCCCGAGGGGGGTACATATAGCGCCGAGAGAAAGGGGTGCAGAGGAGAGGAGGGGGCGGTGGAAGAAACTAAGTATCCCCAAGCATCCTTCAGACTCACAAAACAACAAGCCCTAGAGTCTGTCCGCACTTAGAAGCACCAGATGGAGTCCCCGGGGCTGAGACAGTTCAGCAGACAAACACGGTAGGCAGCGGATAAATCACACGAAGATGGGAGGGTAAGGGGGGTACTGGGAAAATAAGCCACTATATGAGGGAGACAAAGCCTCTGGGGGTGATCCAGGGCCAAAGAGAAAGGTGAGAGGGGAGACACACGAGAAAGACAAAGAAAAATAAAAACAGGAATCTGGTGCCTGGGCTGTGGCAGGTCACTGGGCCACCAAGAAGAGAGGAACACAACAAAGGGGCACAGGAGGAAGGACAGCGGAGGGAAAGAGATGGAGAAGGGATGCGGGGCGCGGCGGGGCGGACAAAGCGCCCAAGGCAGCGAAACAAAGGGCCGGGGGTAGAGAGTCGCGGGGGGACAGCGCGGAAAGACAAAGCGCCCGGGGCCCGGGGCACCGGAGGGGCGAGGAGGCGACGACCGCCGCGAGGAACAAAGCTGCGCGGGGCCCCGAGGCAGGGCCCGCGGGCGTCGGTGCGGGAGGCGCGCGGCGGGCACGGCGCCCGCGGGCCCCGCGCGCCCGGCGGCACTCACGCCCGCACCCCCCGGCCTCGCCGCCGCCGCCGCCCGCCCTCACGCGCCGGAGCCCGAGCCACGGAGGCGCAGAGCGGGCAGCGCACAGCCACACGCCGCCGAGCTCGGCACAAGCGTCGCCACTCCCGCGGCCCCCGGCGTCCAGGCGCGCCGCGGCCCTCTAACCCGCCGCCCTCCACGGGCTGCCAGACGCCTGCAACTTTCCCGGTTCCCAGCGCTCGGTTCCCCCAGACTTACCCTGTCACAACAGGCGCCATCTTCCACAAACTCTCGCCAAAACTCCAACCCTCGCGAGATTCCCCCTGACGCCTTCCCAGGTCCCTCTCCCCCGCCCCTTCCCTCTTTCCTCACTCCTTGATTCCACCCAGCCCCCGCGCTCCTTTTCCCCTAGCAGCCGCCGCGAAGAGCCAGACGCCTCGAGCCGCCCGCGGAGTAGGGGATCCTGCTCTCTGCCTTCCTTGGAAACCTACCCAAGCGATGGAGCATGCGCAGGCGGCTCCTCCTCAGGCGAGCCCTCCGTGTGGTCCATGGGGAGCGCTCCGGTTATCCGGGTTTTGGGACGCGCCCTCAGGGACGTGCGTGGAGACTGAGGAAAACCGGAGGGGATTACTACGGGGACAGGGAATGGAAGGGTCAGGAGGCGGGGCCGAGGGGTAGGGAGGAGGGGTCCTGGGAAAATGTGCCGCGTTTCACAGGCCTAGATGAAACACCTCCTCAAGTGGGTGTTTTCCTTGTGGCTTCCCGCTCACTCTGGATTCCCAGCCCTTTTCATTCATTCAGACGTTCGTTGGACATCTCCTTTATACTAATCTCAGCGATAGATGCAGGAGCTATATGACTGGGGCGCAGAAGAGTGACATACCAGGAACTACCTTCATTCATTCGACCCCCATGCAACTGGGGAGACGGGCATGATTACAAAGTGGTCCAACCCTTCCAGAGCTCTGTAGATGGGAAACTTTTGCAATTGAGCTCTGTCGCCTTCGCTCCTTCTTCTTGGGTGCAAAATGTCAGCCGGAGGCCTCTGGCAAAAGTACCCCTAACGTCCACCTCACAGACACACACCAGATTGCTGAGTAGTTATTTCCAGAAGTGAAACCTGAGCTGGAATTGAAAGCCACGCTCTGTCACCCTTGAATCAGACCTGCTTAAAGCTCCTGATGAACGGAGCAGAGAGATGAGCTGCCTGCAGTGGGAGCCTCTCTAGGAGCACATCGGAGCCTCCAGCTGCCTGTGAGCCCAGGAGTTTATGGAGATGCACAGAAGACGGATGCTCCCGTGGGCCTCACGCAGCCGAGGACACTGCATGCAGCCCGAAACTTTCTTCAGGCGGCCTAAGTCCGAAAGCCCCAGCAAACGAGGCCGGCTAGGCATTTAATGGCAAGGTGCAGGGCCGGAACCCCGCCCCTTATCCCCCCTACCTGCAGCACCTGATTTCCCCCTCCCTCGCCCTTTTCTTTCCTAGAGATTCCCAGATTGAGCACGGCCTCCAACAGGGAGCCCCAAAACCCGGAGAACTGGAATCCGCCGCCTGAAACCTGCTGAAGGCGCTGCAGGATTGGCGCGGCACGCGCAAACGACATTGCGCATGTGCCTAATGCGGGCAGTCCAGTCTCACGCTACACCGCCTTCCTACCGCCTTCCACTACTCCGCTCAGACACAACATAGGCCGTGGGAAATTTTCTAAGCCTCGCGAGAACGTTCCCCCCAGTTGCCTATGCTTTCGCTTCAAATCTCGCGGAACCCAGGCTGGACAGGTGTCTTAAGCAGCTCCAGGCGCTGTTCGTGCCGCGCGTGCCCGGGCGGCGGGCGCTGCCGGGGTGGGAAGGGAGCGGCTTGCTGCGGAGGCGGGCGAGTGGGCGCGTGGCCGGGAGCAAGGGGCGGGGGACGGAGGCCCGAGGTGTAGCGCACAAACACACACACTCCCTGGGAGGCTTGGTGGAAAAAAATGGGTGGGGGGGGGAGCCTGGAGATTAGGAATTTTACCCGGAAGCGGAGAGAGAGAGGTTATGTTCTAGGGCTGCAAGAGCCCCAGCCCAGACTCCCAGGAGGTTTCCTGTCGCCCTCCACGAACCTGGTACTTTCCTGAAACGTGTTAGACGTCGCGCCCCCAGCCTCCAGGAGCTGACAGACAGCCCCCAAGTGTCGGGTTTGAGTCATGCCTCTGAGTCACCTAGTCTGGCCACCACTTCACTTGCTTTAAAACAAGTTCATATTCCTTTAGCAAATGTTCTTCTTTAGCAGTGGATGGTTTTCTGATCTTCCTGCTGGCCGTGGTATAAATTGGGGGGGGGGGGGGGGCGCAGAAAATCTGATCCAGCACTCTCACATTGTTGCCTGGTATAAAAAGGACACTAATTTTTTCTTTCTTTCTTTCCTTCAGTTTCTTCCTAGCCTTATATAGTAATCACTATGTTCTTTTTTTGTCCCACGAATGTGGCTTAAAGTAATGGTTTTGCTTTCCTTCCCCTTTCCATGCTTTTGTTGTAGTGGTTGTAATAAACAGCCCCGTTTTAGGAATCATCTTAGTAAGTTCTTTAGTGACTATCGTTTTAAGTGCATCCCTTCTTTTTGGATAATGTCTAATGAGTTCCCGATTACATTCTCCAGTCAGCTGCTTTTCAGATTGACTTGGTGTGGTTTCCAACCAGCCTAGCCTGGCATTGTACAGGAACTAGTGCTTTGCTGATATCAGGGATCTGCAAATATAGAATTTAATTTAATTTTTATTTGGAACACTGAATCCTCTAATAGAGGCCCGAGTTCTGCTGATTATATAGTGGCAGGGAAATAAAATTTTTTAGTTGTTTTCAAGGTTTGCTGTGTATTTGTATTTGACTATTTCTTTTGATTATATACTTGGCACAGAAAGAGGAAATGTAACAACATTTAATACAATATATCATTGCAAGTTTGATTTGGAAAAGAAGAGCTCAAGAAAGGACAGTATCCTTGGACACATATTCCTTGAAACCTTCATCCAAAAAGGCATTTCAGCCATGATCTAGGACAGGCCATGATCTAATTTGGAACCAAGGCCACCTGAGAGTCCCAGAAAACTCAGAAAGCCATTGTAACCACAAATCTAATCGTAACACCTCACCTTCACCCTGAAACAGCTCCACTCACAACCTTTCCCCATCTCAATAAATGGCAACTCCTTCTGTCCACTTCAGCCAAGAATCCTGGAGACATTCTTGCTTGTCTCTCACACCTGAAATCCAATCATGCAGGAAATCATGCTGTTTGCATGTATTAATCCATTTTCTGTTACTATAACAAAATGCCTACTTGACTCTAGTAAGGAACTAATGGCAAATGTTGTCAAAATGGTAGGAACACATGGGTAACAGAGATCACTTGCATGGGGTGAGAGAAAACCAGAGACTGGAAAGGAACTAGTCTTCTTCACTTTTTCTTCTTTTTTTAAACCCAGGTGCACTTTACTACTGAGCTATATCTCCAGCCCTTTTTATTTTTTATGTTGAGACAGGGTCTCACTAAGTTTCTGAGGCTGGTCTCAAACTTGCAATCCTTCTGACTCAGCCTCCTGAGTCACTGAGATTACAGAAGCCCACCTCGCCAAGCTGTCTTCATTTTTAATAACTTTTGTTCACTCCATGAGACCAGCATTAGTTCCTTCAGAAGGCAGCACCCTAAACAACCTAAGTAATTCGCCATGGGCCATCTCACATCATCACCACAGGGACCAAGATTCTAACACATGAACCTTGAAGGAATACCCTTCATCCATATCCAAACCATAGTACTCCACCTTGAAAACATACCCACTGTCCTAACACTAGTCTAGTCTAATCCATCTCATTTCCCACCTGGTTCACCATAAGCTTCCTGTTTAGTGCTCCATTCTTCCATTCTTACCTTCCCTCAGTCTGTTCTCTGTGGGCCGTTCCGAGATAACCTCTAGAACTGTACAAAGGTCTTACCATCTCACTGTGAAGACCGCTGCAACCCGGCCTGCCATCTCACCTCTATGACCTCACCTCACTTGTTAAGCACCAACCACCCTTCTTCCTTGCGGCTCTTGGGACGCACCAGGCACACTCTCAACCCCAGGCTTTGGTTCTTTTCTCTACCCAGAATGCCATTCACTTAGACACCTTATGGCTCCCTCCTTTGGTCTTAACTCAAATGTCACCTTCTCATGAGGTCTTCCCTGACCATCCTTCACTAGAGTGGCTCTCATTGTCCTCACCCTCTTCTTTCTTCATTTTGCTCATGACATTCATCACAAAGAAACACCATAGCTCATACTCCTGTGTTATGTTCACTGTCTGCCTCCTCCCATTATAATGTATCTTTCATGAGGGCAGAGACTTTTGCCTGTCTAATTCATTATTCAAGCCTCAGCCTCTGGAACAATGCCTGGTACATGGTAAGTTTTCAGGAATAGGAGAAATAGGGTGTATCCCACTTTAGGGCATAGTAGAAATGATTCTGAAAACTCACTAGGCCTCCTGGTTCAAAACCAATATTGGGGTCACACCAACAATGACCACCCCAGTATCAGCCTACCCAGGAAGGAAAAAAAGTGTATGGAGCTTCCTAAAGAATAAAAAGAAAGAAACTAGTCTTTACTTCTGAGATCAGTAGATGAGGTTACACTTCCTTTAATAAAGAGTTTATTGTACTCTCATTTTAGAACCTCAGGAAAGAAAACACTTAGCAGGAGATGAAGAACTAGCTATTTTGATGACTTGCTAGTGGGTGTGGAAATGAATGTAATCTTTATGGAAACCACTTTGCCATATTTATCACTACCTATGAATCCTACAAGTCCGTGTTTAGAAGTTTAATCCTACAAATGCATTCACACATGTGTGAAATTACCTATGTAATGCATTATTATTGAAGGTAAAAAAAAAATACTGGTAACAACCTAAATGTCAATAAGGTATGTCTTGGGCTGAATTCAGAGCCTTGCATATAGCTCAGCAGGTGCTCTGCTGCTGAGTAGTTATTCCATCCAAGAGATGGCTTATTTTTTAAAATCACAATAAATTCATAGAATGGAATAATATGGGTCCATTCATATTCAGAGACTGCTTATAAGTTACATGAATGGATCATAAAGTTTAAAAAGCATGCAAAATAGTGATAGATACATATATGCATATTTGCTTATATGTGTCTGAAATAGTTCTGGAAGAATACATTAAAAAATAACAGTGACTACCTCCCCACAAGAGGCTCAACTGTTGGAAAATGTAGGTGAGAAGTTGGATTTTCTCACTTTCTACTTTCTACTTTCTTTTCTCTATTTTCTTGGATTCTTTGAACTCTGTACATGTGTATGTATTGCCCACTCAAAATATAAAATATAAAACATAAGAAAAGGAGGGGGAAATAGAAAAAAAGTGGAATAAATGTGAAATAAGCAAAAAAAAAAAACAGTCAAAAAGTTTTCCTTTCTTCTACTCTAGAGGAATTATTTTCTAATAAAAGTTACAGACATGGTCTGTTATCAGTGCAATTAAAAAGGCAGAACTGAATTCGTGGTCCTTTCAATCGGCATGTTTATTGTATCTACCACTTCAGGTCAGGCATCTTCAGTGTTTGACAAAGACCCTAACCCCTGGGGACTCCCTGGTTACCAAAGTGCACAGACCAGTTGCAGAATCACTCTGCTAGAACTGAGGTCTGAATTAATGGCATTAGAATACAATGGAAAAAGCGGCTAACTCTTCTTGCCTGGTAGACCCAGGAAAGCCTTTGCAGAGATGACTCTTGAGCTGACTCTAACTGGAGTGAGAGTTCAACTGACAGTAAGAGGAGGAAACTTGACAAGCACAGGAAACTGCCAGCACAGACTCAGAGGTGTGAAAGCACCCCTTACATTCAGAGGAAGCCCAGGTGGGGGGTTGGTGCATATGAAGAGGTGCAGGCATCTAAGAAGGACCTGATAGAATTGTGTCCTCAAAAGTTAACGGACATCAAAACCACCTGGGTCCCACTCTCCAAGACTCTAAATGAGTGCCAAAGAAGAGGCATGGGTAATAGGTGTGTCAGGGATTCTGATGGATATTTTGTTCATGAATTATGCTTTGAGAATCATGTTATAAAACTTGGGTATAACTTAACTCCAAGGGTTTTGTTTGTTTGTTTGTTTTAATCCAGAGAGTAATGGCATATAGGTCCTTTTTTTTTTCAACTCAATAAGTGAAATATTTAAGCAGTAAAAATGATGAATTTGGGAGACCCTGACTGTGTCTTCAGTGGGCAAGAAGCAGTTCATAGCTAGTTAGTGGGTCATTACTATTTTCTGAAACATGTGACACAGTTCAACACTGGCTCTAGTGCCACATTGCAAATGGGTTTCCAGCTGTAAGACCTTAAGCAAGTGATTTAGAGGGCAGTTTCCTCACCTGTAAAGTGAAGACAATCGTATAAATTTCATAGGGGTGCTGTGGAGATTCAAAATATTACTACATTTAAAGGACATAGGACAATACTGTAATATAATTGCTACAGTAGGATCTTGCTAAATTGCTTAGGGCTTCCCTAAGTTGGTGAACCTGGCTTTGAACTTGTGATCCTCCTACCTCAGCCTCCCAAGCCACCACAGCCAGCTGTTATTATTCATTATAACTTGCATTTATCTGGGCTGGGGTTGTGGCTCAAGTGGTAGCGCACTCGCCTGGCATGCGTGCGGCCCGGGTTCGATCCTCAGCACCACATACCAACAAAGATGTTGTGTCGGCCGAGAACTAAAAAAAAATAAAATATTAAAAATTCTCTCTCTCTCACTCTCTCTTAAAAAAAAAAAAAAACTTGCATTTATCTCATCAAAATCCTTAAGAAACATGTCAAAAGATCCTTTGCACTTCAAAAGTCAAACATATAAAGGCCAAATAGAATGATTTAATTCATGTCTTTGGTACATCCCATACAGAGTGACAATATCTTTATTATTATTTAATTTCCAACAGGCTCACATATCCAAAAAGTATGAGAAACCTGCTGTAAATGGCGATGGGAGCCTCTGAGGATATGAACATGATCCGATGGTGCATCTAAGAAAGCCTCACTAATAACTCACGTTAGAAATTAGGAGCTCTGGTGTTCACATCAGCAGCAAATATACTAAAATTGGAATGATACAGAGAAAATCAGCATGTCCCCTGTGCAAGGGTGATACACAAATTCACAAAGCATTCCATACTTTTACAACTTGAAAGAAAGAAAGATAGATAGATTAGGAGCCCTGTGCTGCACAGACGTTTCTAAACTAGTTTTCGTTCATCTTTTTCCCTCAGGTGTTCATAACATTATCTTTTTCTACTATTTGTTAGCCAAGGTTAGTAAAATACACAAGAGATTGAAAGAATGCCAACAAGGATTCCTCCAGATTGTGCAATTCTACAAGGCAAATAAGCTCTAACTCCAGGATTAAAAGAAATAATGAGAACTGAAAATGAGTCACTGAGTGGGTTTCAGGTGGACTTAAAAAACAAAAAATAAATATTCACCCTTTCCTTCCAATTGTGTTTGATTTTTTTTCCAGGATTCTTTGGCCCTGGCAATTTGATGTTTATGCAGGCCGGAGTTAAGCTTTGCTTAGCTTGCTAACATGTGCTGCAGTTCCAGAAGGTAAAACAAGAAAATGAACAGGCCGTTTACCCTAGTGATATGGAATGTGAATGGAATCATATGCACATTTGTTGAGAGGAATGTGTACAAATCTAGTAATTTGTCAGAAATTTTCATTGCAAATATAATTGAAAGAAAGTGTTTCCATGTGTGATTGATCTTTCATTCTTTTTGTAATGTGAAAAAATAAAGACAGTTATCACTAGCTACACAAATGACAACACCATGTGAATCATAAAATTCCAGTTCTCTGTTTATAATCAATAATTTTAAATTTTGATTTCCTAAACTTTCCCTACTTATTTCCTAGACTTTTTGTACTTTGTCATGTATTGTATATTGCAGCAGTGTAAAGCCAGTGTTAAATGCCTACCATTAAACAACAACAACTGGGATCTGAGTGAAAAAAACACTGGGACTAGCTCTTTTACCAAGTCCTTGGGCCTCCACCACTAACTAGCAGTTCAATTTTGAACAATCATTTGCAAATGGGTAATATAATCTCATTGCAGAAGGTCCTTTTGAGAATTAATTGAAATATTACATGAAATACTAAGCACACAATAGGTACTAAGTAAATTGTTATTTCCCTTAGGAAATTCTGCTACCTATCACTTTTCTTATCTGTTGGATAGACTAATACCACCTGCCTTAGAGCTTTGTTACATGGATAAAATTAGATAACAAAGTGGATAATTAAAAGGAATGAATTGTGTTTGAGTAAGGTATTGGTATTTTATATATGGCTGACATATTATCTTTATTTTTAAAAGGTTGATTGTGGTTATATAGCAAATCATTAGAACAGAAAAAATATCCCTGCAGTTCTTCTCTGGCCTCTTAACCTTGTACCTTGATAAAGATAGTCTTAATCACTTTTTCAAAGAAAGCCTGTCATGCAGGTTTCACTCTTTGCATCTGTATTGTTTGTGTCATAGATGGTGTAATGATAAGTATCAACGTATAGATATGACCTTTGTGGCTAGTACCCTTGTCCAAAATAGACTAAAGACTTGCCACCTCTACTCTGATACATACTAAGATATAAAACAATTTTCATGAAATAAGACTTAACTCTGTCAAAGACAGCTAACTAACCTATAACCCTTTTGAACATCATAATCAAAGTTGTACAATACCTCTTATAAAAATTGTCATTCTGTCCATTTTTAATTTTAATTAATTTAAAAATTTTTAATTGTCATGATGTCAACATGTGGAATTTGAAAAAGGAACTCTTGTGAAATTACTGCAAGAAAAAAGCTCTATAGTAATTTCTGATAAGCTATTAATAGATACTAAATATGGGCTTATTGATATGAAATAGGTATTCTTGAAAAGTTTCATCTCAATCTAAAAATGATATATTTCATTTGAAATAATGGATTAGATAAACAATTTAAATAAATTCTTATGTTAGGTAATATAACTGGTACTATCCTGGATGTAGTTTTCACTACTTAAGTGATTATTTTACTAAATTCTATCATGATTAGCAGCCTGTGGAAATTAAAGTGTTATGAATATTTTGCCAATGGAGGAAACATTTCCCAAATTCATAACTACAAATAGCCTCTCATCTAACTACTTTGAAAAGTTTTGGAAATTTATGCATGCTGCGTTTTTTTCCCTTCAAACTTTCCAAACACGTGGCCCAAATTCTACCCTCAGAATTACTTTTGACTTCAATGAGAGTTATAAACTATCATCTGGGAGAAGTATTTGGCTCCAGCTTTTCAATTCATCTAAATTTCTCCAGAAATGTTCTTCTGAAATGCAAATCTGATTTTCATCAAGCAGTTATACCTACATAGCATCATATTTTCCTTCACCAACAAACTCTAAGTATTTTATTTTTAACTAGCATAGCTATATCTGTATTTGCATGGTACTTTCCAAGTTTCCAAAATAAGAAACAACTCACAGAATCTAGGCAAAAAAAATAGAAAAAGAAAAAAGAAAGAAAAAGATAAAAGAACTGAAAAATAACTTATAAAAACAGATTATAAAAAGCATTTAGTCTTTATGCAATAGAGGCTTTTCAAGAGGTTGCATGCCATGGAGTAACTTTCTATTCAAGAAAATGCTGTGATATATAATTTGTGAAGTAACAATAAATGTGGTTGAGTTTACAGTGTTTCAAACCCTCTCTGGGATATCAATCATCTCAGTCCATCCTTAGGACAATGCTGAGGATTCCTCCCTATTTTTACAAATGAAGTGGGATTTATTTATTTATTTACATCTAGAAGTGGGACTTATGATTGACAGCAAGTTCTTTGTTTTTTGACTATAGAAATTTGAACCAATAAAGGATATTTTATGTCAAGTACTCAGAGTATCAGATAATTTTAATAAGTTATGTACAAAAGTATATATGGTAAGACATGCAGAAAAGATTCATTTTAAATAGCTGTAATATTTAAAAAATTAAAACTATATGACTTGGTAACAGTGAGTGGATGAAGATGATTAGCCCAGCCAAGATGAAAACTAATACCCATTTGGTTTTTACCTTGTCTATTATTTAAAAAAAAAAAAAAAAAACAATTCACCAAAAAGATTGTAACAGGAGAAGACCATAGACTCAATATACCTCTTTTAGATACAAAAATCCTTAACAACAGCCCTACACAAAATCCTAAACAAAAGCCTAATAAACTAGGTATAGAATGGTTCTTCTTCAACCCAATAAAGGGCCTCTATGAGACACCTACAGTCAATTGCTTATTTAAAGGTGTGACTAACAGTATAATTAAAGGTGTGACTGGTGCTTTTCCCATCAACTGCTGGAAGAGGCAAGGATGTCTACTGTCACCATTTCTATTCAACATTTTACTAATTGTTCTAACCAGGACAATTAGAGAAGGAAACTAAATAAAAGACATCAGATTGTAAAGGAGAAAGTAAAAACATCTCTTTTGCAGATAACATTAGCTTATATATAGAAAATTCTACAGGCTTCACTAAAAACAATTGCAACTAATATTCAAATTCAGCAAAGTTGTAGGATACAAGATCAAGATACAAAAGTCAATTGAATTCTATTTCTTTGCAATAAAAATACTGAAAATTATCTTCTTATTTTTTGTATTGAATGTTGAACCCAGGGTCTCATGCATGCTGAGCAATCACTCTACCACTTAGCTACGCTACTAGCCTTTTAATCTTATTTGGATATAGGGTCTCACTATAAATTGCTCAGGCTGGCCTTGAACTTGTGATTCTCCTGTCCCACCTTCCTGAGCATTTGGGGTTACAGGTGTGCACCTTGTGCCTGATGTCAAAATGAAATTTAGAAAACAATTCCATTTATAATAGCATCAAAAAGAATAAAATACTTAGGAACAAATTTTTAAAAGAACTGCAAGATTTATGCTCTGAAAACTACAAAACATTATTGAAAGAAATTTCAGAAGATCTAAATAAATGGACAGACATCCTTTGTGGATCAAAAGGTACTTTTATTTAGGTGACAGCCTCCCACAAATTGATTCACAGATTGATTCAGTAAAATTTATATGGAAATTAGAGGAAGCTCAAATAGCCAATCTTAAAAAGAAGACTGACGTTTCTTCACTTTGAATTCTCTACAAAACTGCATTAATGAAGATTGTGTGGTACTGGATTAAAGACAGACATGTAGATCAATGGAATAGATCTAAGAATCTTTAAAAAGCCCTCATATTTATGGCCATTTGATTTTTGGAAATGGTGCCAAAAGAATTCAGTGGGGAAAGAATAGTGTTTTCAACAAATGGCTCAAGAACAACTGGATAATCATATGCAGAAGAATGAAATTGGGTCCACACTTCACAACATACATAAAAACTACCTTAAAATATAGATCATGCTTAAACTTAAAAACCAAAATTATAACATTCATAGAAAAGAGCATAAGGGTATGTCTTCATGATCTTAGATTAGCAATGGGTTCTTATATATGACACAAAAAGCACAAGCAACAGAAGAAAAATAGATAACTTAATTTCATCAAAATTAAAAACTTTTGTGCTTCAAAAGACACTATCAGGAAAGTGAAAAAGGGCTAGGTACATGCTTACCTACATATACAAGGCCCTGGGTGTGATCCCCAGCATCACATACACACACACACACACACACAAAAAAAAAAAAAAAAAAAAAAAAAAAAAAAAAAAACTATGGAAAAGATAACCCACAGAAAGGAATAAAATATTTGCAAAACATATATTTGATAAAGGTCTAGTAGATAAATATATAAAGGATTCTTAAAACTGAAAAAAAAGACAAAGAGATCAATTTAAAAATGGGCAAAGGGAGCTGGAGGTGCCACTCAGAAGCAGAGGGCTTACCTGGCAGGCATGAGGCCCTGGATTCAATCCTCAGGACTGAAAATAAAATTTTTTAATTGGCAAAAGACATTTTTTTTAAAAGAAGACATTTCTTAAAAATGATGCAGCCATTTTGAAAAACACTCTGTTTTATATGACTCAGCAATTTCACTGTTAGGTATATAACCATAAAAACTGAAAACATGTGAAACATATGCCCATACAAAAATATGAACATTCAAGGCAGCATTATTCATAATAGCCAAAAATAAGAAACAATGCAAATGTCCACCAAATAATGAATGGTTAAATTCAATGTGGTATATCTAATAAAATGGAATATTATTAAGCCGTAAAAAGAAATGAAGTATTGATAGACATTACGAAACCTTGACAATATGCTAAATGAAAGAAACAAACCACAAAAAGATACTGTATTCTATCATTCAGTTTATACCTATGTTCAGAAAAGGCAAATCTATAGAAATAGTTGATTAGTGATTATACGGGGCTAATGGGTGAGTGTGTGCAAAGTAACTGCTAAAGGGCACAGGTCTTCGTTTGGAGTAATAAATATGTTCTAAAATGTGATGATGGTTGCACAATTCTGTGAATATACTATAAAACACTGAATGTGAACTTTAAATGATTGAATTACGTGGTTTGTGAAGTGTATGTCAATAAAGAACTGATCATGAACTTTAGCATCATAGATCATAGGCTGATATAAATGTCCAAGTAGGGGCAACTAAATAATAAAATGAACTCCACAGGACACTTTATTAGTTGATTCACTCTCTAACTTCATGATAAATTTGAGATTATATTTCTGACAACGATTAGATTCCTTAACGTTTTAGGAGTGAAATTATCTTATTTTAAGATAAAAATAATAGCTGGAATTATTATGCAGCAACTTAATCCAAGTGACTTCAAAGGACCTGAGTTTTTGGATCTTTCTTCACCCTGAATAGGCCTTCGACTGATCACCCCACCTCCAGGCCTGGGAATTAACACAAGGCCTAGCACATGCTAGTCAAGTGCTCTATGTTGGGTGCAGAGCAGGCTGAACTGTGTTGTCTGCAGGGCAGGCTGAACAGATGCTGGCTGCAAGATAGCCCACACACTCAAACCCCCCTCTGTCTGGTCCTTTATCACCTGTTTGTGTCAAGTCCCGCTCAAGGCTGAGCACTCAACCCCCCTTGGGCTAACAAGGCAGCTTGCAGACCCAGAGGCCCCATTAGATTTGGGCTATAAAAACTCCCTCCTGCCAGGCCCCTCTTTCTCTTGCTCTTTCTCTCTTGCTCTCTCTCTCTCTTGCTCTCTTTATCTTTCTTGTGCGCATGCTCTGTCTCTCTCTCTTGCTCTTGCTCTCTCCCTGTTCATCTCTTCTCTCTCTCTCTCTCTCTCTCTCTCTCCCCTCTCTCTCTCTCTCTCTTTCCTTCCTTCTTTTCTCTTTGTTGCACTGCTGCAATAAAGATCTTTTGGTTGCTCCGAGTGTTGTGGTCCCTTTCCTTTCATTCTAGCTCTACCACTGAGGTCCATTCCCAGCCCTTTTCACTTTATTTTGAGACAGGGTCTGACTAAATTGTCCAGGCTAGCTTCAAACTTGTGATCCTCCTTCCAGAGTCCCTGGATTATAAGCATGTGCCACCATACACCCTGACCTATTCCCATTTTAAAGGAAGTTATGGTCCAGAGAAAATAAGGAAGGAAGGAATTTCTCTGGAAGTCCAGAAGAATTAAGTAGCTTTCCTAAATTCACACAGCTACAGATTCAGCTACACTGTGTACTGCTCCGGTTTGTCTCTATAACCTGCTTGATGCTCTCCCTGTTTACCAGTATGAATTAGAGCCCAAAGGCCTCAGGCAGGGGGCACTTGAAAGACAATTAGATAAGTGTGCTAATGTTACTTGAGGACCTAAGAAATGGGACACCACTTCTAGACTACTCCAGAGAGCTGGTGATCCTGGGGCTGGGAATGGGGGAAGGAATGGAGTTGAAAACTGAACCTTTTTTTTTTTTTTAAATGTGAAAGAAAGGATGAAAAAATTGAAAGAATGCCTCAAAGTTTCTTTTCTTCCAACTCTAATGGTCCATCTATTTAACCCCCCCACCCATCCACCACCCCCCCACCCCCACCCACTCATCCACCCCCCACCCCCAGCTGAAGACAACCTGGAATTCAGAAACTTTTTCTTGCTTTCCTGACTTAGCCTTGTCCCAGAACCCATGATTACGGTATCTTTTTTAAAGCTCCAATCTCCAGTGACCACAATTCCACCAGCAAGTGTTTTCAGATTCCCACCTACCCCTTCACCTGCACCCTTCCCCCACATGCACACCTTCAAAATCATCTCTGAAAATTTAGTCCTTTTAGTTATTTGTCAAAATTATCCTTAGGGCTTATATTTTAACTTTTAACTTATGTTTCATTCCAGTCCTTTTAACCAAAACTCCTCCTAAAAATGTGATGAATTACAGAAACAACTTTATTTTAAAATTTTCTAGTATTTTTAAAATGGGTAATACAAGTACATGGAACAAAATCTGAAATTTATAGAAGGGACTATACATAGACTTGCCAGATTTGCAAATAAAAGTACAGAACACCCAGTTACATTTGAATTTCATACAAATACGCTTCTAGTATTGCCAATCTAGAATAAAATCAACCTAGTTGAGAACAACAACAAAAAAAAATTACTTGTATTTGGGAATAGTCAGATTGCAATGCAGAAAGGCACAGATTCTAACTGACTTAAATATATGCTCTGAGGTTTTGCAAAAATGGTGGCTTTAAGCCATGAGAGAGTTATTAATGAAATCATTTGTTGGTCAGGATTTTTGATTAGTGCTGACAAGAGTTAAGCTATCTTCTAAGAAAGAGATTAGGTCTGGTCTGTGTCTCTGGGTAGTTTTGGGGAAAGGGGTCGGTTGTACAGAAGGTCAGCAGAGTTTAACAATGTCTCAAAGGTCAACTAGAATCTAGTCTGGGTGTGCCTGAAGCTCATTTCAAAAGTTCCACTGCAAACAAGTCAGATCTGATTAACAGTCCATTTTAAGTGTCCTGAAACAAAGCTTCCCCGTTTGTCCCATGAAGCACTTGACATTTTTATACTAAAACTTATTTATTGCTTATCTGAAATTAAAATGTAATCTTATATTTTTCTGATGACCCTATATGTACAGAAAAATAAGACTCCCCTTGGCCATGATCTCCCCAAGAGACCCAGTTGCCCTCTCCAAATAAAATCCTAAAATCCTATTACTAGTTTTTTGAGTATCATTCCAGGAATATTTTAGAAACAACTTTTTTTTTTTTTTTTTTTTTTTTAACAGCAATCAAAGTTATCTGTCCCAGAACAAAGTAGAATCTGAAAATAAAATGATACCATGGTTCTATCTGGATTTATAAGTGTTAATGGAGGTCAAGTAATGCAGGCAATCAGATCTGTCTATAGCAAATTCATATGTTCCTTAACTTCTAAGACCATTCACAAAAGGAGGATAAAAATATTAATTTTCACCTCATCTGTTGGTAGTGAATAACAAGTAACACATGTAACACTCATTGCAAAAGGCCTGGCATGAGGTAGTCCTTGGATCAGAAGTCCCTTCCTGTTTGGATACTTTAGAGTATTAATTTGTAACTTTCTTAAGAAGTTAATTGTATAGACCTCTGCCTACAATCACAGGCCTGATAGGCTGAAGCTGTCCTAGTGTAACCTTCTAAATTTGCCATCGGATAGTTACATTGTCTCCTTATAGTTTCTACTCTGTCAAATCCTTCTATCATTCCTGATGGCTTCATTCACCCTATCCCTCTTCCACATTTTTTTTTTTTTTTTTGGTTAGGTAGATTTGCTTTACTTTACATTGTTTATTTAAACTCAAATGAATTCAATCACTCTATAAGATATTTATTTAAAATCTCATTTCAGTGTCCTCCTTTCATCTTATTGGATTTTTTTCTGACATCCATCAATTCAAAAATAAATACTTGCTGAACACTCACTATGAGCCAGGTATTGTGCTAGGCTCTGGGGAGACAGCTGAACAAGAGGCTGAGGTCACTGCCCTCAGGGGGCTTTCATTCAAAAATTCAAGTAAGGAGTCAGATAATAAAAGGGTAACAAATAAGCAAGATGTTTTAATAATGATGATCTATGTAAGAGGTTAAACAGGAGAAATAGATGTAGTGAGGGAAGGAAGCTGATTTTATGTAGGTCAACTTTTTAGAAAATTCCCTTTACTGAATAGTAAATTCCATTTTCTTAAGCTGCCCAAATGACTTTGAAGTTGCATTTCTTAAAGGAAGGTTTTCAAACAAGATGAATGGAGTACCAACAATCTATGCAATTTTAAGTTCACTTGCTAGACTCTAGCACTGTGTTGAAATAAGGGACTCAGAACTACAGAGTTGGGTATTTCTACCTTTTTTTTTGGGGGGGGGGCTTATGTGGGAACAGAAATGTGATGGGCATTGAGATTCTGGCTGCCAAATATAAAAGGACAAAGACTGATATCAATTACTAACCCCCCACCCCACTCCAACATTCACACCCTAATCTGTAAATTGGTTATTTTTAATCCCTCTTTTATTTTATTTTTCATCCCTATTTTAAAGGCAAAAAATGAGGGGCTGGGGATGTGGCTCAAGCGGTAGCGCGCTCGCCTGGCATGCGTGCGGCCCGGGTTCGATCCTCAGCACCACATACCAACAAAGATGTTGTGTCCGCCGAGAACTAAAAAATAAATATTAAAAATTCTCTCTTTCTCTCTCTCTCCTCTCTCACTCTCTCTTTAAAAAAAAAAAAATGAGTCCTAAATGTCAAATTATTTGCCCGAGGATAGCCAGGTCAGAAGCAGACAGAAGTCGGCCTGGGAATGGAGCTCAGGGGTACAGCAGGAGCTAGCACATGTGAGTCCCTGGACTCAACCCTCTGCACCACCCAAAACACAAAAGTGAATACCCCCAGACTGGAAGCCATCTTTCTACCTGAGTCTAGAGCCTTTGTACTTGTATCAGTTAGCCTACAATTTTGTGCCACTTTCACTTCTCCAATAGTCTTACTTCTTCATTAAAAGGTTTACATTAAAAAAATAAATAAATACTGCAATCAGAGTTGGGTGTGTTAAGGAAGTTTAGCGTGAATGCTTTAGCGCTGGTGAAAGTCCAATATGACTTCCACTTCATTTTGCCTGTGAGGTCACGTATCATCAAAGCTAACATTCAGAGATAATTATCAATTGTAATGGTGATTACAGAATAGTTTTAATAGTGTCTTTGCTATCTTTTCTGAGAAGCTGCTAGTCAATTGCCAGGCTAATGCAATTCCTGCTTGTGTATTGTAAACTTGTGCAATTTATATGCAGAAAACCTTTTGCTTTTGTTCCTTCCAGTGATCTGATGCATTTTCATGCTGATTCAAAGCAAAACAGCCTAGAATGCTATAAAAGTTCACAAAAATTTCTCAGAATAGCATATTAAAACTGAAACTGAAGCACATTATGAAGGTGCTAAAATCTACTCACATTCTATTATTTATGAGCAGCCAAAGAGTCGGTAGCACCTGTGCCTGCTGATCTACACTGTGTTAATAATATTAAAAGTAAGCATGAAATGTAGGGTGATTCCTCTAGATAAGGCTATTCTTTTAATCAGGTTCTGAAGAACTGATGAATTTATAGACCATTAATTAACTGAGGTATAAAATGAGAAACATATAAGATATTATCATATTAAACTTTGCTAAGAAGAATCATTTTGAAACATTCTAACTTCTTAATCACTTCTCCCTTCCCTGGCTTGACACCCAATTTTTTTTATTTGTGTGCTTTTTTTTTTTTTTTTTTTTTTTTTTGTAAGGAGTGTAAGAATGTTTTGTTGAATTATTAATTTTCTAATTAATTTTTTAAATATCATCTCTATTTTCCTTTTCAGGAGTTATTTTCTTTCAGTTTTTAGAATGGGAGAGAACCATGATGTTTCCATAGAACAAATTGCATATTTTCAAGTATTATTACAACTTTCTCTGAGCTACCTGTTCTCCTTGAAGCCTAGATTTTAAATGCCTCTAAAATAATAGGTCTTAATTCTACTTAAATTAATTTTAAGCAGTTTTCCAGAATATTCTTGAGAGCACCTTTTCAAAAAATGACTTGGTATCTCAGTATCTCCATTGGTCTTTCAGCTTCTAAAATTTGGATTTGCCTGGCTTGATGACAGAATTTTTGGCACTGCCCATTGGCCTTTCCCCATTGCCCTCCTGCCCTGATTCAGTCTCCACTTAATAATACCAAACGAATGTGCTAAAGAACAGGCTTGTCAAGTGTACTGCTTTGAACTTGAGTTTATATGAATTTATAAGACAGAATGTTTCCTCAATTTATGAGTGTAATGAACAGCTATTAGTTACTAAGAAGATCCTTTTAATACCTCATTTTCCTCTCCATGCACTGTCAAGGGTTTGGTTTCTTTCAAAGGCACTCAACAAATATGGAATTCAGCTTTGCTCGTCTTGTGCGAATCCCCTGTAGGGTTTGTGCAACAGGAACCCAAAATCCCCTCTTGAAAACACACACTGATTACTTGTGCTTCTGCTAGTTCCAAATATTACAATAGTTTCTGGATTTTTGCCACATTCCTTTCTACATGGTCATTTGGGAGACTTTGTTTATAATGTGTGTTTTGAATGAAATTTAAAAATTCCAAGAACACAGGATGTAAGACTCAACTGTGGCTTAAACTTGATTTGCATTTTTTCAAAGAGGACCTACTCAGATCCCAACAATAAAAAACAGCAAATATAAAACCAAAAAAAGATATGTTGTTGTTTTCTGTACCAGAGATCGGTGTCTGAAAGACTATAAGAGCATGAGCTATTTTCAAGGATTAGGGAAGTTGGTCAAAATGGCCTGTGAGTATTCAGCTGGTGGTTCAGGTGAATTAAAACATTAAGCTGCTTTATGAAATCAGAACAAACGTTTTCTTTAGTGAATTTGCTAATTGTGATTTTAAAATCAAAGACATAGCCTTGAATTTAAAAATAGCATCTCTCTCCCTCAAAAAGTAAAATTCAGAGAGATGAACACATATCAGCATTCTGTTTTAAGATTTAAGGCAGCATTTAAAATACAAACTTTCCACAGTCCTTTCTCCTACTAATAAATTATAGACTCCAACCCCAAGGCCCCCCTGTTCTTTATTTTAGAAATTGATGCTAAAGAACTCTCAGAGATTTTACGGAAAAATGATTTTTAAAAAACATAAGTTAGGGTTCCTTGCATTTGATTACAACATCAAAAGATTTTTAAGCATTGCAAATGATGGACTATAAACTGGTTATGTCTGGTTTTAGTTGCTTTATGTTCTGCCTCCTTAGTCTTCTGCCACTTGGGTGTATTTCACTCTCTACTATTTATAACAAAGATAACAGAAAGTGAACCCAGTAACACAACACAGCAGAGCACATGGAAGCAAAGACCAGCATCTTCTGCGGACATTCTCAGTTCACATTCTCTATAAATGGCGCATGTGCATGCGCACACACACACACACACAAAACAGTGATTTCTATGACATAACCTTTCTGGAATTCTATAAACACAGGATATCCAACATGGGTTAACCACTTGTCTAGGAAAGAAAATAAGCAGACAGTTGCCCACAGAACACATTTTACATTTGAACTTCTATGGATGCCAGGAAAGTGATTGCCTTGAGTCTCTGCCTGGATAACAGGACCTTGAAAGCACGATTGCTATTTGAGGTGGGTGTTTCTTGCTAACAGAATGCAGAGTGAATGACGGCCTCTGAATTAAGTTCTTTTACTATTGACCTTGATCTTCAGAGAGGGTGTGATACATAGCCAACGCAAATATGAGGTTTATATTAGGCACAAAGGACCTATTAGAAAAAAAGTAGGGTATAAACATTAATGGAACTAGTTAAGATAAAGCCATTTGGTATTCATTCAAAGTAAAGAATAAAAGATATTTAATTGTTCATACATGGTAGTCTCCTAAAAACTTTTATGAAATAAAGTAGCAAATAAGTGAGTAAAGGAGTGCCCAAAGTCTTGTGCTTCCCTGCTAAACTGTTTGTCTGATATTGAAATTGATGAGCATGGCCTAACACAGGTCACCATCCGCAGCTCAGGCTGAGCAGCTACAGTCAACAGTGGAGTTTGGGTTCAAGTCTACCCCAGTCACCTCCTAGGCGGAAGAAAGCCTTGTTGGCACGGGGTGAGTAGAGAATGGGACTAATAGCCTGTGCTCCTGTCATCATGGGGGAGGGCCATTGTGCTCAATGTTAGCGATTTTTCTGTTCTATAGAAGAAGTGACATCAGGAAGATCTACCGGTGATGACAGAAATTGCCAATTCAAGTAGCTCCTCGACACTCCACTTTCGACAGACCCCAGGGGAAGATCCTCAGTGAAGGAGGAAGGAGGAGTGCCTTCTCTCCCTGGGCCTTGCCAGAGTCCCTGGCTCAGGTGCTCCTATAGCACTGCTACAGGGAGGAAGCTGCTTCTCAACTACCAAGAGCAAAGAAGCACTGCAGAGGGGGAGTGAGTTTCTGAGGTTGTATAATTATGCCATTGCTCTCATTTCACCCAAATGTAACTCTATGACATCACAATCTGTAGACCCAGCAGAGGGGCTGGAAATCCCTATGAGACCCCTCCTTTCCATTCAAATGCCCTTGATTATCGGACCAGCCCTCATCATGATCTTGGAGATCCACAAGCACTGCCCTCCTCCAACCCGCAAATCAGCCTTGAGCTTGATTCATTGATGCAGCAAAGCCACAGGGAGGAGGTGACCTGCAGACAACTTGTTCTTTTTTTTACAGGACCAATTCGTCACCATCCTTTTCTGGATGACTCCTTCATTAACCTCAGCTACATGGTCTACATGTTCTAGTATGATTCCATGAATATTCCATGTTCAATGGCAGAGTTAAGGCTGAGAACAGGAAGCTTGTCACTACTGGAAAGGGCACTTCCATCTTCCAGGAGTGAGATTCTACCAACATCGAGGGGTGGAGGGGTGATGCTGGTGCTGTATGTGTTGTGGAGTCCAGGGGTGTCTTCACAACCAGAAAAAAGGACAGGGCTCATTCAAAAGGCAGAGTCAAAATCACTTCTGCCCTTTCTACCTTCTCCTGATGCTCCATATCTGTGATGGGTGTGAATCAGTGAGAAGAATAATAACTCCTTCAAGATCATTAGCAACACCTACTACACCAACTGCTTAGCCCCCCCAGGTCAAGGTCATTCATGACAACTCTGGCATCATGGAGGTGCGCAGGACCATAGTCCATATCATCACTGCTACCTGGAAGATGTCCTTTCTGGGAAATTGTGGTGTGACAACCATAGGGCTGCATCCACTGGTGCTGAAGGTCCCGGGCAAGGTCATCTGTGACCAAAATAGGAAGCTCATGGACATGGCCTTCTGTGTGCCCACCTCTAACTCATCAGTTGTTGGTCTGACCTGGAGAAAGTTTCCAAATATAACGACCTCAGGAAGTCAGTGAAGCAGGCATCAGAGGGCCCCCTGAAGGGCATCCTGGACGACCTTGAGAAGAGGTTGTCTCCTGTAACTTTAGCAGTGACGCTCATCTTCCACCTTGGATGCTGGGGCTGGCATTGCCCTCATGCAATACTTTGTCAAACTTGTTTCCTGGTATGGCAATGAGTAAGACTGCAGCAGTAGCGGGGTGGGCCCTATTGTCCACAGAACCTGCAGAGAGCTTCCTGGGCCACCCACTCAGCAAGAGCAAGAGATCCTCAGCTGGGGCTGGGAATGTGGCTCAGGCGGTAGCGCATGCGTGCGGCCCGGGTTCGATCCTCAGCACCACATACCAACAAAGATGTTGTGTCCGCCGAGAACTAAAAAATAAATATTAAAAATTCTCTCTCTCTCTCTCCTCTCTCTCTCTCTCTCTCTCTCTCTTAAAAAAAAAAAAAAAAAAAGAGATCCTCAGCTGCTGGGGAGTCTCTTCCCTGAATAAAGCCCCAGATACACTGAGAATCTCCCCTCCCCACAGTTTCCATCCCAGACCCCTTGAAGAAAGCAGGGACTTAGGGGGAGCCTTATTTTGTCACATACCTTCAACTAAGTTCACTACACTAAAAAAAAAAAGTAAGTCAAATCATACTTTTAAATCTAAAACTTACCATATGCATGTCTATCAGGTTTGTTATCCCTAAAGAATCATGTCATTATAATCAGCATTGAAAATCTTTTAACAAATGATACAGTTTTGTAGGAAACAGGCTGGAAAGCTGAGGACACTACTTTCAGATGTAAGAGGTAGGGTGTTAAAGAGAGGAGATAGGGGGCTGTGGCCAAGGTAGAAAGGAGAGTACTAATTGCTGACTTGTTCCTGAGGAGGGGGCGAGGTGGAGCAGTAGAAGGGCTCCTAACTGACCTATGAGATCCTTCAAAGTGTGGCTGCTGTCAACATCTCCAGCCTACTCTCCCACTTCCACACCCCTCTCTAGGTCTTGTGCTTTAGCTATACCCAAATATCTGTAAATATCCAATGATGCTATCTGCCACGAATTGAGCAATTCATTTCTGCGTATATATATCTGAAAGAAACAAAATCAGTATCTCAGAGAGAAATCTGCATGCCTGGTTCATGGCAGCTTTATTCACATGAGCCAAGACATGGAAACAACCTATGTCATTCAGGCATGAATGAATAAAGAAATTGTGGTGTGTGTGTGTGTGTGTGTGTGTGTGTATGTGTGTGTGTGCAATACAATATTATTCAGCCATCAAAAATAAATAAATCCTACCATCTATTGGATTGAAAACTCAAGGGCATTATACTAAGTGAAATAAATCAGAGAGAGAAAGACAAACACTGTATGATCTCGTGTGGATTCTAAAATGTTGAACTCGTACAAACGAAGAGTAGAACATGGCTACTGAGGGATAGGGGTGATGGGAGTGGTGGGGAAATGAGGAGCTAATGCTCAAAGGGAGGGACTGTCAGTTATAAAATCAATGAGTTCTGGAGACCTAATATGCAGCATGGTGGGCAACATGCCCTCAACCGCGGAGCTGCAGCCCCAGCCCAGCAGTCTTTCTAGACATCATGAAAATTAATGTTTATGATTCTGTTTGATGTGGAAAAGATTTTACTTAAAGCCTCCTGTTGAATAGGAAAGGAAATGGCACCTTAATTAAACAGATATTAACCCACAGTCCAGAATTAATATACTCATCATTTCAATAAATAGCTTCTCGGGCTAATCATTTCCTTTTCTGGATTATTTCGTAAAGATTAGCAGTCATTTTCTCTACCTTTTGCATGTATGTTAGTTTTGTTTCTCTGTAATACTTCTCAATCACATAGTATAGAAATACGTGTAATAGAGAACGGACTTTGTAAGAGAATACTCATTTGCTCTGGGCAAATATACTGTTCAAGGGAATGCTTCCTATTTTGTTTAAAATGAAGTCTTATTTCCTTTATTATCTGTCTGCTTCTTGGAAGAAAGACCACTGGTTTCAGACAGAAATAAGGGCTATTAATTTTTATGTATTTCATTTACAATTCTATTCAGAGAGAGGAGACTCATTAATACATAGAAATATTTGTAACAGCTAAACTATTACAATATCTAAATAAAAGTATACTGTCATCTGATGGCGGGGGAGAACATTTAGACAGTATTTTCAGCTAACTGGAAAGAACATAAGAGAACTCACGGGCTTGAAAGAAGGCAAGATGCTGCTGGAACTAAATTTGAGTTTTTTTATGGCAGAGCAGGACAGCTGCTAGCACCTGCCTTAGAATATTTTTTTTTCAGGCTAAAGTTATCTTATGGAAGGATCCTATGTCATGTGGTATAAAGCTTTGGTTTCAATTAGTCACTAACACAGAAGCTTGGGTATATTTGAAATTCCTTTCAGGGGCAAAAAATTAGCTAAGGCTTTGGATAGCATTTCTTTTCACACCATGCCAAAGTCGGCTGACTCTTCTGGGGCAAGAAGGCACACTGATGTCTCATTTTTAAAAAAATTTTTCTGTGGTACTGGTGATTGAACATAGGGCTTCACACATGCTAGGTATGTGGTCTATCACTGAGCTACACTCCTAACCTTATATTTATTTTTTTGAGACAGGGGTCTCAAGTTGTCTGGGTTGGCCTTGAATTTAGGGACTCCTGCCTTAGCCTCGCAAGTAACTGAAATCACAGGCATGTACCAGCCACTGTGCCTGGTGACATCTCATTCTTTTTTTTTTAATATTTTTGTAGTTGTAGATAGACACCATAACTTTATTTATTTATTTTTAGGTGGTGCTAAGGATCGAACCCAGTTGCTCACACTTGCTAGGCAAGTGCTCTACCGCTGAGCTACAATCCCAGCCCTGATGACATCTCTTTCTTAAAGTCACAGAATCATAGTATCTTGATTCAAAAAGGGACGATCTCTTCTTAGAGCTCATGCAATATAACAACTTACTTATTTTACATTTTTCTGTAATGTTATATTAGTCTTCCTTGTTCCCTTATAGCAGATATGCAGAGTCTCTCATTTAATTGACAATATAGAACATTTGTATTAGAGGTACCTGTTAGAGATATCAAGATAAATAAATAAGATTCAGCAGTTCTTTCAAGGACTGTCACTTGAGATGGCTTAGCAGACTGGTTACCCACCCATTCATGTATATGAAGTATTATTAAGTACTACTCCTTAATTTAGAACGAAAATAGAAAGTGAGGTACCTGGACCACATTTCCTCAGTTTCTTCCTTAAATGTATTCACCAAATTATAGGCAAAATGATTCCTCTGAGTTTATCTGCAGGGCTAGAATGAGAGTATCGGTCGGAGAAGTCTAATTGAAGATACTGACCACACGTTCAAATGGTGTCATCTCCACAGAGATCCATGTGATAAAGTCTCTCTTGAATTGAGTTTCAGGCAATGATAACATGTCTTGTCAGAAAGCTAAATCCCTGTCACCTATCATGTTTCTCTTTCCACCATTGCTGCCACAAAAATATGACCGAATTTATGGTCAAGTGTTATAATCTGATCGACTATGGTGTCTAGAAGTGTTTTATCCTCCTTCCTTCTTAAATATTTGGGAAACTGCCTCAAGTACTTTTAGAAATAAGCTGAAAATAACACCTTAAATTAATAAAATGGGTAGAAACAATTGTGGGGGAAGAGGAATAGCCAAAACTGCCATTGGAACTAGTTTGTGCAAAGATCTTCGTGTCAGTTTTCTCACTTGAAGGGAAGTGAAGAGTCCTTACTTGTGTTAGAAAACCTGGGCTTAATTCCCAGCTATACAACTTGCTAAGGGACCTCACAAAGTCACCTTGTTTCCATTTAATTATTTCTAAATATGAATTTGATGTTTTTGATCCATGGAGGGGCTGTGACAACCAAGTGAGAGAACAGGGGGAAATGCTTTTTGAATGGTGTCACTCTAGGATTTTTGGCTGCTATTTGCTATAATTTCCACACTTTGTGTTGGAGGGCTCACCAGCCCTAATATAACTATTAGATGTTAGCAGGAGGTTGCCATTAAGTCCACAGATTCCCGAATAAATTCACAAATTCTTTCATGCTCTTCCTTTCAAAAAGTAGAACCCAGTTCCTCTTTCCTAGAATGTGGGCTGCAATAAGCAAGGCATTTCTAGCAAATGGAAATGTGGCAGAAGTGACAAGGTGTAACCCATGAAACTAATAAATGTGTTTTAGATTCTGTCTTTCTCTTGCTCTTAGATCATTCATGGCAAGTGAAGCCAGCGGCCATGTCATGAGGATACTCAAGTAGCTCTACAGTGAGAACCACATGGGAGCTGCGGATGCCTCTTGCCAGCAGCCCTGTGAGTGCACCATCTTGGAAAAGGATCCTTCCAATTAAGCTTTCAGAACTCTGCACCTCCAGTAAACTTCTTGAAAACAAGCTTCTGAGAGACCCCAAACCAGAAACACCCAGCTAATCTGCTTCTGGATTTCTGATTCTCAGAAACCCTGAGAGAATAAATGTTTATCATTTTAAGCTCCTAAATTGAGGGGCGGGGGTGTTGCACTGCTATACTCAACCAATAAACTGTTCATATTTATCCTTGTGGATAGTAGAGAAACACTACTGATCACATATAGCAGATCATACTCTTCCCAGATGTTATTAATGGCAATTCAAGTTCCCAAATATTTTAGCATCATTAAGTAGGAAATCAACTGAGTATCATGTACAATTATCTCATTTTGCAGATGGGAAAACTGAGAAAAGTAGAGGATCAATGAGATGCCCAAGGACATTTAAATAATGGAAAATTAGGACAAGACCATTCCCTGTCCTTTTACTATTTGATGGCATCTTTTTCTTCTTTTATTTAAAAAGATCTAGTTTTTGAGGAATCTCCATACTGCTTTCCAGAGTGGTTGTACTAGTCTGCAGTTCTACCAACAACGTACAAGTGTATCTTTTCCCCACAGCATCATCAGCACTTCTTATTGTTTGTATTCTTGATCATTTCCATTCTGATTGGAGTAAGATGAAATCTTAGTGTAGTTTTGATTTGCATTTTACTGATTGCTAGAAATGTTGAACATTTTTTCATATATTTGTTGGCCACTTATGTTTCTTCTTTTGGGAAGTTTCTGTTTAGTTAGTTCCTTTGCACATTTATTGATTGAGTTACTTGGGGGGGGTTACATTTTTTTAGTTCTTTGTATATTCTGGATATTAATCCCCTATCCAAGGAGTCACTGGCCAAGATTTTCTCTCAATCTGTAGGTTTTTGCTTCACTCTTTTAATCATTTTCTTTGCTGTATGGAAGCTTTTAGCACCCCACTTATCAACTCTTAAATTTATTTCTTATACTTTAGGAGTCTTGTTAGGTATGTTGCTGTCAGAACCTATATGATGGAGTGTTGACCCTATGTTTTCTTTTAGCAGTGGCAAGATTTCTGGTCTAATTCCTAAGTCTTTGATCCATTCCTATTTGTGTTTGGTGCAGAGTAAAAGATAAGGGTCTAGTTTCATTTTTCTACATATAGCTATCCAGTTTGCCCAGCACCATTTGTTAAAGAGGCTGTCTTTTCTGCCCAATATATTTTTGGCACCTTTGTCAAATACCAGATGGCTATAGGTATGTAAATTTTTTCTCTGTGTCTTCTTTTCTGTTCCATTGATCTTCATGTCTATTTTGATGCCAATATTACTCTGAAAAGCGGTAGGGCAATTCCTCAAAAAACTAGGAATGGAATCATCATCTGACCTAGCTATCCCATTCTTTGGTATTTTCCCACCAAAATCTAAATTGGCATACTATACCAATACAGTCATCTCAACGTTCATAGCAGCAAAACCCAGAATAGCTAAATTATGGAATTAACCAAGGTGCCCATCAATAGATGAATATATTAAGAAATTGGAATATATATATATATATATTCTACTCAATCATGAAGAAGAATAAAATTATGGAAAAGAAGAATATCACATTACTTTAAATAAGCCAAATTCAGAAACTCAAAGGTCGAATGTTTACTATGTGGAAGCTAGAGTAAAATAAAGAAAAAGGAGAAGTGAAAATAGGATATGATAAAGATAAATGGAAGATCAGTAGTGTAGGAGAAGGAGATAGGCAGAGTCCAGGGATGAGGAAGGGGAGGCAATGCAGAATGAATTCTTAAAAGATGATATCATGTGTATATAAAAATATACCACCTGAAACACACACATACACACACACACACACACACACACACACACTCACCTTTAGGTATTGCTGAGAGCCATTGCCAAGTAGGAATGACGCATGGCATGACCCAGGTCATTTGCAGTGACATTGCATGTAAGGTGACCTTGCTCAAGGACCAGGGTGGATCCCGGTTTAGGGCGGATCAGGGTTTAGGGCGGTTCCAGGTTTAAGGTGTATCCTGCTGGGAATAGGGCGTATCCTGCTGCCTCTAGGCACCCGCTCCTTCCAAGGATTCAGAGAGTATTTGGGATTCAGAGCCCGGTGGAGAGCGTGGATTTTGCTCAGAACCTGTGTGTAGAGTGCCAGTGACAGTTCGAGAATAAAGAGTTGCTGTTTGAATCTGCAAGGTGTGAGTGGCTCCTGATTTTGTGCCCAGCCAGACTGCGGCAAGGTATAAGTAAAAACCACCAACCTGATACAAATAAATAGATGAGTGAAAGGAAGTCTAATAGAGTAGAGGAAGAAGAGGGGAGGGGAGACAGAATGACAGGAAAAAGGGAAACCATGAACTGAAATGGAATTTCATGCACATATGAGTCTGTCAGGATGAACCCATCTACTATGTATAACTATAAAGCTCTCATAAAAATATAAATAAATTAAGTGCTGAAACATAAAAGAAAAAAAGATCTAACATATTCTTTTATTCTTGAGCACAGGTCTCAGAATAAAGAATGGTTCAAAATCAATACTTTCTTTTAACTCTACCATGTTATCTCTTTTCTTTACTTTTTTTTTTTCTCCTGCAAATGTGCCAACCAATAGCTTGTATTTACAAAAGGGGGCCCCTGAGATGAGGAAACTCAACAAAATGAATGCATGTTAGTGTGAACACCTGCTGTTTATAAGATGCTGTATGTAATCAACGAAGATTAACAAAGCCCCAATTCCAGCCTTTAAGGTCTTCACAATCTGGTGGGGCTGGGATGTTCTAAGTTCATTTAGAACAATGAATTATGGAGTATTGGAGAACAGAGAGCTCATGTGAAAGAAAATTTATTTGGCCAAGAGCCCATGATACATATTCTGTAACCACTCTCCCAGGGTGATATCTAAAACTAATCTTCTAAATTAATATATTAGGATGAAAAAGTGTGTATTTTAAAGATTTTTAGACTAAGCTCCTCCATGTATTCTTGATAGGTAATTTTTATTCACATATTCAACAAACTGCTGCTAGGTTCTGGGCAAGCAAATAATAATTTTTGTTCAGACAAGGATGGCACATAAATGTCTGAGAAAGATAGGACTAAGGGAGTAGCAATTTGGTTGGAGGACAGTGCTGGGGACTTGTCTGGAATCTGCATCTGGCAAAATGCTACTTTGACAAAGTGGCTTTGGTGTGGGGTTCTGGGTGGATGGTAGTCATGACTGAGCTGCTACTCTGCACAGACATGATTGATAACCATGGTTTTCTTTGGCACAGAATCATACCCTTCTCTCTTCCTTCGCATTTTCCATTTTCAAATGGTGGAAAGAACCAGGTGGTAATATTTATTTGTTAAAATTTGAAGACAGTGAAAACTTGAAGCAGACACTGAAATGACAGTAGGGGCTTTAGCTATGCAGGAGACAGAGCAGCTCTTGTACTAGGAGTGGATAAAAGGGAGAGCAATGGGGATAGTAGACGCTGATTGCTGGTTTACAATGCTAATTTGGCAGGTTACTTGTTAAGCAGCAAAGATGACTGAAAGAAGGTGCCAAATGCTACTTGTCCTAGGGCATCAGGGCCCAGGTGTCAGGGCCCAGGTAGTGGTAGGAGTGGGGGTTTAGAACCTTTATATGGGACTGGGGGCTGCTATGTAGAAATAGCTTTCCAGAATCTGCCCACTAGGGCATGTATTTGAAGGAACATTTTGAAGGAACATTTAAGCCTAACTTGTTATAAGGATGGAGGACAAAAAATAGACTTTTTTCATCCCAAACAAAAGAGAGAAAAAATTAGTCTATATGGACAAGAAAATATGCTGATTAGTCAATTAGGACTTACTCTGATGTAAGTCCTAATAAGATCATTCCAATTACAGAGGTTCTTCCAATAGTCATTATCTCACACACACACACACACACACACACACACACACACAAATTGTACCAGAGAATTGAACCCAGAGGTACTTAACCACTGAGCCACACCCCCGCCCTTTTAAAAAGTTCTTTAGGACTGGGGATGTGGCTCAAGCAGTAGCGCGCTTGCCTGGCATGCATGCGGCCCGGGTTTGATCCTCAGCACCACATACAAACAAAGATGTTGTGTCCGCCGAGAATTAAAAAAATAAATAAATAATAAAAAATTCTCTCTCTCTCTCTCTCTCTAAAAAATAAATAAATAAAAAATAAAAATTTCTTCATTTTCAGACAGGCTCTAGCCAAGTTGTTCAGGGCCTCACTAAATTGCTGAGGCTGGCTTTGAACTTACTATCCTCCTGCCTCAGCCTCCTGAGTCTCTGGGATTACAGGTGTGTGCCACCACACGTGGCATCATTATTGTATTTAACCCAGTAATTTGGATATTATGTGAGAAAACGGAGACTTGTGGATTAGAGGACTTTCCAAGTATCATTTGTCTAGAACTTAAATCTTACCCAACCATTAAGAGTCCCTTATTTAAATGTATGTTGTAGGTAAAAAGAGAAAATCTGTTGCTTCTGACTCTTTTTTGCTTTAGAAAGTCCTATAAGCTATCTTTAATGAAAAAAAAAAACAACAACATAGAGTGTACATTTAAAAATCAAAGGGACAGTATTTTTCTGGTTTCAACTAAATATTTTCTTCCATCTTAATATAAAACTATCACAAGGGGCTGGGGATGTGGCTCAGGCGGTAGCGCGCTCCTCTGGCATGCGTGCGGCCCAGGTTCCATCCTCAGCACCACATACAAACAAAGATGTTGTTCCGCCGAGAACTAAAAAATAAATATTAAAAATTCTCTCTCTCCTCTCTCACTCTCTCTTTAAAAAAAAAAAAAAACTATCACAAAATAGTTCACTTGGCACAATAATTTTCTTAGATGCTTATTTGAATATAAAATGATCATTCATCTCTTCCCCATTCCCGTGCACAAGTTTATTTTGTTAACCAGATATATATATTTTTTTCAATTTCCATGTTCCCATATTTAAAACTAAATCGGAAGTTAAGTTGAAGTGGAACCTTATAGTGGCGATAGGACTTTGATGTAGTGTTGGCAGTGTATCTCCAGAGGAAATAAATCCCCAGACGCGGATGTGGTCCTTTCAAAGGGCTTATTTCTCTTGGTGACACAATCCCACTGTTCATAGCAAAATTCCTTTTTTTGATGATTCATGGGCAAGATTTTAGCAAAAAAAAAAAAAAAAAGGAGGATTTAGGATGAAGCTAATTATTTACATATTGTAGGATTTCTCAGAATTTGACAAAATAAATAAACACATACATACATACATACACGTACAGTTTGCCTGGAAATCTGTGGGGAAGGTCTTCCTAGGTTGAGAGAATTTTTTAAAATTTTTAACTTAATTTTATATTTTTAGTTGTACATGACAATAGAATGTATTTTGACAAATTATATATACACAGAGAGTAACTTATTCTATTTAGAATCCCACTCTTGTGGTTCTACATGATGCGCAGTTATCCTGGTCATACCTTCAAGTTCAAGGCTAGGAAAGTTATGTCAGATTAATTCTACTGTCTTTCCTATTCCCCTCCCACTCCCTTCCCTTCATTTTCTTTGTCTAATCCAATGCATTTGTATTATTCCTCTCCCCAATCTCCCTTGTTTTGGATTCATCCACAAATTAGAAAGAACATTCAGCCTTTGGTTCTTGGGGATTGGCTAATTTCACTTAGCAATGTATTTTTCAGTTCTATCCATTTACTACCCTTTGTTTCATTTTTAAATGTCATTATTTCATTCTTCTTTATGGCTAAGTAATATTCCACTGTATATGTATATACCACATTTTCTTTATTCATTCATCCATTGAAGGACGCCTAGGTTGTTTCTATAGCTTGGCTCTTATGAGTTGAGCTGCTATAAACATTAATGTGGCTACATCACTGTAGTATGCTGTTTTTAAGTCCTTTGGGTATAGATGGAGGAGTGGGATAGTTGGGTCAAATGGTGGTTCCATTCCAAGTTTTCTAAGGAATCTCCATACTGCTTTCCAAAGTGGTTGCACCAATTTTCAGTCCCACCGACAATGTATGAGAGTACTTTTCTTCCTACATCTCAGGTTGAGATAATTTGGAAAGAAGAAAGCACTGTATTTGAGAGCAATCTATAACTTAACTGTTGAGAGCCACAGCCAAGTCCGGATGGCGCCTGGCATTTTGCCAGAAGGAGTGGTTGGGAGGTGATGCCATCGAGCCATTGGGATGATGGTGATTAAGTTAAGCTGTGTATAATTATTAAGATAATGACTGATAGCTATAACTGGATGATGCTGGATTGGGACAAGCTGTGTATTCAGTTGTGTATATAAACCTCTGTTATCCGGCAATAAGGCGGCTCCTGCTACCTCGGGTGCTCGCTACTTTTGAGTTCTCGGGGAGTTCCAGTTGGTTCTTGTGGAGTTTCCGTGGAGTTCTAGAGAGTTCCCGTTGGGTTCTGACAATAAAGTAGTTCCTGTTTGAACCTACAAGTGGCTTGTGAGCTCCGGTTATTTGTGCCCAGCCAGACTGTGGCATTTAACTAGAAAAGGAGGGCTAAATTAGAATTAAAAAAAAGGTTTAAGAAATAACTTTATAAGATCAAGTCTAAGAACCGCCAAATTAGCAAGAGTCTTCTCTTACCCCACATCTTCAAGGATCTAATACATCTGATTAAATTGGGGATGGACTTATTGGATCAAAATTTTATCTTCTTTATTTGCCTGTTATGAAGATAAATCTACATCTTTCATTGGCTACCAACAGTGGCCCTACAGAATCTCTTTCCAACACTAAATTTATGTAACTAAAATAATAAATAAGGGAGTTTTAAAGATCATGTATTAGAGTGGGTTTAAACTTTTGTTTTTTTCAGAAAAAGCATTAGGACTTTCAAAGTGGTATCTTATAATATAACAGATTTGAAGAGATTTTTAATATAAATTGTTTTTATATGTTAACATTAAAATAATTCCTTATTATAATGTTACTCCAAGAGATTTCTCTTTAATACAAATATTTACAAATACAGACTCATAGAAGATGGTTACAGCCTCAGCATCCTATTTACTTCTATGTTTAGTTTTGGTTACTCAATAGCAGGAATTTTACTGATTTTTTTTTTCAGTGCTGAGACTTTGCACATGCTAAGCATGTTCTCTACCAAGGACACCTCCCCCCCACACACACACACACGCACCGTTATTTTAACTATTTTTAAGTGTACAATTCAGGGAATTAAGTACATTCACAAGTTGTACCACTATCACAACCATCACTACTATTCATTTCCAGAACTTTTTTTTTTTTAAGTACTAGGGATTGAACCCAGGGGTGCTCTACCACTGAGCCATATCCACAGCCCTTTTTAGTTTTTATTTTGAGATAAGGTCTTGCTAAGTTGCCTAGGTAGTTCCTGAGTAGTGAGGGTTACGGGTGTCTGACACTGCATGTAGTACCTGGCTTCAAATCATTTGCCTTTGATAATTGTTAGGCAGCTAAAAATGAAATTGGTGGGACAAAGTGCCACCAGCCATAGTTAGGTCATGGTGGGATTAGACTCTCTTAGAGCATCAGTCAACCTTTTGTCACTGTGACCAAAATACCTGACATAAACAACTTGGAGGAGGAAAGGTTTATTTTGGCTCATGGTTTCAGAGCTCTCAGTCCATGGTCAGCTGACTTCATTGCTTTGTGCCTGGGGTGAGGTGGAATGTCACGGCAGAAGGACCTGGTGAAGGAAAGCTGTTCAGCTCCTGGCATCCCAGCAGGAGGGAGGATAGATGGAGAGAAATACAAAGATAAAGAGAGGGGAAGGGTCTAGGGACAAGATATAGTCCCCAAGGGCACACCCTCAGTGACCTACTTCTTTCAACTATGCCTCACCTGCCTATGGTTTCCACGACCTCCCAGTTGGCCATTCAAATGAGTAATTCATCAAATGGATTAATCCACTGATGAGGTTAGAGCTGTCATAATCCAATCCGTTCCCCAAAGCCCTCCCTCTGAATTTTGTTGTCTGGGGACCAACCCCTCAATCTTGGTCTTTGGGGGGCACTTCTTATCCACCTCATAACACTTGGTCACTGAACAATGCTGCTTTTCTGTTCTACATTTCCATCCCAAGTAGCAATGTCTTTTCATGCTTTTAATCTCTTTTTTCTTTTTTGTGGTCCTGATGATGAAACCAAGGGCCTTGTGCATCTTAGGCAAGTATTCTACCACTGAGCTGCACCCCCAGCTCTGGTTTAGTCTCTTCAAAGACACTTTCTACTCATGCATAGAAACATTTCATCTTTCCTCTGCCTGAAAAATGCAAAGTCAAATGTGGTGGGTGAAAACCTACCGTCTCCTCTTGAGGTTTTACTGAAATTTGTCAAGGCCTGTCTAGTCTGGTCTTAGAATTATCCTTCATCAAAAGCAAATCTAAGAGATGACAAGAATTGGGGTAAACATTTCAAATATCCAAGAGAGTAATCTGGTTGACAACATTTGCTCTCTTCTCCCCAAAGTAGCTGCTTATGGCAGGCTCAGATCATCATTCCCCCTCCATCCACTTCATCCACTTTTCTGCTCAATCAGGCTTAACTCAGTGAAATTTATTAGCAACTACCAGGTACCACAGACATTTATGCCAAACAATTAGTTAACATTTATTGAAAATCTACTATGGGCCCAGAACTGTGATGGGTACTTCACATATTATGTTCTCTACACAATCCTATGGGATAGGCATTGCTATTGTGTCCACTTTAGAAAGAAGGAAATTGCTGCAAAGGGAGCTAAGATCACACAGGTGCCCAGCTAACCTGCTTCCAAGGCAGCACCTCCCTACAACCTAGTTCTATGGTGGAACTCACACATCAGGTGTAGTCCAAACTTCCTGAGGACCCCCCCCCCCATGCCACACAAGTGGAGCTCCCAAGAGGGCTCTTCGAAAAACAAACTGATCTTGTTTTCTCAAACCTGCTGGAAACTGATGAGGCTTGAGTTGGATTTGTTCTTTGTAAAGTCCCTGTCAGCATAATTATCCGGGGCTTGAAAAAGGATCAGAGGGACCCCTGGGTGCTGGCTAGCAGACTTTCTGGAAATTATTGGTTTTTATGGAGGTATGCAACTTTGATTACCTTAGCTTGATTCTATTATTTTATAGTTTTGTGGGGATAGAAGGTAAGTTGTAAAAAACTGATAACAATGCAGTTGGGTCCTGTCTCTAATGATTTCAATACATAGTGTCTTTTGTTTTGGAAATGGCATAAATTTTATCTGGTAGAGATGTAATTGATTTCTACCTAGTAGATAACCCAAAACACTACATATTTTTCTCTATGCGCTGTTAACCAATTTTCAATCTATTAGTCAATTCATATCAGCTTTCCATGTTGCCTGCATATATGTTTTTCAAATTGTCCTTTGAATTGGTTTTTTGCATTTTTTTCTGGGTCCCTCGTGAATTAAATAAAATCTTTAGCACATGTTCATTTTACATTTGTATGAGAGTCATGATTTTACCTTTTGAAAATTTTATCCACCCCAAGTGTTAAGGGGTGGATAAGAAGTGCCCTCCAAAGACCAAGATTGAGGGCCTGATCCCCAGACAACAAAATTCAGAGGTAGGGCTTTGGGGAATAGATCATTAGGTCAAAAAATTGAAGATGAATATAAAGCATAGGGATAAAATAACTAGAAAGCAAAGGCAGCCAGAGAAGGTAAAGGGTTTACCCATTTCTGGAGGTGCAGAGAGAGCAGTGGTACATGTGTGTTTAGCATGCACAAGGCCCTGGGTTCAATCACCAATACTAACAATACAAAAACAATAAAATGTCAACTTTCAATGTCTTAGACTTATCCCTTAAAGCATTCCTACTTAGTGCTGTGGCATCTCATTCATGCTATACACAGTCCTTATCACATAAAAGGTGCTCAATAAATGGCAAAGGTGCTAGTTTGAAAAATAAGACGCATGCCCAGGCATATGCATGTGCACACACACAAAAGGAATAAATGGAAACTAGGAAAAACCATGAAGACATCATGTGAAAGTAACTTGTAAGGATGACACTGATGCTGAGTTCAATTTTTAAAAGCGTGATGGGAGCCTTTGGGGAATAGAAATACATTTAAAAACACTAATCATTCCTGCAAAATCCTTCCTCTGGGCTTTTAGGGCTAGAGAGGGTCAGGAGGACATTTCTCTCAGGGAGAGGAGCTCACACGAACAAACCAAGTCTCTCGCCTCCTACTGATTGCCACCAGAGAGTTTTAAATCCTGCAAAGGAGAACGGGCTCCCTCCACCCTGCCGGGCTCCCGCCAGCACTCAGGAAGCAGGCTTCCCATGGCTTGGCCCTGGTCTTCTCGGGAACCTCCAGCTTGGCCAGGCTGGCCCTTCCCCTATACCTCCTTCAGAGTGCCTGTGTGTTCCCGTGTTCCTGTCTGGAGCACGTACAAATCTGGAGACCAAGGTGACATTAGTTTTTTCACAGATGGCCTTTTTCTGCTGACCGTGTCATTTCAGGGGACAATTTCACCAGATGAAGTAGCAACCATCCCAATATTCATCCAGCCTGACTCCAGAAAGAGCCCTGGTCCCCAGAGTTCACCTGGCGTCCCATTTCTTCCAGTCGCCTTAAAGAAGGGTTGTTTTTAAGTCCAACACTTTAACAGTAGACATTCTGTTACTATTGCCATTGTTATTTTGGTGCTGGGGACCCAACCAGGGCACTGTACATGCTAAGCACGCGCCTCTTACTGAGCTACACCCCCAGACCCAAAGTGGACGCTTAAAGTTGAGCACAGTTTTAAAGTCATCATGTCACTAAGTATTTCTTTTGAACCATAAAATCTGTGTGGTTGGGAGAGGAGATGACAATTGTGATCTGTCAAGACACCTCCTGCCTGGGTGGTTTTTCTCTGGACCACTGACTGCCACGTTACTTAACCACACCGTGAGTCACAGCATCTTCCTGGGGTTTAATTTCTTCCTCTGGAGGTCTTAGGACTTGTTCCCTTCCTACCCCACCAGGTTGCTGGGAGGTGTAAGTAGTCCTAGGATGCGAGGTCCTCACCTTTGCATTTTCTTCATGGGGAAAACAGGTACTGCAGAGACCCAGAGCCCTGTCTCCTGTCATCCTGCCAACAAGTGGCGAAGCTGAGATTTGAACCCAGGTCCTACGCATTTCAACTGAATCTGCTCAAGATGCCAAAATGTTAGAAATAACAGGGTGCAGCAAGAAATCAAACACGTGCTCAAAAGTGGGTGGGCAAGACCAACCGTTATTTCTGGCAAAAGGGTGTGCTACCCAAACCTGGCTAGCAGGTGCACTTGGGCGGCAGAGCACCTGCTTAGATCTCTAACCTACCCCAGCGCTGCCCTTCACCCTGATTGGAGGAGTTCGGGCTATCGTCTACGCGATTGGCTAATTTTAGAATTAGGGCGGGCAAAAGGGAAGGGCTACAATTGGATCCAGTTTAAGGCGGAATACTAAATTCTGAAAATGGACCCCCAGACTTTCTGTTTCTCACCCAAGTACCAACCTGGGTCCCAAATAAGTCAGGGAAGGGCAGCGCAGTGCCAAGAGCTTGGCTATAGTCAGACGCGCCAGAGTTTGTCTGACACCTTTTCTTTGATGTACAGCAAGGTAGGTGACGTTCTGTGACGTTCGGTTTCTTCATTTATGAAATATCGATGATGACATTTAACTCACCAGTTTCTTGTAACTCTTAACTGACAACCTGGCCATGCCCTTATCACACAAATACTATCTTTGCGCCTTGTAATCCTGTCCCTCCTATGTTGGAAGCAATCTCCTGGATCAAAAAAAAAAAAAAAAACAAAAAAAAAAAAAAAAACAAAAAAACTATACCTTCCCAGATCTTCTTTTGGGTTTCAAAAGAACTCCTGAAATTCATTCATTATCTAATACATACTTATTGAGCACCTACTATGTGCTGGTTTAGATGCTATGGATGTGGCAGTGACCAAAGTAGCCCAAATTCCTTACTCCCTGGAGTTTCCATTCTAGAAGTTAGGGAGCATGAGGGGCGGGCAGATGGCAGAAGATATGTAATGCATATAATGCAGGTGGACAGGATGCTAGGAAGTGACAATTTTTGCAGAGGAAACCAAAGCAGGGCAGTGGATCAGGCTACCTCAGGGGTGGGGCTGCACCTGTGGTCAGGAAAGACCTGACAGGGTAGCCTCTGAGCAAGGACCCATGGGTGACCGGGGAGTGGGTCATGAGCAAGCTCTTTCCCCCCAAACCAGAGATGACACAGCACCTCCAGGAGAGGCAGTCCGGGCCTCTGGTGATTCCGAGGGAGATGTCAGAGGCAGTACCTAGGCTGTGTTCTGCTGGACGGAAGAGGAAAGAACCTTCAGTGCATTGAGCTCTGAGTTCCAAGAGGGTGGCTGCAAGGGGCGCCAGGAAAGGCTGTGGTTACCACGGATGAGAACAAGCTGCCCACTTCCCCACGGCTCCCCGGCAGCCTAGAAGGGGAGCAGGCTGCAGCACAGATAGCTCCCAGCCCAGATCCTCTAGGCTTTTCTGCAGGAGGGTGCGAATCCCCAGGCACAAATGGACTCCCGGGTGGCTCTTCCCTGGACCAGGGCCATTTATGCTCTTTCTAAAATTCCAGAATGGCCTTGGAAATGCACACCCCTCCTGCTGCCGACCGACTTCCTTTTAGTCAGCCAGGGCTGGAAGACCTTGGTCCTTGCTCTCTGCCAAGGCCAGGAGGCTCTCTCTGCTTTGAGATGTCTTACCCTCCTGTGGGTCGCCAGTCAGCTACCCAGCCTTGGAAAACAGGGAGTTTTGGGGAAAAAAAGAGTCACTTGGATTTTATAAAGTGGTGACTACTGTGGGACTTTCTGTAATTAAACCTAAATGCCACTTTCCTCCTAAAGCTCGGGGGTGAGGTAACGGTTCTCTTGAATGTCAACTCAGGAAGTTTTACCCAAGAAAAAGGAGGTGGGGGAGCGGTGTTTGCCAAATCAGGAAATGTGAATTAACTGACAAGGAACTTAAAAAAAGAGAGAGAGACTGAGGCAACCAGAAGGGAAGTGGGAGAGAGCAAGAGGTAGTCTGCCCCATACATGAGTAAACTTGGGAAATGCAGGCCGATTTTCATTTCATGTACATTTCATTGGCTGAAACTTCCTTTTTATTGTGGATTGCTTTGAAAAACTTGGAGGAAAAGTAAAATCCCAAACTAGGCACAGTCTCTGTGAAAGGAAAACCTAAGGTATTAGCAGGGATTCCAGCCCCTGCCATGTAAACACCACCTTGGGCATGGAAACTTTGCTCCCAGAGCTGCATGAGTCCCCTAACCACAGCCTGCTGCAGGACGTATGGTTTTAAACAATGGATACATTATGTACATCAAACATGAGTCTCCTCCGCTCAGCAGCCCTCCCCTGGTATTAGACCTACCTCATGGTTGCAAACGTAGCCGGCACGCCCCAAGGACAGAGAAAAGAAAGCCCTGTTTTTAAGCAGGTGTTCAGGAACCAAGAGGAATGAATCACTTTGGAAAAAAATGAAGGCAAAATGCAGGTTTGTCTGTCACCAAATCTGCAGTGAGTTTCAGAAAATACCATTCATCTTTTTGTTCCCTCTTTCTTGTAAGAATATCCTGGTTTTATTAAGAAAAAGAAGTCAGTTTATCTACACAAGGTTTTTTTTTTTTTTTTTTTTTCCAAAGAGTTTTTGCTCTGGAACCCCACCCCCCCCCACTCTTCCTCATTTCCAGACTCAGTCCTGGTTAGGGCTGTCTTAGTCAAGAGAGATTTGAAGGGACACAGAAAGTGACCCAAGACATTGGCACTGCAGGGATCTTGAGTGTGCATGTGTCACCATGCCTGTGTTCACGCACGACTTCGTGTGGCTGCACATGTGTGGTGGCAGTGATACTGCATAGAATGAATCAAGGGACATCATAGCCTATATGTTGAAGTCTCATGGGTCTTTCCAAATTGATAAGCCTGTTTTCACACAGGAGGCCGCGATGCAGATAAAGATAAAACACACTCCCGGCTAATTGGAACTGGGTGTGATCAAGGGGGATGTGGTGCTTAGCAAGGACTGGGTCAAGTATCTGAGACACTTGTAAAAAAAATCTCAGAGGTCCCACCCCCAAAGGTTCTGACTCCATTGTCCCGTGTGGAGCTGGGAATGAGCATTTTAACCAATACCCCAGTGAGGCTAAGCACATGCTAAGCAACACCAGCTTACTCTATCGGCCCAGTTCTTCCTGTCCCCACACAATGATCACTTAACTTGTGTGTTCCTTCCTACAGAGATCCTGGATCCTTCCTGAAAATAAACGTTAGTTTTGCCCTAAGTAGTTCAACATGCCAGCTTGAACCCTTGGTTTGAGACGCCATTCTCTTCCTTCAGTGGTTGCTCACCTGGTTCTCACCCTTCAGTCCTTCTCTCCAATTTTCCTCCCTCTACCTCCTTACCTCTTCCTCCTTTTCCTTAGTTTAGTTCAAGAAGCCATTTTCTGAGCTTCCACTCAAGGTTGAGCAGCTGAGGTGATAAGCATGAGTGCTCACGCAGGGGCTGAAGTCAGGATTGGAGCCACAGATCAGACAGACCAACCGGGAGAGCTCCATGTTGGGAATACTGACCGGGACAGTGGGGACCTTCCCAGCAGGCACCTGGGAGACAGGCCCAGAGGGAAGTGTTCTCTAGAACCTGGGTTGAAGAGTGCCAAGGGTTTTCCAGGTAACTGAAATCTCTCGTCCAAGCATCCCACTTTCAATCCCACCAAACTAACTCCTCTTACACGCAGTTTTCTAATGGCCAGTGTGCTAGAATAGCCCAAGGAGCCATCACTCTGAGAAAAAGATCCAAGACATCACTGAAATGGTGACAAGAATGTCCAAGAATTGATCACAGAAGTTAGTACATGGAATGTGTTCTTAACAGATTTTCTAAATATAGATTTTCATTGTTCCATTTGCATGGAAAGGTGGATGAAGCAGAGGATTTAGAGACGTTTACCTGCAGCCACCATCCCTCCAACGGCCTGTTCCCTCCCTTTCAGCCCCTTTTGACCTTGGATAAGGCACTGGATTTTTGGTTCTCAACTTGTAAGGAAGGAGTGAAGAAGACCTCTGCTACCAGCTGTTTGACAGTGACCCTGAGATTAATGCAGTCACCTGAGCTTGCTGGGTTGTGAATAACACATGTGCCTTTACCAAGGAAGAGAGGGAAGCCGAGGAGGCACAGTTCACTTCACTGTACTCCTTGCTGGCTAATTAGAAAACAGAGTCATTAAGACTCAGGCCCAGAGAAAAAGCCCACAGCGTGAAAAGAGACCAAAGAGAATTACATCATTTCCTCTGACTCTTCCCTAAGGGCATCCTGGTATTGGAGAGAATGACTCAGGCCATAGAAATGAAGCAAAACAGACCAATTTCCAATACTGATTATTTTGGACCACAACCTTACACAGAAGAGGAGGATTTTTTTTTTTTTTTTTAAATAAAGGAGTGAGGCAAACAAAGAGCATGGTTTTCTGACTGGGCTGAAAATAAAACAGAGAGAAGCGTAAGTTAAATCATAACATGTGCTGTTCTTTTCCTTCTCTCTGTAAAAAACCAAAACAACTTACAGATACCCAATGAAGTATTGGGTAAAATCTTAGATTCCAGAACATTCTTGAAAATGTAAGTATTACTTTAGGAGCTTTTGTGTGTGTGTGTGTCTGTGTGTGTGCTTATTTATTTATAAATATTTAAATACATATATAGTGTGTATATTTCACCTTGAACAAATATTTGACACTGTTTTTTGGTTTCCAACTTGTAAGGAAGGGATAAAGAATACCTCTGCTTCTAGCTGTTTGATAGTGATACTGAGCTATATGCACCAATTCTGGCAAAATTACCAGATTCTTAAAATATATGTCCCCCCCCCCCCCCTGTCACTTCATATATTACTGGAAATTGAACCCCAGGGCCTTGTACTTGCTAGGTTCTACCACTGAGCTACATCAATAGTCCAAGAGTTTATTTTTTTAATTTACTTTTTATTATTATAAGATTATCAGATGTAATTGGGCTGATGAATTAAGCTGGAAGATCTTTTTATTATGACTTCTGCAAGTAGCTGTTCCTTTTACATTGAATCTGTAGTTTCCTGCCGCGTGAATGCCTCATTAACTCCATTCCTTTGTCTCCAGCAATAGGCTGCACATACAAATCTTTCGTTCAGTGCAGGTGATGATAGAATACTGACATTTACATACGAAAACAAGTTGATTCTTTCAGTTGATTCAGATACACTCCAAGGAACCCAGGAAAAATCCCTGGGCAGTATCCACGGCAAATTCCTAAGTTGGGAGTCTCTTGTTCCAGTCCTTGAGTCTCACTCTGGAGACTGGACTCTGGATGAGCCTCGTCCCATCTCCAAGCCCCACCCTTCAGACTCTAGAGCACACACAAGCTAAGGCAGCCCTGGGGAAAATGAGGTTCTCTTGCTTTGACAGCTTGAATGGAGAAGTTCATTAAACCTCACTGAGCCCTAGGAAGAAGAGCGCCCTCACCTCCTCTATCTTGAACTCAAGAGAAGAGACAATCAATCACCTGCTATTTGCATCATCAGAAAAATACCAGCTTGAAGGCTGTTTGGGTTTTACAAATTAATGATGTGGGAGAGAAGGAGAGAACCTCTATGGAAATTTTGCAACAAGATGATGGTTAAGAGGTTCAGATTAGGCAATGATATTTGGAAAACTTCTTTGATGATGCCCATTTTTACCTTGAGGACAATTTTATCTGGGAATTGTGTTTCCACCACTGAAATGTTTTGTTTGTTTGTTTGTTTTTCAGCAGATGCTTGATCTTGAGCTCAATGGCTCATAACTGTCCCCTCCTAAATGTCACATGTGCATTCATCCACCCAGTGATGGGGTTCAGGACAAGCTACCCTAAAGTACAGCACCTTGGCATTTGAGGAAACAGCAGAAGCAGGGCTGTCACCACCATCCCTTCCTCCTAAAGCAGCTCACAAAAACCTCAGAAGCTGTGAAGGAGGTGATAGGCCCCTCCCTTGGGTCACAGAAAGCAATCTGAACAAACAGGCCTTGTTACATTTCCCCCAGTTTATTATCCTGAGATCACATCCTTTTCCCATCTTATTTCTCTACAACTTAGGAAAGACTTAAGTAAATTTGTATGCCTTTCTCTTTCTGTATCTCTCCTTTAAAATTTTTTTAATATTGTGACAAGGTCTTGCTATGTTGCCCAGGTTGGCCCAGAACCCCTGGGCTCAGACCACCCGCTCCCACACCACTGCCCCTGTAGACCAGACCCAAGTTGCTGGGACCACAGGTGAGAACTGCTGCTTTTCTCTTTTTTAATCTATCTTTTGTTATGGGTGCCTCAGCCTTGAACCTTGGTTCGGTGAGAAAAAGATATTTTTTTCTCTCTCCACATCTGTCAAGCCATGTTCTATTTCTGGGGGGCAGACTGTGCTAAACAGCATGTTAAGTGCTGTGAGCACCACAGGGAATCTGATGTGATAGGAAAACCTGCCAGGGGAGAAAGACTTGATAAGTTGGCAAAGCATAAAACACCTTTGACAGTAGGCAGAGGACCGGGGAAGCACCGGGACCACCCTGGGGGTTAGGGGCATCTCCAAGTGAGATGGAGTAGGAAAAAATAAAGTCAAAGCTTGGTGGAAAGGAGACGAAAGGAAGAAAAAGGAGGCCAACTTTAATCAGAAATCCTGTGATCAAGTTCCTCATAACCTTTCTCCCAGCTTGTCACTCCTGAATTCTTGAGAAATCTGTAAATCTCAAAGTCACTGTAAATTCACTCACTTATGAAAATTGCCGTGTGCACTATGAATTAGCCTGTGCAATGTACTACCACAGGTATTCTCAGACTAGATTGGACAAAGGGAGACACATGTTATAAGAAATCTGTAACATTGGGTACACTGCAAACATCACTCGTTGATCAGATAGAGGAGACAAAGTTGATCTTAAAACCCTGACAATGGCCAGACCACCGTAAACCATCTTGGGATCACCAGGCTGACACCATCCCCATGCCCAACACTCAAAAGTTTCCTTTTCAAGAAGAACTGGAGACCCTAGAAATGTCTGCCCTCTCTCTGGGTCTCCCCACGATCGCCAGCTTCTGTCTCTGAGCTCAGACTGCTTTGTCTTTGTGCTGTAGGTCTGTCTGCACCTCACTGCCCAGTGAGAAGAAATTCTTTTCTGCCAAGGACATAGTCATCTTGAGTTGAGGTCCCTTCTTCTGGACCTCCACAGAGATACAGGAAGGAAACAATAAACCAAGCCTCAAGGCCATGCGCAGTGAACCACAAGGCCTGGGCTCAGCTGAGCATCAGTGCTTCTGTGTGGCTGGATTGCGGAGGAGAGGGGGACAGGGTGGTGCCCGAGCAGCCGAGCGAGCACAGGAGAATAGCGGTGCAGGAGAAGCCAGAATCCCAGACACAGACGACAAGGAGTCGGAGAACCACTGAATTTTCAAGTAAAGAAAATGAAAGGATTTGATGCACCATTTAGAAAGAGGCAAAGAGGAGAATTAGGAGGTGCTCCTGTGCCCCAGATGGCCACCAGAGAGCTATGCTGATAACCTACTCCTTGGTTCATTCTACTCCCCTATGTTGAAGCTCCTGGGGACCAGGTTATGAGCAAAAGGGCATCTTCCCTCACAGAGCAAGCAGACATTAATAGTCTACCTGTACAAACAAAGGGAAAATGAGAACCGCGTGAGATGCTGTTGTAGTAGAAACTCATTTCCCTCCAAATCTGTTGTTTGCCTCTTTGCCACACAGACAGCTGAACTACATTCCCCAGGTTCCCTTGCAGTGGGGATGGCCACGTGACTTCAGTCTAGCCAATGATAGTAGAAGTGATGGGGGTGGGAATAATCAACTGGAAGGACCCTGGGCACTTGCCTGTGCACTGACATCCTGAGCCCGGGGCCCAGGACTGTTAGGTGAACAAGGCATACTGGCTAAAAGAAGATCAAGGACAGACTGTAACTGGGTCTAGTTACCACATCAACTTAGCGTACCATAATAAATACACACACACACACACACACACACACACACACTAAAAGAAAGGCACAGGCAAAATGGAAGCACAAAATTGTGACCTGACATAATCTGAGGAAGAAAAGTCAGAAAGGTTTCATTGTGGAATGCTAAAGATATACAGACTTCACGGATGGATAGAAGGGGACAGTTCAAGATATACAATAAACAGGAGCAGAACAGGATGTGCAGCGGCAGAATTAGATCCCATGCAGGCATCTGCTCTAGGAAACCTGAGGGATGACGGTTTGGGCATAAGAGCAGATAAGAAGAAGAGGTTTGGGGGGAAGAATGTAAGGCCAGCTGTGGACGTGTGAAGCCGTGGTGCCTGAGGAGCGCACTAGAGATGTGAGACGGTTGGGAGTGGGATGTTGAAACTTAGCAGGGAGGAAATGTGTGACATACAGACCCTAGAGAGTCAGCTGCCTCTGAATAATGGTTGGAACAAGGGAAAGGAGCAGATGATGCAAGGAGATAGAGTAATATCAAAAAAGAGAAAAAGAAACAACAGGCAGAGAGTCAAGAATGAACTCCAACGGAAGGCCAACAGAAAGGAAGAATTGAGGAAGCAAAGTCTTCAAAGAAGGCTCAGGGGAAGCAATTGAAGTGGCAAAAGAAAACTGGAGGGGAAAGCTATCCCAAAAGCCAAGGCAAAGATGTTACATCTCTATTTTCAGTTTAGATTTTGATAGAAGTAGAACAATTTTTTTTCTCTTACGCCAAAAACAATTTTGCATAAGAGGAAGGATTCTGGAGTGAGACAAATTTTAGGATAATCACAAAACATTTCTAGATTAGACACTTAGAGTTCTGATTTAAACTGATTGAAAAGTTTTACAGAATGACAAGGAATTTAAACACATGCTTTATAAATTTTGGCTAAAACCATGCATTTGTGTGTGTGTGTGTGTGTGTGTGTGTGTGTGTGTGTGTGTGTGTTTTACATTGAACCCAGGGTTTCACGCATGCTAGGCCAGTGCTCTACCGCTGAGCTACACTTCTAGTCCTGTACATGATTTTTTACTCAAAGCATTGGTGTGTCACATACTTGGTCCGGATAAGAGCATTCAGCGTCTTTGGGTATTATTTGGGTCCCTGTTGCTGTTAGAATAAAGCTGAAGGTAGAAGTAACTTTAAAAGTATAGTAAAATATTCCAAGCAAGAAAAATCTAATTTGGACCCCAAGTTCCTTTCATGTGGTTTTTGCTTTTTCCCTTTGATTTTGCAAAGTTGTTGAAAACTGATTGCATTTGGAATCATTATAATGACCAAAAAAGGATCTGACCACTTCCCTCTCTTCTTCCCCTTTATCCTCATTTACTTTTCTCAGTTCTCTTACCTTTGACCAGGGGATGGAGCCTTCCTCATTTCTTCTCTACTTCCCAAAGCCCAAATTAGCTCCTCTGGTTGGCATAACACATTTTCTTAAGGAGATTATAAAAATGCTTTCCTGGCCTTTTCTTCTGCCTTTGTCCCCACCGCCCCCATCTTAAAAACTTCTCTTCCTCTTTCTGTTCCTCCATTCATCTCAGCTCATCTCCTCATGATGAATCTTTTTTCCCCCTCTCTGTCTCATCTAACTTTTTTTTTCCTACTCAGTTTCCTCATCAGCAATTTCATTTTACCTCTTCTGCCTTCAAATCATTTCTTGTTTCTTTGCTTCTACACCTTGTTCTATTTCCTGTGGCGCAGGGTCACCACAGTTAGTGTAATATTTTCCGCATTTCCCAAGTGGTGTTTCAACTTCTTCATCTCTAAGGTAAACCATGACAGTGCCTCTTTCTATGCACCCCGCCACTAGTTTTCATACCTTTTATATACAATATATTGTCTTTGGTAGTTTAGAGAATAAAATATAGGTCATTATCTCTGCTTTCAAGTTGTTTATCATAAACAAAAAGTCATGGTTTTCTTAAATAATCACAGCAGATGTGCATGCACAAATGGTTTAGGTAATGATGGAGAAATGAGGAAGGTTCAGGTGCCCAGGGAAGGATTCAAGGGCTATAAGAGGAACTGCAAACAGGGACTGAGAAAATACTTCAGCATCACTAGGATCTCAGGGAAGTATGAGGGAGCAGAAGAGTGGCATTTCAATGAAGAGCCCTGCAAACATACAAAACCCTCTGCCACTACAAAGTGTTTCTATTTTTGTTTCCTTGAAAGTCGTCACCATCAAAAAGGTGCCTTCAACAACCTCCATTGCGTAACCATTTTGAAATGTGGGGTTTGTCAAAGCTGCTGGGTGACAGCAGAATCAGCAGGTAACAGCTGCTCTTTTGTATTCTGAGTCAACTACAATTTTTGACCATAGATTTAACAAGTAAGAGAATTGGGGATCAAGAGCATAAAAATTTATGTTCCAAAGTTTAAATCCATTTTGAGTATACTACAGCTAAAAAATGGAATTATAGCCAAAGTCTACAACAAGAGAACAGTTGGCAGTGGCCCTTTGTTTTTACTTTTTACCCTAAAGATTAATATTGTTTTTTCTTAGAAAGATTAGGGCCATTAGAACATTAAAGATTTGCATTTGTGCTAGACAAACCACACAAAGTGTCCACCATTCTCATGATTCATTTTCTGAAAATAGAGGTCCATGCTTTGTTCTATCTAATTCTGCCACCTTGGCCACAGCTGAAGGACTCAGAAATGTTCTTACCCTAGAGATGGAGGGATAGGCACTTGTCTATAAACTTTGAGATGGCCTGATGTAGGAGCTTTGCACAATGGGATCACAATTTCTTGGGTCTACTCAAGCACCCAGACAAATTCTGTCTTCCTAATGCAATTTGATTGTGAACCTTCCAGAAAAGAACTTGGGTGGAAAATATAGTCAGGCAGGAGAGGAGATCCCCAGGGTAGAGGCAGAAGAGAGAATAGGTAGGAGAGAAGAATAGAAAGAAATCAATCATGGTGAGCAAGTTGAGAGACAGGAGACAAGCCGAGAAGCCAAGCCACAATCAGGAGGACAGACAGATCTGCTGTTGAATGAATGACCAGAGCTACTAGTGCAACCCGAAGAAAATGGACAATATTCCATCAGACTTGGCTGTCCAGCTACTGGGACCATTTCCTGGCCTTCCTCACTCCCCCGGTATACCTACAACAAATTCCTCTACTAACTGCCATAACACAAATATGTCTGTTTCTTCTTACAGAAAGAATTTAACTAGCAGATTATGTCTTTGTACCAAGTCACCGTGTGAAGAAAACACACCTTTTTGGATCCTGGCCATAACCTGGTGAAGTTTAACCACAACTGAGATCAAAATCAAATCTCAGATTGTCTAGGTCACTCAGACTGCAGAACCTGGGTCCAGCCTTCTCTACTTTTTGGTTCCTCTGTCTTTGAATGTCTCTATACCAGTTAGTTTTGAGATGGCAAGGGATATAGGGAAAAGATAACTCAAGGTAGCAATTTGGTATTTTTTCCAACAGTTTGATAATAGAAAAATAGAAACTAACGAGTGGAGGATATGACATAAAGAGGTAACCTAAGTATTGGGTTAAGAGTGTGCACTTGATTTTGAACATGAGCATGACTTATCTTCTCTACGACTCAAGTTTCTTTACCTAAAGAACAAGAATAATAATAGTATTTCATAGGCTAGTTCTGGAGTTTATAATAACTTACAAAATATAATAGGCTTAGAAAAGTGCCTGCAATGAAATAATATCTTTTAACATAGGTGATTCTCATTATTATTTACCCCTTAGAACTATTGTGGGTATTAAATAGGATAGTGGAATTAACATATGTGGTTTAGTACTTGACACATAAACTAAGCAAAAATTAGCAGTTTTGGAGCTTTGTGATAGAGTACTTGCTTAGTATGAGCAAGGTTCTGGGTTTGATCCCCAGCACCATGAAAAAAAAAAAAAAAAAAAGAGCAATTACTATAGTAGCAGCATAGCAACTAATACTAGAATTCCTAAAATATTTTGTCAGTGAATGGATTGATTTTATATTCCAGTCTACCATGTTCTGTGACCAGGTGAGCATTGATGATTGAAAGTGGCCAGATACCTACAGCGTCTCTTAAAGGCAGAATGTTGTGATCAGAAAAGTCTAGAGCCATCAATCAGGAGCTCAGAGATTTAGTTTCAAGATTCAGCCCATTACGTGTCCTTGGCCTGCACTAGGAAATTATATGTCCTTGGCTTGGTCATTTGATCCCACTGAGTTTCAATTTTCTCATTGTTAAGAGAACCTCAATGGGGCTGGGGATGTGGCTCAAGCGGTAGCGCGCTCGCCTGGCATGCGTGCGGCCCGGGTTCGATCCTCAGCACCACATACCAACAAAGATGTTGTGTCCGCCGAAAACTAAAAAATAAAAGTATTAAAAAAATTCTCTCTCTCTCTCTCTCTCTCTCCTCTCTCAATCTCTCTTTAAAAAAAAAAAAAGAACCTCAATGTTCTTCCAGCTCATAAATGTTCCTATTGTAAGTCTTCATGTTGTTTTAAATTTTAAAATCTTGATTTGTAGATGTGCATTTAAAAGCAAATTAAAATCTGTTCTCGCAACTAATACTGACTTCAGTTTTTCTAGACATGAAATAAATTATTCTTTTTATTTCTTGAAACTGTTTTTTCCACAGTATCGGGAATGAGGTTTAATGTAAGTTAAAGTGTATGACGTTACTACCTAATCATCATATTATTTTGTAATGTATACTTCTGGTGTATTATAAACTAAGTAGCCAAAAAAGTTAAGCAAGTATAAGACTAGTCATCTTAATTATGTATGGACTAGATATAGTAATTTAGAAACTGGTTCTGGCAATAGAAGCAGTCCTTAACTTTCTACTAGGGGATGTGTTTCAAAACCCCTGGTAAATGCCTAAAACTACAGCTAGTACTGTACCCTATATAAAAATGCAATGTTTTTTCCTGCATTCCCGGTAACATTGCCACATAATAGTGGTTAATTTGTCTTCTTATGTTATATGCATTACTGTCCTCCTTGAATTATTACTCTTGCATTTGGGGGGTCATTATTAAATAAAATAAGGATTTCTTGAACTATGAAACTACAACTGTCCACTTGATAACAGATAGCTACTAACAGGTGAGCAGCATAGACAGTATGAGTACACTGGATAAAGGAATGATTCGCATCCCAGACAAGATGGAGTGGTACAGCACAAGATTTCATCATGCTCCTCAGAATGGCTCAAAATTTAAAACTCATGAATTGTGTGTATTTCTGGAATCTTCCACTTAATATTTTCAGTCTGTGGTTGACTGTGGGTAACTGAAACCCTGGAAAGCAAAATCCCAGATAAGCAGGAACTGGTGTTGAAAATGTCATTATCAGTCTTTCTTATTATCTGCAGGGACGTTATCATATGAGGAGATTTTTATGACATTCTTGTCCTGTCAGTTGCATCTGGATTTCTCCAGAAACATCACACCAGTTAAAAATCTGTGCAGCTATTTCTTTTCCCCAGCAGCCGGAGATCCTTCTATTTCACATTTGCAAAGGCAGGGTTGGGCTGTGGCTTGGCAGTAGAGGGTGTGGTTTTGATGGGGTTGGCTAGGCAAGGGAAAATAAACACTACAACATGTGGTTGTGATGACAATTTCGTGTCTAGAGACCATCGTACATCCTGGGGAGCTCCATGTTTATGCATCAAATATCTTCCACTTATTTAGAACTATTCATGAATCCAAGAGATGCGGTAAGAAAGTAAGTAAGGGGAGGGGTGGTGAGGAGCAGGGGGAGGGTGGTGAGGAGCAGGGAGACTAATATTTTAATATGAACCATGGAAATAGAAAACAAGAAGGCCCCTTAAAGATCATCTAGGGCAGCTTGCTAATTAATTATTCATAAAGGAGATTGAGGCCCAAAGAGATTCAGTACCTGCCCCGCTACTCAATAACAAAACCAGGATTAGGACATAGGTGATTTCAGAAGCATTTTGTGACTTCTGTGCATGGTTGTCACATAGGCATTAAGAGAAAAGATACTCCTGCAACTTACATTCTAGTGCTATTGCATAAACTAGTTACTGAACATATGGCAAAAATGAAATCAGAGAATTGAGTGCCTGAAAGAGAAAAAAACACGGTGTTGAACCCAGGGTGATGGCAGGTGCATTGAGGAAAGGCTTCTCTGAGGACTTGGCTGCAGGCCACGAGAGGAAGCAACCATGCAGAGACTGTGGAACAGAGCCATCTAGGCGTGGAGACCCTAAAGTGGGAATGCATTTGGAGTGTTTGGAAAAAGCAGACCTGTGAAGCTGTAGCACAGGGAATGAGTGGCTTAGTGGTATTTATGGAGGTGACAGATGAAGATGCCCACAGATCAGATAGGGCCATATGCTCAGCAGTTGAGGACTGACTTTGAACTGGAGTTTGAAGCAGGTGGTGCTATAATTTGATTTACAGTCAGGATAGCTCAATCTGACCTATTATGCGAAAAAAATGGATTGAAAAACACTAGGGCAGGAGGGGTAAACTAGCTAGAATGTTGTCACACACAGGCGTCACTGCAGAGGAATGAGGATCAGGCTAGTGGCCATGAGGGGGAAGAAGTGACAGAGCCTAATAATCAGAGAAGGCAGAACTGGGCATGACCCCAACTTTGTGACTCAGCAGTCTTTTTTATCAATAGGTCAAAGATGGAATTTATAAGTAAAACAAAATTCCAAATCCTTTAAACATGATTATTATCATGTTTCATGTTTAAAGATATGATTAAGATAGGATCATGCATAATCTTGCTTAAGATATGATTACTATTTGTAAACTCTGGGAGACTAGAGTCTCCACCCTCGTTACACTCCAATCTTAGCATCAAAATATTCAATCACAAGATAATAAGCAGAAGCCGGAGGTTTCATAAAATGCAAAGATAAGCTTTCAGTTTATGATATGACATCAGGGTAGATTTAGCTTAATTTTGTGTATAGTTTATATGCTCACATCTACACAGATATTCCCATTTCATCAATTTTATCATCACAATGGTGTGGAGGTAAATCAACAAAATATACTCTATAAAAGTGAAGTGAAAGTTTCTAGAAATGTTTTCAATGTTGAGGATTAAAATAGCTGTTTTAGAATTTTAACTAAGAAGAAATATATGGTAAGAATTCCATTAATTAGATCATAATCTAAGAGTTTTAGTTTAGTTTTGTTTGCATTTTTGCATCCCATAATAGCCCTAGAAAAGACTGCTTTGATTATGTGTGCCATACTGGGTTACCCAGTTTAGAATATTTTCCCCAAATGTGGAAAAGGATTAAGCATGACATAAAACTCATGGAACATGCCAAGAACCTCGAGCTCAAATGTCCCTGTGACATCAGTGGCTGTCATTGAAAACCCCTAAGATGGCCCAGATGTTTTCAGTATGTCAAATATAATACACACAGCAAACATGCAAGTTTGATATTATTATCAGTCTCTAGAGAAAGTGCAGCTGAGGCTTGTACCTAGGAGAACTAAGTCAGGAAGCAAACAGCCTCCTTCTTAGGTCCTGTCTCTCTCCTGTGCCCATTTTTATTAATCACTCATTCTCTGATTCTGGAGTAGAGAAACATGCATATATGAATTTATGCTCGTGTTCCCAAACTGAAATTCCCTAACACGAATGTCAAATGTGTTGATATTTTCCCATGATTATGACCTGGTCTGAAAATTCTGTCTCAACTTGCTGTTCTCAAGTTTGAGCAATGTCTGAAACTCTAATAGGGAAGAAAGATGTATTATTGATTTAAACAAGTCTTTAAAGAATATGGCTTTAAAGTGTGTGAACACGATGAAACTAGTTATAGACTCTTTATGCTTGGAGTTCTTACATATGCAGTGACGGAAAAACTAAATTCAAAAACTAATTCAAAAATTATATCCAAACAAAACTATTAACTATTTCGTAGTTCATATCACTATAGATTTATTTATCTACCTATTTATTTATCTATTATTTATTTGTGCATGCAGTACTGGGGTTTGAACCCAGGGCCTCGTCCATGCTAGGCAAATGTTCTACAACTGAACTACACCCCTGCCCTTAAAAAAAAAAAAAAAAAATATATATATATATATATATATATATATATATATATATATATAGAGAGAGAGAGAGAGAGAGAGAGAGAGAGAGAGAGAGAGAGAGAGAGAGAGAGAGAGACAGGGTCTCGCTGAATTGCCAAGATTGGCCTCAAACTTTCGATCCTTCTGCCCTAGGTTCCTAAACATCTGGGATTGTAGGTGTGTGCCACCCTGTATGGCCACATCGTGGTTGTTTTTCTGAAAATCAGTCAAGGCTCTTGTCATGAGGATATTGGTGACTTTTCGGCTGCACAGTTTTCCTACTTGGCTTTTCTGATCGAGTTCTGCTACCACTCTTCTCAATCCCACCTGCTTAAAAACATCCCTACAGTGAACACAATGTCATTTGGTCATTTGTTTTCCCTACATTCTTTTGTGTCATCCCTGGGTCTGGCACCATTGCAATCATGAACACAGTAGTAAGTCACCAACATCAGTTGGCGGTACTTGGATAGAAGCAGATCATGCAGCTGAGCTAGGTAATGCTTGCAACCGTATTTCAGATGTCTCAAAAATGAAAAGCAAAAAATTCATTTCAGAAAGAAATCCTGTTGACCTACAAATGCATTTTATCCTAATGTTTTTACAAACTCAGCTTTGAAAAAAAAAAAAAAACCTTGCATTTACATTATACAGTGTCAGGTTTGGGGAAGATAAATTTTCTTCCCCTAGGATGTCATCCTCATACCATACTGTGGAGTACAAAGCATTTAGCTGAAAGAATAAGGTAACTGTGTCCACACTGACTTAAAAAGATGTTCACAATTTATCAAGTGACAAAAACAACATGTTAGAATTGAAAACAGGGACTCAAACAGATACTTTACACTGATGTTCATAGAAACATTATTCACAATAGCCAAAAGATAGAAACAGCCCACTTGTTCATCAATGGATGAATGGATAAACAAAATGTGGTATATACATACAGTGGAGTGTTATTCAGCCATAAAAAGGAATGAAGTTCTCATACACACTGTAACATAGATGAACCTTTAAAACATTAGGCTAAGTGAAATAAGCCAGACGAAAGGACAAATGTTATATGACTCCACTTACATGAGATACTTAGAATTTTTAAATTTGTAAAGATAGTAGAATAGAGATTACCGAGAGCTGTGGGATAAGGGAGAACCAGAGTTATTGTTTAATGAACATGAAATTTGTTTGAGATGATGAGAAGTTTCTGGAAATAGATAATGTTAATGGTTACACATTATGAATAAAATTAATGTCTCTGAATTATACACTTAAAGGTAGCTAAAATGATAAATATAATGTTGTGTGTGTGTGTATATATATATATATATATATATCACAATAAAACTATATATATATATATATATCACAATAAAACTTTTTGAAAAGAAATACTGTTATAGATGCATATGTGTATACATCTATATATGTGTATACACATGCTATACATATATATTTGTAAATGCATAGAAAATTTTCTCCATGATATGAAGGGTGTTGTTACAGATTGAATTGAGTCCTCCAGGAAAGATAGCTCAAAGATTGAACCCCCAAGACCTCAGAATGTGATTGTATTTGAAAATAGAGCTGTGTGGGTGTAGGTAGTTAATTTGAGTTCATATTGGAATAGAGTGAGCCCCCTGATGTTATATGACTTCTGTCTGTATAAAAAGATGTTCATAAGCAGACAGAAACACAGAATGCCATATGAAGACAGGGGGATGGGGTGGTGCATTTATAAGCCAAGGAATGCCAAAGTTTTACCAGGAAAGCACCAGAAGCCAGGCTGAGGCAAGGAAGGATCCCTCTTGCTATGGTTTAGATACAATGGATGCCCCAGAAGCTCCTGCATTAGCCATGTTTGGCGGTGAAATGATTAGATTTTGAGATCTGGAACCAAATCAGCCCATCCTAGTTTAAATCGACTGACTGGGTGGTAACTGTAGGCCGACGGGGCACGCCTGGAGGGATCACCAGGGCATGCCCAGGAAGAGTGCATCTTCCCTGTGGCCCGTGCTCACCTCCTCCTCTCTCTGCTCCCTGACCCCTCCATGAGCAGAGCAGCTTTCCTCTGCTGGGACCCTTGCCCACGCTGTTCCACCTCACTTGGGCCCAGAGCAAGGACTATGGATTGAAAGGTCTGAAACTGGAGCTCTAAGTAAACCACTGCCAGCCCCCAGTTGTTGGGTATTTTGGTCACAGCAATGCTAAAGCTTACTAAAACACCCCTGGGGGTTTTAGGGGGAAGCATGGCTGTGCTCACATTTGATTTCAAACTTCTATCCTCCAGAACCATGAGAGAATAAATTTCTGTTATTATAAGTCACCTAACTTTAGATATTGTGTTATTGCAGCCCTAGGAAACCAATACTGGGGACTTTATTTTGGGTACTTTTAGACATTTTATAGTGGATATAATTTAATTTTGTAGCCCCCTAAAATTCACTTACCCTCACTAGCCATCGGGGGAATGAAACTTAGAATTATATTGTAATACCATTACATGTCCCCCAGAACGGCTGAAACATAAAAGACATCTGGTGTTGGTGAGAATGCAGTACAACTGGAATCCCTATGCACTGTTAATAGGAGTGCAAGTGGGTACAAACACTTTTAAAACCAAATTTAATCTGAACAAAAAGATTCCTGTTCCATTCCTCAGTGGATATTCTCCAGAAATACTTACATATATTCCTCCAAAGACATGTGCAAATGTTCAGAACGGTATTATTATTATTCATAATAGTTCTATCCTAGAAATAGCCTAAATGCCCACCGACAATAGAATGGAAATGAATTGTGATATATTTAGTGGAATGCTTTAAAGCAATGAAAAAGCAAAGTACTCCTATATAAAACAACACGAAGGAATCCTAAAATTTGCTCAACACATTGTTGAGCAAAAGAAGTCAGATACAAAAAAATATATATTGTATGCTTTTGCTTATATGAAATTTAGAAGCAGCTAAAGCTACTCTATGATATTTTTGTGACTACCCTTGAGGGAAGATAGTGGCATATGGGGTAATAATTTTCTGAGATGTATGATTTATATACTTTTCTGCATGTGTCATTGGTTTTGATATTAGAATTTGTCCCCTTTGCTTTAGTTTTTGAGAGGCTATTACTCTTTTGTCTATTCCTTTAACAAATATTCATTGAACACTCACTGTATGCAAGGCATTGTATGAAGTAAAGGACTCCACCACTTCTTCAGGAAAATGACAGCTCATATTTTGAAAGTTTGAAAAACTGTCTAGAAACTGCCTGTCAAGGCTTCTTATTAATCTTCACATTTCTTTCCTATCAGAGCTTCATATTCCCTCATTGACTTCTGCAGAAAACTGTTTTGACATAGTTGTTACCTCCCAGCTGGTGTTTTTGGCTTTTGCCCAAGAATATCCTGCTTGTTGATCTCTGGTTTCTTGTTCTCTCCAGCTGTTCCTAATCTTTGAACTCCTAATCTGCCATTTTGGATACATCAGATTCTTCCTGGCTCCTCTCTCCCATCATTTCCTTTAAGAATCTAAGGAACGAAAAAATTATTTAAATTTATATATCTAATCTATGGGAACTTAAGACTTATTTTGCTCTTAGAGCATTATTCACTATATATTCTAAATGCAGTTATTGTTACATCTAGAAGGGACATATTTTTCTTTCCTGCTTGGTACTGACTGCAAAATTTTCAAGAACAAATACTCCTGACTTCAATAATAGGTAAATGAATATTACCACTACTCTTTAGTATTATTTGGAAAGTTATAACTATGTAATAAGACAAGAAAAGTAAATGAGAATTTTAAATATTGAAAAAGAAAAAGCATTATTATTCTTAAATCCATATGATAGTATGCCTACAAATTCCAAATGACTCAATTAAAAATATTAAAACTAATAGGAGAATTGGAAGAGTAACTGGGTATAAGATAAATGTGTAATTTATTTATCTGAGATGAATCTTGCTATGTTGCCAAGGCTGGCCTCTGCTTTTCACTATTATGGATCCCATATTTGTGAATTTACCTATTTTCTCAAATTTCTTTACCCCCAAATCAGTATTCATTGTTTTAGGGTCATTTGTACACATGCACATAGCATGAACATTTTGAGTCACCTGACATGTGGGCATGTCCCCTTGTTACCGCTGTTTACTGGTGAAGAGTCCTTGCTTCCCCAATGCTGAAGTATAACACAAGAGAAGCACACCAGGCTGGTGTAGAGTGGAAAGTGGAAGGTTTTATTAAAGGACAGCAGAAAAACTTCCTTCCGGAGGAAGAAGGGGACTCCCAAAGGCAGAATCTGTGGGAGGGGGAGGTCTTCCCTTTTTTATATCTTAGGTCTTCTTTCAATCCTCCCACATTCCTTTCCTTTGTTTCCCTCTCTCCTGCAGTGATAGAATGCTGGTGGGAAGGCCCAAAGGTGGGAGATAGGTGGATTGGAGGAGAATCTGGGCAGGAAGGGCCTGGGGTGATTTGATTAGCACCTTGCTGTTTTCTGAGAGCTGCTTCATTAACAGTTCCTTAGGATGGGTTCTGGACCTTGGGGACATTAACATTTCAATTTCCCCAGGTGCTGTTCTGGTTTCCTGGACTCCTTTCAATAATGGTCTCCGTTTTCTCTATCCTGATTTACCTAACTACACTAACTACCTATCTTTAAATCAGGCTTCACCCTGCTGAGCTAAGGCACTCTTGCCTTCTCATTTCACCTATTGTACTGCAAACAAGGGTTCTTTTCGGTCTACCAAGAACTATCGTGGGTTTTTTTTTTCTTTCATTTTTTGTGCTTTTGCTAAGATTTTGCTGTTTTAAATAGCCTCCAAAGTGTACTACTTAGATGTTGTCCAGTGTTCCTAAGTACAAGAAGACTTACAGGGAAAAGATTGGTGTTGGAAAAGTTTCAATGGGAATGATTATAGCGCTGTTGGCCATGAGTTCAACACAAGGAATCAACAATAATATGAAATGAGATGTCTTTAAAATAGAAGCACACAAAAAACTAGGATATGTGTTGATTGGTTGATGACAATGTGACAACAGGTTCACAAGAATCTAACCTTAATTTACCTAGGAGCAATAGTTCAATGTTTTCCAATTCAGTGTTGGAAGTGCCTATAGAACTTTACCACAAATAATGAGAACCAACCATTTAACATACAATGGAAAATTATTTGGACACAAAAAGGAACAAAGTACAATACATACAATAATATAGATGACTCTTGAAAATATGATAGATGAAAGAAGCCAGACAGAAAAAAACACATAGTATATAGTGCATTCAGAATAGGCAAATTCTTAGAGACAGAAAGTGATTGGTGATTGCCAGGGACCAAGGAGAATGCAAAATGGGGAAGGACTGCAAATGGATAGTTTCTTCAAGTAAAAAAAAAAATTGTTTTGGATTTCAATAGAGGTAATTGTTGCAAATCTTGGCAATACACTGAAAACCACTGGATTTGTACACATGAAGATGGTGATTCTTATGGTACATAAATTTAAATGTTATTTAATTTGAGTAAAATTAAATATTAAATATTAATCTTAATATTTGGTATTAAAATGTTTTAAAATATTAGAAATTAAATCAATATTTTAAAATGTTGATTAGAAAAATAACTGTAATTTATTCAGTCATTAAAAATAACAAAAGTAAACATTACATTTAGCATATTTTAATAAAAAATAACTATTTAAAAAAATAAAAAACATTTAGTAAGACAATAGGCATTGTTTGACATTTCGGGAAATGTCGTTCCTATCTGATTTAATCAAACACATCTGGAACTTCACCTCTCCTCTGCCTTCAATCTACTCCTACACATCTTTGGGTTGGATGTAAGGAAAATAATCTGGCCTTACACAGATTCATTTTTAGAAACAGGAGCATTTTAATAGCTTATAAGGTACTTGTGGGTATCCTTCTTTGATACTACACCAAAATTTGACAGATTACAGTTTCTTAAAACTTAGTTACCACATGAAATCTCAAATAACAACCACCTTTCACATGGACACACTCAACCCACCGGACTGTCTTGCACTTGGACTAGATCCTTTACCCACGCCTGATGTCACAGCCTCACACTTTCTCATTTGGAAGATATTAAATTACTAAGTTACACAGATCACCCAAATATCGGTGCCTTTCACACACACACACACACACACACACACACACACTGCAGAAAACAACAACCCCCAACTTGTGAATAGAACCAATCTCACTAGAAAATCTTGAGAAGTGTCAAACTCACCCCTGTGGACCCTGGCATTCCACCTTTCTCTCAAAAGCTCACTTCTGTCGTGGGTACAACTTACAGTCAGTCGTTTTTATTAAAGTGATGGGCCAGTTTAATTTTCAAGAAAGTGTTTGTCAAATGCCTCTGTATTCAGAACAACAGTTTGACAGTTGATGTCTGTCTGGGATGTGATCTGACCCTAAGTTTACATGCTGGAGGCTCGGTCCCGTGGGCTGAGGTAGTGGAACTTTAAGGGGTGGGAACTAGTAGAAGATGGTAGATCGTGGCAGTGCTGCCCTCAGAAGGAATTCATCCTTGTTTCATGGAGTGTGGATTATGTCCTGATGGTGTGGCTTGTAATGCAAAGAGGAATCCTGTCTCCTCCCACTGTCTTGCCTCCTGTCTTGCCATGTGACCTCTCCTTTGTTTTCTTGCCACCGTGATGCCATCCACCACGAGGCCTCACCTGAGCTGAGCCGAAGCTGGTGTTGTGTTCCTGAATTTCCAGAACCATGAGCTGAAAAACCAGCCTCTACCTCAGAGCAAAGCCTGTCCAAGGAAGGGGGCGTGACCCTTGTCCTTGGAAAGACCCACTGAGCACTCCTAGGCACATACCCACCCTGCCGAGTTGTTTATCTACAAATAACAGGAGACATCTGCTGCGCCAGGTGTCCCTGACTCAGTCAGGCTAGGTGGGGACCCATAGCAGCCCCCTAGCAGCCACCAATCAGCATGAGACAGGGAAATACCTGGGATGCCAGATGACCCTTCCAGTAGTTTATGGTGGTTGATAACGTGTTGGGAAACCATGTAGTTCAGGACGTACTCCCCTCATGGCCTAAACCAATCAGTTCAAACGAATCTCCCTCTTTTATTAGCCAATCACTCTTACCCAACTTGTTCCCGCCAGTGACTGTGCGAATCATATTTTAGAGTTGATGTTTGATTTTCCCGTGGTGTGTGATGATTTGCTAAGAGATGCTATGATGTATGTGAAGTCCCTGCCTTCCCCAAAGAGTGTATAGAACTGCTGCAAACCCTGGGCTTGGGGCCTCTCAGCGTCACCAGTTGCTACGTGCAACTGGAGAACCGAGCTAGCTCGCAAAAAAATACCTCTTTGCTGCTTACATCGATCTTGGTCTCTGGTGGTCTTTTGGGGGTCCCGAATTTGAGCATAACAGAGCTAAATAAATATCTTTTCCTTATAAAGCACCCATTTCTGGTATTTCGCTCTAGCAACACAAAATGGACTAAGGTAATATGGTGTTCTTCTCAAAAGTGACCAGGTAAGCTCACAATTCCAACAATTGCAGATGTACTTTTCCTCACGGAAACTGTATGCTTCGGCATGCAGCACAAGGACTTGATGTGTACTTCCCATGACATCACACAGAATGGTAAAAAGACATGTTCTTCAGTGTGGGGATTTAAGAAAATCAATAATCTTTGCTACTCCATCAAGGAATTCTTAAATGAACTTGACCAATTTTTTAAAACTGAAAAAAAATCTCATGATTATTAACACAGTTTTGCACCATTGCTTTAATTTATGCTTGGGTACCAGAAGTTTTATCTATCATCAATTTGTGCTATTGGGGCAAATGTCAAATAGTCAAAAAGACAAAACAACAAAAAAAGAGAGAAATGTGTCACAGTAGATTGGGTAGAGAGAGGTGATGGGAGGGGAGAGGAGGGGAGGGGGGGATAGGAAGAGTAGCAGAATACAACAGACACTAGTATGGCTCTATGTATAAACGTGGCTGTATAACCAGTGTGATCCTGCAATCTGTACATGTGGAAAAATAAGAATTCATACCCCATTTGAATCAAATGTATGATATGTCAAGATCATTGTAATGTTTTGAGCAACTAATAAAAAAATTTAAAAAAAATTAAAAAAAAAATAAAAAAAGACAAAACAGCATCTGGGGATTAGTATGAAGATAGTTATGACCTTGAGGACTCCTTCTCCCCATCTCAAAGGGCCTCAGAAAATCTTATGGGTCTGGAGACCACACTTTGAGACCCTCTGCACTGGACTATCCTTCTGTGAGGGCCGAGTGCAGGACCTCAACACTATGGTTCACTGCTGTATCCCAGAGACACAGGCAAGCAGGTGGACAAAGAAGGAGGACCTCAGTAAACGTTTGTTGAATAAATGTGTGAACAAATCCCACAGAGGGTCCAACTTTGTGTGCTCTGGTTAGATTACGGTCTTGTGGTATTAAGCACCACAAGAGCTTTCATGCTGGAAACAGGAATCCGTGAAATACATTCAGTATAGCTTCAATTCCTTTTTGGAAGTAGGTAGAGTACACTGTTTTTCTTTTTAAATTCTTCCTCGAGAGGAATCTAGTTCTGATACCATCTTCCTTACGTATGGGTAGAATTAAACTGCTTCTCCACCCTATGAGTTGGCCTGAAATTTCTTTCATGCTTAATTCCAAGTCAGTTCATCAAAGTAGCTGTTCTTCTGCTTACGCCTTCAAACAATGTCAGCTCTCTTTCCATGCTAAGGTCTCACTGCACTGACTTGCAGACAGATCAGATCATAAAACATGCTGGCCAACTTTCATTCAGGTGGGACAAGTGCCTAACTTGTGTAATTTTACTAGAGCTTTTTAACATCTTGTGATGCCTCAGTATGCCATATATATACATGTATATATACATATATTATAAACACACACATACTGATATAATATACATATATTATAAACATACATATTACATATCATGTATACACAGATAACCCCTTTAGTATCTATTATGTATCTATAGTTGTCCTTTGGTATCCATTGGAGATTGGCTATAAGACCTTCTCAGATACCAAAATCTACAGATATTCAAAATATAGAGACATAGAATTTGCCTATAATCTCTACACACCCTCCTGTCTACTTTAAATGATCTCTAGATCACTTATAATACCTAATACTATGTAAATGCTATATAAATAGCTGGTACACTGTGTTGTTCAAGAAATAATGACAAGAAAAAATGTCTGTAAATATTCAGCACAAATACAGTTTTTCCCCAAATATTTTTAACTATAGCTGGTTGAATCCACAGATGCAGATCCCACAGATATGGAGGACTGACTGTAAATATGTGATATATTTTTTGCCAATTGTATAATAAAATATAGATTAGTGAAACTTAATTATGCTTAAATTTTTAGATTAAGATTGATATATAATCCCAGTGGCTCAGGAGGCTGAGGCAGGAGGAACACACATTCAAAGCCAGCCTCAGCTATAGACAGGCACTAAGCAACTGAGTGAGACCCTGTCTCTAAATAAAATACAAAATAGGGCTGGAGATGTGGCTCAGGGATTGAGTGCCCCTGAGTTCAATCCCCTCACCCAAAATTGAAAATCTATATTTTCTTGCTCCTGTACCTGACTTTGTCCTAAAGGTGAGGTCCATGATAAAGAACTACCCCTAGAATTCTCCCTTCCCTGAAAGACCCTCCTTCCCTCTTCCTCATTAGTTAGATATTCTCTTATGAGATATTTGTATTAGCTTCCCATTATGATGAGGAAATACCTGCTACAATTAACTCATGAATAGGAAAGGTTTATTTTTTGCTCCTAATTAAAATTAGAGGTTCAAGCCTAGGTCAGAAGGCCTCAGTGCTTTGGGCCTGTGACAAAGCAGCATGTCTTGGCAGGAGAACATGGAAAGGTAAAGGTGGTCTTATTATGGCCAGAAAGTGAGAGACAGAGAGGGGTTGGGTAAGGGGCCAGGACCCCACATTACCATCAAGGACACATCCCCAGTGACCTTCCACTTGGCCCTACCTCCCAAGCCTCCACAACCTTCCAATAGCATCACCTTGAGGACTCAGTCTTTAAACATGGGCCTGTGGGGGACATTCATCATCCAAATTATGGCAGTGTTATAGAAAACAAAAAGCCCAGGAGCACAAATCCTAGTCACACCTTCTGTGTGAAAACTTCAAGGGGAAAATCAATAGGATAACATGAAGTGTCCAGCATTAAACCTAGAAAACTATATGGGTTCTAAGCCAGATGTTTCCGGAAGGTAAACCATCATTTGGCTTTTCAGCTTCTGGATCTATCCAAGAGCTCCCTTTGTGAGACAGAGCCCATTTCAACATGCCCTTCCCTGAGTACAGAGAGAGCGGGGTTATTTTTTCCTCATTCAATTCTGACACTGCACCTGGCATTTGGTAGATGTTCAGTAATTATAAGTCCAGATGAATTTCTTCTAATGTCTGCCTCAGATTCACCTATACTGTGTGAGAGGAGGGAGAAGTCTTTTGGAGCATAAGGGATTGGAAAGGAGAGATAGTTAAGACAGTGTATTCCAACGAACGGCAAAAAAGTAAAATCTAAGGTAAGAAAGAAGAGGAGACAACAGGAACTATGTCGTCCAATGGAAACCAGAACAGCCAGGTAAATTTGCATTTCAGATAAACAATGAACACTTTTTTAGTAGGTCCTGTGCAGTGTTTGGCGCATAGTTGTACTAAAAAGTTTCTACATAGCAGGAATTCAAATTTAACTGTGCATCCTGTATTTTTTTTTTTTTTTTTGTGTGTGTGTGTGTGTGGGGGGGGGGGTGGCGTGGAGGATCTGTATTTTTATTTGTTTAATCTGGAAACCTGAAATGTGGAAGGACAGACAAGTTTTGCTCACACTTGTCACCTGCCAACGCTCTAAGGAAGATGTGGCTGGAGTCCTAAGGGTTCAGTCACTAAACTTTTGCTGAAAGAATTTTATTTTCTTTGTGTAATAACATTCTTTTACAAGAAAAATATTGCACAATGGCAAACTTACATTTTATATCTCATTAAAAAAAATCTCTTGGCTTTGAGTGGAACCACATGGAAATAGAGAATCAAACAATGTAACTGGATTCACCACAAACACTGAAACGTTTAAGGAGACTTTCTCCATTTCCCCATAAACAAAGTTTTGCTATATCCAGGTCTCCTTCCCCACTCTCTCCCTGTTTGTCTCTGTCTCTCCTCTGGAAATATATACTGGGATCTTTGGTTGGCACTTGCATTTAGTGCAGCTCGAGGTCAATTTGGGCAAAGTTTCTAAGTCTTTCCTTGATTACATTGTGCCTAAAGCATTAACCTGTTAGCAGCCACAGCACAGATTTCTCAATGAGACTCTTGTATTGCAGACAATGTAACTATTTATTTGCTAGTCAGTACCATTGACATTTGTGCTGCTCAATGCAAAGTATTACCAATGCTTTCTTCATGTCACTGTTTCTCCTCAGTAACCAAGAAAAGCAAAACAAAGTACAAATAATTGCTTATTCAGAAAGAAATCTCAGATTGTTCCTTAAACCTGCTCTAGGCGTGGATACAGACTTTTGAGGATCTGGGAAATATGCAAAACACTTGGCTGGGATACAAAACCCGAACTGATCTGCCCTGATGGTAAAAGCAGAAACAAGAGCTCAACAATAAAAATAAATGTCTGTGTGACTGATCATGGCTCTGCTGGCTTTGGGAGGGTGGGGAAGGTCTCCAAAGTCAGACTGTTATCTGCAGAGTGCTTGCTTTGGCAGGGGAGGGTGGGGGACAGGGGTTTGCTTCCAGGGCTGCCCCTCGATTGTTGGTTGATTGATTGAGAAAGGCAAATGGGGCCGCCCCCGTCCCCGCGAAGTGTTTTCCTCAGTCTGGGCTCTCCCTGGGTGCCTGGAGTGTGGACGCTGGGTGGCTTCACCTGCTGCTTTGTTCTGACAGAGCTGGCGTCTTGCTGCAGCCGCCACGCATGGCTCCAAGCCGTTGTCCCGGCTGTACTGTGTGTGCAATCCCTGCCTCCCCCATCTGCCCGGCCACCTGCCTCCTCATCTTTAAATATCTTCCTGCCGGCCCACCACGTCTGGGAAGCTTTCTGTAGTTGTCGCCACCCACTTGCCTCCAAGCGTTGGCACCATCCTGTCTCCCAAGCCACTTGGAAAACTGACTGCATCGCATTTCTCTTGGTTGTTTGCAGGTCACAACAGAAGGCAAAGCACATGCATTCTGAGTCAGGCGAGGGTTCATTTACCGACTTTGTCACTTATCAGCTCTGTGACCTATTGCCACAGCAGTCTTGATGATACCCCAAACTGCAGAGCTCCCATTGTGTGCCAGGCATGTGCTCAACACTTAACACGCTCCGCTTTATTTTATAGTCACATTAAACCTAGGAGATACTCAATTATTCTCCTGTTTACAGGCAAGAAAGCTGAGAGTCAGTGGTTAAAGAACTTGATCAAGGTCAAAGAGATCCTTAAGGATGGAGCTAAGATTCAAATCCAAAGAGTCAAGCTGTAAATCCACACTCTTAAGGTGACCCAAACACCAGACTGGGTGACTTCATTATGAATACTCTCAACAGTTCAATGAAATGTGCAGTGTCCCCGTGGTATGGACAGAAGACTGAAGGCCCGGAAGCTGAATTTGTACATGATCATGCCTCTAGGAAGTAGGCAATACTAGGTTTGACCCCCTAAAGCCTCAATTCTTCACCTATCACCAACATTTTCCAGGTGGAAGTCAATATTTTCCAGGTGGAAGTGGAGGTGTTGTGTTCTAAGAATCTATAAAATGCTGGCAATGCTGGGTCCAATCCCATTTAATAAATGTATTTTCTTCTAATTTTATTATTAAATTATAGGACTACCTAGAGTCTTTAACACCATGCAAAATGTGCACTGAGAGTCTTCAAAAAAGGATTTACTAGGCTGCCTTTTCAAATTTATTTGACTACAAAGCTTCTTCTTCTTTTCCTTCTTTTTTTAGTTTTATTGATTTTATGTTTTTAAATACACGACAGAGGAATGCATTACAATTCTTACTACACATATAGAGTACAATTTTTCATATCTTTTTATAAAGTATGTTCATGCCAATTCATGCCTTTATACATGTACTTTTTTTGCATTATAATTCTTATTACACAAATATACCACAATTTTTCATATCTCTGTTAATATATAAAGTATGTTGATGCCAAATTCGAGTCTTCATACATGTACTTTGGATATTGATGTCCATCACATTCCACTGCCCTTGCTAATCCCCTGCCCCCTCCCTTTCCCTCCCACAATTCACAATAGCTAAACTGTGGAGCCAACCTAGATGCCCTTCAGTGGATGAATGGATAAAAAAATGTGGTATATATACACAATAGAATTTTAATCAGCATTAAAAGAGAATAAAATCATGGCATTTGCAGGCAATGGACAGTGTTGGAGAAGATAGTACTAAGTGAAGTTAGCCAATCCCAGAAAAACAAATGCCAAATGTTTTCTCTGATATAGGGAGGATGACTCATAGTGGAGTAGGGAGGGGGATCATGGGAGGATTAGATGATTTTTTTTTTTTTTGAGATCCACCTATTAACACTTTTTTGCAGTAGCATTTCCCAGAATACAAATTTGGAAAGCGTTGCACGGCCCTGTTTGAGTTGTAGTACACACAGATTAGGATATAGATAGAGGTAGATTTGCTGTTGCTATTTAGGAGTCCCAAGGTGGTGACAGGGTCTCTAGGAGCTCACCAGACTGGTGAGTTCTCCAGTCTATCAGGGCCAACCAGCTGCTCTAGGTGCCCAGGAACCCCACATACCCAGATGTTGTTAGCATCATTCGTTAATTAAATTGTGTTTGTTGTTCTACTGTTTTGCCTGAGTTCTGTGGCTTTCTGGTTCCAAAGTGAGATCAAGCATTACCTAGGGTAGCCTCTTGTTAAAATCCAATAAAATCCAACTCAGGGCAGAGTTAGCACTTCAGGACCTTTGTAAAAATAACAATCATTAGGTCAGCGTTTACTCTGTACTCCGTTTCATCTGGGTTGTTTTGGTTAATCCTTCCCACCTGGTATGGAAGTCTCTAAGAGGGCCCTGTGTGTTTACCTCCAACACTGAATTAGGGGCTGCCTTACAACCAATGGACTGTCACAGAGGGGATAGTGTGTGACTCCATAAAGCCATACAGCACAGAGTCAGTGGGGCTTCCACCTTGGTCTCTTGGATGGCTGCTTTGGGTAAAGCTGGCTGCCATTTTGCAAAGATGCTCAAGCAGCACTGCAGAGGCCCACCTGGAGAGAAGCCAGTTTGCCAGCCATAAGGGCAAGCCACTTTGGAAATGGATCTTTCAGGCCCAGTTAGACTCTCAGGCAAATGCAGACACCAGTCAGCATCTGAAAATAACCTCAGGAGAATCCCTAAAAGAGAACTCCCCAACCAGAGCTCTTCCCAAATTCCTGACCAATCAGGATAACTATTATTATTTTAAGCAACTAAGTTTTGGAGAGAAATTTTACATGCGGGATATAATACAAATTCTGCTACTATCCCCCATTTTTTGAGATGAGGAAATGGAAGCTGTAAGAGAAATTGGCTTATTTAAGGTCACAGTCAGATTTATATGACTAAGGCAGGGCGCCACAAAGGACTCCTTTCCTCACAACCCAAAATATTGCTCCCAAAGGCTGCAATGGTATCCAGATTTCTATTTCTGGTCTTATTTATTCAGTGTGGTGATGTGATAATACAGATAGTTTTGGAGCCTGTCCGTACCTTACCTCTCATGAATTTCAGTTCCTTAAGAAAGTAACATCATCTATCTGATTGTGGATGAAATGATTTAATATATCAAAAAACTCAGGCAGATTCTAGGCACTGGATTTTGGCGAGTTGCCTTCCCTTCCAATGGCTCCTTTAACCCAGGCCTCACTTTGGTGGTGAGGAAAGCAGAAGGTTAGCCCAGCCAGTAATCTGTCATTCCCACCCTGAAGGGAATTATCTCATCACAATCCAGTCCTAACTGGCAGAGGCTGAGGAGGCAGGCTTTTTGCTTGGAGAGCAAAGGACAGGAAGACATAATTTTTGAGTATGGGTTACTTTGGGAGCAGGCTGGCTTGGCGCGGTGCCCAGAGGGCTTTTGGAATAGCTAGAGGGCATCGCAAAAGAAGGCAGCAGTGGAGCTCAGCAAACGCAAGTGGCAAGGAACTTTACTTCACAGAAGTGCCTAAGGCTGGCCCTACCGAATCCCATCAGCAAAGATGACCCTCTGTGTTGAACCTTGTTGACAATGTCTGTTGCTTCGGGGTCAGCCAGGAAAAAACCCAGAAAAGAATGTAGCAATTCCCTTGGAAGATTTTATTAAAAAAAAAAGAAAATAAAACAAAATTAAAGTCAGAGACAGAGGCCTTCGACCCTAGGTACCAGTAGCTTCAGAGAGCCACAAAAAAACAAAGTTAAGTGTCTTGCTTTAGTCACATGGCCAAATAGAGACTGTTTGATTTAGGACCCAAATCTATGTTGTAATCACTATTTTTGATCCAATTGATTTGCTCTGGCTTGAAATGCACACATTCCACTCCTTCTGAGAAGTTTTTCCTTACTAACATTGCCAAAGCTTACTTATTTTTATTTTTTTTCAGCATTAATTTGTAGTTTAACATACAGTTTTTAAAAATCATTAATATTATTAGTTTTTGCAGTACTGAGAATTGAACCCAGGGATTCTCTACCACTGAGCTATGCTCCCAGACTTTTTTATTTTGAGACAGGTTCTAACTGAATTGCCCAGGTTGGCCTTGAACTTGTGATCCCAAGTAGCTGGGATTATAGGCTTATGTCACCAGGCCCTGCTAACCTGTGTTATTAAGCACATACATTATTTCAGCAAGTTTCTTGAACAGCTACTATGTGCCAAGCACTCTTCTACCTGCCGGTGGTTTGGCAATGAACAAGCTGCAAAACTGCCCTGCTTTTGAGAAGGGTTTGCTCAGAGGTAGGGGAAGGCCAGCACCATAAGATAGATATAAATAAAATTATATAATAAGCTGAAAGACGATGAAGAGAAAGAAGTAAAAGGGGAAAGGGGTCTAAAGACAAGGTTTGTTGGGGGTGGGTGAATTTATATAGAGTAGCCAGGGAAGTTTTCTTGGGACCCAGAACACCTGAGCAGAGACTGAAAGCATCAAGGAAGCACACAGTTAATTTATATATTACTAGAGAATTATTCTCTGGCTCCTTCATGCCTGTAATTTTATTATTCTTCTGTCCTGTAATAAATTGTCAAGAGTGTGTATTTCATCTTCTGCTTCCTTTGGCTGTAAATGCCTTCTGTAGAATGTTATTTGTACCACAACCTTTTAATAAATGCTTGTTGAATATTCTGGTTAAAGTCATTTTCTCACTATTGTCCTTTTTAGGCAAGAAATGATGGGGGAATGACAGAAGCACCATATTCTGTCCAATAATCCAAATTGCTTAGATTGTACAAACCAGCATTTAGCTGTACTCTCCAACATTCGGGGTTAATATTCTTTGCCTTCCATAAACATTACATCTAAAAATATTTGCAAATATCTTGGCTTCTCTTAAATTAAAAACAGGAAGCCCCTATAGTTTATTCACCTCCAAACCCCAACTGAAATCCACCATTTCTATTTTGCAATTGTAGTATTTTTGTACAATGAGCTCTGACATTTTTTGAAAATGGTTTCCTGCCTAAGCTAGAGACATCCTGTTATTCTTAATAAGAGCCCATGTCACCTAAATATTAAGGTGTCTTGAATTCATAAGGACAAAAATCATTCATGGCCTGTAACTTGTTTTTCTTTGATTTTTGCAAAAAGGGATGCTTCACGGACATGCTTTCCAATTTCCTTTTGAATAGGATTCTTGGTTCTGCTATCAAGGAGATCTTGACCTTTTTTGCTTTTAGTGCTTTCCATAGGGCATGTAACTTGTACTGATTTTATTGGCTCTGATTTTTGTTTTGAAGAGAAAAATTGAAAATGAAAAGGAGTTCTAACAATTCCAAAGATCCTCAGGATTTCAGTGAAAATGGCTTTGGGGAAAATTGAACAGAAAATCAAAGTCGGAAGACAGTGTCTGCAGCTGGGTAATGAATGAACAAGACCCCTACACAATAGACACAAGGCAATGTCTTCAAGAAACTAAAGGGACCGGGGAGTCAGTCCCTTCAGTGAACACATTTTTTTTTTCATTCAAGAATTCTGTACTTCCCATGTGGGGAAATAAAAGTCCAATCAAGTATCATAGCTCAAATTTTCATCATTTAGGATGTCAGATATATAAAAAAGGACTGTCCTGACTCTTTTCACGGTGCATAAAACACTACTTGAACAGCTGCAGAAGAAAAGGCAGATGCTCCCTCTGTGTGGGAGACCTTAGGCAAGTCATTTACCTTTCTGAACTTGACTTCTTTTGGTGGTAGTGCAGGGAAAATAATACGAAACTTAGGTGAAGTTTAGGAACAGAAATAATAGTAGCCAATGACTCCAGATTCCTGGCCCTCTTTTTAACCCTTCACATGGGTGAATTGATTTAATCCTAACCACAGCCCTATGACATAGTTGTGGTGATTTACAAATGAGAGAGCTAAGCACAGAGAGATCCAGTCATTTACTCACAGCATAGAGAGCACATACTCGCCGGCCACTCTAACACGTTTTTCTTGGTGGACATAAAAGGGTGGATATAAAACACATGGTAATTGCTCAATAAAGGATCATCATTACTGGTGGTGTTGTTATAAGGAAGAGATAACATTATTTTTTACACTTATGCAGATTCTGTCACAAATGACTCCCCTGAGGTCTCTGAGCACATTCTGATGGGAAGGAGTTCAGAATTCATAAAACAGAGACTTTAAAAACACCAGAATCAAGACAACATCTTCTTATGAATCACATATCCAAGATTTACAAATGAGGGGAACTGACTGTTCATGTCCGTCAGAAAACAACTCTGTTAAATGGAAATATCAGAACAAGCTAGTTCCTTGGCTAAATCACTTGTGGTAGTTTCCTGTAAAATAATCAACCAGTCAGCTCCACGAGGCTCTGGCCTTCCTCTTATAGTTTTGTGGCTCTTCTGGGTTTAAGGCAGAGTTAAAATATTGAACTTGTTCCCTCAATCAATAAACGGACTTTGTAAACAGGTCACATCATGGAAACAGCTGTGTCGTCTACCTTTGCATTTTTATGTTCTGAATCCGTCACTTTCACCGATGTTTATGGAGTGGCTCATGTGGTGCCTCATTAGATGCTGGCAGAGAGCCTGGGGAAGGGGCTTGTTCCAGCCGCTATCTGGGCAAGGTGCTAAAAATGACAGTCAACGAAGCACCGTGCTCCAGGCATCAAAAGACATCAGTGGAGACGTTTCATCATACTTCATTATAGAGTGCCAGAACCCAAAAGACATGCTTGCTGTCATTTTTAAAAAAAATTATGAGTATATTTTTATGGACCATTTGGATGCTCAGAGAAAAGTATAAAAATGGCAATTTGAAGGTGAAAAAAAAATAGAGAAACGACCTGACTTTTTTAATAAGGAAAAGAAAGTACGTTATTTGTTCCATCAAAAATAAAAAGCACTTAACCTAGCAAAGGAATCTATGTCATGGATCAATTTTGCCTGGGCAATAGAGGCTAGTGGCTAGAGCAGTACTCCTGTGAATGAACCTGTCAGGTTCAAACCCTGGTTCTGCTTCTCATACACTACGTGTCCATAAACACATTACTAACCTCCACGTGCCTGATTCCTCCTTTACAAAACGGGAATAAAAATAGTTTCTTGTTCATAGCATTTTGTGAGAATTTAAGCACGGAGTAAAACCCTTGATCAATGCCCACCATATGGCACAAACCCCCACAGTGCTAGAAGTTGTTATCATTATTGCTATTTATATATTTGTACACAAAAAAACACGAATTTGCCTGGAGTGTGGTACCTAATAATGTAGGAAAGCCAGTCAATCTGGCTACTTACAGCTCTGGGCTATTGCAAACAGTGCTACGGGCATGTGTAAGATGATATTTTAATCCATTTTATAGGAGGTGGCATAGCACCGTTGTCAAACATGGCTCCCACAGGCAGGCGACTTGGCTTCTTAACCTGGCTCTATCCTTTCCATTTATTACCTTATTATCTATACCATTGTTCTTTTCACATTATGATTATCTTATAACAACCCCCTTTCAGTATCGCCACTAGGGTTAATCCACTCTTTACCGAGGAGGGAAATTGAAGCCACACTGTTAGTAAGTGGCAGCAGTGAGATTCGAACCCAGGTCTAGTTACACCTAAGCCTGGGCCCTGTCTTATTCCTTCATTCTGCCTCCCAGTAAGTGGAGTAAGAATGGAAGGGTTCCCTTAACAGAGGAGTCACTGGGGACAGAGTGCAACTTCTTCAAATTGCCAGGATAAGGGGGGGCCCCACCAGGGTGTGTTGAGTCCCCAAGAGAAGGAAGAGCACACCGCAGGGAGGCCAGCAGTGGAAGTCTTCATCCACTTCTGAATCATGCAGGGTTTGGCCTCAGAGGGCAAAGCACACTGACCCCCTCACGACGAGTCCCTCCCATTTCAGTTCCCCAGCTCAACCGAAGAGGTGATTGGCTAACCACAGGCACCCGCAGAACTTTCCAGATTGAGGAAAATCTACCCAAGAGGAAAGAGAAGAGAGGCATGGGGTCTAGTGAATTTCTTTCAGGCTTCCTGCCCGATCTCTACCCTGCTGCCCGACTTGTTTTTATTTTTCCTGAGGGAGCCCATGGGTATGCTTGGCCACATCGTGGGTACTTTTTAGGAAAAACAAAACCAAGAAGAACTTTAAGACTCTGAGTCTTGCCCCATCAGCCAATAGTGTTGCATTAAGTGCTGATTCCCCCGTGGAGCCGAGTTAATGGAGGTGGGAAAAAAAGGCAGGACTAAACCAGGAGCCATTCAGACGTGGGATTCCAAACACAAAGGTAACAGAGAGTTTGTGTAGCTGGCTCTGCAGAGCCGCATCCTAGGAGCAGGTGTTCTCCATCCATGCAGCCGAGCTACTCAGAGACCCAGCACGAGGGAAAGGACCCTTCACCCTGGTCTCCGCTTCTTGCTGGCTCCAGGTTATTTTCTATGGGAAAGACAGTTCCTTGCATTCTCTCCAATTTCATTTTAAAATTTGAGTTTTATCTAGAATTTCATTGATGGGTCACATGTTGCATTCTGGGGTCTCGTTTTTCTCCTCTTGCTTTCCAAAAAAGAAGGAATCAAAAGACTTGAAAGCAAGATGCAGGTCAGAAACTAGAGGCTAGAATTGAGAACCTTGAGAAATGTGGAATTGAATACGAATTGGAAGGGGAACTGAAAGCCGTGCAAATCGTGGAGATCGGAACAAAACAACACTATTAATGGCAAATACTTGTGGCAATAAGATCTAGATAGGCCGCTCACTAGAATTCTGACCCTGGATTGATACCTTGGGTGTCTGTCTGTAGGCATGTGTGTGTGTGTGTGTGTGTGTGTGTGTATGTGTGTGTGTGGGTGTGTGTGTGTGTGCGTGCGCACGCACGTGCAATAGTGTGTTTCGTGTATATTTTAAAAGGAATAACCCAAACAGAAAGAGACAGTCTGCAAAACAGCAACTGGGGCAAATGGCAAAATGAGGAGCCATGGATAAAGTAGCCAAAACCAGCGTCTGCTACTGAAATTACAACCAGATTTGCCTCCCAAAGCTGGGAAACTCAACAAACATGCCCGGGGGGGGGGGGATTGGCTTTCACAGGCGTACCTGAGAGACAGTGTCCAGACCCCCCTTCCTGATGAAAAAAAATGGCTAAGGAGAAGAGGGGTCCCCGAAGTGCTGAGGCACTGTGTTCCCTGCAACTTGCAGGGGAAGGACAGAGAAGCCCTGAACTGTCCCCAAGGGGCCCTGGTCCAATGGCTCACTTATCCTGATGGACTGACACAGGGACATGACCTGTCCTTGAGGCCTGGAGACAAGTGGCAGTCCAGGGCACAGAGCGGGTGGGAAGGAGCATTCTCTTAGGACCCTGGGTCAGGAGGAACTTGAACCCAGCTGGAGAAGGACTAGGCGAGGGAGGGACTAGAGCAAACGTGTCTGACTTGTTGGACAGAAGTTCATGGCTGAATGCATTTGCCCATCTCAGCTGCAGATTGGAGAGGGAGTTCTCTGAATGACGTGGCTGGTGCCCATACACCCTGGGCCTGTGGTCCCAGAGGTCCCTCAGCAGCCAGAGCTCCAAATGGAAAAGAATCAATGGACGTGTTTAGACTGCACAGAGCAGGGGAGGGGTGCTACTCATTCACCTCACTTAGATCCAGTGGGGTTTCACCTTGGGCCCTTCTCATGGACCCTAATAATTAATATTATGAGGAATACTAATAACAATCAACGTCATGCTAATATTCATTTTCCCTTATGGTGTGTCCAGTTTGTTATCTCCTTTTTCTCATCGAGTCCTCCCAACATCCCTGTGCAGTAGCCATTATTATAATCCATCTATGATACGAGGGTGTTGGCCAACTAGCCAAACTGCCACAGCCAGGGCCAGGCAGAGCTGGGCTGAAACAGCCGGCGGTGCTCACTGCAGGGTCCACTTAACCAGCGCCCAAAGGACAGAAGACCCGACCTTTCAATCAGTTAAAAAATTAACCAACGCTTTGCCATAACAAAGGATACAGGAAAGGATGCAGATCAAATTCCGTGGCAACCAGTCAAGCAGTACTGAAGCATCAGAGGACCTGCCAGGGTTTCTGTCCCTCCATGCTTCACAGACATTCCCCACCCCACCATCTCGAGGCGGAGACAAATGACCAGCACACGTGAGTACCTGGGAGTCAGGCAGAAGAGCTACTCCAGGGCTTGACCTTATGGTTAGTGAGGATTCATGGGCCTCTCTCCGCCCCTGTGTTCTGAACAAGGAAAAGTGACATTTGGAGTGACACACTGGGGCCCTACTGGATCCTGGAGTGCCTTCCCCATTACCCAGGACTCATCATCAAATACATTTAAATTATGTTCAGTCTAGTTTTCTCATTAAACCAGTTCTATTCTAAGAAATGCATGCATCCTAATTCTAAGAAAATTGGATGGTTATGCCTGGTATCCATGGCAACCCTCACTTAAACAGAATGTGAAATTAACTAGACGTCTCTGAGCATGGCGTTCTAGATAAATGAGTTAGCCACAAATGGAAACTGGTTAGCACTTTTTTTTTTTCAAGAGCGTTTTGGGGATTATATGGCTATAGGGCTTTAGAAAGGATCAGATTAGGGTCTGTGTAAGCCTCACACAGGCAGATGACCATCACAGAGCTGTTCAGAACCTCACTTCAGAACTGCAGAAATTGGGTGGCTAACTCCTCTAATTACTTCCCCACCCCCAGTTTCCAGTAGAGTATTCCAGATGTTTTATTTATTTATTTTTTGCCTCAGTTACTAGCATGGCAGTTGAAAATTTACTTTCATTTTACTAGTATTTGCCATTGATTTTTTTTAAAAAATTGACATTAGTTTTAACAGCAGTTTTAGGTTTACAAAAAAATTGAGCAGAAACTAGTTTCCATATACCTCCATTCTCTCAGTTTCCCCTACAACTAAGGTTTTGCACTGGTTTAGAATATTTGTTACAACAGATGAACTAATACTGATACATTATAATGAATTAAAAGCCATAGCTTTCATTAAGGTTCACTCTTTTTTGGTACAATCTATGGTTTCTGACAAAGGTATCTACTATCAGAGTTTCACCACCCTAAAAATCCCCTGTGCTCCGATCCTGAAAACTACAAAAAGAAAAAAGACAAAAAATAAAAACTTACTCAGTATCTATAACCCACCCTGTTTCCTAACCACAAAGTAATGTAAATATGCACAGTTGAATTGTTTTCCTTCATATCAGCTACCTCCAATTTTGGTTTTGTTAAAATTTTTGTCCCAGATGAATATTAAAGATTCTTTTAACCTTTTACCTCTTACATGGGACAAATCCCTTTTTTAATGTATGAATCTTTACAGTTTCATTACCATCAGTTGTTTAGACGGCACCCCACACCTCACAGTTTTGTTTGGTTTTGTTTTCACTTCTCACTGTTTCTTGGCTACCACTCGATTTTTTTGCTCTGGCTCTGACTTTTCTAGAACTCTCTTTGGGGCTGGGTGAGCACAATTAGGTCAGATGGAACAGGAACGCGTTTGAGGTTGAAGTTCCAGTTGGAGATATTCAGGTGTCTCGCTCTAGTACTCCATGACTGTCTTTGGAAAACTGCTTTATTTTTGATTTACTGGAAGTATTTTTACTGCATATAGTTTAGCAAGTATGTGTTAAGCAACTACTACATGCTAAGGCTGCGTGCCTCAAAAGAAGTATATGTCACTTGGATTTCACCATCACAAATGTCCTGTTCTTATTGTGCAGATGGGCATAAAGGAAAAGGGGACAGGATGGTGGCGATTGGTGTTCAAAGTGACCCTCTGAGTCAGAAAACAATAGAGAACGATTCAAAATAATTAATAATATTTTCTACTAATATTAATCATGAATATTGTTGAGAGGGCCAGGCATTCTACCAAACTCTCCACATTATTGCACTTAATTATCACAATAACCCTGATGTGTACAATTACTCTCATTCATAAGGCATAGAGAAAGCAAGTAGTTACCCTGAGGTCACAGAGTTAGTTTTAGAGCATGTATTTCAACTTGAGTAATCACCTCAAATTATACCATAAGATCCTTTTTGTGTAAAGTACTGGGCTCACCCTATGGAAGAGAAAAGAGTTTCCCTGCCCTGATTTCCACACTTTCTATCTCTCTAAAAAGATTCTGATGCTGTCAGTTTCCTCTTTGAAGATGTCAGCTGACTTTACTTTCTACAGAGCCAACTACCTCGTCAACTGGAAGTCTGTGTTATTCAGCTTTCTGCCACTATGACAAAATACCTGAGATAATAACCTTAAAAAGAGGAAAGGTTTATTTTGGCTTCACAGTTTTGGATGTTTCAGTTCATGGTAGGTTAAAAAATTCTTTGGGCTTATGATAGCAGAGAATATCATGGAGAGGAGAAAGCTGTTTACCTGGGGCAGCCAGGAAGCAGAGAGAAAGACAGGAAGAGGTTGGGGTCCCAATATCCCCTTCTAGAGCACACTCCCAACGACCTAACCTCTTTTCACTAGGACCCACCTACTGGAGTTTCCACCACCTCTCAAGTGCCATGGGTGGAAGACCATGCCTTCAACCCAGAACTTTTGGGGGACATTCAAGATCCAAACTATAACAGAGTCCAGGCCTTTACCACCAGCCTAACTATCCTCCAGGACTACAGCCTCTCTGCATCTTCTCTCTCTCCACCTCTGCCTTCCCATATCAGGACTGTCTGCCCCACCCGGCCGCTCCTCCCCCTCCCCCCCCAACACTATACCCTCCTCCTCCTCCTCCTTCTCCCCCTATCCCTCCTCCTCCTCCCCCTCTTCCTCCTCCCCCTCTTCCTCCTCCTCCTCTTCCTCTCCCCTCCTCCTCCCCCTCTCCCTCCCCCTCCTCCAACACTATTCCCTCCCTTCCTCCCCCTTCTCCTCCCCCTCCTGCTTCCCCTTTCCCTCCTCCTCTTCCTCCCCCTCCTCCTCTTCCTCCTCTTCCTCCCCCTTCTCCTCCCCCCTCCTCCTCCTCTTCCTCCCCCTTCCTCCTCCCCCTCTCCCTCCTCCTCCTCCAACACTATTCCCTCCTCCCCCTCCTGCTTCCCCTCCTCCGTCCCCCTCTCCTTCCCTCCCCCTCTCCCTCCCCCTCTCCCTCCCCCTCCCTCCCCCTCTCCCTCCCCCTCCCTCCCCCTCTCCCTCCCCCTCTCCCTCCCCCTCCCTCCCCCCTCCCTCCCCCCTCCCTCCCCCCTCCCTCCCCATCTCCCTCCTCCTCTTCCTCCCCCTCCTCCAACACTATTCCTTCCGCCTCCCCCCCCACTCCTTCTTCTGTTTCTCCTCTTTCACTACATAGAAAATTTCTGCTCCTTACTTTTCAAGACCACGTTCATAGTTAACCTCCTTTGCACAGATTTCTCTTTGACTCTCAGGCAATGGTAGCCATTCCGTTGTGAGAGCACCTCCGCACTATTCATTTCTATTTCAGTCCTTGACAAGGGGGAATATCCACTACCGACAGTCCACTTGTCGGTGCTCCCTCAGGGTCGGGGAGGGTGACCTATCCGTCTCTTTATGCTCTGCCTTTCATCATGCCTGTCACATGGTACAGCCCATGCAAAGCCAGCAGGCCCCATGGTCCCCAGATCCTGGGGTGCCCCTCAACAATGCACATTCACCATCTGAAATCAACTCAAGTATTACAATTCTCAGTCTCCTGAGGAAACATTAAAGGTGTTCTATGTGCTGCAAAGTCTCTTATGGATGCTCTTCTTATGGATGTGACTTTGAGTGGTCTGCAGTGATGGCAGCTTTACGTCATCCACTGGGTCATTTGTTCATTTGCTCATTCATTATTCATTGGGAAACTACTAGGCTTTTATTTTTTTTAGAACTGTATATTTTTTTCTAAACATACTTTCTCTCTCTCTCTCTCTCTCTCTCCTACTATCACTTTTCAAATCTCAAAATTCTCTCCAGACAGCTGGTCCAAGGATCTTTCTGTCCTTTCCTCCTGGGTCTAAGCTGGTCTCTGAGGACCAGGCTAGCCTTCCTGGCCTCCTTAGTGTTCTCTGTCGGTCCACCAACAGGAATCCCTTTGATCAATCATATTCTAGAAACTGACCCAGAAAATTGGAATCCTTCCCCCTTAGAATCTTTCCAAGAGGAAGGAAAGATTATGAGTATTAATATATTAATGATGTTTGTCCTAATATAAATTTAGGAGTGCTTTTTACAAACAAACATACAAAAAGAATCAGGGCCTGGCGTTGTAGCTCAGTCGTAGAGCGTTTGCCTCCCACGTGTGAGGGCTGGGTTTGAAAAATAAATAAATAAAATAAAGGTAGGAAAAAAAAAAAAAGAATCCGGGCAAACACGCCCTGAGTTCCAGATAAGTGATGCTATAAGGTTAAGGACCAAAATATTTTGGACCCCCAATAAATGTCCTCCTAGGGACTAACCACTATGGTACAGTGAACTGAACCTGGACTTCAACTCCTAGCTCTGCCCGTTAGCACTGGCTGGGTCATCCGAAGCAAGCACCGTAGCTCTTTGAGCCCCTGGTCCCTATTCTCTAAACATGGAGATGATTATCCTAATAACAGCATCTCCCCAATGTGCTTGGAGAATCTGATGACATACGGGGCCTGGCCCTAAGGAGTGAAGGGAATGGGAAGTCAATGCGAATTCCGTGTTTCAGTTCTTTGTGTGAGAGGTAAGAGGCACCGTAACCACAGTGGAAGACCTAAATCATAACAAAGTCCCCTCAACAGAGCAAATGAGCTGTTAGGGCTGGGCTATTTGTCTTTTGTTCATTAATACACCCCAAGTGCCTGCAACAACGCCTGGCCCATTGTACGACCTCCATTGACATTTGTTAGATTTTTAAAAGTTCATGTCACAGTATGAGATAGATTTCAGTGCCTAGAAGGACTATTAGGACAGCTATTTGAGGGGGCAATCAGGCAGAATCTATGAAATTTCAAAATGCATATTTGCATCTTTGTAGGTGAAATATAAACACTCCCCCCAGGCAGTCAATGAAGTATCATCACAGCTCGTCTATCTACAATGTAGGCTGACACAGTTTAGCAGTAGCTATCATTTTCTGAGTACGCACACAGTGTGAAGTAGTGACTCAGAGCAAGAACTCTGGAGCAGAGTGCCCAGGTTTAAACCCTGGCTTTGCCAGATACCAGCCAGTGTGACCCTGATTGAGTAACAGCCTTTCAGTTTCTTTGTCTGATGGATTTGGGTGATAACAGCAGCCGCCACCTCAGAGGGCTGCTAACTGTACTTAACGGATTCATAGGCGTAAGTACTTGGGCATCAACTGCAGTACAGAGTTACGTACAGGCTCACTTTTGACTGTGGTGACTTCAAATGCTTTCCACAGACCTTGCTATGTCACTGAAGCTTAGAGATGTTAGACAACGGAGGTCAGGAGCAGCTGGTCAGCTGCAAAGCCAGACTTGAACTCTTGTCCGGGTGCCCAGTGCCTGGGGTGTCACCGTCTCATTCCCCAGGGATAATGGGCAGTACCAACATATTCTTTTGGAACTGCCAAGTGTTTTTGTCCTGGTCTGTGTTTTCCAAATGTTCTAAGGTCAAGAAAACACAAATACTCCCACCCTGAACAGGCTTATGCCAGAGTTCAGATATGGAATATTCCCCAGAGGCCTGCGTGTTAAGGGCCTAGTCACCAGCCTGGTGCTGTGGGGAGATAGCAGAGCCTTTGGAAAACGGGGTACAGTGGATGAAGACGGGCCACTAGGGCATGCCCAGGAAGGGGATATTGGTGCCCGCCTGCTCTCTACCTGCCATGAGATGAGCAGTTTCCTCAGCCGCACACTCCTGCTGTGACATACTGTGCCACCTCAGGCCCCAAGGCATCAGGGCCAAGTGACTATGAACTAAAACTTCCCAAACTGTGCATCAAAATAAACCTTTCTGCCTTTTAATTTACCTCTAGTATTTTGTCACAGCCATGGAAAGCTGACTAACACATCTTGTTTCCCCCGCAGTGAGACACCCATGGTTGGACGGCAGACAACAAAAGAGTTTTTGTTGACATAGCAGAACTGCCTTTCCCTCTACCGGGGATTTCTAACATGAGGTAATCCTACTCTTATTTTCCCTTATTATTATTATTTTTTTCTAAATTTCCTTTATCTAACACATCTCTGAAAAATGCCTTCTTGGGACAAGGTGGGCCCTCAATATATTCCTTGCTTTTCAAGCTGGAGACTGGGGCCTTCAGGAGGCTTAGCTAAGGACCTCTACTCTCTGGGGGCAGCTCCACGTGGCTCTGTGCCCTCCCTGTCCTGTCCCCATGGATATTTTTCCAGGCTCCGAATGCCCAGCTGGGTCACAACTTATTTTCCTTATAAGGGTTAATCCCAAGTGGTTATTGAAGGCCTGTGTATGCAGAGATCAGGCTGCGGGCCACAGCGGGGAGGACACAGGAGCACCAGAAACAAATGGAAGATCCAGCCCTTAGGGATTTACACTTCTGGGAGAGCCAGAGACGGCAATTGCAAAAGCGTGGTCAGAGGGCCCACCAGGCCCCATACTGACCCCACGAACGTGTCCTGGTAGCAGAGCGTATCCCTTAGTGCCCTTCTGAGAGTGGAGCGGAGGAGACGTGACTGGGATCATGCATTTTGGTACTCAGTGCGAGTCAGAGCTCCCATGGGGACTTTCCTTAGAAGGCCCAAGTCTGGGTGGACTTTCACTCTGTGGCTGGTGTCACCTACTCTGTTTTCTCTTGGTTACATCACCAGGATGTGTCCTGGCGATTTCCCCATCAGCCACAGGGAGCCTGTGTTTGCATGTAGCCACAGATGACAGCTGCTGGGCCCTGGCCCCAGCTGCTGGTGCCTGGAGTCTCACTTGAACTGAGCCCCAGACAGGGCCCGGGGCTGCTCAAGGTCACACAACTGGAAGGACGCTGAAGGGAGGCTTGAGTCTTCTCGCTCCCTGCACAGGACTCATCAATGCTGCTTCCACCAGGATGAGCCTCTGCCTTGGGATAAGGCGGAAATGCTCTGCCCTGTTTTATTTTAACCCCTTCCCAGAGCCTTTGAGCATAGAGCTACTCATCCAGGATAATTTAATGAACACACCTATGGGTCCAGAACTTCTGGGGAACTGCAGGAACCTCGGAGGCTCAAAGATCCAGGCTTTGTCACCGTGGAGAACGGAGGGGACAGATGGGATCAAGTCATGACCTGGGGACAGTCTGAACCCAGGTCTAATCCTGAAGACAGCCCCAACCACAGAGCAGACTGGCTCTGATGGGGGAATTCAGAAGTCTTGTGTCATAATGGAAGGAATTGGGTGAAAATAGCAAATACTTGGTTTTCATTTTTGTTTGGTTTTTCCAATGGGGCCAATTTTCCACCAACTTCAGGTTTTACATCGAATGCAAATGGCATTGTCAAGAGGGGAGGGAGGTTTTATTTTCAGATCAGGGGGCCTGCAGTTCTGAGTGGTGCAAGGGTGCACAGCCCTCAGTCCTGGGGCAGCTGCTTCTAGAACCTTCCAAGTTGCTGGGCATTCAGATTCCTAGAGACGGTAATTGGGCTTTTGGGGTCTGCTTACATCCTCCCAGCACTGGGATGCTGGCTAAAATAGCTCAGGCCATAAAAATACCAGAATGAAAGCACTTGAAACAACCGCATATCCACATATTCCATGCAGAGGCTATTAAAACTTCTAAATTACACCAGCGTTGCTTTTCAAGGCCACAAGAGCACACAGCTGACTGGAAAAGGAAGAGATATTTTCAGGATGAGTTCAGCACCAATCAGTGTAGGCTTTCATTTATCCTCCTAAAAAAGTCTTCTTTAAGCCTTTCAGGGTAATTTATAAAGGTTGACTCCCTTTTTAAATGGTTTTACCAGGCCACAATAAGGCATGGGCTAACATATTGTCTTTCTCACTGTGACTAGTCAATTCTCGGGTTGGGAGAGACAAAGTGCAGTAAAACTCAGTGGTTTTGAACCACCCATTCTACTCCTAATTTCTCTGCCACCCATCTAGTCCAAACCACCGCCATGTTTAGTCTGTGCTTCCAACAAGCATCCTAACTGTCACGTCCACCCCCAGTCTCTCATGTCCCTTTTCCACAGAGCACACAACTTATTTTTCTTGAATGTACACATGGTCATCCTCCATCAACAACTCTGGTAGCTTCCCACTGCCATTTTTTTTCCAGAACTTAGGGGTCTCTCAGTAGCCCAGTTTCCACTCAACCTCTCTTGCTTCATCTCATACCATTTCTAATTTGGTCTCCATCTGTCAGAAACTTGTCCTGGATGCTTTCCCTCTGTCCTTCTTCACTCTGGGAATTCACATTCACCTTAGGTCTTGATCACTATCCATGGGAAGAGGGAGGAAATCTCACATTCATTACCTATGGTTAAGTCGCTATAGCAAAATACCCAAGACTAGGTAACTTAATAAAGAAGAGAAGTTTCTTTGGTTTATGTTCCAGGAGCATGGCACTGACATCTTCTTGGCACATGGTGAGGGCCTTCTTGCTGCATTATAACATGGTGGAGGGCATCACATGGCCAGACAGAGCGAGTGTGCTAGCTCAGGTCTCTCTTCCTCTTCTATAAAGCCATCAAGAGGATCCACCCTCACAACCATATCGATTCCTAGTTAATTTCCCAAAGCCCTATCTTCAAATACCTTTAGCATGTGAATTTGGGGGCTAAGTTTCCAATACATGACCTTTGGGGAACACAGTCAAACCACAGCAGCAGCCCTGTTTTCACAGTACTCCAACGTGTCTCCTATTTTCTCAGGGGGTGTTGCAAAAATCTCAGAAATGTTCTTGAATGTTAATAAGATTAAATTCAGTTCTCTGTTAAATAGGTAGCTGAGTATTTGAAGACATATTTCAAGCAGTTAGTGAATCTATTCCCCATTTTGTAAGGACACCAGTGTCCTGGGTTAGAAGTACACACTGCTCCAGGGTGACCTTGTCTTAACTACATCTGCAATGACCCTATTTCCATATGTCATAGCATGGGATGTTAAGGATAGTGACATCAATGCATGGACTTGGGAGGACATTCAAGCCTATATCAGGGCATAGTGATTTGATTATTTATTCATTACCTACTCCAGTGGAAGGTAAGTTCTAGAGGGCACAGTTGTCTCTCTTGCTCTCGCTACTGTACCCCCTGCATAAGGGCAGTGCTTGCCAAGAAGGCTCTTGAACATCCCTTATCACACAGTGCTGAGTGTTTGCATAACTGTGAAGATATTTAAAGACCACTGGATATTACATTCATGTTAAATTTTTTTGAATAATACATTTTATTTTTATTTATTTTTTTTTATTGAGAATTTTCTTTTTAATATTTATTTTTTAGTTATCGGCGGACACAACATCTTTGTATGTGGTGCGGGTGCTGAGGATCGAACCCGGGGCGCACGCATGCCCAGCGAGCGTGCTACCGCTTGAGCCACATCCCCAGCCCTTGAATAATACATTTTAAAAGTGCAAGTCTATGGTAGGTGCAACAATATCTCAAATACAAATGAACAATCTTTATAGATGAAAGGATGACTTATTATATACATACATATTCTTTCTGGGACTCAGCTGTTCTCTGCTTTGCTTCCTAATTCCCTGGAGGGTCGCTGGCAGCCCAGACTCACTGTCTTGGGGGCCATGTTGGCCTTGAGTGGATGGTGAATCTTTAACATTGTTGAGAATCTGGTAGACATTTTGCTACAGTTTGAACAAGGTTTGAATGTGTCCCCCAAGGGTTCTCCTGTTGAAATGTCATCTCCATTATGAGGAGATGACATTAAGTGGGGGGAACTTAATCCAACTATAGTGTTTAAAGGTAGGGTGATTGGGAATGCTTAGAATCAGATAAGGTCATCAGCGTGGAGCTTCCCTCTACAATTGAATACTCATGGCTTTCTCTCTTGGGGTGGGGATGGGTGGAGATTAGAACATACATACAAGAGCTAAAACCCATCTCTTACTACAGGATGCCCTGCCCTTCCCTGGAACTCTGCCATCAAAAGGCCATTAGATGTGGGTCCTTCACCTCGGACCTTCAGAATCATAAGCCAAAATCACTTTTTTTTTTTTTGGTAAAGTTTCCTGACCTCAGGTATTTCATTACAGTCATGAAAAACAGACTAATATATTTTTTCCCAGGAAAATGAAGTAGACACATGTACATGTTTACCCCTTCCCCATGAAAGCACTTCCTGTATAATTTTAGGGAATTTACCGACATCTTGAATAAAGCTATTTCCATGGATCAAAGTAAAAATGCCTACATTATAGGATTTTACCAAAGACCCTTCTAACTCAAAAAGTTATGGGATTCTACCCAACTATGCTTTACAAAGCACTGTAGATCTATGGGGAAAGTGAAATACTTTGCTTCTAATTGCAAAGGACCCTATAAATGACTGGAAGAGAAAAAAAATTATACAATACAAAACTATATGTAGAAGTCCAAACAACCCAGATAAAGCTTACATGCAGGTTTTTGAGTTCAAAGTTCCTCTACCTGGGCTTTCCACTGGCACATTGATAAAGGAGCCAGAAATATGTGCAAGAAAAGAGAGAAAGAGAAAATAAGCTTGCTTAAGGGTTTGAAACCTATCCAATCAATAAAATTGGATTTTGCCAAAGTAAGTCTGACTGACATTTCAAATAAGTCTTATTTTTATTATGTGTGTGTGTGTGTGTGTGTGTGTGTGTGTATGTGAGTTGCTGAAGATTGAACCCAGGGCCTTGTGCAGGTGAGACAAGCACTCTACCAACTGAGCTATATCCCTAGCCCCTACCTCTTTTAAAAAAAACCTTTAATGTCATGTAGCTTCATGTAAAAATATCAACTTTTTTTATGAAATGGGAATGGTTTTGAATCAATATAATTGCTTTCTGCTGCTCCCTGCACCCAGGTGTAGTTTAGGAGCCAGTTTAATAGAACCAACTGTTAAACTCTCACTGCCCAGCTTTGAAGGAATCAGTTTTATATCTGCCTGGGCCTTTCCCTCTCCCCTCCCTCCCTCAATACACACAGCAAATAGGAATTCTCATAACCTGAGGTTTAATAACGAGGAGAGGGAAGCCCAGTGGGAGGGGAGGAACCTGGCAGTTAGAATCCTTATAAATTCAGGGAAGACTAAGTTCCCTGCCTGTTGGACTCTCAGATATGTGCTTAGAGTCAGCTTCTCCCTCTGAAATGACTGTGCCCAGGATACATCCTATAAAGGACACCCTGGGAGCCCTGAAGGAAAAGCTGAGGTAGAGGAAGGACGATTTCCTAGAAGACTGTCTGGAAGGAAAGCCCGCCCACTTCTTGCTTTAAATCCTGCAGGAGGTTGGCACGTGGGGGTCGGGTTGGCCTCACAGTGTTTTCTTAGCTCTGCAGTGACATTGTAGTGAAGAGCAAAACTCACCACCCCGATGAGGATGGCACAAGATGATGAGAGAAGAAAGGAAGGATGATGGAGGGAGGGAGGGAGGAGCAGGAGGCCAGAGATAGAATGCTCCCCGGGCTTGAGAGTATATTTCTTAGCTTCATCAATTTAAATATAAAACTTTTTCCACAACTTGAACAGCTAGGTGAATGAGGCTACATTACTAAGGATTGTATTTCAGATTATCACAACACAAATCAAAAAGAGACAAACCTGGTACAGTCTCTCTAAGAAAGCCTTTGTTGAGAAAGAAAACCAAAAAAAAAAAAAAAAAAGGCACCACATCCATTAAAGCTCATATTTTAGGAGAACAAACTAGTGTTTTGGAGCCATTTTAGTAGAATCAACTGTTAAACTTTCAGGAATTTTGCAAGCCAGGTGACATCATGCTGGTAGCTTGAAATAGGCTACAATGAGAGTATTTGTATTGTGATAGAGGCTACAATCAGAGTTCTTTTTTTTTTTTTTCTTCTTGGACTGCTGGTTGTTAAATAACTATTAGCACATTGTCTTTTTTTTTTTTTTAAAGAGAGAGTGAGAGAGGGGAGAGAGAGAGAGAGAGAGAGAATTTTTAATATTTATTTTTAGTTCTCGGCGGACACAACATCTTTGTTGGTATGTGGTGCTGAGGATCGAACCCGGGCCGCACGCATGCCAGGCGAGCGAGCTACCGCTTGAGCCACATCCCCAGCCCCAGCACATTGTCTTTATACATGAATATTTAGAGTTCTAACTGCAACAAAACAAAGAAAAAAATACCTCTTACCAATCAAGAAAGAAAAACAAATACATCTTGCCAACCAACATGGAATATGCCTAGATACTTTTGAAGAAGCACTCGAGAGCTCATCTTAAAGATTGTCCTTTAAGCAGTCAACAAATACTGAGTCCCGCCATCCCAGGGTGATGCTAAAGGGCCCATGAAGGCCTGTGATATAGATCCCCACCATTAAGCATCTTATAATTTGGGGAGACAGGATGGGTACACATGGAATACTTATGGAAGAATCTAATTACATATAATATTGTCTTGTAAAGGCTGAGTACTGCAAGAGTTCAGAGAAGAGATGGATCATAGGATGGCTAAAATTAAGCAGGAAAATCGTGCAAATTACAGTCTTCTGTTAATTCAAAGGAGTAACAGATAGACTGACTTCACCGTAATGGGACGTTTGGTTTGTGGCAAAGGGATCTTCAGACAATTCAAAAACACCCTTGGAGTGTGTCTCCCTCTTACTATGGCTATCACTCTTGAGATGTGTTATGAGCACAGAGAGATCATTGTTCTCTGTGGTAGGTGGTGACATCTCTGGCAGTGTGGCTGTTCATGTGTCCCTGGCCAGTTGATCAATGGAGCAGTCTTCTTCTCTGCCCCTGGGCCCAGAGCTAGAGCTACCGTTTGAGGAGGCTGCGAGGGCTCGAATCTGCGTTCCACCGCTTTCTAGAAGTGTAACAACATTAGGCAAGCTACCCAGCTTGCTGTACCCCCAGGACCTCAGTGTTAGATGGGAAAGTAGTGGTGTCTGTCTTGTTGGGATGTTCTGAGGATCGGAGTGGGTGACTTCACAGGAAGCACTTATATTGCTGAGTGTGCAGTCAGTGCTACAACATTTATTGCTGTTGCTATGACTCTGCTGAGCTCAGAGCCCAACCCTGCCAGGTGGGGGGCACGACCTTGGTCTTGAAGTCACTCTGGTCTTGAAGCCCTGGTTTCACCTATAGGATCATAATGATAACCACTGCCCACTTCGTGGGGCTTTTGTGAGGACTGTAGGATCTTGTCTGTGGAAGCACTTGGCAAACTGGAAAGCTGTCCTGGGTGTGAGCGGTCGGCGCAGACATGAGATGTCTGTGCTCCAAATGAGCTCCTTTGTTCCTGGCCTTGTGAGTTTTGTGCCCTTGGGGTGTGGCTGTGGTTTCTGGAACCCCATTGCTTGGTCCAGGTTCACAGTCCTAGTTTGCTTGTCTTTGCTGAGACACTGACATATGGGTTTACTCGGAGCGTCGCCTCTGTGAGATTAATTTATCGTTTATAATGTACCCCTCTCCTCACAGTAGAGTAGGAGCTCCTGAGTGCAGGGTGGCTTGTCTGTTTTATACACAGCTGTACTCTAGGTGCCCAGATGGCAGCCTGGCACGTGATAGGAAGTCAACCCACATTTCTTGTAGGATGCCCATCTTTATCCTCAGTGGATGTTGCCTCCAAACAGGAAGAGTGAACCAAGAGACATGGGAATGCATTAGTATACAGCAGGCTTCCAAAATGAACCAGTCCATCAGCTAGCACTTAGCACCATGTGTGCATGCACACCACCCAGCTAGATCCTTGGGGGGAAGGCAGATGTGGAGAAGAAGGCAGGACCTCTGTTAACACTGATTATTATTATTTTTTTTTCAAAAACAAGAAACTGCCCAAGGCAAGATCTCAACAAACCTCATTATCATCCCATCTTTGTTCCTACCCTAAACCTGACCTGCTCATCACTGACACCAGCTCCCACAAGTGGATGCTTACCTGGATCTAGAGGAGCCACGAGGAACTAGTTTACAAAGCTCCATCTGCTCACTATTTATTTGCTAAGGTTTTCCATTTCGGAATCAGACGGGAACCACAGGATCCTTTGCCTTCCCCAAGGGGCTGAGTAAAGACTGTCATTTCCACACTAAAAAGAGGAGCAGGAAGGGGAGAGTTCTGCTTGAATCCAAACCTGGAAAGAGCTAAACTGATGGATGGAATTCTGCAGATGGGGAACCCTAGGGCACAAAAGCAAGCCCTAGTCACCTGTGCCATGGAAGTCCGTGACTTTCACGAAAGGTATGAAGATTTAGGGGACTTTTACATGGATATTTTGTATAATCCTACTTTTTAAAACTACCAGCATTCAGAAAGAAAAAAAAAAAGTTTCCTTGGCTATGTTTCTTAAAGTGACTGTGAAAACCCATGAAGTAGAAAAACTAGCCAGGAATTTTTTTTTTTTTGAGGGTATGAAAGCCTCTTATTTTTATAGTTTTGAAAATCCTTGGAGTTTAACTTTGAACCTTAACCAAGAAAAATTCTATCTTATAAACAATGGCATTTGTTGATTGGATGAAGGACTAGATCAATATTGGTCTTGGCAACCCATTTGGACTGCTGTTCCAGAAATATGCTGGTTGTGGTGTTAAAAAATTATGTCAGCTCCTCACCCTGCATCTCTTTTTCTTGGAGTTTTGCCTGAGAATGAGTTTCCAAAGATACTTCCAGAAGTTAACCTAGAACCTGGCCTGCCCAGCAAAGGAAGTTACACATAAACTCTCGGAAGGCAGCTGGCCACGGTGAGTTTCTGGAAGAGTGGAGAGAGGACGTGGCCTGGGCACCTCCTGCCCCTGCAGGACACTCTCAGTCCCTCTCATTGCTCAGATTTTCACTTTGACTCTTTGCAGGGAGGGCCGAAGAAAAGGAAACAAAACCAAAATAAATCAATGTCAGTAAAAGAAAACCCTTGCTTTGAAAGAAAATAACTATATTGCAGCCAAGATGGAACTATCTAGCTAGAATGTCCAAATCTTTTCATTTTTGGGGGAGGGATGCTGGTGGTGTGGGAATGTTTATGGAGGGGGATAGAAAGGCTTTCCGTATGCATTTAGTATGCATTTAGTTTGGGTAGAAGACTCTTGGCCACATGTTTTCCTCCTATATGTATATTTACAAAGAAACTAGGCACATATGGCAACTACTTTACTCGATGCCACAGAGTTGGGTTATTTTTTCTTTGTGACTTTGATCTTTATTTTCACTTGTAAGTTTAATAACAGGAGTAATTTGGGAGTCTGCGAGTTGGTAAGGAGGACGGTAGACAACAAGAAAAGCTAAAAGAGAAATCCCACACTGACCCAGGGGCCTGGGACTGGCCACCGCATGGGGCTGCTAATCCAGCCTCCTTTGCCCTCCACGGTGGCCGTGGGGTCCTCCTGCACTTGAGGGTGAGGCCATGTCCTCCATTTTACTCTGTTGGCAGCAGAGGATGGCACAGGGAAGTGGCCACTGCAGCCTCTCCTTGCTGAAGACGGACACACTCCTGCCCACCGCCGAAGGAAGACTGAGCCAAGCGCTGTCACTGCGTGCCCCTTCGGAGGACCTGCTGGCTGACCCCATCCCTGCACTCTGGTGGCCAATGGCGGAGCCCTTGCCCTGCCTTCCAATTAACACTGCCATCAGGGACATTTCCTTCCAGCACTGTGGCCCCTGGCACTGAAGCCTGGACCTTGGCACGTCGCTTTGGAAAGGAGGCCAACTCTGTGCTGGCCAGATTCTCACAGAGCTTTTGACCAGTGTCTCCATGAATGAGTGCAGGGGGCAGGGCTCCTGTTGGCTCAACTCAGGAAGGACAGGCCAGGGCACATACTACCAGCACCACAATGAGGCTGGTGCCAACGTTCATTGAGCCCTCACTGCCTACCAGGCCGCACTCTGAACACTTTGCGTGTGGAGTTTTATTGAACCCCAACAACCGCGTTGTCAAAGCAGCACGACTGCACCCAGAACTCAGGTTGGGCATCGGCCAGCCTGCAACAGGGCTGTGATTCCTGTGGTAGTGAGTCATTCCCCCGTCATCCTGACCCACTGTGCTACCTCTTTGTAAGGAAGGCTACACTGACCGGAGTGGCCAGTGGTCCTATCCTCAGTGATGACTGAAGGGCCCATGGGCATGCTGGGGAACCACACAGGTGACAGGTTGCATCTACCTGTCCCCAGCACCAGCAGGGGCTGCTTCTGCAAACCCTTTCTTCCCTCTCCTCCTTCATTTTATTTGTTTCTGGTATAGAATCCCCAAGAAAGAAAAACTCATCTCTTCCTCCATAGTTCACCTCCCTTATAAAAGAGACAAATATTTTACCAAAATAGCAGCAAATACAAATTGTACTAAGCATGATTCTAAGCAATGAATGCGATTAATCCTTACCACAGAGCTGCAAGAGACACATGATCATTTCCAGTTTGCAGAGAAGGAAACTAAGACACAGAGGTTAAGAAAGTTGCCTGGAGCCACATAACTGGTGAGTGACCAGGCTTTGGGCACCAGTCATTTGCCTCTAAAATCTACTAAGTGTATGCTCTGCTTTCTCTCAAAGTTCTCCTTCCTTCCAGAGGAAAAGGAAGCCTTTTTTGTGTGTTTTTGAAATTCTAGTTTTCAATACAGGGAGGAGGGACAGGGTGGCTAGACTCTGTAAGTGACAGTGATCTATACTTTATACCAACATTGGACCCCTATGAGGCACACTGCTTCCCAAGGACGGCTGTGTGGGAATCTGTGAGGGCTGGGAACAAGGGCAGAGTAAAGGCAGAGGTGAAGGCAGGGGAAGAGGCTGCAGGCCACTGCCGCCTGCTGCCACCTGCTGCCACCTTCTCTGGGCCTCCACAGATAGCTGCAGCAGAGGCAGTCTAGCATCTCCCAACAGACTGAGCCTCTAGCCTGAGCAGGGTCTGTAAGGAGTGGAGAAAAGCAGTGGACAAAACAGACAAAGGTCACTTCTCTCGCTGAGCTCAACTCTGAGAGGTGAGAGATAAGACAGAGAAATCAATTCACGACAGATCAGCTGAGGGTCATGGAGAAGAATACAGCTGGGAGGTGGCAGAGAGAGACAGGGAACAGAAACACTGCTGCATCCAAGGTGGTCAGGGGAGGTCCCCTGAGAAGGTTCTGCTTGAATAAAGACATGAAGGAGGGAGGGCGTGAGCCAGGTGGAGGTTAGGAAAGAGATGATTGACACTTCAGGCAGTGAGGGCCACAGCGTGACAATACTTGTCATTCACTGTCAAGTCTGGATTTTACATTGACTGTGAGGATAAACTATTGGAAATTTGTGAGCATAGATGTGGTATAATCTGGCTCTTTCTTTAAAAGGATTACTTGGCGACTGTGTGAAGACTGGATTTAGGCATAAGGATGCAAGCCAAGCAGATAGACCCTTTATGACACAAAGATAATGGTGACTTGGGCTAGCATGGTAGCAGTGGAGGAGCTGAGAAACTAGATGGTATTTCTCAGCAAGAGACAGACATGTTTAATGTGAATCAAGTGTGGGACTTAAAAAGGGTGGAGAGGGCTGAGATGTAGCTCAGTGGTAGAGTGCATGTTTTGCACATACGTAGTCTTGGGTTTGATCCCCAGCACTATAATAAATAAATTCTTTTAAAAAAGAATTCATTAAAAATTTATAAAGGTATGAGGTAGTTAAGAATGACTTTGAGTTTTTTAGCCTTAGCAAAAGTAGTGCAATGTAATCGTCACTTGCTGAGATGAAAAAGAATGAGGATAAAACCCAACTGAGGGGAGAGGGGATCGGGTTTTGGAAATGTTAAAGTGAGACATTTTTATCAGTCAGTTGTCCATTACTATAGTGAAATACCCAAGGTTTGGCAATTTGTGAAGAAAAGCTTATTTAGCTCACAGTCCTGGAAGCTCAGGCTTGGGGGAGCATCAGCTGGCCTCTCTGAAAACTTCATGGTGGGTGCCAACCTAATGGCAGGAGTGTGTGCAGGAGGGAACAATCACATCATTATGACAGGAAGCTAGAGCAGTGGATCCAGTGAGAATGACCTTGATCCTTTCTAGAGGGACCCCCACCACCCACCAGTGACCCACAGGCCTTCCACCAGTTCCACCTCTGTGAGGTTCTATTACCTCTTGTTACTGCCACACTGGGGACCAACACATGAACGCTTGAGGGACAAACTACATTCAAACCATAGCAGTGTCTATTGAATACTTTAAGCGAAGATGTCAAGTAGGCAGTGAGCTATCGGAGTCTAGAGTTGAAGGAAGAGGCTAAACTGGAGATTACTTTTGAAATTATCAATTTGGTTGATGGCATTTAGGGCCTTGGACTAGCTGAGCTTATCTAGAGAATGAGTGAAGACAGATAAGAGGTCTAAAGAAGGAGGTGTGTGGTGCTCCGATTTTGAAGTAGACGAGGAAGAGCTAGAAAAGTCACCAAAGACCAGCTGGAGAAGGGGAGGGATGATCTGGAGAAAGGGAAAGACAAGATCTTAGGAAGAGGTTAAAATCAACTACGTTCAGGGCTGCTAAAGATCTGAATAAGATGAAGACTGAAAAATTGGCATTGAATTTTGCACCTGTTACCTCCCAGGTATCATTGAAGGGACCAATGGAGGACCATCACTTGGCCACGCCTCAAATTTCTGATCTGTATACGCCCTTAGTTTCTTGCACGACTCAGGGGACAAGCATAAACTATAAAATATTGAGGGGATTAGGCAACTCTGGGTCTTTTCAAGTGTGGGACATGAAATAGATTTAATCTTGGTTAGAATATTAAAGAAGCATCGCTTTTTTTTTGTACTCCAGAATGTCACAGAATGGTCTTCCTGTTGCACTGAGATTTGCCTCAGTGTGCCTTTTGTTCCCGGGGATTATGGATTTGGGGTTGTGCCTAGAAATGGGAGGCAGAGGTAAAGGCAGAGGAAGGGTAGGGGGCTGTACTAAAACTGTTGTTGTAAAAATGGGAAATGAGGGTAAAAAGGAAAGTGTGGTGTTTGGAGTCACCCTGATGACCTCTAGGGAAGGGATTGCATATCTTTAAAGGGGGGCCATGACAAGTTTCTGTCCAAAAGTTATCACGAAATCTCTTTAACTTTGAGCACTAGAGAGGGAATTAGGAAATACCAATTCACTTATGTCATCCAGTTAAGTAAAAGTTACACCATCCTTTTTCCATCTCCAACATCCTAATTACACCACAAGTTTGGGACCACAATTAAAACCAGGAGGACAGACCCTGCAGGCAAAACCTAGTCAACAAGTCTGAGTCATAGAATTAGAGAGGCATCAAGCATTTGGAAAGAGAACCCACCGGGCAAGGGGAGTTTTATATTATGGGCATTATTGGTAATGAGGCAACATGAATGTCCAAATCTTGGGTTTTTTTTGGGGGGGGGAAATTACTGTGGAGACTCTGAAAAGGTTCTTGAGAATAAGGATGGTAAATGGTTTTGACTGATTGATTCTTTCATTCAGTTTGGTTTTGAAATATCATCCATATGCCAAGTCAGAGAACAGGTGGAAGTGATCCCTGCCCTCACACCATTTACAGGCTAGGTACCACTGAGTAAATAGAAAGCACTCCTGGGGTAAATAATGTAAGATAAGGAAGAATGCAGACATTACAAAGTTAGAGAAGAACACCTAACCAAATTTAGGAGGTCAAGGAAGCTTCTGAGATGAAACAATGCCTAAGCTTAGACCTGAGGATGAGCTCAATAAAGTGATTTATGGGCACCTATTATTGGTGGGGGATGTTTAGGGATAGTACAATGGGTATTGGGATACACTTATTTGGGTTGAAGTCTGAGACCTGCCACTAGCTGTGGGTCTTGTTGAAGCTCATTATCTTTCAATGCCTCAGTAGCCTCATGAAATAATAATGCCACCAATTTCAAGGAGTTGTGATGATTAAATAGTCTGTAAAACATTAAATACTTCACTAGCCCTAGTTAAGAGATTGAATAAAGTGTCAACAATGTCTTTTTAATTTAAAGTTTTGTTTCATAACTGCAATTGGAAAGATTTATTTCTAAGATTTTTACTAATTTCATCCAAACCCTATCTTCCTACAATGTCTTAGGTTCTCCAATGGAGAATGCTCCCGCTGCCAGGTCTACAGGCTCTGCCCTGGACATGCAGAAGGGATGCCAGGGCCTAAAATGAGGACTGCCAAAGTCCATTTGGAACGGAAGCTGGAGGGTGGATGGAACCCTCCTCAGTTACTGAGAGCAGAATCAAATCCCAGGGCACAGGCTCAACCAAAAACCTTTCCAAAAGACAAGAGCAAGGAGGGGTGACATCGTTGAATGGTACTAGCCAGGATTTGCATTTTTGTGTGTTCTAAATTATTTTTTAAAAATTGAGATACAATCCACATACCATAAAGTCCACCCAAAGTGAACAATTCAGAGCTTTTTAGTATAGTCACAAGGTTGTGCAACCAGCATCACTTATCTAATTCCAGAACATTTTCATCACTCCGAAAAAGAAACCACTTGCCAGGCTTTTGAGAGGTGCAAGTCTGTGCCAGAGACTTTTGATGCAGAAATAAAGGATGGGTGATCAAGAAATTCATGAGCAGCATCAGACCTGAACCGGACAGCTCATTTCCAAGAAATTACTGTCTCCCTCCTTCCCATCCCATGCAGGTACACTCTAGAATTCCCATCTCTACTGACCTAGAAGAATCATACCATAGCCTCACTGTCCTGTTCTAACACGTGTGTCTATTTTATTGGTCTCCTGTTTTGGACACCTCTAATCCATAGTTAGCTTCTCCTGTTCTCAGTCTTCTCTTTCCTCTCTAGCCCCACACACAGAAGAGGGAAGGGTCATACCAGCAGGACCTTCGGGTTCCTTTTCCCCAAACCCCAGACATCCACTGTCAGGTGTTTCATAGCCTCACATGAACTTGACCAAAATGGAAATGATTAATTTCCCACCCCAAACTGCTCCTTCCCTGGGGTTCTTGGTGTCAGCAAATGGGTGAATGGAGCCACTACCCATTGAGTTATCCAGTCAGAAAATCCAGACATCATTTGTGACTCCTGTCTCCCTGTCTATCAGTGGCATCCCCAGATGGCCACTCTTGGTTCAAAGCACCCTCGCCTCTAGCCTGCTTTGCTCATTTGCTACCCATCTCCCCGTTCCCAGTATCCCGCTCCTTCCTTTTCATCCTCCACATTGCCTGAAATACAAATCGGATGATGCTTCCTCCCATCTTAAAGTCTTTCGAGTTGCTGTCAGGTTGAAGTCTGAATTCCTTACTTTGGTTCACAAGTCTCTTTCCTACTTGAGCCTTGTCTCTCCCTGCAGTCACACTCCCTTGTTGGTCAGCATGCGGGTCCTCAGGTAAGCCTCTCATGTCCCTCTCTTTTACAGGGTGTTTCCACTTTCCTGGAAAACTCTTCCCACTCTCTCCTCACTACTCCTTGGTCTCTTTTGCCCAGCAAACCCCTACTACAACTTGAGATCTTGATTTAAATGTGCTTCTCCTGGCATGTCTTTCTGGAGCCCCTCAATGTATTTCTAGGAGCATGGAGCACTTCTTCTAGACCATGGAGGGTCACACTATTTACTCCTCCATCTCCCCATGAGAGTGCTCCCCAGCATGTCCCCAGGGCCTCAGTAGTGCATGGAACATAATGAAGTGAGTGAATGAATGAAGGAAGCTTCCGGTTGTGGGCAGGCTACTAGGAAGGAGAGCTTCTTGGGACCAGCCTTCTGAAGACCTTGAGCCCTTTTTGGATGCTGCACATAGACTTCCAATGAAGCAGCTTCATATTCTAACCCTGTCTTTGGGTTCTCATAGACCCTGAGATTTTCAACAACAAAGGAATGACTCCCTAATGGCAGAATTCCCACGGGTATGAGAGATAAGCAAGAAGCAAATTTCAAGGGCAGGAACTCTTAATTTCCCTTCTCAAATTATTCCACATGGATGACTTCCTGCTTCTGAGCATAACCCTGGATACATTTCTCCTTGCTAAGAATTTCATAGGAATTGGGCATTCCATGGGTACAGAGTTCCATCTGGGAAAGATGAAAAAGTTCTAGATAGGGATGCTGGTGAGAGTTGCACAACAATTTGAATATACTCAAAGCCACAAAACTGAATACTTAAAAGTGAATAAGATGGTAAATCTTATGTATATTTTATCCCAATAAAAACTTCTAGGTTATTGATGTGGTGGTTTGTAATTAGGCAGATCTCACTTTGAACCCTAACTGGTCCTAGATGCTGGGAACCTAATAAGAAGCTACATTTTCTCTTCTGAAAAATGAGTACAGTCATTTATTCAAGAAATATCCCTTGAGCATGCATCATGAAGGAGGCAGAGCAGTATCATGATTAAGAACTGAGTGTGAATGCTGGCTTCATGGCTGTGTGCTGCAGAATGGGCATGCCAGATTTTTCTCTGTGTCTCAGTTTCATTATCTGGAAAAATAGAGGTAGTGGCTCATCCATCAGAGGGTTTCTGTGAGGGATAATTTGAGTTAGAGTGTGAAAATAGAATAGTGTTTGACACAAGAGAAGTCCCACTTTTGATTATTATTTTCTTGAGTTAGTGCATGAAAATATTAAGAATCTGGCACAAGAGCTACCTACACATATTACTTTTTATGATGTACCAAGCACCGATCTAGAAAGTGCAAGAGATACTGCAGTAAACCAAAGTTCTTGCCCTCCTGGAACAGACAATAAATAAGGGAAACAGAAAATAAATGAGTAAATGCAGGGGTTGTGAAGGCAGCCCGTGAGAGAGCACAGTGTTAGCATGTGTGAGGTCCTGACTTTGGTCCCTAGCACCACACACACACACAGACTAATAAGTAAATGTATGGTATGGAGGAAGTAGCTGATATCTCGCAAAAATTACAGAAGATAATATATGCAAAATGGCTAGTAGAGTCAGAACCTGGCTCAAAATGAGCGCTTAATAAATGAGAACCCCAACACCCCACCCCCACACTTTGCTGGAAAGAAAACCTTCAGAGGGATAAGCAGCTAGTGCAGTCCCTGCCGTCAGCAGAGGAGGCGGCAGGAACAGCCCAAGCCAGAGCCTCCAGAGGTTGGCTGCAGTTTCTGCAGCAGGTAGTTTCTTTCTTGCTACTTTAGAGGAAACATGAATCAGCCGTTGTTTGGCTTCCATTTCCTGGGAGGATGCAGGCCCAGGAAATCTGTGGTTTGAGCATCAGTTGAGAGATCAAATGAAATGGCTATTGGTGGTAGAGCATGTTGCCAGGACCACTGACAAAGTTCACTTGAGCCAAATGACTCATTTTGAGCTGGCTCCTCGGCCTTCTCTCTCCTGATCACATTCATCTCGTGAAAGGGGTAGAATTTCCTGGCCCAGGGTGACTCTGGCTTAGCTATGCTGCACGACAGAGCACATCTGGAACAGGATGGGGTGGGGGTGAAGGATCCAGCCTGGGGTCATCTGCCCTGTACAGATGATGGATCTGAGGCCTGGCTCACGGACCCCTTGTGTGTGCTGCAGCCAACAAATGGTGAAGTCCAGAAAGCTCCTTCAAGTCTCCCACTCCACATAATGCTGCTTTCTCAGCTGCTGGGCAGTTCTCACTGCAACCAGGCCTGGGGCAATCAGGCCATTAGCAGCCACCATCTTGCCAATAGCCACCTTGGGTTAAAGTCCATGTATCTGATACTACTATCCTCCAGCATAATGAAATGATCAGGACAATTGGGGAGTTTTTGCCAGGAGGGTTAACCAATTGTTAGAAAAATGAGAAAGAGAGAAAGGCAGATGTTAAGATGAGAACATTCAATTGTTTCTAATTCTTCTTCCCTTTGGGTCATGATTTCTCTTTCAAATAGTTCTTATGTACCAAGGGATCCTCCCGCACATGAATTTAAAAGTGAGGGAAGAGGGGGTCCTCCATGACAGAGGAACAATCTGCTCTTCTCCAGAATGGCAGATTCTGGCACAGGATAAAGAAGAAGGCTGTCAAGATGAGGACACAGTGGGAAGGACACCCGGGAGCTCGCAGCAAATACGGCAAAATGCCGACATCTGTTTCATCTCAGTGGTGGGTACGTGCATGTCTGTTTTGTGATTTTGAACTCATTATGTGTTTTGGAAATATTTCATACCAAAAAAGCATGGAATTTGAAGTCAGAGAATCTGAGGTCAAATCCTACCTCCATGAACAGGCCACCCAATTTCTGAACATGCTCATCTGTAAGATGCAGATAACAATTAAGCTAGGCATAGGTTGTGAGGCCCAAGATGAAGTATTTGAAGCATCTTAGGAATTGGGAGTCCTTATATAAATTCCATTTGTGATAATGACAACAGTGATGACAATAATGGGTTGGCCCCTCGTTGAAAGAGTTCAAGGGTAGGTTGACATTTAAGAAGACGGCCTCTAGGATATGAAGGAGGGCCCTGTCACATAATTTTGTAGGGAGGTTGGAGGAGTGATTGATCAATTGACATCTTTTCCAACTTTCAGATTCTGTGATGGTCTAGACAACACCTAGGCCTGGCAGAAAACAGTTGGGTAAGTGAACAAAGTTGGCAAATTGGGGCATAGGGGAGTGGTGGATATTGTGGAGAACGGAGGAGCATGCCTTATCTAGAGGGAGTGTCACCCCTCAGATGCAGCAAGAAATGGCTGGAATTTCACAGGTACATGGGCCCACCATTGCTATAAATCTACATCAATTCACAGATGTATCTACATATATATGTACACATGTACATATACATCGTCAGTAATCCAATATTTCTAGTATATTCACAGAGGTGTGCAACAACAGTCACAATAAATTTGAGAATGTTTTCATCAGCCCAAAAAAGAAACCCCAAACCCATTAGCAGTCACACCCCATTTCTCCTTCCCCAGCCCCAGGCAACCACTGATCTACTTTCTATTGCTGTAGATTTGTCAATTCTAGACATTCCCATGAAGGGAATCGTGCAACACTGGGTCTTTTGTGACCTGCTTCTTTTACTTAGTATAATGTTTTTAAGGTTCATCATGTTGCAGGATGTATCAGTAGTTCTTTTCTTTATCTTTCATGTACCGTTATACCATATTTCATATGTCTATTCATCAGTTGATGGGCATGTGGGCTGTTTCCACTCTGGGGCTGTTGAGAACAATACTATTATGGCCATTCAAAATATGTTTCTGTGTATTTGGATGTTTTTACCTCTCTTGGGTATATTCCTAGGGGCTATCCCACATTTCAGTATTTTAACAGAACTGGGACCAACAGTCTCCCTCTATGTATGTGCATGGAGAAGTACCCAATTTAAAAATCCTGACTCCAACAAAATCTTTTGAGCCAAGTACAAAGCATCCAGAAACCAGTTTTCAAAGTTTGCTATAGAAGTTATTTCTTTTATTTACAAAAGGGGGGACAGCTGAAGCAGCTGGCACTCATAAATCTCTTTGGCTTTTCAACTTTCCTAGGATTTTATTAAATCTCTGACATAAACAATCATTCACTTATTAATTATAAAAAGACAATAATTCTACATTTTTATTTACCAGGAAATTTTGAGATGACTTTATGAACCTAATAGGACAGTTAAAAATCAGTTTGGAAAGAGAACTCCTAATAGGCCCCAGAACCTGGGCTGAGCGGGGCAGTAGGAGACCTCAAGCCCAGCTCCTTGGAAGGTTCATGCACACACACTAATGTGGTTTGGAGGGTGATCAAGTTCAGGAGAACAGGTAGGTCTTGGGGCCACTAGTCACAGTTGCTCACTCAGGAAGACATGTGCTTCTAGAGTGAGCTGAGAGACCAGGGACTCCTCCCTGTGGGGAGCTGTGGTCTAAGGGGATATGCAGGTGTCCCCAATCAGAACCCTGGGTGCTGAATGCCAAAGTAACTTTGGTGGTTCAAAAGAAAAGTGCTTTAAAGTGTGGTGGTTGCAGGAGTGTTGACAAGGACCAGAAAAAAAATGTACTGGGGTGACCGCACTGCCTAGCTCCCTAGAGTCATATGACCCTGTGGCTAGATCACTAACAGGCTCTGTTTCGTAGGGCAAGTTATTTCATTTTTTTCTTCCCTTTTGGTACTGAGGATCGAACCCAGGGACACTCCATCACTGAGCTACCTCTCTGCCCTTTTTAATTTTGAGTCAGGGTCTTGCTGGCCCTGAATTTTCAGATCCTCCTGCCTTAGCCTCCTGAGTAGATTACAAGCATGTGCTACTTTGTCTGGCAAGATATTTCACCTTAATGAAGCTAGTATCTTCATCTGTCAAAAGAGATACCTGCTGTATAGGTAATTCTTTTAAAATTAAAGAAATAATTAAAATGCTTAACAAAATGGAGGTCACACTATAGGCACACTCAGTAGGTATTGTTCATTGTGATTTATCAGTTGTCTCCCTTAGTGCTTTCTCATCTGGGTTAGGAGTGTGTGTGTGTGTGTGTGTGTGTGTGTGTGTGTGTATTGGAGGGTGGCAGTTATGCACTGAGGCTGAACCTCTGGGAGTTTCTCTGACCTGAACCTGCAAATAGTGCTGCATCCAGGAGTGGGAGCAGGTAGTGCCAACTGTCCTGTGGGAAAGGCCAAGATGAAAGAGGCAGAGAAAAGAGACTGGTAGGTCAGTGCACAGCCATGAAGCGAGAGTTAGGTGACATAGGAGGGTACGACGGGCAAATAGGTTGAATGTTCTGCAGAAACACTTGCCAGTCTGTCAAGAGCTTTGCACATGGCACCAGTTCAGCTAGATGTATTCACCAGCCAAGGAAGGCGTGGGCAGAATCAGTCTGATGGAAAAGACAACAAATGTTGCCCCTGGAGAAGGAAGCAGAGGCCTGAGGAACTGGTCATGTTTTAGAGCAACGAACAGCTTGGTAGGACTGGCCTTTGCAAGATTGTGGGGAAGAGACCCAGGTGAGGCTGGGGAGGCAGCCAGGGTCCAAGATGACAGGCTCTGGCTTTCAGGTTTAGCAATCTGCTTTTTATTCTGAGAGCAATAGGGGGTCAGGGAAGGAATTTAGGAGAGAAATAGCATTGTTCGGATTTGTGGATGAAAAAGCTCCCTCTGGCTGCTGCTGTGTGAAGCTGAGGGGCTGAAGGGCAATCTGACAGCAGCAACTGCACTTATGTAAGAGTGGAGAGAAGGTGCTTACGCTGGACCCATGGTCATAGTTACATGATTTATTATAGTGGCAATTAGAAGGATGCCAATGTTCTGGAGGAAGTTAACTGGTAGAATCAGGCTCAAATCCAGTGGAAAATATTCTGGAAGGAAAAGTTTTGAAAAGTCTTTAAGTAAAAAAAATTGACACTGAAACAAAGAGGGGGAAATTCAATAAAAAGAACCACCAAAGTCAACTTCATTAAAGTAAAACTGAGAGTCTCTGTGGATCATCTTTACTTATTCCAAAACTGAAACCAGAGACACCTTCATTTTCAATACCAAGAACCTATCTGTTGCTTCTGGGTCCCTCAAATGTGTTTCCTGGCTTTGTTTAGGCAGCCTAACCTTGCAGTGGGCTTGAATAAAATGGTTTGCAAATGCTTGCCCTCTTTCGCATCAATGTCTTTTATTAGTGCTTTGTTGATTATATTCATTTCCTATTGGTGGTGCTGTAATCATTTACCATCACCTTGTGGCTTAAAACAACACAAACTTATCATTGTATGGTTTGGGAGGTCAGTAGTCCAGCTTGGGTTTTATGGAGCTAAAATCAACATGTCGGCAGGGATGTGTTTTCTTCTGAGTGCTCTAGGGGAAAATTCATTATTTTGCCTTTTCCAGCTTCTAGAGGCTTCCTGCATTCCTTGGCTCATGGCCCCTTCCTCCGTCTGCAAAGCCAGCCATTGCCTCACACTAAGCTCTGTTTCTATCATCACCACCCCCCTCCCCTCCCCACACACACTGGTAGTCCTGCCCCCCCTTTCATTTAAAATTGTAATCTTGTGATGACGTTGTGCTGACCAAGGACATTCTTGTTATCTTGCCATCTTTCATTGTGCAATGTCCCTTTTGCCCTCTATTCACAGGTTCTGGGGATTAGAACGAGGACATCTTTGGGAGGAGCACCATTCTGCCTACCACAGTGATGGTGCTTATTATGGAATGAAAGTAAAAAGAAATGGACTTCTGTGCCAGAAGGCAATGTGGGTGACGGTGAAACCCAAGCTCTGGGCCAGGCACCCTGGCCCTGCAAGCTGCTTCTCCCAGCTGCCAGCCCTGTGGCTTCCGAGTGCCTGTTTCCTCATCCAGCAAGGGACATTAATCAGACTCACCTCGTAAAGTTGCTGCGAGGACCGATTAAGTGCTTTTTTATATATATATAACATTACACAACTCTGAATAGTAACTGACACATAGTAAGGGCTCATTAAACATTGGCCATTGGGATTGATGGATGGAAATTATATAATCCTTTCTTCCCTGGTTGGATTTAATGATGAATAGCAATGTCTGGTCTTGTGCGTTGGAGGAATTTGTATGTTTGAGAAAAGTTTGTGGATGAATATCACAATATCACATTAAGTGATAAAAGGTAAACATGGAAGAGACCATACCATATGTTTCTATTTCTAAAGTTCAAGAACAGGACAAATGTATGCTCAGAATGGTGGTATGCAGAAAAGTATTTCAGGAGACTGCTATCTTTAGAAATGTTGACTTGAAAGATTAGCCTACTGCAGTGTTAGAAGAACAGACTTTGGGCTCTGTGTTTCTAGAATTCTGCAGCAGTGTAGACCAAAAATGCCTCAGGATGCTCTGTCCCAGGGTGCATGTGCCTCAAAATGCACAGGGTTGGGCTATAATAGCTAGAAAAAAAGAATTGACCTTACAGAAAAATGTAAGTGAGGGACGGAGGCCATGCGATTGGTTACAGCTTGTGTCTATCTCATTTGAACATGGTTTGATGGTTTGAACAGTTGGTCACTTGTGATTGGCTGAGAGTTGACTACTTATTTTAAGAGTAGGAGATTGTGTACATATTAAGTTAGGCTAACATTCACCATGTATGGAGAATCCTTTAGGCCATATTTGAAATATGTTCAGAAGCAGCTTTAGGCCAAACAGTTCAATATAACAGCTAGCATCTGGGAACTTGGCTCTCGGAATATTCCCCCAAGAACAGTTAACGGCTCTGGGTGGCTCATTGTGCCTAAACAACACAATTTATGTTGAATACCTACCTTGAATCTTGGAATGTGGCATGTAGAGGGGGCCTACGTGACCAGCCTCCAGTTAAAACCTTGGACATTGAATCTCTAGTGAGCTTCCCTGGGAGACAACATTTTATGCATGTTTTCACTAGAAATTTCTGGGAGAATTAAGAGGATCTTGTGCAGTTCTGTTGGGAGAAGTCCCTTGGTTGCTGGTTCCCGCTTTCCTCCAGAATTTGCCCCATGAAACTTTTTCCTTTGCTGGTTTTGCTTTGTCTCCTCTCACTGTGACAAATCATAGCCATGTGTACAGCAATGTGCTGAGTCCCGTGGTTTCTCTTAGTGATCATCAACCTAGGGCACAGTCGGTGACTATTCTGCTCTCAAAGAGAGAGCTCCAAAGATCAAAATGAGGTCTCCTGCATTAAAAGAAATTGCTTACAGACAAACAGTCTTCACTCACTGAAGGCTGGCCATGAAGTGCTTGGGTGAGGACAGTTTAAAGAGTCTCCTTCCCAAACCCTCAAGAAGAGGTTGGCAAGTTCCTGCCAATTCTCCTCTTCTCTGTCACCATTTCCTTCCTCACTAGGCCAGAAGCCTCCCCCCAATCCTAACCATATCATGGTGCATTGCTCTGTGGCTATTTACTCCCCAAGCTATATATCAGCATTATATGTGCACATTTCACAGCCTGAGGAAGAAATATCATGCCTTCTGTCACACTCCTGGCTTCATAAACAACATAATTAGTGACATAGTGTGCTATTTTATTGCAAACCAAGTAATAAGAAACAGCATTGTTATTCCGTTTTATACCTAAAGAATTAATTATATCAGATCTCCATCAATGTAAACTTGGCTGCTTTTTTGCAATCTGTTGTATATGATGCATCTCAGAATTTATTGCTCAGTGATTTTTAGAATATTCTCCAAAATGAATGTTAAGACACTTAAGCTGAAAGACAAAGTCACAGATCTAATGACAAGAAATACATGTAATTTGTCTGATTGACTTGAAAATTAGGTTATGGGATGGAACATTTTGCATCAGTTGGTTGAGCCAAATCTGTAGCTTGAAGATCCAATGACATAAAAGCATTCATGTAGTTCACTGTGAAAATTTTATGGAAATAAAAATTTTGCTTTTCTCAACTGGTTCTGAGACAGTGAAGGACAACAATTAAAATCATAGCTCCTTAAAAGTCTCCGGACTCTTCATAGATTTCACAGAATAAGACATTAATAAAACCTTTTTCAAGCTGGATGATTTCCAAAGATCTGTTTTCACTGAAATTGGAGAAAGCTCTAATCAAATGATAGAGCCTGAAGAACTGCTTTGCAGTTGGGACATACAATTCAGGGGTGCAGAGAATACTTTCTCTTCCCCCTGCTTCTTTACGTGAGAGTTTTCAGTGTTCACATCTCTGAGAAACAGGGGTAGAAATGGATCTAAACCCTATCACTTTCTGGTAGTAATTGTCATTTGTAAATATACAAACTGATGGGGGAAAATATATAAATCCATCTCATGGAAATGCATTAAAAATTATTTTCTCAGCTTGGGAGGCTGAGACAGGAGGACCTCAAGTTGAAAGCCAGCCTCAGCAACTTGACAAGGCCCTAAGCAACTTAGAAAGACCTGTCTCCAAATAAAAAGTTTTTAAAAAGTGGGGGAGGGGAGCTTGGGACTGCCTCTAGCTTTAATCTCTGGTTACCCCCCCCAAAAAAATTACTTTTAATTTAATTATCAAGTCATATGCTATGTAATCATGACATTTGGGCCAACACATATATGATAATGGTCTCATAACCTTCTGATGGGTCTGATAAATTCCTATCATGTGCAATTTTTACTGTACCTTTTCCATGCTTAAATATTTTTGTATGCATTGCATAAGCACTTACCATTGTGTTATAGTTGCCTACAATTCTCAGTAGAGAAACCTGTGGTAGGGGTTTGTGTAAGGATGATTTATGATGTTTTCATGACAAAACCACCTAATGATGCATTTCTCAGAATTATTTTATCAATGGATGTGTGACTGCGTATCAAAAGCTAAAATGTATTTATATTGTTTTTTAATCGTGCACTACTAGTAATTTTGTAATAAGTCCAGAAGAATTTTTTTCTTTTCTTTTTTTTTTTTTTGGATTTAGAGTCTTGTGTTTAGAGGAAAAAGTTTTAAACTCATATGTGTTGTACAATAAAATAGGATGATCTACAAGACTCAACACCATAAAAACATGCTAGGATAAAATTCAGAGGGGGGAAGAAAAACAGAAATAGTAGTACAAAGAGATATGAGAACACAGAATTTCTGACTATTAAAAGTGCAGTTTCTCTGATATTTTTAAAAATGGGTGATAGTGGGTGACAGATTGCTAGGATGCTACAGAAGTAAAATCCAGGGGATCCGTTGAAAGCAGTCCTGCAACTTTTCTATTTTCAAGTATCAATTTTTATAATATATTGTAAATCCTTTGCTGTCATTTGATCTTGAATAGAAACGGTAAGTTTAAGTTGAGGTAAATTAAGTACCGGTGAAGAGGTATAGTTTTGAAAATTCCTTTTCAGAGAGTTTTAGAAAAAAGAAAGAAAGAAAGAAAGAAAGAAAGAAAGAAAGAAAGAAAGAAAGAAAGAAAGCTGCTTATTTGTTTCTAAGAATGGACATTTAGTAGGTCTGTGAAAGCAAATGTCCTTGAACCCTGCACCTGACCCCTCACTCAGGTTCCACTGTGGAAGAAGAGTGGTCAGATCTGCAGGACACAATCAACCAGTATTGCCCTTCTGACTACTTTGCTTGATTCTATGTTTTGGGGGGTGGGGCAGGGGATACTGGGGATTGAACTCAGGGACACTCGACCATTGAGCCACATCCCCTGCTCTCTTTTGCATTTTATTTAGAGACAGGGTCTCACTGAGTTGCTTAGCACCTCGCTGTTGCTGAGGCTGACTTTGAACCTGAAATCCTCCTGCCTTAGCCTCCCAAGTCACTGGGATTACAAGTGTGTGCCACTGCACCCAGCTGCTTGATTCTATCAACCACTTCAAGTGAATTTATCAAACACACATACAGCATTTATAGAATGTGCCCAGGCACATTTTAATTACTTTATAAATATTAACTTCTTTAAGCCTCACAAAAACAATAGGAGGTAGGTACTGATATTATTCCCCCTAAACAGATGAGAAAATTAAGCCACAGGGAGATCCAATAACTCCCTGAGGGTCACATGGCTAATAGATGATGGAACCAGGACTCCTTTTGTGTTGATCTGTTTTGTTTTGTTTTTTGTTTTTTAAGAAGCAGAACTAAATTATCCTATTCTCTGTGCTCTGTGGATGCTGATCAGACTTCTTTTGCCCAACATGCCCTAGTAGATCAAACTTCGGTTTCTATATCCAGTACTTCCTGGCTACATAGAGTGGATTTACCTGTGGGCATCCTAAGAATCCGGTTTTGAGCTGCAGATGGAATTGAATTTCAGTGACCTGTTTATTGATGCTGGCTTTTAGAGCTCATGAGTCATCATCTAAATTTCTTATTCAGAAGCCTTGGTGGTACAGACCAAGGAAGGCTGGATAATTAGTATAGCAGGTCACTCATAAAAGGCCTCAAACCAGAAAGCATCAAACCATCCCAAGAAATTATTTTTCCTGGCCTCCTCCCGACGACCTCATAATTCCCATTTCAGATGTCTGGAGAGGCCAAATGCTCGGATGGTTTCCTCTAAAGCAAGGAGGGAAACAAATCAGACCAACAGTGGTGCAGTTGAGGAGAGAAGCCATTTTCCTGCCATCTCTTGCCACCGTCTTCCAAATGACTTCAGTACGCTTACCACCTGACCCAGCGGGTGGGTGTAAAAGAGGTGGCAAGAACTTTGAGGGTGAAAAATACCTGAAGAAGTTTGCCACTTTGCAGAAGAAAAACCACTTTAAAAATATCCCTTCTTCTTGGGAAAAGTGATCCCTCCCCCCACAAAAATGGAGCTGTCTATAAATAAGTCCTGCTTTTACAGAGAGCTTGGTATCTATTGCTATGCTTTGGGGCAAGGTGTAAATACTTTGGGGCAACTCTGGGAAGTTCCAACATCCTTAATGTTACATAGATCCATTTCAGAGCTTTGTGCCACCTGCCCCGCTGCCTTGTCCTGGACTTGGCTTCCCCACACAGACCTACCACGGGACTGACGAAAACTCTCACCTTTCACCAAGCTTCACCCTGGCTTCTGAGTCCTCCACTTGACTAGGCCTGACCTTGTGCTTCCTTCTCCATCCTCGTAGAGGAAGAATCCTGCTAAATCAGTTTAGCAAAAATCTCCCACCACAGGTGGCTGTCCACTCTCAATAGCTTGTCACTTGGGACCTGCCTTCAGCCACAATCTTGTCAAGTCAGGTTCAGCAGAAAGCCTCTGTCCTTGACGTTGCCTTCTGGCAATTTTCCATGAACTGACACCCACCCCCCTTGCTCTTTTTTTTTTTTTTTTTTTTTAAAGAGAGAGTGAGAGAGGAGAGAGAGAGAGAGAATTTTTAATATTTATTTTTTAGTTCTCGGTGGACACAACATCTTTGTTGGTATGTGGTGCTGAGGATCGAACCCGGGCCGCACGCATGCCAGGCGAGCGCGCTACTGCCTGAGCCACATCCCCAGCCCCCTTGCTCTTTGATTGTAAATCTCTCCTTTTCCTGTTGAAGCTGGAGTGGAGCCCAGTGTCTTTGCCCCCGTCTAAGACCTCTTTGCAGTGGGCCCCCTACCTATGGCCATGGCTCCCCTTGAATGAGGTCTGCTTCACCATCTCAAGAGTTGGACAGGTTTGTTTTCTTTTCCTTTTGCAGAGCTAATCATCACAGGTGGAGAATCCTGCTTCACCACCAACCACACTTAATACGGTTAGAAAAATCTCCCCAAACCCACCTCCCACCAAAGACTAAATTGCTTTCTTTGTCTCATTTTTTTGGGAGCATCGAAACACAGGACTGGAGAGAAAAACTTTGATTTGGAAGTGTTATGCAAGGTCACATGGTGCTCATGGTACTGGACAGCTGGAGCTGCCGAGGGGATAGAAAGTCACCCAGTGGGTACCTGAGCTCTGGCCCTGCCTGATTCCTGCCCCATTCAAAGGTGCTCAGTCATAAGAAACTGGGGGCTGAGGGAAGGGAAGGGAGTGAGGATTTTCCTTGTGACCTAAGGACATAGAAAGATGGATGGGGTAGCACCCTTGAGTATGGGCAGCAGAGGGGTTTGAAGTGGTCCTGGGGGTTATGAATTGGGTCCCCTTTAATTTTGTTTTGCAAGTTGCAAGTCCGGGATGGACATATGCTTTATAAATTTGCTTTGGCTATTTAGATTGTGCTTCTCTGGATGCCACCTTGTGCTGATACTGGGCCAGGCACGCAGAGCTGCAGTGATAAAGAGACTCAGGACAGAAACTGTGATAATAATTAAAATCACATTTCCCATCGATCAGATAACTTTTAGGATTTCAAGAGAGAGATGGTCACTGGTCCTGTTAGGCCGCAGCACCGAAACAACTGACGGGGTGGGTGGAAGAGAGGACATCGTATCAGCATATCTGCTGTCACATCCCCTCTGTGCTGAGAACAGCCCATTTGCCTGGGTCACGTCCAGCCCATTTCCGTATTATGCAGGTTTTGAGAATCACATGAGATCTGGGAAACTCGTGTGTTACCGTGTGTTCCACATTCTAGTTACTCAATAAATGTTTATTAAGAATTATAGATTAAAGTTTAAAGGTGGATGCATTTTTGTTGAAGTAAGGAAGCCCTAATTTGTTTTAAAATGAGTGTAACATTTTACAAATGCATGTGTCATTTTGAGCCCACATCTAAGTTAGTTCAAATGCATATAAGGAATATTTGCTCAGTCGTTTTAAAAAATTAGGCTGAACAAATGCATTTTTATGAAATGACTCTGGGTTCCAATGGGGCTGAGCTCTCCCTGACTCTCCCCACTGTCGGGATCGAATGTGTTTCCATAGTGCTCATTTGTTCATTAAAGAAGAATTTAAAGCCTTACTCCATGCCGGGCAGTATGTCCTACTTGGCAAAGGGCTAATTTCTGACTACTGGGTAGGACCCCTCGGTTTACAAAGTACTTCCACATGCATCATTTTATTTCAGCTGCACGCCGCAGGCTAAGTATATGATTTCTGCTTTTTTTTTTTTTTAATGAAAGAAGGTATAAAGTGCTTCAATGGCTTGTTTAAGGTGTCACATCTAAAAGTGTTAGAGCAGCATTTGAACTTGGGGCTTCTGACTTTCCAAGTTCTCCACCTTTTTTGCACCCCCATGTGTTCAGGGCTGAACTGTGTCCCCCATAATTCATACACTGAAGCTTTAACCCCCCCAGTTCCTCTGAATGTGGCTGTATGGGGATACAGGGCCTTTGAAGAGGAAATTAAGGTAAAATTAGGTGGTAAGGGTGGGGACCTAATCCAATGCGACTGGTGTCCTCACAAGTAGAGGAGAGTGATACACCAAGGATGTGCCAATAGGAGAAAGATCACCTGAGTATACAGAGGGAATGTGGTTACTGCGGACAACGGAGAGGGGCTTCAGGAAGAAACAACCCTGCTCTCGCCTTGATCTTAGACTTTGCCCCTAGCACTGTGAGAAAGCCAACTTCTATGATTTAAGCCAATGTCGGTGGCATTTTGTTATAGTAGCCCAAGGGAACAATAGACCGTGGTACTTATCTCATTCCAGCACTGGAAGCATCCCTGGCTCTCACGGACCATAAGGAAGGCTTAATTTCTTATCATGCGATTCAGTATAGGTTGAGCATCTCTAGCCCCCTAATCCAAATTCAGCAAAATTGAGAATTTGCTGGTGTGTTGGGGAGCTGCCCTGGGTCTTCAACAGGTCTCCATCCACACTGGTAACTGGGAAATTGGACATCTTTCTTCCAGGAGGAGCCTTAAAAGCTTTCGAGAAGAAAAGCATAGTAATTGTCTCACTTTCAACCCAAATGCAGCCAGCTGTCAAGTGGAGATGACAGCTCTCCATGACACCTCAGGGACTCCCCAGAAATGGGTCCCTGGACCAGTGGCCGCCCTTGGTTTTGTTTCTCTTCACCATCCTCTAAGTACACAGCTGCCTTCTCCGGCCCAAAGGGTGCGCTCGCCACTGGTCGCTGGAGAGTGTTGGTGCTCGAATTAGAAGCTGGGCCTCAGGGGCAGCTGGAATGATTCTTGTTGCTCCACCCTGCAGGCAGCACGTGAGGCCTGACCACAAGACGGGCGGCAGGCCCTTTAATCCTGCACCCAAGCCTTGGCTTCCAAAATCTGATCCTCCAAAATTTGAGCTTATGTAACTTATTTGTTTATTTTTAAGCCCATCCTGTCCAACTTGAGAACATTTAAGACTCGCTTTTAGAGGAAATTTGGAACCTAACATTATCATTAACTAAATCAGCAAGCAAAGGTCCTATAAAAATACCAAGCCGTCCAGCTCTGAGGAATTATATCGCCCGATTCCCAGTGGAATTACGATGTGTGTTGGTTTCTCTGAAAATTGTTCCCGGGATTTCACTTTTTTCTCTCTTAAACCATAGCTGGAGGCAAATGGCCTGAGCCACTGGGCCTGAGACTTTCTACTGGGTGACATCCCTGCCCTGAGACAGGGGCCATGAAGTCCCTATTCCAAAATTGGGTCCAGGGACTTCTCCACCAGTCTGGGGCTTCTGGAAGACACAGTGCCTCTTGCAGAGTACGGTCAAACCAAAAGTATGAGAAGACACCCATCTTTGGGTGAGACCAGATGCCATTTTATGTTATATTCTCAACACAAGGAAACAGGTGCTATGTGAAGGAGTGGTTCGCTGTTATTTCTATCAGGGAAAACACTGGAAACAATCCACATGTTCAGCGAGAGGAGAATAGTTAAATAAATTATGGCCATTTCCAATGTCTCCAATTAAAGATTCATCAAAGTCATGTAGAGTCTTTGAAGAGTCTTTCATGATGTGAGGGGTGTGTTTATGATAGGTTAAAAAAAAGTCCAACACAAGAACATGCTTGATGAATGACACCAATCCTGTTTAATGTAGGTCCTTAAGAAATGCACCTTAATATCAGGAGAGGTTATAGGTCTGTGTGATGGGATTAAGGGTTAGATTGTATCACTTTCTTTATACTTTTCAGCATTTCTTTTTTTTTAGAGAGAGAGAGAGAGAGAGAGAGAGAGAAAATTTCTTAATATTTATTTTTCAGTTTTTGGCGGACACAACATCTTTGCTTGTATGTGGTGCTGAGGATCCAACCCGGGCCACACGCATGCCAGGCGAGCGCGCTACTGCTTGAGCCACATCCCCAGCCCTGAACTTTTCAGCATTTCAAACCTTTCTACAGTAAGCATCTATTTCTTTGACTGTCAGAAAGTAAAATAAGTAGAAGGTGGATGTCTTTCTTGGTGGTGGCAGATTTGAGTTCACATTTTCCTTAGATATTGTTTTCTTTGGTCTTCGTTAACCTCAGCTCACTCCTCAAGTGAGGGGCCATGGGAAGAGGCTGGGATCTAAGATGAGACAGGTACCATGTTCCCTGGGGCGCAGACCCACAGCAACGCCCTCTTGGGACCTGCAGGCCTCTGGCGTCTATGAACTGCATGCTCTGTACAGACTCCTATGTGAAAACTCACAGAGCCACACCAACCTGAGGAGGAAAGTGGGCTAAAGGGAGCTTTGTATCTTCCAATTCACCCCAAATCAAGAAAGAGCTCTAACAGAATGGCCCTTCCTTCCTCCTGCAGCCTCTGTTCCCCTAAAATACTGACTGAAGTGCACACAGACATCTTGGCGGCCTGGCCAAGCAGCCTGGTTCAGGCCAGGCTATGGGGCTGCTCATGCCTCTCCAGCCAAGAGAGGCCAGACTTGCTCCCTGGGCCGGCCCATCCCTCCAGCCCTTGTGGGTTTCCTCTGTGGGCATAATGAGTGTAATACGACCTGAAGCTTCTTTTAGAGCAGTGTGCTGTGACCTCATCTGCCTCTGCCTGCGCAGATGAGGGAAGTGCTCCCTCCAGACGCCCGGGTGTGGTGTTGAAGGGGGCTTGGGAGTGGAGGGAGAAACTCACTTCACCTTAAGAGTGTTTGCAGGAGTGGAGGGGTCTTTTAGCTACCAAGCACAGCCACGATTCCTTTCAATTACACCCACCAACTGTTTCCTGAGCAATTATCCACATTATAAGCTAGGCATCCAAGAAATCCCCACACTCCTTGGAGAAGGCCTCAGTTTCCTCCACAAACATCCCATCTATCCCAAGTTTGAATTCTTGTGTGGTGGTATAGAACCAGCATTGGTCTCAAAATCAGTGGATCTGGTGGGAAAACTCCCATCTCTACTTTGCCACCCACAAACACTATAGCTTCAGGCAGGTTGCAAAAAAGTCCTCTTTTCCCCACCTGTAACATAGGCATGATAAAGCCAGCTTCGTGAGTCATTCTTGTGTATGGTTGCTGGATTTAGAAAATAAAACATGCAGATGCCCAGTTAAGTTGGAAGGCTCTAGAAACAACAAATAATTTTTTTAATGTAAGTATATCCCATGTAATATTTAGGACATATTTATACTAGAAATTTATTTGTTGTTTCTTTAATTTCTAATTTAAAGGGACAGCCTGCATTTGATCTGGAAACCCTGTTCTGGAGGCTGAAATAAAGGGTTTTAATCGGAAACCCTGCCCTGGGCTCCCTGATGACACTTTTCTCAGCAACTTCTGCTATCACAGTGAGTCCCCAAGGCGGTCAGTACCTTCCCCTTCCATGCCAGAAGGAAGAAGGACTCCGACCAGGTTAGTGGGGACAAATCAGGATGCTGAAGTAGAGGTAGACATTTCCATGGCAGTAATCAGGGAGCAGACTTTGTTGGTTCATTGTTAAACCTCTGCTTAAAGATTGTCTTTAAAGATCTTAGCAAATACTGTCCCCTGGTGCTTTCAATGCACCATGTTGGATGTATTCAAGCCTGCCAGTGTAGATGACACCGCAGGGTCCACAGGAGTCCAGAGGGGCACACAACCCCAGGGAAGCTCCATCTTGGTGTGAGCATTGGGCTGCCTTCAAAGGTCAGTGGTCACGAGTATTAGACACAGGGACTTTCCTGAAGGTGATTTCTACAAAAAATGGGTAAAGGTCAGTATGTGCCCCAGAGACCATACTGCAAGGTATGGGGAACCCCGGGTGAGATCCAATGCAGGTTTGTCTTTCTGTACCTTTTGGTTTTTTGGCTCCCTTTGAATATCTGCTCCCTACTGCCTCCCAGAACTCACATCCCCTCCCACTAAAACTCCCCCAGCTCATGGGGTGGGGTGGGACAGGTGGCGGGTGGCTGTCTGGCCTCTGTGTGCATCAAAGCTGATCAGGCGCCCTCAGGACCTCAGGGTGTAATTTTCCTCTTGTGAATGTGAATTCCAGGCCAGGAGCGCAGCTGTCGTCGGCTTCAGTCGGCTTCAGGGGATTTTTTTTCCACCAGAACTGAAATCAGCGCCAGGAAAGCGTGGGTCTGCAGAAGGCATCTCTGGGCTGTTCCAATGCGCTTTCTCTGTCGTTCAGGCATAAGAAGATGGTGCCTTTCGGCAGAGCCAAAGAGCAAAGTCTTGAATTTCTTTGCAGCAAGAAAGGCATGCTGCATGTCCTGATCTCTGCCATTTCCCCCCATCCCTTTCCCACCTGCCTATTATTCACTAAATAATTTTAAGTGATTTTCTAGTTTAATATCATTTATTCATTTCAGCTATATCTATAAAATCTAGCATGTGACAGGCTCTAAAATATATTTGCCCATATGTGAAGATAAATCTATTTGAATTTAAAAATGCTCATCTTGTATCCTTCAAAACCAACGCTCACAAACACAGCTCTACTGCTTGAAGCTCTCTGAAGAGATTCCCTCCTGGGTTCCCTTGAACCCTGAAGGGGCTTACTCCTCCATCCTCCAGCTCCACAAAGCACACATTTTCCTTGGCCCCCTTGTACAGATAAGGAAACGGACTTAGGAGAAGTGAAGGTCATATTACTAGAATATGAAAGCCAGGTTGAAACCCTAGCAGTAGGAGTTCAGAGCCCCTGCAGCTATCTCTCGACAACCTTTTGGGAAAAAACCACACAGGTATGGCTACTGTTCTTGCCAGGAAAAAAAAAAAAAAAGAAAAATCTTAAGAGATGAGCCTGTTAAAACACGAGTTCATTCAGTACTAAAAGGCAAGCCTGTCCTTCCTCAGACTTGGAACGCGATGCATACAGTTCCCAACTTGCGGAGGCTGGGTTCTAAAAGTTCATCTAGAAGCATTTTCCCAGTTCCTCCCCCTGTGCTGCTCTGCTCACCCCTCTCCTGGGAGGCTTGCTCACCACGTTCTCTCTTAGTCACTTACAGCTCTCTCCTTCCTCGGGCTCCAGGCTGCTCAAGGGCAAGGACCTTGCCTCCTTTACTGTGATGTCCCCAGCACTCACCACAGTGGCCAGTCCACAGAGCCCCAGAGCATACCAGGCGCAGCGCTGAATTACAAGTCGTGAGTTTGGAACTAATGTTACCATTGCTTTGCGTTACCATCACTTTGGAGTGGAAATGTTATGTTTCCAACAAACCCACAGTGTTTATTTAACCCAGCTCATATCCTACCCCGGATACTAACCTGTTATCTGGAGCTGTGAGTGGAACAGCAGTAGGTGCATGGAAAGAGGAATCTTCCTCCTCTTTCTTGAGTGTGGGGTTAGATCTTGGTGACATTTTACATAGGTCAGAGTTCATCTTGGACTCCTGCCAAACCACCTCCATCTATGAACACTGCTGCCTCCAAGCCTCAGACTCAAACCCCACTGTGGCTCCTCACCCCATCTTGTCCCCAAATAATCTACTTGCCCCTGCTCATCAGTTAAAATTCCTGTTTTCTGGGTATAGTTGAGCTCGGTTGACTTTAAGGATGAAAATAACTGAATGGAAGTAGTCCTTGTTAATTTGCTAGTGATTGCCCCAAATCCCCACCGCCTGCCCCCAGCCTCCTAGGACAGGTATATGACTCCTCATGGCAGTGGTTAAGACTGTGAGCTTCCGAGACAGATCCTGCCTTGAATCCTGGTCCTACCGCTAAGTTATGTGGCTTAGGTAGAATGGTGTGACATCTCTGTACCTATAAAATAGGAATAGTTGTAATTATAAAGAGCGAGAGAGCGCACTTTTATAATACTTAGTGTCACATCACATATCAGGCACAGTTGTAAGGACTTTTTAGTTATTGATTCACCTGTCTTCACATGAGGCAAATATTCTTATTGGCTCTTATTGAGGAAGGTGACATTGCAAAAGAGATTTCTAATGGTAAATTGAAATTAATTTATTTATTCCCTGCCTTCCTTTCTCCAAATATTCTTTGAAGTAAGAATGCTACCTTGATAAAAAAAATTTCTGGCAGTGTGGATGGGGGAGGACAACCATTCTTGGGAGGAGATTTTCAGGGCCAAAGGGTAGGGGCTGCTCCCACATCACCCATGGCTGAAAATTTGCCCTGGGCGTCCATTCCCTTGTGTAGGTCCTGTTTCCACAGCTTCTCCCCTCCCTCTCTCTGCCTCTGAATGTGCAGAATCTGCAAGTGGTCCAAGTTTTCCTTTCTCTCTCTCTCTCTCTCTCTCTCTCTCTCTCTCTCTCTCTCTTTCATCCCATTCTTTCTTTTTTAATTTTTTTTGCACAGCCCGTGGCAGCTGCAGGGTGGTGGGGGCTGAGGCTGGCGGATGGTGGCAGCTGTTTGTATGTATGAGACCTTGGTCGTCTTTCTTTGTGAGTCAGGAGCTGTCTGTACGTATCGCCAGCGACCACCTGGCAAGACATTTAGTTCCATCTATGTTGTTTAAATGCTTGCTGCGTGATGTCATCTGTGAGAAGGATAGGAGGAGGAACTTCAAGAGGATGTGCCTAGCCCCTCACTGTCCTCTGGTTCTCCACTGAAACCTTCTGGGGGTGATTTATCCTCCTGCTTAGCACTGCACTTCAGATTTGCTCCCCAGTCCTTTCTGCTTACCCACTGCAAAGGTCTTAAAGCTCCTGGGGCCCACACTGGCCTTGACAGTGTAGCAGAGAGGCAGAGCGCACCAGTGGTAGAAGGCAGGTGGCGGGCTGGCCGTGGGGGTTCTTGTGATGGGGTAACTTCGTTTCCCTGGGCCTCAGTTTCCTCTTCTGTCAAGCTTAGGGGGATGGAATGCCTCTGCCCCTCTTGAGCATCAGGGCCCCGATTCTCAGATAAACTCCCTGGGGCAGATGGCTGTTGACACTTTCTAGAGTTACCTCATGGTGGACAGTCCATGGTGACTATTTTAAGTTTGCTGCCTCTTCCTTAAAATTGGGAATTTTCCCCTTATGCTAATTATACAGTTTTTGGTGCAATTTGAGATTCTGTGGTTGTTCTTGGGACTTCTAAAAATATGGATAGAATTCTACTCCCTATTTCTATTGCAGTGATACCTTATATATTGTAAAGTGTCTATATTTTAACCTACATTGTTAATTTTTAAAGGCTTACTAGCAATTTTATATATGTGTATATATATATGTATATTATATGTATATGTATATTATATGTATATGTATATTAAACTCAAGTGTGCTTAACCACTGAGCTACATCCCCAGCCCTTTTTATTTATTTTTTTTATTTTGAAACACAGTCTCACTAGGTTGCTTAGAGCCTCACTAAGTTTCTTTTCTTTTCTTTTTTTTTTTTTTTGAGGGGAGAGAGAGAGAGAGAGAATTTTTTAATATTTATTATTTTTTAGTTCTCGGCAGACACAACATCTTTGTTGGTATGTGATGCTGAGGATCGAACCCGGGCCACACGCATGGCAGGCGAGCGCGCTACCGCTTGAGCCACATCTCCAACCCCCGCCTCACTAAGTTTCTGAGGCTGGCTTCAAAACTGTGATCTTCCTACCTCAGCCTCCCAAGCTGTTGGGATTACGGGCATGTGCCACCATGCCTGGCTGATATTCTATTTTCATATAATATTCATATTTAAGCACTATTCCAGATGAACCTGGACATAAAAACAGAAAGGGAAATGATGCTCACTTTTACATGTGCAGAAATTCCGCACAAATGAGCCTCAATGCCTTCAAGGATATCTCACAGTTACACAGTGGAGGAGTCACGGCCCTTTGATCCAAATCCTAGTTCTCAAGCCACGAGATCAAGTGTTTACAGAAACCACCAGCACTATAGCTCAGCAACAGCCACCCCTGACTCAGTTTCTGTTTCATGCTGGGCACCTGACTAGGTGCTCTGTGTACAGTGTCTCTATCCCTTGAAGCAACCATGCAAGGAAAACATCATCTTCAGGTTAGTGATGGGAAAAATGGAGTTTCAGATAAATGAAGCATTATGGATTCGCTTGCTGGAAGCAGCTGCAAGAAGACCTGAGCTGATTTTTTTTGACGGTGCTGCCTCTTGCTTAAATATGCACCACCCCAAACTAGAGCAGATGTGTCTCATCATCAGGAGCTATTAGGGTCTCATGAATTCTTGTTCCATGAAAGTACAGTCAACAGAATTACTGGTTGGTTGAGTCACGTTCAGTCAACCCACACCTCGCTCACTGCTCACAAATTTTCCTGTCGTGCACCATTCTGTCTCATTTTTTTCCCTAGATTTTATTTTCATTCTTTCAAAAATATTTTTTGTCTTTTTTTTTCTGGGCCCTTAAAATATCTCTGCTTCAATTTTAAGAGATGCACATTTAAAGTGAATTTGGTTTTCTTAGAATGCCATACAAGAATGGATCCTCTCACTTACCTTCCCCTTCCCTGGTCCAGCTCGGGTATCCCAGTATCATTTTGCATTCATCCAGAGTCCATTTTTTCTGGATCACTTTGCATAGCTAACCCTTGCTTGGTTTGTATCTGTATCATTCCTTTCTTATCCTTAGTGCCCTAACCCCATCCTCTAACCCCTGCTCTCATGGCTAAAGCTCAGAGCTTGGAAGCCACTAAAGTTGTTTTCTAAATATCCAGTATACAGTAGGTGCTCAGTAGTTGTATAGTGAGGTAGGCATGCATGAATGAATGAGTGCATATGAGTGGATATTACTAGCGCCCAATAGCTTATGGTTTTGAGGATAGTAGTTATATCGGAGGCTCTTCTCTGTCTCCCACAAAGCCCAGCATTATGCTTCCAGAAAGAACCCTGCTTTCAAATAAACAGCCAACTTGATCACTGTCACCAACCTACAGGTGTATTTCTGGAGGAACTTATTAAAAAGAGCATCTGAAACCTTAACTACTCCCAGGGTACCATAGATGTCTTGGATTCCACGTTTTTCTCTGCGAGGCTCAGTAAAGGAAAGTGGGGAGTTAGAAGAACCCACAGGGAGGTGAACAGGCTCAGGGAGGAGCGGTGTTGTTGGCTTAAGGAACTGAGCAGAGCACCGTGCTCATGGAGGGGGCAGCTCGGCCCTCGCAGGCTGGGCTTGGCCTTCCCCTGAGTCAGAACACTCCTGTGCAGAAGTTTAAATGGCCGAGGAGATGACGAACTGGCCGCCCTTTGGGGTGGCAGTGACAAAAGGCATATTCACAAGTCATGAACAAAATCAGGTTAGATATTCTGGGCACCGCGACATGAGCACTTTCTTAAAGGAGCCACTCACCTCAACACTGCTGGATGGAGCAGCCCAATCATCTTGAAGAGAACCTCTCAGTGCCAGCTCTTCTGGGGGACTCAGCCTTAGATGGAGAATCTCTTCCCCTGGAGTCTGCTGGCCACTCTGCCTGGCAGCAAAGGAAGTGAAAATGTCCAAACAAAGAGGAAGAGAGTCAACGTTCTCTCTCCGGGTAGAACTGCAGACACAAGCCCTTTTGCCCCCCTTGTGGGTTGGAGGGTTCGGAAGTGCTTTGATTACGGAGAGTATCTATAAGGAGAAACAAAAATTAAGCTTTCTTCCTTCTTGTTTTTCCTCGGAATATCCTGAAATCTGAGGTCTGATAGTTTTCTTAGTTTTCTGTTTTGCTTTGTTTTTTTTTTTTTTTTTTAAATAAAAGCAGCCTAGGAAGCAAATCACCAAGAGAAAAGGCAGATAAAGCATCCTATAGCTACTTCAGGGTAATTTGGTTTTCTTTCACGGTTAGTGGCTGCCTTGATATTCTTGACTTCAGCTATTTCTGTTGAATTGGAACCACTGAGTGACTATCTGATTTCCTCAACCCTAGATGAAGCCTTCATCATCATTTGGGTGAGATGCTCAGTCTTGTAGCTCTGGTCGCTGGGGGACAGTGAGGTGTGGCAGTCCCACTAACCCATGACATCATATCTAGGAATATAACATCCTATCTGCTATGGTGTCACCCTCCCAGACTTAACCTCTTGCCCAGAGTTTGCACCCAGGTGCCACATAGCTGTGCCCTTCCTAGTCCCTCTTCATCTAGATGCTTGTCAGCTCGATGGGGTACTGCATCTGGGGTGGGGCCTGGAGGCCGTGCTGGCTTTGGATGGATGTGGACTGGACTGCAGCCTCCATCCAAAGGCCAGGCATCCTGCAATGGCTACTGCTCCATTGAGAGTATGGCTGTTGGCCCGTGCTCTGGAGCCTGATTGTGCAAGGTGGCCTAGTCCTGACACTTAATAACAGTGGGACTTGGGCAGGTTACCTAGTCTGTCCGTGTCTCAATTTGTTCGTCTATAAAATGCAGGATAATAGGGGCAGCTTTCCTTAGATGATGGTTAAGATTAAATAGACACATATGTGAAGTGTCTATCTATCCAGCACAGATCTAGGCACTTCACAGGCCTCTAAGTGCCCTCGTCTTTCAAGGGATGCAAATTCCTTTTCTGCTTAAATCACTATGCCAATTAGCTATTGCATGGATTCTACCACCCTAAACTCAGTGACATGAAGCATAACCATTTATGTAGCTGTGAGTGTCATCAACGGGGCTCGGCTCACCTGGGTTCATCCAGGCATCTGCAGTTGGGGGTGAGGTTGGCGGGGACTAGCTGGTCTGGGATGACCTCATCCCAAATAAGCTGGAATGGCTCCTTTCTGGTCCATGTGGTCTATATCCTCCAGCAGGTGAATCCAAGCATCATATAGTGCTCAAAAAAGTAGGGGCAGAATTCTGAGGGAAAAACAAAGAAGGGTGCAAGATGGCATGAGGCCCGGACTCAGAACTGGCACTATGTCACTTCTGTCCATTCTGTTTGTCAAAATAAGTCATAAACCCAGCCGAGATTCAATAGCTAGAGAAATGGGCTCTACCTCTGGTGCCCTGAGTGGAGATATAGGAAGAGCAGAAACTGGAAACCTTCTTGCCTGTTACACAGTCATCTAGAGCTGATGCTGAAAGTCCAACTGGTACTACGTGGCCAGTGGCAGATGAGGGAAGGAGGGGTGGAGGAGACCCATTCCCCGACACCTGACGGGAGGACCAGGGCAGATCTGTCTGATGGGCTGCCTTGGTTCTGAGAGCCAAGCCTGGTTGGAGGAAGATGCACATGAAGGCTGGGAAATGCCATTAGCTCTGCTCAGCTTCCCTTGAGGTTGGAGGTGATGCACGATTCACCCCATGCTTTCGACTTCTGCTGCAGAAATCAGCCTTGCTCTAGATGGCAGCTTCTCCATCAACCTTGTGCCCAGAGCAAGAGGGAAATGTCTCCCCTTGGACTTGTACAATATCTAAGCTTATGAGGCTCTGGGATTTGGGTGTTGCTGGTTGACTGCATGACTAACTCTCCTATGCCTAATACGGTCAGTACCTCAAGAGGCACTAATCCTGGGAGACAAAACATAAAATAAGTTTTGTGGGTAAAAATATTGGGACAATGCGAAATTACTGACTGTCTTTGGTGTTTGCTCTTTGTCACTTTGGTGACACTGAGTTTCAGCTGGGCACTTGGGTGCCTCCCTGGAGATTGCCTGTCCTAGCTTCCCTTGTATCTGGTTATGCCTCTGTGTTAATCAGCTTTCCGTGACTGTAACAAATGCCTGAGGACATAAACTTATAAAGAGAAAAGGTTAATTTGGCTCATGGTTTGAAGAGTTTCAGTCTCTTTTCAGGTGGATGCATTGTTTTTAGGCCTCTGGATGGTAGTGACAGGGGCAAATGGCAGAGCAGAACCATTTGCCTCTGCCTGGGCAGTAAAAGAGAGAAAGGTTAGACCAAGGTCCCACAATCCCATTTAAGGGCATGGCCCCCAGTGACCCAAGACTTCTTTGTAGGCTCTGCATCTTAAAAGTTCTGCATTATCATTTATAGAGTCACTTTGGGGAATAAGTCTTTAGTACATGGCCTTTAGAGGACATTCCAGATCCAAACTATAGCAGTCCATATTATTGATTTCTGGCCAATGGGACAGGGCACAGAGATGTAGGTAGTTTCCATGTTATCTCCTTTAAAGGAAAGCTTTTGCACTGGATTATTCCAGCTTCTCCTGCTTGAGAAATGGTTCCTGCTGGTGCCATCTTGGAAGACATGTGCTGAGGATGGAAGAACCATTTGCAGCCTTGTATTGCTCATCTCTGAATCAATGTAGGAAAGAGAAATTAATTTCTATCCTATGTTAGCCACTGTGTTTTAGGGTCTCTTTTTTATAGCAGGGAGGGCGTACCCCAACTAAGACCACACTCTGTTTTCTTTTTGATCATTCATGGGACACTAGAAAGGAAACTTTTGGTTCTAAGGTATCCTGTGGTAAAGCAAGCAGCTCAACTCTTATTTGCAAAGAATCCCTCTTTGGTGGAACATTTACACAATCTCTCTCTCTCTCTCTCTCTCTCTCTCTCTCTCTCTCTCTGGGAAACGTTTCTTGCAGAGACAGCCCTAAGGTAAATTTGCTCTTTGGGAGGTGCTGAAATAGATTTGTCTTGGTGACTGGTGAAGGCTTGCACAGGGCCTCTTCTAATGACTCTTAATAAGTGGCAAGTTGCCATCCACCTCCTTCCCTGACTTAGCTGCCATAGCTTTCTTCTTGGATAAGAAGCCAGGTGATAAGTGTAATAAGAATTGTAATGCATTCTGCTGTCATTTATTTTAAAAAAATCAATAAAAATAAAATAAAATAAGTCACAGTGTCACAGTGGCAAAGCATCGAAGAAGACCCATCACCAAAAAAAAAAAAAAAAAAAAAAAAAAAAAAAAAAAAAAAAAAGAAGCCAGATGATAGAAGAAGCAGGAGCCTGGGCTTGGTTCAAGACTTGGGACCTTATGTATCATCTTTCATGTCTCCACATCTCTTCCCATTTGTAGAATGAGGAGGTTTCATGTATACACACTAGCACGGGAATGTCTGGCTCCCCCCTCTGTTCCTCTTTGCCTTCCGTGCAATTTTCAGGGCCTCATGGAGTTCTTCTAACAAAGTCCACCCTTGGGTTTCTTTGAAACTCAAAAGAAAGCAAAGATCAGCTAGACAAATATTTTCCCTTGTGTTACCTGAGAGACTAAATTGAAAAAGAGACCAAGAAAGGTTAAGTGAGTCTTCTTAATAGTCACAGGGAAAATAAGTACATCCCTTCTGGGCTGTAGGATTTTAAAGAAAGGACGTGACTTAGTTCCTCATCTTCCAAGGATCTGATGTCTTTAGGCAAGTGGGGAAGAATCAGATCTGCTTGTGGGTTTTCCTGGTAGAGTCCAGATGACACATGATTCTAGAATTCAAGTTAATTAGAAATCATTCCAAGTCTCCTGTGTTGGCAGAACTCTCTTAGTTGTCAAGTCTGCAAATCAAGGGGGGAAAGTAGACAGAAAATTGAGCAGGTAGACTCATATTTGAGACTCCCTGAGAGTAAGGTCAGTACCTTCTCTTCAGTCCCTCCTCCTCTGCAAAGACCAGCATGGTACCCTAGGCACAAGCAGGTTTCAAGCACACTCACTAACTGCTTGTTTCTTGTCTGGAGGGCAAAATTTTTCATAGGGTAATTTTACTCACCACGAATTTGGGGGGAACAAATAACAGAAACTAACTCTAGCTAGCTCATGGGTAAGTGCATAGAGAACAGGGATTTATTGTAAACACTGCATCCCTCAATAGGATCACCCAATATAGATTTTGTGCATCAATTAACTTTTGTGCGGAAAAGAAAAATCATCCCAAAACTGGTTTTCAGCAACAACTGGTTTACTTGCTCATGATTCTGTGGGTTAGCAATTTGGGCTGGGCTTACCTGCATGGTTCATCTGTGGTTTCACTTGGGATATTTTTATGGTAGCTATTTGGCAACTCATCTGAGGCTCATGGTCCAAAACTATTTCACTTACACATCTGGAAATGGGTGTTTGTTACCAGCTAGGAAAGCCTTTTGTTCCTCCATGTGACCTCTTATCTTCAAGTGCACTTCTTTACATGGTAGTCCCAAAGAAGCAGGAGAGGGAAGGACCAACCTGTCTCTGCTTATATTACATTTGCTATTGTCCTATCGAAAGGGCATAACACAACCGAGCCTAGAGCCAAGGAGGTGAGAAATAGACTCTCTTACTCTCTGAATGGGATACGAGGAAAAATCACATTACAATGAAGAATACATACAGAGATTGCAGCAATTTTTTGTCCCTATTTTTTTTGCAATCAAATCCACCTTATTTTGGCATCTATCTCCGCATATTCCTTAGGCCATAATTAAATGTTAAATTCTTAATTTTTCTTGATAAGTAAATAGACCACTTAGAGTAATAAAATTTATCTGTGAGAAGATTTGATTTTAATCACAAATTCTAACTCTATTTTTTCTGAGTAAATGCAAAGTGTAGGGATAATAAAAGAAATTGAATAAGTCCTTTTTATATTTGAGACTCTATCCAATTGGTTTTTGAAATGCAATTCTTGCCCAGCTGACATTTATAATATCAGATTAGGAACTTGACTTTTGATTCTGTGTTCGTCAGCTTTCCTGTCTGAGCTAATCAAATTATAAAGACTTAGGAAGGTTTATTTTGGCTCACGGTTTCAGTCCATGACTATTGGCCCTGTTGCTTTTGGGCCTGAGGGTGAAGCCTCATGTCATGGAGGGAGTGCATGAGAGATCAAAGCCACTCACCTTGTGACCAAGTAAAAGAGAACAAAAGGAAGAGGTTGGGTCATATGGTCACCTTCAAGGTCACACTCCCATGACTTAATGACCTCCCACTAGTACCCCTCTCTTAAAGGTTCCACCACCCCTCAAACAACATGCTGGGGCCCAGACTTTGCATGGACCTCTGGGGAGATCCTGAAGATTCAAACTACAACTGACTGTTAACAACAACAGTAGTCATTTGTTTGCACCTAGTGTGCACCGTCTTTTTGTACACCATCTCTGATTCTTGCAGCACTCTGTGAAGGAGGAATTACTATTCTCATTTTAAAGTCGAGGAACTTCGGTCCACAGGTTATGTGTCCTGCCTTTATTGCTAGGTGTGAATAGACATCCCCCAGTGGTCTATGTGTTAAAGGCTTGATCGTCAGGGTGGTGCTATTGTGAGGTGGTGGGACAAATGGTGGGTCCTTAGGTCATTGGGGAATGTGCGTGCCCTTGGAAAGGATTATGAGACCCCAGCACATTGCTCTTCCTCTTTTTCCTCCTGGCCATGAAGCAGGCAGCTCTGTTCCACCATGTTCCCTGCCATTGCTGTTTGGCACATCCAACAGAGGCCTAAAAGCAATGGGTCCATCTGATCATGGGATGAAACCTATAAAACTGAGCCAAAATAACCCTTCTCTCTTTATAAGTTAATTATCTCAGTTATTTTGTTATAGTGACAGATAGCTGACTAACACAGAAAATAGGCACTAGGTTTTTTTCTATTTAGCTCTCATTCTTGCAATACTCTAGGAGAAAGGAACCATTATTTCCATTTTGCAGTTAAGAAACTTTAGCCCACAGGGAGCTTCCTGCCTCCATGATACAAGTTGTAAGAGACAGGATTTGAACCTGTTCTGTGTGACTCCTTGGGCTCTGTCACTGTCCTCTTGACCTCTCAGTAATGCTTGTTTGTCTCCAGAGGAGATAGGTCTCAAGTGGATGCAATGTTGAAGGAACCACATCATGTTTTCTTTTCCAGTTGGTCAATTTTGTGAATAAAGAGAAAATACACCAGGGATCAAAGCTGGGAAGGCTCTGAGTTCCTCCACCTCCTTGGCCCAGGGGGTTGGTCAGGAATTTGGGCAGTTCACATTACTCTCGTGGTCTTGTGGTGCATTGGTACCACACAACAGTCTCATGGTGGTTGGCACTTTCATTTTCCACTTTCTCAAGCTCCACATCCTTCCTAAGTGAACAAGGAGACGGCCTGGGCCGGTGAGTGAGAGCTTAGGATATGGAGAAGGGGTAGTCAGGGTTCAAGTTCTGGATCTGTTCCTCAGGAGATATAGGCACTGCAGGGTCCTCTCATGGTTTCAATGTGTCCTCCTAAAGTTAATCCTCACATAATTCATAAGTTAATGGTATTGAAAGGTGGGACTTTGGGAGGTAATTAGGATTTGGAGAGGTCATGAGGGTGGGGTCCCATGTTGGCATTAGTGGATCTATGGGAAGTGCAAGAGGGACCCGGGGTGGCAGGCTTGTGATACCCTCTGCCATGTTGTCATGCAGCAAGAAAGTCCCAACCAGGTGACCAGCAGAGAAACTCAGCCAGACTACATGTTCTTAGACTTCCCAGCCTCCAGAACCATGAGCCAAATAAATTCCTATCCTTTACAAATTATCTGGTTTCATGATTTTCTGTTACAGCAACAGAAAATAGACTAAGATAGTCATTATTTCAAAAATAGGGGTAGGAACCATATATACAAGTTGTAGGCTCATTGAGAGACTTAATTAAGATGCTATATGTCAAGAACTCACATAGTTCATGCACTGGTGAAGCCCTCATTTAATATTAGGGGTGAGCTATCCCACATACCAACCATGGGATCTCATAGTTTACCAGCTAGTCAGTAGAGGCTGGGTCATGCTGCTGTAACAACAACGTGAATGCATATGCAGCTTATGAGGCAGAGGTTCCTTTAAGTCTGGCTTCTCCAACTTTCTCAGGGATTCAGGGAAGCCTCTGTCTGGTGACAGATGAAAATGGTGACAGTCTCTGGTGACAGATGAAAAACACAGATGGCAAACCACAAGTTGGAAGACATGTGTCAACTCTGTCTACATCGCATTGGCCAACACAAGTCATATAACCACTCCTGAGTTCAATAGTGCAGGGGTGGATAATATTCCTACAGGGTGGAGCTTTGAAAGGAAGAAAATAGTAATACTTTATCAAGTAATTTCCCAGTTATTTATCCTGAACCCTACCTCTCTGTAAAGTTTCTGGCATATAGTAGCATTTTTTAAATAAAAATATTATCGTATTTCTCTCAAGTGCTTTTGGAGCCCCTTCTGCTCCCAGTTTGGCTTCAAGAAGTGTCAGAAGGAGAAAGCCCAATTGTGCCTTATTTAGCTCAACATCTGGAGAAACTCAGCCATACTACATATTTGTTCCTAATCACCGAATTGCTCACTAAATTGGCCGCCAAGCCATCTTTTCCAGACAGGAGAAGAGGAAAAACTTGTTTGCAAAGAAAAAGAGAAGGTTCCTCTTGGCCGGGCTGAGGCCTCCTTTGGAGATTGGCCATAGCCTAAATGAAGAGTACTGAATTCCAGGGCACTCATGGGGTGGAGTGCAAGGAGAGGGCCTTGGGTGTCAGAAGGCTGTCGTTGGTTGGCGGTATGACCTCAGACAAATGGCTTCACCTTTCTGAAACTCAGTTTCTTCATCTGCAAATGGCTGGTGAAGGTGGAGGTCCAGGTGGGGATAGTAACTATGTCACCCAAAGCAAAGATGACAGTCAAATTAGATGATGCGACCCGTTTTACAAACTATACAAACCCTTCCACAAAGGTTTCACAAAGCAGTTACATGGAACAATAGGCTAGTCTACGGAATAGATCTGATTGTAACATTAATTTGGTAACAAATATGGAAGAGATTGTTCTTAGTCCTAGGAGATCCCCAAAGGGTCACAAAGAAGGGAACTGTATCATTTCAGTGTTTAATTTGCTGGCAATCATTTTGTGCAAATAATTTAGCATTAGTCATGGCTAGCTAACTTTTTTTTTTCTCTAGAAAATTAGATGAAGCATACAAACATAAAGATGCAGTGTGGCTGCCTGGTTAAAAAAAAAAAAAAAAGCCTCCAATGTTCTGAGCCTCGAGACCAAAGGCCAGGTGGGCCCCTGCTCTGTTGCCCGAGGGCCATTTGGTATCATTTCCGTATTTTCTTCAGTATTGCTCAACTTCCACTCTCTCCATCATCAAAAAGTATTTTTAGTCCCTTTCATTACAGGAAATCTTTGGCATTGTTCTCAGGGCAGCTCAGATGGGGGAACACAAGTTTTCCATTGTCAGTGGTCTGTTCATCGGGATCTGCTAACACATCTTCACGACTTAAGGCTTTGGTCTGATGCGCCATTTCACATGGGATCATTGGAGGGGACCAGAGAAAGGTACAATGAGCTCTTCACTAGAGTGCCAGGCCCAGGGGTGGCTTCCCAGGAACTCTTTCCTCGATCCCCAAGATTGAGGCCCTCGGCCCTTCCTACGTGTTCCTGTGTCCAGTATTGTCCTTGTCCCCATGATTTGCACCACAAACAATCGTGTACGGCTAGGTCTGTGCCAGGCACTGTTTTAAATGCTTTAAATATGTTGATTCATGAGACGGTCATAGCAATCCTTGGAAGCAGGGTTTTTGAATCTACTTTTTCAGATGACAGATGGGTGACACGGAGAGGTTGGACATCTTCCCTAAGGTGGCACAGCTTGGGCTGTTGTAAGGGACTGAATGAGTTAACGTCTGAAAGGTGCTTCACACAGTGCCTGATGCGTGGAGAGCCCTCTATAAGTGTTTGTTCAGGGAATATGGAGGGTCCGGGACACAGCCATAGCACTAAGGGGCAGGAGGTGTTGGCACCAATTGGGGGTGAGAAGGCCTGGCTCACCCATAGTAGCATCTTGGCCAGGTTGTTTGCTTCTCTAGGATCTGTGTGTAGAATGCATATTATGACTGAGTAGACCTTTCCCAGGTTCACACATTGCTGGTTGCATAACATGTGAAAGAAATGCAGCCCTAGGGATATGGCAAGAGAATTTTACCTTTGATATCCACAATGTCTCTGGGGCGGAGGTCCGTTCATATGTGCTCTGAAAGGGGTTTCCCATAGAATTCAGAAACCCATCTGATCAACAGAGACATGGGTTTCTCCAGGACCTCATAAATTAGTAGCATAGATCAAGGGCATACAGAGCTGAGTTATGGTGTGGGAAAATTCTTAAATGCTAACTGCAGTCTCATTTGAGGGCTGGAATATAAACTTATGGCACGGCTGATGCTGGAGGAATTGATGAGGTGGGAAAAGTGGGAAGGGACAGGCAGCCCCTACAAAGGCAAAGGCGGACTCCCCAGTCACGGATCTCTTGGATGTGACCTGGGGTATTCCTGTGACAGGTGCAGCTAGTCCTTCTACCGTCATCTCACTTGACCAGAGTCAGGACAGAGATGAACGCCTTCCTCCCTTCCTCAGAGCCAAAGAGGACCTCTGACAGGTCAAGTGACTTGACCATTCTCTCAGCTTCGAAGTTGGGGAGTGATTTGAACTTTGAATTCTGAGACTTGTTAAAAGACAAACTTTTTTCCAGATTTAATTTTCCAGATCCTAATTGGCTTTGCAATTCTGGAATCAAGCAGCATTTCTGACCAAGATGGTCCAGAATATCCTGCCCCACAACATGGGCAGGTCACACTCATAGTCACAGATTTAAAAAAGGGACTCATGGAAAATGGAAGTGAGGTTCAGAGTCAGCCTTGCACACGGTCCGAACAGTTGGCTGCCTGTAATAATTGGCTGAGCCTCGGCTGCTTCTTGCAAGAGAAGCTTATGTGTACACGTCCAGTTAGGGTACAGCTCACTGTGTACAGAGAAACTGGAGCCCACGTGTTGAACACGTGTGCAGGCAGCTTTAGACCAAATTAATTCACTGTCACAGGGTCTAACCCAGGCTCCTCCTCTTCTCTCCACCGACTCATGTGATGTGAACTTTTCCATTTCCTTCCTGACTTTGGAAAAACGGCTTCTCACTTCCTTCTTAAACCTGACTTGACTAATAGCCTTCCCGAAGCACTTCCACGGTGGGGCCAGTGAGGGGCATGTGTCCCCTCTTCCTGTGTCACTAGGTCATCACGTAGAGAAGGTACTCAGAAGCCGATGGGCCCCAGGATCTTCAGTCTCTAGCCTGACCACCAGGAACAGCTGCGTTTCCACGTTCTGACCAAGTCCTCTGCCTGCTTCTCCTCTGGATCAGAGTGTACCCGGCCCTGTTCCTGAAAACACTTCTAGATGGCTCTGACCCCACCCTCTAAGAGACCTCACCCCGTCCCCTGGGCTGAATCTTCCCCTGTGCTTGACTTAGGCTCTTGAAGTCTGTCCTGGATCCTGCCTCCTTCCCTCTGGGCACGATGTCCCCTGCTGATGTCACCAGGCCCCTGTTTTAGACACTACCTGAATGTTGCTGCTATGCCCTCCCATCTCCCCAACGCTGGCTGTCTCCAGGGCTCCCCACTCAGAGCCCGCTGCCCCTGGTGCCTAATGAGCTTCCACAAGAGTATTCCCAACTGCCCATTTCCTCCATCCTGGGGAAAGGCACTAGGACTCAGTCAGTCCTCAAGTCAAAATCTAGGTTGTTCTCTGAGATTCTCCTCTGTCTCCACTAAATCCCATGGTGAACCCATCAAGAAGTTCCACCGACGACTTCCAAGGACTCCTCCTCTCCATGTCCTGCACCCCAGTGGTTCTGAGTGTTAGCCAGCCTGTATCAGAGTCGCCGGGTGACCGGTTAAAAACAAAATTGCTGGGCCTCACCCTCAGTTTCAGATTCAGTAACTGCAGGGTGGCGCCTGAAATTTGCATTTCTAATGAAGTTCCCAGAAGGTGTGATGTGCCCAGTCTTGCTCTGAGAATCCCAAGCCTGGCGATCTATTAGGGCCAATCAAGTCTCCCCTTCCCTGGGGCTTGAATTACTGCAATAGCCTGATTGGGATCCTTGTTTTCACTCTCACTTCATTTCATGGATTTTTATGGTGTTTTCTAACTTCCTTGCTCTTTTAAGAAATATCTTCCTTATATATTTTGGGAAATTCCAACTTTGGTAGGTTTTTTTTTTTTTTTTTTTTTAACTTCCTGAAGTTAGAATCTAGAAAATGCAAATTCCCAGCTTTCTTTGTAACTAAGATGTAGGCTGGAGACCCAGCTCTGTCACAGGGTATGTGTGGGAGAAGGGGACTCAGTGGTGAAGGGCTTGGAGGGAGGTCAGTCTGTGTGAAGTCCTTTTTGGGGCACCAGATGAGGCAGTGGGCTTTGGGCTGGCCAAAGGAGATCCCACATACTTGAGATTGGATTGACCAATGGAGGAGGGGTTCTTCCTGTGGCTTAATGGATTATCCCTGGTTCCTTGATCTTGATTTTTTTTTTTTTTTGAATCTTCAAAATATCTATGAGCTGTCTAATATCCTTTTAAGAAAAGTTTCTCTCTGCTCAGCCAGTCAAAGTCATCTTTGTTATTGAAATCTGAGTGGCACATCCTTTTGAATCCCTTCTCTGCAGTAGTTCACACACTGACCTGATTCAGCCACGTTAATACAACCTCCCTCCTTGCCCTCATTCACAATGCCCTTCAGGCCCGGACCTCTGCTTCCTGTTCTCACCTCACCAGATAGCTCTGCCTCCTTGTCCACCTGACAGAATCATTTCATTTTCTTAAACATCCAAGCTTGTGTCTACCTCAGGGCCTTTGCATCTGCTGTTGCATTGCCCGGATGATGCTCCCTTTGGATCAGCACACAACTGACCTTTTGTTAGCCATCAAGAACTCAGATTGTTCAATTTAGACATCTCTGTGGGGAACTCTTTCCTGAACTATACAATCTTAACATGGCCAACATATGATAGAAATTTTGTCTTCTGCTGAGCACTAATCACTACTTGATAATTTTTCTTATGAATTAATTTGTTTATTGTGCTTTCTGCACTCCCCCTTTACCATCTAAAGAAGATAAACTCCATAAGAGCATGGCTGTCACTCCCTGTCTGTCTTTTCATGTTCTTAATAGTATGTCACAAAGCACCAAGTTTTTAAGTTTGAGGAGGTCAAGTTGATGTGTTTGACCTTTTACAGATCATCCTGTGGCATCGTAACTGTGAAATTTTTGCCAATTCAAGGTCTTGAAGCTTTTCTTTTATGTTGTCTTCTAAACATTTTGCTTCTTCTACCCCTTACATCTCAGTCTGTGACTCTGAGCTAAATTTTGTGCATAGTGTGAGGCATAGACTAAGATCATCTTTTGCATGAAGATCCCCAGCTACCAGAGCACTTTTGTTTAGAAAGTTATTCTTTCCCCATTGAATTGTGTTGGCACTTTTATTGAAGCTCAATCGACCATAAATACAAGAATAAATATAAGGATTTTTCTGGACCCTCGATTCCGTTTCATTGATCCAGGTCTGCTTAATGATTTGGGTTTGTATTACTTATCTCTTTAGTCCTTCTGGAACTTGGAGGGCCCCAGAGGAGCTTCTCCCCGCCCCCCAACCGCCTATGAACGCTCCAGCATTGTTTATTGAATAGCCCTTCTCTTCTTTGTTAATTTTTAACATTTATGAATGGCTAAAAACATTTCTTATAAAAACTTCCTCCCTGTTACTCTGACTCATCCCATCTCTCCCTGTCCAGCATTTTAAAAGTCCCCACTACCATATTGTTTATGTAAATGACAAAAATTGTCCCTGCCTCCAAAGAGCTTATATTGGCAAGGTGAAGAGGACATTGACTCCTTAGAACAATAAACAGAGGATGGATATTTGCATTGGACCTCAAAAAGGGCCAGTGCGTTTGTGGAGTAGTGCAAGCGCAGGGGCTCTCTGGGAGTTTCAAGTTGACTCTGGGTGGAGCGGTGGCCGCTAATCTTCAGGTTGCCCAGCTCCTGCCCCGATTGCTCCTACCTGTTGGTCTGACCCTTACTCTGATTGTGAGGTTTTTAAACCCCAAATGACTATGAAGTTCTGCAGAAGGCTTCGCCCACTCCAGCAGAGTGTAAAAGTTCATTGTCCTCAGTGAAGCCACCCGGGTCACAGTGGTGACGCCTATAGGACAGCCAAAGCCTGGAGGAGCAGGCTACACGCAGGTGATTCAGGGAAGGTGCTATTGGCCTCTCCCGCCCTCTGGGAGCCCCAGGGAAACCAGGAAACTGAAACGAAACTCAGAAAAATGTCAGCTGCTGCATTTCGTCTCAAAGTTGGGGGGGGGGGGAGAGAGAGAGAGAGAGATATGCTAGGGCAAGGGCGGGAGGGAGCTCGTTTGTTCATTTTCTGTTGCTAATTTCAGAGTGGGCAAATTTCAGTGAAAAGAGTTTTATTTCGGCTCACAGATATGGAGGTGCAAGGCCAAGGGGCTACATCTAGTGGTGGCTTTCTTGCTGGCAGGGTCCCTAGGAAGTGCAGGGGGTGACATTGCAGGAGACAGGGTGTGTGTGTGTGTGTGTGTGTGTGTGTGTGTGTGTGTTTGCACATGCATGCACATGCACACAGGAGTTTTCCATTCTCTCCTTCTTCTCAGCCATCAGGATTCAATCCCCCAGGGGTTTAACTGATCCTAATCACCTCCCAAGACCCCACCTCTAAACCCTAAAGTCAAGCTGTTTCCCTCCTCTCAATACCTCATAACAGGGACTAACTCGCACCACGTGGAGCCTTGGGGGACACTCCAACCATGGCAGGAGCCTTGGTAAAAAGAATCCAAAACTTTAGTTGCCTGAAACTCAGAACTGTGTTGCAAAGAACTCAGTTCTGTTTGCAAACAACGGTGATCTGTATTAGACTAAGGACACAGGGAAGAGTTAGGGAATCACAGGGCAGGAGACTGGGACCAGTTTCAACTGCTGCATCATCAGGCTGCCCTAGTTTTTTCACCAGGCTGTACATTAGAAGTGTATCTTACCTGGGGCTAGGTCAGAGGCAACAACAGCCCATCCAAACAAAACAGACTAAGAACTTGAGGTCCCTATTTCTTAAGTCATTAGAAACTGGGCTGTTGGCAGTATGTTAGTTTGTTTGTCATTAATATAAGAAAAAACCTGGGACAGTTTGCCTTATAAAGCAAAGAGGTTTACTTCTTTCATAGTTTTGGAGCCGAATGTTCAAGACAGGTTGCCCCATTGGTTCAGCCTCTGGTGAGGGCAGAATGGCGATGGCATCATGGTGTGAGCATATGTGGAGTGAGAGATCACAGGAAGCTGGAGAGTGATTCATGGGCCAGGCTTGCTCATAACAACTTGCTTCCTTGGGAACTAACTCAGGGTCCTAACTACTTAGTCCCTTCTTAGGGCAGTGCCACCAGTGATCTAAGGACCTCCCATTAGCCTGCCTCTTAAAGGCCCGACCACCTTTCACATTGCCACTCTGTGGATCTGGCTTCTACTACGTGGACCTTGGGGGACACACATAAACCATATTTAGACCACAGGAGTGGTGGGACCCCAAAATGAATTTGCTTTTCACACCAGTTGTGACCATCCTTTTCTGGGATTTAGAAGTTGGGGGGATATAGAATAAATAAAATAATCTCTTTTCTCCCCCTCTTGCTCCCTGCTCCTCTATAAAGAAAGGAGCACAGGGCTGGGGTTGTAGCTCAGTGGAGAGTGCTTGCCTTGCAAGTGTGAGGCACTGGGTTCGATTCTCAGCACCACATACAAATAAATAAAATAAACGTCCTTTAACAACTAAAAAATATTTTTTAAAAAGAATCTTGTACAAATAAATCATTGGCAATTTTACCTAAATTGTGAGTTTCCTTTTGCAACTAGCTTATACCTATTATGGACGGGGTTTTATTAAATGTTCAAACTGTATGAAAACTATAGATACCTTGCACACTAACAACTTTTTAAATTTTCTATGTACTGTTTTATAATCTTTAGAAACTTAATGCATGATAAAAAGCTTATTCTTGGGCTGTGGCTATGGCTCAGTGGTAGAGCTCTTGCCTGGCATGTGTGAGGCCCTGGGTTCAATCCTCAGCATCACATAAAAATAGATAAATAAATCAAGGTATTTTTAAAAAAATATATTCATGATTTCTTAAAAGCTTATTCTTTCATTAAACTTCTTACGATAATAGTGGCATTTAAATCATTTTAACGGCAAACTAACTTTTTAATGTGAAATATTAGGGGCTATCTATTGCTATATAACAAACCACCTTACCTTTAGTGGCTTCTAAAAATAACAATTGTTTGGTTGTTCTTTTTTTTAATATTTATTTATTTATTTAGTTTTCGGCGGACACAACATCTTTGTATGTGGTGCTGAGGATCGAACCCGGGACACACACATGCCAGGCGAGCGCGCTACCTATTGAGCCACATCCCCAGCCCTGTTTGGTTATTCTTGATGCTCAGCAGAGAAAATTCACATGGGCTATGGCGGGTCTTCTGGGGCTGGAGGAATCATTTCCATGGTGGCTTCACTACAAGTCACAGGGGCCCTGGAAATCATTCACTGCAACCACTTTGGCTTTTATTCCTTTTGTTCTGCTCAGATGGGAAGCCACTGGAGGGTTTGAGCTCAGGGGGGACACGCTATAACTCACACGCTGACAATATTGGCTACTGGGTGGAGAATACATTGAGAGGCAGGAGAGGTGTCCAAGATGGTGGAGGGAGACCAGTTAGCCCAGGGAGGGCATGGGGGACGCCTCGGCAGCAGGGGAGATGAGGAGGTGTGCTTGGATTTGACTTGACATTCATCTATGGCATAATTACCTTATATAGGGTTTATTTTGGGGTGGAATTTGAGATAGTCGTCGACTAGACACATTTCTCGAATGCCTATTCTTTGTTCTGAGTTTCACAGTGCAGGAAATGCACTGGACAGACAAGAACGAGCTGTCAGTTTGACCTAAACAGCTAGCTCAGATCACATCCGAGCGCCTGCTAGTGAAGATCCTGGCCGTGTCCTCCCAGGAGATGGGAGGTTTGTGAACACTTTACAACTTAGATTCTGTGGTGATCAAGCATGCTCTTCCCCAACCAGGAGCCTCCTCCTGCATGCTTGCCTCCTAGTATATCCATGCTCAGCAAATCTACAGTTAAAAATCCTTTGGAGCCTCCGCCTTCCCCTCCCCAGACACCCAGTGGAGGCTCAGTGGGTGCAGGGTGAGGTGGTCTGCACCCCATCAGTCCCCGCTCTGGCTGGACCGACGTGGAGTGAGATTCCTAAGAATAGCTCAGTTCTTGGCGTCCGGCTCTGGCACAGCGTCCTGGGCTGCACTGGGCTTTTTCTCTCTCTTCTTCTCCCTTCTGGGAGCCCCAGCGTTCTGCAGCTGTTCCATCCGCCGGCTGTCCCGGCTGCCAGATGAGCAGAACAAAAGATGCGACTTGGTGACTGCTCACATCTGCACGGCCTAAAAGCAAACAGAACAGAGGCCCTTAGCAACGGGGCTCTCCAGCCCAGGGCAGGGGAAATGTACCCTGCAGGGGGAAGTTTCCCTTCTGAGAGCTGCTGAGCCCCTTCGCCTGGCAGGGAGCGTTGTGAAACAGAACATTAAACTTTGATGAATTGCAAAGCCTCTGAGGTTTCAGCTGCGAGTCGTCAGAGATGCTCTGATCTACATAAACACGCTGCCCGCGAACCCTGGCACCGCTCCGGGCCTTATTTGGATGGTGTTTTGAGACAGGGCTTCGAGGCACCAAGACAGGCTATGGGTTCCTCGTGAGCTGGGTGGCGGGAGACTCCTGGGGTTCCTGCACTCGGGTCTGTGCCTCTGCCTGGCTTCCTGAGTCCTCCACTCTCCGCTGCCTCCCCAGGCCCTTAGAAGGGTGACAGGAAACCTTTGAGTGCCACCTGGCACTGTCCTCGTCTTGCCTTCTCTGTCCTGAGGGCTTTCAGTCCAGGGCCTGGCACTGGGTTAGGCAGCCCAGAGCTGGGCTGGCGACTTCAAGTGCGAGTGGACTGTTCACCCAGGGCTGGCCACGCTCTCCCTAGGCCTTATCCTCACACTGAGGTTTCACGGCACCCTGGGAAGTAGGGGGGATGCCTGGCCTTGGCTTACAGACCAGGTGACTGAGGCCCAAGGCAGTGAGCTGTCCCGGTCACACACAGCCAGGCTCGGCCCACGCCGTCTGATTTGTCTGACCCTGGAGCCTGGATCTTCACCGGGCCTGGATCTTATTTATGGAACAGAAAGAAGAACTGTTCTTCTCCTTCCTCTGTGACCACCCTCTTCTGCCATCCCAACTGCTGTGGGGACATCCATTTCTTTCTGTGGCTCTATTTCTGGCTCCAGGGGTGGCACTTGACCCCCGACCTAGCTGATCAACCTGCTGGTGACGATCACACCATCAAGTCAGGCCAATCATGGGCAACAGGATTGGTTAGGGGCTCTCGTTGGAGCCTCTAGGGAAGCAGTCTCCCCCTCTCTCCCCCTCCTGTCACTCCGTGAGCCTGGGAGGCTGTCGCACCTGCTGCTGTTGGCAGCCACTTTGAGGCTGTGACCGGAGATCAAGTCCGAGAATGGAATCAACACAGGAAGGAGGGCCAAGCTGGGAGAGAGGGACACCAGAGCCTGACCTCATCGCTTGGGCATCTGAACCAAGCCATGGGCTCTTCAGTTACGTGAGCTCATAAAAATCTCCTTTTTGCTGATGTCAGTATGAGGCCAGGTTTATTGTTACTTGGAACCAAAAGAATCCTAGTGGATGCCTTCAGCCTACAGTAAATTTGTGGTCCCTGTCACAGTCGGTGGTGTCACCTGGCAATGAAGGAGGACTCTGTGTCCATGCTGGAGAGGGCTGAAGTAGCTGGAGAATGTGACTCAAGGCCATGGAAATGGTAGTAGCATGTGCTTGTGTGACATCGACCAAGTACTGTTTCAAGGGCTTGTATCCATAGTAGCTCATTTAAGTTGCGGTCGTCTCCCTCTTGTTTACCGATGGCACTCAGGCACAGACATGTTGGAGAACGCAGGCAAGATGGCTCAGCTCCTCAAGTGAGGGGTCGTGGTGCTGGTTCCCCTTGTCGCTGTGCCGGCAGGTCCTGGGCATTCTCTCAGCATCCGTCCCACTGTCCCTCACCACCTAGTGAGGAGGGTCAGCAAGACACAGGAACATTCTAGAAGAATATGGAGCTCCTAGAAATTATCTTCCTTAACTTTATAAAACGAAAATACAGAAGCACTGGTGGCCATCCCGGGGCCTGTGGCTGGGGGGATCCTGAACTCAACAGCGGGAGGCAGAGACCCCCTCCTCGTGGCTTTCCTTCTGACTTACTGGTCCACCCACATCCAGGAGAGAAGCGGAACACAGAGGCTGCTGGGGTCCCTTCAGGGCAGCCTCTGGCTCTGTTTGCCTCTGTCTGCTTGCCCAGGCCTGGTGTTGGTCCCCTGGGACTCCCCCGAGGCCCGACTGGCCCTGCCCAGATGGCAGCTTCTCTGCAGCTGGCTCACCCACAGGAAGGTGCTGGCCCAGCCCCGAGGGATTCGGCTTCTCTGAGCTGCAGGCTGTCTCTCTGCTCTCTCCCCAGCTGGGAGCAGGGCACCTGCTGCTGAGAAAGAAGGGTGAGCACTGGGCCTCTGCTTTGCTCCCTGCCTCAGCCCCCCAGAGACTCCCAGCTCCTTTGATCCCTGGTAACCAAGGGGTCTCTTTATTCTAAGCTCCACCGTGTGCTAGGCCTAGGCACCGGGCTCACCATTTTCCACGCACTGATTCGTCAAAACAACCTTACAAGGGAGAAGTTATCACTATTCCCCTTTCCCAAATGAGGAAACGGAGCCTGCAAGAGGTTCTCAGAGGGCAACAACTGGAATTGTTGGAGCTCAGCTTGACTCCTGCTCCTCGTGGTCATGCCCTCCGGTGGGGTCACCTCTCTAGCTCCCTGCTGCTGTAAGGGGTCCCAGGTGCTGGTTGCTGCCCGAGTTGCCCCTGCACTGTCCAGCTCCGTGATACCCTGGCTCTGTTGACAGTTACTCCATTGTCCCCCCAGCCACCTTCCTTCCTCCTTGTGTGCTCAGAGCAGTCTCAGGGGGTCCTCCTTCTCACCAGCTCTGGAGTGGAACAGCAGGGAACCACTAAGGCTTCTCAACTCCCACACCAGGAGAGTTTGGGTTCTCATACCGGCTCCCTCAGGCCTCCCCATCTCATTCTTGGGGTAGGAGGACAGGGGCTGAGGACACGCTGCTCTCCTGATATCTGCAGAATGGCTCCCGGACTCCCCAGTGGGTCTGTACCCAAGATGTCCCCTGTCCCCAGCCCTGGGGCTCATTCTGAACGTGCGCTATGGGAAAGCTCAGGATCCCAGAGCAGTGATCTGTTCCTGGCTGTGTTTGCCGGAGACTAGTACACCAGCCAAATCTTGATTATCTGCAGCACAAGGGGGAGGAGAGACCACTGACATCTCCAAATAACCCTGCAACTTATTTTGGCCAGCAGCTCTGAGCTCCCCTGCTGGACTTCTCTCCACAGCAGCTACCAAGAACTCAAATCTGCAGTCTCAGCTTTCACGGTCTGTCTCTCTGCTCTCTTTCCTCTTCTCTCCTCTGCTCTTTTCCCTGTGAGAGAGGCCTGGAGCACTAGACAAGGTGAGGCAAGAGCTGCAGGAAGACTGATAACAGTCTACTCTGTTGTAAATAAGAAAATCCATCATAAATGGGCTGAAGCATTTTATTTGCTCCTAGAACCTAAAGCCCAGTGATTGTGATGACATCAGGTAAGGATTGCTCCAGATCTCTGAAGTCGCCAAGGCCCCAAATTTCTCTCCATCTGCCTCCCACAGTGTAGGCTCCAACCTGAGGTGTCACATGATGGTCCCCAGGAAGTTCCAGGTTCTCACATCATGTTAGCAAGTAGTTGATAGTGTCAGCCCTCAGTCTGAAGGAAGAGTTCACATCTTCTGGTAGCTCCCGCAAAGGTGTAAGGAATCACACCTTCTGATTGGCTCAGACTGAGTTATGTGCTCTTGCCTAAACCAATCACTGTGCTCAGGAGGAGGGTTTGGGGTTTTGTCCTTTCTGATTTAAACTATTTGGACTCCATCCCCAGAGGTAGGGTAGAGGCAACATATGCAATACACATGGCAGACCCTGGGGAAGGTTTAATCCCGCAGATGAATAGGAGTACTGTTGGCAGGAGAAGGCAGACTGTTCATCACTGGGTGTCCCCGAGAGAGGCCACGTTGACAGCACCCTGTTGCTAGTGATGCCTCACAGTGAACTGAGCACACACTTGGCAAAGGCCTTTCTGTTTTCCTTCATTAGCTTCTCAGGGAAACCTGTCTCTCTACTACGATGGCTCCGCATTATTCTTCATGTTTTAAAAATGAAGGTGCAATGATGGGCAGGAGACCACCAGCCACGCTCCATAGAGCCTGGACTTGGACTCAGGAGCCTTCAGTCCTCCACGCTCCAGTGGCTAGCTGGTCACTGCAGGGCACAGTGACTCTCCGGGCAGTGTCATCAGCCACGTCCCTGAACAGGCTTTGGTTTAGAGCAGAGTAAGTAGTTCAGAGGCTGCAGGTTCTCAGTTCAGACACTAAGGTCGCTGGAGGGCAGGGGCAGAGAGTCGATGGAGATTGTGGTCAGGACACAGTGAAATCCTCCCAGTTCTGTAAGCTGTAGCCAGCCGCCTGGGTGGGGAAAGATCCCGGGGGCTTGTGAAAGGAAGAATCCCCAAGTCTGTGCTTTCTCTGAATGCCCTGTCCTTGATTCTGACCTTCCTAACCCTGAGGCACCCCCTTCCCTACTGCCTTTGCCCCCTGCCCACGTTGGCTTGATGGGTTCCGCATCTGAGGATGCAACTGGCCACTAATGGAAAAGCTTCGGAAAGGAAACCTGTGTCTGTACTGAACTTGTATGGCCTTTTGTTCCTTGTCATTATTTTGTAAACAACATAGTGCAACAACTATTTACATAGCATTTGCATTGTAGGAGGTGATAAATGATCTAGAGATGATTTGAACTACACAGGAGGATGTACCCAGACTATAGGTAAAACCACCCATTTTATATAAGGCCCTTGGGCATCTGTGGGTTTTGGTGTCTGCTAGGGGGACTGTCCTGGAAGCAATCTCCAAGATATGGAGGGACACTGCTGCCCATTTCTCCAAGGGCTCCAGTAGAGAAACCCAACTTGGGGACCTGACCGTGACCTTGGAAGGCAGGGGCTGCGATGGCCACTTCTCTCCTGTCTCCAATTGCAAGGCTTTGGCCACACAAACAGGCCTGCTTATTTCTACAGTTTTTTCTAGTTCTGGAAGTGACTCCTAAATATCTTTACATGGTATAAGTACAAGCTTTAAGGTCAGGAGAACTTGGACTTGGGTTTCAGGTTCATCACGTGGCCCCATGACCTTGAGCAAATAACTAGAATTTTGAACTTGGGCTTTCTTGTTTATAAAATGGGGGACTCATAGCCCAGCCCCTTAGAGTCACTGAGGATATGAGATAAATAATGTTAGATGTAGTAAATGTTCAAAATTAGATTAGTGTGTGAAAGAGCTTAAAATAGTACCTGGTACAAAATACCTAGTTAAAACAAAAGTGGCTGGCAGTGTAGCTCAGTGGTAGCATGCATGAGGCCCTGGTTCCATCCCCAGCATGCCCCTGCCTTCGCCCCACTATCAGCAATAATGGTGAAGACAATAACAACTGTGACTCCAAGTGCCCATGTTGACTGAATTTACTTTTCCTCCTAAGTCATCTAAATTTCCTAGAGTCCTGGCTTACCAGGGGCAGTCAGAGTGGAGGCCCACCTCGGGGAGCTGCTACTTCCTCTGAAGGCACCTGCCCTGAGTCTGGTACATCGCCAGAGTCGCTTGCTTCTGGGTCACTTGAAGCAGAGTTGACCCTTGATTTCCTACCGTGGCTGGAGACATGGAGGTGGGGCGAGGGAGTCAACGAGGAGGGGCTCATGGGGCAGGCCTGGAATGCACCCCATGTCCAGTGGGGGAGAGGGGAGAAAGAGGGTGAGGCTGCCGGGCTGTGGGAGAGAGGGGATTCTTTCAGCCCCCTGATTCTAAAGCTGGGCCCGTATCTGAGCTGCCTCCTCAAGAAGGGCTTCCGGGTGTGGACCTGGAGGGGAGTGCCCCCTACACCTGGGCCAAACATCTCCAGTGGGCTGACCCTCTCCTGGGTACAGGAGGGTCACAATTCTTATGCAAGAATTGTGTCGACCTTCCCCGAGAACCAGGAAGGTCAGCCCTTGGCCATGCTTCACTAAGTAGGGAAGACGTTCTTCTCACGCCCACATTCAACTCCTGCTTCAAGGCTCCTGCCAAATAGGACAGACGCTTAGAGGAGGTGGGCTGGGAGGAGTCTCGGGCCTGGGGTCAGGTCACTTGGAACCAGATCTCAGCTCCTCTGCTTGTAGCATGTATGACCTTGAGCCGTTGCCTACCCATTTGAGCCTCAGTTTTCTCAGCTGTGACATGAGGATTGCAAATATCTGCATCACCTGCCTGGCAGGGTGGTGGTGTTTAAATCCCATGCCCACCACTTCCTATCAGAAAAAGCCACAAATCACCCTCAGCTTCCTCATCTATAAAATGGGGATATAAAGCCTCCTTTAGAGGGTTCTGGTGAGGGTTAAATAAAGTGATGGGTGCACATTGCTCTGCAGGAGGTGCTTTTAGGACTTGTAAACTCCAATGCATGCTAATACCCAGGATCAGGGAAGAAGCCCCCTTTTCTTTCAGTAATTGAGAGAAACTTGAACATGACCTTGAGTCTACCTGCCAGGCACATTGAGGATGTTGATGGAGAACCATTTCCTTCCACAGCACCCAAGGAGCCCAGGAGGCAGAATTCAGGAGGCAGGCGCGATCTGGAGGCTGCCCAGGAGAAACGCAGAGAGGAACAAAGCAGACAAAGGTCTGCCCTGGTGGCTGCAGGAAGTGCTGTGTGGTGAGCCCCCAGCTGCAGGAAGGACTGTGGTACCCAAGGCCTGCCACCACCCCTGCTTGGGTTGCTGTTCCTCAAAGGCAGTTTTGTGTAGCTGAGGGTCCTTCATGCCTACGCAGACCCACATGTTAAATCTCCTGGTGACTGGCTCTTTCAGTTCAGATACCTACAGCCTCAGGGCCACTGAGTCACTGAATGCTTGCTTCTGAAAAACCATCACTTTCATGGAGTTGGCTACTAGTTGAAGAAATTAACTGACCAGATTCCTACAAGTGCGACTGCTCTTCTTCTCAGAACCACCTGGGGGATCTTTGGTAAAAAGCACATTTCTGGGCCCCAGCCTGAATCAGATGGATGGGAGCAGTGCTGGGAGCTGTGTCTGCAAGGAGCCACCCTGGTGGGTCTTCTAGCTTGAGAACCACTGGCCAAGGGAAAAGAATGGACCTCTCTTTGACCACTGGATTCTCCTCATACACTTCCACGGACAGCTGTCCATGCTCCCGGGCAGGGGCCCTGCATCATCACGTGGGGCTTGCATCCTGGGTAAATGTTCTGCAGACACCATCTTGAAATTCCTCACAGGTTTTTGAACAGGGGAGCCCTGAAAATGTAGCAGGTCCTGTCCTCTAAGTAGATGAGAACTATGGAAAGGTTAGATTTACTTAAGGACACACAGCTGAGTTGTGGGAGTGAGTTCAGGATCCTGATGTCTGATTCCATGACTTTGTGAGCAAAAAGGCATGAATTCTCAATGCGTTTCAGACGCCGGCTACCTTGTCAGGACCCATGAGGCCTTGGGAAAGGGGGTCTTCCCCAGGAATCCTCACACTATACCAGGAAGGGGGCGTTCATTATTGCTGTTGGTGAAGACAGGTGTGATTTATAAACTCGTTAAACTTCAGATTCCATGTAACTCCAGTCTGAGAGCCCCTGCTGTAGGAAGGGAGTAGGGAATTTCTCTTTTCCTTTTCCTTATTTTACTTTTTAATTTTTTTTATTATTTACTTATTTATTTGGCTACTGGGAATTGAGCCTAGGGACTCTTTACCACTGAATCACATCCCCAGTCCTTTTTAATTTTTTTTAAATTTTGACTCAGGGTCTCACTAAGTTGCTTAGGGCCTCATTCAGTTGTTAAGTCTGGCTTGAACTTGAGATCCTCTGGTCTCAGCCTCCCGAGGTGCTGGAATTACACGTGTGGTGCCCCCACTCCCAGCTCCTTTCCTTTTTTTTTTTTTTTTCAGCTTTGCCACACAGAAAGGATAAGGCAAGGAAGTAGAGTGGAAAGTGACAGGGCTAAGTCAGGAGATGGGCCCCAAAGTCAGCTCTGCTGCTTACTAGATGTGTAATATAATGACTCTCTTGAGCTCTTGGATTCTATTTTCTTAATCTGTAAAATGGGGTGATGCAAACACAACCAATTCCTGTTTGGGGTGAGGATCGGATGATCAGCTGTCCATGAAAACAGTATGTAAGGGACTCTCAAAACTCTGGTCCTGTCCATTACTATTAGATTGACTAATACATGTGCAAATAAGCAGTTTGGCCAGAGAGGACACTGGAGTCACGCAGAGGCTTCATCTTAAGGCAGCCACCACTGGTAGCCCCAGGGTGGAGCTGGAGCTCAGGTGTGACCTGGGTGGGAAACAGGTGGACAGGTGGGAAGGTTTGGGATGCCACAGGGATCAGGACCCCAGGGACTGGCAGCTTCGGGCAATTCTACTACAAAGGGAGGCAGAACTACCACTAATAAATAAATAAATGGAGCGGGGAAGAAGGGCTCAGGGTGCAGAACTGGGCTTTGTGTCGAGATAGAAGCTCCTGTCACGCAAGTGTAGATTTTGCTTGTTAGGAAGGGACCCTGCCCATCTTGCATAGGCTGAGGTGGGCTGCAGGTTGAGAAAGAAGTAAAGAGGAACAGAATCCGGCCCTAGGAAAGAAGTTTGCTGAACCTCAGAGACAGTGTTGTTGTTTGGTTTGGATGTTAAAGCAGGATTTTGCTCAAAATTATCCCCCAAGGGGATGAGATAAGTTGTCCTCTGAGACTATGGCCGGCAGAGGGGCAGAGGCTCACAGGAACAAAAGGTTATGAGAGAGAGGTAGAGGGTAGGGTGAGGACAGATGGTCACGGTGGCTTTCAGCCTGCACAGCAGGGCCCCCACAGGTCTCAAACCTGCCTTCTTGGGTAGGTGGCACCATGTTGAAGAGTAGGTGACAAGAACACCCTAAGGAAGGAGGGCAGGTGGGCACATCCCAGAGAGGGCAAACTCACACAAATTAGTTTAAGGTGCAAGAGATGTGAAATACTTGCCTGATACTAGAGGGAGGTTGTTCTACAGAGTTCTCAAGCTGTGACTACAGATGGATCTTGGGAGTCCACACAATTTCCGTGAGAATATCTAACTTTTTGTTCTTTGATGTTAATGGCAACCTAAAAAGAATCAGTCTGTCTAAACAGATTCTGGGTTATCTGAATTAGTGAGCTTCAAGCTCATTTTCCTTTTGGCAGTCACCCACATCAATGATCCAATTAACATGGTGACCCAGTTTCCATGAGCTGGTGTTGTTGTATAAACAGAACCAAAGGGTGGCCAGGCTCGACCAGTGAAGCTGTAGCAGGTGTGAGAACACTGAAATGCTCCAAGCCATTGGGGACAAAGCTCTAAGCCTCTAAGTGTCACCACCCACCCCTCCATGAAAATCTGGGTGCTTCCTCTGGGATTTCCCCAACCGCCCAGAACACAGCCACAGCACTTATCCTAACACCATATGATACTTGATATTTTTCTTCTTTTCCATATCATGCTTAAAAAAAAAGTCTGAAAAACCTGCCTGTCCCTTATACCTGGTCACCTGGCAGTGCCACCAGCTCCCACAACCTGTGCTGTGTCTCTAACACAATGGCACTAGTCTAAATCACTGCAGGCCAATGAGGAAAGGACGGAGGCAAATCTCCCAGTTAAGTGATGCGGTTATGATAAGCAAAGGTCAGGGGTGAATCAACAAATGAATGCTGGATAGCTTCTGCTTGGATGGCAAAATAGGGAAGGAACAACTGAGCTCTCACATGGCACACGATGGCACGGCATCCAAGTTCAAAGGATTCCATGCCATGGTGGCTGGAGCCACAGTCATAGTCCATGCAAACATTCAGTATTAGTGACTTAAAATGGCATCATCTGTCACCTTCAATTAGTAGTTTAGATTCTGTGGTATTTGCACATCATTTATACGACTGTTTTGCCACCTGTATATTTGCTTTGATTCTTCTTCTTCGTCTCCTTCTCCTCCTTCTTCTTTTTTGGTAGTGAGGATTTAACCCAGGGGTGCTTTACCTCTGAGCCATATCCCAGCCCTTTTTATTCTTTCTTTTGAGACGGGGTCTAACTTAATTGTTAGGGTCTTGCTGAGTTGTAGAGGCTGGTCTTGAACTTGCAATCCTCTTGCCTTGGCCTCTAGATTTCCTGGGATTCCAGGTATCTGCTACCATGCCCAGCTTTGCATTGATTCTTTAAAAATAAATCCATCTCCAGTGTTAAAGAGAACAAAACCCCTTCAGGTGATATCCAGCACCATCCTAGGTAGACCATCTCGAGGTCACTGATGGATGAATGGCCTGGTTTCCATGATCCAGACACTAGCTCCTCGGGGGCTCCACTGGAGACTATTCTGATTTGGCATGGCTGGGCAACACAGTCCTGCCATTCCAGCATCATATGGGTCATTTAAGAATCAGAAGGGGCAGTCAGTTAAAAAAAATCAACCTCTTCCTATTCAGATGTGCAAAGTTAAGTTTCGTGGTCAAGATTACTGAACACACACGATGATGCAAAGAGTAGAACCCCAGAAAGCCCTGAACTTCCATTTGGGGCTCTTTCTGCATCAGCTTCACTCCCATCTTACTTAGTGTTGACACTTTAGAAGATATATTAACACAGTGACTGTCCACTATACTATCTAGGAGCACACCTGAGGCATGGTCACTTTGAAGCATGTGTAGGATGCACATATCCAAGTAACATATATTTGGACATAGGTACTCTTAGGCTTCTTTGAAATAACTCAGAACAGGGATGAATAGAAACAGTGCTGGGCTGGGAAGCAGAACACCTCGTAAACCGGTCACTCTCTCATCAGTACTTCCTTTATCTTCTGGGAAAGTCGAGTCCTCCTCTGTGAAATGGGAATGACAGCAGCACCTGCCTTGACTCCCTCATCAGACTAACGTGAAGATGAGCTGAGACTGTGTCCGTGGAAGAACCTTGTGTTAAAAAAAAAAAAAAAGTTGCAGAATGTTTTGGGGCATCGTCTTTTTTTTTTTTTTTTTTTTAAAGAGAGAGTGAGAGAGGAGAGAGAGAGAGAGAGAGAGAATTTTTAATATTTATTTTTAGTTCTCGGCGGACACAACATCTTTGTTGGTATGTGCTGCTGAGGATCAAACCCGGGCCGCACGCATGCCAGGCGAGCGCGCTACCGCTTGAGCCACATCCCCAGCCCCTGGGGCATCGTCTTGTAAGAGACTTGTTAAATCATCAAAAACTGGGTAATAAATACAATGGTTGGGGCAGGTGGGCGGACTGCCAAGCTAGGTGCACATACAGATATATGTGGATACTCCACATATGCCAGTTCACAGGTTTACCCTCTTCTGCTGGGTCTATCTTGTTGTTGTTACAAGGAATTGAACCCAGAGGTGCTTAACCACTAAGCCACGTCCCCAGCCCTTGCAGTGTCTATCTTACATGGGTTTTGTGATAATTTCAGGATTTAGCTCCTATAAGCTACCACTTGCCACATTCTAGCTGCTCAATAAATGTTAGCTGTCATCATCCCACAAAGTCCCTGATGGCAATTGTCTTTTATTGTTGCCAGCATCTTATCCTTCCTAGTGTGTGTGTGATGCTTTAGAGGTCAGCAGACCTCAACGCCTCTGGACACTCTATACCTCTCTCCTGGGAATCCTTCCATTCTTAATGTTGAAACTAGCACCAAAAGCCACCTGCCAACCCCCTCCCGCCAAAGGCCCAGCTAACATCAGTGTGAGCCTCACCTGAATGAGAAGGGATGAGTGTTTACACTGACCCTAGGGCGGCTGCTATCTGAAAGGCAGCAGGGGCCCCAGGCCAGGCCACCTTGAAGACATCCTGGCAGCTCCCACAAGTCAAACAGGATCAGGTGGGGCACAACTTGGCCCAGAGAACCCACTGGCACTGGCTCATAAAGGTGGGAACAGGGAGTGCCCCAGGTGATTCAATGGGTGGCAGGTTTCCCTCGGAGCAGCTGCTGAAATGCCTCAGGGCGCATGGTTAAGAGGCAGTGAGTACAAAGGGTGGCCGGAGGGCCAACCCCTTGAGGGCCACTGCAGCTTCTCTGCACCTCTGTGCCTTTCTAGCGTGGTCCCCCCTGCCTGGAATGTCTTGCTCTATTTACCTGTTGGTCAAACCCTGCCTCCAGCTCACCCTTCAAGTCCTCAGTAAAGTCTCAGGAGAACCTACCTTTCTGGTTTCTTTTAGGCAGACTTAGGTATTTTGTATAACGCACAGACTGAGTTATACAAAATAGTTATAAATGTTCTGTCCACTACAGATGCATGTATTCCATCTTACAGAGTTATGTCCTCCATCCACGATGGCAGAATTACAATTGGATACTGGCATATGGGCAAGACATGGATCCCACACGACCCCTAGCAACAGGATTTCCTCCTACCCTGCCCACAGACCTTGTCAAACAGGTGAGTCTGGAATGGCATGTTTCCACAGCATGATCTTGCTGTCTAACCAGAGCTGGGTGGATCGAAGGGAGCCCATCTCCAGGTGGCTAGTGACCTGAGCTATGGGTCAGGTTAGGTCAGATTCTCACCATTGGTGATTTGAATTGTGAAAGACTCCAGCCCTGAGCAGTAGAAGCTAAAGTTGAAAAGGTTCAGAATACAGAATGTCAGGGTTTAAATATGAGGTGTCCCCCGAAAGCTCATATGTGAGACAGTGCAAGAAAACTTTAGGCAAATGATTGAGTTAGGAAAGCCTTAACCTACTTGGTGCGTTAATCCTCTGATAGGGATTAACGGGGTGATATTGTAGATCAGTAGGGTGTGGTTGGAGAAGGAGGGTTTTCTGGGTGTGTCTTTGGAGTATATATTTTGTCTACAGTGAGGGGAGTCTCTCTCTCTCTCTCTCTCTCTCTCTCTCTCTCTCTCTCCTTCCTGGTTCCATGTTCCCAGATGCTTTTCTCCACCATACTCTTCCACCATGACGCTCTGCCTCATCTCGGGCCTGGAGGAATGGAGTTGGCCATCTATAGACGGAGACCTTTGAAGCTGTGAGTAGGGATTATCTTCACTGAAGATCAGGGCCCTTCCCAGGCAGCCTGTACCTAAAGACTGGTTGACAGAAGCAGGGCCAGCCCTTTGGAAAATTCTGCAGTGCCAGTTCATCTTCAGAGTGAAATACACAGTTGGCTGACGCCTTCATCAGTCAGGGGATCACTGCTTCTGTTTTCCTGGATAAGTTCCCTTTTAAGACAGACTACTCTTTAAGCTCTGTCCCTGACATCTGCCAAGACTCTCCTGTAAGGACATCTGCCCTTACATTTCTAGGCCTTTGCACTTCCTATATTGCTCTTGAGGTTCCTACCATAAACCATCCCATTTTTTAGAGATGGTTTCAGTAGGTTTCTGGACATTGCTTCCAAAAGCACCTAAAATTGATCCACAGTTCTGCCTTGGTAGGGGATTTTGTTACCAACCACAGAAATCCACTCTGGCCATCTTAAGTGAAATCAATGCACTTACTTATGATGTGAAAGATTCTCAAAATCAAAACAAGACTGTGTGGCACAGGGCTGGAAAACGGGCTGTGCCTCCATTTAATCTGCCACTGATATCATGATGACTATAACTCACGGCCATAGTCAAACCATCCTGTCTACCTCCTGTCACAGGAGAGCATCTGATTGGCTGAGCCCAGTTATGTGCCCACCCTGTGGTTGTGCCAGGGCTGGCAGAGAGAAGGCAGGGTGGTGGCCTGCGTCTGATTCCTTTGCTCTATAGTCAGTGACATGTAGCTCACCCCAAATGTACACTCTGAGAAACTCTCCGAAAGGGGGAGGGGTGGAATATTCTGGGAAGGAGGAAGTTGGGTTTGGGGGGCTGGAAGCCAAAAACCAACGGACTGTGTGCAATATACATACCGCAGAGCACAGGTTTCCTTCATCCACGATGCACTGGGAGAGTTCTGTAAATAAAGTTTTATTGGGATGCAACTATCCCCATTTATTGTTTTTTGGATTTTTTGCATCCTCTTTTGCCTTCTTCCTACAACAATGGGTTACAGTAAAGGCCATATGGTTTATATATGGCCTTTACTGTAAATAGTTTTTCTTTGGACCTTTACTGCAGAAGTTTACCAGCCCCTACTACATCCAGTTAACTCATGTGTATACCAGAGAATTAATGGTTTTTACCTCAGGCTATTTTATTTTCTCTTTATGTTTCTCTGTGTTCCACATTTACTGCAATAAATATGTTTTACATTTATTATCTCAAAAATGCCCCCAGATTCTAACATGAAAAACTTCAGTTCAACTCTTAACTCATTATCATTTTTTCAACCACTCTATTCTTTTCCACATGACTTCAATTTAGTTGAGATGGATTTATTCAAAATAATAGTCTATTTGAATATACAATACCCATATTTGAACCACTTAGCAGCTTACATTAGAAATGCTGCTTTGGGAGGCATCACAATACCAGACCTCAAACTATACTACAGAGCTATAGCACATCTGTAATCCCAGGGCTCGGGAGGCTGAGACAGGAGAATCGCAAGTTCAAAGCCAGCCTCAGCAACGGCAAGGCACTAAGCAACTCAGTGAGACCCTGTCTCTAAATAAAATATAAAACAGGGCTTGGGATTTGGCTCAGTGGTTGAGTGCCCCTGAGTTCAATCCCCGATACCAAAAAACAAACAAACAAAAAACAACATGGCTTTGGCAACAAAACAGACATTAAGACCAATGGTACAAAATTGAAGACACAGAGACAAACCCACATACATAGTTATCTCATCCTAGAAAAAGGTATCATAATCATACATTGGAGAAAAGATAGCCTCTTCAACAAATGGTGCTGTGAAAACTGAAAATCCATATGTAACAAAATGAAATTAGACCCGTATCTCTCACCATGCACAAAACTCAACTCAAAATGGATCAAGGACCCTAGGCATTAGATCAGAGACCCTGTGCCTAATAGAAAAAAAATAGGCCCAAATCTCCATCATGTTGGCTTAGGATGTGAATTCCTCAACAAGACTCCTAAAATGCAAGAAGTAAAATCAAGAATCAATAAACTAAAAAACTTCCTCACTGCAAAGGAAACAATCAAGAACATGAAGAAAAAGCCTACAGAATGGGAGAAAATCTTTGCTGCGTGCAACTCAGATAGAGCATTAATCTCCAGGATATACAAAGAACTCAAAAAACTTAACACCAATAAAAAAAAAAAAACACAAAACAATCAATAAACAGGCAAAGGAACTGAAGAAACACTTCATAGAAGAAGAAATATGATTAGTCAACAAATGTATGAAGAAATGTTCAACATCACTATGAACTAGATAAATGCAAATTAAAACAGCATTGAGATTTCATCTCACTCCAGTCAGAATGCCAATTATCAAGAATACAAATAACAGTAAATGTTGGCAAGGTCGTGGGGGAAAAAGGCACACTCATACATTGCTGGTGGGACTGCAGATTGGTGCAACCACTCTGAAAAGCAGTAAGGAGATTCCTGGGAAAACTTGGAATGGAACCACCATTTGACCCAGCTATCCCACTCCTGAGCATAGACCCAAAGGACTTAAAATCAGCTATAGTGACCCAGTCATATCAATGTTTATAGCCGTTTAATTCACAATAGCTAAGCTCTGGAACCAGCCTAGGTGCCCTTCAACAGATGAATGGATAAAGAAAATGTGGTACATATACACAATGGAATATTACTCAGCCATAAAGAAATTATGGCATTTGGCAGTAAATAGATGGATCTGGGGATTATCATGCTAAGTGAAATAAGACAACCCCCCCCAAAAAACAAAGGCCAATGTGCTCTCTGATATGCAGATGCTGACTCACAATAGGTTCAGATTAGGGGGTAGGAATGGTAGGGAGTAGTGAAGGTTCACTGGATTGGAATGGGGGACTAGGGAGATGGGAGGGGGACAGGACTAGGAACAATAGTACAGTGAATAGGACACAACTTCCCTATGTTCATATATGAATACACAACCAGTGTAACTCCACATCATGTACAACACAAGAATGGGAGAGAGGTTCTACTTCATGTATGCATGATATATCAAAATACATTCTACTGTCATGAATAACTAAAGAGAACAAATAAAAATTGTATTAAAAGAAAAGAAATAAAGAAATGTTACTTTGATACTGTATTTGGGTGGGAAAGCTTTTGATTATCTCTAACTAAAATTCAATTTCCTTGGGATAATATTGGCTTTTGTTATTGGGGCGTCCAAAGACACCAATGTTAGATGTCGCTTGGTTTAAGGAGCATACAGTATTACCAACACTGTTTTTCTCCAGAACTCTTGACTCTGCTTATCTCTAGTAACGTGTAAGTCAGTTTTACGTGCCTTGTACTTGTGTCAGCTAGAAGGATAGATGGCTCTTAGATCCTGCTGGCCAATAATCCAACAATGTTCGCGTATCAAGTTATAAAGGTGATTCTGATTGGGCAAACTTTATGCCTAAGCCAATCATCATATCCAGAAGAAGGGAATAATTTGATTGACTAGGTGAGGAGTCTCAAGGTCAACAATGGAATATTTCCCTTAGGAAAAAAATGTTTCTATTAGATCAGAAGGACTAAGAGGGCACAGAAGATGAAAATAAAAATAAAAATCCATGTGGATGCTCACTCCAAGCAAGTTGGGGCTCTCATGTGTAGTTTTGATACTTATGGGTGAGACACGGAACATTTACTTTATTTATTAACAGTGTGCCCCTATTTTCTGACTTGGATGCTACCTAGTTATTGTTTAAATTACTACACCAAGCACAGCACATCATGATGCGCAGGTGAATTTCTAATAATAATTTTTTCTTTGCCTTTTTTTTTTTTTTCATTTTAGCAAGACTATGGTTTAGAGAGTTTAAATGTGTGTTTAAAAATTGGAACATACTTAATGATCATTTTTCTCCAAATGGTAAACTGTAAAAAGACTGCGCCACACGGCACAAAAATAGGGCATGAGGAGTTGTCCAATGGGGCTCCAAGCTTCCGATCTACTTCTTGGGGTGACCTGAACAAATTATTTTGTGTCTCTGAGATTCAGTTCACTCTTCCTAAAATGAGGATGATGACATTGATCTCTCATGATCTCTTTTGAGGATTAAATCTCTCTTGCCAGATGATTCCATTCTGGGCTTTCATATTTGGGTACAAATTTGTCTCCACCTATTTGGCTCTCAAGTTATTGCAGACAGCACAGGAGCATTGACAGGGAGAAAATTCGTTGATGAAATAAAATTCAGAGGTGAAAAAGCAGAGCAGCCGAGTGACTTCAGATCCATTACATTATCAGATTAAATCTGTGCTTGTGCCCACAGAGTTCCACGCTCAGGTAAGCGCTTGGAATCCATCATTTTCTGTAGATTTTGAAAGGGTTTCACAGGGGGAAATCAATCCTTTTGTTAAATTGCGCTTTAGTCACCTGCTTTTTGAAGATGGTAGTTGCTTTATTTCTTTTTAAAAATTTTGTTCATTCATCTCGTACTAATCACATTGGGTCTAGAAGGGAAGGAACAGCTGGAATTCTAACTTATAGTCTTGCTCCTGAACCATAGTCCTCTCTCTGGCCTCTATCTTTCAGGCTGCACTGGTCTCGTCTATAAAGCTGGGATAATGATGAAAATAAAAACTGAGCAGTGGCGGATGGATAGAAGGTTGGTAAGAAGGAAAAGGTCAGGTATTCTAGGTCAGAGGGCAAGGCCTGGAGAGGGTTGGGGGAATTGGTGAGTAAACTAGCTCGGTGGCGAGGGAGGAGAGGGGAGCTCAATCTGAACAATTTAAACACCAGGCTGCAGAGGCTGGACTGTATTCATTGGGTTGTCATTGGGGGAGTCACTGAAAACTTCCAATTTGAGTGGCGAAGGGCTGGACTGTTCTTAGGAAGTCTCCTGACAGCTGGATATATAATGGGTGGAGGAAGGAAAGAGGGGAAGACAAGGAGGTTATTATTGTCACTCTAGGGTGTGTCTGAGAAAACAAGATGAGACAGTGGATGTGAAATACTTGTCATAAGAACTGACAGTTCCAGAGGTTCACTATGTACAGCCTGGTCATAGGGGCTTTCCTTACAGTATAATCCACAAAGATAGCAGAAGGTATGGTTATTAGTCTGGTTTTACACATCATGAAACTGGGACTCAGATCAACATAGGGACCTGTGAGAGGTCCCATGTTTAGTGAGTGATAGAGCTGGACTTGGTACCCAGGTCTAGAGGACTCTGATCCATGATCCTTTGGCCATTCCGGACTGCCTCCCCAAGGGGCTGATTATTGACTTAACAGAGGGGACAAGAGAAAGGATGGCGTGTCAAATAGAGCTTCAAGTCTTCATGAGTCTGAGGGAGAGTACAGTGGGGATATGGGCAAATAAATTATCACTTATTCTTGGGAGTTCAGAAGAAAATTTGGGGAGATGCTTAAGGTTGTGAGTTTATTTTGGCCTCCCTCAAGGAGAAATACATGAATGAACTTAAGGAGCAGCAGAAATCAGAGGTCAAAAGAATCAGTGTTACAAAAGAAGACCAATGGATTATTCTGTCTTCCCCTCTATTCGGTCTGGTGTGAATGGCCACTGTGTTCCCGGGGGCCTCTGCCTTATTGCCCTACAGCCCCATCTGATCTTCTGCACCTGCCCACTGGTGTAAGACAATGTTGATTGTGGACCTGTCTACCCACTCGGCCAGGGGAGAGCAGTGCCTGCAGCCTCAGTGAGGAGGTGCCACCATGTTTTGTATCACATGATTCCACCCACTGGGCCACAGAGGGTTGGAGAGTAGCCAGACCCCGTATTGACAGTAACCTATGCCCCACCTGGTGGAGGATGACAAAACTGAGCAATGAACTTTCCCCAAAGAGATTCTTTGTTTCTCCACGAAAATAAACATCTGGTAGACCTGTATCTCTGATCCTCTTGACAACCATTGATTAAACTGTCAACGTTTCAAGGACAGGGCTGTCTTTCTTGTCACCCTGTCTTCTAGACCCAGCACAGTGTCTGATGCATTATAGGCAACCTGCAAATACTTATGGATGAAGGTATATTTGAATCTTAGCAGTGGACACAGCTCCGGCTCAAACAAGGATATATATGTATGTATAGTTTTTTTGTACTTTAACTGTGCTTCTAAATAGTTTATTTCTATCATATCAGACATAGTTATGTCTCCACTGATAATTATTATAAATACTAATGGTGTCAGGCCCTTTTCTGAATGGCTTATGTGTATTGACTTGTAACTTCTTCACACAATACCAAGTCTTCCTAACTCCACTTCAAGCATGAATGAACACATAAGTGAAGTTAGTTCATCTGTCCAAGGTTGGCAAAGTTAACTAAGTGGAGGAACCCAGCTTTTCATCTGTCTGTACTCTTAACCCATTAGGCCACACTTTGGAAGATATGGTAAATATCATGAGGTCAGATTGATTAATCTGCTACTCTAAGGTATGCTGCCTGGTAAGGGGTCAGTATACGTGTGCAATGTTCAATTGTCTTTTCTCAACTTGACCACCACTGGCTATTATATATTGCATACTAATAATTATGGAGGGGTCTGGTCTTGTTAGGTGTAGTATAGTTCTTTTTTTTTTTTAAGAGAGAGAGAGAGAGAGTTTTTTAATATTTGTTTTAGTTTTCGGCGGACACAACATCTTTGTTGGTATGTGGTGCTGAGGATCGAACCCGGGTCACACGCATGCCAGGCGAGCGCGCTACCGCTTGAGCCACATCCCCAGCCCATATAGTTCTGATAAAATGGGGGAAGTTGTTCGAATTTGGGGTCCCAGGAAGTAAAGTGAGATATCTGGGGCCAGAAAGACAAGGGCAGATGATTGGACCATAAGAATCTGTACCCTGTTTCGTGGTCATGGAAGATGTTTCCAGGAAGATGGGGGAATCTTCATGGGGCAGTAGTACTGATGACAGTGTACTTGACAGCTTTCTCCTTTTTGGAAACCACCCTGTTCTTAAAAGCAATGTGAACAGCCTTATGTAGAGAAATCAACTCACCTGCCTCGGTTGACCTTTAGTGGGTGTTTCAAATTCAGTCTCTGAGAAGTCAGTGTTCTCTATTAGCATGGAATTGTTTTCTCTGTAGGGTTATTGGCCTGGGCTTATGCACATACAGTCTTCTGGGATAGAACTCACCCTGAGAGAAGAGAATCCAGGCCCCACATGTGGGGCACAGCAGGAGTCTCAGGGTCAAAGTCCATAGGCCTGTCTCTGATTTCCCTCTGGCTCATCCCTGGGCACACTGATGAGTCTTAAGTTTTCTTTGTCCAGAATCTATGTGAGACCCAGGGCCCAAGTCACATCAGTACAGGGATTGTCCTTAGTGATGGAGAAGGTGAAGTGGCTTGCATACCACTTTGAGCTGGTTAGGACACCCTGAGCAGCTTATGATGTGGATGGCACCCATCACACTGTGTCATCCACAGTGGCAAAAGTCAACCATCCAGTGGTTTTATGGAGCCCTGTATGAACTGCTCGTACCTTTGCAATCTATTTGGTACACCTTTGAGGGGCAAGAATTTTCTACCACAGTTTTTTTTTTCTAGAAATCCAGAGCTATAAAGGAAAAAAAAAAAAAAGGGGGCATTCACTCAAAGTAGCTGAAAAAGGAGTCCTAGGACACACAGATACCACAAGGAGGCTCCCAGAAACTGCTGAGGGGTGGGAGGCATTGAAGGTGGGGAAGGCTGAGGTCCTGCAATAGCAAGCTAGGAAAAAAGAAATAGTGTGTGAACCTGCTCTGCTCAGGCCAGGACTCCCTCAGACAGAACAGGATTAAGTAAGGTGTGCTTCTTTTTCCATACAGGGTACCTGGCACTCCAAATGAGGAGGACTCATGACAGGCAGCAGGCTAGAAGAGCTTCTGACATCATCTCTGCCCATCCACAGGTTGGATCCCCTTCCACTCCACGCAGCCTGCTGGTGCCTTCGCATGAGCCTGTCGGATAGAGCAGGCCTCTGGGAGTGGATGTGTCATTTTAGAGCTGATAGCACATATGGGAAATCTTGGATTAGATGATGGACCAGTCCCAGTCTGGTTCCTTTTAAGAGGGTACATTTGTCACCATAGTCATAGCTGAGTTTTACTGAGCACTTAAGATACTGTGGTCTTTATATACAAACAGAGATATGAAAAATTGTGGTTTATATGTGTAATAAGAATTGTAATGCATTCTGCTGTCATTTTTTTAAATCAATAAAAAAATTTTAAAAAAAGAGAGAGAGCAAACAACTTCTAAGTAAAAACAAAATACTGTGGTCACTGCTCTATGTCCTTCACCATTTTCTCACTGAATACCCTCACAAGCCCTATAACAAACAACATAGTTATTTTCATTTTATAAACGTGGAGAGTCAGGTACACGTGCCTGCAAGCCCTACAGTGGTGACTAGTTGGGTGAGGAGTCTCACGCAGGCAGCCTGGCTCTAGCTAAGACTTAGCCCTGGAGTGGTCCGCTGAGGCTAAGGGGAGGGGAAAGGGCCTGTCCGTGCACCCCCAGGCTGCCAGGAATGTAAGCAAGAACGGTCCTCCTCATCTACCCCTTCTGTTGCCCACTATGAGCCCTTTCCAACTGCCTCAGTGGGAGGAGGTCAAGAGAATCATTATTATGGTTTGGATCTTCAATGTCCCCCAAAGATCCTGTGTTGAAGGCTTGGTCACCAGCCTGTGATACCTTTGGGAGGTGGGGCCTCATGGGAGGAAGTCAGGTCATCGAGGGCATGCCCTCGAAGGGGATGTTGAGACCTGACCCCTTCTTCTCTCTTTCTTTGCTCCTCGGCTGCCATGAGGTGAGAAGTTTGCTCTAGCATACACTCTCCACCATGATGTCCTGCCTTGCCACAAGCCCAAAGTGAGGGGCCAAGCAACCGTGGACTAAAACTTTGGAAACTAGGAGCCAAAATAAATATTTTTTTCCTTGTAAGTTGACTATCTCAGGTATTTTGTCACAGAGATGAAAAGTCGACTACCACAATCATCCTCCCATCTGGTCTTTGGATGGCATCCCTCATCCCTCCTTGGAGACTTTGCTCCATGGGAATTCTTTCTACTATGTCGTGTTTTCCCCTTTTTGAAAAATTTGTGGTTCTGGGACCTTGTGCATGCTGGGAAAACTCTACCACTAAGCTACAATCCCAGTCCCTCTCTACCATGTCTTTAAGCCCATTTTTTAATTTTTTTATTTTTTGCCCTGATTTAAGAGCTGATGTCACAGAATTTTAAGAGACTAACTGTCTCAATGCCGTTTTGCCTGGAGAAAAGACCCATCTGGGTAAGCTGTGCCAGACAAAAATATAAACTGCCCTTAATGACCGTTCTATTTCTCAACCCTTGCATGAAGTCCACCATGGAGCATCTTGAGTTGGTGGCACTTTGGGAAGATGTCCTGGCAGTGGCGTCCTGAGGCCAATGACCCAGGCATTGGCACAGCTCTTCGGGAGGATGGAATATGGAGCTGAGATGGAACTACAGTGGACACTGGGGCCCTAGAGGGTTGGTGGAAACATGAGTCACCTGTTCTTTCCAAGGTGATTTGTCGCATTGGGAGGAATGCTGGATTTATGAGAACATGGGGATAGCTTGTTTGGGCCCATTTTTACCTAATTCTTAACAACCAGTTGACCACAGAAGAACTTGGGGTTGCCCAGAATGGAACATTTCCCCTTCCTCCATGCTCTGAATTTCCCTTACTATAGACCTTTCAACCAAATTTCTTCATTACAAACTTCAGTCTCATCCTTCTTCTAAGCTCCCATTTAACATGGAATTTAACTTCTCCTCTGCTCTGACCTTGGCTCCATTTCCTGGCTTCTGATCATCTCCCCTTCACAACTCATCAGTTCAGAAATAGGCTCCAGGGTAAAATTTTCCCCTGGGTCAATCAGCTCCTGGAAACACTCCTCAAGTTTCCTGCTCCACCCTCACTCCTCGTTCAACCTCCTTCAGGTCCATCTGCAAAAAGTTGGAAGAACCTGGCATTTCTGTAGATGTCAGGGAGAGGTGTGTTGATCAGGGTTCATATACAGAAGGCAGAACACACACTAGCTGGTTTAATGCAGAAATAGAATTATTAGAGAACATTCGACGGTGCATGGAATTACTGGGAAGGTCAGGTTAATAATAGCTCTTGAAGCTATACCAAAGTGGCTATTAATTCTTCCATAATTATGAAGCTGTTCACCAACTTCCCAAGCTCATATTGTAGCTACTGCTCTAGAAATGCCACACCAATGCCACAGTCAAGAAGACAGGACAAATAAGACTCAAGTTGCGGGGCTGGGGATGTGGCTCAAGCGGTAGCGCACTCGCCTGGCATGCGTGCGGCCCGGGTTTGATCCTCAGCACCACATACCAACAAAGATGTTGTGTCCGCCGAAAACTAAAAAATAAAAGTTAAAAATTCTCTCCTCTCTCTCTCTCTCTCTCTTTAAAAAAAAAAAAAAAAAAAAAAAAAGACTCAAGTTGCCCACATGATCTGGAACGTGTCATGATCACAAATACCCTGCTCCTTTCCAGCTCTGGAACTTTGTCATGCCTGTCATAGTCCATGCTGGCAATACAAATGGCTAGAACCCTGCCACCAGCTATCCAGTGACTGGCCACTGGGTCCATGATCATAGTAGAGGTATTTGCCTCCAGAAATGCTAAAATAAGAAGTATAGCATTCATCTCAATATCCACCTTAAGTCTTCTGCTAGTGGTTCCAATTAGTGGAATCCAAATGATATCTAGAACTCTAGCTGCAAGGGAGCCTGGGAACTACTACGGAGCTTTCTGACATCTGCTGCACAGCACACATGCAACAAGAGGGCTGACAGAGGTGTTTTGCTTTGAACAATGGTGTTTACCATTGAGGGTTAACCTTGCTCTTCAATGGTTTTTTAGAATCCCTTTCTCTAAAGAGATTTATTGCCCACTTAGTGCTTTGGAATGACCGAAGAGAGTCCTATTTGGCTCAGGGAAGAATGACTCATAATCAGGTTATTATTTATCATAGGTTGCATTGTAGCCTCTTCCAAGTTGTTGATGCACAGTAATTTATTAATGGCTTCGGGCAGACACATAACACACCACGGCACTAAGCCATTGCATAGATTTGCTCCAATCCACATTAGAGATGGCATGAGGTCCACTTTGTAGATCTGCTTTCTGGGGGTAGTACCAAATGCAGAAAGGATAAAACCCTTCAGATTTTTCCCCCCAGGAAAATAAAAGAAGTAACAAGTCAACTTATTTTTCAGAACCATGTTATAATGATCATTCCTCTTGCAGCTCGAAACAAACAACACTCACTATATTTTCTCTTGTTTATTTATGCTCTTTTTTTTAAAAAAAATCTTTTGAGTGTTCTCCAGTTCTATCCAGCTGGTTCCAGTCATTAGTAGACTCTTCCCAAGATTGTCCAGTCCTACTGGAAACAGGAAATACTAGAAACTGCACTAGAAAATAGAGTCCATTTCTGGCCCAGTTTTGCCAGAGTTTTGATAAGCATCCAAAGTTTGGGTTGTTTATGCAGATTGAGCTTCTGAATCTCCTGAGGTTTACTCCTTGCAATTGGTGAGCCAATAGCCTTCAGGGGGAAAAAAATCACACATTTTCTGACCCATCCTTGGAAAAATGTATGCCTTTTCTCTGCCAGGTTTACAAATTTACATGTGTTCCAAAGCTGAGGCCAACTAGTTAAACTGGAAAGATGATTTTTTAACAACTGAACAACCCAGTAGTAAAAAATATTCGGATCACTCCAGGATTAAATCAAATTAAATCTTATTTATCCTTACTTATGCTTCAGGGGAACATGTGGTTTATTAAAAATTATAGGGATTGAGATTGAAAAATATAGTTTAGAATTTATAAAGAACATCAGAGATTGGATTGCAGAGTCAAAAAAAAGTTTATATTTGGAAGGGAACTTCCAAATGCCAACATTCCTGATAGGTTATCCTCACTTATCTTGGGTAAATGGTTGTTACTGGAAATCTGGTTTAGTTTCTCTTCCAGTGTTACAAAGATTCTTGGCAAAAAACAAGAATGCATTTGTTTAGAAGAAGGCAATAACATTTTTTAGGTAAAAACATGACCTTAAAATATTCTTTTATCAGGATTTGGTGCTGATGCAAATTGTGAATCTCTCTACATGAATTTGTGCAAGTTATGTACCCTTTCTGAGCTTATTTCTTCATCTATAGCAATTCAACTATGTACTTACTAATCTTTTGCTTGAAAACAGCTGAGTTTAAGGGCTGTAATGCATATTCCATGAATTCTTATTCCATCTCTCAATGGAATATATTCCTCAAATATTTCTGGGAATCTCAGGTGTATGTAGCATTAATTCCACCTAGTTATCATGTTGACCATGTGGGGTATACTTTTCTCTGTAGCTTTTTAAAATTATTTTTTTAGATGTTAATGGACCTTTATTTTATTCATTCATTTATATGCGGTGCTGAGAATTGAACCCAGTGCCTCACACATGCTAAGCAAATGCTCTGCCACTGAGCCACAACCCCAGCCCCTCTCTTAGCTTTTGTGGACACCTTCAGACCTGCTGATAACCACTGGGCAGTGTTGTTTTCTGATGGATATCATCTATTTCAATGTCATATTTATCCTGGAGTAGCCATCAATACACAGTATGCTTCAATGAGTCAAAGCTTATAGTGTGGATTTGTTTTCATGCTTTAGAAGAGTGGGTAAAGCTCCAGCCATTGCATTCATGCTTCCAGCATAGGAAAAAGACAGGATGAAGATGTCTATGAACCAAATGTCCTGTAAGAAAAATTCCTTGGAGTGGCCATGTGACATTTCTGCTTATATTTCATCATCCAGAGCTTATTCCCATAGACACACCAAACTTCAAAGAGATGATGTCTTCACTTTAATGGCCAGGTGCCCAGCTATAAAAGGGACATTAATGGAAGATGGGAAGAACAGCTTTGGGAGGGATAATTTTTGCCAAAGCTACTTTCAGGTCAGTGAGTTCTGGGGACTTCAACTCTCTACGCTTTGTCTTCTCAATATCTCATTTTAATTCAGTAACAAAAGAACTTGAGCAAATTCAGAACATGCCCACCACGAAAATATCCAGAGAGAAGAGGTTATTTCTGGTTAGTCTCCTAAAGACATGTTAGAGAATTTTCTCCCAAGACCTGGAAAATTTGGGCTCAGTCACTCACATTCGTCAATGGAAAGAGGGAAGGAATTATTCTAGGCCAGCCAGGTCCACCTTCAGAGCAGAGAGCAGAGCAAGCTTCCTGTCAATACGGAAGAGTGGATAGCTGAAGAAGGTGGGAGTCTGTTGGGAAAGAAGAAGGAGGGGGTAGGTGCTGGGAGGGGACCCTCTCGCCTGGTCCAAGGAGGAGCAGCTCTAACGTCTGCTGCTTGTGGCCCGTGGACACACACAGTTTTAGAGAAATGATTCTTCATGGTTTGTTTGATTTTGCTCTTTTTGTTTACACCCCCTTATCTTCTTTGAACCCAGATCTGAATCCTTATGAGTGGGTTCAATGGCAAACATCACATTTAACTGACTTCTGCAACTGAGTATTTGCAACTAGGTCAAGACCATTGTCTTCAACTCTCTCTTCCCTCATTGTGAGCTCTCTCTCTCTCTCTCACAAGGGTCTTCATGCTAATAGACGTCTGATGGCTTACTCTACAAGGCATAGCAAGATGGACAGAGCTCAAATCCAGGCTGGAAACTTCACCATATACAAAACGGGAGCAGTAGTTACCCATCCCTGAGGTTCTAATGAGATTTAAACACATGCCTTTGAGTGTAGATTCTCAAATTTTTCATATGATCAAATATCCAAGGAGCAGTGCATAACCATGGTGGTAAATAACACACAAACAAGGTTGTTAGACATTTTCTGCATTAGATTAAATGAGATAGCACGTGTAGATGCTTCATATAGAGTAGTTGGTTCATAAATGTGAGTTTTCTTCCTGGAACAGCTCCTAATATCACAATGACACCCATTACAGAAGAATTTTAGTTCCTGAGTCCCTGGTTTATGCAAATCATATTCATTTTAAAACTACCTTGAAACTAATGCCCTAGGCTGAAGGATGTCATAGGATGACAATTAATTCCTTCCTTTCCAAGAAATGAATCCAAGGGTAGGAGAAGGAGCATTCCCCACCGTCATTCCGTGGGGAGGGGCTGTTGAGGTTACAGACATCAATAGTTGAGTCCAGTGATGAGCATTGAGTAGTGTGGAAATTGAGAAGTCTCTAAGTAATTCATTCAGATGGAAATAGTATTTTTTTTTGGCTTGATAATGTTGTTTTTGTTCTTTATTAAACAAAAGAAGGCATTGTTAGGAAATGCAATTACACTATCATGAATTGTAAAAAATTGCATTTTATTATTGATCTTATAAGGCCTATAAGAGAATAAATGAAGGGGATCATGGGTCATTTTCTTTTAGATTCCTAACCATAGTATTTTCAGACAAGGTATGGATGTTTCCTGGGTTGTTTAAACTTTATTTAACCATATAAAAATTATCTTGGTTGGGGCTGGGGTTGTGGCTCAGCGGTAGAGCACTTGCCTAGCACGTGCAAGGCGCTGGGTTCGATCCTCAGCACCACATAACAATAAATAAAATAAAGATATTGTGTCCGACTACAACTAAAAAAATAGTTTAAAAAAGAAGAGTATAGAAAAGAAAAAAATAATTTAAAAAATTATCTTGGAGGATTTGCAATATTATATATATTTTTTCTATTGGAGCGGATGTTGTCTATAGGTCCTTCTTATGTTGGTTGTAAAGTGCACTCCTAAAGCTAAGAGACCTTGCATTTGAGTTTTATGCTTGTTAACACAAGGCAATCCCAAGTAAGAATCAGGTTCTTGGACTTTTTATTCCTGTTGGAACGTGTAACCCTCTGTCCTCTGTGGGCATCTCTCTTACACTGTAACTTCTCAGCTCCAACCCCATATCCCCAGAGAGGCCTGGCTGACCACCCTGTCTGAAGGGGTGACTCTCCCCAGTCACTTTCAACCCTACGCTCCTGTCTCATGGCAACACAGCAGGTGTTCGTATGGGAAATGAGCTTGAGAACACAGACCCAGGGATCTTGGCTGTATTATTTCTCAGAACCAGGAAGAATGGCGTAGAAAGTCGGAAGCACTCAGGAAGTATGTGTGGAGCAAACAAATGAATGAAAGGACATCCATGGGAAGGTAACGCAGCAGAGGCCTGGTGTCGTGGACACGTGTGAAGAGGAAGCCTGAAACAGGAATAGCAGCAGCCCTGCTAAGAACCAGTCCAGAGACATCAGCTACAAAGAGCATCTGGAAACAGACTGTGTCCTCATCTTCCCCCCCCCCCCCCCAAAATAGTTCTTTGCTCTTTGTTACATCCTCCCTGCACTAAAACATTCAATATCACAAAGTATTAGTAAGCAGTGGTAAACAGAGCGCTGGGTGTGTGCCAAGCCTACATCAGTCCTTCACGTGTACTAACACATTTAATTCTCACAAGAACTTATGACACAGGTGCTACCAAGCATGAAGATGTTAGATTCAATCCAAGAAATGATCTAAGTTAAGAATCTGTGTTCTTAGCCACATACTTCGGGAAAGGCTGGTGGAGGTACTGGGGACACATGGTGGGGAATGTCCTACCCTGCAGCATAAGGCACAATAACGTGAACCCCTGTTAAGCAGCTCAGCTCTGCCTGCAACAGTTGTTTCCTGTCAGTAGCTGCTGGCCCACCATCTCCCCAAAGAGACCCCACGCTAACAGGCATCAAAACTATCTCCTAACTTGCACTCCACACCAGTTCCCTGGAGAACAAGCAGAAAGTGAGGAGCTATTTCTCCTGTCGCAAATTTATTTTTTCTTCCATTTCACTGATAACAGTGATATTAATGTATTCGGATTTGGGGTGAAGATTGTGAGGGGTGTAATAAGATTCATCTTTCTAGTTCAAATTCCTCTTCAAAAAAAAAAAAAGACATGTATGGTAATATTAGTTAAGGACATTTTCTGATGATGGGGAAATTGCTTACACTCAGGCTTGGTCCTTAATTGTTCCTGGGAACAAAAGCATTTCCTAGAATAAGGATAAAAGTATAAATTAAAATAGGAAAGACAGCAGACAATGCAGAGAGAATATCCTCCAACAAACAATCAATATGGAAAAGCATGCTTGGATATGAAGACCTAGGGAAGGAGGGATACGGAAGGTCTCTGGGCATGCTTCTCCTCTGTGCAACACCTTAAGTGATTGATATCTCTCTCCCAGTGCATGAAAATCGAGGAACACTCATCATTTTAGGAAATAACTGTACTTAGTGACCTCACCCCCAGCTCCTACCTATCTGCTTGGTGGCATGGCTTATTGCTGGGCATGCCCACATTCTGGATGTGACTAAGGCAAAGAGCTTGGCTCAGCCCCCTTGGGTCCCAGCATGAACTGCACTGAGTGATCCTGGCCCCTGAGGGTCTCAGGAGGGATCTGACACTCAGAGGATCTGGGCTAGAATGGATGGTATTGTGTGCACTGTGGGTGGAGGCATTGAGCGGCAAGTGTCTTCTTGTTCACTATATCAGGTGATGGACCATGCTCACACATGGATTTCCAGGAAAAGAATCAGCACAAAGCATAATAATCACATAAAGAGGTGTCTGAGATCAAAGTTGTTTTTAAAGAATGTTAACCCTGAAAGGCCCTTCGAAGTGTTCCAGGGAAACCCCTTTCCGAATGGCGGGGTGTGGGGTGGGGTGGGGGGGAGGAAAGCAGGTCTGCAAGGAGCTGCCTTGCAGCTGGTTAATGGCCACCAGCATCAGAGCATCTGATACGGTGCTCCTCCATCACAGATGCCGCTATCACCCACTTTCCATCAGAACTACATGGACTAACCTAACCACTAGTGCCACATGTCACTCTGAAGGTGGCCTTCGTAGGAAGCCGAGCTCTGGAGCTTGACTGGAGAGCATAGAAAAGTTCATGTAACACTTCTCTTGACCCCCAGGTCCCATTTGCTAAAAGTTTATTACTCTTATTTCCTTTTGAGACACTTGGTTACAAGAGATGTCTGTACCTGTCATTTCCTCTCGTTACTATCTCTACGTAGAATTTCCTGGAGAGAAACCTCTTTGACCCCCTGTATTAGGCTGCCATTTCCACCACTTTGCTAAAGCTTTGGCAGAGGTCACCAATGATTTCACTTTGACAAAGATGATGGCATATTTCCACGTTTTCCTTATCTTTCCGGGACTGTGCTGCCTTTGACACTGGTGGCCTATTCTTTTTCTTGAAGTTGCTTTGGGTTTCTCCTTGCTCTCTGCCTCTCTCTTTGATTATTCTGCCATCTACTTTTGGGGCTGTCTTCTAGCCACCTAAAATTCTTGTTCTCCCCAGTATTTGTCTTTTTTTATTACTTATATGCTTTCCTGGTGATATCTTAGCCAATCTCCCTGTGCGTTCGAATCTTTATCTGTTTTGGTTACATGTTGCTACAACAAACCTCCTGAAACTTAGTGGTTTAAAACGGCAACAAATTGTTATCTCCACCATTCTGTGGGTTAACTGGGTGCTCTTCTCTCTGTGGTGCTAGGGGGCAGACAGGCATGATTGCTCCAATATGGCCTCACTGGGTACTGGTGCGGGCCATCAACCGGAAGCTCAACTAGGGTTGACCGTGGAGGTCTTAGTCCTCTTCCATATAGTCTTCTTCTCATGGCTGTTCCAGTTTCCTTAAGATGGTAGCCATGTTGAAAAAGGAAGAAGGTGGAATCTGCCAGTTCTTGGAAGACAGAAATTCAGCCTCCTAGGTGCCATTTCTGCTGTAGCATATTGGTCAAAGCAATCACACAGCCACACATATAAATATCTCTTGATGAGGATGGGGTGTGCATGCATGCAAAGAGGGGAGGAATTGGTGGTGGACCTATTTGGATATCTGTTTAATCCTCTTGCCACAATAATTGATAACAGGTCCACGAGCAAGATGCATTTCAAATTCTCATCCTGTTATGGAATCAGCTCAAGGTGTAGGATCCATCACTGAGTCAAGAACAAATGAGAATGTGGTGCCTCTGGGCCACTCCTTGAATAAAGCTTTTCAGCTTCATTTTGTTGGGTGCAAAGATCTGTGAACCAAAAAATCAAGTGATATTACAAGCAAATGTATAACTTCTGCAAAAGTCACAGAATAAAGCAATAAATGCTTCTGCTCCAACTAGGAGAGCACAGGAAGCCACTCTTCTAGCAATTCTGAAATCAGGCTCAGCGCGTGTGGCCATTTTCTCTGACTCCTGGGGCAGAGAATGTTCTTGGATTAGGAGCTCATTTCAGCTCCTTGTGAGTAGTTTTCCGTGGCTCTTGGCTCTTCTCTGTGGAATCTTGGCTTCGCCTTCTGCGTTGTCCTTCTTTTCTTATAAGAAATGCCCTGTGGTCGAGTAGCTTTCTCGTCCTGCTTCCTGTTCCTAGGAAGTTTGAGGTCCAGGATGTCTTTTCATTTTCCACTATCTGTCCCTTTGAGTTTAAGCTGATTTAATTCCTGTAAAAGATACTGTGATCCCTTGAATTTTTTTTTTTTAAAGAGAGAGTGAGAGAGGAGAGAGAGAGAGAGAGAGAGAGAATTTTCAATATTTATTTTTTTAGTTCTCGGCGGACACAACATCTTTGTTGGTATGTGGTGCTGAGGATCGAACCTGGGCCGCACGCATGCCAGGCGAGCGCGCTACCGCTTGAGCCACATCCCCAGCCCCTCCCTTGAATTTTTAATTATAATTCGTCTGAAGACAAAGGAATCTCCACAGATCTATTTGAGATAGCACCTCAAAGTCAGGAAGTGATGGGGAAAATCCCCTTAAAATTCTCAGAAGCACTGTTGCCTACCCGAGCGGCTCTAGGAGGTTTCTGATTAGGATGCATTTTGTCTAATCAAGAGGTCTGTGAGGTCTTTGAGCAATCGCCTCTTTCGGAGGCTTCCACAAAGGGTCTTCCAGCCATGCCCTGGCTCTGGACTTCACCTGGAAGCTGTGTTTTCCTGGTGGGTTTTGGATCTGATTTTTTTCATTCGTGGTCATTTTTCACTTTGAGAATCTTTTACTTGCCAGAGAATCGGACAATAGGAAATCATTTAAGAATATCCCATCAAGCAAGTCTTGAGTTGAAAATAGTTCCTCCAAATTCTGCTTGAGCACTGAATGCCTCCTTCTCAGCCTTGTCTCACTCCTCCTGTACTCTATCATTGGCTTCTGCCCTCCTCCCTGACCACCTTAGCCAGATCCACACATTTATTTTATTTTTTCAAGCTTTCATGTTACTACTTGGCCAATTATTTTGCTCATAAATAACTCACGCCCCTATTTGGTCTAAAGCTGCCTCTGTACTTTGAATTGCTACACAGTGAACTGCAATGTGACCCAGAAGGTAAACCACCTGCAACCTAACTTCGGAGAATTCTCTTTCAACAAAGTACAGTCTCAGCCAATCCGAGCAGACTAAGTCCATAGAAGGCAAATGCTTCATCACCTCATGCCCAAGTTAGGCAAAATCCAACCTGCAACTGACCCAGCTATTTCTGTAAATTACTTCCTTTTTTTTTTCTGTAAGTAATTGACCCTCCTTATCTATGGGTTCTGCATTCACAGATTCAACCAGCCTCAGACAGATCATGGACTATTTAGTTGGATCTATGATGGTTACATTTGTACTTAAAACATACGGAATTAATTTTCTTATCAGTGTTCCTTTATACAGTATAACAACTATTAATATTTACATTTTATGTGGTATTATAAGTAATCTAGGAATGATTTAAAGTATAGAGGAGAGTGTGCATAGGTTATATGCAAGGGCTATGCCATTTTATTTAAGGGAGCATCATGGGTCTTGGCACCTGCAGGGGGCCTGGAACCAATCCCTGGTACTGAACCAATCCCTGATGCTGTGCTGGCTGCTCATGTTGCTGGGAAAAGGCCTCAGAACCTCTCTGGGTTCTCAGTGCTGCCTGACTCATGAAAGGGTCTTTGCTCAAATAAACACTGCTAAATTTCACTAGTCTTCTGTTTTTCTTTTAACATCCCTTATCCTTTAATCACCATCAGCAATTTCTTCACTGTTATTTCAGCCTTTGTGTCTCTTTCAAGCCTTCTCAACTTCTGTCTGCTACCAAATCCCAACCAATGTCATGTACATTAAGTGTTTGTTTTAGAAGCACTCCACTCTCAGAGACTGCCTTAGCCCATTCCTGTTGGTTATAAAAATAATTCTGAAGCTGAATAATTTATAAAGAACAGCAATACATTTCTCACAGTTCTGTGGAGCTGGAAGTCCAGGATGAAGGCACCTGCAGCCTCACCGTCTGGCGAGGGCTGTTCTCTGCTCTAAAATGGCATCTTGTCTCTGCATCCTCCAGAGCAGAAGGCAGAAAGGCAAAGGGGGTGAACGCTGTTTCCTCATGTGGCAGAAGAGCAGAGGAGACAAATGGCCTGGCTCGTTCCCTCCAGCCTTTTATAAAGTTGCTAATCCTGCTTACTAGAGCTCAGCTCTCATCGACTTCATCACTCCTATAAATCCCACCTCTTAATACGATCACGTTGGTGGCTAAACTTCAGCATCCAAACTCTGGAGAACACACTCAGACCATAGCAGGTACCATTTTCACTTCTATTGCTATGCAGCAAACCATTTAAAACTAGTGGCTCAAACAACAGACATGTGCATTATCATGATTCTGTGGGGTGAGAGCTTGGGCTTCCCCAGAGCATGGCTGCTGCATCCCATGCTCCACCTCAAGAGGAAGTCAGGAATAATTGCCTTTTCTCTTGGGGCTTGAGCTCAGAAGTTCCAGAATGTTTCTTACACAGCATTCTATTAGTTAAAACATCTCCAAGTTCAGATGAGATTCAAGAGGTGTCCTCTGAAAGCTCACATATGAGACAATGTTTCAGAGGAGAAATGATTGAGTTGTGAGAATCTTAACTAATCAATTAATCCCCTGATAGGGATTAACAGAGTAGTAATTGAAGTGATCTGGTATGGTGTGGCTGGAGGAGGTGCGAATTGGGACGTGGCTTTGGGGTATATATTTGTATCTGGCAAGTGGAGTCTCTCTCTGCTTTCTGATCACCATGTGAGCTGCTTCCCTCGGCCACACACTCTGCCATCATGTTCAGCCTCACCTCGAGCCCCAAGGAATGAAGCCTGCCGGCTATGGACTGAGACCTCTGAAACCATGAGCCCTCAAGGGAACTCTTCCTCCTCTACGGTTGTTCTGGTTGGGTCCTTTGGTCATAGCAATGAAAAAGCTGGCTAAAACAAGAGGAGAGGAAATTAATCCAGCCCTGGGTAGGGGAGTGGCGTGTGCAATCAGTGAAAGAAGAAACTGACGGTGGTCATCACTAGAATTAGCTATCAGCCTCTACCCAATAAGTATCTCATTTATATTTCCGATTCTGTTACCACTCCCTTGGTTTCAGACTTATACATCCTCCTTCCTTTTGGACGCTTCCACATGCACTCGAGGCCAGCATGCCCCAAGTGAACTCTCCACATTCCTTCCTAAACCTGTTTCTCTTCCTCTGTTCTGTATTTCAATAAATGAAAACCATCCAGGCCAAAACCTGGAAATCATCCAGATTCCTCTAACCAGTCACTAGCTCTGCTCCCCATGCACACGACTGACTGATTTAACTCTTCCATGTTTTTCAAGTGTGTTTCCTTCTCCTCCATTCCTGTTGCTATAGTCTGAATGTTTCTGTCCCCCCAAATCCATACATTGAAATTTTAACACCCAAGGTGAGGGCATTAGGAGGTAGGCCTTTGAGGGGTGATTAGGTTGTAAGGACAGAACCTTGGCCATGGGATAGTGTCCTTGTAAAGAGACAGGAGAGAGACCTTCACTCTCTCCTGCCATGAGAGGACACAGTGAAAAGATGGCTGTTGATGATCCAAGAACAGGTGCTCACCAGACAGCAAAGGTGCTGGTGCCTTAATCTTGGTCTTTCCACATCCAGAACTGTGAGTGCTGTAGTCTGGCTGGGCACAAATAACCGAGCCGCCACGAAGCACTTGTAGGTTCAAACAGCAACTCTTTATTGCCCGAACTCCACCAGCACTCCACACAGGCTCCCCGGGAATGCACTCTCTCGGATCCTGCGAGAACTCAACGGGAACTCCATAGTAGCGGGCGCCCTAGGCAGCAAGAGCCGCCCTATTGCCAGACAGTAAAGATCTATACACAATTGAATACACAGCTTAACATCATCATCTCAATGGCTCACTGGCAGTCACCTCTCAACCACTCCCTTCTGGCAAAATTCCATGCATCATCCCCACTGTGCCGTGGACCTCAACAGTGAGGCTAACCTTCTGTTCTTCAAAAACTGCCCAGCCTGTGGTATTCTGTTGTAGCAGCCTGAATGGATTAAGGTGTCAATATTGCTCAGCTCAGACCCTCACTGTACTCTCTCACCTGGATCCTCAAGCAGCCTCCCAAATAGACTTCACAATTCCAGTTCAACGTCTGGTGAAGCTGAGATGTGACGTGGGGCCAATTCCACCACTTAATGAAATACATATGGTGAGAAGAAGAAAGAAGAAGAGGAGGTGGCGGAGGAGGATGTGAACCACGAAAGAGAGGAGAAGAAATGAAAAAGAAAAGAAATCTAGTTAGGCATGTATTAACATTCCTCAACTGATGATGTCATGTTTTAATTTGTGGATGAAAAAACAGTAAATGCTATAATTTATGTTTGGATTAGTAGGCGGACTTGTAGTAAGAAGAAAATTATCATTTCAAGACAAATCCTTTAGCTTTATCAGCTTCTGATGTTAGACCTCCCTATAAATCGCTTCTGAGAAAAAAGATAAACCTGCCCCACTCCTTGGGCTAAAAGAGACATATCATCTCTTTCCATGTGTGTTCTTAATGGTCCCCTGAACTAAAAGCTTCCCAAACACCCTGTACACATACATCGTTTTTTCCCACATACTATTAGCTTTATCTGTTTATGTGTCCATCTCCCTGTAACATTGAGAAAAGAAACCATGTCTTAAGAGATACTGTAAGATAGTGATGCAAAGACCATCCTCAGGAGACTCGCTGTCTGAATTTATATCCCTTCTCCGCCACTTACTACCTGGATAACACCAGGAAGTTTATTTAGCCCTTTGGTAGTTTTTTTTTTCTGCATCGTTAACCTGGGCATACTAACAGGTTAAATACCTTGCTAATTTGTTAGGAAGAATTAATGCATTAATACATATAATATATTTAAAACCGTGCTTGGTGCCTGGAAAGAGGACAACAAACATGAGCTGTTCTTCTTATTGTTCATCATGATAATGATTCACCTAGAACTTCATAAATATTAGTGGACTTGAATTCTTTGTTCTTTTTTAATACAAGCTTCCATTCCTTCAGAACTCCAGAATTTTCTCTTTAAGTCAAAGGTTATCTTTGAAAGGTGGGGGTTTCCCCGACCCCCTCTGTCCCCTCTGACCTGGGGACACTTAGGGAAGCAGCTCTGAAGACACCCTTCGAGCTTCCACCTCTGCACTGGGGAATGTCTCCTTGGCCTGCAGAAAAGGTTCTTTCCCAACACCAGCCAAACACAGACCTAACATCTCTCCGTGGCTGCTACTTCCTCATCTGCCCACATCCTGAGCAAAACAGATGGGGGAATTCTTCACATACCCACGGGAGTCCCAGAGGTAAAGAGTCAAATTTGAATGCCTAATTGCCTACCATGATTCAAAGAAAATGTAGCAGCGAAAAAGCCGGTGAGTCCCTCACCATGGAAACAGCTCTTCCACAGAGGAAAGGCGTGTCCTCGGCCAGCAAGGACAGAAGTAGTGAATTTGTTTCTTAGCTGTGCCTCGGGCTTCCTGTATGAAACCAAAATGAGGTTAACCATGTTTGCACCATAATCCCCATCAATAGGTCCGCCCAGCTGTCAGGGGCATCTTCTACAGCCCTGTGCTGAGGACCTCTTTATGACCTCTCCTGGAGAAGACCCAAAAGGAGGGCCTCTGAGCCTCAGGTGGAAGAGCATCTGAAAGGATGGCTTCAGACTAAAAATACCCTGCACCCCTTTCTTGGTACTTTAGGAAATATGTCTCTACCATGTCAACAAAACAATTTGGATAAGTTAAAAAACAAACAAAAAACAAAACAAAACAAAAAAACCCACTATTATAAAATAAAACCCTCAAACAAAAACAGCCTCTATTAAAAACAAAAGCAAACTAGTGATGTACATTCTCCTCATCACACAGCATTAGCAGATGTAGCCACTGGAAGCCTGGCTTTACTTTAACGCAGGGTTTCTCAGGAAACACATTATAAGGAATTGGACCTTTCTAGTCTCTGTCCTCGAGGTTCCAGAGTGCTCCCCTCCTCTTCTCAGGTATTGAGATGGTCCAATACAACACCACAGATTTCTAGATGCTAAAATCCTTCCCCCATCCCAGGAGACAGTACTGCAATCTCCCCTTCCCTAGTTGAAGGCTTCCTCCATATTCTCTAGCTAAGATGTATAAGGTAGGCGTCAGTTCTAGTGTTTACAGACCCAGCAATCACCATCCTGAGGAACACTTGTCCCTCATCTTAGCTGAGTAATCCCAAGTGACATGAGACCCAAGCCGGGCTAGCCAACTTCTCTCCTCCTTCATTTAGGCCACTAACCATGAGACGTTGTCCCAAGAGCTAAATTGTCTACTTCTTGCCTTTCCCAAGGACTTGTGCATTAACTCTCCACTTCACTGGGTTAATTTCTCCAGTATCCTTTCCTAGAACTCCATGTTTTCTCTCATCCCTACTGGAATTGTTGTTTGTAATCCCAACTCGTAGCTCCTTCGTCATTTTAATCACCATATTCCAATGAGGTCACTGAGGCCAGAATAATTAAGCAGCTAAATCAAAGCTCACATCATCAAGGGGTGGAGTTGGAATCTGAAGTCATTCTTATCCCAACACACTGTACTGCTGCTCATAACCCCAGATGGTGCCAGAATGAACACAAGTGATTTAAAACATCTATCAAGAGACTTCATGAAGCCTTAGGCATCACTTAAGAATGTTGTTGTGGTCAAGTGACAGTTGTTGGGGCCACTCAGACGGATGGAGAAACCACCAACAGGTTGCAACAGCCCCATGGGAGAGGGCTACACTTTGGCTCTTCTTCTAATAGCATCTGTGGCTGCCCATGCCTATCAGGGATGGGAGTAGCCATGACAGAGCCCTTTTGGTCTCTGGAAAAGTCTATCCTGACTTTTAGCCAGAAAAAAAAAATGCTTATATTACTAAATTGGCAGAAAAGACCTCTGGCTATAATAGACAGCAATGCTTCTAGGAGTAAAGGGGGTGGATTGCGGATAATCTTCACTAAGCTTCCTGCATCTTTTTGTATTTCTTTCATCCCTGAAGCCCACACAAACATTGTCCAGACCTCAAAGATAAAGCGGTTCGCCAGTTCTTTTTTAGTTCGTTAGCCCTTCTGATACATTAGTAGATTATCAAAAGCAGTTTCAGTATGTCATAAAATCTGTTTGGAATTAAGTTGACACACGATGTGTTCTTCTCCATCCAGCTAAATAGTTTCCCTCCAATCTGGACCAGATGAGCACCCTGGGACTTGCATGAGCTCATAGTACGTCTGTGTGGAATGCAGTGTGTTGTGTCCCATTGGATGCGTGGAGCATGTGCTTGGCCCAAGTGGAAACATCCTTAGGCCCCGATGCCTCAATTAGGGGAGAGATAAAGACAGGAGATCAGATACGGCATCTGTAAAATGTTAACGTCCTGGTGATGCTCTTTGTTTAGGTTGCTTTGGGGCCTGTTTGATGGCTAGATTAAACATAATTGTGACAAGCATGAAATTGCCTTTACTTGTGCCTTTTGAGCATAGATAGCATCCCCCTGCCGTGCCTTCCCACTGCCTGCTGCTCACTCAATCCCCTGGCTTGCCCCTGCTCATCTATCTACTAGGTCTCCTTTGAGTACTTAGTATGTGTCAGACACAGAGGAAAGAGTAAAAATAGTCCTTGTTTCTAAGATATAGAGGAGGGGACAGAAACGTGAAGAGATGATTGTCCTTCAACCAGATAAATATATCTATGGTCCTCATCAGCCTGGGGCAGGGAAGGCTGCCTGGAGCGAATCTTGAAAGCATCCAAGAACCTCCCCCAGCCACTGCCACACAGTGGAGTCACCTTTCCCTTTCTACATTGTTCTCCGTCTCCACCCCACCCTTTGCCAAGGGTGACTGGCAGCGGTCAATACCACACCGGGGGACCGTGTTGACCCCACCTTCTCCATCCCAGACATACAGTGGTGCTTAAAAGTTTTCTTAAAGCTGGAGTGAATAATACCTCAGCAAGCCTGGCATCTACTGCCACTCCAAGTAATGGAAGCACTGCAGGGAAGGCCAGACATGTTGCCACAGAATGGCCGAGTGAGGTGTCTGGGATCAACTGCGAGACATCTCCAGTTCTGTACCACGGTGCTGTCACATCTCAGGTGGCAGTAGGTTCGTCAGCACTACTCTTCACAAGTGAGCTGGTTGCCCTTGACAAAGACTCTGAACACATCTTTAAGAACTGTTCAAGCATTTCAACTGAAAAGAGTTAGTGCCCTCCAGAATTTATGACTACCTAGAACCTGTAAACATGACTATTTGGAAAAGAGTTTGCAGATATCATTATGTTAAGGATCCCAAGGTGAGATCATTGTGGCTTGTCCTAAGTGGGCCCCAAATCCAATAACCAGTTTCCTTATAAGACATACACAGTGGAGCGAGAACCACACAGAGAGACAAGAATGCCATGCAAAGATGGCGGCAGAGACTGAAGTGATGTGGCCACAAGCCAAGCGATGCTGACTGCCTGGAGTCACCGGAGGCTGGGAAAGGTGAGGAAGGCTCCTCTCCAGAACCTGCAGTGGGAGCCCAGCTAACACCTGGACTCCAGACTTCTGTCTTCTAGAACCGTGAGAGAATTCCTTTCTCTTGTTTCAAGCCCCCAATTTAGTACTAATATGTCATGGCAGCTCTGGGAAACTACTGCAGGTTGATAATGAGCATGAACAACTTTTGACATTAATAAGAAAAAGGCAAGTGGGAGGTGTCTAGAAAGAGATCACTGTATGGGAGCTCTATAATAGCAGTCATGCTTGTTCCAAAAACAGGTGGTGGGGGGGCCACTGGTGGCCTTTTCCCAAGAGGCCCCTTCCCCCTGCCTTTGGCTGTGCCTCTGGAGACACTGCTGTCTTGACCTTATAAGCAAGCCAGCAATAATCCACCTGTTCTCTTTGCTAAGATAGCTGTTCCTTCAACCTTGCTAGTGCACACCGAGGGAGCTGACACAGTTCCGACTCACTTTCTCTTGATACTAATCATGCAATAAAAATGACATGATGGTTAGTCTGCCTGGGAGGAGAAGCCTTTTCCCATTGTAAGAATGATCTCATGTTGTAATCACCTAGCGGCTGACAGCAGCCAAGCACTTGCGGTCGGAGAGTCCCCAGAACAGGTGAGCCCTGTTGAAAAGCATTCCCTCTGTGGTTTCAGCTGTTCTGCAGACCACCTTAAGTCTCTGTTCCTGAACTGCAATAACCACACAGATCTCATGTGTCCCTGAGTTGATTGCAATCTTCCAAGGTCATGTTTTTTCTTAGCCCATGAAAATCAAGTAACTTCAGGTTCCAACTCATAAGACTTCAGGAAGCCCGGGACTCTTCCAAGAGTGCAGACACAGCTTCGGTATTCACTTATCACTTCTTCATCTGAATATTTCCTTAGCTTTCAAAATGGACACACTGCCTCCCTTCACCCTAAGACAATGCTAATAAGGCGTTCTGGCTCACCCAATAGCTTGACAGAAGCTCAGGGTCAGCCGTGACAGACCAGTCTTTGGCCATAATTCCCACCCATACCTCCAGGTCTTCCTTGACCTTAACCTCCTAACATATTGCCAGGAGTGTTCCCTGTTCCCTCCTCTCTTCCATTTTGGGTTTTCCTTCCTGAAAGCTGAGCCCTAAAGGCGTCCTCCTTCCTTCCATCAAGTCCATTAATGCTGGAGTGATCCTATCCATTTACTCTGGTAGACACAAGAGCTACAGGGTTTCCTCGTCTAGGCCTTCCCCTTCCAGCACGGAATTGCCTTTTGCACAGATAAAAGCCCAATTAAGTGCTTTTTCTTACTATAAGACTTGGCCCCCGTAGACCAATTTGGTTTTCCATTTTTAGCAGCACAAAGAATTGGCAGAAGCTTTGAAATGACAATTATTCCTCAAAGGCTCTGAAGGGCCTCGATCCAACTCTCAGGCAGAATCAAAGTCCAAGGGAGTTTCCGTCCCCTTACCTCCATTACAGGGACAGCTATCCCTGGACTGTGGGGATCTTGACCTTTGTAAAGCAGAAGACACATTTCTTCTCCGATTAGTCAACAGCGGGTGACTTGGGCATGAGAGTTAACTTGTCTGAACCTTGGACTGCCTATCTGTAAAATATAAGTAGTAATAGCCTTTGCATAGGGCTATTGTTCAAATGCTTCAGAGCCCAATATGGCGTCTGGCCCACAACAAATGCTAAATAAAACATAGCCTCTGCTTCTTCCTCTCATTAGATGGTTAAGCAATGGTTTTCTTTTTTTGTCTCATACAATTATTATGATGTAGTTCTAAACATTATGTGAAGGTTCAGAAATTGTTAACAAAGATACACTGAGCCCTTCAAAGAGCCAAAATACTCTGCTTTATTGAATGTCTTCTGAGCTATATATTTGTACATCTGTAATTATTCTTGGAGATTAATTTCCAGATGTGGAATTGGGGGCGAGGGGGTAGATACATTTTTAGGACCGTCCCTGCACATTGCCAAGTGATGCTATAGAGAGTTGGTGCCAGTTTACATTCCCAAGCATTGTGTCAAAGAGCCTCCTTCTTGGAATCTCAAGTTTTTCTTAAAACGTATCAATTTACTTGGTGAGAAGTATTGTCTCATTCTGGTTGTAGAGTTGTTTTTCAAACATAGAAAACAAGGCTGTAACAAGTCCAACTCATTTATTTTTAAAACAAAGATCCTGAGACTCAGAGAGATTAAGTGACTTGGCCCATGGAACTAATTAGTAGAACAGCCAAAATCCGTGTCCCAGGTTTCTGAACTCCGGAATTCTTTCCATGATTCCACTCCAGGGAGGGAGAGTTAACCTGGAGGTGAAACCACTCAAGGCCTACTGAATAACAAAGTTCAATTAGATCAGAGGAAAGAGACAATAAAGAGAGCTCTAATTAGTGTTTAGCTAATTCATCATCAGAAATGAGAACCAGCACCATCCACATGAGCACCACCTACTGGTGAAAACTTAGACTGCACAGAATTACTCCATAGAGTGGAAGTTACAGTGGGGAAAAATCGCCCAGGACTGGTGTGAATTCCATTATTCTAGAAAGAACTAGGTAAAAAATAAGTAGTCTGGGTCCTTAAGCCATTGGGACTTAAACTGCTGAAGTCTCCAGAATTGCTGCAAATGGAGTTCCAATTTCCTGCAGTGGCTAAGTCAGTTTCCTGTTCTTCCTATCGGGCACACAGAATGTAACTTTTCATTTTTCTATAACCTAATTTCCAGCTTAAACATACATTCTGCTGGTGGCAGAAAACTTTATAGAGAGTGACTTCTAGGTAAAAATCACTGCCTTTGATGTTTATGCAGTTATTGCAGGTTTCAGCACTCCTTTCAAAATTTCATCCCCTTCCTTTCTTCCTGGAGTTACAGCGAAGATCCTAGAAGTCCAGGACTGTTTAGGTACAGGAAATGAGTGCATGGGGGCTGGGGGAGAGAGAGGGAGACCTGTGTTCTGGTCCACAGGCATCCTTAGCCTGGAACGGACCTGTTCTTTGGCCACTGGCATCTGTTCATACTGGCACCCAAGGGCCAAAATTGATATCCTGCAGACCTCTAAGTTGCTAGAGAGCCCTCCCTCTCAAATGCATCCATGTCCCAGCTTCAAGCTCTACTCAGAGCTGCAGGCCCTCTTGGCCATGTGGTGCCATTTTGGAGGAAAGTGCAAAGGAGACTGTTAGATGTTCTCCTGGAAGTTCTCGTGTGGCCTGACCAGAGGCTTTCTGAGGGCCTTTGCTGGCTTTGCTCTGTCGCCCTGCTTCTCCTCTACGGCCAGCATCTGGCATAGCAGTTGTAAAACTGCATCCTGGAAAAGGCCAGATAGTCACTATTTTAAACAGGTATCCAACTCTGCCACTGTAGTGTAAAAGCAACCAGAGACAGTAGGTGGATGAATAGGCGTGGCTCTGTTCCAATACAACTTTATCTACAAAAGAGGTAACAGGATGAATTTGGTTCTTGGCAATAGTTTGACGAGTTGCTGAGAATTGAACCCACACGTGTGAGGCAAGTGCTCTACCACCGAGCCACAACCCCAGCCCCCCCACCTTTCCTTTCTCTTGCTTATTGTCTCAACAAGCATAAAAGATTCTGCTTGTGTGAGGCCTCACCTTCAGATTCAGCCACACCTTCCCATCATGCCCCTTGGCTCTGTAGACTCTAATCTCTAAGGAGAGTCAAGAGTTTAAGTGACTCAAGGTCAAGTGCTGGACGTCTGTTGTCTGTGTTCTTTGTAATCCTGCCCTAAGAGCTGTGGATTCTAGGAGTGACTGGAAAAGTGATCAGTGACATCCTTTCACCTCTTGATGAGTTCTGGGTCTCAAGGGAATCCATCTCATATTCTAAGGACAGCTGGATTTGAGAGTTTACTGGTCCAGTCTCCTCAATCTGCCTTGATCTTATGAGGAACTGAGAAGAAAGAGGTTCGCTTGAGATTCTTAGAAAAAACTACTTCCTCACAGGGACAGGAATGAGAGTTTTTAGAGGCAGATCTGTTTAGAGCAGAGCTTTGCACACGTCAGGATGCAACCTACACATTTTTTCAGTAAAGTCAGAAATTGTAAATGTGTTAGGCTTTAGCTTGTGACTACTCAGTTCTGCCTTTGTTGTTGGAAAATGATCACAGATGAGTGGATCAGTGCAGGAGGATGGCTGTTTTCTAATAAAATTTTATTTGTGGAATCAGAAATTTGAATTTTATATAATTTTTATATCAGGAAAGATCATTTTCCTTTTTATTTTTTCCCCAACCATGTCAAAAGGTAATAACCATTCTTAGTTTGGGAGCCATATAGAAATAAGGGGCTGGTTGGATTTTTTGATTTGGCCATTAGGCTGCAGTTTGGTCATTATTTTTGCTTTGTTTTGTTTTTTGGTGGTGCTAGAGTTGGAACCCAGGGCTTCATGCATGCTAGGCAAGCACTCAACCCCTAAGCCACATGCCCAGCCTCTGGGCCACAGTTTTTTGACCCTTGCATTTGGGGGCTTATGAACTCAGTTAAGTGAGGCTGCACTAGGACCCATTAAAAGGAAAAACAGAATAAAGTAGAATGCAGAAGACAGGTAATAACTGTCTCATCACACACAGAAAATGTGAAGACACATTCGTACATACACATTTGGTTGTGGCAAAACATTTCTTGCAGTGGAATGTGGCAAAAAAATATGAAAATGGTCAGTTTGTAGAAATATTCATTTTGGCATCTTATTTTTTTTTTTTAATCTCTGAGGGTTCTTTTTTTCCCCCCTCAATTCATGCCACACCTTACAATTCCATGTTAGCCTGGCTGGTTAAAATATAGAACACCCATTTAAATCTGAATTTCAGATTAAAAAATTTAATTTTTGTAGAAGTACATAGTATGCAAAATCTGTGAAATACTTATATTAAAAAAATTATTCAAGGAAGCAAAATTTGGAAAATACTTATACTGAAGAAATTATTCACTCTTTATCAGAAATTCCAGTTAAACCGAACTCCTGTCATTTGTTTTTCTAAATTAGATAACCCTACATGGTATGTTGTGAATTGTTTGTACTGTTACTGTAATGATCTTAAAACTCAGGTAGGGAGCCAGGCCCCATGGCGGAGGCCTGTAATCCCAGGAGGCTGAAGCAGCAGGATGGAGAGTTCAAAGCCAGCCTCAGCAATGGCGAGGAGCTAAGCAACTCAGTGAGACCCTGTCTCTAAATAAAATACAAAACAGGGCTCCGTGGTCTAGTGCCCCTGAGTTCAATCCCTGGCACCAAAAAACAAAACTCAGGTAAGGGCAGTCTAGTACCTTGGTAATATAAGAAAGAATAACTGGTGTGGGAAAGGTCCTCCTCTGTCCCAGGCCTGAGCCCTTTCACAATTGACACTGGAGATAACAAGGTGCAGCTTTGCTGTCTCCACCGCTCAGGAGGGCAAACAGGTGCCCTTTGGTTTCAATTAAGGGCCACAGAGCAGCAGGCTTCTGACTTCAGGCTGCTGAGCCTCGGCTGGGTCAGAGGACCCTCGCTGCTTTGGAGTGGGCGGGGCACCGAGTGGGGGAGGGGGCAGTGGGCGTGGTCCCGCCAGGGTGTGGGCAAACAAGGTGCATTATCTGGACCACTGAGGCACCATGTGAAACTGGCAAAAGTCTGCTTCTTTATGAATCTGCCTCACTGGCGATAAGACACCTCCGTCACCCGCTGCCGTGATGTGCCCCTCCTTGGTGGTGGGTGCTCCCCACTTTTGTCTTTCCTCTTTTTCCCTTTCTACCCACCCTAGCAGATAGGTTTCAAAGCAGGTGCTAACTCTAACTGTGAGGGCAGCCTGGACCGTCGGGTTAAGAAGGATTCTGAAGCTGAGACTTTGCTCAAAGCAAATGGGTGCCCTGCTTTACTGCTTTACTGGCACATACTTAGGAAGGTAAGAAGTGGCGACCTCGTAGGCCATCCCAGTGGAACTCGGCAGCCTCCAGAGAGCCAGCAGTCATGCTGAGCGACAATCAACCCTGAACCCAGTGCTCCTTCCCACTGCCCATCCCCGCTCCAACACACACTCCTGAGTGACCTGGAACTGGGTGCCGTGTGCAGAGATGAGGCAGGGAGGGGATGTGTTTGCTGGGGGCCAAAGGCCAGGAGCAACTTAATATCCCCCCTCCATCGACCCTCAGCTTTTGACTTGGCAAGCCGTAGAGGGGCCAGAGACCTCTGCACGCATGATTCTTCCGGAGGCAGTGGTGAAGAAGCCCCCCCTCTTGATTCAGATTTGTGTATGGTGGGACAGGGCTAAAAAAAAAAAAAAAAAAAAAAAAACAGGGCGAAGGTGAGACTTTCCATTCCTCCATTTCCCCACAGCAGTTTCTTCCTGGACACAAACCTTTACCTTCCTTAAATTCCCCAACTGAGTAACCACTTGGAAAACTTTCTTGGTTGTTTTATTCAAAAATGATTTTTCCAACTGTAATTTTTCTTCAATCTGGAATTTTGCTCTTTCTGCTTTGGACTTCATTGTAAATCCAAGTTTAAAAGCAGACCTGTTATAAATAGCCCTTGTGTACAGCAGCCTGGGCAGGGCACCTCTCAACCATGGAATAATCTTCCCTTCAGATGACTCCATCATCCCTTGGCACCTCAGCCCACTCTCTCCCCATCCTCCCCACTTCCCCCCAGAGATTCAAGGTCGTGGGGACGGTCACCTGGAGGCCTTTAGATGGAAGGAGTGGATCAGTTTAAGGACACATCTAAGGTCAAAGAGAAGGAATGCTCAAGAGCCCATGAAGGTACTCAGAGAGTTTCCTGACAGTATCTGATGTTGCTCAGTTAGTGCCCTGTGGGTCTGGAATGGATTCTAAAGCTAACATCAGTCCCCTCTTAAGGAGTGGCATTGTACAGGAGTGGCCAGGCGGGCACTGGGCTCAGATCAACCCCCTACTTTGTCCAGGGCTCAGGATATTAGTCACAATATGAAGGAGAATCCATGATATTGTGATGATTCTGGCATATGGACATCTCAAAGCTACCAGTTTGATTTTCCTTAACATACCAGAAGGACGAGGGTTTCCAAGGAAATGGGTCTAGACTTTAGGGCTTTGTTTTATGCTGCTGTAGCCAAATGATTTGGTGAGTCACTCACCATGCTGTTCCCCGTGGATTTGGTGTTGTTTTTCATTGTGTCCTTAAACCCAATTCCAGGCCACTTAGTTGGGTCTTTTTATGATTCTCGGGGGCCATATTAATTCCTAGCAGAAATTTTGTTTCTGCTCAGGATCTCTTTTTTTTTTTTTTTTTTTTAGAATTTTGTTTTTTTTAATATTTATTTTTTAGTTCTCGGCAGACACAACATCTTTGTTGGTATGTGGTGCTGAGGATCGAACCCGGGCGCACGCACTCCAGGCGAGCGCGCTACCAGTTGGGCCACATCCCCAGCCCCTCTGCTCAGGATCTCTTCTCGTCCCCCCACCCCCTGCATTCTCCCCTACCCACCTCAGCCCTCCAGTTCCCCTCTGGATCTCAGATCCGTCAAAGTCTCCTTGCCTTATCCAAATTCCTATCTTTCTCCCATCTCTGAACTCCCCTGGGGGATCATCATCAATACTGACCTCGGCCCTTGACCTTTGATAATCTCTGAAAGTTGTTCAGATTTTGCTTGAGGGAAAAGCCTACGCCTTCAAATTTTTCTATGTTTTCTAAAATGCCTCTCCGTGTGGGACGTGCCCCAGCACACGCTGACCCAGGTTGAGAAGTCTTCACGGGGCCTCTCGTTCATGCGCCCACAACCGGGGAGCTTCCCTTTCTCTCTGACGGCCTTGACCAGAGTTCGCCCCCAGCCTTACCCAGTTACAGGAAAACCAGTTCAAAGTAGGAAGACTGTTCTGTGAATCCACGTTTCCTCTGTTGGGCAATGAGCTAGCTGCATGTGGCATAACATTGCTGACACACAGTGTACTCACTCTGTTTTTTTTTTTAATGTCAGAAAAAAAATATTTCCATTCAAGTCACAAGTGTGGTTTCTCTGTGACCTTGGGGGAGTCATTTCACCACCTTTGGCAGCAGTTTCCCCTTCTATAATTTTCCAGCTCCGGGGCTGGGTGATTCTATGGTTTTGGGGCGGCTGCAGGCTTCTAACAATTCATCTAACAGATTTGCTTGTAGTTTCCTCTTCGTTCTCTGCTCTGGGCCTGATGCAGACAGATGGAGCCGGTGATGTTGGGTCTGTGGCCTAGATCTTCTTGCTCTCTATGGATGGTGGGTCCTGACAGCCTCTTGCTAAGGCTCAGAGCTCACTTTGAGGGTGGTGGCCTGTACTTGTCTGCCCAGGGACATCCAGATGCTCCGGTTTCAAGAAAATTCTTCTGCTCATCTTTGTCTCCACCAATACGTGTTTCTCTGGTAGTGAAGAATCTTTTCCCTGTGATTTTTCAACAGGAAACAAATTTGTTCTTCTGCTAGACACCGGGAAATTCAAGACATGTATTGGTGACTAAGAAAACAACTAATAAGGCTTGATCAGATGCCCTTTCTCTTTCTTTCATGTGGTTGGCATGACAGTAAGACTGTCTACCATCTTTAGCCATAATTTTATAAGTTGTTGCCGTTGGTGACTTAAACTGTAGCATGATAGTTGCTGCATCTTGAGGACAGATGTCTTGGAGAAGACGTGGGTTCATTTTCACTCATCAAACTTGGCCCTTGTGTCACAGAGGGAGTGGAGGAAGCCACTCTGTCTTGGGCTTTAGTGAAAGTTTACATCCCCATAAAGGGATTAGCTGTTCTGCCCTGTGCCATGATTCTTTGAAAGAGAAACTGAAGTTAGGTCTTAATAAGAAAGATGTATTATCTAATTGCTGCTTTGTTGAGCCTGCTGCTTATGACAGAGAAATTATTTTGTGGAATTTCTAACCGAGAGTTGATTGGACGCCACAGATCGGGTCTTCTAACGTCTTTCCCCAAGACGTTCCCATCATTCGGGGGCAGTGACAATGGAATTATTCCCACTCGTTGAGTAAATTCAGCGTGTGACTTAAGTGCTTCTATTTCCACTTATGCTCCAAGAAGCAAAAAAATTCTCCTTCGAAATTTACGAAACAATGATACCAAAGGAAAAAAAAAAAAGAAAAGAAAAAGCAAGAAAAGACCATTGGAGTTTTAGAAGAGAGTAAGCAGTTTGGATGAGAACTGAAGCCATGTGGGGCCCAGAACTCTTGTAATATTCTGCCTGTTAAAAGTTCTTCAAATAAATGTGCGCATGCAGAAAAGGGGACGGGGGCCATCATCCAGTTGGATTCCACAGCCTGTCAGCCTGATTATACGAGACAAGGGTGAGCTCAGTAATTCCACTTTTGATCCATTGCTGTGTGAAGTTCATTATTATCTGTTTCAAATTATTGCTCATTTCAAGAGCTGTACAATGAAAAAGCATGTCAAGACCTTGAAAGAGCACTTGGCCTTCCCGAAAGCTTTGTGAAACATTTCTTTGGAAACATTTCTGCTGAGGCTGCGCCTTGGTGGCCAGTGGGCGTCAGGGGCAGGCGGCAGTGTTTCCCCTTTTCAAATCTGTTTACCTTAAGTATGTCTCCATGGAAACAAGGCCTGTTTCCGAGTTGACTGTAGGGTTACCCATAAGAGAAAGGAACAGAAAAATCCAGATAGCCAAAACTGACATTTAAACCCCTGATGTCAGTCATGGCCAGGGACCCTAAGTGTCACTGAGGCCCTCCTTAAGACTGATGACTTTTAAGTGTTCTCATTTAATGAACTAGATGGCATTGTTTCTGTCTTATAGATGTCCCTTTAATTTCTGAACTACTACTCAAATAGTAAGTAACAAACCTAGATTTGAACCCAGGGCTGTCTGGTTCTGATGCCCACGTTCTTTCTATAAAACCACATGGCCAGTCATTTTAACCTCTCCTCCCACCTCCTCCAAACATTTTCCAGAACAACATAGAAATGTGCCTGCCACTCTTGATGTTACCTTCTTTTGGGTCAATAACATGCTTATGAGGAAAGAGATACTAGGAAGAAAGAAAAATAAATGGCCTGAATAATCCAAGCATGAAATCAGCAGCAGTGGCATGAACAATTGTTCCAAATAATTCCGTGATCCCAGGTGTTCCAGGAAAACCTCATGGAGCTAACAGCCTCCAACAGGAAAACTTCCTTTTGCCAAATTGTTGGCTGTGCTCTGCTTTGAGGAAAGGAGTCAATACAGGGGGCAACCAAGAGGCTTGCAGATCTGGATTCAAATTGTGAACCCACACCACTTAGGACTTGTGGGAAACTGGAGCCTCAAGTGTGCAACTTCTCGGAGCCTCAAATAATGTAGAAGAATGTGGTCTCCAGTGCTCTCCCAGCAATGGCCACAGGCAGGCTGCTCAGGTGTCTCTTTATGTCCACAATCTCTGTCTCAGACATGTGCAAAATTCAGTGTGTAGGGGGGCCCCACAAGGGCTAGGAAAACTCACGATAAGGTCAGTGATCGTGTGTGGAAAGATGGACTTGGCCACCAGGCCCTAGTGTTGGGTAGTGTGGCCCCACACTGGACCTCAGCCCCAGCCTGGCCATCAGTGTCACTGCCCTGGAGCTTCTGCAGCTGACTGGGGGAGCCACCTGCCCCAGGTCCCGCTGCCACAGAAGGCAGCACAAAGGGGCATTCTCTTTATTTCAGGGTGCCCCTGTCTCTGGCATTGAGGCCCAGGGAGTTCTCAGCTCTCATGGTACCCAAGAAAGGGAGGCAGAGCTGAGACCATCAGTCTGGGCCACCTCTTCCTGGAACACTGAAGAGCAGAGGGCACAGCGGGAGATCTCACTCTGAGTCGTAGAGGGACAAGGACAACCGGGTGGGACCCATGGAAAGGTGCAAGAGGCCCCAAGTTTTCCCAGAAATATCTGGGAACAACCCACTAAGTATTGAACTTCCTACAGTTAGGGAGGGAGGGTTTGGCCAAAGACACTTGTGTAGATAGTGAGGCTACGCGGGACTACGCTCACGGGAGAAGTTGCCGGTGTCTGGCACATAGTAGGACTTTAATAAGTGTGAATTATCTTGATCTGTCTGGGACACAAGCAGAGGTTGGCAACCTGCTGGGGACACAGGGCAGAGCCCTGTGTGGTGGCCCAGATCTCAGGGGTTGTTAAGCCAAAGAGATCAGATTTCAGGGTACGGCCTGAAATTAGACTTGGGAAGAGCAGACAATGTGCTAATCTGGAAATTAGCTGGAAGGATCCGGAAAGAGAGAGGCCAAGCCACCAGGCCTCCAACTGGAAGGCAGGAGCAGGATGGGCTCCAGGAGGCCAAGAATCTCCACCAAAATACGCACTCAGGCCAAGCGGGCACTGGTGCCCAGTGGCTCTTCTTTTCCTTGAGTTTTTTATTTTGATTTAATTTCAGAGTCTCAGAAAATTTACAAAAATTTTACAAAGACTCCCCATATGCCTGTGTGCTTTTTCCCTAGATCCCCCAAATGCTGACCCTGTATCTTATATCTGTATCTATAGCTAATCTATATCATGGGTATCTACATCCTCATCCATATTATTTTTTCTAAACTGTTGGAGGTACAATGCCCCTTTAGATACTCAATGTATTTCTGAAAATAAGGACATTGTCTATACTAACCATAGTGCAATGATCACATTTGGGAAATTTCCACTGAAACAATATCATTATCTAACACAGACCTTATTCATATTTCACCAATTATCTCCATGCTGTCTTTTATGGTAAAAGACAGTCCCCAATCCGGTCTCCTCAGTCCCTGGTACTCAAAAATACTTCCTCAATGCTCGTCTTTCATGATATTGACATTTTTTAAGAATATAGTTCAGCTATTTTGTAGAATGCTTTTCAACTGGTTCCGCTGAAGTTGATTAATGAGAAGATTCAGCTTATGTGTTTAATCACACAAACGGATCCTGAGTTCTTCTCCAAGGTATCATACCAGGAGAAAAATGCTGTTGAGCTGGGCGTGATGGCACATACCTGTAGCCCCAGTGGCTCGGGAGGCTGATGCAGAAGGGTCGTGAGTTCAAAGCCAGCCTCAACAAAAGTGAGGTGCTAAGCAACTCAGTGAGATCCTGTCTCTAAATAAAATACAAAATAGGGCTGGGGATGTGGCTCAGTGATTGACTGCCACTGAATTCAATCCTTGGTATCCCCCAAAAGAAAATTTTTTGATCATTCTTGTGGATTGCAGTGTTAACTTTGATCCCTAGTTAAGGTGGCATCTGCCAGGTTTGCCTCTTGTAGGGCTATTACTTTCATTTTATCATGAATAAGAATCTGGAGGGTGGATACATTGACATTTAAACAGACTCTTATTTCCCAAACCTGCCCATTACTCAACAGCCCCTGATGTTCTCACCTGAATCAATTATCTTTACAATGATTGGGAGATGGCAGAACCCAGACTCTTGGCCTCTTTGATTTCAGTTTAGTGACAAAGAGTGTCAAAGCCCTCAGACCCTGCAGAATCCAGAGCTCCTGTGAGCCTGAGGAATCTTCTTGGAAAAGTCCTAACATTCCTGATTGCTCAATATTTGCCAACAATTTCTGTCAAGACCCAATTCAAGATTCACCTCCAAGGATCTTCTCCTGATTCCCTTCAACCTGCAGTGTCACCCTGGCCTCCTTTGCTCTGTTGTCTTTAATCTTCCTTAGTTTCTAGGTGTTTCTGTAATGCTCGACTTTTTCAGTCTATCTGTGGTCAAGGACCGACGTTTTAAATTTTTCCAAAATCTTGAGGTAACTATGATCTGTGGTCTTAATGTGCATGCATCACTCATGCCAAGTTCAGCAGCACCTGAAGTGATCCCTCTAGCTCTGATCACCGAGCTTTGTGGCCGCTTGCGTGGGTGTGGAGGCAGAGTGAAATTGCCCTCCAATCTTGCCCTCTAAATTTCTGCATCGAACATGGGCTGGCGACATCTGAGTGCCAGGTTTCAGGAACGCTCCTCCCTCTCCCTACACATCTCCACCTCTAGACCCCAGAGAGATGTACAAAGGTAATCAAGTGAGAGAAAATGCTTGCCGTTGATTGCTTCCATTCCATTTGAGTTTGACAAGATTCCTCTTTGTGACATAATTACCAACAAAGAGACTTCACAGGGGAGGAAATAATGAATAGCAGCTTCTAATGGAGAATGAGTTGGGGGGACACGGTGGAGAACATGAAGATTAAGGAAGGAATCCCCGACAGCATGAATTTTAAAGGAATAAGCAAATTTGCATTTGTCATTTGAAAAGTTTACAACAACCAAATGAATGAAATCACCAATTTTCCCACTCTGTTTCTCTTGGTAAACATAGAGCTGTTCATCTGAGATCCCAATGTTAATACGAGTGCTATTTATAAAAATGTCCTCTTTTTTTTTTTTTTTTTTTTTTTAGTATGGTTCTTTATTAGATTTCACTCAGTCACTGTGGTGGGTGTTGGAAAAGGAAGGAAAATAAAACAGTCTGTGTCCTGGAGGAGCTGAGATTGCAAGTGGAGGCAGAGAGAAAAACCAGAGGGGAACAGGAGCTCTGAGGTCCCAGGGGCTGGGGCTGAGCAGAGCAAGGAGCCAGGGGAGAGCTGATCTCCCAGCTTGGAGGCCAAGTGCTCAAAGGTGGGAGGGGCACACGTTCAAAGGCCTGCCAGAGCCCTGGTATGGCAGAGAGAGATAGAAAGAGTCTGGATGGGGGTTTGGGAGCCGGCAGGAGCCAGGCACGTGGGTCCTAGGGGCTGCAAAGGACCCGGATCTTAGGGTCATGCAAAGGGATTGAGAGTCCCTGACCTGGGAAGTGATGTGATTAGGCTGCTCCTTCAGGAAGAGTGCTGTGTTACAGAGGGAATGCGCTGGAGGGCCAGCGTCGGCTCCGTGGGACTAGTTAGAGGGCTATGGCTTGGGTCTGGGCCGGAGATGACTCTGGCTTGGATTAGGCTGTGAAATCTCTGCTTTTCTCATCTTTGGGGGACCTGCCAACAACTTTACTGATTAAATCCTTGGAGGAAGGAATGGCAGCCCTCCCATCATTCAGATTGGGACAGTATTAGAAGGGGCCCTGATCAAGATGCTTCTGTCCCTTGTGTGTAGAGAAGAGAAAGAACTTCTTGGAAAGGAGGGACCACCGGCCGAGTGGAGCCCAGGTATGTGAGCTGCTGGAGTTACAGGACTTGGCAATGCCCCCAAAGCCAGGACTCCTAGCACCCCCTTACCCCCGTCATGTCACCCAGCTGACCCTGAGACTGACAGCTGTATCATGGGAAATTAAAACTGAGTTTTGGTTTTGAATTTATTGAGAACAACCCAGCTCCCAATCCCACAAGTGTTACCGACCACGAGCAGAGGGGAAGGCCAGGCGGATGAGCCTGAGTTTGCATCCTGGTGTGTTTTAAAAGAAACGCAGTGTGATGACCTCTAGGGACATTGCACCCATGGGAAGCCGTGGGTGCTAGTGGTCTCCCTCTCTCTAATAGACGAATCTGTAGCCACAGGGTTGTACGCACCGGCAGGCGCCCTCAGCTGTGGGACATGCTGCTAATGACAGGATAATAGAGTAGCAACAATCAAGGAGATGTCGTCCGCTGGGTGTTAGCACCTAGCTTGCACAGTCAGACGGGCCCTGATGACCGCCCTCTGTGGTAGGAGTTCTACATCCCCACCGACCGCCCAGGAGGAAGCCGTGACTCACCGAGGCTGAGTGACCCACCCATGGCCACAGGACCTAGACGGGAGGGGGTGGAGCAGGCCTCTGCAGCTGGCCTACAGTCTGCCAGCAGTGAGGAAGGTATCATTTGAGCTCAAGGTCGTCCCCCTGGGAGCGTCACCTCATCTGCCGGTGCAGGTGGCTCAGGCAGGCCACGGTCATGTGCCTTATGTGTGTCATCAGGAAAAAGGCCGAGGGCCAGTAACCCAGCAAAGAGATGGCTAAGCCCAATGGCGGGCAGTGTCAGACGGCCTCCCTGGATCTCCTCTGTGGGCCTCCAGCCTCCTTGCCCTTCTGCTCCACGCCCCAGGGTGGCCTTTCCCAAGGAGATTTCCCTGGGTTCCCACGGCTGTCCCCAGCAACTGTGTGGCTCTGTGACTGCCTGACCCTGCAAAGGCCTGATCCAAATCCTAGGAACAGCCTTCTGCTCTGGGGACCCAGGCAATGAGCCTCCTTACCCAGACACCTCCTCTCCAAGGAGGCACTAGCAGCCCCTCCCCTCACGCCCCCGGACCTAGTCTCCCCAGGGCCACCAGAGGGCGTGCAGATTCCTCAATGATGACCGCCTTCTGGTTGACCCTCCTCTCACTAGTTCTTTCCAGTGACCCATCTCCCTGCCCTCGCTCAGGCTCAGCACCTGCACTGCAGGTGCTTCAGCTCTGATGGGCCACCTGCTGGGGCTGTGCAGGGTTCACTAAGACATGCCAGCCCTGCAGCAGCCTCACCACTTGCTGAGGATTACCATTTTTGGTAGGGAAAGTCGAGTGGAATATTATAGAGCCATCAAGAAGAGAAACCTGGGAGACTGTACAAGGCAAGGGGAGGGACAGTATAATCTTGAAAGACCTAAGCAACCGCATTTTACTTGGGGCCTCATTTTGCTCTGAAACTTAACCTCGGACCTACTGCAGTCCTAAAATCAGGAAATACCACAGAAAGCTCTGCACAGCGCAGATGGTGATTGCCTAAGATAGGCCAAGATATAGAAATATCTGGAATTCCAGACGGCTCCCACCTAGATGTGGTGACCAGTCTCTAAACCAGAAGCCCTGCAGCTTGGCACGTACCCGCCTTGCAACACCCTCACGGTTTAAACCAATCGTTTTTAAGTGCGTCAACCCCTTGAACTAACCAACTGCTTCCCCCTAAGTCTCTGCTCTGGGGGTGCTTTTTCCAAGCACTTGTCCCTACTCCCACCCCCACCCCACACCGCCTGTGCTCTGGCCTTCTGCTGTCTTTTGTGGGCATATTTCCATGATAGACTTTCTCACACTGTGTTGTGTAATGTGTGTGTGTGTGTGCGTGCACGCGCACGCACATGTGCATTTTCTGTTGGTCTCCCCTGTTCTCAGGGAACCCCAGGTGAATCACTTGCACATTGAAACGCAAGAAGCGCTGCTCCAGTTTGTGACCCACTGTCTTAGCTCTTTTTTGTTACTGTAATGAAATACCTGAGGCAGAGTGCTTCACGAAGAAAAGAGGCTTATTTTGGTTCATAGTTATGCTGCCACAAAATCTAGGGACTACATCTGGGATGGTCTTCTTGCTGTAGAGTCCCAAGGTGGCTCAGGGCATCACATGACAGAGACAGGGAGCACACATGTGTGTCTACCTATGTCTGTCTGCTCTCCCTTCCTCTACCTATGAAGCCACCAGGATTCAATCATAAGGGTTTATCTAATCTAATGTAACCTAATCTATGACTCTGTCTAATCTAATCATCTCCAATGGCCCGCCCCATACTCATAGTTGGATTGAATTTCCACACTCTTAACACCTCACCACGGGGATTAAATTTTAATTTATGAAGATGTGGGTTGGTTCTCAAACTATCCAAACCAGGAAGAAAAGAAATGGGTTGGACCAGAAGCTTGCCTCTCTGCCAAGACGAATAGCAGAACCTGTTTTGACCACAGCCTCTGCTCCAAAGCCTGTGTGTGTCCCTATCACAGTTATCACACAGAGCTTAGGAATTTGGCCAGACCTGCATCCCTATCCAACCTGTCACCGATTCCCTGTGTGGCTTTGAGTGAGTCGCTCGACGTCTCTGAGTTTCCGTTTCTCAACTGTGGAGTAGAGAGAATTAATTGTTAAATTAAATGGGATCATTGGTGTAAAGAAAGGGCTTCTTGCTTCGTGCTTGTCACAAAGCAAACACTCAATACTTATAAGTTATGGAAGATGCACCCGAGACAGGCCTCAGCCAAGCAAGGACGTTGACTCTTATTCCAGTCACTATGTACTTACATGTATACTAATTGATTGTCTTTATTATCCAGGATGCTTTCCAAAGGCAAGAAAGAAAAAGAGTTGATTCTTCCCAACGCATTCACACACACAAAAAAATATTCGGAACATGGCTTCTGATAAACCTGGGCCCCCACCAAGGACCACCTGCCACTCCCTGATGTGAGACCCTGGGCCAGGTGCTTCAGCTCTGATGGGCCACCTGCTGGGGCTGTGCAGGGTTCACTAAGACATGCCAGCCCTGCAGCAGCCTCACCACTTGCTGAGGATTACCATTTTTGGTAGGGAAAGTCGAGTGGAATATTATAGAGCCATCAAGAAGAGAAACCTGGGAGACTGTACAAGGCAAGGGGAGGGACAGTATAATCTTGAAAGACCTAAGCAACCGCATTTTACTTGGGGCCTCATTTTGCTCTGAAACTTAACCCCGGACCTACTGCAGTCCTAAAATCAGGAAATACCACAGAAAGCTCTGCACAGCGCAGATGGTGATTGCCTAAGATAGGTCAAGATATAGAAATATCTGGAATTCCAGACAGCCCCCACCTAGATGTGGTGACCAATCTCTAAACCAGAAGCCCTGCAGCTTGGCACGTACCCACCTTGCAACACCCTCACAGTTTAAACCAATCATTTTAAGTGCATCAACCCCTTGAACTAACCAATAATCCTCTTCAGATTTTTTCCCACCACTGATCCGCTAATCATGTTTTTTGATTTTTCCCGTGGTGTGTGATGATTTGCTAAGAGATGCTATGATGTATGTGGGGTCCCTGCCTTCCCCAAAGAGTGTATAAAACTGCTGCAAACCCTGGGCTCGGGGCCTCTCAGTGTCACCAGTTGCTGTGTGCACGCAGAGTACTGAGCTAGCTTGCAATAAACACCTCTTTGCTGATTACATCGATCTTGGTCTCTGGTGGTCTTTGGGGGGTCCCGAACTAGAGCATAACAATCTGTTGTTTAAAAGAGAGGATAGGCATGTGGGGTGGTACATGTGTATAATTCCAGCTCGTCAGGAGGCTGAGGCAGGAGGATTGCAAGTTTGAGGCTGCATCTCAAAGAATTAATTAAATTTAAAAAAATTTAAAGAGGGAAAAGTACTAACTTAGTTTACGTAAATATAAATAGGTCTAAATACACAACACGTGTGGCCTGCAAAGGTACACGAGAAGCTCAGAGTCACGGGGGGCTTGGGAGAGGAAAGAAACTGAGCGGACGGAGACCAGGGGTGACTTCATTGCAGTCCTCTCAGTATGTGTTCCAGAACTCTCTCCCATGCCTACATAGAGCCCTGGGAATTTTAAAATGTTAGAAATAAAATAAAAGACGCTCCTCTTGTGGGGCTAAGGGGGGAAGGAATCCTGAGCAGGGTTTCACTTTTGACTCTCGGAGAGCAAGTTCACCAAACAGGGGTGAGGGGGTGGGCATGTCACTTCCGGCCACCTTGGAAGTTCCTGGGTGAGCAGGAGGAACCCAAGCCCGGTCAGAGCCCCCACGAGGGGGTGAGGCAAGAAGCCCAGCTGTGATTCCCAGTTATCAGTTCTGCCATGGTCACTTGTACCCAATGGGACAAGCATGACATCTTTTCATTTGCAGGGTGGTTTCACACACGTGGCCTCAGGGGGCTTCCCAGTGACATGCTGAAGTTCAGAGTCGTGTCCTGAGCGCCCTGTGTGGTCTGTGGTGGGCACTGCCACTGATCCTTCTCATGCCCTGGTTCGCCCCATCCTCAGTGGCCTCTCGCTATAAGCCTTGGGGTCCTTCCCCGCCTGCAAGGTCAAGTGTCCCCCAGACTCAGGCCTGGAGTCCCCAACATTGACTTCTGGAAGCTGCAGGCCCAAGACAGGGCGCCCACAGACCTGGTGTCAGGGCCGAGAGCCTCTTCTTACCAGGGCACCCCTGCCGGGGGCCTCCACCCATGACCTGCTCATCTCTCAAAGCGCCCCCTCCTTCTGTCCCTTGGGAGGCGAGGGTCTCCGCAGAGGAATTGGGGAGGGACCTGAACAGCAGCCACCATATTGCCTAAGGGCTTTGTCTGCCTCAGGCTCTGGCACAGCTGGGGACAAGGCAGGGTGCCAACGAGGTAACGCCCCGGGAGCAGCCCTTGCCCCATGCACGAGGGAAGCTGGTGACTAAATCCCCAGGTTCCTCACTCTGTCTCTGAAGTGTCCTCCCGAGGGTCCCAGCTGTGAGCGGCTCCCGGAGGCCCACTGTGGTAAACTGCTGCTTAAAGCGCCCTGGGTGGCCTCCTGTCCTTCTCCTTCCCGCCTGTCCCCTGCCTCCTGTGTTTCCTGCCATCGAGGCCAGGGAGGCAAACTGCCCTCCACCCCAGGTGACCAGGTGACGAGTCAAGCACAGCGGTGAGCCCTGGGCACACAGCGTTCAAAGCCACGCGGAGCACGACACAGCCCCGGCCTCAGTCTAAGCTTGTCTTTCACAGTAACATTAAAAAATAATAGCTGTGATTTATCTATTTACTTTTTAACCATTCGTTTCGTGTTTGAAAAGTAATTGTAAATCTCCATCAGGGCTTTTCCACAAATGGGACCCTGGGGTCTTCTTCGTGCTCACTTTTTCTAAATGAGAATTAATAGACACTTAAAGTCGTCTTCTGGGTATTTTGGTTTTGTTTTTACAGAATCAGATCATCTCCTGCAGGGAGCTGGTCCCAGATGAGCCAGGGGCTGCAGGAAGCTCTGAGGCCGTGGGTGTGCGGTGGGGGCCCCACAGGGCAGGACAGGGGAGCGCGGTGGAGCACGCTTCATGCGGGGCTCAGGTCCAGCTGGAACCAGGAGCACAGTGTGACTGAGCTGTCGTGTGCACCAGCCCAGGCAGCAAAGGGAAGGGAGGGAGAACGTTGGATGGGGGAACTCGCCAGGCTTCCTGCAGGTCAGGAGCAGGGCTTTACGTGACACTCCTGAGTCACGGGGAAGCCCCTTCTGCCGTGGCTGTCCACAGCTCTAGGACAACAGAAGCCTTGCTACGGATCACGCCTTCTCGGATCCAAACTAATGAGGGCAGGACCGGGGTGGAGGTGGGGTGTATTCACAGACTGGCTTGTGTTCTCCGAGGTCTGAAAGGCAGAGGAGCAGGTCAGGGAGCTTGGAGACCACTGTTGTCAGCTCCTGCCTCTCCACTAGCACAGGTTGGTGGGAGTCTGTCTGTCTCCAGGTCATGAGTTCCATTAGGAGGGGATTATGTGTCCTGCATTTAGAAGATCTGTTACCCACCATAGTGCCAGGTATGCAGTAGGAGCTCAATTCATGTTGAGCAGAAGGTATTCAGAAGCATCATGAAGTCCTGCATCTCCCTGAGAGCTAATCAAGATCAGAGAAAGGGAAAAGATGGTTTTCTGAAGTCATTTCAGATGAGTCCATCAACCCCTGACCCACAGGGAGTGACCCTGCAGGTGACATCCTGAGCTTGGAACCTCCTGTTGACCCCACCACAGGAAGGCAGCTGCTGCAGGTTGACCAGAGCTGTGACAGACCGTGACAGGTCGCATCTTGCTCAGCTTGTGTGAGCGGCCGCCCCTCCCCGGGGTCTGGGAGTCCACTCTCAGGAACTCACTCTGTTAAACTTAACGCTGCCATCTTCTCCCGAGGCACAGGGAAGCCGAGTGTCCTCTGTGGGCTGAATGCTGGTGGCCCCGACTCGCGTAGCCGGAATCCTAACCCCACGGTGATGGCAGGGCCTTGGGGGTGGTTATCATGAGGTGGAGCCCTCATCAACGGGGTTAGGATCCTATAAAAGACATGGCAGAGAGGGGCTTTGTCCCATCCCATGGGAGGACAGAGCTAGAGGCCACCATCTATGGACAGAGCCTGAGGCCCATGGTGTTTAGTTCCAGTGGCCCAAACAGCCTAATGTACCTTCTGTCACCGAGCTTCTGACGGGGAGCCCCAGGGGTGGCCAACTTAGTGACACAAGGACTTTTCCTAAAGGAGAGTGGGAACACGGGCCCGGGACACGGGGCTGGGAAAAGTGCTCATGGAGCCAGAGGAACAGGAGCCATGCCGTCCTCCCTCTCCACTGAGCCTCTGTCCCCTGCCTGCGTCCTGGGTCCAATCCTCTGCCTGCCTTGCCCCCTGTGCCACTGAGGACCAGGCTCAACCTCCCATGCCTCCACGTCCTCATCTGCACAGGGGGCTGAAGGCAGGGGCAGCGTCTATCGCGGAGGGCCGTCTGGGATTCAGTGAATTAGTTATCATAAAGGGGATGTGGCTGGCACCCTGTAAGAGCCAGAAGGAGGAGGCGGTTTTGCCAGGTGGAACGAGTTCAGGCAAAAATACATTTTGTGACAATCAATTAATGACATAAAATATGCGTCACACCCTGGAGTAGATAACCGATGCTCCTGGGGCTCCAGACAGAAGGAGCACATCTCGAAATGTACTTCCCACACTGGCGCTGGGCCCTGGCCTGAGCGGTTCACCTCTCGTTCTAATTTATTGATCTATTTATCTGTTTCTTAATGCTGAGGATTGACCGCAGGGCTCCTCGCATGCTAGGCAAGCGTCCAACTGATGAGCTACAGTTCCCGCTCGCTCTTGTTCTAAGTTAGGTTGGGTCTTGGCTTTGCCACAGAGCCTGGGAAAGGTCAATCAATCTCACCAAAATTATTTTAAAAATTTAAAAAGAGAGAGGAAAAAGAAAAAAATCATAATCCAGCCTTAACTCACTTGGTTCCTAGGAAGACTGGAGCATCTAGAGACAGAGTGAGTTTGAAGTGGGTGTTCCGTGGGGTGGGCTTATCCACCACGCAGACTCAGCTCACAGGCAGCCTGGCTTCTCAGCCACACGGGTCTGAGGGATGTCACTTTTGAATCATGATCTGGGACCTGAGGTTGACCAAAGGGTGATTTCTCGTTTGTGAAGCCATTTGTAAAAGGAATGCAAACTACACTGCATTCGATTATGTGTTGGAAAAAGGATTAGGACTTAAGAACAGTCACCAGGCCAATAGAAATCGGAGCTGCCCAGGGCCATCTGGGGTGAAGTGGGGGGATGACCACTGAACTCGCCAGCTTTCAGGACTAGGACTCTGACTTCCAGGAAGCCTTGATTTCCATTTGTGGGTCAGTGGCCCCACAAAATGTGGCTCTTCCTTGATTTTAGGAAGGGAGCATGAAGTCCACAGCAGGCCAATCAGTCGTCCTGTGCCTTGGACACGATGACTGGTTCAAATGGCAGAAGCTAATCTAAGCAAAAGGGCTCTCAGGAAATTTGGGACAAAGGCACGGAGTGAAGTAGAGGTGGCTATCCTAGAAGGGACCTAGAAGGTAGCAGACCCGAAAAGGATTAGCACACACACACCTAAGAGATCAGTGATGAGAAAATGTTAGAAAATAGTGTGGGACTCAAATCATATTCATACCCTTTGGATCAAGTTGTGCCTAAAGACTGCCCTTGGTCTGAACTCTTGGATTACATAATCCAATAAATTTACTCTCTCAGATAGGGCTCAGTCAAGAAAAGAGAAACTACAAAACGTATTTCAAAATACAGGAGATGCAGAAAAGAACTTGTTACTCAGTATATTAGTTCATTTTCTGTTGCTATGATAAAATACCTGAAGCTGGGTACATTTAAAAGAAAAGAAATTTACAGAGCTCACTGTTTTGGAGGCTGAAAGTCCAAACTGCTAGTCTCTGATTCTTGCAAGGACCCCTTAGCTGCATCACATCATGGCAGACAGATCACAGAGGGAGTACGTATGCGAGGAGGAACACCAGGCAAGTTAGAAAGCCAGAGTGTCAGGCTTGCTCTTTTTATAACCATGCTCTCACAAGAACCAACCCATTGTCCCATGAGAGCTGCCTTAATCCCTTCTGAGGGCAGTACCCAGTGAACTAGTGACCTATCCCGAGGCCTCACCCCTTAAAGCCCCCACCATCTCATAAGTACACTGTACCGGGGACCAAGTTTCCAACACATGGCCCTCTGGGGGTCACGTGTGTACCATACCCAAGCCACAGCCCACAGTGAGTGATCAGAATGAGCACGCAGAGGGAACGCCGAGGTTGGTAACTCTGAGGGCTGGTGGGAAATGGGAAGAGGGTGATTACCAGAACGTGGGACCTTGGAGGGTCACAAGGACTACACTGTCCCCTGGGGAAACTACAGAACACAGGGTCTGACCACTGAAGAGGAGGGTCTGGAGTTGGTGGGTGTCACACCTGCGAGGTGAGCCAGGGGTTGCAGAGGTGCCGTGGAGTGCCTGGCCAGGGGATAGAGAAGCTATCCTTGAGAAGCTCATGCAGGTGATGTGTTCCAGGGCCTCTGCCCTGGCACCTGGCCCAAGGCTGCAATGTGGCCTGGGGCTGCCATTCCGGCTCGCGGAGCAGAGGGGAGCTTAGAGATGAGAAATAAGAGCAGGCGCGATGGTCTAGCCACTCATTGAGCCTTCTGTGACACACACCCTATTGATCATGTTCGATTATCAGAAATACCAAAATTATAGCCTTGTCCCATTTTCCCTGGGCTACAATCTAGAAAAGACTCCTGGAGTCATAAAGAGCACCGTTTATCTCTGAAATCCTCTGTGGATTGCTAGGCCTTTCGTCTTCTCTCAGGTGTGAAGACCAACTGCAGAGGAGCCAGACCCAGTTCATCCCACACTTTCCACTCCCCTTCTGGATGAACTTTAGGGCATGGAGACTTGGGGGCCGGCGACAGGAGGGAAATGGGATGCTTCTTTTTGAAGTGGGGCTTCAGTGAAGATGTTTTGGGCCACAAGAAACAAGAAGCTGCCTCAGGTGGCTTGGATAATGAAAAATACATCCGGCCAAGTAACTGGAACACCAGAATTAGGTGTTCTGGTAGGCAGCTTCGGCCAGCTTCATCCTTCAGCCGCACTGGATCATGGAGAACACACGTTCTTCTCATTTAATTCTGTCTAGGTCCTTTAGGTCCCAGCCTGTCATGCCTACAAGCCTGCCTCGGCTCCAAGCATGACCCACAGTTAAGGTGGCCAGTCGACAACCATCTTTCCTTTGTGTCTCTCTTTTGGATTAAGGAACTCTATGTAGGTCACACGCCCACTGCAGAACCCCTCACGATCAAGGGGCCTGGGAACACTCTGATTGCCTCCGACCACCAGGACCCATCCCCAAGCTGGGGACCTGGTATGCACATGTATATAAATAAGTCCGGATCAATCCGAAAGACAGAACCACATCCTACGTGTTCTGCATATAAATGCGCTCAGGGACTTGTTTTGGGGACTGACCCTCTGCAGCTGTGGGGACTGGTTAGACCGTCTCTGTAGGGCTGTTGATGCAGCTTCAAGTCCATGGGGCAGGAAGTGGGGAAGGACAGATGGCCGCCAGGTGAAGACAGCCAGGACAGGCTGTGCCCCCACGAGGCTGGACAGGTCAGTTCTCACGGACTCCGACCTGCATGTCCTTGGGAGAGACTGGTGTCCTTTGTCATAGGATCCACAAGGCCTTGTCAATGCTCAAGGAAGATCAGGGGAAAGTGAAGCAGTGGTAGGCGTGGCCACTGCTCCCTGACCCTGAGGCTGGGACCCTGCCTGAGCCCCAGATTTCAGGAGAAGAGACCTCTGTGGCCCCAGGGGAAGCATCCAGGAAAGAAGATTCTGGATTTGAACCTTCGGCCCAGCCAACCGAAACATCACAATGCCACCACAGTGTTCCCGAGGAGCCAATCTTGAACAAAACGGGTGTGCGGTAAGCAAGCAAGAAGGGAAAACCAGACCCGGGAGGCAACCCAAGGAGTCTGTGTCGGGGGGGGGGGGGGGGGGGGGCCTTTTCCAGGGGCCTCATGCTGGAATGTGGTGTTAGGAGAGATTTGTGTACATAAAGCACACACGAAGGTGAGGTGTAACAGAACTGCCTAAATAGAACACTGCCCTCCCTGCTTCTTCCCCCCAAAGAATAACTGGCCCTCTGGGCCCATCGGGAGCCAGCCCCTGGCAGAAAACCCGAACAAAAAATAGACACCTGCCTTCAGCACTCGGTGGAGCCTGCCCTACCGTGAATCACCGCCGTACTGCCCACTTCCCTCCTTGGAATTCCCTCTCTCTGCTTCTCGTTCTTATTCTTACTACATATGTACCTACTGTGTGCTGGGCACAGTAGAAACTAGATGTGAAAGCAATAAACCTGTGTTGTCACTCCTCCCCTGCCCCTGTCCCCGTCTCCTTCCAGAAACCTTCTCAGATGTCATCCAGTGCCTCTGGCACGGTCTTACAGCCCAGCTCCCTGCTGCAAATGATTATCCACAAGTATGTGCGTACGCGGACGGACGTGTCATTTTTGTTTTCAATGAATGTTTTATTTTGATCGGTCCCATCTTCCCCCTGGAGCACATGAGGACTTGTGAAGGTCAGGTTTCTGCGTCCTCTGCTGCTCCTCGTGACCTGCGGTGTGCATCGTGGCTGTGCTCTGCCCGAGAAGGAGAAGTCCAGGCAGCATTTCCAAAGACAGCAAGCGGCCTTCCCACAGCGCCCTGGGGTGCAGACTGTGCTCTGCTCTCATGGGCTCCTCGGTTCCTCACCGCACTCTGAGGTCCCTGGCACTCCGCTGCTATCCCTCCTGTTATTGTCCCACTCAACCCATAGGAAATCGGGATTCTGGGTGGTTGAGAGAGTGAGGACACAGCTTCAGCACAGGCTGCCGCCTCCTGGGTCCTCTCAGCTCCAGGTTCCGCTGGCCTCGGGGGCTGTGGTGTGGGCAACTCCCTCACTGGGGCTTATTCTGTGCCCAGGGGCAGAGATTACTACTCTCCCTGTTTTTAATGACAAAACCAAGGTTTGAGGAGTTGCTGTAACTTGTAAGATGCAAAACTGGGGCCAAAATGCGCGTTTGGGCTGTGTAGGTCAACGGTGATCTGAAATGATGTGAGGAAACTTCTAGAATTCACTTCTCCACACATAGGACAGTGGGCCTTGGAGTGAAATCATCAGGGTGTGAATCAGCTCTGCGGCCTGAGACAGGACACTGCCTGAGCCTTTCCTCTTCCGTGCCACACAGCTTAACCAGACAGAAAGCTGGCCTAGGCCTCCTCAGCTTGCTGTGAGGATTAAATGAGAGGGAAAAAAGTGTGCACACGCGAGCTGTCCACAGTGTCTGGCAGGAGATGGGCATCCAATTAATGGGAGTGTTTATTCTCATAATAGCAATCGTTTTTATGATCAACCTTGTTCAGTCAGGCTGGCCAGCAGCTCCCCAGCAGAGCCGTCTCTGATACCATATTATATTGTTAGCACTGAAAGGCCTCAATTCTGGGGATCCGTGGATTCCCCCAGAAGCTTGTACCAGAACAGCCACTGCAGCTGCCCCAGAAAGCCTGTGCACACGCCCAGGCTGAACCCCAGGCCTCTCTGATGTCCTGTCATAGCCAGCCCCCTCAGCTGCTCAGCACATGTTCCATAATGGGAGTCATCAGCCGGGAGCCTCCTGCCCGTGCTGGGCTGTGGGTGCCGGCTGTGTGGCAATCGCGGTCCAGCCCATCAGCCCAGATAGGAAACAGCCATTGGCATGTGTGCAGCCCCCAGCGTGCCCTGGACAGAGTCGCCCGCTGGTTGCTTGTACAAACTCTGCTTTCACTCATCTCCCTGCAAGGAGCCAGTCAGTTCAAATGAATAATCACCGAGATCTGGCCTGGGCTCTTCTATGGGGATATTTGAAAGTGATGATCTTCTTTGCATTTAATAAAACTTCTTTATTAGGTTTCCCGTACTCAAGTTAATGGAAGGAGCAGATTTGCTATAAAGGGGCTGACCGTTTGGATATTGCAAACCTGAACTCAGCCAGCCCTTTGCAAACACATGCAAATGCCTCATGTGTTCAAGTGGCTGAGGAGTAAACTTGAACTGTGAGAGCTGTGTCAAATGAAAACAGTCCTGCACACTCCCAAGGGGTCCTCTGGGAGCCTGGGGTGTGGAAGCATGTGCCAGGCTTATGCTACATAGGGTGGGGGAGGGGCAATGGCAGCTTCCGGAACCTTGTGTCTTGGTGAAGGGGAGGTAGAAACAGGCAGGACAGAGAACTGAGGTTCGTCATCCTGATGCAATCATATTGCCTGGGCTTTTCCTAAGAAGAAGGGATTAGATGTAATTAGCAAGTGATTTCTCAGTTGAGCTCTGGAAAGCAGGTAAAATCATCTTTATGAGTCTCTGTTTTCTCCTTTTCCAAAATGGAGGTAAAAGTAGATCTGGTGTTGGAAGAAGCCAGTTTTCTTGGCTGGGATTAGACTTGTGGCTGGCACAGACAGAGACACCGTTATTGTCCCACCCTCTCTCAAGTGCCCATGAAGGTGTTTAGGGGGGAAAGAAATCCAGGTGTGGAGCGTGGTGAGGGGCCTTTGGAGAAGCCACAGCTTGGCATGAAACCAGTCCCGGGCTTGAGGCCATCGAGACCAACTTCCCATGACACCCCGGCCTTCTGCAAGGGAACAAAAAGGACAGGAGGAATCCGAAGATCACAGGGGCAGAAAGAGGAAGAGAAAGAAAGAGGGGGCGAGGAGAAGGCGGAACAGAGAGGAGGCGGCTGGGACAGCTGGCGAGAGGAGGAGGAGGCAGGGCCAGGAGGGGCAGGAAGATCCATAGGGCAGCTTCCTGAGCAGCAGGAAACTGGCCCTTTGGTCCAGCCCAGTCCCTGAGGGAGGGGAAGCAGGGACACGGGTTCTTGTGCAGCAGGTGAGGTGCCTGGGGCACAGGGAGATTTAAGAAACTTTCTGCCTGTCACTTACGTGACTTTTTCTGGGTAACAGAACACCGGCCCACGAAAACACCCCAGAACCCAGGGCTGGGTTGCTGTCTCCCAGAGCTGGGCATTGGATTAAGGAGTCACCATGGACTTTGGTTCCACAGTGTCTGTCCCAGGAGTCCAGGGTCTGGAGGAGATGCTCCATTCTGCCCGTTTCTTATCTTGGCTGCTTCTGTCTCCAGGCAAATCATTCCTGTTTCTGTATCTCAGGCCTTTGTGAGAATGTAGCTCCTGGCCTCTTCTCAGTCTCTTCTTGGGAGTTCTTTTTGATGGGTGAGAAAGAAGGTGGGGTAGGACATCCAGGAGGGGGGCAGGTGCTGCAGAGAGAGAATGAGGTTGGGGAACGCAGGGACACCATCAGTGCTTTGCCAGTGGCCTGGAGGACCAGTGACAGATACACTAGACAAGCAGCCCTAGGTGGGCTCAGGCAGGTTACCATAACAGGAATTAGATCAATAAACAGAGGATTTGCTCCCCTGTCCCTGAGCAGTGCCCATGTAGCACCACAGCGCCTCTCCTGGCCAGTCCATGAACTGCTCTAGGATGGATGGAGCCCCAGGTCTGGCCATGACCCCAAGCCCTGTGAGTCTCTCCCTGCAGAAGGAAACTGCTTAGGGGCCTTGATCCCCTTCCAGGACTATCTGTATTTCTCTCCCAGATGATACCCCACTGTGGCCCTCAGGAGGGACTCTTCTTAGTAAATTCACTCCAACACTCTTTCCTATTCTCCCCTTTCCTCCTCCTCTCGTATTTCAGGCTGCTGAAATGTACCTAAAAGGATTTGTTTCTTCTCCAGAGCCTTTATTAGTTCGCTCCTGCTGTCTGTGCAGCCGCCCCAGCCCTGTGTGAAACGGTAATAACTTCAGAAATAAACCTGAGGGGGAGAGGGGGAGGTCCTGTCATCTTCTGAAAAGGCAGATGGAAACTTCCCTGCCCAGGCACCTCCAACCTGCCATCCTGGGACGTTCTCAAAGTGGGCCTCGTCCTCCGCACACCACCTGCCCCCCCTCCCCAAGCATTGCATTCCGTTTGTTATTCTTTAAATTGCAGACCCCCTTAAGAGAGAAAAAGAAAGTTTGAAGTGGAGAACAAAGAAAGTTAAGGCCCTTTAAAGTACGGTTTATGGAGGCTTTTTCATGAACTTTACAAATGGAGTGAAAAAACAAGTGTGAAAGGATTTTTCAAGGAAGGAACATGCTTTTGCAATTTGCTGGAAGTTTTCCCTTGTGTTCCAGAAAAGCAGCCTCCCCATTACTCACCAGGGAGGCACGCAGGCCAGGGAGGAAGGGGGATCTGCGAATAAAAACAGGCCTTCCCCTGTCCATGTGTAAACGGCACTTAATAATCAAATTGAAAAAACACACAAATGAAATTAAAACGTTTTCCAAATGGGCTGCGGCCCTGAGGCCAGACTTTGTGGGGCCATGGCCGGGCAAATCTGTGTCTTTGCTCTAATTGAGCTCCAGGCAAAGTAGCTGATGAGATTCACACAAGGGCCCCTCCAGGCTGAGACCCCTTGCCTAGAATATCGCTCCCCTCCTGGTCTCCTCTCCAGTTTATAAACCCACTCAGACCTCTCCCATGCGGGACAGAAGCCCTGCTTGACCGGTACAGTTCTTGGCAACTCACCCACCCATTCACTCCTTCCTTCCCTCACGGAGTCCATCCACATACGAACTGGGCATGTTTTATCCGATCTTAAAGCAAAAAGCCGAAAACTTCTCTTGACCACACTTTCCCGTTGGCTGTCACCCCACATCTCTGTTCTCGGCTCAGTTGCCTGGACTCCCTGTTTCCAATTACTCCCGTCCTATTTTCTCCTATGCCCCATCTGATCTGGCTTTTGCCCGCCTTGCTCCACCACAACAGCATTGCCAAGGTCGAGGTCAGCGTGACTCCATGTGGATAAATCCAGGTCTGGCACCTCATCCTTAACTCACCAGTCACAGGGGACCAAGGGGGACACCTCATCCCAGAAACACTGGCTCCCAGGATGCCATTTCCAGGGTTCTGTCCTCTTCCACCCTGGCTGGTCCTTCGCGACCTGACCTCTTGCCTTGGGACTACTCTGCAGGGCTCACCCCCAGGTCATTCCTTTATGCTCATTCTTTCTGTGATCTCATCCAGTCTATGGCTTTGAAATCAGCTAATATGACCATGACTCCAAAATTTTTATGTCTTCCTTAGCTTCTCCCCCAAACTTCAGACTTGCAGACCCTACCGCCCGCCTAGGATGTTGAGTAGCTGCTCCAGCTTAACATGCTGAAACGGGGTCAAGTCCAAAGTGTTTACAATGGCTTCCAAGACCCTCCCCATGCTACCCTCCCCCAGCATGCTCACCTCCTCCAGCCACTCCCGCCTCCCGCTGTTCCTTTGGGACATCTGCACCTGCTGCTGCCTCACCTTGTAAGGTTTCTCCCCCAGATATCTACAAAGCTAAATTCAGAGGTCATTTTTAAAAATAAAACAGGATCCAATCAAAAGCATTTTACAGGTGAGCCTTCTTTAACTTCTTATATTAAAAAAGAAATGTTTTCAGAAAAATGAGAAATTATTCCCCATCTGATTCAAATGTATGATATGTCAAGATCATTGTACTGTCATGTGTAACTAATTAAAACAAATAAAAAATTTTAAAAAAAGAAATGTTGATTTATTTTTTAATAGACCATCCTATTGTCTTGTAAGTATTCCATACTCTGAAGTGCTTTGGTCATTCCTCCTTGGTGGGATATAGTTTGTCCCTCTACAAACACCACCTCTGCTCTCTAGAGAGCATTTCCATGCCTTCCTGTAGACTTACACTCTCTGCTGGGTCTTTGCTGTATGGAGAAACTCCCACTGAACCTGCAGGGTTGCTTCTCCTTCCTTACTATGCAGTCGCCTGAATTGTCATTGTCCCCCAGTGTCATCTCTTCTCACTCTATGCAAACTCCTGTATTTCCACATCTTCTTTTACTCCTCCTGTGTGAATAGCCCCAAACGCATAGCTCAAATTTTCTGCCATCATAATCTCCAATTGAATGTTAATTCATTCTTCTTCATGGTCTCTGTCTCTTTCTCTCCCCTCCACTCTCTAACTCTAGAACCACCCATGTGCCAGGCTTTGCAGAGGGAGTCAAGAACAAGACGAATATACTTCCTGCCCTCATGATGCTCGTGGTCTCTCAGGAACATGCACATAGGGTACCACAGGGCATGTGAGGAATCTGGACAACAGCTAAGAGGACCGAGGGGCCCCTGATTAGATCTGAGAAGAGTGGCCTTGGAGGTGATCACTTAGAATACAAAGTGGAAGACAGACTTCAGGGGAGCGAGGGGAGGCACACGCCCAGGTAGGAACCAGGTAAGGTAGGGCGCCAGCCCAGATGCAGTGGCCATCGCCTCCTAGGCATCTCCTGCATCCCCCCTCACTCCATCTTCTTTGTGGAGAGGGTGGGCTTTTCCTCCCCTCTTCCTCCTCCTCCCATTTCCTGTGGTGGTTCCCCTGAAGGCTAAGGGATTAGAACACTTCCATAATGTAGCTCTAAGAAGACATCTGAGGTCGGCTCAGGGACTGAACCTCTGCTGGCCTGTTGATGTCTATGCTTGGCGTGTTTTCCAAGACAAGACAATCTTAGAGCTAGCTTCTACCTCAATGTTTTATTCCTCCTCCTCGTCTGTGTGCAATATCTCAAGTTCCTCAGACACCCATCCAGAGGTTGCAGCTGGCAGACTGGGGTGGGAAGGGCAGGAAGAGGAAGACATAAGGTGCAGGGACTGGAAGGGCATGGGAGAGGTTCCAGGGAAGAGCTCCCCCGGCGTTTTGCTGACTGAGAGGTGACTCTGGGTTAGTCCAGTAACCTAGATGTTAATGGGACATGGGGAAGAGCCAAGTTATCTTAGGAGTCCACTCACATCTCCTTGACACTCTGGCAACTCAAATAGGGATGGACCATGGCACTTGAACTTTCTTTGAAGGCATGTAGAGGGGTCTACCTGTGTGCAGGACTTCCCTAGTTAAGGGAGGGACATGCAGTTACTCCTGGACCTTTCAGATGTGAGCAGAAGCCTGGATTCCTGTAGCTGGAGGACAAGAGGTTGTTTGTGAGCAAATGGAAGAGCAGACAGAAGCCGGGCGTGTGAGGTGGCGGCCACGAGTCAGCCCAGGCAGCCCAGGGATGCTGTCTCTTCCTGAGAGTTGGGGTCACAGGCAAGGAAAACACCAAGAACACACTCTAGGATATTCAGAAGGGGGGGACAAAGTCAGCAGGGAGGAGCAGGGACAAAGACAAGGGGGTGAGAGAGGGGATGGGGCTCCTCTACAATTATTGGCCTATGACAAGAGTGGCTCTTAGGAGAGCTCAGAAAATGCGTTTCAATTCTGGAGCTGAAAGGTCACTCCAACTCTTGAACTCCCTCTGCTCCCTCCGCCCTCCACTTTGGGCCCAGTAAGGCAGGCGGATGTAAGGCCAGCTGTGCGGAGCTGTCCACAGCACAGCAGGCAAGAGAGTAGCACAATCCAAGGGGCTGTGTTTCAGGTGTTGGACCATGGCGGTCACCTCCTCACTCATCCCAAGAAGGAAAGAGCCTGTGGCTGCCAGAAAGTGTGTCTAACGATAGATCACTATTGACTCTTTCCACTGACGCCAAGAGAAAAAGTCACAGTCGACATGATTAACAATATTCCTGAGTCCTCGTAGAGGTTGGCCCTGAAGAACCCAAAGAAGTCTTTGAAATGTTTGTTCTCGTGTCTTTATGGAGTTCTCAAGTGGCCCAGGCATAGGATCTGGAGAGAATGAACAAAGGAGGCTCCGCTCTTGCTAAAGGGTGGCCTAGTGAGCCGGGAAGACGTGACAGAAACAGCTGTGATTTCAGGGAGCGAGAAGGGTGGAGTGTGCAGAGGGCAGAGGAGGGCCAAGGAGGGTGTGGCTACCTCTCCTGGATTCGCTCAGTTTTGCTGGATGAACAGGAGTTCCTCAGAATGAGGGGTGGACGATGCCTCTGGGCCAGCTCTCCAGCCAGGAGGAAATTCTGATTTTTTTTTTTTTTTTAATGGGGAGAAAAAGAATCGAAAGCAGGGCCATGAACAGAACCTGTGTGTCAGCCTTCATAGCAGCCTACTCACAGTTGTCAGGAGACGCAAACCACCCAACTGTCCATCCACAAATGATAGGTCAATGCAACGTAGTGTGAGTAGACAACGGAGCACTCTTGAGCCTTAGAAGAAAATGAAGTTCTGGTCTATGCTAAATATGCCAAGTGAAATGAGCTGAATACGAAGGGACAAGTGCCATATTATTCCATTTATCTAGGGTACCTGTCTCATCAAATTCATCAAGACAGAAACTAGAATGGAGGCTGCCATGAGTCAGGCACAAGAGGGAGCTGGAGGTATTGTTTATGGGGTGCAAGGCTTCAGTTGAAGAAGAGGGAAAGTTCTGAAGACTGTGGCTGGTGGTGAGGGGGTGCGACAACGTGAATGCTCTTAGTGCTACCCAACTGCACATCCAGGATGGGTTGCAATGGCAAACTGAAGGTGAGAGTGTAGGAAGGGCTGAGCTTCAGGTTTGGGCACGAGACTAAGGAGGCCATGTGCTCTGGGTGGTGAGCAGTCTCCCACCCGAGGAGGCGGGGCTGACGTTGGGGGTCCTGGAGAACGAGAGAGGCATGGTGTTTAGGAAAGCTTCTGTGTTTAGCCACACAGAAGCAGGGCCAGATGGGTGGCCAGCTAGGAGGCTGCTGCCGTAGTGGCCATGTGACAATTTATGGGAGCTGGAGCTCACTGTGGAGACAAAGGGAGGCAAGGGCCTGAGACTAGAGTTGTGGAATGGAGGGAACCCTTGAAGGATGGTCAAGACTGAGGGTGTGTCTATGTCTTCTGATTTGGGTGACTAAGTGGACAGTGGGTCCAGCCACAAATGGAGTTCAGGAAGAAGAGTGTGTTTTGTGGGGAAGGGAAAAAAAATGACTTGAGATGTATTTACGTTTATTTATTTATTTTCTAATTTTTGGTGGTGTTGGGGATCAAGCCCAGGACCTTGCCCAGGCAGGATTAGCGCCCCACCCCTGAGCGACGCGTGCGTCCCTCATGGTTAACCCACCGGGCACTCACTATGCTCAGTGCCACGGGACTCTAGGAGGCTTTTGTTTGTGTCCGTATCCTTCACTTGGGTTGTTCCTGTTTCGAAGGTTAGATTCTCAGGCACAGGGATCTGGTGAATCCATTCATTCATTCAAGAGGCATTGAGGGAGAACATTCTCATTTCTGTGATACTTACTCTCCTTGACTCCATCTTACCCCATACCTAGAATAGGCAGTGCCCGTGGGCCGGGACCCCGGCTTTCTGCTGGGGTGCCATGGGTTTTGCATGGCCTCCCCCACCTGAAGAGATCAGGGAGCACAGCAGCCCTGGAGGTGGGGTGGGTGCTGAGGCTCTGAGAGGAGTGACAGGAAGCCCCACAAAAAAACGACAGGAAACGGGTGACAGCTATGTTCTTAGGATCATGGTCCTTGGATAGCCAGTAGATTCAAAGGTCCAAACCCATCCAGTGTGGATGCTGTTCACCGCCCAGGCCCACCTCAGGGAAGCCAATCTATACACATCAACAACCACAAAGTGACTTTTCTAAGTTGTCATTTGCTGAGAGAGAATCAAGTAATTTCCACTCAAAAAATGAGCAAGACTCTTTCTGTGTTTTCCTCCATTTCTTTCTTAACATGTTCCACTTTTTTCTTTTTGTGGTGACTCCTTTTTCTTTTAGATTTTCTCTCAAATTGCTTTGGTCCACATAGAGCAGGGTTTATGTTTGTTTCAGGGATTATTTCCATATGGCCAAACTCACCCTTTTTCATACATAGTCCTGTGTGTTTCAACAAACACATGCACATGTGTAGCCACCTTCCCATGGAGATTCAGGACCTTTTCATCTTGTGCACCTTCCCCATGCCCGTTTGGAGTCAATCTCCCGCCTTCGCCCCCAGCTCCTGGCATCCACTGATATATTTTCTATTTGTATATAGTTGTCTCCTCTTATCTGTGGGGGTTTCAATTCCAAGACTCCCTCAAATACTAATGGATATTCAAGTCCCATATATAAAATAGTCTAGTATTTGAATATAACCCATATGCCTCCCTTGTATCATGTAGATTATTTAATATAACATAAACACTGTGTAAACAGTTATATCTTGTCTTATTCAGGGAATGATGAGAAGAAAAAAAGTCTGTACGTGTTCAGTACAGATGCAATGTCTTTTCCCAAGTATTTCTGATCTGTGAGCGGTTGATTTGCAGCTGTAGAACCCCTAGATATGGGGGGCCACTAGATTGGCCTTTTCTAGTTTGTCACATAAATGGACGTATACAGTAGGCAGCTCTGGAATCTGCTTTCTCGCTTGTCCTAGGGCTTCTCACTGTCTGCACCGATGGACCTTGTGGGCCAAATCGTCCCTGTCATGGGGCCTGTCCAGTGCTTGTGGGCTGACCTCCACCACTGGATTCCAGCAGCACCTCCGTCTCCAACTGTGACAACAAAAGTGTCTTCAGACAAATGTTCTTGGGGACTGGATGGGGCTCCTGAAAACAGTCTGGAAGCTCTCATGACCAGCTTCGTCTCCTTCCCAGACCACTCGCTGTGGTGGTTTGCACACAGTCGGCACCGGCTGTAGCAGCGTGGGTCTAGACAACAGCACGGGGAGCTCAACTCCGCGATGCTAGGTGAGAGGTCAGTGTGCAAAATATGACAGTGAGCAAGCCCCAAAGATCTGAGTGACGTGGACCAAAAGCACAGCTCGAATGGGTTTCTTTGGTGTGAGGAGCGAGCCATATGAGAATGACAGGTTCCTTTTCCTCTGGAATCAATTCTTCAAGACAGACACTTCAAGAATAGTCAACTGCTCTCATCTCAAGCGGAAAAGGAAGTGTTGGCCAAAATATCTACTGTCCCTGAACTTCCCATAGAGTAGCACACTCAGCCACGCTCAGGTGTCAATCACTGAAGGTGCAGGACTTGGGGCCCATGAAGAATGGTGCCACTCACTTGCAGGCAGGCTGAGCGTCTGTCTCTCTCTCACCGTCTGATGTATAAAACAGGGCTGGTGACACTAACTGGACATTTAGCCCAGCTGTGGCGAACCACCAAGGAGTGAAGAAGGAAAGTGTGTTCCGCCTTCTGCAAGTGGAGCGGGCACCGAGTCTCGCCACTCCGGGGCTCCTGCTGTTTGCTGTCAGTTCAATTGTGCACATTCATTCTGTCTGTCCACCAACGGCCTGTGCCCACTTAAGTGTGTGACCACACATCTGCTGTGGGTGGGGAGCGGCCAGCCTTTCCCTTGAGGGGTAGGGGAAGGCTTTCCTTAGGGAAACATTCTCCAGGGTTCTGGAGAAGGGATGGGGAGCTAAAAATGCCCTGTATTTGGCCAGACAGTGCATCTGGGATCTGTGCAGACTGGACAGGGGCACTGACATTTCTATTTGGAACAAAAATGCTTTTAGGGAAGCCTGAGAGTCGTTCTTTTTATTTTCTTTTTGAGGAACACTGTTTATAATAATAACAATCACGTGACTTGCAAAGCTGCATTTATTGACTGACCAAGTAAATAAGAGAATAAATATAGTACACAGCTGGCTGGAGGCAAATCTGGAAAGCAGATAAAGCTGGTCATGCGTGCCTCCAGACTGTTTCCAGGAGCCCTTTTCTTGCTTTTTAATGAACTTGAACCTTGTGAAGTGACTCTGTGCTGGGTGAAAAGGATTCCCGAATGCTGAGGTCTTTGCCCTCCCATAGCTCACCATGTGTCCTGGGGCTGGATGACGATGGCTGGATCGCCCTGTGCTGAATGGATACGAGGGACAGACAGCCCACAAACTCCAACGTGTGTGTGCCTCTCTCATGTCATGAGGGCAAGACATTTCCAACTCTCAGATGCTGGATCCCGATCGAGTCATTCAACAAATACATGTGAGAGAGTTTCCCAGGCACTGGGTATAAAGCAACAGATAAAAATGATAAAACTCTCTGTCCTGGGGGTCTTGTAGTCTAGGGGAGAAAAGCCCACAGTACAGCTATGTAAGTAAGCAAGGTAGGGAGAAACCAAAGGTATCCAGGGAAACAGAGCACAGGGGGCCTGGGTTGCAATTTTCACTAAAGTACCTGGGGAAGAACTCCCATTTTTGAAAAAATATACCCCCAAGAGTTAAAAGGTCTGGTATTTCTAGAAAGAGCATTCCTGGACAGAGAAATCAGCAAGTTCAAGGGTCTTGTGGTAGAAGGATAGCTCTTGAGGAACTGCTGAGGCCAGATTAAATGTGGTGGAATAAACGAGGAGAGCAGTACTGGGGGGTGTTCGAGGAGGGCTCTGCAGGCTACCATGGGCACTTTGACTTTCGTTCTCTTTACAGCTCTTTGGTGTTGGAGGAATGACATGATGTGACATAGGTAGATAGCTGCTCTCCCTGGCTGCTAAATTGAGAACATACTATAGGGGTCAAAGCTGGATGAAGTTAGGATGCTCTTGAAGTAACTCAGGTGTGACAGGAGAGCGGCTTTGACCAGTGACCAGGGAAGGAGAGATGACGGGATTTCTCATGTTTTTTTTGTTGTTGTTGTTTATTTTTTTTTTTACGTAGAGCCATTGGGGTTGCTGACAGATTAGACTTCAGGTGGGGGGGGGGTGGGTGGGAGGCAAGAGTGAGAGAACCTACCAAGAACTTTCACCTGAGCACTGGAAAGAGAGGATTTCTGTGTACGGTGCTGGAGAAGACTGGGCAAGAAAAGGAGAAGGGAGGGCCAGGAGTTTCATTTGGGGACACATCAGGTTGTGGTGCCTATCGGAGATCCAAGTGCTCGTGCTGGGTGGGCGCTTGGCTGAGAGTCTGCGGTGCAGACAAGGTCTGAGCTGTGGCTTCTGTGGAGTCTGTGGAGCACAAGGGTGGCAGAAGCATGGGGGGATCTCAAGGGAGTGAGTGTGGACAGAGGAAAGATGGACTCCACAGACAAAATGTGCCCACAGGAGGAGACTGGCAAGGAGCAGTCAGGGATGTGCGGAGAAGCAGGAAGAGAAAGCATCTCAATGAGGAGGAGTGAGCCTGTGGTCCGTGTTGCTGGTATGTCCAGCAGGAGGAGATCTGAAACCTGACCATCGGGTTCAGCATCGCTGAGGTCACTGGGGACCTTGACAGGAGCAATCTGTGGAGTGGTGGGGACTAAAGCCCAGGGCAGACGGTTCCAGACAGAGGAGAAGAATGGGTGGCAGCGAACTCTGAGAGATGCGTCCCCTTGAAGGCAAGCAGAAGATGATGCCTGGAAAAGGAGGGTTGTGTTGGGACGCTGCAGAGTCCAGGGAGGAGGGGCATTAGGTGGTGCAGGGGTTGGACCTGTGGAGACGGGACTTGGCAGGGAGGTGCTGCAGACCATCGTTTGCAGGAGAAGGCAGCAGACTCACAGCATGACTTGTCTGGATAAAAAGAACACAGAGGAAACAAATGGAATAGACGAATAGAAGCAAATGGGTTAACTTAAATATCACAGGAGCAAAGATTGGAGAGGAACCGTGCATGGCTTCCAAAGTGGAGATTATTGATACTTGCTTTCCATTTCTAAACCTTCTGTAATGTTGCCTACTTAATAGTATCAAAACATTTTTTTAAAATGAGGTGAATTGACATTGGCTGCCTTATATCACGGGGAGAAAGTGTGTGTGGATGAAATGTATCATAGGTTCTCAAACGGATCTGATTGATTTGCACTTCTAGTCAGCAAACACTTATTGAGCACCTTCTGTGTACAGACACCTGGGATAAGGTGGTGAACAGGACAGGTGAGCTCCCAGCCCTCAGGATCAGACCTGGCTGTCTGAGGGCACATGGGAAGCCTCATGGGACTTGAAGGACCATGACCAGGAGAGCCAGGAGAACATTCACTCTCCAGAAAGAGCATTGCTTATCACCAACTGCTGTGCTGCTCGGATCTGCCCTTCAGGTAGAGGAAGCCTGGATCTAGAACCAGAGGGTCACCACTCCATCCCTCTCATGAGGACCATTCATTGCAATGACTGCCCTCTGGGCCTCCCCAAATCTATACTGTCCCTGAGACTCTAGGGCTGGCAGCCTTGGCTGTGAGTCCTGTGCTGGCGTCACCCACACTCCCAGCTACAATGCAGCTTTGTGTGCACATGGAAAATTCCTTTCCCAAGTCTGTACCCGGTGCCAGAGTTTGTGTTCTCAACACCAATGCTAAATTGCCTCCAGATGCCCCTGCTGTGCCACCTCTGGGGACTATCCTCCAGCACGCTCATCTTCAAACAAGGGCAGTCCTTGGGAAACCACATGGGATCCTGCGATGGCATATGGGTATGAGCATTTGTAGGTAGTCCCTGAACTCAAATCTAGGGGCCACTCACCAGGAGATGGCACTCTTTGATACTCAAAGGTGCTAAATGCCTTCAAAATAACTCCTTGTTCAAGTCTTTCTAGGAAAATAAGAAATAGTGCCAAGACAAGAATAAAATGCCATTTATGTAGATGGAGAAGCAGCGCGGTAGGGGAAGGATGTGGACTATGGAGCTACATGTGGACCCAGCTGGACGCCTTGATCTATTGTTTATTTGCAGTGTGAGCTCAGGCCAGCCTCAGAACCTCTGTGCACCTTTTCTCACCTGTAAATGAGGATAAGTCCTATGTTAGGGTGCTTTCCAGAGTAAAAGAATCAATTATAAAGCATGTGACATGCCCGAGGTGCTCAATCAACTCTCGTTCTAATTATTTCGTCTGCGCTTGGCAGAGATGGGTGGTGACATTGTGAGCACATGCTTGTGAGTGTGTGCATGTGTGTTGACCGTGAAATCCCAGCTTGAACCCATCTGGGATTCCTCTGAGTGTCTGGTAAAGGGTAGGTGGACTTCCAGGAATGGGTTTGTGCCATGTCACCCTTGTGTACTGCCGGAGAGGGATCGTTTGATTAGATGGACCAAGATGGGAAAAGGGGAGCCAGTCTCAAACATTCTCCTTTGTTTGGTTCCAGAGATGAGTGTCCAAGGAGGGTGTGGGAGACCAACCTAGCACGTGAGGTGACTTGAGTTAACTCCCCTGCTGGGCGATGTGGCATCAGGCACCCATGCTGCTAGACTGCCCCACTCTTCTAGGGTTAGAGTAACTGTCTTCGTGCATGTCTTGCTACAGCCCCATGGGTAGAGCTACGCTCACGGGTTCCTTTGTAATATAACCCCTTGCCCTGTTTAGGATAGAATCTTCCATGGAAGTGCCTTGTGTGTGTTCCCTTCTCTTATTGTGCCCTTGGGTTGAAAAACCAGCCTCTACCTCAGAGCAAAACCTGTCCAAGGAAGGGACATGACCTTTGTCCTTGGAAAGACCCATAGAGCACTCCTAGGCACATTCCCACCCTGCTAAGTCGTTATCTACAAATAACAGGAGAGATCTGTGGTGCCAGGTGTCCCTGACTCAGTCAGGCTAGGTGGGGACCCATAGCCATCTCCTAGCAGTCACCAATCAGCATGAGACAGGGAAATACCTGGGATGCCAGATGACCCTCCCAGTAGTTTATGGTGTTGGGAAACCATGTAGTTCAGCATGAACACCCCTCTTGGCTTAAACCAATCAGTTCAAATGAATACCCCTCTTGTAGTAACCAATCACCCTTACCCAACTTTTTCCCGCCAGTGAATGTGCTAATCATGTTTTAGAGTTGTTATTTGATTTTCCCGCGGTGTGTGATAATTGGCTAAGAGATGCTATGGTGTATGTGAAGTCCCTGCCTTCCCCAAAGAGTGTATAAAACTGCTGCAAACCCTGGGCTCGGGGCCTCTCAGCATCACCAGTTGCTGTGTGTGCGTGGAGGACCAAGCTAGCTCGCAATAAACACCTCTTTGCTGTTTACATTGATCTTGGAGGACCAAGCTAGCTTGCAATAAACACCTCTTTGCTGTTTACATTGATCTTGGTCTCTGGTGGTCTTTTGGGGGTCCCGAATTCGAGCATAACCAGTGTGGTCTATCCAGGTGTCAGTCAACCTGCTGACAGTGGACATCATGAAGATAGACTCAGCCCCCTGAAACCTGACCGCTTGCCTCATTTGAATAGCTTCTCCTCAATAAAAGGGGTCAGCCTACGTGGGCTCTCTGTCTCTCTCTCTTCCTGTGGACCCTTAAGGTCAGAGGAGCCATCACAACAACCTCAAAGAAAAAGGTATTCGTGTCTCTTGTGTGGTTATTTTGCGCATCCCAGTCAGCCCCGTTTACCTGGAGTGACCGCTGAGCCTTTTAGTCACCAGAACAGAAACCCGGCAGGAGGGCTGCAGGAAGAAGCCCTTTACCCAACACACGGAGGAAGAAGTTGAATAAATTGTTTTTATGAAGGGCTGTGTAGTAAAAGGAACCATGGAGTGGAAAAGGTAGCTCTCCACTCCTGCGAGGCCTGGGGAGGCTCCATCCCACGGAGGCTTCTGGGTTTTTCCTTGCCACATTGGCACATCAAGTGTTTTCTGCCTCGGGGAGGCACGGGACAGCCTCCTGGGCAGAGCGGCTTTCTCAGGAAGAAAAGCGTCCCATCTCCGTGACTTTGGATATCAATAGGTCGAGGGAGCTTTTCTTGAGCTCACAAGAGATACCCCCACGGATGCACAGATGCGGCCAGTGGGACTTTGAAGGGCACAAAGAGACCCGCTCATCAAGTAGGGGTGACGCCCAGGTGATCACTGACAATGTGCTCTGTGGGCTGCTTGGGCCTCTTTGTCCTCAAGTTCCTTCCTCACCCTGGCCCTGCTCTGTGCTCTAGGACTTGCAGGCTACTTCTGAGGCCTCTGCAGCACAGGGTTCATGGTCAGCTTCAGCCAACAAGAGGCCCTGGCAGGTGGGAGCTGGAGGAAGGGCAGAGTCAGGCTTCTGCTCTTGATCCCTCTTTGTCTTGGGTCCCTTCTCTAGTAGAGGCTCTGTCTCTCTGTGACTTCTGCTCCCACCAGACAGATCCATTATGGCTCCAGCTTGTGCCATGTCACCCTGGTCCCTGGGCTCTATGAGTCAGTGTCTTTTCTTTGCCCCTCCCGTCTTGAAGTAGCAGTGATAAAGCCATACATTGCTCGTCCCTGGATCGTCTCACCCCTATTTGGCTTCCTGTTTCCCCATCATCAGTATAACCAATTCCCTCTGTCGCAGAAACCGGAAGAGGTGCCTATTTTTTTTTTTTTAAGATTCTATGGCTATACCACTGTTTCCCCCACAGACGAGGGAGGACTGGATATTTGTGTGTGTGTGTGTGTGTGTGTGTGTGTGTGTGTGTGCATGTGTCCATGGAGGAAGGAGATGCTGTTACAAATTTGAGATGCTAAAAATGATTCCCACTTGAGTTATTCCATTCTTACTAATCCAAGTGTCTCCCAACCCTAACATCCCTAGGAAACAACAGGCTTATTCCAAAACCTCAACAAGATGATTCTCTGGTCTTTCCTCCCTCCGCCTAAGCTCATAAGAACTCTGACTCGTATGGTTTGCATCTCCCTGAGGTTAGGGCACTCGGTTCCACTTGGGATTGACTTCCTTCTTGTGGGTAGACTGTTACAGTAATGGCTCCCCACGGAGCCAGGCCCCTGCCTCTGTACTCCCCCCACTGCACCCACACTCTGGTGTGCTCCCCTTCTACACAGGATCTTGGATCTCGGATCTTGGCTGTACAAGTCACTTTTACTAATGGGATAGCAAATGTAACACAAGCAGACTTGAAAAAAACAGTCAGCTGAACATTGCCCTCTCCCTTGCTAGAGCCCAGCCACCATGGAAGAAGCTGGAGCTGGCCTCTGGAAATGCACGGTCCAGCTAAAAGCCAGCTTTGACTGCCAGAAAAGTGAGGAAGGACATCTTAGCCTACCTGACCCCGTCTGAGCTGCCGCCTGAGCAGCCCAAGGAAAGCCAGGTGAGAGGAGTAGAAGAACCACCCAGCTGAGCCCAAACAAAACTGTGGACCCTCAGACTAGTGAGTCAAGAAAGGGTGGCTGTGTTCAGCCTCCGGGCTTTGAGGGAGTTTACCACACAGCAAAGCGTAGCTCATGCAATCCTTTTTCTACGTTTTGTCCCTTTCTACCAACTTCCAGCCCTTTCCCTCTGTTAACCAGCTTTTCTGAAAGGCGGTGCCCTCTTCCCCTGGCAGGCACCAAAGCCAAGGGAAACCCACCCTGCACTCAGAGCTGGGTTCCCCCAGCACAGACCCAGGGGCCAGCCTTCACCTGCTTCCTCTCAAGGGTTAAACCCTGATTTCACTGCATGGAAGTTTCTTTCTTTCTTTTTCTCTTTTTTTTTTTTTTTTTTGGAAATAAAAATGTGGTTTTGCTTCCAAAAGATGTTCCAAACTCTCTGGCTCACCAAAGAGTAATCCCTCTGCTGGAAAACTCAGCCCTGCTGCTATTTTAGAATGGCACCAGGCCTCTGGCTTCTTGATTCAGCCAGGCTGCTGATGCTTCTTCATGGAAAACTGAAACAACTGCCTAAGATACAGAGCCTTGTTCCAACGGATATTTCAGAAAACAGAGGCTCACAGCCTTCCTCTCCTGTCTGGCCCCTTGCTACCAGCCCCTTGTCCCAGCCAAAACTGGGTCGGCTTCCTCTGGAGCCAATGAACTTCTAACCTGCTTAAGTGGAGGCCCATCTGCCGTCCCTAACCCTTGGCCTCCCCCACACACGTCCTAATTGTTCTCTGATGAGGCTGAGCCTGAGCCTATGTAACACTGCAAAAATGCGCGGCTGGCCGGCTCCGCAGGAGCGAGAGAGACAGCAATGAACAAACAGTGTGTCTGTTTGCTCAATGTCCCCTTCGGCAGATGACTCTGGAAGGCTTCCCGCTCTCCCAGGGAAGAGGTGCTTGCTGATCCAGCCAAGGGTCAGAAGGGATGGCGTTGGAGCGGCTTCCTCCAGCAAGAGCTGTTTTTCAGTCTGTCCCTTGGCAGAAACTCCTGCGGATTCTACGCGGAAAACTCTTCTCCTGGACCCAGGGAAGGGGACATTCTGGGGAAGGTGGCTTCCTGTGATAATTGCCTTATTCAGCACTGCTCTTCCCCAGAAGGGAGGGGGGTGCAGAGTTCACCGCTGATAAGCAGAGGTTCGGGTCCAGCCTCTGGAGACAACTCGTCTACAAGGAGAAAGGGACTGAATCCACAGGACCAGGGACCAGGCCAGAGGACTCCATGTCCACTGAGACCACCTCTCTGGAGATGCATCCAGAATCCAGGACTCCTAGGCCTCATCAAAGCTGGTGGAAGAAGGCTCACGAAGACAATCGAAGACTTGGCATGTCTCGCTCCTTCCCTTCCCCCCAGAAGTTCCGGAAGTACTCCCTCCTGCCCTTCCTTCCTCAGGGAGGCCATCCTATCCCATACCCAGCAAGATCAGTCCCTGTCATCTGTTCATCCGTCTTTCTCTCCCTTGGGCTTCCACTGGGTCCTGCACACTCTTCCATCTAGTAATGGACCCTGGCCCCCGACAGAGGAGGACAGGTCTCACGCACTTGGTCTCTGTAGCTACCAACCCAATGCATGAATCTAGTAGGCCCTAAGTAAAAGCTTACAGTTGTGGTTTGCCTATGAGGTCCCTCCACCCACCCAAAGCTTCTGTGTTAATGCAGGAATGTTCAGAGGCGAAATGACGATTGTGACAGCTGTAACCTGACCAGTCCTTCTAGTGTATCAGTTTGGATGGACTGACTTAATTCTAGGCAGGTGGGGAGTGGCTGGAGGAGGTGGGTCACTTGGGGAGTCCCCCCAAAGGGCTCATCTTCTCCCTGTTCCTCTCTGCTTCCTGGTAGCCATGAGCAGAGCTGTGCTCCTCCACTAAGCCCTTCTGCCTCACCCTGGGCCCAGAGCAATGGATTTGACCAACCACAGGCTAAACCATGAGCCAAAATAAACTATTCCTCCTCTAAGTTGTTCTTGTCAGGTGTTTTGATCTCAGCGGTGAAAAGCTGACAAAATCACTTACTACACAGATGAACAAATTCTTCTTCTTCAACTAACTCAGAGTAGGTGGCATGCCCCGGATCCCCTAGCAGGGCAGGGACTGAGCTGGGCTATGGATCCAGGTCTGTCCTCATCTAGAGCCTGTGCCAGTTCTACCCCACCTGCTCCCACACTCCACAGGCACACAGACCATAGAAGAGCCTGGACAGAATTAGAGAAGGTCAGAGGCGGGGAGGAGGTGATCTAAGACATCATGGAAACCCGTCCATGATTCTTCAAATGAGGAAACCAAGGCCAGAGAAATCCAATCATCTGGGCCTCCGTGCCCGCTCCGTCGAGGGCTCTTCCTGTCGGTGATCACATTCCATTTAGGTTAACCAAAGCCTCACACAGAAGACATATAGCTGCGCGAATGACTCGAAGGTAGGACATAAATACATACATAGCTGTGAATAAGCTGGACAGGCCTGCATAGGACAGAGGAGTCCCATCGGCTTTAGTAGAATCAGCAGAGGCTCCACACAGAGGGTGCTGTGGAGATGAGCCTGGGAAAAGGCTGGGTGATGAAGCGCCGAGGGGGGCACACAGCACAGGCAATGGCATGGCGGGGACAGGCTGCAGGAGGCACTGGGGCATGCTGGGAAGCAATGAGAGCAGGTAGGAATCACATATACCACTCACATATACTATATCACCTGATGTCTTAGAGGAGAGATGCTCTGACAAGTCCCTTTGAAGAAGTAAGCAAAGGGGACAGAGACTGGGAGTCTATCATAGTAGCAAGAGAAAAAGAAAAGCCAAGTGATTTGGAGTTGATGAGAGTCAGTTCCTGGCTGCCGGCAGGGGCAGGGGTGTCTAATGTGAAGGCCCTGGTCCACCAGAGGACGAGGAGGCAGAGGGCGGCAGGAGCAGGAGAGGGGGATCTAGGTGAGCAGGCCCTCCCTTTGGTTACAGGAGGAATTCCAAGGGAAAGACCAGGCGATGTTCAACTCTAGTCACTCAAAGTCGCATCCTGCAGAAAGCCCCTGCCAGACCACGATCCTGAGGAGGGATTTTCCACATTCTTCCTCCTCCTCCCTGCCTATGTGGAGATGAAACCCAAAGCACCCAGCTGGACGTGCTCCCATATACCACAGACCACAGCCGGTCCCCGAGGACACATGCACCAGGGACAGGAAGAGCAAAACCCGTCGAGGGGAAACTCAACCCTTTGCTACACCTGGGAATCTTCAAAAAGGGAGAAGGAAGTGGGCTGATCAATAGCTGTCCAGGAATTGGCAGAGCTGTCCTGCTTCTGGAATCTGAGAGAAAGTGCATTCACAAGTGGACCCAATGAAACCCAGAAAGCAGGTGCCTCAGTCTGGGAAGGTTGATGTGTACCACCCAGGGACCCCCAATCCCATGGGGTGCTGATGCTGGGTTGGGAGCCAGCAGGCCCACCAGGAGGTTTGCTCCTAGGAGACAAGGTGATCTCCAGGCACGCCTAAGGGGAGCTGAGGTCAGAGTGTGTGGAGGAGACGGAAAGCCCTCAGTGTTGCTGCTCAGTTGAGCCTGCGTCCCCAAGGCCTGTGCTGGAGGAGCAGCAGGCTGGGAGGTCAGGCATGATCCTGGCTGAAAATAGACTCTGCCCCAAGACAGTAGCTGGCACACATCCAAGGACCTTCCTGGGCCCATAGAACCCAGGCCCAGGTGCTACACGTGGAGGACTCCTTGTTCCCTGCAGCCAGTGCCTCGCTGTCAGAGGTGCTGAGACTTTATCCCAAAGGCCCCGGGTTATCTGAAAGGTTTAAAATATCAGCTCAAAGATAAACTGGCTTGGACATTTAACTTACCCTCCCTTCCCACTAACTAGTGGGTGAGGCTCAGAAGAGGAAGACCAGATGAGTTCTAAGCAAAATAATGTGACTCTGTTTTCCCTTCGTGTGCCATAGGCGGTTAGAGTTCTGTTTGTGTCCCTGGCGGCACGGAGTCCTTGGGGCACTAGGGCCAGCTGTAAGCTGAACTCTTACACCCAGGGAGGGGCCCCATGAGCCCATGAGGAAAGCCCTGGCTGCTCCCCACAGGGGCCTCTGCAGGTGGACCTCGCTGGCAGAGGTCACCCCTGCTCCCGGGTGCTGCAGAGTCGGTGGAGAAGGGCCTGAGCCAAGGGGGGCTGTCTGTGGGGGCTGGGGCTGGGGGTTGGCCAGGGCTGCAAAGAGAAGCCAGAGCATTGCCTAGGAGGTCTGGGAGTGGTTCCCCAGGGAGCCTGGGGGCGGGGAGGCAGATGCCACAGGGCTGCTGGATGGCCAGGAGGGTGTGGAGGCAGGTTCCCCCCCATGGAGCTCCCCTGGGAGCCCCCCTCTCCTGGAAGCCCATCCTGCTCTGTAACCCTGTGGCTTGGAGCAGAGGCAGCAGCTTTGCTCTGGTCGCTACTGCCCCCTCCTGGGAGATGCTGGACAGGCAGGTCCTTCTGCTCTGGAGTGGTTTGCCTCCAAGCTGGGGCTGGGGGCTTGTGGCCCGGCTGCTGGCCCTTGCCTTGGGGTGACTCTGTGTCTCCTATGCAGCCCCTCCCTTGAATCTCCATTAAGATCGCTTCAGTCCATCCTCCCTCTTCGGGCCACATCTCCTGTGTCTTCTCCAGGCCATCTGCTGTCTTGGTTACACAGAGAGCTTGGTGACCAGCTGTGCCACAGAGGACTCAGGTGAGGGCCCTGGCCCTGGCCAGTCACTCAACTTCACTAAATCTCAGGTGTTTTTACTGGTGAAATAGATACTGCACCCCCTTTATCTATGGAAAATATATTTCAAGAACCCCAATGAAGCCAAAACGAGGCACGATACTGAACCCCATGTATATATGCACACAAACACATACACACATGTATATACACCATGTTTTTTTCCTGTACACACATACCTCTTTATAAATTATGCACAATAAGAGCTTAATGCCAATAACCAATACCTAATAATAAAATAGAACGATGATAATAACACACTGTAAAAATAGTTTTGTGATTTCTCTCTCTCAAAATTGCTTCTTGCACTTTCCCCTTCTTGGCTAGAGGAAGCGCTTGCTTGTCAGCTTCTCCTGGCCATATCTGAACTGCCAGCATCCTGCTTTTGCAGTTTGAGGCCATTGTTAAGCAAAATGAGGGAAACTGTTGGCACACCAGCGCTACCGGGTTGTGACAGTGGATCTGATCACTGAGGTGGCTGAGTGGCTGGACGGTGGGCAGCATATGCAGTGGGCAAAGGTGTGGCCATGTCCTGGGTAGGATGAGGGGACATGCAGGGTTTCAATATGCTCTCAGAACAGCAAGCAATTTAAGACTTACAAGTGCTTATTTCTGGAAGTTTCCATGAATATTTTGAGATTGATACAGGTAGCTAAAATCGGAGGAGAGCAAAGCCAGTACCCCAGGAGACCACAGTAGCACCTCGCAGGCCTGGGTGAGGGTGTGTTCAGCCTTGGCACACTGTTCACCTGGCACAAAGTGACTCCATACGGGTCAGACACTTGTTCTCCTCCCTCCCTCTCTGGCCTCGCTTAATTCTCTACCCAACTCTGTCCGTGGAAGGTCAGATTTGGAATTTCCCCCAGTTTTTGAGCCTGTCACCACTGGGCGGCTGGGCTTCCCGGTACCTCTGTGCACCATTTTCTACACACGGGGTGTGGGGTAAAGCCCTGGCCCCGTGGGGCTCCTCAAGATTAGGTCGCACTTCTCAGCTTCCTGAAGCCTCCTTCCCTCTCTGCCCACTTCTCCTTAAGACCCCATGGCTGCACAGCCCCCTGCTTTTCTGGCCTCAGACCTTCTCCCTGCCCTGAGGCTGCCTCCCAGCCCCACCCTGGCCCTGAGCCTCCGAGGGCCAGACTCCCAGTAGCCGCTTTGCCCTTCCTCCCAGCCCCGCCTCAGACGGTGATGGCTCTGCCCCAAGCAGAGCTCTCCTCACTTCTTTCTGTTTGGCCCTGGAGCATGCCCAAAGGCTCAGGTGTCGAAGCCTTTGTCCCCAATGCAGAAACGTTCAGAGAGGGAGCTTTTGGGAGGTGATTGGACCACAGGGCTATAACCTGGTCCCTGGATTCTTCTCTTAATGGGCTCAGAATGAATGGACTGCTGGGAGATGCTGGGAACTGTGGGAGGTGGGGTCTCATTGGAGGAAGTACCTCACCTGGAGGGGGGGTATCCTGGAACCATCTACCATGTCTCCAGCCCCTTCTTCCTCCTCTCCCTCCCTCTGTTTCCCCGCTGCCATGCAGTGAGCAGCTCTGTTCCACCATGATGCTCTGCCTTGCCACAGGCCAAAAGCAGTGGAATAATCAGCCAAGCCTGAACTAAAATCTCTGAAACTGGGAGTCAGAATGGGGCTTTTCTCCCTTAAGTTGATTTTCTCGGGTATTTTGTCACAACCATGAAAAACGGACTAACACATTCTCCCTGGGCTTCCTGGAAACACTCCTAAGTGCTCTAAGGAGCATCTGCCATAGACATGCTGGGACTCACCAAGTTGCTGAATATAAGGAACAGCAGCCATTGAACTGCTTAATCATGTCTGCTTGCAGCTCTGTGTTCACAGCCAACCCTGCCCCCTCCCCTTGCTCGCTCCTCTTGATCCATCAGTGCACCCTCAAGGGTCCCTCTCGATTGTCTTCTCTTTTTAGTCCAAACTTACCTGTGATCCCTTCTGTCCCCTGGGCTCCCCAGTCTGTTTCCAGCATAGACTCCTGTCCCCACCATGTATGCTTGCTATGTAAGCATTGGCCATCTTTCAGCAGATCCAACTCCACAGACCCTAAACCAACCTCCTTAGAGGTCTTTCTCCCTCTAAGGAGCATCTGCCATAGACATGCTGGAACTCACCAATTTGCTGGCCATAAGGCAGCAGCCATTGAACTACTTAGTCATGTCTGCTTGCAGCTGATAAGGAGCTGTACGGGGCACTAGCCATAGGCATGCTTAGCAATAACTGGTTACAATTGATGGGGAGCCCAGCTCCCTGAACATGCACAAAGAACATGCCCAGTTGCAATTACATCACCTCACTGGACATAACCAATGGACACTGACTCTCACTGGGTGTAACCAATCACCAACGTACACCACCAACCTGGAACCCTGGTGCCTAAAGAAGAGGACACAGGAGATGAGCATGGTCAGCTCACAGGTTGATGCCATGCACCAGGTGATCATCCACCTGGAGTAGGTGGTAATGGCGGGGGATAGGTTTCATCAGGGATGCAACCAAGTGAAACCCAGGCCTCTGTGTTGGCCTGTGGCTGCTCTTAGCTCTGGCTTTAGTGTTGGCCTTTGGAAGGCCAAGTATTCAAATTCCTGCGTCAATGGCATGCTGATACACCTAAACCTGTACATCATCAATAATCACGCAACCATGCAGGCTGCCAACACAACGGCATCGTGAACTTCACTCACCAACTTCACCACTTTTTCTACTTGAGTCCCTTGTCTTTTCTGGGGGTCCAGTGAAGGATACCATATTGCCTATTGCATTTAGACTTTTTTGACTTTTAACTCCATTCTTTAGTCACCTCAGTATATGATGATTTTATAATGCCATCTTCTAGAGAGAGACTAGAAAGTTATTTCAATCTACCCCCGAACGTGGGTGATCAAAATTTATTTTTTATTATTGACAGTTTGTTTTTTTTCTTTGAGCTTCACAATCACTTTTGGCTACCAGCCTGTGTTTAGATTGTTGTCAACTTTGGGGAAACGTTAATGAACTGTCTTTCACAAATGATCTGTAAACACACGGTACGTGAACAATCGTGTGCTCTGCATTCGCAACTACATGCTTGATGGGAGAAGTCTTGCCTCCTGACGAGGCCCGAGTCTCCACTTAGGGTTTTGAGTATCTGATAACGGGGATGGTTTTCCACAGACTATCTTCTGGTTTCCTGCATCTTAAACCTCTTCCTCTACTAGCCACATGTCTTTGGCACCGGGCATTAAAGGACTGTGTACATTCCCCCCAAACTCTGCAACATCTCCCTCAGTCAGCACGTGGTGGGTAGCATTCGGGAAGCCAATTCCGACATCTGGACACCCAGCAAGGACTAAACGACACAGGGATTTAGGGCCCTCTTAAAACAGTATGAATGGAAAATTAAGAATAAAAGTAAATATTGAGCCTGGGCCTTGGGGACCCTCTGAGGGAACCCTCTGAGAGGGAAGTGACTGCAAACCACCAAATGCAGCTCCCAGAGCCCCACGGTCATGTGTGCCAACTCATCCTCCTTCCTCCCCAAGGCTCATGTCATTCCACGGGCACCAAAATGAGAAGGTGGGAAAACGCATCATAGCTACGTAATAACAATCTTCTAGATTTTGCCATGTCTGTTTTATTTGTCGCCTTCTACAATTTATAATTTGTTGAGGTTTTTTTCTCATGGTGTACTAGGGATGGAACTCAGGGGCACTCAACCACGTCCCCAGCCCTATTTTGTATTTTATTTAGAGACAGGGTCTCACTGAGTTGCTTAGAGCCTCGCTTTTGCGGAGGCTGGCTTTGAACTCACAATCCTCCTGCCTAAGCCTCTCAAGCCACTGGGATTACAGGTGTGCACCACTGCACCCTGTTCCATATTTACTTTTATTCTTAATTTTCTGTTCATAGTTTGTATTGTTTTAAGAGGGCCCCAAATTGCAGAAGCTTCAGGCCTCAAGCAAAGTGTTTCTGCCCTTGCCTGAGAGAGTTTGCTTCCCAGACGTCCGTGACAAGCTGCCCAAAGATGATCATTGGGAAGAAGGAAGATGTAGGGCTCAAGAGACAATGAAATTACTAAGTAAATGTTAATTAATGACAATAATCATTCCTTCCCGCACTGGGTATACGAGCTGAACAGGAACCGGGGTTTCCCTGGCCCCTTGTGCTTGGCCTTTGTATCCCAGCTCCATCAGGCGCCATCCCCAGGTACCCCAGCTGGAGAACCAGCAGCCCCGGTGAATGCCTACAGAGTGAAGGCACAGGCAGCAACCGAGGGCTGGGCCAGGAGCTCTTGCCTTCCGTCTGTTGCTTCACGAGCGCCTCGTGGGTGTTCCATGGAGTCACTCCCCTGCCTCAGTGAGCACAGGACAGTCTTCAGATGACTGGGTTGCCTGCGATGTCTGGGCCCCTGTCCACAAGCTGATACCCCTGCCTTGCCCCTTGGCCTACCCCAGAAGTGGCCTCTGGAGAGCTCCTTGCCTCTGCCCGAGGACCGTCCCTGGCTGTGGCAGTGCCTTGCAAGTGCCCAGAGGTCAGCCCCAGAAGCAAACCTCAACCTGTGAGGGACAGTGTCCTCCTACCCCTGTGGGCCATCTCAGGGGCATCCCACAGCCCTCAGAGGGTTCCCAAGGCCCAGGATCCCTTCCTCACTGAGCGATTCCTGGTGTCCAAGGACAAAATTACAACAGTTAATTATAAACCCCTTGGACGGCTCTGCCTGGTGAGTCTGGAAACAGGCCACACGTGGGTCCATGAAATAAGTGCCCGGATGGGCTGAGCCGCGGAGACCGTGGCCTGGACAGAGAAAGACTTTGTCTTTCTCTACTGAAGCGTTTCTGGAGAAGTAGATCCACGTTTCCAAAGTCACTGTCCTCGTGAAGTGGGGGCAGGGACAACAGAGAAGCAACCCACTGTCTGGCCGCAGGTCACATTCTCTAGAGGAGGGAACTTCGTTGTCCTGCAAGTGGCAGCAAGTCTTTTTGGGAGTGTGGGCTGTGGCTTTTTTGACTTCCCCGGGTCAGATAACAACCTGGTTTGGGTTTGACTTCTAGTGTGTGTGACTCCATCCTGATTTCTAGCCCACTCTGTGGGGCCCCATCAGGAACTTAGTCCAGATCAGCAGCTTCCTGAGATTTTTGTTTACACTGAGGTGACCCCCCACCCCCGCCACCTGTCATGTTTTGATGGCATCTAGATCCCGTCCCGGGGTCAGCTCAGACGAAGGGCATCGCTGCACTTGCCACCACCTGTCGTCACTGCTACACCTGATACAGCAGGTGCGGGGTGTCGGCAGAATCTGTTTGACCCCAGGAGAGGATTCTGGGAGACAGAGATTTGAAAGAAAGAAATTTCTGGAAAGTATGAGATTTGATAGAACGACCTTCCTCCTAAACGTTTCAGGATGCTTCTGACTTCCAAACTGGGGAACTGAAAAAGAAAAGTCTCAAAAGCAGACACTTGGTGGACAGAGTCAAAGAGAGGGGAGTGTTAAAATATAAAAATAAAAATAAAAAAAGGCATCTTGGTTACAAGAAGTTTCACTGGAGTGACTAAGGTAAGTCCCCCACCCCCTACCCACGCATTACACATGGCCCTTGGGCAGAGAGACTGGCAGCAAGGCCTAGGCTGAGTTCCAGCTTCCAGGGAGCCCAGGAAACCTGCTTCTGCTCCCTCTGTGAATTCTGAGTATTTGCAAACAACCAGGACCACTCATCTCTCTCCTCTGGCTCATCACACACAGGCAGAACTACTGGCAGGCGGCCTCCAAGAAGGGAGACTGCAAAGGTCTTCAGGTTGCCTGGTTTGCATCTTGCTCATCCAGGAAGACAAAAGCTACTGCCAATCCTCTCCAAGGCCCTGGGTGCCAGTTCCACTGGCCAATAGCAAACCATCCCCAGGGGACCCCTAACCTTGGCAGGAGGAGCTCAGCCAGGTAGGTGCTTCTCAGATTGTCAATGTCCCTGCATTTCACAAGAGACTGCAGACTCCAAAGCAGAGCAGTGAGAGAGAATCCTGGAAGCGGAACAGTTTATAGACAGATCCAGGGAGCGAGGAAGGGAGGGTCCAGCCCAAAGCTGCTTGTCTGGTGAGAGGGAGGTAAAAGCATGCAGAGCTTTCCAGAGAGGACCGAGGGCTGCAGATGGTAAAGCCATCAAGGAGAGTCAGCGCCAGGATCTGCACAATAGGTGCCCTTGTGTGCTCCTGGGGGACTTCTGTGTTTGTATGTTTGCAATCTCTGTCCCCCCTACGACCCCAAGCTGGGGTCTGCTAAGAAATATAACCTGGCTCCCAACAGCATTCTTCCAACTCCACTTGAAAGTTTGAAAAACCCCTGGATAGGAAAATAACCTCAGGGAGCCAAGTCTTCCTGCACTTGGCGAGGCCCTGGAACCAAAGCTCATATACGTGCACTTGGCTTTGAAAGGCCTACAGTATTCCTATCTGAGTCATCTGAAAACAAAAAGAGACCTAAACAAACAAACTTAATTGTGTGCAGAATCTTGTCCAGGTTTCCTGCCCGGCTCCCCCTCTGCTCTCACTAGCAGGAGCCAATATACGCAGCTTCCACCGCTTGGCATCCAGAACAAGCAAGGATATTAAAAACAGTCCCTCCTCCCTCCTCCCTTCGTGGTGGGCCCCATGAGCCAAGTCTTCGACTTCTCTGAGCAGCCTTTGAACCTCTTCCCTTCAGTCCTGATGGACAGCTGCCTGCATACCAGGCTGCCCACGGATGACCACAACCCTGAGTGACAGCCGCGATTAATGGACACTGAGATGAAATTCAAGCAGATCTGTTCAAGGTCTTGGGATATTGTTTTTACCATTAATCAACAAAACTGGCTTGCAAACCAGGCCTCCAACCCCAATTCATTCAGCACAGACCCAGTCACCACCCTCCTCCGTACCCTACCAGCTGCCTTCTTCCCCCAGCTCCTGTTATTTATTTCACCATTTGGGCAGGCAGTCCATGGCCAGAGGGAGCTCACACATCTGTCCAGCCTCCTTTCTGGTAATATCACCTCACTTTTCTTGGGTCACCAACTCTCCAAATTTTAGCCCATGTACTTTGGTTGGAGTCTGGCTGATCCACCCTGTTTCAGAAGTGTGGGATCAAGGCCTAGTCAACTTGGAGATGTCAAGATTAGTGTAGGGATAGATGCTAAATCCTAGTTAGGGTCTTGAAGTGTAAGCCTGGGCCTTTGGCAAAGTCTCTTGGGAAAGGAGCACACATTTGCTCTAAGGCTGTTCAGCGATCAGAAGTGAGTCTGAAGCTGCTGGCAGTGACATTGACACCATGTGGGGAGAGTTTGTCTAACCAGTAGAAAATCAGAGCTGGGAGGGAAGAATTAGAACTTGCACAATCATAGAATCACTATGATCCAGCCATGACGAAAGACTGATCTATCCTGGACTTTTTATAACACAAACAAAATTCCCGTTTTCTTAAGCTGCTTTTAGTTGCTTTTATTGTACTTTACAATCTTACAACTGAGCAAATTTTAGCACACACACACACACACACACACACACCTCTTAAAATGATGCGTACTTACATTTTTGCATCTTCCAAGTGAGCTATTACTTTTTTTCTTTTTTTAACTTCTGGGGATGATTTTCTCAAAAGGAAATTTTTCTTTCTTTTTTTTTTCCTCTTTCTTTCTTAAAATATCAGTTTCAGTTAAATGCTACCTGGAAGCCCTAAAGATCATCTACTTTAGCTCTGACTCCTATAAGGAAAAATTGTCCCTGTCCCTTACAGTGTGGTGATACAAAGAACAAAGATCAGGTAGTCGTTATGGAGAAAGTTCTGTGCGCTCCTTGGCTTATTTTGATGATCAGTTCCAGGGGGATTCTGTGAGGGCCAGGGGACATCTACGTGCCAAGATCAGTCTAGGTCCAAAGCATACTCTGAGCAATTTCAGCAACAACAAATTCCTGCCAAACAAAACCAAAGTCACAAATGACATACAGACATTTGGGGGAAATTGAAACTATGGAGTCAATGTTTTTTATTTCTTGTTCCATGTGCCATGAGAAGGTGGAGATTTGGCCTATTTTCTCCTCCTGAAAGCTCAGTAGAGAAGGAACTGAGGATAGCACCTTCACTCCAGTTCTCGGGTAAAGAGGGCGTGCAGGGGTGGGGAGGAGCCCGAAGAATAGAGTATATCATTGAAGGATGAACAAGTTTGAAAATCGTTAGTTTTTTTTTTTTTTTTTTTAAGAGCTAGCAGAGTTTCATCAAAACTTGATCCAAATGCCACCTCCTCCAGGAAGACTTCCCTCATGCTTCCATTAGAAACTTTCATTCCCTCCTCTTGCTCGGGCACAACATCTGATATTTAGATGGAGCTGTGTATCTAAGACAGGGAACATTTTTTTAAAAAAAATATTTTTTAGTTTTAGGTGGACACAATGTCTTTATTTATTTATGTATTTAATTTTTATGTGGTGTTGAGGATCGAACCCAGGGCCCCCGCGCATGCCAGGCAAGTGTGCTACCGCTTGAGCCACATTCCCAGCCCAGGGAACATTTTTACTGATAAAAGAGATCTTGGGGAACACATTGGAATTGGGAGATAAGATCTCAAAGGAAGTGATCCAGTCACATAAGATGATTCCTACTCTTCTAAGTTTGGGAGTCAAATTTTACTGACAGGAGTAGAAAAAATTGGGGGTGGGATTCTGGGGATTGAACCTCGTGCACTCAACCACGGAACCACACCCCAGCCGTTTTTTATATTTTATTTAGAGATAGGTTCTGGCCGAGTTATTTAGGGCCTCACTAAATTGCTGAGGCTGTCTTTGAACTCTTAATCCTCCTGCCTCAGCCTCCGGAGCCACTGGGATGACAGGTGTGTGCCACCACACCTGTGGAGAAGAAATATTTTGACGTGGGGAATTAGGAGAGCTGTGCTTCTTTGCATAACAGAGGAAAGGAGCTAGTGAGGCTGGGAAGAGTGGGTTGTAGGAACAGAAGATCCTCCTGGAGGTGGGCAGCTGAGGAGCTTAGAAGAGAAGAAACAGCTGGTGGGTGTGGAAGCCCACCAACATCACTGTAGTTTGGGTGCGTTCTGCATTGGAAACTTAATCCCAATGTAACAGTGTTGGGAGGGGGACCTAATCAGGGGTGACTAGGTCAGGAGGACTTTGTCCTCAAGAATGGATCTTGCGATTATCCTGGGAGTGCATTACTGTAAAAATAGGCTACTATGTGCAAATTGGGCCTTCTCTTGCCCTCCCACATGGAATCTTCTTGCCCTATCACTTCTGCCATGGATGATACAGCATTGAAGCCCTTGCCCCATGCTTTTGATTCTCCTGCCTCCAGAATCATGAGGGAAATAAATCTCTGCTCTTCATAGATTACCCAGCCTCATGCATTCTGTTACAGTAGCAAAAAGCAAACTAACGCACCCACGGATGTGATGGGTACCCAGTGCACCTTTATGTTTCTGTAGCAAAGCTTCCAGTGGAGTTTACATTGCTCACAAGCACTGTTGTCTATGTGGAGCTCTGAAGGAGCTGGATTTCTGTGCCAGTGGCAAAAGGTGAGAAAACACAGACAGATACAAATCTGAAGTTCAAGTTGACTTCTGGGTTCCCATGACCTACATGCCTCTCCTAGTGGATGAGAAAGCACCTGGGGGCAAGAGGTCATTTTCACTTATTTTAAAACTTCCCATACACCTGGTGCAATGTCTGGCACATAGAGACACCCAGAACCTCTACCATGGATAAGTGAATTAATGAATTAACCTCTGCAGCGGATAGATGAATCAATGTCATGGCTTGCCAGAAAACATCTACAGTAAGAATTGTGCTTGAGAGACAATAAGATTGTCCAGTGACTTAACTCCTGGGGCTCAGCATATAGTGTCCACTGTTAACCTAAATACAGACAGAGAGATTCTCCAAAGATAATGCATTTATTTAATCAGGAATGAGCATCAGAAGGCAGAAGACTCGTGCCATGGTACATAATGGGCATATTTGGGGAGGCAAAGGAAGACCGGAGTTTTTTTAAAGTAAAATGAGGGATGTTGCATGGTGGTTTTGAAACAACTGTCCTTGGTTACAAGGATAGATAACAAGGGTGTGGTGAGTCCAAGGTTGGCCAACCATAGTTACGGGGTGGACGTCCTCACTGAGAACATGTCCTCATTTATTTTTTTTGTTTGTAAGATTGTGATGGTCTTTGTGCAAGGTTATGGTAGCAATCCCGCCAGGTACTGGTTACCTTGATGAGTCCTGCTTCCCTGAATGCTGACGTATAACACCAGAGAAGCATGCAGAAGCAATCACAGAGTAGAAAGTAAGAAGCTTTATTAAAGGATAGTAAAACAGACTTCTCCAGGTGGAGAAGGGGACCCAAAAGCCAGAATCCACGGGATGAGGAAGTCCCATCCTTTTTACACATGGAAAGTTTTCTTTGTCCTTTTACATTTCTCTCCTTTGTCTTGTTCACTTGCCTTCCTGCAGCACAGTAATGGGGAGATGTGGGTGGGCTGGCCAGCAGGTGGGAAACTGGTGAGCTGGAGGGGCAGGGAGGAGTGACCGGCAGGAAGCCCCCCCCCTCCCAGGGGCAGTTTCCAATATCCCTGGACTCTAGATCCGATTTACCTAACTACACTAACTACGGTCTTTAAATCTGGCTTCAGTAGTTCTTGTTATTGGACTTGGGTACCTGAAATCTCCTCCTTCACACTCTCTGGCTTTACCTCTTTATTTTTGTTAGAATCTGACACAAGTGACTCCATTTAGATCCTGACAACTCATTCACGGACAGCACTAATGAATCCAGAGATCTCCTGCCCATTCCTTAAAAATTCAACGTCCGTGTCTCCTTTCCGGGGCCCAGCTGGCAAGATCGCTGCCTTGTCAATGTTGCTCCTGTTTCCTGGGACACAGATCGTAACATTAGCCAGGGTGTGATTGTACTTCTGTAGACACGAACCCACCCTTCTCCTCTCCTTGATGGTAGGAAACAATAACACAGCACCACACACACAACACATATTGGTGCAATCAACTGTGCTGTCATCATATCATCAGTGAGCACATACATCCAAAGGAAAAGTAGGCCCTTGTTGCTAGAATGCCAATAGAGCTGGATTTTATTTTGCTCTGTTCATAATGATAGGAAGCTGAGCCGCGCCCTTGATAGTCTTCTCCTACAGTGGCCTTGGGCTGCCTGGATGCCTTGGCCTTAGCAAGCAGATGTGAACTGTGGGACTCACACCCTGGCAGTGTTATGCTCGAATTCGGGACCCCTAAAAGACCACCAGAGACCAAGATCGATGTAAGCAGCAAAGAGGTGTTTATTGCGAGCTAGAAGGCAGGGACCCCACATACATCATAGCATCTCTTAGCAAATCATCACACACAGTGGGAAAATCAAATAACAACTCTAAAACATGATTAGCACATTCACTGGCAGGAACAAGTTGGGTAGGGGTGATTGATTACTACAAGAGAGGGATTCGTTTGAACTGATTGGCTTAAGCCAAGAGGTGTGTTCATGCTGAACTACATGGTTTCCCAACACGTTATCAACCACCATAAACTACTGGGAGGGTCATCTGGCATCCCAGGTATTTCCCTGTCTCATGCTGATTGGTGGCTGCTAGGGGGTTGCTATGGATCTCCACCTAGCCTGACTGAGTCAGGGACACCTGGGGCAGCAGATCTCTCCTATTATTTGTAGATAAACCACTTAGCAGGGTGGGAATGTGCCTAGGAGTGCTCTGTGGGTCTTTCCAAGGACAAAGGTCATGTTCCTTCTTTGGACAGGCTTTGCTCTGAGGTAGAGGCTGGTTTTTTACAGTCAGTGTAGACAGGTAAATCGAGTCAGGTGGGATCAAGGAGGCCAATTTTGAGTGAGTCTGGGAAGTTGGAGACTGTCCCCTGAGGGATTGAATGTTAATTCCTTCAGAGCCCTTTCTTCACCCTTATCAAGAACCTGCCCCTGCTCTAACCTGTTGCCAAAGTAACCTGTCCCAGGAATTGTCCCTCCCTACAGGGAGCTCTAAGGTTGTTAATGTGTCCTGGGCTGCACCATCCTGCCCTTCCCCCTTCAGCCCACCTGGTTCCCACCTGTTGGCCACCCCACCCAGCATTTCCTGGGCCTCCTCACGTCTGCTGGAAGGAGAGAGATAAGGGGAAGAGAGCAGGAGAACAAGGAAGCCTAGGACACATAAAAAGTGCAGAACACCTGGCGTCTCGGGATCCCAGGATACCAGCTATGGCCCCCTCCTCCCTCCTGGGAGAAGTCTGTTCCCCCTTTTTAAATAAACCCTGCTTTATGTGCTCGCCTCGGCGGCCTGCTTCTCTAGTGTTCAAACTCCAACATGTGGGGAAGCAGGACTCATCACCGGTAACAATTCTATTTTATCAATTCTGTTTTATTGGTTAGGAAACCAAGGTTTAGAGACACTGAGAAAATATCCCAGCTCAAACATCTATCTAAATGTGTAGCTGGATTTAAACCTCTATCTGTTTTCTTCCAGGCTCTTGTCCCTTGCTAGTGTCCCTTGGCTTTCCTTCCTCCAAAGAAGCTTCCATTCAAGGCCAAAGCAAGGGCCTGCCCAGGAGCACTGGAGGACCCCCCATCTGAACAGAACAGACCGGATGGCGCTGCCGCCTGCCGAGAGCGGGGAGACTCTTCCCCCAAACTCCCGACCCCAGGTTCTCCAACCTGGCTGCACATTTGCATCTTCAGGGTTTTTTAAAAAAGTCTTAATGCCTAGGCCACACTCCAAACCAAATAAAGCAGAATCTCCGAGGGCCAGCCTCAGTACTTTTAAAACTCCCCTGTTAATTCTAACAAGCAGCCAAGCTTGGGAACCGGTGTCTTAAACCCCCTGAAATAGGAGGGATGGGGGTTGGAGAAAGCAGAGCTATTGGACTAGAGAAGTCTCCTGGAGCCCTGGTGACGGCCTCCAAGGGTGTGAGCTAGGGGCCTCCTGAGGAAGAGGGACCAGGATTGACAGTATAATTGCCTCTGTCAACAGGCGTGGTGTGCAGTGCAAGGCTATTATTTCCTGCGCTGGAGGAGAGCATGATGGGTGGGTTCACAGCTGCACAGCTGCAGTCACACCAAGGCTAAATCTGTGTCTGTGTCCCAGGTAATGGGAGGGACACAGAAGAGGCAGAGATCACTCTTTCCAGCTGAGCCCAGGAGAGGGGACACTGGCGCTGCCTTCGAGGAATGGGCCAGGAGATCTCTGTATTCATCAGTGCTGCCCAGAAATGGGCCAGCATCCCACGTGTCAGCTTGAAAGACTCCAGCCCCATAACCTGAGGCCTTGTTGCGAAAGTAAAAGTATGCAATAAATAGGCACAAGTACCGGAGGAGCTTACCATATAACCGGTTGAGAAAGAGCACTGCACCCATATCTCAGGACATGCTTGAGAATGGAATGTAACCCTGTGGGTTTTCCAAGAACGTATAGTGAAAAGCAAGTTTACCCTAATGCTGGATTCAAAAGAACCAATGAGATACCTGTTAGTGTGCTAGGCGGGAAACAGCTCCCCTCTCCCTATAAAAGAACTGTACCCCAAAGCCCGGTGTGCCAGTTCACCAAAGCTTCGGCTGAGGTTTTGCTGTGCACCCGCAGGCGCCTGTGTATTAATAAACTTGCCTCTTGCTTTTGCAGCCAGTGTGACGCGTAGTTCTCTTTTGGACGGGGGATTTGATAGTTCTCTTTTGGACGGGGGATTTGAGGGTCTTTCAAGCTCAAGCTGCTGGAACAGGACACCACACACCACGTGGTCCCATGGGTTTCTTGCAGTTCCAGAGGCTGAAAAATCCAAGATCAAGGTGGCACTGATGAGCTTTCCCAATCAGGGCTCTCTTTCTGGCTTGCAGAGGGACACCTTTATGCTGTGTCCTCATATTTCAGAGACAGAGAGATTAAGAGCTCTGATCTCTTCCTCTTTTGGGGGGTGAGGGGCAGTACCAGAGATTGAACCCAGGGCTGCTTAACCACTGAGCCACACGTTTAACCACTAAGCCACATCCCCGGCCCTTTTTATAGTTCATTTTGAACCAGTTCTCACTGAGTTGCTTAGAGCCTCACTAAATTGCTGAGGGCTGGCTTTGAACTTGCAATCCTCCTGCCTTGGCCTCCCGAGACATTAGGATTACAAGCGTGTGCCACTGTGCCCACTTTCTTCCTCTTCTTATAAGAACACTAATCTCATCGTGGACACTCCACCTCCATGACTTTTTCTAAACATCATGGCCTCCCAAAGGACCCACCTCCAAATACCATCACACTGGGGACAAGAGCCTCAATGTAGGAATTTTGGATGGCACAGGCATTCAGCCCATAGCACCAGGGTACAGGCTGTCACCTGACACTAGAGGGCAAGCAGAAAAGCTGATCAATATAGGGAGCTGGGAGGATGCAGAGGGGACTCTTAACTCTGACATAAAGACAAGGTACACAGTTCTGCTGTCATGTATGACTAAAATAAAAATAAATAAATAAATCGAATGGTAAAAAAAAAAAAGACAAGTTACACAGTGGGAAAATAACAGCCCCTAAAATCCCAAGAATTGGTCTCTCCAGATATTGGGTACCTAATTGTGTTGCTATCACAAAATACCTGAGACTGAGTACTTTATAAGTAAAAGAGACTTTTTTCCCTGGTACCAGGGACTGAACCCAGGGTGCTCTACCACTGAGCTACATCCCTTGCCCTATTTATTTATTTGTTTGTTTTTGAGACAGGATCATGCTAAGTTGCCCAGGTGGGTCTCCAATTTGTGATCTTCTTGCCTCAGGCTCCTGAGTAACCGGGATTACAGGTGTGCGCCACCTTGCCTAAAAAGTGGGTTATTTTAGCTCACAGATTTGGAGGCTATAAAGTCCAAGCTCAGTGGCTCCATCTGAAAAGGCCAGATGTGAATGAGGTTACCTGATGGAAGCACATTCAAGAGCAGCAAGTGTCCTGGGTAGGAGAAGCTGAGATGACCTTGATTAATCACAGCTGGATCTCTCCATGAGACCTAACACACCCCCTTGAGAAGGTCTTTCATCCCTGGGGAGGGTGTCCCCAGGGTCTCATGACCTCCCACTGGGCACCTCTCAGAGGTCCTACCCCCTCTCAGTACTGCTATCCTGGGGATCAAGCTTGCAGCACATGAACCTCTGGGGAGCAGACAACACCCAAACCCTAGCGCCAAGCCTGGGAGCACCAGCCTGCGGGTAGAGGCTGAGCGGCTCCAGGTGTGAGCACAGGAGGTCATCATAAGGAGCGTTCCTCTGTTCCTAGGGATTCCAAGTGAAGATGCAGAACCTTGGATCTACCTAAACTTCCTGAACTGGAATCTGTGTTATGAACAGAAGCCCTGATGATTCCTAGGCCCACTGAAGCTTGAAAGATTCTGCATCGAGTCTCCTCTAGCCTGGGGTGACCATGACATGCCCTAGAACCCAGAGTCCGCTTGCATATGGAGCCAAGTCAGTCCTCATTTTGGAATTATAGCCAGCAGAAGTGGTCAGCAGGGCCATGCTAGAGGACATGAAATGCATGGAGCAGGAATCCAGGTCAAGGGCAGGGAGTCTGATGGGGAACTCCTTCTTCCATAGGATTTTGCCCTGGACTATGATCTTGTCCTTTGGCCTCCTAGAAGACAGAGCCAGTGCTCTTCCAAAGCCCAGGTATTTTGTCTCCAGATCCTCCTGGTGGACACTGCATCCTCCTGACCCAGGCCAAGTCTCAGTCATCATGTTTTCTCTGGAGTTAGGATCAAAGAAGACCAGGCCCTCAGACCTCCTGCCACGGCTGCTCTCCCAATCTCCTGTGAACAAAGACAGGACGAGGAGACACAGGTCTCTCAAAAACAAATAATGATTTCCACTTGTGGTGCTGCATAAATATGGATTAAGGAAGGAAGCCGATCTCTAAATCACTAGGGCACAGTTCTCCTCTGCCGCAGAGCACTCTCCATTTGCATAAAAACAGAGCACTTAACTTCTCAGTCTGAATTTCAATTGCTTCTTGCTGTTGGGGCTCCTGTCCCCCGGGTAAGCTGGCATTAGATCTAAGAGGCCTGCACAGATATCTTCCCAAAGCAGCAGTGCGCTGGCCTCCAGCGTGGTGTTCCAACTCTGTCCTACACCTGGCAGACTCTCCAGCTTCAACAATTTAGCAGCCCACCACGACAGTACTTGTCCTGTGCCAGGACTGAGCTGGGTGCTCCACGTGCAGGGCCTTGTTTAGTACCTACAGCAGCCCTGGGAACTGGCTTCTATACCACCCAGTGAGCAGACGGGAAACTGAGGTTCAAGGAAGTTCAATGTATTGGTCAAATTCCTCCAACCAGTGGATGAGCCAAGACTCAAGCCCCTGTGGGACTCTAAACCCACGTTCCCAGCCATTGTGCTGTGCAACCTACAGGAAAGAGGACCAGCCAGTGCAGGGAGACACCCATCCTAGTGCTTGGAGACCCTGCACATTTAAAGTAGTCTGGGTTTGGGATTGTCAGCTCTGTGTCTTGATGAGAATTCGACAATTTGCTCACTCTACTTTCATTTTCCAAATGAGTCTCGACAAAGCTTTAAGTCATGGTGATTTTAAAAACAAGTGTCACTGGGCACAGTGGTGCATGCCCTAATCCCAGCAGCTTGGGACGCAGAGGCAGGAGGATCGCAAGTTCAAAGCCAGCTATTTAGCCAGGTGCTAAGCAACTCAGTGAGACCCTGTCCTAATAAAATACAAAATAGGGCTGGGGAGGTGGCTCAGTGGTCAAGTGCCCCTGAGTTCAGTCCCCAGTACCAAAAAACAAAACAAAAAAATAGGTGTCAGTGTAGGATCAGGGTGTAGAGAGTTCAGTTGGAAGACGTATCCAGGGTTATTCATATATATATAGTGCTCAGGCCATGTTGATCTTCCCATTTCTCAAAGGAACCATGCTCCTTACCATCTCAGAGTTGTATATAATCTGCTTCCTCTGAACTCCGCCCCACCCCCTATTCTCTTTCAGTTAACTCTCAAGCATCCTTTAGCTCTTGACCTTTCAGGGCGCTCCCCTGGCTGTCCTGCTCTACTTACCCTGAATACAGTGTGCCGTCTGCTGTGTGACATGATGGTACACACACATTATGCACTTTTTACCATGTACTATAATATGCTATAGACTATAGGCTGTACACCATAAGTGCCATATATACACTAAACTACACACTCTGTAGACTGCATATTACGCACTATTACTGTATGCTGCATATTTTCTTCATAGCATACTTTTTTTTATCACTATTCCTTAGCATATGTCAGAGCATCTGCTTATTCGAGTATCTATCTTTCCCAATACAAAATTTCATAAGGTTGAAAATATATATAGATAGATACTGGTATCTCACCCCAAACCTATTAAGTCTGAATCTCCAGGGGAGAAGCCAGGAAATCTGTAGTTCTAAAATGAATTTCCAAAGAGATGCTTCTGATCAATTAGGTGGGGCACCTGTCTGCACATGACATACCTCTTCTGGTCAGATGTGAGATAGAGGGGAGGGGAGCAAAACAGGCTCAAGAAATGGTCCTAACCTTCAAGAAAGCTATATGCCAATTAGAAGGCAAGATGGATTCAAATCCCAAAGGGTGCCCCAATTCAATGATCAGCTGTATAGTCCTGATTATAGGGTAACCTTATTCAGAAAAGTGGTGTCATGGACTAGAAGAAATCAGAGAAGGCTACAGGAAAGATGGGGGACTTAAGATGAGTCTGTGGGATTTGGAGGTGGGAGGAAGAGGGAAGAAGAGTATTGCAGACAGGAAGAGCCCCAGGAAAGCAGAAGCTTGAGTGCAGAATTAGCTTGATATTCTTATGAAGCAGGGAAGTGGGTCAGCCAACCAGTCTGGGGGATATGGAGGGCCATATGCAGGAGGGACGTTCACCCAACCAGGCCTGTTTCTGGCAAAGTGGATTTCGCGTGGTGGTGCTAGGGAGCCATGGTAGGCTTTGTAGTGAGTGCTCATATGATAAGATGATGAGAGAGATGGAGACTGAGCAGGGTACCAGGAAAATCAGACAGACCTCTGCCCCTCTGCTCTTTGAAATTGTTTGACCACAGATGAGAGGTAACATCTCAGGATCCAGAACAGAGATTTCTGGGATGTCTTAAATCCGGGGGTCCCATAAAGCTTAAGAAAAGTGTCCTTTCTTTGCAGGATTTGTGAACCTTTGAGGGCTGTCTTCAAATGAAGTGTCCAGCTGAAAAGGAGGCATTTGGGGACTGGGGTGGTAAGGTTGTACACACCTAAATCCTAGTGGGAGAGGTGGGGAGGAAAGACAGAGTGAAAACACACACACACACACACACACACACACACACACACACAATGGAAAGGCTCCAGACAAGGCAGCGCGCAGTGGAATCTGCATGAGCTACCTTAAGCAATTCAAGGCTCTTGTACATTATTTTGACACCGAAGCAGGATTTTGACTGTGGTGAGAAAAAGCATCAAAAATGGGAGAATGATACTGAGAGAAGCCAGGGGCCTGGCCATCCTTCCCACCCGTTGCAGAGATCAGCAACGTCTTACTGTAGAAAGTGAGATGTTTGAGGAGATGGGCAAGATGCAGCCTTCAAAATCAAAGGTCCAATGAGTCACAATTCTTGGCTCAAGTGCTAGGACCCCAGATTCAGAGTGGTTCAAGTAGAGGGGAGATGGGCCAACTCAGCTGCTAGAGTAGCTCGGCATTCAGCTCAGCTAAACCCATCTCAAGATATGATCAGGCTCTGGTCAGCTCATAGTGTGCTGTCCTCTGTGGGGCCTCCTCTCCTGACACCTTTTTTTTTTTTTAGCCTGTAGAAAAGTTGATCTTTCTCTGCCCCAGCATGGTCCTTTAAAAGGAGAGAGGACCATGGTCCTTCTCTCAGGGCCCACTTTGGCCTTCCACCTCCCTTGGACCAAGCTCTGTGTCCAGCCTGGTGAATGCGGTTCTTGGGTGGGCCAGCTTGAATTGCACAGCCACACAGCAGGAAGGGGCTTGAATGTCAACCCATCGGGTTCCCAAAGTGTTGGGAGGAGGGAAGTTCTCCAAAAGGGAGAAAATGCAGGCAGAGAGAGAATCAATTACCATGACAGTCTTCAGAAGTTCAGAGTCCAGAACAGTCGTGGAACCTGAGGGATGGGTGTGGAAGATGTCCCCAGGGAAGTGTGATATGGGCTGAGCCTCAAAGAATAAAGAGAACTTGCTACCACTGGGAGAAGACAATGAGGTTCTAAGGCAGAGACAGGACGCAGAGACAGGACGGGGTGAAGACCGTCTCCACCAACCTGGCTCTCTCCAAATGTGAGTTTTCTCATTGCTCCTCTTTGTGTCTGCCTAGTGGATGTATTGATGCTAAACAGAGTAGGGTTGGGGTTTTGCCTGTAATTACAAATGCAGGAGAACCTACTTCTCTCAACCATGGCCTGAAAGAGAATCCATTTGTTACTGTCTAGTGGTGCTGGGTTCTGTGTCTGCGTTCAGGACACAGAGATAGCAAGCAAGAAGCAGGTTTATTATAAAAGCAATACACATAGACTTTTCCAGAGAGAAGGGGCCCCAGAGCTGAGAGTTCTGGCCTGTTCTTTTTACGGTCTCTGGAATTTCTTCCTTTCCTTATCTCCTCCCCGTCCCACACTCCTCACTATTATTGATTGGTGCCCCTCTGTCCACGCGTCTGTTGTAGTTTTTCTATTGGATCCCCCACTTTGGAGCTGGAATATAAAGTGTCCGTCTGATTGGGTCTCCTGCTTGTGTCCAGGAGTGCCTTTCTCAAACAGGAAGTTGACCTCATCAGAAGACCCTCTCTATGCTCCTTTGGCCTGGCCCTGCCTGACCTCCTCACTTGCCATCTTGCCTGGCTGCCGAAGCCCTTCTGTATCTCTTTCACATGTCCCTTTCCAGAACTTGCTGGAAAAGGTGGGATGGAAATCTGCCCCCATTTCCCAGTGAGCAGAGGACTCTACCTGGTGGATTCCTGGAAACCATTGGCCTTGGGGGAAGCACCCAATTCCAATGGGAGCAGAGTTCAGAGACTACCCAAGGTTCCTGTGTCCAGCACCTTGGATCCCATCCATATTCATCCTCCAGAAGGTCCTACTGATCTCAGTCACGCCCATTTCCCACTCACCTGGTTGGGGCCGTCAGAGGACTCTCTGTCCCAAGCTGTGGGGTTCCACAGTCCTGGGAAAGAAGAGTCTGCTGGTCTAGAAGTCACATGGACTCGAGCATTCATTGATCATTTATTGAGGCTCCATCTTGTGTAAGGCACAGTGCTAAGCCCAGAGGCTGCAGAGACAAGCAGACGCGGTCTTTGCTCTTAACGACCTTGACTTTCACAGGGGAGACAGATGAGCATAGCAGATTAAAAATGCTTTCTTCACTGCTGAGGATCCCACTCAATTCGAGTGGTTTGATCCTTCCTTGCCCCAGGCCTGTGTCCCACTGTGGACTGATAACAACAGCACGCATCCCTCCCTGACACGGTCCCAGGCTCAGGACTGGCCTATGACGCGCCCAATAGAGAACCTACATTGGAATTTTTCCAGCTGCAGCCTGGTTTTCTCTCCTGGTTTTTCATGGTGATTTGAAAGTGTGATCAATAGGTTCTTTTAATCAAAAGTTTGAATGGGTTATTGATAAAAACACGATTAGCATACGCAAAACAATGGTTCTTCAAAATGTTGACTTGGCATCTAGCCACCTGGGTCAACTCATTCATTCTAATAATTTGACAATAGATTTTCTTGGGGTTTCTCTGCAGATGATTGGGTTATCTGCAAATTAAAAACAGTTTTGTGTCTTCGTTTCCAATTGTTATGCTGTTTACTTATTTTCCTGTTCTTCTGTTGGCAAAAACATTGAATAGTTAATTGGGAATGGCATCTGTTAAGATTTGGATCTTAAATGTCATAAGCTAAAAGCCTGGTTGTCAGTCTGTGGTGCTACCCAGACTCAGTGGAGCCTTCAGGAGGCGGGGCCTGTGGAGAGAAGCTGGGTCACAGAGCGCAGGCCCTGGAGGAAGATGTGGCAACCCAGCCCCTCCCTCTCTCCCTCTTTGCTTCCCATGAGGCAGCAGCTCTTCTTCCCCACACACTCCCCACCATGATGCTCTGCATCTCCACAGGCCCAAATACCACCAAGCTGACCATGCACTGAAACATCTATGAACTTTTTATAAACGTTTGGTTTCATTTATAAACCAAAATATGCCTTTGCTTCTTATAAGTTGACTTTCTCTGGTCTTTTGTCCCAGGCATGAAAACCTGACTAGCACTTTGTGTTATTTCTGATTTTGTTGCAAAATTTCTAAAGCTGCCCAGAAGTTTCACAATTAACCTTATGCAGTCATTAAAAAAGGGAAAATCTTCAAAATGCATTATTGACTGAAGTTTATATGTATTGTTTATAACTTTTTATACCAATGATGGCATAGTGATAGTGTTTACACTTGACAATGTCTACACATATATTCTTGTATATACTTTAATATCTGTGAGAGGACACAATAGAACTGGGTGGCTGGAAAGGAGTGGTATTTACCTCTAAGTATTACTTAGCTATCTACTGCAGTTTTGATAAGTAATGGTTTGGGGATTTTATTTATTTGTTTTGTCCTGGAGATAGAACCCAAGGACTCTACCACTGAGCCACATCCCCAGCCCTTTTCATTTTTATTTTGAGACAGGGACTTGCTAAGTTGCTTAGGGCCTTTGCTAGAGGCTGGCCTTTGATCCTCCTGCCTCAGCCTCGAAAATCACTGAGCTTAGGCATGCACCACTGAGCCCAGCTAAGTAATGTTTTTAATGTTCTTCAGTTCAAAATATTTTCTGTTCCATTATATTTTTCTTTCTAACCCATCTGTTGTGTGAGGTGCCTTTTTTAAATTTCCAAACTGTCGGAAGTTTGACATTCAATTTAAGTGTGTTGTGGACAGAAAATGAGAACCTCATTTTATTTCTCTGAAAATATTGTGATGTAATATATGATCAATTTTAAATGTTACTTATATTTGAAAATAACATGTATTCTCCGCACATTTTTTACCAATTTAAAAGCTTTGAATGTTTTGTTTAAATTTAAATCTCAAATATTTTTCTCATCTTTTTATAATCATGTCCTTGGGAACATTTATGGTTTTCTTCTCTGAAAATAGATTTTTCCATTTTCCCTGGTAATTTGATCCATTTTGCTTTTTATATTATAAGGTGGTACTGGCAAGGTCATACAAGTTTATGACAGCTATATCTTCTTAGGAAGGTAATTTCTTTCAACTTTGTATACCACTCTTTTAATGTTGTTGTTGTCGTCCTATGCATTAGTCAACTTTTCATCACTAGAACAAAATACCTGAGACAATCAACTTATAAAGAGAAAATCACTACTTTGGCTCACAGTTTTGAAGGTTTCAGTTCATGACTGGTTGGCCCTATTACTTTAGGCCTGTAGCAAGTTAACACATCATGGCAGAAGTGTGTGGCAGAGCAAAACTGTTCGTCTCACAAACTGGAGAGCAAAGAGGAAGAAGAAAGAGCTTGGTCCCCCAACCCCTGTTAGGTTTTAGCTATGAGGTGTTCCTAGAAAAGCTCATGTGTTAGATAAAGCGGGAATGGTAAGAGGTGAAAGGATTAGCTTATGAGAGATATAACCTAAACAATGGATTATTCCATTTGATGGACTGAAAACCTGAATGGACTATTAGGTGGTAACTATTAACAGGAAGTAGATCACTGGGGGCAGGATTTACCTTGTCCCTGGCTCCTCTCTTTCTGTCTGACTCCTGGCTATCATGAGCTGAGCAGCCTTTCTCTGCCATATCCTTCTGCCATGATGTTCTGCCTCACTTCAGGCCCAGAGCAATGGAGCCAAATGACCATGGACTGAACTCTGAAATCATGAGCTAAAAATAAACATTTCCTCATCTAAGTTGTTGTCGTGTATCTTAATCACAAAAAGCTGACTAATACATTCCCCTTTAAGGACACTACCAAAGCCCTAAAGACCTTCCAGTAGGCTCCTCCCCTCCAAGGTTCCACCGTTCCAATACTGCCACCTAGGGACCAGTCCTTTAAACACTTCTCAGTAGGTTCCACCCCTCCAAGGTTCCACCATTCCAATACTGCCACCTAGGGACCAGTCTTTTAACAGCCTTTTGGGAGATGTTCAAGATCCAAACTGGTAGCATCTGACTTGAGTGTTACAATCCCAGCTTTCTTTCTGTTTGTGTTTGCAAGCCATACAATATGGCTGTTATAGTTTAGATTTGAGGTGCCCCCAAAAGCTCATGTGTGAGACAATATAAGAACACTAAGAGGAGAAATGATTGGGTTACGAGATCCTTAACCTAATCAGTGAATTAATTTCCTGATAGGATTAACTATGTGGTGGCTGAAGGCAGGTAGGGTGTGGATGGAGGAGGTGGACCACTGGGGACGTGCCTTTGGGAGTATATATTTGGTGAGCTGAGCTTAGTCTCTCTCTCTCTGCTTTCTGATCATCATGTGAGCACCTTCCCTCTACCACACTCTTCCATCATGATGTTCTGCCTCACCTTGACCCCAAAGAATAGAGCCCACTCTGTATGCACTGAGACTTCTGAAACTGTGAGCCCTCAGATAAACTTCCTTCTCTACAATCGTTCTGGTCAGATCTTTTAGTCACAGGAAAGAAAAAAACTGACTAAAACAATGGCTTTGTCAGTATGCCCAGATTTTAAAAAATTCAATGTCATAATTCCTATCTCTTCACCAAGGAATTTATTCCTTTTATGTTTATGTAATTTCTAATATATTTGAAGATCTTTTTCCTAGTATTATTTTGCTCTTTCTATTTGCTATTCTTTTTCTTTGCTTCTTTTTTTTCCTTCCATTTATTCTGCTGCATTGATAAAAATTTTCTATTTTCCTTCTTTTGCTCTCTTGGTGTGAAAGCCACAGATTCTATTTCTATCTTTTATTATTACTTGTAACTACAATTAAAAAAAAGACTGAAGTCATTCAATATTTCTTCCTCCTTTAAAACATGAAAAGAAACACAAGTTTCTTTAACTTTTGTTCTTGTCACTGTCTCCTAAGTTTCAACCCTTCTTTAAATATTTATTTCTATATTTTATAGTTAAATTTACCAATACTGCTGATCAACTCATTGTTTCTCAGTTCTATGTTTTTCCCTTTGAGATAATTTTGATGAAATACACACATTAATAATATTAACGAATGTCTGACGTGTGTGCCAAAACATCCCTGACTTCAGTAGTGGATGAAATTCTAGGCTGTCATTTGTTTTCTGTCACAATCTTGAGCATATTTCTCTGCAGTGAGATGCAACATGGAGCAGGGGGTAGGAGCCATGGGAGCCAGATAAGGTTAAGTCCCACCTACTAACAGTGAGGCCTCCAACAAGAACGTGGGTTTGGCTCAGTTTTCTCATCTATAAAGAGGGTAAAATAAGCCTATGTCTTAGCATTTTTGTGAGAGTTCATTAATATACATCAAGTACCTCAGGTACCTGGCACATAGGTACACAGGTACCTCTTCAAGGGTTAGCTGTCATCATTACTATCGCCAATATCTTTTGTTGCTCATGCAAAAATTACTGTCTTGTTGAGGTCCTTTTAAATACTCTAGTTCTCTTTGATTGCCTTGCAGGTTTCCTCTCCACCTGGATGGTCTGCAGCACCACTCCGTCTGGAAGCCTGTTCTTTCATTTGAAGAAATGCTGACCCATCATTCCCTTGTTATTATTTTTCTGTCACCTTCTCTGCCCTCCCTATGTGCCCTCGCCAACTGTTTCTTCCTCTCTCCTCACTTATGCTTACATACTTTCTAAACTTTGTCTTTCTGTGCCATGTTTTGGGTAGTGTCCCTGTTTTATCTTTTAATTTAATTATTTTCATGACTGCCCCAAATTTAGTTTATACCCATCCTTTCAGATTTTTTATTTCAGAACATATCTTTTATACGTTCAAGATTACTAATGGGTTGGTTTTCATCTTCATCCTCTTTGAAGTTCATTGCTGCCTATTTTGTTTTGTAATTTTTATTCTTATTTATTTTCCCATCACTTTATTTACATACCTGAAACATATTTATTTTAAATTCTTTCTCAGTGTTAGGATGGTCTTGGTCCTGAGCCTAGGATGGTCTTGGTCCTGAGCCTAAGCAACTCCATTTTAAAAACTCCAGTTTGAAACCTGCAGTCTCCCCAGGCACACCCTCAGAGCTCTCAGACAAGTTACTTCCCCTCACCCTGATGAACAGAGTGAAGCCCCTGGCAGGCTGTCCTAGCCTGGTAAGAGGGAAAGGCGAGAAGATCAGGGTGGAGACCACAAGACCAGGTGTTTCTGACCCCAGGGTAAATGATGTCACTGAGAAATCAGGTGGTAGCTGATAAGGATTGAAAGGGGGGGTCAAAAGCCCCCAAATTTAGTATAAATGATAGAGCAAATGAACAGGGCTTCAGCCAGCAGAAACAAGGATGCACTCGAGCTGGAGCGCCTGATGAGGACCTGACATGCCATCACTCGTCATCGTTTCCTGATCCTCTGTGTGATCCTCACCACTCTCAAACTCTACTGCCTCGTCTGGACCTTGGTAAGAGCCTCGCCTTCTCCCTACAACCCTCTCCTCAATCAGTTGTCCACTCCATGCCAGGAAAAACCTGCCTTGGTTCTGGACCTGGTCACTGCAGTCTGAGTGAGTGTGCATCTGCTGGACTTAAAGCCTAAGGCTTGAGACTTTTGACTTAGCCTGCAGAGGGTATGCCTGTCATGAGCCTATCATGATTAACTGTTTTGCACTGCTTAGAATCAATCTAGAATTGTTTGCTGTGGATTACTTAATCTAGTATTGTTTGCTGTGAATTGATTATGTCTATTGCAGTGCCTAGCACTAAGGATTGTCGTTTTCTTGAGTAAGAACCTATAGAGTGAAAGTGTATTGAGTAATTTGAGTGAATAAAGCATTGAAAGGGGCAGAAGCGCGTGGACATTCTTTATTTCTTGCTGCAGTCTGGCTGGGCACAAAATCACGAGCCACTCACAGCCTTGTAGATTCAAACAGCAATTCTTTATTCCCGAACTCACACCGGCACTCTACACACGTTCTGGGGAAATCCACGTTCTCAATCCCCAAAACTCTCTGAATCCCACGAGAACTCAACGGGAACTCAAGGAGCCGACGTGCCTGAGGCAGCAGGATACGCCCTATTCCCAGCAGGGTACACCTTAAACCTGGAACCGCCCTAAACCCAAGGAGCAGGATACTCCCTAAAACCTGATCCGCCCTAAACCTGGATCCGCCCTGGTCCTTGAGCAAGGTCACCTTACTCAAGCATACATGCAATGTCACTGCAAATGACCTGGGTCCAAAGGCAAGCCCATTTCAACAATGGAGAGTCCTTCCTCTAAGCAACATGGGGTAGGCTGACAAGAATATTTCCATATGTCATTCCTGCTTGGCAATGGCTCTCAGCATCTCCCCCCTTCTGATTAATTAAACAACAAGCAATGTGGCTTAAGGACCATGCCTGGTAGGTTGTCCAATTCAACATATGGTTCTTACCCGTCATGGGAAAAACTGACCTCTAGGCATCAGCCTCCTGTCTTAGGTTGATACCACTGCAATTGGATCATACCCATCACTGACTACCGGTCCAGCATACAGCCATACTTGTGGATAGGCCTATGCACCAGTGTGCGGGGGGGTGAGGTTCTTGCCTTACCTCTGTTGGCCCCCAAATTTTAGACCATCACTAGCAGAAGGGAGGAGGATACAGAAATACCACAACACCAAGCCAATTGACGGCTCCTTTGGAAAAATTGCATCACTGGTGACACTATCAGCAAAGATATGCCAGCACTACCACAATTCGCTGCATCAAATGATAGTTCACAATGTATACAAGTGATACATAGTCCAGGCAAGTTCTGCAAGCATTTCAAAGTGGAGGAGTCTATCAATATGTCCATTTCCTCCCAAAGTAAATCGAATCCTTGATTGAGCATTACTTGTTGAGTTATATTCATTGATGCATCAGTTTATACAGTTTACTGTGATACCTATCATAGAAGCTGTAGTTTGGTTTTATCTTTGTCTTCACCGGCACTGGGATGGAGATAGGAATTCTGGCAATGATGATAAAGAGACATTATCCTGAACAGAATTATTAAATATGATGAAAAGGAAAGGTGAAAGTAAACAAACAGATCTGTTAACCTCCTTTAAAAACAATCCTTAACAGTTGTTTACCTAATTTAAATTAAACCATTTAAATCACATGAATAAAAAAAATAATTCAGATCCATTTTTTCATGAGCGCTCCTCATATATGATATATGGACATACGCACACACAGACATACAACACAAAACACAAATGTGCACAGAAACGTACAACACATAAGACAATAATAAAGGCCTTGTAGCTTTACCTAGGTGAAATCTCCATTGCAATGTTTAAAAACTCCACAGTCAAAAAATAAAACTGATCAGAAAAACATTAACCTAGGTCTGTATGAGCTCAAAAATAAAATAGAACTTTATGATGTGGGAAAAATGCAATAATAAAATAGATATTGAAAAAAGCATCCTGGTTGATCACTGTCACAGATGTAAGAATAGCCAAGCTGGAGCTCTGGATATCAGCTGTTATGGATTTGAGTCAAATCATCTTCTTTTTGGTCTGTAGAAATTGCTGTAGTTAATCTCTCTGGAATCCAAATCGGCTGCTGTTCTCCCTGTGGAAAAAGACAAACAGAACCCCGACTCTAGACAATCACTGGGTCAGGACCTTTCCATTGTCCTGTTAGAATATCTTTCCAAAGTACCTTAGGCTTATGTACATTTTTTTGGATACAAATGTCTTTCCACAGCACTAAGCCCTGATGAATCCAAATTTAGAAAGTTTAGAGTAAAAAGGGTTATTTTAAGTTTATCTTTGGGGGATATATAACCTTTTCCAATTCCCTCTTTTTGCTTTAATAAGTACGTTTTAATAGTTTGATGAGCTCTTTCAACTATGCCTTGTCCCTGTGGATTGTATGAGATTCCTGTTATATGAGTAACACCAAATGATGAGCAAAATTGTTTAAAAGAGGTAGAGGTATAGCCAGGACCATTATCTATTTTTAACTGTTTAGGAACGCCCACAGTGGCAAAATTTTGTAAGCAATGAGCTATAACATCTTTAGTTTTTTCTCCAGCATGAAGGGAGCCCATCAAAAATCCAGAAGAAGTATCAACTGAACATGTAAATATTTTAATTTTCCAAATTCTGGCAAGTGTGTGATGTCCATCTGCCAAATATGGTTAGGTATCAGTCCTCTAGGATTGACTCCAAGATTAACTTGCGGTAAAAAGGTCACACAATTTTGACATTGTTTTATTATATGTCTGGCTTGTTCCTTAGTTATTTTAAAACATTTTTGTAAAGTATTAGCATTAATATGGAATCTTTTATGAAAATTTGTAACTTCTTCTAGTGTAGAGAAAAATATGTATGTCATGTGTAGTTTTATCTGCTAAATCATTGCCCAAACTAAGGGCTCCAGGCAATCCTGTATGTGCCCTAATATGTCCTATAAAGAATGGATCTTTTCTGTCCCAGATTAGACTTTGTATAGTGGAAAACAAAGAGAAAACAGTAGAGGAAGGGGAAATCCTACCAGCATCTTCAAGGGATACAATAGCATTAACTATATATTGACTATCAGAAAATAAATTAAATACAGAATCTTTAAACATCACAAAAGCTTGTAATACTGCATTAAGCTCTACCTTTTGAGCTGATTGTTTGGGTACTAAAAATGTAAAAGTTTGATCAGGGGCAACTACTGCTGCTGTACCATTATTAGACCCATCAGTGAATATATTTGGAGCATTCATGATAGGTGTTTTTCTTGTCATTTTAGGAAAAACTACAGGATGCTTAGACCAAAAAGACAACAAAGGATTAGATGGTAAATGATTATCAAATGAAACATTAGATTTACACATGATTATTGCCCAAGTATTTAATTCATTAGCTAACTCATCAATTTGATCCATAGTATATGGAGTAATAATTTTATTGGGAGAAATTCCAAACACTCCCTTTGCTGCTCTTATTCCTTTGAGTATTAATTGTCCTACAGCCTCAAGATACCTAGTAAGAATAGTGTTAGGAGAATAAGATAAATGTATCCACAATAATGGACCTTCTTGCCAAAATACTCCTGTAGGAATATTTTTTGTTGGTAGTACAATAAATAATAAAGGCAAACTTATATCAATTCTATCCAAATGCATATTTTCCATATATGTTTCAATAATTTTTAATGCCTTTCTTGCTTTAGGAGTTAACATGCGGGGTGAATTTGGATCTGATGGACCTTTTAGAATATCAAATAAAGGTCCCAACTCTCCTGTTGGTATGCCTATATAAGGCCTTATCCAATTTATGTCTCCCAATAACTTTTTGAAAGTCGTTAAGTGATTTGAGTTGATCCACTCGTATTTGAATTTTTGGTGGACGGACCATGGTTGAGGATAATAGAACTCCTAAATAATTAATTGGAAAATTTAATTGTACTTTATCTATTCCTATCTCTAGATTATATTTTTTTAATAAGTTTGTAAGTGTGGCATAACATTCCAGCAATGTGTTTTTATCTTTATGTGCTAATAATACATCATCCATATAGTGAAATATTTGTAGTTCAGGATTTTGATTTCTAAGTGGCTGGATTGCTTTGTTAACATAGATTTGACACATAGTTGGACTGTTAGCCATCCCTTGAGGGAGTACTTTCCATTCATATCTCTGATCAGGACCTTCATGATTTAGTGCAGGGATAGTAAATGCAAAATGTGGACTATCCTTGGGATGAACTGGAATCGAAAAAAAAATCTTTAATATCTAGAGCTAAAACATACCAGGTTTTTGGTAAAGCAGACAATTGGGGAATCCCTGATTGAGCAGGTCCCATAATAACCATCTCATTATTAATGGCTCTTAAATCTTGCAATAATCTCCATTTACCAGATTTCTTTTTAATGACAAAAATGGGAGTATTATGGGGAGATACAGAAGGTTGTATATGTCCTTCCGCTAATTGTTGTTTGACCAGATCATGGGCTACTTGTATCTTTTCTTTAGTCAGGGGCCACTGAGGAACCCACACTTGTCTTTCTGATTTCCAAGTAATTTTGATTATCTCAGTGGCCCTTTCTGAAAATCCAACCCATGTCTGTCTGTTCCTTGATCTATTTGAATTGGTGCTGCTATACCTTGTTCTTGTTTTCCTAATCTTTTTTCTTTCCTAAAACCTTGTCTAGCCCTAGTAGTGGGCACATTAGGATTGATGTGATTTGTTAACGTCAAACCTAGTTGATCTAGGACATCTTGTCCCCATAAATTTATGGGAAGATGATCCAATACATATGGCTGTATAGTTCCTTCACATCCTTCAGGATCCTTCCAATCTAATATCATTGCACTTCTATGGGGATTAGTCGCCACTCCTAGGCCTCGAAGCGTTTGAGTGGCTTGTTGTAATGGCCAATGTTTTGGCCATTCTTGTCAAGATATAATGCTAAGGTCTGCACCTGTATCCAGTAGCCCGTTAAACTCATGACCTTGAATATTTAGTTTTAGCATTGGGCGAGAATCTAAATTTAAAGAAAGCATAGCCCAATCTACACCTGTGGAGCCTAATCCCTTGGAACCTCTTTCTATACTACGGCTGGAGAATTTATCATCTAGGCTGGGTATTATTAACAACTGTGCTATTCTCTCTCCAGGTGAAATTACTGATATACCTCTTGGAGAACTAGCTATAATTTTTATTTTACCTACATAATCGGGATCAATTACCCCAGGACTTATCATAAGTCCTTTTAATGTAGATGAACTACGTCCCAATAATAAGCCTACTGTTTCTTGGGGAAGAGGTCCTTTTACCCCTGTGGGAATGATTTGAACTCCCATCTCTGGAGTTAGTACTGCTCTGGCAGAGGCGCAGATGTCCAACCCTGCGCTCCCTCGGGTTTGTCTGATGAGGGATTTAATGGACAATGTGTCCTGGACACTACCCTGATGGTGTTGCTGGGTTCCTCCACTGCCCCGTATATTTGTGGTTGTGGGCCCCGGAGCATTGGGTCCCCCAGTCCGTTTTTTGGCAATGGAGCCTGATGCCTTTCTCCATGATATTGTGGGTAAATACCTGGTCCTTGTCCATTTTTTGATAAGGGAATACCCTCCATGGTGGTTTGAGAACGGCATTCATTAGCCCAATGTCTCCCTCTATGGCATTGTGGGCAAATACCCGGTATTCTATTCCTTTGATACCTAGTTTGGTTAAACCCTCCTCCTAATGTGCAACTCCTTTTAAAATGTCCTGTTTGTTCACAATTGTAGCATGTTTTTGGACTGGTATCGAAAGCCTGTTGTACTGTGGCTGCCAAGACTTGCCCTTGTTCATTAATGTCTCTACATAATTTAATATATGTATTTAAATCTTCGTGTCTCCATGGTCTAATGACCTCTCTGCAGCAACGATTTGCTTGGTCATAAGCCAGTTGTTTTGTTAATGGCATTGCCTGTTCTGTATCCCCAAAAATTCTGGAAGCTGTTTGAATAAGCCTATCTACAAATTCAGCATAAGGTTCATTAGTTCTCTGTATTACCTTAGATAGCTGACCTTGTAAATCTCCATGTCCTTGTAGAGTCTTCCATGCCCTAACTGCGTTTGCAGCAATTTGTGCATATATAGCAGGATCATATTCAATTTGTTGCCGTTGACCCTCATAAGGTCCTTTTCCTAACAACATATCTAGATTTCTTTGAGGGTAACCAGCTGCTGCATTTCGCCTAGCTGTCTCTGTGCAAAATTCCTCATTGGCAACCTTCCATAACAAATATTGTCCTCCATTTAGCACAGATTTACACATGCTAGCCCAATCTGCTGGCATCATGTCCAAGTTAGTAATGGACTCGACCATGCTTACCATGAAGGGTGCTTGGGGACCATAGGTTGTTACGGCCTCCTTTAACTGCTTCACTGTTTTAAAATCTAAAGCATGGTGAATTCACTGCCCTCCTACCTGTTCAAGTACAGGGCATGCTAATCTTTGAGGTCCTGTCTCAGGATCCCATTTATCAACTACAGGGTTTGAGGGCCACTCAGCTGTCTCCATAGGTGGGGCTGTTGGTTGAATTACACCCTCTGGTGATAAAACGGAGTTAGTAACAGCCTCCTGTTGTAGTTTTTTCCTAATAGCCCCTTTTCCTTTAAATTTTCTTCCTCTGTCTGACTAGCTCGAGAGACCTTCTCTTTTGCTTGATCTAAAATGTCTTTCTCCATGGCCAGAAACCCATGTCCTGCCCACGCTGCCTGCTGCTGCCCACCAACACTGGTCCTCACCCTCTGCTGAGTGTTTCTCTCCTGTTTCTGATCCATGAAATGTGACGATCTTACCTGTGAGCTCAGCTGTGCCATTTCACGTGTTCAGATTGAAGCTTTTATCTGTGACTGCAGTGTGCTTGTAGCAGAAAGCATGTCCCTAATGTTTATCGACACTAACACCATCTTGACCACAAGTGCTTCTCTAATTTTTTTTAACAATGAACAATTGCTGCATAAATATAGTTTCTACAATAAGCACACAAACAAAGGGTCCTATCCAATGGCTTTGGCAATGGACACATCATTTGTGGCCTTGCTCAACATAGTTTCCTTGTTCTGGTAGAGGCTGACACAAGGGTGCTGTGAGCAGGGGAAGAATAAGACCCGGGGCACCAGGAACAGACAGCTCTTTCAAGGCCACTCCCCTGGAGAGAGAGGAAAGAGAGAATGGGGAGTTTGTTTTGTTGAATTGTAGAGATTTGGATCTGATTATCCAGACTATGATGGGATAGCAGATGGGAAGTGGCGAAGATTAAGGGCGACTGAGCAAAACCATAGTCTCTCACACCTGGGTCTGCTCTAGGCTCACTCATGTCCCCGTCTGTAGACTGAGGTCAACAGTGGCTCTCCCTCCTGGGCTTGTTGAGGGGATTAAATAAGACACACACCATCGCTGCTGATGAAGGTCACAGCTGTGGGTGTGAAGGTATCAGGTGGCCTTGGCCACTGTACCCAGATATTTGGTCAAACAGGAGCCCAGATGTCACTGTGAAGGTATTTTTAAGACTAGATTAACCTCTGGAAGATTAGATTATTTTTTTTATTGGTTGTTCAAAACATTACAAAGCTCATGATATATCATCTTTCATACATTTGACTCAGTTGGGTTATAAACTCCCATTTTTACCCCAAATACAAATTGCAGAATCACATCAGTTACACACTCACTATTTTTACCTAATGGCATATTAGTGACTGTTGTATTCTGCTACCTTTCCTATCCCCTACTATCCCCCCTCCCCTCCCCACCCTCTCTACTTCATCTGCTGTTGTTCAATTCTCTCCCTTGTTTCCCCCCCTTTCCCCTCACATCCTCTTCTATGTAATTTTGTGTAACATTGAGGGTCTCCTACCATTTCCATATGTTTTCCTTTCTCTCTCCCTTTCTCTCCCCCCACTCATCTTTGTTTAATGTTAATTTTTTCCTCATGCTCTTCCTCCCTGTTCTGTTCTTAGTTGCTCTCTTTATATCAAAGAAGACATTTGGCATTTGTTTTTTAAGGATTGGCTAGCTTCGCTTAGCATAATCTGCTCTAATGCCATCCATTTCCCTGCAAATTCTATGATTTTTGTTATTTTTTATTGCTGCGTAGTACTCCATTGTGTATAGATGCCACATTTTTTTATCCATTCATCCATTGAAGGGCATCTAGGTTGGTTCCACAGTCTAGCTATTGTGAATTGTGCTGCTATGATCATTGATGTGGCAGTATCCCTATAGTACGCTCTTTTAAGATCCTCAGGGAATAGTCCGAGGAGGGCGATAGCTGGGTCAAATGGTGGATCCATTCCCAGCTTTCCCAGGTTTCTCCATACTGCTTTCCAAATTGGCCTTACTAATTTGCAGTCCCACCAGCAATGTACAAGTGTACCCTTTTCCCCACATCCTCGCCAACACTTATTGTTGTTTGACTTCATAATGGCTGCCAATCTTACTGGAGTGAGATGGTATCTTAGGGTGGTTTTGATTTGCATTTCTCTGACTGCTAGAGATGGTGAGCATTTTTTCATGTACTTGTTGATTGATTGTATGTCCTCCTCTGTGAAGTGTCTGTTCAGGTCCTTGGCCCATTTGTTGATTGGGTTATTTGTTATCTTATTGTTTAATTTTTTTGAGTTCTTTGTATATTCTGGATATTAGGGCTCTATCTGAAGTGTGAGGGGTAAAAATTTGTTCCCAGGATGTAGGCTTTCTATTAACCTCTCTATTGTTTCTCTTGCTGAGAAAAAACTTTTCAGTTTAAGTAAGTCCCATTTATTTATTCTTGTTATTAACTCTTGGGCTATGGGCGTCCTATTAAGGAATTTGGAGCCCGACCCCACAATATGTAGATCGGAGCCAACTTTTTCTTCTATCAGATGCCGTGTCTCTGATTTGATATCTAGCTCCTTGATCCATTTTGAGTTAACTTTTGTGCATGGTGAGAGAAAGGGATTCAGTTTCATTTTGTTGCATATGGATTCCCAATTTTCCCAGCACCATTTGTTGAAGATGCTATCCTTCCTCCATTGCATGCTTTTAGCCCCTTTATCAAATATAAGAAAGTTGTTAGATTATTTTTAAATTTACTTTAAAATTTTTTAAAAATTTTAATTTGTCATATATGACAGCAGAATGCATTGCAATTCATATTACTCATATAGAACACAATTTTTCATACCTCTGGTTGTACACAAAGTAGAGTCACATCCTCGTGTCTTCATACATGAACTTAGGGTAATGATGACCTACGTGTCTTCATACATGAACTTAGGGTAATGATGACCTACGCATTCCGCCATCTTTTGGAAGATTAGATTTTGGTAAAGCAGGTGGTTTTCCACCACATGGGGTCCCCTCTTAGAAGACGGTGGCCTTTAGAGAAAAAGCGTAAGGAAGAGGAAGTCTGCCTCCAGACGTGGCCTACCCTGCTAGTCTCCCTGGGTTTCTAGCCTGCCAACCTACCATAGAATTTGCCAGCTTCTTCTCTCACATTCAACCTGGGAAAACTGCCAGTAGGCTTCTAGTAGTGCCAGGGTGTAGAGAGCTAGAGCCCCCGCCCCCACGGCTGTAGAGTCACACAAACCCCGGGGAGTTGTTCTAGAAGAATCCTTGGAAGCAAGGGTCACAGAGGTCTCACCACAGCATCTGGGCCTCAGTAATTTCAGGTCCCTGGAAACAGGAATTAAAGTTCTGGCCCCTGGGTTTTAAGTTGTAGGGTCATGGTGAACTACCCAGGGACAACCAGCCAGGCAAGGCTGGGGACAGCACTCCAGCCTGTGAGCGGCAGACGCCCAGGGCTTTGACTGCTGAGTCCTGGCTCCTTTGAGCACTGGACTGCACTTGCCCCCAGCCAGGAAGCAGTGCTCTAGGAGAGTTTCTTCTCTCTGGTGGCCGTTCCCCTTTGACCTCCCCACTCTGGACAACCCTATCTCCGTGTCCCCTCCCTTCAGAGTTGTCCTGGCTTGCACTCATAAACAAATAGAACTGCCTCATAAAATGGAAAAGTTCATGATACAGTTGAGTCTAGGGACTCAAATCCAAGGATTTAAATAACCTGTGGACACTTGGTCTCCTTCTTGGAATTTTTAAAAACTCTGCCATGCACAGATTCTCTCTAGGTAGTGACGTCCAGCCTTTCCAGCTCTCCACCATGTCTTCTGATTTCTCTGTGCCTCAGTGTTCTCATCTGTAAAAGGGGAATAATAATAGCAACTACCTTGCAGGGGTGTTTTGAGTAATACAGTGCTTTGTATGTGCTGTCACAGGACAACTTACATCAATTTAGTATAAAGGCCTTCATTAATTTTACTTTTAATTCATTCCATAAAATAAAATAAGTGCTCCAATGAGCCAAGCACAGGAGTCTGGTTTTATAGATAGAAAAAGGTTGAAAGAAGCAGAAACAGAAGAATAAGAAGCAGATTGGTCATTTTTAAAGTGACTTCCCATGTAAAAGCAGGGACAGAGAGACAGAACAATAGAAAAATAACTGATTAAGAGCACATTACTTCATGTTACCTTTTTTACCAGAATAGGGCATAGGGGACTTCATTGTAAGGCCCATTAAAATTAGCCTATTTGGGAAATTTGACTGTTATCTAATTCTGATTTTACACTTGTTTTATTTAAATCAGAATCAAAGCAAAGTCTATATGTTGCATTTGATTGATATGTCTCTCAAGTCTCATAAAAGCTCTATTTCCACAATTATTTTCACGAGATCAATCTTATTTCATCTGTACCTGCTCCCTACCCCTCAACCTCCCCACAAATATTATGGAATACTTTGAAACAAATTCCAGACACAAATATCATAAATTTCATCTCTTTAATGAATGTTAGTTAAATTGATTTTTCTTCCTAAAAAAGAGCTACTAACAGATGGAACACAATGTCTACTGTCAATGCATAAACAAAATGTGGTATATACAATGGAATATTTTATTCAGTCCTAAAGGAAGGGAATTTTGAAACAGGCTACATGGATGAGCCTTGCAGTCTTCATACTAAGTGAAATATGCCAGTCACAAAGAGGACAGATATTGTGTAAGTCCTTCTTTTTTTTTCTTAAAGTTTTTTTAATTGTTCTTTTTAGTTATACATGATGTATAATATGTATAGGTAAAATACGTGGATGGTACTTTGACATATTATACATACATAGAAGATAACTTCCCATTGTTGTGGTTGTACATGATGTGGAATTACACTGGTCCTAAATTCACATACAAACATAGGAAAGTTATGTCCAATTAATTCTCCTGTCTTTCCTATTCCCATTCCTCCTCCCTTCTCTTCATTCCTCTTTGTCTAATCCAATGAATTTTTATCCCCACCCCCTCTTGTGTTAGCATCCATATATCAGAGAGAATAATCAGCCTTTGGGTTTTGGGGATTGGTTTATTTCACTTAGCATGATTGCCTCCAGATCCATCCATTTTGTAGGAGTCTTCTTTCTGGGAAATCTAAAGTAGCCAACTCAAAGGGACAGAAAGTAAAACGATGCTAACCAGAGACTACCGGAGAGAGGGGAAAGGGAAGTTACTTATTGTCTAATGGGGGCAGGGAAGATGAAAGAGTTCTGGAGATGGATGGTGGTGATGGTGGCACAACAGGGTGAATGGACTTAATTCCACAGAACTGTACGTTGAAACATGAAAAAAAAAATAATGCATTATATGTAAGGTATATTTTACCACAATGAAAAAAAGATGTTAAATAAATTCATACTGTATATGACCACGGCGCAGCTGCGCCCCTGACCATCACGTCATGCCTCTTGGAGAGAGAGGGCTGGAAGGATTCCAAGGTGGGTCTGTGATGGGGAAAGAAAATGAATTAAACTGATCTGAAATCCTGGCCTCCGGCCTCGAATGCACAAATGTTCATTGAGCACCAGCTCTGAGCTGGGCTGGCTGCGGGCCACGGTTCGGGCGCAGGGAGAAGAGGAATGCAAAGCAGCCTCACACCCAGACCCGGCTTCCAAAGCCTTCCGTCCTCCTGGGCCTGGGGAAGTGACGCCCAGTGTCTCCGGATCCATGCAGAAGGGAGAGAGCAGAGCGTCCCAAATCCCATTCCTCCCACGTGAAACACACACGCTCCCTCACGGCCACTACCCGGCCCAGAGGCTGAGGCCCCGCCCACGGTCACGTGGGCTCCAGCAGGACCAATCAGATTATCCTAGATTTGAACAGCGCCCCCAGCGGTGGACCCTCTAATAGATCAGGCTGGGACGCAGGGGCCGTAGTGAAGCGCCTGCTGGAGGAGCCAGGGAGGGGGAAGATGTTCCAGGAGACTTGGCGGGAAGCAGTGGGGGGAAACAGGCTGCTGAGATGCTGTGCGAGCCGTCAGAGGCCCTTGTGTTCCCTGCCCCACCCCAGGCGCTGACTCTGCACCTCGTACCCAGCCCACAGCCTCTCCTCTGCACGAGCAAAGGCACAGGCCACCGGAGGGCGCCTCTGAGATGGACTTAAGCATGTGCCACATCCACTGGGATGAGACCGTCACCTGTGGGGAGGAAGGGAAGGAGACAGGGGAGGGCAGAGGGAGAGGCCCGCAGGGTGAAGGCCCACAGCCTTGGCCAGTCCATGCAGGATCACTTGCAGGGCGGCCGTAAACACGCACCCTGAAGGAGTAGCATTTTACTTTCTCACAACCCTAGAGGCTGAGATGGAGGTGTCAGCAGGATTGGCTTCTTCTGAGTTTCTCTCCTTGGCTGGAAGATGCCATCTTTTCCAGGTTCCTCACGTGGTCTTTTTCTTTATGTGTGGCTGGGTCCTAATTTCTTTTTCTTGGATTAGGGACCTCCAAAATGACCTCATTTTACCTTAATGACCTCTTTAAAGGCCTTATCACTGAATAAAGTCATATTTTGAAGTACTAGGGGTTAAAACTTCAACATAGGAATTATGGGGTGAGAGGTAAAGGAAGGGAGCACAGTTCTGTCATCCATCGTGGGAAACTGCTGACAGAGTGGCCCTCCACAGTTGTTCAAATTCAGTCCAAACGATCATTCATTGGCTGTGGCAGTCTCTGGAAATGGTGTGCCCTTGGACAAGGCCACCCTCTGCAGATGAGTTAGACCCCATGGGGTCTGATGGCTGAAGGAAGACTGGGGTCAGTGCCTTCAGACATGGGGTCTGTGTTAAAGGGGGACCGTGCACATGGGGTTCACTACCAGTACAGTCTGTTTCTTGCAGTCAAATGAGCCTGAAGGCAAGGTTGTCCTGAGTGTTGGGGCAATAACTCAACTTCCTAAGGGTGGGGACTCTGTTGGTCCCTGTGTATTCCCCTTCCCATGGTAGACATTGACAGGAGAGCTCAAATCTCTTCTCCAAGCCTTTCTTTCTGAGGAGATGTCTGCTGGGTAGAGTCTAAGAATAAACTTGTGCTTTGGTGACAACAGGACAAACGACACTGGTGTTGCCACCACCCATGCAGGCACAATATAGTGAGCTGAGGTGACTAGCTTACAGGATGAGAGGAAGAGCAACAGAGCGGCAGAGAGGGGAGCAAATAAGCCAGGGCTGGTAGCTGCCCGCCTCCAGACTTCTCCGTAAGGGAGAAGAATAAAGCCCTTTTTATTTAAAACACTGTGTGGTGGGTTGAATGATGCCCTCCAAAAATACATCCTTCCCCCGGAAACTGCGCCTGTGACCTCGTTTGGTGAAAGTGTCTTTGCAGTTGTAATTAAGTCAAGGATCTTGAGAGGATTTCATCCTGGATGAGGGTGGAACTTAAATCTAAAGACAAGTGTCTTTCTGAGGGAAAAGAAAGACACAGAGGAAGGGAGATACGGAAATGGAGGCAGAAGTTGGAGTGATCCATCTCCGAGCCAAAGAATTCTAAGAGTGTTGGCAGCCTCCAGGAGCGAGGAGGCGGATGTGAAAGAGAATCACCCTCAGAACCCCAGAAGGAGCCTACCCTGTTAATGCCTCGATTTCAAACTTGGGAAGTGTGAGAGAATGAATTTCTGTTGTTTTAAGCCACCAAGTTGGTGATACCTTGTCATAACCTAACCATTGGAAGATAACACATACTCTATATTAGAATATGGTTATAACTCGGCAATACCCAACATTCAGTAGGTACTCCATAAACATACCTATAGGCAAGTGGCTGATATAATATACTTCAATGTGTGTGGTTTCATCTTATTTGTCCTCAGTGGGACAGTAGGAGACTTTGCAGAGGGTTTCCCTGGACTCAATGTAATGATGCCCTTATCTAGGAGTAGAGGAGGGTGTTGAGGTAGGGGAATGTCATGGGCAAAGGTGTGATGTTTTGGTTTGGCTTTTTAATGTCCCCCAAAAGCCGTGTGTTGGGCAATGCAGGAATGTTCAGAGGTGAATGATCAGATTATGAGAACTGTAACCTTGTCGGTGGATTAATCCACTTGATGGGTGGTAACTATGGGTAGTCAGGGTGGGTCTGAAGGAAGCTGGTAGCCAGGGGTGTGACTTTGAAGATCCCAGTTGTCCCTGGCGTCTTTCTGTCTTTCTCTGCTTTCTGGATGCCGTGAGCTGAGCAGCTGATCCACCATGAAGTTCTCCCTCACCTGGGGCCTAGAGCAATGGAGTTGGTTGACCAAGGATGGAAACCTCTGAAACGGTGAGCCTGAAATAAACTCTTCTTCTTCTACAGTGTTCTCGTTAGGTATTTTGGTCACAATGACAAAGACTGAGTAACACCTATGGAAGGGGAGAGTGTGAGGCATGTTGAGGGTGGGGGTTTGGGAGCTGTACCCGCCTGGCAGAATCAAGCATGTGTGGGAAGCAGAGGGAGGCTAAGCTAGAGAGAGGCTGGCCAGCTCTGGAGACATCACCATTCCAAATGTGACATTTGGCCTTTTCCACCTAGGTAATGGGCTGTCATTGCAGGCTTTTAACCCAGGTGCATTATAATAGAAATGGTGCTTTAGGAAAATGGATCTGTTCTCATTAGCATTGACTCTAGACGTGCTGAGACAACAAGACATAGATAAATGGTCCACATCCATCCTTGGAAGCGCATAGCAATTGTCCAATTGAACCACACTCGACACTGGCTGAGCTTCCAATTACAACATGCAATCATTTACAGTGTGACTCAACGGGGCATTGCAATAATCAGTCAATGAATTCACTACAGCTGCCAACTCTGCATTCTCCCACCAAGACCTCAGCCCTTTGTGGCTGCCTCTGCACTGGCCAGCTCTGCCCTTAGGCAAGGATTCCTGGCATCTCCCTGGATGATTCTAGACCTCTAGTCACTGTTCACACACTCTCAGCTCTGACCCCATCTCAGGGTCATGCTGTGGCCATTTGACTGTCTGCAACTGACCCTGGCCCTGTTCATCTAAGCTGCAAGCCCAAGGAAGCAACCCACAGTCTTGGCCACAAGCCACAGCTGAATTGCCACTCCCAGGTTCCCCCTTGACCTAAAGGTGGTATAGCAGAAGGATTAAGCACAGGCCTGGGTGCAACCTCGGCTCAGCCACTGTAAGGTGTTTAAACTTGATTTTCTGGTTGATAATGACCTACCCCAGGGCAATTGTGGAGGCCAGTGCAGGTGATCAGCTGGTAACATTATTCAGAGACTCGACTCTAAAAAAAAACCTATACTGTGATAGAAGAGCAAAGACAAGGTATCTTCATTTACAAAAAGGTAAAGCTGAGTTAGTGAAGTGAACATGCTACCCTGGATTTTAGTACAGTGTTACACCCCACTGTAGACACTAATTTTATTTCTGAAGTACATTGGTGCCTGAATTCAACACACGTCTACTACTCAGCCATCCCAAATCAAAATGAACAGGGGAGCAGTGAATTGCATCATGCTTCCTTGGATGAATAAAATGTGGAGGTCACATACTAGGGGGCTCCATGCAGCAGTTAGGAATCACAAACTAGATACACAGACTTGGAAGCCTTAAAAACCATAACAGACAACATCGAATGCTGCTTGGTACCAGGCACTGCTCCAAAAGCTTGACATAGCTTACCTCGATTAGTCCTTATAAGATCCCAGGGAGGTACACGGTATCATCAGTGTTCAGAGAAAGAGGCACAGAGATGTTCAGTTACCTGCTCATGTTACACAGCAAGTGAGTGGAGGAGCCAAGATTTGAACCTCATGTCCATCTCACTACTATATTAATTGCACACACCTGAGCACATATACACACCCACTCAAGTACATGCACAACAGCAAGGTCTTCAGCATACCCTGTTCAGCCTGTGAGCCACTAGTGCGCTCTCAATCCATCTGCCTCTGCCCTTCTCTGTATCTCAGGGAACTAACTGCATGTCTTGCCTCTGAATTCCAGGATGACTCAGGCAATGGGACTCTGGTAGCAGACGGGAAGGCAGGAAGAAGGAAGTGCCATGGTGTTTCTCTCTCTGCCATCCTACCTCCTACCGCCCCTGTGCATCTTGTATGGCGCTGCTCTTGCCACCACTTGAGATCCTCCTGGCAGTTCCCATTTCTAGCCCAGCTAGAAAGCCTAGCTGCTGGACTCTGGTATGTTACTCTTACATGGTCCCTCCAGCCCCCAGGGGTAGTAGACATGGTGTCCTGTGGTTGACAGTCTTTGGGCAGCCTCATCTTCACACATTTATCTTCTCAAGTTACCCACACCTGTGTAACCATCACTGCAGATTCAATCTCTCCGTTTGAAAGACTTAGAGTGGCTTCTCATTTTCTCACTAATTCCTAAAAATCATGTATGTGAATTAAAAATATATGCAAGCTGGTGGTGGAAGAAGGGCTGGTCTCAATAGAGGCCAAGTTCTGCTGCAACCCATGTGAACTTGAGCTCTTTGTCTATTCTTGGGCGTGGATTTCTAATATGTGGATGTTGTACATTTTTACACACATACACACACCACACACATTTTAAACATTTTTTTTCCTGTCGATAATGTGAATTCGTGGATCTCTGTGAATCACATTAGAGCATTTGTCTATGGGATGGAGAACAGGGATTAAAGAGTTAGCAGACAAACAGAAAGCCCTGGGACTGACCCGGAATGGCAGCATGACCTAACGACAATCTGGACTTCAGGGACACTACCCAAGTATGGGGGATGATATCGGACTTCAGACATAGCATACATACCGCAAGTATCAAGCACCCCAAAAGGCGAGGTGGGAAGGGCGGTCTCGGCTTCCCGCAAACACTCTCAGCGCCACCACCACCCCGCAACCCCGCCGTGCTCCGCACACGTGAATTCCATACCCAAGACCCTCTGGCTGCTCAGAGCCCCACATCAAGGAGGCTTTTATGCAAAAAAAGGAGAAAATAAACATTAAGGAACAACAGCAGTTTTTGCAAAAGCTGCGGAGCCACAGGGTTGGGGCTGGAGGAGGGTGGGCTGCGCTGCACCCCAGCGCAGACACCTGCCCTTGCCCAGAGAAGCAACTGGGAGGCAATGCAAGGCGGCTTAACCTTCTGACCAGCCCTCTGCGGATATCCAGGGAAGAGGCGTAACCGATGGCCTTACATCGGTCCCCCGCTGCTCGCTAAGCAAGGGGAAGCCCTTTCTGGCTCTTCTTTATGGACCCTGCGCTGGGAATGGGGAGGGAGAAGGTCGTTCCAGCCGGGAAGGCTGCTCGCGCCATCTAGTGTCCGAATGGAGAACTGACGCAGTGCAGCTTCTCTGAGCTGGGATTTCCGGCCACAGCTCAGAGCTCTCCAACCTCCATCTGCTTTTTCAAAAACTTTGCAGCTTGCCAATTTGCAAATATTGGGAAATCACTTTGCTTCGCAGCCTTCAAGGAGTAAATCTCCTGAGCCCGTTGCCACTAGAACCCGCAGAGGCTGCTGGGCAGTTATCTAACCCTCTAGAGGCTCCTACAAAGTGAACCTTCTAAACATTGAAAACGCACCATCTGCATGCAGTACATTTTCCTACTGTAGGAAACTCAGGAGCCAAATTTCATCCTCAGAACCTTTTACAATTGAGTCTTTCCTAAAAGAAAAATCTCTTTCACGAGGTATGAAGAATCTGCTGCTCAGAGTCCCCACGGATACTCTTCTGTAAATAATGATTTCAAAACCAGGTACTGGTTCACATTTAAAGCTTAGCGCCAGGTCTTCTTTTCCTCACAAGGGAGAAGAGGCCGACTGCTTTAGTGTTCATGAAGCCCAATTTCCTTCACCAGGATTCTGGGCATAAATGGCTTAGCTGTTCCATCCTGTTTGTGAAGACATCCCACCACTGACCCAATCCTGAAAAATTAACTTTTAGCTGCAACTTCTAAAAAAGGATCTTGTTTTTAGTTGTAATCAGTGAATATTATCATCAGACAGGAAAGAATAATAATAGCATGCAGAAAAAAATGAGCACTGGGTTAGGGTGCAACATTTGGGAACTTGCAACTGGTTTTTGTTGTTGTTCTGAATTAGACAAGAAACCAAGAGGAGAGGCAAGCACCTGGTATGGACATGAATCAATTCATAAATATCAAAACAACTGATCTTGACACTCCATTTTCAATGTGAGAAATAGGAGGTTCTGTGTCTTTTCTGTCAAAGACTTTACTGCTATTTTGACCAGCCAAAATTTATGAGAAACATCTTTCTCTAATAACAGGTCCGGTTGTTTAATTCTGTCCTAAGGCCACGGTCACTCCTCAGCGGGGTGAGGGGAGTTGTCAGGGTCTCAGGGAGGTGTAGATAAGACCAGAAGCCAGAGAGACACCCTCTCCCTTTTCCTAAGCCTCTGGAACGTGCTGGCAGTGGCTAGAAGGAATTGCCTTTTTGTGTTTTAGTTTAGTTGGGTTATATCAGGCCCCTTTTCCTTTCCCATCAGCTTCTCAATTCAGGCAATTTCACGGCTTCTTTTCTGCTGCTGAGGCGTGTTTGTGGCAGCAGGATTGTTAGATGCAGCCGCAGGCCAAGGAGCTAAATTGCTCGGCAGCCTCACTGCCTGCAGCCTAGACCTGCTTGGAGGATCTGCCCGTGACTTAGGGATAGCTCAGATATAACAGGTGATCAGGGAAGCTGGAACGGGACAGTGTGTCCTGGGTTAACTATGCAGCACAATTAAACAGCTGAGAGCGCTCCGTATTCTTCCTTTGGATGAACTGAAATGTCACAGACTAGACCTCACTCATCCGACCAGCCTTTATTGAGAGTGGGGCTAAAGCGCCCCTGGACGTCATTAGCTGATTTAAAAGGACGATGCTGAAGAGGAAGAGTGTTGCTGGCAGAGGGAGAGGCAAATCCAATGTCTAAGTCCTGAGACTGACCTTTTTGAGGAGGAGCAAGAAGGCAGGTACAGCTGGAGGCCAGCAGCCAGGGAAAGAGCAGGGATGAGGCTAGAAGATGGCAGCCAGAGCTGGGAGGCCACATGGTGTGCGGCTTCTGGGCCACAACGGAGACTTCGGATCTCAGTCTACGTATGATGCGAAGCTATTCCAAGACCCTGTTGTTCCAAGCCCCACAGGGTGTAAAATGCTATGGCTTCTAGAATGAAGCCCCTCCTGAGTACGGCACCCAGCCAGTGCCACCTGCACGTCCTCCTCCTCCCTTGGCTACCCATCTCCGCACACAGCAGCCCAGCAACTCTCGCCCCCCTTCACGACCCAGCATGGCTGTCGATCCCATTATCAAGCTTTCCCTGACTTCCTCGGATGGTGAGTTCCTCTCCTCTTTGCCCCAGAGCATCCTGAACACAATCCATCAACTGGAAACCCTCAAGGGAGGAGCCCAGTGCTGATCGTGGGGCAGGGTAAGCAGAGGAGCGAAGCTAAGTTCTTCTTGGATGAATGAACAAATGAACACTTGAAGGAGAAACTTAGACTCGTTAACCCATTAGTTCCTTAGCAGCCACCCGTGGAGCATGGACAAGCGCCTAAGCTGGGGGTCAGGTGCCTGGGTTGCTCCCAAGCCGGCACCAGCTCCAGTGCAGTGACCTTGGCAAAGGGCTGTGTTTGAACTGCCTTATATACGACAAGGGAGGGTCATCATGCCCCCACCCCCACCCTGTGGGATTGAGAGGATTAAATACGTAGGTCCCTAGAGGTCCAGCAGTCACCACTGGTAAATGCGAGCGTTATTAGTATGGGGTGGGGTGCAGAGGAAGCACAGAGAGGACAAACCCACGTGGGGGGTGGGGATCGCACAGGAAGGTGAGGTCCCCCGCTTGCCTGGAGCTGCTCTGAGCTTCAAGCTCCATTCCCAGCACGCTTGTCCCAGAGGCACTAGAGGGAACCATTTTTTTACTAATTTTCCTGTAATACCCTGGGAAAGTCAGACTGCTTTTATTCCTAAACTCTTCTTTTGGGGGGTACCAGGATTGAACTCAGGGGCACTCAACCACGGAGCCACATCCCAGACCTATATTTTGTATTTTATTTAGAGATGGGTCTCACTGAGTTGCTCCGCACCTCGCCATAGGTGAGGCTGGCTTTGAAGTCTCGATCCTCCTACCTCAGCCTCCCCAGCCGCTGGGATTACAGGCCTGCGCCACCGCACCCAGCTCCTAAACTCCTCTTTGCCTCCTTGGGATGGCTTGCTGTTCCCTTTTCCAAAGAAGGAGCCCTTTCAGGGCATTGGTGGGGCTGGGCTACAGCCAAAACACCCGGGCTGAAGCTCTTCTTCTGGCATCTGCCATGTAAGTGACCTTGGCAAGAGGTGTCGCCACTGAGCCTTGGTTTCCTCAGTTGTAGAAAGAGCCTGGTGGCTGGAGATGTGCCTCTGTGGGCGGTGGTGGCTGCGGGCAGCGGCTCCATGCCCAGGTGTGGAGTCAGCGTTCCCCCTCAGCTCCTGGCTCTGGCCTCTGCTCTCCGTGGATTGGGGAGAGTTTCCAATCTCCCTGTGCCTTAGTTTCCTCAACTGAAAATCAGATAATAACATCTCCCACCCTGTTCTGTGCTGAAGTGAGTCTCCCTCAAGTTCGTAGTCGGAAGTTCTAACCCTCACTACCTCAGAAAGTGACTACGGCACTTGGAGATAAGGCCTTTGAAGAGGTGACTAGGATCAAATGAGGGCATTAGGATGGACAAAATCCAACTTGACGGTGGCCTGACAAGGAGAGGAAATTAGTCCACCGATGCACAGAGGAAGGACCTTGTGAAGACTTCAGAAAGGTGATCAATAAGGAGAAAGACCCCAGCAGAAACCAACCCTGCCCACACCTCGATCTTGGCACCTAAAAGGTTTTTTTGGGGACATCTCATTCAGTCTTCATAATGGCCTTTTGGGGTAGAAGCTGTCATAATTTCCATTTTAAGGTAAGGAGCTGAGGCACATGAGCATGGAATTGAGGATCACATAGCCCAGGGTGTGGCCATGCTAGGGTGTTACCCAAGGCCAGTGCAGCCCGACTGAGAAGGACCCCTCCACTGGTTTCTACATTCAAGTAGTGTCCCTGGGCCTTCCCAGGCCTGCTTTACATCTGCAAAGGAATCCAGTTCTGCTCCTCTGGCAGCCTGGGGAAAAGCTGAATTTTACATTTCTAGCAGGTTCCGAAGCTCCGCACTCTGCTTTGAGGAGCTCTGTTGAGAGGCCAACGTGTCTTTTCCTTGCACTGCCAGTGGGCAAAGCTCCGAGGAGCTGGACAGAGGTGTCCCCTCCACAGCTCTCTGAAGGGAGCAGGCAGGGCTCAGGTTTCCTCAGGACAGTGTTGGTGACATGCCATTTCTTTCCACTCACAGGACAGAGATGGTGGGTGCCCTGGTGGGGCTGGAGCATCTTTCCTTCTTGTAGTTGGGTCCCAACTCCATGAACAGGTGGGTGGGGCAGGCCTGAGGGAGGTGCTAAGAAGTCGGGGCAAGTCCTGGCCATCAGGACCTGGTCAACCTCTGTCCCCTGATAGTGCCCGCTAAAGCTCCATAGGGCGCTCCAATTGGCTTCTAGTGCTAGGCTATCCCTGGGCACTTGGGTGAATGCCCACTTTGCCTCCAAGGCTCCCTCTCCACTTCTTTGTGCTCTACCAGTTAGGGTTACTTTGGGTAGCAAGCCCTAGAGACCCAACAGTGGCCTACCGAAAGGGGATTGTTTTCTTCCCTCCCATTAAAGCCCAGAAGTCAGAAGTCCAAGGATAGCGGGGCCTTGACCAAGCCCTCAGGGTCTCCGACTCCTTGCAGTTTATGCCTCTCCTTTCCCTGGGTCCAGGATCATCCTCCTCGTGTTAGGGGACAGACAGATATGAATGACGAGGACATGAGGTTAAGAGAATCGTTCTATCCAATGGGCCCACTATACTGACCCCCTCATGCTTTTTATTTCCAAGAGCAATTCACCTGCAGCCCCTCCTGGCCTAAGTGAAAGGTTATGTCCCATTCCTCAGCACACTACCTGTTAACTGCAGGAGAAATGCAGGCCCCAGATCATGTCCATGGGAGGGACCCAGGAGATTTCTATGACCAGATCCTGAAACTCTGGGAGAGAAGGATAGTTCCTCCTGACCATACAATCTGTAAGAATGTATGAGCTAAGAATCCAGTTAGAACTGGTCAGCATGGACCAAGGTGACCTAGAGCTGCCATGACAGTAGGGACTTGAAAGTCTGATGTCCTCTTGCTGTCAGTCAGAAGCCAAGAGGTGGACCTGGGCAAGACTCTCTGGAAACTTCTCTGGGATCCCCCAGTAAAACTGGAGTGCAGGAGAGGCACATTGCTCCTCTCTTCTCTGAGAGGACCCACCCTCTCCCTTGAGAGTGTCCCCTTTCCCTTTTCCTATCCCTTTAATAAACTCATTCCTGTTACCCTGAGTGACATGTCTGAAATCTTTCTGACTTGCTGCAAGGATCGGGGTTTGAAGAGGGTGATGTTTGAGGAGGGTTGTCGCGTTGCCTCAGTTTCTTGGAAGGCCCCAGCTCTGTTACACTAGCACAGGGTTACAGCTGCCACGCCAGACCTCACACCCAGGTTCCCGCCACAGAGAAAAGGGTGATCATTAATTGTCCTTCAAGGAATGTCCCTAAAAGAACATGGGACAGTTTTTCTTACTTCTCATTGGCCAAAATTGAATCCAACATCCACACACAGCTGCAAAGGAGGCTGAGAAATATAATTTTTATTTGAGATGGTTGGGGCACAATTAAAAATTATGGGATTTATTTTTATGAAACAAGGAGAAGATGGATATATCCTCATGGGCTAACACCTCGACCCTACTTCCTCCCTACCACACGTTCCAACAAAGAGAAATTAACATTTTCAGTAATGAGCTAGGTTAGGCACCATAGGCTTCCCCATAAGTTAAATTACTTGGTTTGAGAAATTCTACAGCAATCGTAACCTGGTTGTTTACAAATCAAGTATCTAAATCTCAGTTTTCTACTAAAAATGGGGATTCATGATACCTGGTGGAGGGCTGTCCTGAGGATTAAAGAGAGTTGATAAAGACCCTGGCCCACGATGTATGTTCCTAGCTTTGTCAAATGATTCAGTTTCTCTTGGACTTAGAGTTCTCACTAACAAAATAACTATCTGCTTTATAAGGTTGTGATGAGGATCAAATGAGATGACAGATTGCAAGTGCTGAGTATAGTGCTCGGCTGTTAAGGAAACACAACAATCGTGGGCTGCTATTGTTCAGGCCTTTCAAAATCCCTGCAAAATATCAAAATATAGTTTTTAAAAAGCTGAAAACATGGCTCTTATAAAATACAGAAAGAATACTTTTCAATGTCTTTTTACTCAACTAATTAAATAATGAGGGAACCAGTAAGATGGCAAAGCAGTAAGATGTATTTAAATAACATTTGATGAATTTATAGGCAAGAGAGAGAGAATATGAATATGGAAATAAAATTGCTAGGTTAGGTGCAAAGTGGTTAATGCTCTACATAGCAGTAAACCATGGGCTAATAGGCTGTCCTTTCTACCAGGAAAAAATCATTTTCATTTCTTCAGGACGAAAATCTGCATGTTCACATGTGACATTCAGTGTCTGGGCTTTATTCGAGAGTAAATAGTGAAGCCAATTATAGGTACGTTCTCCTGGAGAATTAAATAATTCTTGGTGAGCCTGAATTCTTTGGTATGATATTGAAAGGATGTGTAGTAAACATATATCAAATCTTCACATTAAAAACCCTTAAATACATACAGTTATTGTCAATGAAAAATAAAAATGCATGTTGTCATTTTCTTGCTTTATATCCAAGTTTTGGAAATTCTTTCTTTTTAAAATTTTCTTGTGGTACTGGAGATTAGAAAAAAAAATTCTTAACAGAAGTCATTCTCAGTTATTGAAGAGATCTTTGCTTATTTGTTCATGGTGACCTGGAGGAACAGAAGGAACAGTCCCTGCTCTCCAGGTACTCACTAGCTTCTAGGGGGAGGTTAAGAGTGAGAGTAGCTTCACATGTAGATAGTTGTCTTTTTTATGGGTCTTGGTCTGTTTTATACTGCTACAACAAACTACCTGAGACTGGGTAACTTACAAAGTAAGATTTCTTTGCCTCACTATTCTGATAGCTGGAGGGTCCAATTAGCAATTAGTGTCCTGGAAAAGGTCCTTGGCTTTCTCACAGCATGGCAGAGAAGCTGAAAGAAAACTGGGCACATGTAGAAGGGGCACATGTAGAAGAAAGTGAGCTGGCACAGCTGAATTTGCTTCATAACAACTGTTCTCCCAGGAACCGATCCAGTGCTGTTGGATCAGACCCACTGTGTCCAGACAACATTAGTTCACACATGAGGTCAGAATCCCCACTACCTAATTACCTTCCCCTGGGCCCTTGTCTTAAATTTTCTACCATATCAATACCATCTCTGGAGACCAAGTTTCCCACACACAAATTCTCAGAGGACACACTCCATCCAAACCAAACCCTGGGAGAGCCCAGAGTTGGCCATCCAACCCTAGGAAGGTGCACAAGGAAGCCGAAAGATGAGGAGTCAGATGCAGAAAGGGGAGAGTGAGTTTCCAGGCCAAGGGGTCTCTAAGAAATGGCACAGAGATGGCGGGAGGGATGCTGGAGAGGGGAGGTATGTGCCGCCAGGTCTAGGCACAGCAACTCCTTCTCCCGGTTTTATAGATGAGGGGTAGTGAACTTCCTCAAAGTCAAGGGTGGTTGCGGGGTGGGCAGGCAGAGTCCATTCGCTTTCTGCACACCATCAGCATCGGCCCTCCGGGGACAAAAGGCCTGCGCTCACTCATTTGCACTTTTGTGTTAATTTAAACCCCTGCTTTACTTCTCCTGAGGCATTTTGAATTTTAGGCCTTGTCTTTCTGCAGTGGAATGAAAATGTTGATCTGTGTTAAAAGGTATCATTGGCTTCTCAGAAGGAGTGAGGGGGGCTCAGGGCAGGGAGCTACCTCTGGGTCTCTGAGATCCTGGCACCCCCAAGAGACTGGCGGAAGCTGCTTAGCAACCAATAATCAGAAAGAGGCAGGTGCAGGTAGGGGACGCGTTCCCTTCATCGCCTAGATGGCGGCTCCTCTTACAAGCCAGTTAGGTTTTATGAGAAAATGTTGGCCTCCGGGCCCGAAGATTGAGGTAACAGGATCCTCTGAAATATGCAGACTTATGAAATTGGATGTGGTTTAATTGCCTGAGAAGAAGTTATTTCAAGATTCATCCTTTGTGGAGCCCGTGAGATCTTTGGTGATGCTGGAGGGGGCAGGGCAGGACAAGTTCCATTCAACAGCTCTCATCTCGCCACACTTAAAAATCATTCATTAGTTGAGTCTCTGATGCTTATGGCCTGGAAGAAAACATGTTCCATTTCACCCAGCATCTAAGAAATTCAGAATCCGATGCGACCGGCCTGCCTCTCTCCCCTTGATGCCAGCCTTGTTCAAATCAGGCAGGTCCCTGACGTCCCAGACGAGCCTGGCTCCCTGCCCCTCCCGCCACCTCTTCTCCACACCTGCCCGCACAGCCCCGCTGGGCTACAAGGATCCTGTGCCTTCTTCCCAGTCTTTCAACAGCCCCCAGCTCAGGGCCAACCACAGCCTTTTTGAATTCTCAGGTCCCTGGAAAAGGGACAGCATGGCTTTTATCTCTCCAGCAGTCAGTCCTTCATTGAATAGATATTTATCAATATTTACCCTGTTTTATGCCAGGCCCTGGAAATAGACCAATGACAAATGGCCAATTTCCTGCTCTTGTGGAGCTCGAAGGCTGGTGGTTCAACTTACCCCTCGGTTCCAGTCATGTGATCCAGGAGGAGCTGCCACCTTACATCGCGCCGTCCACTTGTTCTAATATGACCGAGAGCCTGCGGTGCCCAAGTCCCGGGAGAGCAATAGGGAACCAAGCGGACAAACCCTTGAACCTGTGGAGTTTTCCTCCTACATAGGTCGGGTGGTCAGAAGTTCCAGTAAAGATCCTGTCCTGGTCCGTTTCCTGCAGCTGGAGCAGATTTGTATTCGACTCCCAGTTCTGGAGGCTGCAGGGTCTGAGAGCACCGCGTGGCCTCTGGCAGGGCCTTCACGCCAGGTCAAAACGTCCTGGGAAACCAACGGAGCTCAAGTGAGAGGAAATGGGGCCACGCTCATCCTTTCGTGGGAGCCCGACGTGATAAACCCTAATCACCTCTTCCAAGGCCCAGCTCCTAGCGCTGCTTTTACAAGGAGGACGCGTAAATTTCAATGTGAGCTCTGGGGAGACGGTGAAGCCACGGCAGACAGGAGGGGGACAGTAGAACAGATGGCAGTCTCAACGCAGCAGCCAGGGAGGCTCCCGCTAATGAGACGGCGCTGGGGCAAAGCCCTGAAGGAGGTGAGGGCCAGGTGGAGGGGCAGTCACAGCACAGGATTCAGGCCGTGAGCGCAGGGAGCACAAGTCGTGATGTGACCACTCTCTGGGGTGGGTAGGGAAGCGCCTGTGATCTTGTCTTGTAAATGAAGAAACTGGCTCTCAGACGAGTCACCTGATGGAAAAGCAAGGAATTCTGAAGCTGAAGGGGACGGCCCGAGCTTCCCCTGCACAACAGCCAAGCTGCTTCCCAGGGCCTTGGCCTCAGCAGATCCAAAGTCAGTGAGCTCACAGGCTCCCCTTTCCCTGAGCCCACAACAGGCTGCCAGTGTCCCTGGTGAGATACCTGTGACTCCACAGCTCTGACGCCTGGGTGTGAGTGAGTCTCAGCTCTGCTCAACAACTCTCTGGCCCTCTGTTTCCTCATCTGTAAAATGAGGATATTCATAGGACCTACTCACAGGTAGGAGTGAGGATGAAATGAGCAAGAGACTAGCACAGGGGAAATGCTACAGAAATCCCCTGGCAAAGTATGGTATGTCCCCTAAAAAGATATTGTTGAAGTGCTAAATTGAGTGAATGTGACCCTATTTGAAACTAGAATCTTTGCAGATATAGTTAGGTTGAGGAATATCTGGTTGGGGCAGGCATTGATCACACATGATCGCTGTCCTGAATAAGAAGAGGAGAACGGACAAGAGAGAGAGACAGCCACACAGGAGGAAGCCGTGTGGGGACAGAAGCAGGGTTGGAGCGACACAACCGTGGGCCAACGACCCACAGGGATTCTCGGCAACACCGTAAGTTGAGCTAAAGGCCTGGGACGGGTCCTCCCCTAGAGGAGCCCTTCAGACACCTTGATTTCCAACTTCCAATCCCAGAACTGTGGAAGACACACTTCTGTTGTTTTCAGCCCCTCAGTTTGTGGAATTTGATTAATGGAGCCCTAGAAAATGAATACTGGTGACATGAACTCATCTTCTGAAGTGCTGTGTGTCTAGCCGGGCAGAGACCTGGATCCTGGCATGTGCCCTTTAGGATCCTCAGATCCTTAGGGATCTGCTGGGGTTCCAGGACCAGAAACAGAATCCAGAGCTGGTTTGGAGAGAGAGAGAGAGAGAGAGAGAGAGAGCTGCAAGAGCCCCCGGTTTGACCCCGAATAAAAGCCTTCAACCTGTGTTTTTAACCCTATGATTTCCAGGGGGTATCTTGGGGTCCAACCAGAGGCACAAGTGCTGGGTTAGAGGAGAGGGAGGAGCTTTCACGGAGGTCTTTGAGCAGCATGCAGGTACTTACAAGCCAGCGGTAAACACAGGTGAAATCAGAAATAGGGACCGTCCCTGCCTTTTAAGCCAAACCCAGATTGTAAAAGGGGAGGGACACAGAATCAGAGCGATCTGGCTGGGGTCTTGTCCAACAGCCAGAGGACCGACTCACGGCAGGGAACAGATCCCACGGGCCCCACCGTCTCCCAGCACTCACTAAAAAATGAGCACAAACTAAAATGAAACTGCTCAGGCAGATGAAGTATCACTTCCCCGTGGATGTTAACAATGATCGCATCTTGGGAGAGAGGGGCTGAAGAAGTCATCTTGGATCTGACAGCTGTTGACAGCAATGGCATCTGGAGGCAGAGGGAGCTGGGGCGGAGTCCTGGCTCAGAGAGCCACGCTCCATGACTCTGGGCTTCTCTCCTTCTCCATAAAATGCAACACGGTACTAACATCATGGGCTCTCATCCTAGGTGCTTCCAAGCCCCGTGCCTGACCCATTCCAAATGCTGAGCACATGGCCACTCTCATTATTAGGATGGTTATTTAGTCCAAATCCCCAGCAGGTCTGGCTTCTCCTCCACGAGGCGGCCTCCTGCCCATTTGCAGATGTTGCCAGCCCTGACTCTCTGAGTCCCTGTTTAGCACATCCTTTGCCACAGGAAATTGGCTGAAATGTCCTCTATATTTAAGCAAAGGCAGCATGGTCAACTGGCTAGGACCCCGGCACCTGCATCCTCTGCCACCTCTTTGGAGCTTTGTGTCCTTGAGTCAAGTAGTTACTTTCAGTTAACAAATGGCCATGGTTGTTACATTCCTTAACCTTCAGTGCCCCAGTTCCCTTAGCTGGTAGGTGATGATGATGATGGTGATGGTGATGGTGGTGATGATGGTGATGATGGCACCTACTCCGTGTAGTTGTCATATGGTTTGAATTATATGATAAAACATATGACACTTAGAACTGAGCCTGGCCTATAGCAGGTGCTCCATAATTAGTTGTTATTAATATGACTTCCATTCCTTGGTTTAATATTATTATATCCCTCCCCAAATTTGTTTTTAACCTCAACAAATTATATCTCGATGGGCCCAGTAACCCACCAAAGCACCAGGGATGGGACAGGTTTCGTGATGGTCTTGACCAAGGTCCCGCACAGGTTCAAGGGCTTACTCTTGGTTTAGTGCTCTGCGGTCTCCATCTTGAACTTAGAATTCTGAACACGGGCCTGCTAGGAATGTAGCTGGCCCTCCCTGGCACCTGGCTGCTGACCTCCTGTCTTATGCATATGCAGGGTGGAGTGGGGGGCTCCCCCACCCACAGAACCTGCTTCTCCTCTGTCCTATTTTCCCCTGCATGCAGCAGGTGGGTGGGCTTGGGGCTCAGGTGTGCTGGCTACTGGCTCCCCACACCCCCAGGCCTCCTCCTCCTCATCCCCTGCACTCCCTGCTCCTCCAACCTCCCTGCTTCTGCTTAGCAGTCACACTCAGATCTGTGTACGCCTGACACCAGTTGTCAGAAGGCTCACCTCCTTATTCAGGGTCTTCTCTCTCCTCCCTTGGTGACAGAAGTGCTCCTCACTGTCTTCTCGCTAACTGAACGTAAGAGTGCACACTCTGGCAAAATGGAGGTCCATAATGACTCCGGAGCAACAATTCTACCTTCCTAGGCCTACAAGAGGGGCATGAGGGTTGGCAAAGCATCCGCATGAGGGAGGACTATCTGAGTGACACCTCGGGGGTACTGGGCCTTGCTCATGATCATCAAGGAAACAAAAACTGATTTATGAACATGCAGCAAACTAGAGTGTCCCTCCCCCATCACGCCCCAGAGAACACCTCTCCAAGGTCGGCCATTGTCTCACTTCTCTTGTCTCAAGAAGATAAGAAGCTGGCTTAGATCTCAGCAGGCACAGTGGCCGCCAGGAATTTTTGGGTCCTGAATGCTGGTAAGAAACTCTGGGGCTGGGGATGTGGCTCAAGCAGTAGCGCACTCGCCTGGCATGCGTGCGGCCCGGGTTCGATCCTCAGCACCACATACCAACAAAGATATTGTATCCACTGAAAACTAAAAAATAAATATTAAAAAAAATCTCAATCTCTCTCTCTCTCTCTCTCTCTCTCTCTCTCTCTCTCTCTCTCTCAACAAAAAAAGAAAAAAAAAAGAAAATCTATAGGAGAAAGGACTTGGGGTCAAGCTGCAAGAAGGCGGCAAATGCTTTGTGATGGAGATAAAGCTCTACAGGGTCTGCAGTGGAGAAGACTCTGTCTCAGCCGGTGCAGGACAGATGCCAGTCAGACAACGGGGCCAAAGTGGCCTGCCTTGCTGAAGCAGAGTTGCCAGAGCAGGGGACGGGTGCTCCACTGGCTGTAGAACAGGAAGTGGGGGGTGAAGAGCTCAAGCCCTGCGAGGCCTGGGCCCTGGGGGGGAAATGAGGCCTTGGGATTCAGTTCAGGCTGCTCCACTGCAAGGCCCCAGGGGTTCCTGCAATTAGGCTCGAGCCCAAGATTGCTTGGAACTGCAGCCTCTGGGCGCAGGGATCATCCTTCGCCCAATTTCTGCAGAGCGAAATGACTTCAGCGGCTGCTGCTGCTCCCCCAGGCATGCTCTGGGCAGGACTCCTTCAATCATGACAGGGACAGTGTGGCCTCCAGGCTGCCTTGAGAACCAGAGACTCCTAACTGGCTGGGGTCTGTCCCCCACCCCCAGTATCTCCCAGGAACAGTGCATTAAAATGGCAGGGGTGTCCCAGACTCCTGGGGCTGCTCCAGCCACCACCATCTGCACCCCAACCAGAGGGCCTGAGGCTGAAGGAGGGCTCTGTGGCCGCCTAATGAGAGTCTGCGAGCTCAGCACACTGTACCACTTGGTCCCTGTGACGGTGTTAGTGTCACTGCTGTCTTTTGCCCACTGCAGAACCAGGAAGGCAGCTGCTGTAACCACACCACGCCCTGGGATGTGAAACTGGGGAGCCATCCAGGAGGGGGCTGCAGTGGGCCGAAGTGTGTTCCCCCAGGCCCGGTCTTGGGCCATGGTTTTAAGTCACAAGCTTTTCCCGAGGTTCAGGAACATCTGGGGACTTCCCTGTGGACTGCCCTGTGGGTCTGACAGGTGGAAGGGAGAACCCTAACCCCAGATAGGCATTGGGGTAGTGGCAAGAAGAGACCGTGGGGCTGGGCCACAGGTACAGCATGAGTCTTGACCTTGCCTCCGACTCCTGGCTCACAGCAGGCCAGCCACGTGGTCCCTAGTTCCTCCTTTCTAACTCTGCGTGCAACCGGAGCAGCTTCCTAAGGGATCTTCCAGCCCTGGTTTTTGATGACTTGAGTTTACGGTGTCCTGAGCTGCTGAGGGCTTATGGGGAATGAGGAAGCTGGAGAGCACTGACTGGTGATTTCCCCCGAGAGTCTGGGGCCATTGGGAAGGCTCCAGCTGCAGAGACGCAGGCCCTATGTGGCAGCTGTCGGCACAGGATTAGCTGAAATGTGGTAGAGGAGGCAAGATGAGCTCATTAGATTTACCTGTATAACTCGTTGTCTTTCACAGCTGAGTGTCCTGGGGTGGGCAGGGCCCAGAAAGCCGCTGAGCAGGGCGGGAAGCCCGTGCCTGAAATCCAGCCAGACACTGAAATGAGGCTGCAGAAGCTTAATTAATGACACGGAAAAATGTTCAGTGATAAGGTGAAAAAAGCAGTTATATAAAGCAGGATGTAGGATGATCCTCTTATTATGGAGAAGAAATATTTCCTTTAAAAGTCACACACACACACACACACACACACACACACACACACAGAGAGAGAGAGAAAGGCCCTAAAATTCAAAGAGTGATTATCTCAGAAGGCTGGCATTTCCTGTGACTTTTATTTTCTTCCTTTGTGCTTTTATATATTTACCAAGCTTTTTGTAATCATGTAAAAAATACTTTTTTTTTTTTTTAATTTCACAGAAATCTCAAGTCACTAACCAGCCAGGTTTTTTTTGGCCTTTTATGCACAGGTTTTTTTTCCAAGGAAGATACTTCCCACAGCCCTACAAGGGGCCAGTTCTCAGCCCTATCTTAATTGATACTGTAAGGGTCAGGCGAAACGTCGGAGAAAGAGACCACGAGACTAGCTTCATGCAATGGCAAGGGGGATTTATTGGATCCATTCCAGCGCACTGGGACTCCGTGCTCACTCAAGAAGGGAGAGCAGCCCAGAGCCCAGAGCAGAGGTCAAGCAGAGCTTAAGTACACTTTTTGGAGAGGGTGGGGGGCTTTGCATACATCAGAACAAATCATCATGAGGCGCGGGAAAATTGAACAACAACTCTGATACATGATTAGTCCATTCATTGGCGGGAACAGGCTGGGCAGGGGTGATTGGTCACTTCTAAACTGGGTACACATTCAAACTGATTGGTTCGGGCCCTGTGACGAACTGCACATGGCCCTAGGCTGAATGGCCAGTAGGGCGTTGTCTTAACTATCTCAGGAATCTGGGTGTAACAGAGGAACTTAATAGTACCTAATCTTTTACATTTCAATTCAAGGTTTCCAGCTTAGAAACTTTACCCTTTCAATACACACCCACTGTGGAATTTCAGTACGGGAGACTTGGGGACAATCTAATTGTAAAGGAGAAAATGAAGTTATAGTTAAAATAAAATTAAAGTTGGGCAGGGTGGTGCATGCCTGTAATCCCAGTGACTCAGGAAGCTGAGGCAAAAGGATTGCAAGTTTGAGGCCAGCCTCATCAATTTAGGCCCTGAACAACTTACTGAGGCTCTCTCAAAATAAAAAATAAAAAATAAATTAAAAGGACTGGGGATGTGGCTCAGTGGTAAAAAGCACCCCTGGATTAAATCCCCAGTACTAAAAATACATTAATACACCCATACATACAAGCAACTGAGACCACATCCATCATCCATACAGAAGAGTGGAGTTGGGGACTAGAGCCTTCTCCACTGAGTCTCAGCCACTCTCCTGCCCATTTCTTGTTCCCAGCACAGCTGATTGGACCAGGGGTGATCAGCTGACCCAAATGCAGCCAACCCATTGGCTTATGCTCTGGGCAAAGAAAAAAAAAAAAAAAAAAAAGAACTGCTGGACCATCCAATTCCTCCCTGGTGGATTTTTACTGAGAAACTAGCAAAGACAGGGCAGTTGCCGCAGTCTGGCTGGGCACAAAATAACCGAGCCACCACAAAAGCCTTGTAGATTCAACAGCAACTCTTTATTCTCGAACCCTCACCAGCACTCTACACGCTTGTTCTGGGGAAAATACACCCTCCACTGGGCTCTGCGTACCAAATACCCTCTGAATCCCAGGAGAACTCAACGGGAACTCAAGGAGTGGGCGCCTGAGGCAGCAGGATATGCCCTATTCCCAGCAGGATCCACCCTAAACCCGGATCCGCCCTAATCCCTGAGCAAGGTCACCTTTCAAATCAAAACTTGGGCTGGGGATGTGGCTCAAGCGGTAGCGCGCTCGCCTGGCATGCGTGCGGCCCAGGTTCGATCCTCAGCACCACATACCAACAAAGATGTTGTGTCCGCCGAAAACTAAAAAATAAATATTAAAAATTCTCTCTCTCTCTCTCAAAAAAAAAAAAAAAAAAAACTCTCAAACATTCATGCAATGTCACTGCAAATGACCTGGGTCCAAGGCAAGCCCATTTCCACAATGGAGAGTCCTCCCTCTAAGCAACATTGGGTAGGCTGACAAGGAAATTGCCATGCGTCATTCCTACTTGGCTATGGCTCTCAGCAGGCAGTTGGCAGTGGGACTAGTAAAAGGTGGGTATTTAAGGAGAAACAGCTCCAGCCAAATAAGGACCACAAGCATCCACTACAGATGCTGCTCATTTTGGAAAGGAGAAGTATAAGGTGAATAAAGAAAGGACATGAGAAAGCAGGGCTATAAGATTTTTTTTAGAAAGGTTGAGCCAATTAGAGGAAAAGAGAAGCCCAATGACAAGGGCACAGGGGAAAAGTGAGGCGTAGAGCCAGGGTGGAGGGAGAAAGGCCCGTTCCGCAGGAGCATGGGAAGGTGCTGAGGGAGGGAAGGGTCCAGCTGGTGGGGAAGATGGACAGAGACAGCGACATCCGAATGGGAGATGAAGGCAGAGAAGCCCCCACACCAACTGTCAAGGGCCTAGGTGTTGGGCTGGTTTGAATCATACCGTGGTCACTAGGAACCCACAGACAGTCATCCACCAGACTATTAAAATGCCAGAACTCCAGGAGGGTAACGATCCTCAGTTCTTGGAGACAATGTCCATCACTTCCCCACCAGAACACCCAGTAAAGCTAGGCGCTGAGCAAACACCACGACAGAACTTCTTTTCTGGTCCCCACTAAGCACCAAGGATGCTCACAGCCCTCAGCCAGGCACTGGGGGAAGATAAACAGTAGTGGCCACTTCTAGCCGGTGTCACTGCAAAATAATTGGAGAAACAAAGGATTAAGACTAAAGAATTACTGTGGTGAAGGGAAAAATGTTTAAGTTGAAGACTAGAAGAGGAGTTCCTCTTAGGGAAAGAACGGTCTTCTGGAGTCTTTGGGAAATGGCAAAACACTAGCAGAACATTGTCTGAACCACGTCTGCTGAGTTGAATTGTGTCTTCCTGAAGTCATGTCCACCTAGAACTTTAGAAAAGGTTTTCTTTTGCCTGAGGGGGACACTGCTGAGAATCAGTCGGTCTGCCCACTCTGCATGGGAGGCGCTGCACACCCAGAAGGGAAGCTGTGACCGTGAGCTACAGAGGAGACTCAGGAAAGATGAATGAGGAGCAGTTGGACTTCCACTTAGTCCACTTAGGCAACCTCCCCCATCTCCACTCCAGTATAAATGTGAGTCATAAATTCTAGAAAAAAACAAATGAGAGAGGCCCTGGACTCAAGGACACCAGAGGAGGGTGGGGCTGAGATGCTGGGCCAAGACCAGTAAAAACATGAACATCTGTGGAGTGACAACTTCCCTGACACCCTCCCTCGTCCGATCCAGAACAGTCCTACAGACATTCACATTAGATATTCCTCACTGAACTCATTAGTTGATTCCTTAATCACCCTTGAGTAAAGCCCACTAGTTGACGAGGACCCTGCCTGCTTTGAACACAAGAGAGTCTAATAATCTTTGAGGTTATAATCAACTTTTGAGAACCGTGTTCAGAAATAAAAACAGGCAGTTGAGTATCATCAGAATATTTAGATTGAAAAAAAAAAGAGCTCTGGGAAATTAAAAATATGAGACAAATATATTACTTAAAAGGGTTGTAAGAGGATCCAAGATGGCGGGCTAGAAGGAGCTGCATTCTGTGTTGCTCCATGACCTGGGATTCTAGTAGTGGGTTATTAGAGGACCCCTGACAGCTGCTCCTACGCAGACTCTGGGCCACTCACCTGTGCAGGACCTCCGGTCCCTGCGCCCAAGCAGGACCACCGACATCCGGACCTGAGCAGGAATCCCAGCCGCCTCTCCCACGCAGGATACCTGGCCACTGCCCTCACGTAGGACCTCCAGCTGCCACACCCGTGTGGACGCCCATCTACCAACATGAAAATTCCCGGGTCTCCTTAATCTTGGGACACTACAATCACTGCCATAGTCCCCTACCTGCGGTAGCCTACACCTGGAGACATCAGGCAGGGTCAATACTGCACACCACAGAGCTGTATCTCTGTACACACCGTCCAACGCCACCACTCAGTTCGACCCAACCCAACACCCCATTACTGAAAGCAGCCACCTCCATCTTGGGACACTTTAGTCACCATCTTTAGGTGGGGCAACTCCCAGTCTGGGACACTGGCTGGGGCCTAGAAGACATCAAAGAGGAGATTTAAAATTTCTTAGAGCTGAATGAGAACGATGATACAATAGATCAAAATCTCTGGGACACTATGAAGGTAGTACTAAGAGGAAAGTTCATTGCATGGAGTTTATTCCTTAAAAAAAAAAGTCAACAAATAAATGACCTAACATTACATTTCAAAGACCTAGAAAAAAGAAGAACAAATCAACACCCAAAGCAGTAGAAGACAGGAAATAATTAAAATCAGAGCTGAAATCAATGAAATCGAAACAAAAGAAACAATTGAAAGAATTAACCAAACAAAAAATCGGTTCTTCAAAAAAATAAATAAAATTGACAGATCCTTAGTCATGCTAACAAAGAGAAGGAGAGAAAAAACCCAAATTACTAACATAGGTGATGAAACTAACAAAACTACGGAAATACAGACGATAATTAGAAATTATTTTCAAAACTTGTACTCTAATAAAATAGAGAATATCAAAGGCATTGATAAATTTCTAGAGTCATATGATTTGCCCAAATTGAACCAGGATGCTAAACACAACTTAAACAGTTCAATTTTAAGCAATGAAATAGAAGATGGCATCAGAAGCCTACCAACCAAGAAAAGACCAGGACCACATGGATACACAGCTGAGTTCAAGACTCAAATACCAATACTCAAAATACTCAAGTTCAAATACCAATATTCTTCAAATCATTTCATGAAATGAAAAAAGAGGGAGCATTTCCAAACTCATTCTATGAGGCCAATATCACCCTGATTCCAAAACCAGAAAAAGACATATCAAAGAAAGAAAACTTCAGACCAATATCTCTAATGAACACACATGCAAAAATTCTCAATAAATTTCTGTCAAATTGAATACAAAAATATTGTGTACCATGATCAAGTGGGATTCATTCCAGGGATGCAAGGTTTGTTCAACATACAGAAATAAATAAATGTAATTCATCACACCAACAGACTTAAAGAATCATATGATCATCTCAATAGATGCAGAAAAAGCATTCAACAAAATACAACACCCCTGCATGTTCAAAACACCAGAAAAACTAGGGATAATAGGAACAGATCTCAACTCTGCAAAAGCGATCTATGCTAAGGCCACAGCCAACATCATTCTAAATGAAGAAAAATTGAAAGCATTCCCTCTAAAAACTGAACAAGATAGGGATGTCCTCTTTCATCACTTCCATTAAACATAATTCTTGGAACTGTAGCCAGAGCAATTAGACATAGGAAAAAAAGAACTCAAACTATCACCATTTGTTGACAACATGATTCTATACCTAGAGGACCCAAAAAAATTCCACCAGAAAACTTTTAGAACTAATAAATAAATTCAGCAAAGTAGCAGGATATAAAAGGCTTTCTGTACATCAGTGATAAATCCTCTGAAAGAGAAACTAGGAAAACTACCCCATTTACAATAGCCTCAAAAGAAAATAAATAAACACTTGAGAATCAACTTAATGAAAGAGGTGAAAGACCTCTACAATGAAAAGTACAGAACACCAAAGAAAGAAATTAAAGAAGACCTTACAAGATGGAAAAATCTCCCTTGTTCTTGGATAGGCAGAATTAATGTTGTCAAAATGACCATACTACCAAAAGCACTATACAGATTTAATGCAATTCCAATCAAAATCCTAATGGCATTCCTAATAGAAATAGAAAAATCAATCATGAAATTCATCTGGAAAAATAAGAGACCCAGAATAGCTAAAGCAATCCTTAATAAGAAGAGTGAAACAGGTGGTGTTACTATACCAGAACTTAAACTATACTAGAGAGCAATAGTAACAAAAACCACATAGTATTGGCACAAAAATAGACTTGTAAACCAATGGTACAGAATAGAGGGCACAGAGACAAATCCACATAAATACAGTTATCTCATACTAGACAAAGGCGCCAAAAACATACATTGGAGAAAAGATAGGCTCTTCAATGAATGGTGCTGGGAAAACTGGAAGTGCAGCAAAATGAAATTAAGCCCTTCTCTCTCACCATGCACAAAACTCAACTCAAAGTGGATCAAGGACCTAGGAATTAGGTCCAGAGACCCTGCGCCTAATAGGAGAAAAAGTAGGCCCTAATCTTCATCATGTCAGATTAGGCCCTGACTTCATTAATAAGACTTCTATAGTGCAAGAAATAAAATCAAGAATCAATAAATGGGATGGATTTCAAACTGAAAAGATCCTTCTCAGCAAAAGAAACAATCAGTGAGGTGAAGAGCAAGCCTACAAAATGGGAGCAAACTTTTTCCACACACACATCAGATAGAGCACTAATCTCTAGAATATATAAAGAGCTCAAAAAACTTAACACAAAAAAATACCCCCACAAATAACCCAATCAATAAATGGGCCAAGGACCTGAACAGACACTTCTCATAAGCTGATATACAATCAATCAACAAATATATAAAAAAATGTTCAACATCTCTAACAATTAGAGAATGCAAGTCAAAACTACCCTAAGATTTAATCTCACTCCTGTCAGAATGGCAGCTATTCTGAAGACAAACAAAAACGAGTATTGGTGAGGATGTTGGGGAAAAAGCACACTCATACACTGCTGGTGTGACTGCAAATTGTTGCAGACAATATGGAAAGCAGTATGGAGATCCCTTGGAAACCTGGGAATGGAACCACCAATTGACCCAGCTATCCCTCTCCTCAGTCTATACCCAAAGGACTTAAAAAGAGCATAATACAGGGACACAGCCACATCAGTGTTTATAGCAGCATAATTCACGATAGCTAAATTGTGGAACCAACATAGATGCCCTTCAATAGATGAATGGATAAGAAATAGTGGTATATATACAAAATGAAATATTACTCAGTATTAAAAGAGAATAAAATCATGCCATTTTCAGGTAAGTGGATGGAATTGGAGAATATCACACTAAGTGGAGTAAGCCAATTCTAAAAAACCAAAGGCTGAATGTTTTCTCTGATATGTGGATGCAGATCCATAATGGAGATGGTGGGGGGAGCATGGGAGGGATTATACCCTTTTTAAAAAATTTATTTAATCACTCCAATTTGTTATGCATGACAGCAGAATGTATTTCAATTCATAGTATACATATAGAGCACAATTTTTCATAAAATTGTGGTCAGGGGGTTGATAGAGAGGAAGAATGTCTAAGGGAAGGGGTTGGAAATGACGGTCAACCATTTGGCATGTATGAACAAGTGGAAATTTGTTTGGCCAGATGTCGCACAGAGCCAGGGTAGGACAGGGGAAACTTAGTCATAGATTCAAAGAAAAGTCATCAAATGATGCAGAGACTACCTACAGAGATATAAACAATGGCACAAAAGTGGGACACTGGATATCTCAGCAGTGGGTGATTATTAATAGACTATAATAAGATGAATGAATAAAAATTCTAGAAATGAAGGCAAAGGTGAACTCAGTGTAAATGGAAACATTAAAAAAAAAAAACAGAAAATGTTGCCCAAATCAAAAAGTTTGAATTTCTTGATTGTAGGGATATCTTGAATATTGAAAACACCAAATATTGGTTTGATCAAAACTTAATGAATAAAGGGACAGAATGGACTTTTTATAAGCATATTTTATTTTTGATTGGTGTACTGTGATTGTGCATCTTAGTGGCTACATTGTGATGTATTTGCACATAATTTTATCCATTTCATTCCCCCATACCTCCCCTTTACCTCTCCTTCTCCTTCCCACTGCCCCTGCCCCTCATTTTACTGGTATCCCTTCTATTTTCACGAGGTCCCTTTGTTGTATATGTTTTTCTCTCTAACTTCCACATATGAGAGAGAATGTACAAACCTTGACTTTCTGAGTCTAGCTTATTTTGCAGAATACAACACTTTACAGTTCCAACCATTTTCCTGCAAATTTCCTGATTTTGCTCTTCTTTACATCTGAATGAAATTCCATTGTGTGTGTGTGTGTGTGTGTGTGTGTGTGTGTGTAACATTTTCTTTATCCATTCATCTATTGACAGACACCAAGGCTAGCTCTATAACTTGGTTATTGTGAATTGCACTACTATAAACATGGATATGCAGGCACTACTATAAACATGGATATGCAGGCATTACTATAGAATGCTGACTTTAATTCCTTTACAAAAAAAAAAAATACTGTGGCGGATATAGCTGGTTGTACGGTGGTTCCATTCCTTGTCTTCTGAAAAACCTCCATACTGTTTGCCATAGCGGTTGTACTAATTTACAATCCCGCCCTCAGTGTATAAGTATTCCTTTTCCGCCACACCCTCCCCAGCATTTATTATTACTTATATTTTTGATGATTGCCATTCTAACTGGAGTAAGATGATCTCAGTGTAGTTTTGATTTGCATTTCCCTGAGTGCTAGAGATGTTGAACTATTTTTATATATTTGTCAGCCACTTGAATTTCTTCTTTTGAGAAATATCTGTTCAGTTCATTTGAGAGGGGACTTTTAAAAAACTAAATCCTCTGTTGGGCATGGTGGCACATACCTCCAGCAACTCAGGAGGTTGAGGCAGAAGGATCACAAGTTCAAGGCCAGTCTGGGCAACTTAACAAGACCCTGTCTCAAAACAAAAAATAAAAAAGGGCTAGAAGTGTAGCTCAGTGCTAGATCAGCCCTGGGCTCAATGCCCAGAACCAAAAAAGAAAAAAAAGCTAAATCCTTATGCACAAAAATAGGAAGCCAAGAGATAAAGTACAAAATTGATTGGATCAAGAAACGGCAGTATATCAAGGTTTATGCCAGAAGAAAAACCTAAAATATTGGTTGCCTGACGGGAGAAAAATAAGGAAGGAGGTGAATAAGGCACTGCTGTTTTTCATTTGTTTGTACGTTGTGTTTTTTAGCCTCCATTAACTTTTCAAACTCTGATTTGATATTTTGACTTAAAAAATAAATTTTAAGTATACATTTGTATATCTTTTTCTGTGCTATAGTATAATAGCCAAACCTTCAGTAAAAGTGGTACATGCTGCCTTGTGAAATTTAAAGGAGTGTTTTGAGACTGGTGGGGTAGAGAGCACACTGCTGGAGAGCTGAGGTGTGGGGTGCTGAACTCCAGTCCCCGACAGGTCAGTAATATGAAAGCCATTTTCTCTGCTCAGCCGATGGAGCCAGTTTTCAGACAGTTGGAAAGTGCCACTGGATAGCAGGCAAGCAGGCAGCAAGCAAAGCAGCCACGTGGATTTAGGCTACGTTCCTCATGCGTGCAGTCACCTGGGGATGCTCTCAAGGTGCAGATTCCGTTCAGTGGGGTTCTGCATCTCTGAAAACTGTGTAGGTGATGAATGTCAAGACTACAGGGTGGCAGAGCACACTTGGAGTAGCAAAGCTGTAGGTTCAAGAGGTCTGAGAGGGGAAGAATGACTTAGCCCGGGTCCCTGATGGATTGGGAGAAAGGAGGTACAGTTTGATGCAAAGGCCCTGGGCTTTCTCGGACTGAGGCCAGGAGGAAAGGAAGGCCGGCATCTGGGGACTTGGTGTGAGGGGGGTCACAGCAAAGACAAACATGCCTATCAGTTACTTGGGGTCAGCCTGACAAAACTTTCAGTGTTTTGTTCTGAGCAAAAGTGCCCCAGTCCGCTATGGGCTGAAGAGTTGCTGGTAGTAACCTGCCCAGCTGACCTCAGCCACATCATCGGGCACTGTCACACTAGGGAGCCAGCTGACCTGGCCTGCTGACTTCAGCCACTCCATCGGGCACTGTCGCACTAGGGAGCCATGTGGACTTGGCCATCTGCACTGGAGGCCTGACCCACCCACTGGCATAGGGGTGGAACCTAGGATTTTGTTCTTTCCGCTGCCACACTTCTCCCCACCTGGTTCTCAACCCTCAACCCAGCCTTGGGGTCCTACATCTTCCCTATGCCCCATCAGCCTGTCAACAGTGGTTCTTGGGGTGGGAGAGAGGCTCCTTCCATCTTTCCCACAGAAAGAGTCTGAAATGTTGGTAAGATGGGTGCTCACCCAATAAGAACAATGCAAACGACTCATGTTTTAAAAGCTTAAGTGCTGTACCTCTACATTCATTGCTTTCTCCAAACAGTGGTATTATCCCTGTCATGGATGAGGAGATTAGGCAAAGAGAAGCACCTTGCCAGAGGACTTCAGACTCAAACCCAGGCTCCTGGCTGCTGCATCTTTTCTCTTAAGAAGCTGTGTTCCCTGGGGAGGACTGCATCATATGTAGACCTCCAAATCTCCAAAATCAGAGAGAGAGAGACAGACAGAGACAGACAGAGAGAGACTGAACAGAAGTGCAGCAATTGTCTGCCATTCTCAATTAGCCAGGCCCTAGAAAGATTGTATGGTATCTGAGGTTCTAAATGTGTATCCATCTCAATCACATCTAGCTTCTCAGACCTAATGGTGCAACAGATATCTTAGTGCAATGAATTTCATTCTAGTTTAAAGACCTGTGTCTTTTCATGCAGGATAAGTCCTTAAGTGTAAGCCAACTGCTTCATCATGTGTTCAGCTAAGGAAGTTATCTGCTCTCATCCTGGAAAGAAAGGCTGGTTCAAGGGACGTACTGAAAGATGATGTAAATGTGCCTCCACTATAGTATTATTTCCACTATTGTTCTTTGCAAGGACAAGGCATTTCGAGTTCATATTGGACTGCACAGGCTAGCCTGGGTATCTGGTACTCAGAGTGTAGTGTTGCAGTCCTATGCCTCTGCAGCCAGAGGGCTTTGCTCCCTGGCCTCTCTTCTCTGTGGGCCTTCTTTGCCTGGCTAATTAATACCTACTCATCCTTGAGGATCCAGCTCAGGCAGGCATTGGGTTCCTGGAAGCCTTCCTGTGCCTGCGCTGGCTGAATTAGATGCCTGGCTCTGGACTGTTGCTCTGCACAGCCAAGGGCCACTAATTTGTCTGGTTCTCCTGTGGTAGAACAAAACGGAAACTTTAGCAGCTTAAGAGCTGATGGGCTCTGCTTTTACATGTTGGCACACAGTAGCTCTACTTACTGGCTTAACCACAAAGGCTTACAGCAGCTGACAGGTAGCTATAATAAGATGACCACAATAGCAAAAGCAGAAAACAAAATAACTGGGACAGAAATCCCCCCTCTCCAGGTTTAATGTATGAGCTGAAAGCCCCTAGGCTGTTGACAAGCTTGTACCCAGATAGGGAAGGTCAGATGCACCCTCCAATAGAATTGCACCAACTCCCTTGCCTCGATGTACCCCAAAATTGCTTATGTATAAAAGTAAAAGCCCTGCTGCACTCGGGGCTCAGACTTTGGGAATTATCCCTCTGGGCCATGGCCACTAATAAAGTGTTGCTTCTAGATCTCGGTGTCCAGACCCTCATTTCCCATTGCCTTCCACTGCTAGGGTCAATAACTTAAGAGCAAGGTGGTGATTTTCATTTCTATAATCCCCAAAGCTATCTGGTGCCCAACAGGAGGCTTTGAGCAATGTTTATTGGATGAAATATGGAGATAACTTGAGCATATGCAGCTCTCCATGTGGGATTTCCTTCCTTTTTATTTTGGTGCCTGTACATATGTGCTAGCAATTTCTTTCTTTCTCTCTCTCTCCCTCCCCCCAATCCTCCCAATCTAAGTCTCATTCCTCCTGAGTTCTCAGCTCAAGCACCCACTTCTTCACTTCTTCCAAGTCCTCTTACCACACATCCACCACACACAGTTCTTCTCTTAAGACATGTCCCTCAAGTGATCATATTTTCCAACATTTGTCTTTCTGGCCAGACTGTCCATCTCATGGACCCAGAACCCTCATCTTCAGCCACCTCCAAGATGTAGCACAGCACGCATCACCCAGTAGGCACCCAATCCAATTCTTTTTTAAACAAATGAACAAATGAATCAGGGGACATTTGTAGTTTTGAGTTCCCCGAGGTACTTGGCAGAGACAAGGCTTCCTTTTGTGGCCAGTTGCTGTGATCGCCACCCAGGAAGAGTGGTGCCAGGACCATTCATCTCAGAGGCCACCCTGCTCTTGCATGAGACCAAGAGTAAGAGCCTCCTTCAGTTTGGGGTCCCAGTCCCTGGCTTGCTTCACACTAACCCTGACCCTGTTCTTCTTCCCTCTTGTATAACTCATCCCTGCCTTGACATAGGCAGCAGAGATCCAGCATACACTCATGTGTAGAATAAAACAACCTTTTTTCTTCCTACCACATGCACTCTCATAACATGATGCAGAACACTTCTGTGACCAGAGGTGTATCTGCAGCGGGTCCTCCCACGGATACCAGCTGAGAGTCCTCTCCTTCAGTTCAGTTCTGACACTGTCTTCCTGGTGAGGTCTTCAGACCTCACAGATGGAGGGCTCAGTTCCCCACTTCACATGGGCCCAGGTAATGTCTGACCAACTGGCTGTTAATTTGCTAGAACAGCTCCCAGAACGCAGGGAATCTTCAGTTTGCCCATTTATTGCAAAAGATATTGTTGAAGATCCAAATGAACAACAAGATGAAGACCTGCCCAGGGCAAGCCATGAGGGTAAGGAGGGAGGACTTCCAGGCCCCTCAGGGCACATAGGAGCCTCCCTGTGTTCGGCTATCTGGAAGCTCCTGGAACTTGGTCCTTTTTGGTTTTTATGGAAGTGTCATTACATAGGCATGATTATTGGTGATCAAGTTAGCCATTGAGCCCCACTCCCCTTCCTGGAGGCAGAGGGGGGTGGGACTGAACACCAACCTTATTTCACCCTGCCATTCTGACATTCCTGTGGCCAGCCCCCATCCTGAAGCTCTGTAGGGGCTGCCAGGCACCAACCATCTCATTAGCATACAGGATATCTCATTAGCATACAGGATATATTATTAGCATACAGGACACTTTGACCACTCCAGAGATTCCAAGGGCATTAGGCGCTATATGCCAAGAAACTGGGATGAGGTCCGGGCCGGGCTCCGGGTTTGAAACGCGCGGCGGGCGGCTTCTGTTGTGTGGGCCCCACAAGCAGCGGCGTGGAGCGGGCCGGCGGCGGATCGCAACACCGTGTCACCGGGCAGCGGGTTGAAGAGCGAGTACATGAAGCGCTACCGGGAGCCGCGCTGGGACGAGTACGCGCCGTGCTACCGGGAGCTGCTGCGCTACCGCCTGGGCCGCCGGCTGCTGGAGCAGGCGCACGCGCCCTGGTTCTGGGACGCCTGGGGCTCGGACTGCGCCTCGGACGACTCGGCCTCGTCGGCAGCGTCGGGCCCCGCGCCCCGGTGCGCACTTGCGGACCCCGAGGAGGCCTCGGCGCGTGAGGAGCCCGAGCGGCCTGCTGGGGAGCAGGGCACGGAGGCCGGGGACAGCAGGACGCGGCGCAGCCAGCACTGCCAGTGAAAGATGTAGAAGAAAAATCCGAACGACAAACCAGAGTGAAGGAGACGGACAGGTTACCTGCCGGTGTCAAACCCCGACAGCAACCAAGTGCCTTATTTGCTAGAGGAAGTAGGAAAGCGGTCAGAAGCCCCCAAAGATCGACCAGTAAAATAAAAGAAAACAAGCACCCATTTGCTCTTTACGGCTGGGGAGAGAGACAGACAGACACCGGAAGCCAGAAGACCCACAACGTCTGTGCCTCTGCCTCGGTGCATGAGATTCACGAGTTGGCGCTACGGGCCAGGAGCAGAAGGCAGGAGGAGAAGAGGAAGCTGGCTGCTCAGCGGCAGCGTGCGCACTCGGTGGAGGTGCAGAGAGGCAGGACGGCGAGGGCCCCCTCTGCAGAGAGCCCCTGGGTGACGGAGTACATGCGCTGTTTCTCAGCAAGGGCCTAGAGCTCCCCAGGGGCCAGTCTGTCTGTGATCTGGACCTGGCCGAGACCTGGACCATGCAGGGCCTCTCGGAGAACAGCCAAAGGCTGTCCTGTCGTGAATCTCATCACCTACGTCAGCAGCAGGGCAGAAAGCTGAAGCCATAGACACTTGGTTACCTGTGAAGATGAGCCCCAGGCCCCTGGTATTCTTGTTAGAGTTGTGTCTGAGCATCTTACCTTTGAGGTACTGACACCAGATGCCTTTAAACAACTATGAGGCTTCCGTCCCCTTCTGGGTGGCACAGGTGGGATGTGTCACTCACCCTAGGGGCCTCCAACTCACACTTATGAGTCCCCTGTCCTGCACGAGATTTGTGTTTACTGACACATGTGGTTTCCTTTGTGAGAGAATACCCAGCAAGTATCACTCCCTGTGACCTCGGGCCCAGTTCTCCCCAGGATCTAACGTCCATCTATGGTGAAGCAGGGTGCTGGTGTTTGAGCTCACACCAACCTTCACATGGGTTGTGTGTTCAAGGATTGGGCTGGCGAGGCCTGGCTTCTCTGGATGGTCTCCTGGGCGCTCCCTCAGCAGTTTAATAGCCCCACACATTCCAGTAGACACGGCGCTTCCACTGTGTCTAGGTGTGATGCAGTTGTTGTGAGCCAGTTCACCTGTCTTTAACTACAGCATTTCTCTTCAGAACACATAAGGTACAGCAAGCCACAGTTACAGGCTGTGGACTCTAGCCTCTTCTGCAGCAGCTGGCAGGACATGTAGAACGTATGCCCTGGAATCACATGGAATGAACTGAGACACTCTCAGAGACACTGCCCTCCTGCCTTCTCCACTCTTCCTTCTACAGAACTTGGTCTTGGCAGTGTGTGGTGTTCCTGCTTCAGGTTGAACCGACCGTGTTTGGTTCCTGGCCAACAGATCTTACCTGTACCTTACAGGAGCATGGGGGCCTGAGCGCATGCAGCTGTGTCTCAGAAGGGCTGGTCCTTTTGTGCATTTGCCTCTAGGGTGGAAAATGGTCTTCACACTCATTTCTCAGGTGCTGGTGGGTCTCCCCGCTGACGAGGCGTGTCCAGGAAGGTTGAGGGCATACTCTAGGAGAACGAGCAGGTCCTGCAGCTTAGCCCCTGCGGGCGTGAGTGGAAAGTTGGTGTCGGACTTGAGGCTTGGTATGCCTGGGTTTTCACTCGGGATCTCTCAAGTCTGCTGGCTCTTAGCACACAGACTGGTCTCACTCCACATAAATTCACCATCTTGTCACTGTGTTGAGCCATGAAAGTGCCTCTTAGAGCCTCCTGAGTGCTGTGGTCCTGAGGTGAGTCCTGTATGGAGAAGGTGCCTTGTCGTGGAGGAGTGTGCTTACCAAGAAGAAGTTCTACATGGTGTCTGACATCCTGGCTATGAGTTCCAGGCTTTGGACTAACCAGCCACACATCTTCAAACACTGTGGGAACCTGTGGGTCATAGGACCCTGGCATGTGACGGTGTGGCTCAGATGGTTTCACCCACTGGCTGAGCATCATGTTGCATCTGACTGTTGGAAAGTCAGCCAGACATGGCACCTGGCACCTCACTCCTCCAGCCTGTGTCTCCCGGACATCTAGGAAACACTTGTCTGTGTGCTTTCTGTCTCCAGGCAGAAGGGAGCCTGGAAGGCAGATCAGCAAGTCCCCCTTCTTTATAAGTGAAGATGGATGGACAAGGTAGTTAAGGGACTTATGATGATCACGAACAACCAGTGGCTGAGTGTAGTAGCTGTGGTCCCTCCTGTCTGAGCCCTCGATGGTCGAGATCCTCCTCTTCCCTTTTTTTTCCTCAAGGGCGCAGTTACCTTTTGAGCCTATGAATTTGTAAAAGTTGTAACAATGTTACATTCCTACTTTCTTCTTTTACTGGGAACAGATGTGGTGCTGATCATGTTCCTAATTCTTAGGACATGTTGCAAGACAGGGAGATAATGTAAAGCTGCCTTCAGGTTGGAAAAGTAGAACTGGTTGAGAATCCAGTGTTATTTAAATGCTACGTAAAGTCTTTTAAAATTTTGGCTTTAAGTTCATATTAAAACAATTTGCCATAAACCAAAAAAAAAAAAAAAAAGAAAGAAACTGGGATGAGATGTAAACACATTTACCTTATTAGGAATCACAGCTTATTAAGCAAAAACCTGGAAGTTGTTACCTCACAGAGTAAAACCACAAGGAGGGCAGAAGTAGCAAGATGGAGGGGCTCCTGGACAGGATTCCAACACCAGAGCTCTGACTTTTCTCTCTTCTCCATTTTTTCATATCCTTCTCTCAGACAAGCGAGAGACAATTTTGCTCTTAAACTTGGTACCTACATTCTCATACATTTTCATCCACGGAAGAAAGATGCTCCTTTTGCCAGCTCAGGACAAAAGTCCTGGGGAAGAACTCTCATTGGCTTGACTCAGGTCACCTGATAATGACTTGGACCAATCTCTGGGGCCAGAGGCTCAAGGGGGTCTGGTTGGCTTAGCTTAACTCTCATGGCCGACCCTGCAGCCAGGACCTAGGGTCCATTACCAGAAGAAGAGGGGCAGTAGCAGAGAGTGACCATATCCCAGGAGTATCCTTTGGGTGAACAGACCACACAAATTTGCCATTTCCATGTTCCTTGAAAACACAAAACTCTGGTCTGACTGTGACCTAACTGGAACAACACTGTCTGATAACCTCAGGTAGTTCCCATCAGGTGTCAGCAAATGACCTCTAGTCCCCTGAGCACCCTCCTCCGCCCAGAGCAACTCCCTGCCAGGCAGAGGGACACTCATGAGTGAACAAGACGGAGGAAAAGGATTGGTTTTCCAACCCAGGGCTCTACACAGTAGTTATTTCAACCAAGGGCAATTTTTGTCCCTGGGGGACATTTGACAATGTCTGGAGACATTTTTGTTGTCACAGATGGGGAAGTGAGATTTCTGGCATCCAGTGGGTGGAGGCCAGGGATGCTGCTAAGCATCCTACTATGCTCCCAGCAGCCCCACACACACACACACACACACACACACACACACACACACACACAGAGAGAGAGAGAGAGAGAGAGAAATCCAGGCCAAATTGTCAGTAATGTCCAGAGAAGTTTCTTGAGAAGATGAATTCCTAGAACCTCCCTTCCAGCCCCTTCTCCTGTGTCAGGATGTGCTCAGTGTGTAGAGAGGGTGAGAGGAGACTTTCCCAGGTCCCCACCCTTTGACCACCTGCTTGCCCCTTGGAATATGATGCTAAGCCCACCCAGAGGACAAAGGAAGCCTGGGTGCTGCCAAGGTGTGTGGAACTCCCATTCTGGAACACCTGTCCCAAAGAATTCGGGGGAGCCAGTGAGGCTGGGAGGGAGATTGCTGCTGAGATGAAAAGCAGCAGCTGGTGGCTCTCAGAAGGCCACCCTGGGGAAGTGCAGAACGGTCCAGTTGTTCTCAGCAACACACCCCGCGCTTGTATTTTTTTTTTAAGAGTCAACAGGGTTTGAGGAGAAGAAAAACCCGAGCAGCACACAGCAACCCAGCTGCTTCATCCCTTCCTTCGTTTGCACCATCACATGCTCAGAATACTTCCAGATTGTGAGAGAAAACAAAGTCCCTGTCCCCACAGAGTGGCTAGGACCCTTGGCATTCTGGATCAGACCTAGCAACAACCCAGTTTCCTGTCTGGGCAGTTGGTGTGCCCTGGGGCTGCCTCTGGCAACCTCAGATTCTCCCTCGGTAGGTTAGGGATCACCGGCTGTTCCTTTTGAGGTGCATTAGACAGCACAGTGCCTGCTTCACAGTAGGGTCCTGACAAATGTCAGTGGCTCCCAGGCCCACTGTGGCAATGATTGCATCAGAGGGTGGCAAGTCTGCAGGGATGGGGGATGGCGAGCAAAGGCAGTCATTCTCCAGCTGCTGTGTGCATGGGCTCTCCTGGAGGGCAGGTGAAATCAGTGGCCTGGTGTTGCAAATCAATGCAGAGGATTTGCTCCTTGAAATGCAAAGGCAGTGAGCACAACTAGAAGATAAAAATGGAGAAAGATTCCTGACCCACGGTGAGTAAGAAGAAAGCCAGAGATGTGGTCCCAGAAGAAGGGAAGCATGGGGTTTATTCTGGGAGTCCATACATATTCACTTTAGGGGCAGGTGCATTCCTGAGCATGCTCAGCTCAGGGCCGTAGTTAAAGAATAAGGTGGATGCATTTCTCGTCAGGTTCAGCTCCAGTTCATAGAACACCTGGTAAAGGTTCAAATGGCAAACACCAACCCTTAGAAATGACACTCAATTCAGGGTCACAAAGATAGCAGACATGAATACTTCTGACCATGCTCAGTTTGATATTAAAATAGTGTGGCTCAGTGATCTCAGCAATCATGACAGATTCTTTATAAGTTTCTCCAAAAAGGTTTAGCAGAAATAAAAGAGAAGATCCTATGTTAATGCATTGGAGTTTGCCATTAAAGTGGCTATCACAGTTAGTGGCTGTTTCAGTCAGCTTTTTCATTGCTGTGACTAAAAGGGTCTAACCAGCACAATTATTGAGGAGGAAAAGTTTGAGGACTCACAGATTCAGAGGTCTTAGTCTATAGAAGGCCAGCTCCATTCCTTAGGGCTTGAGGTGAGACAGGACATCATGGCAGAAGAGTGTGGTGGAGGGAAGCATCTCACATGATGATCAGAAGGCAGAGAGAGAGACTCCACTCTCCAGATACAAATATATACCCATAGCCATACCCCCAATTAACCACTTCCTCCAGCCATATCCCACCTGCCTCCTGTTAACACTCAGTTAATCCCATCAGGTATTAATTCATTGATTAGGTTAAGGCTATAGCCCAATCATTTCTCCTCCAAATTTCTTGCATTGTCTCATCTGTGAGCTTTTAGGGGACACCACGTCTACACCATAACAGTGGCTAATGTGAGATGTGCCTCCCTCCTGTTCCCTTCCTGTCTGAATGTTTTCAGGCTGCCTCAACAGGATACTATGGGCTGGAGGCTTAGACATGGGTTTCTCACTGTTCTGGGGTCTGAGGTTCGAGATCTGTCCTGGTAGACCTATTATAGGGGGAGAAACCCTTCCTGGTTTCCAGATGTCTTTCCGGTCTCTTTCATAAGGGCACGGATCCAGTCACAAGGTCTCCAAACACATGACTAATCTCCTCCCAAAGAATCCCCTCCCGACACCATCACAATGTGGGGGGACACGAATTTTGAGTCCCTAACACAGCTGCAGTCAGATAATATCGATGCCGCTGGTGAGGGGTCGCACTTGGAGGACCACTGTTTTCATGCAACAGTGTCCAGCTGTGGTCACACATTAAGGTCACCAGAGAACTTACGACCCCTTAGGATTGTGATGAAAGTGTTGGGGGTTTGGCTCAGGCATTGATATTTTTAAAGCTTCCCATGGCAGCGGGTGGAGGATGGCAATTCCAATGGCCGTGTGAGGCCAAGGACACTGGGTCAGTTATAAGGCCAGCCCTTCTGCCGGCTCAGCATGCAGCTCCCTGGAAAAACACCTTGTCTGGCTCCCATCAGTTAAAACTTGTCCTCTCTCGGTTCCTTTCCTCAGTCTCATCTTACTTCTGCCCCTTCAGCCAGGCCCAGCCATGCTGGGGTCCTGGAAATTCCCCACCCAGAACCTTATCCACAGTGGTCAGGCCAAGGGGACACAGATGGGAGGTCCTCTACTGACTGTCTCAGGACCTGATCTCTCCCTGTGTTGGGCTTCGAGTGCCAGGAGCCCCACTCTGACCCCTGGATATCCCAGACTCCAACCTGACCTGGTACCAACTGTCCCTTCGCATCCCACAGGGCCCAGGGTGTGTTGACTCCCCTGGGACAGGCCCCAGCACATGCCCCTCAGGTCCAGCCCACAGGTCTGGCCTTCTGCTTCCTTTCTGCCCCTTTGAGACTCAGAGGATGTTCAGGCTTTCATTTAAAACACCAGCCAGATGTAAAGCCTTCCATTTAAATTTCAGAGAAGGACCCTCCTTACCCTTTGATGTTCTCAGTGCAAACAGATCATCAAAGAGTGTACTGGTTACCTCCACAGCAGAGCTCCTAAGTGAGCTCGCTCACTGCGGAACTGCACTGTCCCTAAAGAGCACCTTTCCCAGCTGAGGAGGCTGCAAACCTGGCCCAGCCCCCACTCGCCCTGCTCCAGGTCCTGGTTCTGGGCCTGGCTGCACCTCCTGCTGGTTTCCCTGCTCCCTGCTCTTCCTTGAGACCCGCATGTTAGGTGACACAGCAGGACACTCAGGAAACAAGGATTGAAACCAGGATTCTCAACTCCCAAGTGTGCCCAGGGAGGGGGAGTGTGGAGTGGTGATTGTCTCTTACTTTTAAATCATTCCTAAGTTATTTCCAGATCCAGCAGGGCCTCTTCCTCCACTGCCAAGGGCATCTCCAGGCCCAGGTCATTTCTGCATGGCTCGGGGCGGGCTGGGCCATGACCGAGCAGAGACATCCATGAATCTCCCAGCTTACCCCATTAAAGGTTTTCTTCTCCCTTCTGTTAAGTCTGAGCATCCTGGAGCTGTGCTACCCTGAAACTGGGCTCTGAGGCCACCATGTGAAAGGAACAGAGGGATGGAGAGGCACGCTGGCTCTAACTCCTTGAGCTGGTAGGTGACATGTGACATTTCTGCACATAGACCACTGGCCCGAATGTGTCCTGTGGCTCCATTCCCCTGACTGTGGGAAGCACCTGGAATGCTGTACAAAGTTACAAAGGTTTCTAATTATCTTCAATATTTCAGTAGTGTCGCCTCCTTTTTCATCACTAATTTTAGTAATTTGAATTTTTGCTCTCTTTCTCTTCATTATTCTAGATAAGGGTTTATCAATTGTATTTAGTTTTTAAAAAAACAACTTTAGTTTTTTTTAAATCTCTTTTCGTTTTGTCAATTTTTTTGAGTTATTTCTTTTGTTTCAATTTCATTGATTTTAGCTTTGATTTTGACTATTTCCTGTCTCCTACTGCTTTTGGTGTCGGTTTTTTCTTCTTTTTCGAGGACTTTGAGATGCAATGTTGTAGGGACAGATGAGACAAGGCACCGAAGATAGCAGGAAATGGCTTTATTTGGCTGCAGCCAGATTCAGAAGGCACAGCTTTTGCTGTAATCAATAAATCCCCTGAACCCCAAGTTCAGGGAGTTTCAGAATTTTATACCCAGCATGTAAGGAGAAGGGCTCAAAAGTTCACAGTCTGCAGAAGTTCACATAAAAGCAGCTTTTTCTTTCACTGTTCTGGGCAAGTTAACCCTTCAAGGACAACACCTGAGAAGGGGAGAGCTTCTTCTCCCCTTTCTTTCCTCCCCCTGCCAGATGTTACCATGGAGCCCAATTGGTAGTTTCTTTTTTTTTAATATTTATTTTTCAGTTTTCGGCGGACACAACATCTTTATTTGTATGTGGTGCTGAGGATCAAACCCAGGCCGCACACGTGCCAGGTGAGCGCGCTACCTCTTGAGCCGCATCCCCAGCCCAATTGGTAGCTTCTTTATCTTAGAAATGTAGACATCTCTGTGAAGCCCCAGCTCAAAGTCAGAGGCCTTGTTTACACATTTCTACAAACTACTAGACTGGTTACATGGTTGTGAAAAACTAGTAAGGGGGTGTCCAGCACATGGAGTGCTATTTCCTCCTGGCCATTGGCCGAGTAAAATAGGGCAACATCAAAATAGGAAGTTTATCTACATTGAACTCTTTTGTAGAGACTCTTTTGCTGATAGTCCTAAAATCAGCCATGGTGAAGATTTCTGGAGAAGCCCAGTTAAGGCTTTTTGTGGAAGAGAGGGTGCCACTACAATGTTAGTTCATTTATTTGTTAACTTTTTATTCTTTTAACTAATGAGCCTGATGCAATGAACTTTCCTCTAAGCACTGCCTTCATGGTATCCCAGAGATTTTGATGTTTCCTTTTCTCTTTTGATATGTTCTCATTTATCTCTAAGATTTTTTTATTTTTGCCCTGATTTCTTCTGCTGTCCATTCATCATTCAATAGCATGTTATTTAGTCTTCATGTGTTAGAGTAGTTTCTATTTTTATTTTATTGTTGATTTCTTATTTCGTTCCATTATGATCCGATAGAATGCAGGGTAGTATTTCTATTTTTTTGTACTTGCTGAGAGTTTGTGGCATAACATATGGTCTGTTTTAGAGAAGGATCCACATGCTGCTGAGAAGAAAGTGTATTTGTTCGTTGAAGGATGAAATACTCTCTATATGTCCATTAAGTTTAAATTATTGATTGTATTATTTAGTTCTATAGTTTGTTTAGTTTTTGTTTGGAAGATCTATCCTGTGGTGAAAGAGGTGAGTTAAAGTCATCCATTATTATTATGGTGTGGTCTATTTGAAATTGAGAAGGGTTTGTTTGATATGCATAGATGTTCCATTTTGGGGAGAATAAATATTTACAATTGCTATGTCTTGTTGATGTATGATTCCCTTAAGCATTATGAAATGCCCTTCTTTATCTCTTCTGACTAACTTTGGCTTGAAGTCCACTTTATCTGATACAAGGATGGAAACACCTACTTGTTTATGCAGTGCGTTTTTTTCACCTTCAGTCTGTGGATGTTTTTCCCTAGGAGGTAAGTCTCTTGAAGACAGCATACTGTTGGGTCTTTTTTTTTTTTTTTAACATCCAATCTGCCAGTGTATGTCCTTTGGTCTATGAGTTTTGGCCATTAACCTTCAGGGTCATTATTGAGATATGATTTGTATTCCCAGCCATTGGTGGTTTATTTTTTGTTTTTTAACTTAGTTTCTCTTTTTATTGACTTTTCCTTTAGTGCAATTCTTCTCTTTGCTGGTTTTCATTTTTTTTCTTCATTTCACCCTCATGGAATATTTTCTTGAGAATGTTCCGTAGCTCAGGCTTTCTAGTTGTGAATTCCTTTCATTTTGTTTATCATGGAAGGTTTTTATTTCGTCATCAAATCTGAAGCTTAGTTTTGCTGGATATAAAGTTCTTGGTTGGCATCCATTTCCTTCAGAGTCATGTTTTTCCATGATCTCCTGGTGTTGAGGGTCTGGGTGAGAAAACCTCTGATGTCTGAACTGGTTTTCCCCTATACATAATTTGATTTTTTTTCTCTTTGATTTTTTTGATTCTGCATGTTAGTAATTCTCATTATAATGTGCCTTGGTATGTGTCTGCTATAATTTTGTACATTTGGGATTCTGTAAACCTCTTATAGTTGATTTTACATTTCATTCTTTAGATCTGGGCAATTTCCTGATATTATATCATTGAAAAGATTGTGCATTCCTTTGGTTTGTATCGCCATGCCTTCATCTATCCTGATAAATTTTAAGTTTGGTATTTTCATGTTTTCCCATAATTCTTGGAAGTTCCTTTCATGGTTTTTTACCATCTTCTCTCTGTGGTCAATTTTATTTTCAGGAGTATATATTTTGTCTTCATTGCCTGAGGGTCTGTCTTCCACGTGGTCTAGTCTGTTGGTGATACTTCCCATTACATTTTTAATTTGGTTTATTGTTTCATTTCAAGGGTTTCTGCTTAATTCCTTTTTATAATTTCTGCCTCTTTATTGACATGATCTTTCAGTTCCTGTATTTCCTCTCTGATACCATCCTTTGTTTCGACAATCAATCAGTCTAAGTCTGTACCTTCTAAACTCCTTCTCTGACATTTTCTCTACTTTGTTGTCTATAGATTCTGTGTTGGAACATCTTGGTTTGTTTGTGGCACATTGTTCCCCCTTTTTTTTTCATGTTGTGTGTCTTTGCATCTAGTGGTATAGATCTGAGGCAATACAGTTGCACCTTGTGGTCTGATAGTGTCCCTGAAGGCTTCCAGCACTCCACCCTGACAATGACTTCCAGGCAGCAGTGAACAGCGGGTGATCTGCCGGCAAATGGCAGGTGATCTATAGTTGAATGTTGGGCAGAGGGCAAAGGGCAAGCAAAAGGAAGACAAATGGGCAAATGGTGGGCGAACAGCAGAGGGTGAATGGAAGGCGAACAGCAGAGGACCAGTGGGCAGTGATGACTGCCTCACAGAAAAACAATATTTCCTCTGCTTGAATCCTGAGTCGTGGAGAAACAAGATTCCCTCTAGACTGCCATCTTGGATCCTCTGGCTTATCTGATTTAAGGCAAAGCCCAGACACCAGGTCATGCCATCACTGCATGTCAACATCATTTTCACAAAACAACAGTCATGATGCATCTAATGAAGTTGGTGATTCTCTGACATTGTCTTATATTTCGTTTATAAGCAAATTTCCCCAATTGTCTCAAAAGTGTCCTTTTTTCTATTTGCAATTGGTTTATGTTCCATTTGGTTGTTGAGTCTCTTCATTGTCTTAATCTTGAAGACCCCACGCTATTTCACAGCACTGATTTGTATAAACCTGCCGTCATCCTGTGAATTACCCTTACTCTGCCTTTGTCCATTCACATCTTTGTCATTTTCCTGTACACAGTCCCGCCCTATTCACTGTAAGTGGAAGTCAGCTCCAGGAGCATGACTGGCATTGAAGGCAAGAATAGTTCCTGGTGATCCTGCGCTGCTTATTGCATGACATTAAGAGAAGCACACATCCTACTTTTAATGACATTAAGATTGATCACTGGTTTGAAGAGTGGCAGGCTGATCCCTCTGTGGTCAAGTTGCTCATCAGCCTCTCGTCTGTTCTTCTTTGGTGATCGCTGTCCAAATCCATTGTTTCTAGGAGTTGCAAAATGGCAATGTTCTGATTCTTCCATTCCTTCCACATACCCCAGGCAGGGGAATTTCACCTGCTTTTAAGCAGCCAGAGAGCGCACCTTATCCCCATGTCTTTGTTCTGAATGACTCAAAACAATTTCCTGAGCTCTACTTCAACACGAAAAGACCTCCTTACCATTGAGGAAATTTCCCCAAACTGCCTTTGACTCCAAAAACAAGTCTGAGAGGGAAATTTTGCAAGTGACTGCACTGGGGTGTGACCTTTGTCCTAGAGTATCCCTGACTAACCAAGGTGCCTGATCATTTGGACATAAAGTTTCCAAAAGTTCTGCTGAAAAAACAAGTGGTTGGATTATTTTACTAACACACACACACACACACACACACACACACACACACACGATCAAGAATGGAATATGGATTTAGTGCAAGATTCACAGAAGCTTTCATTCTGTAGCTAGCATTCCTGGGCTGCCCTTGGTGCATCTCCCTTGAGAAAGCCAGGAAAGTGTGGTGACATGGGTCCTGCTGAAACTTCTAGAGTGGGCACAACTCAGGCCCCAAGGCAGCCTCCTCCCTTTAGAAAGGAAGCTCAGAACCTAGCTCCATGGGTACCGGCTTCAGCAACACTCCTGCTTCCAATTTCTCTTACGTCTGTAGAGCAAGGTCCCGCTCAGCATCCCGGACCTGCGATGGCACCAGGAGGGTGAATGCCCAGGGGTCACGTTTGGTGGAAAGCAAACAGGACTCAGAATGTGTTCTGCCGTGGTCGCCCTCACCTCTTTTTGTCTGTTGGACACACATTGCTCTTCTCTGAGCTGCTCACTTGAGATTCGCTCATTTTATTTTCTTTGGCACCAAACCCTCCCTCCCTAACTGTTGGAAGTTCAATACTTAGTGGGTTGTTCCCAGATATTTCTGGGAAAACTTGGGGCCTCTTGCACCTTTCCATGGGTCCCACCCGGTTGTCCTTGTCCCTCTACGACTCAGAGTGAGATCTCCCGCTGTGCCCTCTGCTCTTCAGTGTTCCAGGAAGAGGTGGCCCAGACTGATGGTCTCAGCTCTGCCTCCCTTTCTTGGGTACCATGAGAGCTGAGAACTCCCTGGGCCTCAATGCCAGAGACAGGGGCACCCTGAAATAAAGAGAATGCCCCTTTGTGCTGCCTTCTGTGGCAGCGGGACCTGGGGCAGGTGGCTCCCCCAGTCAGCTGCAGAAGCTCCAGGGCAGTGACACTGATGGCCAGGCTGGGGCTGAGGTCCAGTGTGGGGCTACACTCCCCAACACTAGGGCCTGGTGGCCGAGCCCGTCTTTCCACACATGATCACTGACCTTATCGTGAGTTTTCCTAGCCCTTGTGGGCCCCCCCTACACACTGAATTTTGCACATGTCTGAGACAGAGATTGTGGACATAAATAGACACTTGAGCACCTTGCCTATAGCCATGGCTGGGCGAGCAGTGGAGGCCACGTTCTGCTACATTATTTGAGGCTCCGAGAAGTTGCACACTTGAGGCTCCAGTTTCCCACAAGTCCTAAGTGGTGTGGGTTCACAATTTGAATCCAGATCTGCAAGCCTCTTGGTCGTCCCCTGTATTGTCCCCCTCCTCAAAGCTTTGGAAAGGATACCGGAGAAGGTCGAGGCTGTGAAACTTGGGATTTTTGAGTTAAAAGGGACTTTAGAGACTTGTAAGCAATTCTCCATTTACAAAGGTGAAGGCTGAGGCTCAGGCGAAGGAGTGACTTACCCAGGATCCCACAGCAAAGTTGAGCCTTAAAGCCAGACTCGAAGTCTCCCCTGCAGACTGTGAGCTGCACATCCTCACATGTCAGGCACCAGGAAGAAGGGGGCCAGGGGACCATGTGACTTGTCCTAGGTAGGAGAGCTGGGCCCTGAGGGCCGACCACATGCCAGGCACCATGCTAGGCGTGTGATTATGCCACACTGCTTCCGGAGCGACTGAATGTGTCCTTATGCTGTTCTTCATATGCCATGCAGCCGTTTCCCACGGAGAAACTCATTTGATGTTGGAAATACTCAGCATTTTTTGCACTGCAGCTAATTCATCTCCTAATGGGTAAAATTCGCTCACTGTGCTTTTCAAGGAAAAACTTGGCTCTACCAAAATATTCTCCAGATGACACAACAACTCCAGATTCCTCCAAGGCATGTCATTCCCTTCTGGTGTAAAGCAAAAAGAACGTGGACTCATGAGTCTTGGACCCAAGTGCTGGTCCCAGCCCTGCACCCTGACAGAGCACCTTCAGCCTAGTCCTTCCACCTTTCCTGGCCTCAGGCTTCCTGGGAAGAATGAAGGGATTGGATTAGGTGGGTGGTTTCTAAACGTGCTTGCACTAAAAGCCTCTGCCTAGAAAGATCCTGCAAACACCAACACTTTGATTAATTATCTCCCTTCTTTGTAAAAATTAATCACACATCCATAACTGTAATAACTTTTAATCAGAACAGCGAGCCATAGGGAGACGAGGCTCCAGCCCCAACAGAGAGCGTTAACGTTCAGCCCACTTGGCTCTGACATAGATAAATGGATGAATTCTCTCGGGCGGGCTATCAGAATGTTGAGAACAGTTCTCTGTCCTCCATCCTTACCTCGAGGGAGCACTGTCCCTAGCCCACTCCAAGAAGTCTTGGGATCTACTAGGCTAAAAGATTTCTACAGTCCCTCGGGTTCTAAAATTCTTAAGGGGGTGTATAACGGTTAATTTGAATTGTCACCTTGATTGGATTAAGAGATGCTGATGATGATTCAGAGGCCTCTGGGTGTGTTATTGAGGGTGGCATGTGAGACAGCAAACTGGAGTGGAGACCCTCCCTAAGTGTGAGCAGAACTGTCCAATAGGATGGTGGCTTGGATGGAATGACAGTTGGAAGAACAAGGAAGCAGCTGCAGATGCAAGCTCAGTTCTCTTGAACCAGTTCTTGATTGCTGCTGCGATCACCTGAGGACATCAGACTCTGACTCCTTCACTCTTCTACAGCAGACTCTGCCAGTGATTCTCCACAGAGTTTCCAGAAGCCTTCGGTCTCAGATGGGAGTAGCACCGTTGATCCCTCTTGTTCTGAGGTGTCAGCATCTTGAACTGCTCAGCTACTGGTTCCTCCAGCTCTCCAGCCTGCAGATGGCCACTGTGGACTATCCAGCTTCTAGTGTGTATGCCAATCTAAAAATCCTCCTTTTTATAATCATATCTCCTGTTGATTCTGTGCTCTAGAGAGCCCTGACTAACACAGGGTGAATTCCATAAGCTTCCTCAGAGAGAAATAGTTGAGGTTGCATCTGCTGATCAAACCTGAAGCCTATTTTTAAGAATGTGACTTGCAATCTGAATGCTTCAGATGGGAATCTAACTTAGTCAAGACTCCTTTAGGCTGAATCACACCTCAAAACAAGGATTTAGTGTGTGTCATTTATTTGGAAGGCGAGATAAGAAGAGACAGGGAAGAGTGAGCCAGTTCAGGAGTACTGGTGCATGGCCTACTGCTGTGACCGCTGGGGCAGGGATGCCGGAGTGCTTCTCCACCTCCAGTCCCAGCCAGCTGAAGGCTGCCCCTTGGGCTGACTCCCCCGTATTTCAGACCTACCCCAGGTATGCACAAAGACCCAGGACACATCTGCTTGTGAGGAACTATCAATAGATGACCTCCAGGATAGGTGAAGGGGAAGTGGGCAGGACATCAACACGAATTCCACAGAGACTAAATAGAGCGCAAGTCACCATACAAAGTCACAATGACTATCCATCCATTAGTTTAGCAAACGTTGGTTGCTAGGTACTCTTCTAGGTGCTTGGATACATGAGCAAACAGAAGAGAAGGAGGTCCTTGAACTTGTCGAGTGTACATTCTAACAGGAGGAAAAACGTGTAACATACATAAGTGCATTGCACGGTGTTACAGGATGATAATAACAATAAATATGTAAACTATACAGAACCAGAAGAGGGGAAGGGAATGAAAAGTAGTCGTTCAGAGTCAAGGATATTGCATTTAAATACGGTGACTGAGGAAAGATTTGAAGAAGAGTGAAATGGAGCCATGGGAAAATCCAGCTATAGAGGATTCCAGATAGAACAAACTCCCTCAGGTGCAACAGGAGGCTGCCTGATGTCTTCCCAGAATGGTCAGGAATCCACTGGGCAGAAGCCGAGGGCACAGGCCAGGATCGCAGAGATGTCCAGGACGTTTGGCTTTTATTGCAAGAGTAATGGGGGACACTGAGTGTTTGGAGAAGAAGAGGGACATGATTTACCTTGTGCCCCAAGATAACCACTCTGACTACTGTGTGAAGAAGAGACTGGAGGGGTTCTTTCAGGTACCCGTGCTGTGTGACAGATTTCTGCAAATTTAACAGCTTAAAAATGACACAAGTGTTTTAGCCAATGCACTCACGCCTGTTGAAGTCCCATTCCAGCCGCCCTGTGTTCTCCAGCCCTCTGCCCACCTGAAATCCCCGACACCCCTTCTCCTCACCTCTCTAGACACCGCAGTTATTTCCACACTTCTTTTAAATTTATCCTTCACAAATGGCTTCCCTCGATCTTACTGGCTTAAGAGAATCACTTCCCTCCGTTTTTTTTTAAGGTTTTCTGGCTCATCTCCTGGAAGACAGCATGACCACCTTGGGTTGTGACTTTATTACTGGCTGACATTACTGTGCACCTGCTGATTGGTTTGCTGGGGCTGCAGTGACAAAGGATCACAGCAGCAGATATTTATTATATATATTATCACAATTCTGGAGGCCAGAAGTTCATGATCAAGGAGTCAGCAGGCTGTTTCTCCTGAGGTTGCCTCCTCCTGGGTGTTTACAAGGTCGTCCCTCCATGTGTCTGTGCCCTGAGTTCCTCTTCTTGTAATGGTAACAGTTCTCTTGGATTAGAACCTTGCTTTATCTTAATTAACTTTTTAAAGATCCTGCCTTTAAATACAGTCACATTCTGAAGTTCTGGGGTTATGACCTCAACATGCTTATTCTAAAGGGACACAATGCAGCCCAGGACACCTACCATGTTTTGCAGTCGTGCTGGGCACTAGAGAAGCCCTATTCTCGTTTGTCTTCCTGTTCCTTTACTGGAAATGCATCCAGGAGGCCAGGGCCCTGGGGACTCGCTGCACTGAGACCTCTGACACTCACTCACATTCACATTGTTACAGAAAGCCACGGTGCTGGCAAGAGCTGGTGCAGAATTAATGGAGATCCAGAAATGACCGAGGAGTTAACGTTCAGCCAGAGAACAAACAGGGACGACCCTTTGGGGATTCTCAGGCCCCTGCCTAACGTGTTCCCCAAAGCCACAGATCTTACTTTCAAAACCCAAGTGCCACTCTCTTGAATGTAAAAAAAAAAAAAAAAAAAAAACAAATACGTGGTTTTGTGCTTGGGCATTTTATGTCTGGTCATATGAGTCCACAGTGAGAGAGAGGAAAAACAAACGAATGAAAAAAATAGCCATTTCAGAAAGTCGATTTTGCTTATTTCACGTGATAAATCACCAGAGCTGCCATTTTCCCAGTAATTTCAAAACCAGACAGTGGTTAGTTTTTTCCTAAACATGGTTGTCTTCATTTGAGCCTTTCCGAGGGAGGGCACCCTTTGGGCTTTCCCTCAATACAGCAAAGGCAGCCAGCTGCGTGCCCCTTCCACATGTTTACCCAATATTCCAGCATCGCTTTCATGAGGCTTAATGGCCCCGATGTATTCCAGGGCGAATGTACTTAGCAGAAAAGTACAGAAGCTGACGACTCGCATTTCCCCAAATTGATTCCACATCTGCCTTAACTAAGCTGCTCCCGCTAGTACAAGCAACACCTCCACCCATCCTGTGCAAGACCGAGTATGCTATTAGAGGTTGAGAAATAAAAGGGCTTTTTTAGAAAAGAAGAAAATAAACTAAAGATCAACCTGAGGTTCAGAGTACTGCTGGGGGTTACTGGTCCCTCTTTGAAGAAAACTAAATAACTCTGCTAAATTACAAAACATTTCAACTCCACCTCATTTGAGTCCTTTTGCTCATCCTGCACAATCTTTGTGTGAAAATCTTGTTACAGTACCAAAAAACAAAACAAAACAAAATAAAAAAACCCTCAACCATCAGAAACGTTAGGAAACCTCATCTATCCAGAACAATGTAGAAAGGGAAAGAAAATACCAAAAATACCCCGGGGGTAGCCAAAATGTCACAAAGCCATTACTATTTATCCATACCACAGCCTCTAAATCCACGTGAAAGGCCTGCACTTTCATTTGATGCCAGGTTCTAGTGTTTGGCTAACTGCTTTCCAGGCTCACTGTGGACCAGAAGCCGCAAATCAGAGAGGAAGCTAGAACCTGTCCCTGCAGTTGGGAGGCAGGGCACAGATAAGAAACCAGAAAAGCCAGAAATCTCATAGCACAGTGTCTCCCACCAGGGAAGGAACTGGTAAGTGACCCACCCCAACAGCCCCTGAGGCACAGAGGTACAATAACAATAAGCCCAAGTCATAAGAAGGCTGAACCATGTTTAACCACCTTTTTTTTTCTGATTTTTTTTAATTGTAGATGGACACAATATCTTTATTTATTTTTATGTGGTGCTGAGAATTGAGCCCAGTACCTCACATGTGCAAGGCAAATGCTCCACCGCTGAGCTACAACTCCAGCCCCTAACATCTTTTATTTAAAGTGGAAATAACACGTGGAATACATTTCAGAAAAATGACTAAAGTAAAATACAAAATTGAGATGCCATGTCAAGACTGTACTGTTGGGCTGGGGATGTGGCTCAAGCGGTAGCGCGCTCGCCTCGCATGCGTGCGGCCCGGGTTCGATCCTCAGCACCACATACCAACAAAGATGTTGTGTCCGCCGAGAACTAAAAATAAATATTAAAAATTCTCTCTCTCTCTCCCCTCTCTCACTCTCTCTTTAAAAAAAAAAAAAAAAGACTGTACTGTTGTAATTAAAAAAAATTTGGTATAAAAAGGAATTTAATTTTATTTATTAATCCAGAGATATTCTTGCTTCAGACACAAGTGAATCCAGGAGATTTGAACAACATTGTCAGGACCAGGCTTCTGTCTCCTGTTGATCCTTTCTACCTTTAGTCTCAGACTGACTCTGGCCTCATGGTGTCGAGATGGCTGCCAGTAGTTCCAAATCTGATAAACAAGAGACCCTCCTCTAATCTGACCACACAAATGGACAGGTAAATTTAACCTGTACTCATCCTGGATCCAATCCCCGTGGTCGGGAGTATGCCTGGTGTTCTGATTGGTGAACCTTGGACTACATGCCTACTCCTGGTGTAGGGGATGAAGTCAGCTGCACTCATAGCAGAGAGACAGAATGAGACCAGGAAGCACAAGTAGGGTAGATGATGGGAGAAGGTGATATCATGACAGAGTGGACAAGATGTCAGGCAAAGAGTTGCAGATGGCTACCGGGACAGGGAAAATGGGGAACCTCCCTCATATACAGCATGACTTTTTCTTGAAGCCTCTGGGTATAAATTAATTTTGTTGCTTTTTTAAAATCTAAATAACTTTATTTCTTTCTCATGTGGAGCTGAGGATTGAACCCAGTGCCTCAAGCATGCCAGGCAAGCACTCTACCACTGAGCCACAACCCCAGCCCTTGTTTTTTAGGTACGTGATGAATGCTTAATAAATGAGTTCTTAGTAATTCATTGGTAATTGGTAATGTTTTCAGATTCTTCCAAGCCCACACGCTCCCATGTCATCATATAAGAATAGCTATATGTATATCTTTATAAATAATACATACTCACCTAAAAATATAAGAAACAGAACATATATGTAAAACTGAAACAATTTAAAAGGACTGTCTCATAGACTATCAAATTTACATAGTTCTCTACTTCAATTATTTCCACATTTTTGTTATTCTATAAACATTTTTTTGTACATTTTAAAAATGTACCTAATGTACCTTTAAAAATGTATATTTTAAAAAATATACTTTTTTAAAATGTACCTAAGAGTATCAATTTGTGAAACTAGTCCTAAAAGAGGAAGTTTGAAAATATAAATATTTAAAAACTATTGATACCAGTGAAACTACTTTTTACATTCACAAGTGATTGTGACAATAAAAAGTTGGTAGTGACTGGAGTTTTCAATTATACAAATAAATTCTCCCTTAGCACCACTATTTGGGATTTGGTTTTCTGTGGCTTGTAACTAAAAGAGTCTGGGAAATGTGTTCCTTTGAAAAAAAAACTATATATATATATATCTTATTGTATGTATGTATGTATGTATGTATGTATCTAATTTTGGTCATGTGTATTGACAGAAAGACCCCCAGGAAGAGACTGCTTTGGAGTTTCTGTATTGAGGACCCCCAATCTGGTGAGAAGCAGTGAGTCCTCATTTCTCTTTAATGTGCTCAGACCATACAGTGGGGGGAATACCACACAGCTGAGTCTAGGTGGAAGGGGGATGGGGCACTCTGCCACTGTCAATCAGTTGGGAGATCCTGGGAATGGTGACCCAGCTGCCCACTCCTGGCTGAGATTCCTGCTCCTGAGAGGTGCAGGGTTCATGCCTGCCTGCAGGTGCCCAGAAGGTAGATGAGCACACAGTCCACCCAGGTGCTCTGCCTACTGTCCTCAGTGCCAATGAGCTGCACACAGTACCAACATGCAGAATCTCTGCCCTCTGCAGTGTGAGCCAAGTTCACAAGAGTGAAATTGCCCGTCCGTGGTGCAGTCCTGTTGAGACTTGAGAAATAAGTTTTTGTTTGCTGATGCTTCAAAACATGGCTTCCTCCGGGCACAGGGCACTCTTCCAGAGTGTGAGCTCTCAGGACATCCAAGCCCCAATGGCGAATGCCCAGGAACACCTCGTAGATCCAGCCTTGAGCTCAGCGCTCTCAAACTACATGGGCCAAAGCCCGGTTTTGTGTTTGTCTGATTACCAGTCTGTCATGGACTACTATAAAATGTAACAAAATTTAATTGTACTGGAAATTTGAAAACACAGAAAAACACAAAATGCAAGCCCAAAGTTTTTACTAGATTCAAAAGTTTCTAAGTGTGTCTTCATTTCTGTACTTACCTCATGTGGAGCACATCTCCAACTGCTCTGGCTACCAGCTCATTACAACAGCTGTGGGGAGAGCCCTGGGCTATGTTTTGAAGTGTTTGTATTTTTTAAAAATTCTTACTTAAAATACTTCGTTTCTCTTAAATTAAATCAAAACCATCATTTTGATGTGTAAAGGTGTCTACCACGTGGTCCTACCTGCCATGCTTTCATTCACTCACTCATTCTGAATTTCAGCTGATCATGCAAGCCACCATTACTGAGTGCCTACTACATGACAAGACCACACCAGGTGCAAGGTAACAGCTGAGGCACTGTATAGTGCTCACCCCATAAAAATCTCCACCTAAAGCAAACCATCATTCAAACGTGTGCGTGACTTTTAGACTCTACAGCCTTCTCACTGCATGTCGGAGCCCCAGGAACTTCTCATGGCTACACAAATCTGTTTTTCTGTACTATATCCAAGTATCTGAGGCAGGGTAACTTTACAAAGAGGTTTATTAGCTCAGTTTTAGAGGCTAAAGGGCCTCTGGGGAGGGCCTAACAGCATCATGGCTGGAGCACAGACTATAAAACAGGAAGCCTGAGAGCAAGTCAGGGTCAGGCTCACTCCTATTGCTCCCTTGGAGCTCAGGGTCCCTGCATTAGGGTTCTCTGCAGGAACAGAATCAACAGTTGCTATGATTATAAAAAGAGGACTTATTAGGTTGGCTTATTTGACCAGAAGCTGCATAGTCCACAGTGGCCATCTGCAGGCTGGACAGCTGGAGGAACCAGTAGCTATGCAGCCCAAGAGGCTGAAGCCCCAGAACAAGAAGGATGGACAGTGCTACTCCAGTCTGAGACCAAAGGCTTCTGGAAACTCCCTGGAGAATCACTGGCAGAGTCTGCCGTAGAAAAGTGAAGGAATGAGAGTCTGATGTCCTCAGGTGATCGCAGCAGCAATCAAGAACTGGTTCAAGAGAACTGAGCTTGCATCTGCAGCTGCTTCCTTGTTCTTCCAACTGTCATTCCATCCAAGCCACCATCCTATTGGACGGTGCTGCCCACACTTAGGGAGGGTCTCCACTTCAGTCCACTATCCCACATGCCAATCATTCCTAGACACACCTTCACTGACAGACCCAGAAGCCTCTTAATCATCAGCATCTCTTAATCCAATCAAGGTGACTATTCAAACTGACCTTTAGAGCCCCAAAGAGGTACCTTCACCCCTTCTGAGGATGGTGCTCCCAGTGATGTATGGGACCCCCATTAGGTCCCACTTCTTAAAGGATCCTTCACCTCACATTTCCTCATAGAGGACCAAGTCTCCAACATGTGAACCTTGGGGAACACACTCATACCAGAGCAATGGATCTGTTCAAATGTCAGCTAGCCCCTATGATAGCAGCTGTCATCAATCCGTCCCCTGCCATGTTCTAGATATTGTGACAGGACCATATCAGTGTTCCTAATTTCCCAGCAACCCCACAGGACTTGGCCATCCCTTTGCCACTGAACAACCTGGTTCCCTAGAAAGTTTTCTGATTCCACGATTAGACACAACCTTTTTACTTCTAAAGTCAATCTTTGCACCTCTTATTAAAACCTTTTAATTGAATAAATGATTTAATGATTTAATTGAATACGTTTTTAGAAAAGTTACTATTTGCAGAGCTCTATGAATATTCAGAAACTCAACACGACCATGCACCTGTTCCTAGATCACAAGAGAACCTAACACCCTGAACACCTCCTCCGACACTTCCTGTCACTCCCCTCCCCTAAGAGCAGCACTACCCTGGCTTCCAGCTGTAAAGCTGAGTCTTGTTACTGGCTTTGTTCATTCATTCAGCTTTGTTCACTCTCACTGCAGCATTGTACTCCAGCCTGAGTGTATCGTTTATTCATTCGTTGTCCTCTAGGTGGATGGTTGGGTGGTCTCCAGTGCTGCTATAAACATTCTATTGTATGTCTGCTGGTGAACTTGGGCACGAATTTCTGCTGCATAAATAGCTGGCAATAGGAACCAATGCAGTACTGGGTTTTAGGGTTAGTAGATGGTAACTACTTTTAATATTCTGCACTATTTTAATCTTATTTGTGAATTTATTCATCTGCTCTACTAAACTATAAATGGCTTTTTGATCAAATACATATTACTTATGCTCTCCCTCATCTTAAAATGAGGGATCTAAAACATAAGACAGAAAACTGAAGTGAGAAAAGAGGAAGGAAACTGATAGGATAAAGAGAAGGATGAATTGAACACAATGGCCCAAATATACTTCACAGAGCTGTAGCTACTGTTAAAGCTGGACCACACGTGCGGTTGTGCTTCCCATCAGCCAGTGCAGAGAGGGAATCAAATTACATAATTCAATGTTCACAGGATTAAAGTACCAAGTGGGATTTTAAAAAGTCAATCTAAGTCTTCTGGGCATTGAAAAGGAAAGGCCCAAACTTTATTTCAAAAGTAACAATAAGAAATGTCAGTTTCTCCCCTCCTGTTATAACCTTCCCCAATATGGACATACTAAAACCCTAAGATACAAGGTGTTGGGGAAAACTGGACTCCAAAGTATGGTCCAGGGACCTCTGGGAGTCTTTGGAACCTTTTCAGAGCATCTGCATGGCCAAGACCATCTTCTTGGTACTGAGAAATGTTTTGGTCTTTTTTGCTCTCATCCCCTTAGGAGAGCAGAGTATTCTAGAGACCACTTGGTGATACTGCAACAGATCGGTACAGAAGCAGATGTGAGAACTCGGCTGTCTTGTTAGACAGATGTTTAAGAGGTTTGCAAATTCTGTCTTAAGAAAATTTTCAAGCAAAAATATGCCCTAATGGGTTATTATATTTTTTTTAATGATAGAATTTTTCAAAATTAATTTCTAATATAGTAAATATCTATAGACATAACAATTCACATAAATAATCACTTTAGAGTTCCTGAAAACTTAAGAATGAAAAGGTGTCCCAAGGCTAAAAAGCTGAAGAAATGCTAGTTTGATGGAAGATTTCCCCAAAGGACATTGCTTGTCAAAAATCCCAGAAGGTAAAGTGGAAAATGGTCTGTGATCCAATATATTTGGGAAATATTATGCCTCTCCTGGAAAACAAGTTAGAAGCCAATAAACCTAACCAGTGTTATAATTCTGTTTCCTGAATGGTCTTGACTAAGACACCTCTCAAGTGCTTCTATTATTATCCTCAGGGTGCACCTGGGAACTCACAGATGACTGGCAAGGCCCTCAGTCAATCCTCATGAACAGCATCTCTTACAACTCAGCTTCTGTCAAGTGTGGATAACAGTCTGAAGTTACACGTCTGACAGCAGGAAGAGTGATTCTGTTACCAACATCAAAACGACTGGGCAGGACACACAGCTCCTTTATTTCTGAAAAGAGGTGGATTAAGGGCAGAGACAGGCCAGGACAAAGATCCCACTCAGGAAACCAATCTAGGTCTGTTTCCTCAAAGACAGTCAATCAAGGCCCCACAGCTCTCCTCTGCAGAAGTCACAGTCATGTTAGCTTAGACATCTTTCAAAGCAGATGGTACCAGGCACTTGCCTTAGTCACAACAAAATCTCAAGCATTTGCAGAAGTTTGGCTTTAAGTTCTGTAACTTCTTGGTGACCCCTCCAAGGAAAACAGAGCAAATGTACCCCTAATTAGTCAACTTCCTCTATTGAGTTGTTAACTGCAAGTCAATTAAGTGTTGGGGAATGCTTACCAAAAATGATGATTTTGGTTTTGGACATATCAATCTTATTTCTTTTTGACAATAATTACATAATTGGGCCAGTTGTCTGTTAAGAAAATGCTAAGTTCACAATCATAAAATTAACCTCGTCAAGAATCTCCTCTGAGGAGAGCCTACAATAATATGCAAGGCACCACGACTCTTCAGAAGCATGCAATCTCATAAGGGGCTACGAGGGCACAAGGACAGGACACTAAAAGTAAAAGGAAAGAAGGAAAGGAACAGAAGGAGGGAAGTGCAGAAAGAAGGAAAAATAATCAATTCTCACTTTCATTACTGCAGCACCTGGGAAGGTACCTGCAGAGAATTCAATGTTTGTCTCAACAAATGTGCTATTTACCTTTAAAATGTTCACTTATAATGCAAACAAACAGGTGAACACTTCACAAATGTCTAATCAAACAGTACTTCTTGGTGTATAATTTAGTTTACAAAAAGATTTATGAAAAAAAAATACACCATTGCAAAGTAAAAATAAATCATTTTAATAGACACATTTTCACTTCTGTTAATTCACCACTGATTTCTTCTACACATGCGCACTGGTCTAGTTTGACTCACTTTGTATTTATTTCTTTTCTAACATGGAATAATTGACAAGAGATGGTTGAGATGAATGGGGTATTTTTAAAATGCACAAAGTACCTTGCCCTCAAAGAGCTTTATCAACTTGACCATTTTCAAGGCAGTTCAAATCTCTCATTTGGAGGGGCAAAGAGGCGTGGACCTCCTTAAGCCCACGGGTTCTATGCATTCGTAGCACAGCTCGGCTAGTGATGAAGACTCAGTGAGTGGCCTTGCAAGAGTGCGACAAAGTCAGCCGAGTCATGAAAACCTTCCTAATGGTGTAGTGTGTTCCAGGATTCTTCTGATTCTTGAGGGAATGTCAGTCCTTGTGCACGGTCTTTATTACAGGCCTCTTACCGAGAGCTTTCACTTTCTCCTCCAGCCATCTCTCTAGTGAGGTGGTTTACTCTATCAATGCTGAGTCAAAAGCATGCAGATGTCTCATTCCACAATTGAAGCTGGTGGTGGCCTTCTCATTTCCTGCCGAAGGGATCAGACCACACCTTCAACCCTACAGGAAGAAACACAAATACCTCAAGATATATTATAAATGTCCCAGCACCCCTCAAATCCAAACCAACAAAACGACATCCATGGCACTGAGTAGTGCGACTCCCATGGGGTCTGAGAGCGAGAGCCAGTTGCTGGAACCCAGGAGTGAAATGACTGGGAAGCCACCCAGTCACACGGCAGCCACAAGGGGCATCAAAACAGCTCAGAAATCGCCCCATAACAGGAAGATACAGATCTGGCCTAGTTAAAAAATAAATAAAGAAAGTTGCCACAGATTATGAGAGTTTTGGTTAATAAGCAGGAAACCTCTCATTCTCAGCCAACTTGGATCATCTTAAAGGACTGACCTACTCAGCCATGAAGGGAGCTTTTTTGGGCTTTTGCATAAAGCCCAATCCCACATCAATTAAAATAGCTCACAAGTAAATGCGATTTTCCTGTGAGGGCAGGGTTTAAATAGGTACTTGGTAAATACTTCTGCAAAACAGCTACTCATGCTTCCTGTTTAACTGTATACTTGTTACATTCTTACGCTTATTTATCAGATGCAACAGAGGGACCCGCAAACTTGCAATAAGTATTCTGCAGTGAAATCTGAAAATGAAGTCTTAGATAACAGCTATAAAAAAAAAATGGCAACTATTATGAAATAAGTAGCAAAATCACAATCTAGTTTCTACACCTTCTCGCCCCTCCATGGCAAAGCCCACACAAACCACACAGCACAAGGGGGACCAGGGGGACTCCGTTTGGATTGGTTTTTCTTTAGTTTACCTGGTGGCTGCACATCTTCTTGAACAATACCAGCCCGATTTATGGCCTGTTCCTTCTCTGAGAAACACAACAGAACAATTACTCTTTAGGAGAAGAGGGAGAAATCTTTGTATTTACATCAGCCTATGACATGGGACAATTAGCAACAATATTTATGTGTTATTAAATTCAGAGATGCGGCTACTCAAGGCTTTTAGGTTGTGGAAGTAAGATCCTATAATGCAAAAAGATGGGGTATTTTCAATTTAAAAAAAAAAAAAAAGCAAGCTCCCAACTTCAAAAGAAAAGCTCCCAACTAACATCTTTTTCCTGTGATCTCAGCATTTTGGAAAGGCAACAAAACAACAGAAAAAGAACAATTTTGAAAGAACTGGTGGGCGTGATATTACAAGCGGAAGGCTGCTGAAATGAAGGAACAAGTACAATTAACAAGAAAACGATGTCGTTTGTATGTCTAAAACGCACTCCACTGAAGGACTAGACGCAGAGCTAAATATGCTATGTTTTTGATAGGAAATAGAGCAGAAAATTAATCTTTGGGTGGGTGGCTTTGGTTTGGATAATTGAAGCTTCCCTAATTGATTGCAGGTGCTGTGCCAATTAGCAAGCGCGTTGTAGCTTGGCGGCGAAGCCGATCTCTTTGGAGATGTCCAACAGGCCAGGGCCAAGAGAAATTGGGCATTTTACGACTGTGGGCTTCAAGAGCTCTGACACATCTTTCTAAGTGGTTGAGAATAAACCCGAGGACTGTGACAACAAAAGACTTATTATTTTAAGTATCTTGACAAACAAATGGGAGCTTTTTAGAAGAAAGACTCGGGGAGCCAAAGAATGTTTACTACTAAATTATAGTAATTAAATGTTGTAATCAGACCTCTGTTTTAATCAGACAGACAAGCGTTTCTTTAGTCCACATTTAGCTCTTATTTAATATTAGGTTATTTTCTTTATTTTGGCCTCTAGATTCTCATAAAGTTACACAAGCATAAAGGTACAAGAAGCAGGGTTTTCCCCAGTCTTAAGATTCACTGAACTTGCTTCTAAGTGACGTGACAGAAAGCCAATCCTAAATGACCAGATAGTTTTATCAGCGCTAAGTATTGCTTTGGCAAATAAAACACTGGGCAATGGAGCTGATGGGGATCTTGGTATCCAGTTCTAAGAAGGACAGGGAGAAGACGCCAATTAGAGACAATGGCCTGGTTGCCTTCCCACCTCTCTGAAAGCAGCAGGTGGCTAACCAAGACCCTCTGAACCTAGATATGCCAAGAGACTTTTTCTGACACAAGTGGGTGATAAGGGGCCTCTAAGGTGTTAGACTTTCTGAGATAACACAAAAGGTGTTCTCATTGCCTAGATGGTAACCCTTGTAGGACTGAGCCTGACCACATTGTCCATATGTAAGACTCAAAGTATGGATGTCCCAAACATGCTCGAGAAAATGCCAACTCATAAAAGATCACACACACTGTCATCAGTCTTGCCAGGAACAAAACCCGATAATTTTCCAGATCTAAAAGGCCTATTCTCTGATATAATGAAAGAGGGCAGAGATGCCTTTTGAAAGATAATTGTCAGAAGGTATTTGAGATGTACAAATTTAAGAAAAGCAGTCACCCTGGTACACCGAAACATTCTTTAGCAGGTATTGCGACGCCAAACACGCTGGCAGACTGCCAAGCATGAGAGGAAGCCAACTTCGGGTGGCAGGGACAGAATACCTAATTGTGTTCTAACCTCTTATGATGCAATGGAGAATCAAGTGAAGAGAAAGGAATCCCTGTCTCCACACTTTCTTGCTAACTGCTAATGAGGCTGGAAAGAGGCTGAGGATTTGTTTTAAATAGACCATAATCTCTTTCTAATCCTTGTCCTAATGCAGACACCTCTGCAGTCTGGCCTGGACAGGCATTTCAACCAGTCCCTACCAAGCAATACCCAGGTATTAGCATCCTATCTACATCCGCTGGTTCTTTAATCCATTAATGTTTTATAAATACTCTGAGGCCAAAGCAGTCTTATGTAAATTCATGATTCCACACAAAGACACCTTATTTGTGAATGCAGAATATGCTAAAAGGAAGACAGAAACTCAAACTCGTTTTCTCAGGATTTAGCCAGTACAACTTGATGAGGTGGACAGATTTCTATTATCACTGGAGAAATCGCAAATTTATAAAAACCACAGGAAAAGGGCAATGGTGAAAGCCAGGGATTTAATGGCATGGACAAATAAGCTAATTACTGACTTTAGTCATGAGCATGTTTCTATCCTGAGTGAAATGATTAAAAGCCAACTATGGGACTCTGGGTTGGAAAATCCCCCACTCTGGTGTCTCAGCAAGCCCGACTCTGCCCCCTGGTGCTAAGGCAGTGGTTTGATTTGTAGTTTTAATTGAGAATCCTTATCTCTAGTCAAAGGGCCAAGCCCTATTATTAAAGTTGTTTACACATGCAGGTGGCTGATTTCATACAGTAGTAAGAGAATCCACCTAATAATTTTAAGTCTTTGAAAATGAAAACATATCCTTATATTAAATGTCCATATTAGAAAATAAATCTAGTGTGTGACTTGTTACTGTATTTAACGTTGACAGTCCTACAAACAAATGCAATATATTTAAGGGCCAGTTCCCTCAGCAACCTGGGAGCTCATAGCTAGGGGTGCTCTAAGGGAAGAGTAGTGGGAAGAGATTAAAATTAAAAAGCAGACAGAAACAGGTACAAAATAGGACCTTGGCAATCTCTCTCCCCCCATCTTTTCCTGCCAATTATGAGTTGAAATAAAGCAAGTCATAATGTGACATCACTGGAAAAAATGCTAAATTTGTATATGGATATGCATTAGATGCTAACATTGTTATCAATATTGAATTTCCTGGATTGGATGACTACTGTGATTAGGTAAGAGAAGGTCCCTGTTCTTAGAAAGGCTAAAGTGTTTAGGAACAAAAGCTCACACTGTCTTCAATTTTGTCTCACAGAGTTAAGCAAAACAGTAGCAGTAATTGTAATATATACGTAACTATAACTGTGTGTGTAAATACCTGTATGCGTGTGTGTATTACCTACAGGGGAGAAAGCAAATGCAGCAAATGTTAACCACTGGTGAGCCTCGGTGAAGGACAGAGGAACCTACTGTACTATTCTTGGATCTTTTCTGTCAGTTTGGGTTTTTCTTATTAGGAAAAAAAAAAGCAAGAGTAAAACACACATATAATAAAGCCCAACAACAGTGTGACTGTTCCATGTTGATTAATTCAAAGTAATCCTTTAAAAATACAAATTTTTAGAAAAGATACTTTGTGTTCCCATTCTGCTGCGGTGTCTGGCACACACCCTGCTGCGGGGGAGTCCAGAACTGGAAGCAAGTGTGACCTGAAGCCAAGGGGAACCAAGTGGCCCTAACAGCAGGTGTGAACCACAGGCCAGGGACACACCACACCACAACAGCAGCAAATGAGAACAGAGGCTAACAGGACCCAAATGGCAGTACTAGCAAGTGTGAACCAGAGGCCAAGAGCCCAGATGGCCGCAAGAGCACCTGTGAGCCAGAGGCTGAGAAGAATCCACCCACCACGATAGCTGTGTGAACTAGCTGGGTGAAGGGAGCCAAAGGGCCACCTGAATCACCGGCTCCTTCTACACTGTGAACTGGGGGGGGGGGGGGGGGGGCTTCGCAACACCAGCGAGAATCCAAGGCTGGAGTCTGTGTTGGCTGGTTATAAGGTAAGAGGAATGAAGAGCACTTTCTAAGCCCTGGCGTGTGATGGGAAACGCCCTTGCAAGGCAAGAAGATTTCCACATCAATGGATTTCCTGCACCTTGTTCTGAAACAGGGCGGCAGGGTACAACCCGAGAATGGGACTGACTCTGGAACATTTTTCATTGTCTTAAAGACACTGTGACAAGGCATTAGCAGACAAGGGTGGGGGAGCTGGGGTCTGGTGTCCACTCAGCAATTAACATGCTGGGTGACCTTGAATGAGTCACCTAAATGAAGGAATGGATGAGTTAGAGCTTCTTCTGGCAAAAAAAAAAACAAAAAAAAAAAAAAAAAAACCACACACACCAACCCTGATTTTATGCTTATGCACATCTAATTAAGATTAAAAATGAACATGGTCATGAAAATGATTTTTCATTCTCAGTTTACCAGCTGGTTTCGATGCCTAAAATGCATGTTCTTTCTAAAAGGCCATGTTCAGAATCACCGCCTGGTTCTAGAATTCAAACAAATTAGGCTTCTAGTTCCAGCCATCTGCACCCTTCCCTAAAAGTGCTCTTTAGACAAACCACGCTATGCAACAGGATAAAAGCTGAAAGCAACGTCCAGGGCTCCTGCCAGAGAACAGCAAGACTGGAACCACACTTCAAAGCCAACTGCCACCTCCCCAGTGCTCACCGCAGTACTTGAGTATCACCTACAGTACTGACCATGTTCTTCATGCAACACTGGGCAAAGTCTTGCTGAGTTAATGAAAGAACTGCGGATGACACTGAACATCAACATGAAGTCCTGTAAGGCACGCTGTGACAGTGGCCGCTGATTGGCAAACACGGAAAAGCTCCTTGGCTTTACTTTACCCAAGTACTCTTTTGCCTCTTTTCTGCTTATTCCAGCAGTGACCTTGGAACATTCCTGTCCCCCTGCTCCCCATACCCCAACTGGCCCCACCAAAGGATCCAAAGTGACCTGATGTTCCAGCTCATGGCTGGGGCTTGTTCTCTGCAAGCTCTGGCTTCAAATCCTGTTTTTCACTAGTAATCCAGTTTTCAGGTACTGGGCTCCTGCCCTGACCTTCCAAGAACTGTGGCCTTCTCCTCATATGCCCCAACCCTGAGGAACAGAGGGAGCTAGTAGAAGAGGTGGCCAAGACAGTTCTGTGCATGAGATTAGGAGTTCATACCAACTCCCCTTGAGGACTGTCTCTGTCCAGTACCTTCCCTGACCCAGTCTCTCCTGGCTCCCCATCCCTCCCAGCAACAGTGGAGGTAAAACCATTCTCCCTAGATCAAGGTACCTTTCACATTTGGGGCTAGGTAATCCTTTGCCACAGGGGACTGTCCTGTGCCCTGCAGAAGGGTATTCTGGCTTCTATGCGGTAGATACCTGTAGTACACTCCCCCACTCCTCCCCTAGTTGTGAGGACCAAGATGTCTCTCGATAGGGTCAACCGTCCTCGGGGACAAAATCATTCCCAGTTGGAAACCACTTTTTGGTTTTTTTTTTTTTTTTTTGGAACTGGGGACTGAACCCAGGGGCATTTAACCACTGAGGCACATCCCCAGCCTTTTTTTCATATATTATTTAGAGACAGGGTTTCACTGAGTTGCTTAGGGCAACTTTAGTTGCTAAAATACTGAGGCTGGCTTTGAACTAGCGATCCTCCTACCTCAGCTTCCCAAGCTGCTGGGATTACAGGTGTGCACCACGATGCTGGCTCTGAAACTTTCTAATGGGACCAAAGCAGACGCTTTGTCCCAAGTTCAATTCTACAGGATGTAAGTAAACGGAAGCAGATTATGCAGACCCATATTTACCCCCAGTCAGGGGCATGCAGACAGGCTGGAAAGCAGAACGTACAGAGGCCATTTCAGACCTGGCCGATGAAAGCAGCTACAAGGAAACTCGAGTGTGTACTAAATGCTCTGCCTCCAGAAATCAAATGCTGTAGCATCTGTAATGGGCCGAACATTTACATGGAGCTTTCGCCTTCAAATCACCAAGCTTTCAGCCTCCACTAATATTCTCCAGGGGCAGGGCTGGCCCTCTTCCATCTTCAAGATGATTCAGGTTTCCTGGAGAACAAAATGAGCCTCTAATGCTTAATATTTTCTCTCTGACAGATGGTTTCAGATGTATCAAAGTGCTAATCCTTGCTGAGGTATAGGTCTCAAGGAAGGAGAGTTTAGCTTTTAGAATGATAGGACTTGAACGATTAAGGAGGAAAATTACTCCCAGGATATTCACCAGTGTCATGTGAGCAACCAGCTTAAAATGAAGGAAACCAGCGCAATCTGAAAAACGATTTGAGGGAAAAAAAGAGAAAAAAAAAAACTAAAAAACCAGGTTAGCAGCTTAGGTTTGAAATATTCCACTCAAAAATATCTTTGGGAATGGAAATGAAGGGCAATAACAACACCTTTCAGCTCAGGATAAGGGGAGTTCCATCTGCCTCCCTGCTATATCACCATTCCCAGCCTGGGTGTACGGAAGAGGTTGTAACAGAAGCCTGGGTTAGAATATCTGCCTTGCCACTTACTGTGTGACCTTGGGCAAGTTATACAACTTCTCTGGGCCTCAGTTTCCCCATCTGTAAAATGGGTGATAACTTCTACCTCAAGGGAGGTCGTACAAATTAAATGATCCAACCTACACCTAATCTGACATAGCATATTAAACCTTGTGTTAACTATGAATGTGAATTAACATTAGGTTGACCTACTATGTGCAGACTGATTTCATATATCTCATCACCTCTGAAGCTCCCAGAAGCTTACTACTGATGGTGCAGAGACACTACAGAAGAGAAGGCTGAGGGTCTGAGAGGTTGAACCACTTGGTCGCAGTCACAAAGCTGCATGCTGCGGGGTTCGAACCTGGCTCTGTCCGACTCAGCCCAGCTCTTTCCAAGACACCACGTGGAACTGACTGGTCGGGTGGGGGTGCAGGGGGTAGTGACTGGGGCCAGAGGTCACTCACGGTACTCCTCCAGCCTCATTAGGGGCCGGAAGTAGATGGGGTAGAAAGCGGCGCCGACCAGGGAGACGAAACCGCCGAAAATGAGCGCGGTGCGCAGGTTCCGGGACATGTTGCCCGGCGGGGTCTCCCCAGACCCGCGAGGGCACCCTCACCCTCGGAAGCCTCGCTCTGCCCGCCCAGGCCGCGACCCGGCTCGGAAGAGGCGGAGCGGCTTTCGCTTCCGGGCCTTGGGGCGGGGCGCGGGGTGGAGGCGGAGCTGGGGAGGGGCGGGGTCGGGGTGGAGCCGGGGCGGGGCCTCGGGTGGGCGGGGACGGGACGGGGCCTCGGGCACGCAGCAGCCCTCCCTTCTTTGCCCGACTGCCCCGGGCGCGGGCCGAGCGCGAGGGCTGGGTTGCTGCCAGGGCTCTTGTTGAGCTTTATGCCCCGCGGAATCTCCACGGCCCTCTTCCCTGCCGGGGGCCGGGCTCCACTTTCCACCGCTCCACTCACCACCTGCAAACCTCACTCCCTCCACTACCAACCGCGCCCTCTTGTCCTTCCCCACTTGTCTGTCATTTAGTGGACGTCTACCACGAGCTGGACCATCTCTACAGCTCTCTGGTTTAATTCTCAAGTCAGCAGGCTCAGTTTACCGGTGAGGGGACCATGGCTGCATGCACAGCTTCAGACAAGTCCCTGGGCTTCCCTGGGGGTCCCCTGCTCTCCCTGTTCCCTGTACTGAGATATCAGGATTCCTGAGGACGATAGGAGATAAATGGGGATCTGAAAAGGGCAGAGAGCCAGCAGCCAGTCCTAAGGATGAGACCATGGGGCTCTGGCTCATTGCCTTAGGTGGGGTCCACTGAGGACAGACTTCTGCTTCCTCTTCTGTGATTGCCATCCTCTGCACCTGTGCCCCTTTCAGATGGGCTGTATCTGAACACGACCTGCCCAAGGGGCCTTCGCCCAATCCTTTGTAGATAGACATGATGCCAGCAGCTGGGGCTGGAAAGCACAGGGGATATTTATCTTGACCCCATTATTTAGTCCAGAAAAGTGAACTGAGCCTACTGATTCGAGGATTAAACCAGCGAGCTGAGAGATCGTCCTGCTCATGGTAGACTTCACCATCTTTCCGAAATGGTGTGGAGAGCTATAGTTTCTTCTTTCTTTAAAGTTTGGTAGTTGAATCAAGCTACCATTTACCATTGTAGCTCTGGAAGCCTATAAATCAGCTGTTTGATCTGTTGGCAGATTTATGGACTATTTGCTATGCCCCAAACACCAGGCAAAGTGCCATGGGGGACACAAGATGAATAAGATGTGACCCCTGCTTTCCAGGATGCTGCCACAGAACATATATATGAAAAGATAAATAATGATCAACACAGCCCATTGCCGATGAGCGATACAGGCCTGCGGGCTACCGAGTGCAGACGGGGAAGACAGATGATTGTGTAGTGAGGTGGCTGCTCCTCAGGCACCTGCGCGAGCTTGTTGGATGCGGAGAAAAGACTTTGAAGCAAAGAGGAAAGCTGTGACACATGCTTTACATCACATGACAGAAAACACCCAGGTGTAAGGGGCATTTGTCATTTTAGCACCCAGGATCCACTCCCGTTTTCCCAATAATAGTGCCCCAATATCTTTTGGGAAACCACTCCCCTCACACTCCTGGTCTGCTCCTCCCACCCCCACTGCCACCATCCTACTTCTTCCCAGCTCTGAAAGTTAAGCGCATTGCCAAGCCTAACCACTCTTCCTTGCCTGTGTGTAGGGAACAGACAGATGAGGATGGTGGGAACATTTGGTTAAGAGAATAATTTCATAAAATGGGCCCACTGTGCTGACCTCCACATGCTTTCTTTTTCAAGAAGCAATTTACCTGCAGCCCTGCCTGGACTCAGTGGACAGGATATGTCACATTCCTCAGCAAATTACTTGTTATCTACAGGAGAAATGCAGGCCCAAAGTAATGTTGATAAGAGGAATCCAAGTTACCCTGAAGGAGACTTTTGTGACCAGATCCTGAAACTCTGGGAGAGAAGGATAGTTTCTCCTAACCACAAACATCTTTAAGAATATATGGTTAAGAATCCAATTAGAACGATTCAGCATGGGACCAGGTGACCTAGAGTTGCTACAACAGTGGGGACTTGAAAGTCTGATGGCACCCTGCTGTCAGTCAAAAGTCAGGAGGTGGACCTGTGCAGGACTCTCTGGAAACTTCTCTGGGATCCCCAATAAAACTGGAGCACAGGAGAGGCACATTGACCCTCCTCTCTGAGAGGACCCACTCTTTCCCTTGAGTGTCCCCTTTCCCATTTCCTGATCCCTTCAATAAACTCATTCCTATTATTCTGAGTGACATGTCTGAAATCTTTCTGACTTGATCCCAAGAATCAGAGTTTGAAGAGAGTTTTTGCTTTGCCTCAGTTTCTTGGGAGACCCCCAACTCCATAATACATGGATTGTTTGGCACAGGATTGAGGCCAATGCAGTTCATCTTCCTGGTCATATGGCCCACATTAGCCAACCATACTCTATCCCAACTCTACTAGACAGCTGAACTTGACTTGAGGGCATGAGTCACAGTAGCTACAAGGGAATGAGGGCACAATTTAGGGACTAAGAATGAAATCGATACAACAGGAGAGCTGAGAGATGGACAGAAACCAGATGCTCATTTTGCACTTGAGCCAGCTGTACCTGAAACAGGCCACCCCTAGGCTGCTCAGATGAGCTGTCACATCCCCCTTTTATAGAAGCCAGTTGAAGTTGGGCTGTCTCTTTCCAAACAGAAGATGAAATATCCATGGATGTGGTTCCACTTGATTCACACTTCCATGAGAATTCGAGGCAAAGGTTGCTCTATTGTCTAGACCGAGTCACTGAGAGCTGGAGAATGGAACCCTTTCAGGGTTCAGAGATCAGGGATTCCTGATACCTCTGTGAGCAAGCTTGGCAGAATAACCAACCAAGTGCCATCCACCAACCAGTCAGAATGGAAGAGACCAGGATAATGGGACATTCTGATGACTACCTCTGAGGCTGAGACAGGACATTGTGGTAGATGAGCCACCCCTTCTCAAGGTAATGTGGCAAGTGACTAGTGGCTTCTCTGTCTCCATCATAATGACCTGAAAGCATTAACTGTCCAGCAGAAATGAGTACCCCCTCTATGTCATTAGAATCTATCATTAGCCTTACCACACCAGAACACTGTTACTTACCACTTGCCAGCCACCAGATCCCCAAATGCAGCTTCCCTTCTTTGATCCCAATGTGCACAGGTTTATTTAGAGTATCACACTCCCCTGGTTTTCCATCACCCTCCATCCTATCAATTCCTTCAGCAAGTAGTTCTTGTGTGCCTCCTCGGGCAGAGCCCTGGAGTAGTTGATCTCTCACAAAGACAGCTCAGGAACATTCTCAAATTCTACAGTGGCTCCCTGAGCCCTATCCAGCATGCCAGAGGCTCAGGTGTTGGGGGAGGCAGCAAAGAAAGCAGCAGTGTCTGCTGTCCACGTGGCATCCCAGCCTGGTGGAGGGAGAAGATGTGGTGGCCTATGCCTGCTGCTTGGCCCTCTGCCTCACCGGGTAGCAACTCCTGGTGAGGAGTGTATTTTGGAGAATGTCTCTTCAGGCTGGCCTTCCTGGTTGGCCAGCAAATCCGGCACTGAGGGCACTGCTCATGCAGTAGAGTACTAGTATCAGGACTTGCAGGACCCTTGCCCTGTGCAGTCACTAGGATAATTGACTCCTTCAGAGCAGGAGGCTGGGGCATATCGAAAGTGGCTTGCACAAGGTCACATGGCTTGTAAGTGGCAGAGTGAGGGTTCAAACCTGGTTGCAGAGACCAGTTCTTAACCACTTATCTAAACTACCTTGCACAGTCAGTGAGCCTGTGTTGTGGGGTTACAGAGAATTAATCCCTTTGCTAATGTTCTGATGAGCTGTTGCCCTCTCCTGCTTGCCTAAGCCCTTGGAACCTCTTTTGCAGGGTGATTCTCCAGTGATCATGATGCTCTGCAGGACTCCCATGTGTTTCCAGTAAACTCTGTTTGAACTTAAGATGGTCAGAGCCAGTTTCTGTTTACGCTGCCAGGAGCCCTAACAAAGACAGAAATCAACATGATTACTTAGGACATATGGCACAGATGCTGGCTTGGGGCTTCTGAGCTGTGCTAATGTTTGGTAAAGCCAAAGGAAGTTTGGGTCTGGGGGAGGTACTTCTGTGTAGGGGGAGAGTTGGAGAGAAGATGTAAGTCAAATATGTCAGGCCCCCTAGGGTGCATATTTTCATCTCAATCACTGAGAAAAAAAATTGGTTTGGGCTCCTACCAGGCACTTTCCCCTTCTTCCCTTGGATGTGAAGATTGAATGCTTGCAGGGAGCAGACCGCTAGTGGTGTCTTGCAAGGGGTGCAGACAGACATCAAAGTTAATCCGCTCTCTGATCTAAGCAAAATGGTGACGAGGGTTTCCTGGGACAGCAGCTACACTAATTGTGGCACTGCAGCCCTGCAGATATATTTTTAGAATATTGTGGATTCCCAAGAAGAATCCTTCCTGGCTGTGGGAAAACAGCCTGGACGCTTCAGATACGGAACAGCAAGTTCTCATGCAAGAACCTCCAGGCCAGAGAATAAGAAATAGGGGAACAGCTTACCTGTTTTTATGGGGTGCTGTGGCTCCCTGAGTCTCTATTTATCTGTGAAAGTATTTCCAGTTTAGACCATTTGTCTAGTTTTTCTTCTTTTGCCTGCCCTTTCCATGTAAGAGATATCCCCAGGTGTCTGTCTTCACTCACCTCCTACCATGCTCTGCTCTCCCTAGTTTTAACCTATGCCTTTAGGATTCCAGCGAGTTCAGACTCAGTTTTCTACTGAATTCACATGCCGAGTGATAGCTTCAGGTTCAAGACCACTTCCTCCTGCTCCTTCTTCCCCATCAGGTTTGATCCCAACATGGTTGGTGGCCTTATCTGCTCTCCCTGGTCATGACTTCCTAACCATTCTTGTGCACACCATCTTCTTCTATCACTAAATTATTCATTGGGTAGCTGTGTTAGTCTGTATTCTGCTGTTCTAACAAAATACCCGAGACTGAGGACTTGATAAAGAAAATAGATTCATTTATCTCATAATTTGGAGACTAAAAATTCGGTTTAGGCTCCAGTGAGGGTCACAATGGTGAGAGGACCTGTTAAAAGTTACCACATAGTGAAACAAGAAGCCAGAAAGTGGAGAGAGGCAAGTCTCACTCTTTTATAACTATAACTAACTCACTTCTCAAGAGTCATTGAATCAGTTCTTCCAAGGGCAATGTCCCCAATGACATTCACCTCTTCAAACTTTCACTACCACCTAACATCACCACATTGAGGACCATGCTTCTATTTGACTCTTTGGGAAACATAGTCAAACCATATCTAAACCACAGCAATAGCTAAAGTCATCTTTTAAAACATGGACCTGTTCCATGACTGCCCTGCTCAGAAGACTTAAGCATCTCTCCAGGGTAGGATTCCCTCAGCATGGCTGCCAGGCTACAGCCCATAGGTCATGAAGACTCCTGCTCCTCCATGCACCTCTGCTGAGTGCAATAGTACTTCTCCACAGCTAGGCGGCCATCTCTGGGCCTGTGGCCACTGCTGACTGGGTCAGCATGGGCATCTGACCCACAACACTGTCCAAGGGCCTAACCTCGGGCTCCATGGAGAGTGGCCCATGCACTCGGAGTCTCCATCTTGGAATTTCACCTGGAAAGCCAGGGAGGAGGAGGAGGAGGAGGCCGCAGGAGCAGAAGTTGGACAGATGCAGGGAGAGGAGGAGCAGTGTGCAGGGGCTGTGAGAGAGCCGGGTTATGAGTCAGCAGGAGCTGGGAGGGAAGAGCTCTCACTGAGTTGATGGCGCGGGATTGTCTGGAAATAGCAGGAAGCAGAGAACGATGGAGGAGAATTAAAATGAAGATCCACAAATTCCTCCTGCCGGAGAGTAACAGGATACCTTAAGCCCTAGGCTGCCTGTGATTCATGTATTCATTCATCGTTTTCTACCATTTGTGTCGAGCACTGCTCCATGCCAAAAACTTCTCCAGGCATTAGACAAAGGCGTCACCATCACGGAGTATACAGTCCAGCTGGGGAGGCAACGATAGAGATTTCAAAGGTCAATAATAGGGAGTCCTAATTTCTGGGAAGAAAGTAGAGCAGGCCAGGGGGCTGGAGGGGCAGCCAGCCTTTAGGAGATGCCAGAGTACTCGATGAAGAAGAGCTAATCCGCTCTCTGAGCTAAGCAAAATGGTGACGTGGATGTTTAGGACCCAGATGGAGAGACCTATGAGAGCAAGAACAGCGTGGAGTCAGGAATGTGCTTGCTCTTCAGGGATGACCAAGGAGTCATGGTGACCGCAGGGGAGTAAGCAAAGGGGACACCGAAGGACAGTAGGTCCGGGCAGGAGACCCATTGCCAAGGGCCTCACAAAGCACGTGAAGGTCTTGGGATTTCCTGGTGCCTGAGATGGGAGCCACCAGGGGACCACAGCAACCTTCTGGTTCTGGCGTCTTTCTGACAGGTCCAGATGCTTTGTGGGTTGTGTTCCTTCCACAGCTCGCTGCCTCCCTAACCCATAATGTCCTGTTGTTTCCCATAAGACCCCTTCACCCAGAAGAGCAAGAATAAGTTTTGCTTACTGTTAACAAAAGAGAAGGTCCTGAGAGCCACCCGGTTTGGCCTGACCACCTCCCAGCTTTCCTTCCTTCCTCTCAGCGAACATGGTCCACCCGAAGCTCATGTCTGTTTGAGGCCAGCCTCTGGGTTTCCAGGCTCACTCTTCTTTCTGGAATAACTTCCTCCCAAGAGCCTCCCAAGAGTCACCTTCCTATCCAAGGACACTCTCAAATCCCACTTCTCTAGGAGCCATCCCATTATTACCTGATGTGATATTAACTCTTCTTTCCTAAACTCCTATTTGGATCATCCATGGCTGCATAACTAACTGCCCCAAACTAATTGCTTAAAAATAACAACGATTCTGCTGGGCATGGTGCACGCCTGTAATCCCAGTCACTCAGGAGGCTGAGGCAGGAGGAGCACAAACAATTCAGCAAGACCCCATCTCATAAAATTAAAAATAAAAAGGGCTGGGGATGTGGCTCAGTGGTAAAGTGCTCCTAGGTTAAATCTCTGGTGCAAAACAAACAAACAAACAAACAAACAAACAAAAAAGTGACAATAATGTATTGTCTCTTACAGTTCTGTTGACTGACTGGACATTCTTCCAAAACACAAAGTGTGGCTGGGTGCTGGGACAGCTGAAGTCATCTGGGGGCTCAGCTGGCTGGACTGGCCAACTGAGCTCACTCCTGAAACTGATGGTTGATGCTCACTTGAGGTGTCAACTGTATCACACATAGGTGACATGTCTCAGGAAGGCAGCTTGTTTCTAAGAGGGGGTACCTCAGAGAATCAGGAGCCTGATGGCTTAGCCCTGGGGGTCACCCACAGTCACCACCACTGCATGCTGTAGGGACCAGACCAGTTTTAAGGGGAGGGGAAGGAGACACCATCTCTCCAGGGGAGCAGGGACAGGGAACCTGGCCTCTGGCCTCTGTCCTCACTCTATTACGGTGTCTTCACTCTATTATGGCTCATGGTGCTTTTTCCATTATTCCAGTTACGGTGACTGTGACTGTTTGCCTTGTATAGCAGTTATTTAGTGTCTGTCTCACAAGGTTTTAAGCCCCAGATGAGACACCGTATTTTATTTAATCCAATGCTTTCAATGTAATAACCACACAAACAACAAACAGTAATGAAGTCTCTCTGCTCTGCACGGTGACCTCAACTAATATCACACACGATCGCTTCCAATCTCCACCCTGAAGGACAGACATTAGCACTGTTTTACAGATGGGGAAACTGAGAACTGAGGAGTCAGCCTCACCCAGATCCACAAAGTTCATAAGTGGCAGAGTCAGGATTTGAACTCTGGGTTCTTACTCTCGCTCTTCTGCTTTCTCACATTGTGGTACTGTCCCAGTCAGTTGGGCTGCAACACCAAATCACCAAAATTGGCTGCCTTTAAATGACAGAGGTTTATTTCTCACCATTCTGGAGGCTGGAAGTCTAAGGTCAAGGTGCTGCTAGATCCCACGCTGGGTAAAGGGTTTGCAGATGGCCACTGTCTCTTTGTAGTTTCATCAGGCAGAGAGAGAGAGTAAAAGAGCCCTTTCCTGTTTTCTTTTTTAAGGGCACTAATCCAGGTCTGAGAGCTCCACCCACATCACCTGATTACCTCTTAAAGGGCCATCTCCCAATATAATCATATGGGGGGGGGCTAAGACTTCTGAACACTGGGGAAAAGGGGGCACACACAAACATTCACGCCATAGCAGGCACCAAGGCTATGTGCACAAGTCAGCCTACATGGATTTACTGAAGTGTCACTGGGCGGAAGAACAAAGACCACAATAGGGAGAGCCAGAGGGAGCTGGAGTTATCAGCCCTTGCTCTAGGCGCCTGAGGTCAAGGCCCTGTCCAGAGTTCCAGTGCTGAACATCCTGAGGCAGTCCGCTAATCTGTGCCGCGTTTGGGAGCTCCACAAGGAATGGGAGTATTTATTGGATCTCAGCGCCTGATGCAAAACTTTCCTCCAAAATTCCAATTTTCTCTCTGCCAAGATAAGTGATGGAGGCTTATGGTTCACGTAGCACATCTACCGGGGCCAGGGCCTAACCACTCTGAATTTCTGGCCTCCTTCCTCCCAGCTAGAAGTGAATCTAGATTTAGTTGCCATTAGGAACAAGCGCCATCTCCCCGCTTGGTGAGGTGGTAGTTTTAGAAGATTCTGTTTTTATCGTGAGAGTATCAATCTGCGCACACAAGGCCACGCTCTGTGAAGAAGGCAATACTAAGATAAGTGGAAACTTCATGTCCAAGGAGATAGCAAATAAAATCTCAACATGTTTTACATTAAACAGCCTCTTCTTCTCCTGTCCTTTTATGAATATACGGGCATTGTTGGGCAAAAAGTGGGAAAAATAACTTCAGCTCTGCAATGTAAATTGGAACAGTCGTGAAAAAACTGGAAGCATGGGTTTTGTTTTTTGTTTTTTATTGTTTTCCCTCTCCCCTGTGGCTTCCACACTCAAGGATCACGCCCCACCCCTACCCACACCATTCCTGAAGGACATCATTTGTGAATAGTGGCCCTGTGCTAGGACATTACAAAACAAGTGTGTCCTTCGTATTTAAATGGCAGTTACACAGCTTCTATGCATCTTTGGGGTTAGGAAAATGTTTACCTGCTCAGTCTGTCCAGCCAACATTCTTAAGACTTTATAGCCAGTTCTCTGAGACCACTCCTTAGCCCCTGGGAGGCTAACATGGTATGCGAACGTATTAAAAATACTGCCTCGAGACCTCGGAAAGTCTGTAATGATGGAGTTTTGCCAAGAACTAGAGGAAATCCATTCTGAAAATACCAACTACTGTGTATTTTCAGATCAATCAAAAATGGCACCAGGGTTACCTCAGATGCAATATCATCACATGGACTGTGGGTCCTCCTGAAATACTTTTGTGCCTTCTTTCTCTGCCACCCACACCCATGGCCATTCTCCCTGTTGCAACCAGGGTATCCTTTAAGAAACGGAAATCAGATTATAGGGCCCTTTGCTCGAAGGCTTCTGGATCACTCTGAATCGTGTTCCGACATCTTGCTCTGCCCTAGAAGGTTCTAGGTGATGTGCCCTGCCTCCCTCTCCATCTCCATCTGCTCCCCACCACACAGGTTTCCTGCTGTTCCTGGAACCTTGACGTCTGGCCTGGCCTCTGGGCCTTTGCCCTGCGGTTTCCTCTCCAGGGAGTGCTCTGGCCCTGGGCCTGGTTTCACTTGTTATTCCAGCATCTGTTCAGTTGGGGTTCAGGTCCCCCCCAAAGCTCGTACTCAAAACAATCCCCACCGTGAAGCCGTCAGTGGGTGGGGCCTCTGGAAGGTCGTGAAGATTAAAGGAGGACATAAGGGTGGCCCCCTGATCCAGAGGGAAGGTGGCTTTACGAGAAGAGGAGGAGGAGAGACCTGAGCAGAGGTGTTCGGCTTTGCCCTGCGATGCCCTGTGCTGCCAGGGAACTCTGGAGAGGGTCCCCACCAAGGAGAGGGCCTCGCCAGGTGCGGCCTCCCAATCCTGAACTTCCCAGTCTTCACGAGCATGAGCCCGGTAAACCTTTACTCTTTATGGATCACTCAGTTTGTGCTGTTCAGTTACAGCAGCAGAAGACAGGTGGGTTTCTTCCTCATTCACAGGGACGTCAGAGGGCCCTCTCTGGCCACAGGTCTAAAGGAGTCCTCTCCTCCCTTCGCTTTCTAACCCTTCTCTGTCTTCTTATTCCAATACCCTTCAACGACCCCTGTAACTGTCCACTGCTGTCCCTCACTGTAGTAGGTAAGCACAATGAGGTAGGCACCTCTCTGCTGGGTCCCCAGCACCTTGAAGAGTACCTGGCACATAGTAGGTGCTCAACAAATGTTTGTTGAATAACTGCAGATACTCACTTTTCAAGTTGTCCAAACAAACGAGAGAGGGTGTTACACGAGGAAGACGCCGGGAAGCAATCTCTCTTGGGAAGGAAGGGAAAGTCCTGCTCCTCATTAATTATATAATTCTCTCCAAAGCTCGAGATTTCAGGAAGGTTAAAAACCCTCCTTAACCGTTTGTGGCAGCTACATGCTCTCAGGCCTAATCACAGCACCTGCGATTCTCACGCTGCTCACTGAGGCCTGGTCTTCCCATAGGATCAGCCCAGGAAGCAAGCATCTGCACTCTGTTACCCTTGGCATCTTTGGAGATTTTAATTAACAGTATTTTTTTTTTCTCATTCACTGTCAGGATTCTGATTAACTTGTAAGTGGGAGTTTTGTCACTTCCAGGAGGTGAGGGAAGGGTGCTGAGGGCTGCTGGGATGCCAGGGCTGCCTGGGGTTCCTGCCCCACATCCTTCCCTCCCCACAGGGAAAGGCAAGGCACGAGCCCGGTCACGATTGCAGGCTGCAGTGGAAGATGGACTTGTTGGGACTTCTCTGCTTACCAGACATTTCTTTTGGCCTGCAAGACCAAGGTGCACGTAGGGTCCCCGAGTGTGCAGCTGGTCAGATTGGCAGGCAGCTCACTCTGGCCTTTTGTCAACTGGGCACCTTCATCGAGCATCTGGGCTTCCATCCAGGCTACCTCAGCATCCTGAGCGACCACAGCCTGAGAGTCCATCCGCAGAGCTGGCCCGAAGGTGGGGCCCGCCTGCCCACGCTCTATTCAGTGTCTGTGGTCCTGCCCTCACTATGACCTCCCCCAGATCTGAAGCTTTCTCAGCAAGTGAGACCTGGGGACAAGTTCTCTGTCAGCGTACTACAGTGACACAGCCACATCAATGGTTACAGCAGCTCAATTCACAATAGCTAAGCCAGGGACCAGCCTAGGTGCCCTTCAACAGATGAATGGATAAAGAAAATGTGGTACATACACACAGTGGAATATTACTCAGCCATAAAGAGAAATGAAATTATGGCATTTGCCAGTAAACTGGAGACAAACATACTAAGTAAAATGATCCAGTTCCAAAAACCAAAGGCCAAATGTTCTCTCTGATATGTGGATGGTAACCCACACAAGCAGGGGTGGGGGTAGGGGAATAGAAGTACTTTGGATTAGATAAAGGGGAGTGAAGGGAACAGGAGGGATGGGAATAGGAAAGACAGTAGAATGAATCAGACATGACTTTCCTATGCTCATATATGACTGTACAACCAATGTACTTCTACATCAGGTACAACCACAAGAACGAGAAATTATACTCCTTATACACATAGTATGTCAAAGTACATTTGATTCCCATGTGTAACTAATAAGAATAGATAAAAAATGCAGACTTACTGATTTATTTTAATCCTCTAAACCTTGATTTATCTGTAAAATGAGGATGATGGTCCTATCTAGCTTACAGGTTTTCTTGAGAAGATTAAATGAGACACTGCATGAGGTTTCAGAACAGGAAATGTCAGGTATTTTTCTTTGGTCAGGTGATTTCAGCTCAAGTCTATTTGGGACAATTTCATAAGCTTTTGCCTCTTTGGGACTCAGTTTTTCCTCTATAAAGTGGGCACGATGCCTCTTGTGGTTGTCAATGAAATGACACTTCCAAACCCGAGGTCAAACACTGAACAAATCCTAGCAAGTCTACCCCTGGCTGGGATGTTAAGTCGAATTTTTCCAAAAACCGAAATATAGGCCTGTTATCTGTGTCGCTCATGAAAAAAAAAAAAACTAACAGAAATATAGAATGAGAAGGACTGTACACTAACAGTGTCAGAATTTATTTTTTTAAAAGAATAAGAAACAAATAGTGTTAAAATGATTATTGCATGAATGGCTGGACTTTGGTCCCTCAGGGAGAAATATTTCCCAGTTTGCTTAGAGTAGCAAAAAAAAAGAGGGGAAAAGAAAAAAGATTTGATAGTTATTTCAAAGCCGTCTCCCCAAGGGAAATTAAACCTGAGTTATGGGTTATTTTTCATAAAACCATAGTAAAAACTAACAAGTAGAAAACCAGTCAGAGGCCCGGCTAAGTGGATTCGGACAGGGCTCTTCCTTCCTGGGTAGGAGCCCCTGGGCACTTGGGTGTTCTGCCCCTGGACTCCCTTCTCTGCTCCCCCACTTATAACTGGAGGGACCTCAGTATATCCACAAGGAATACCGCACTCGGCCGTGTCCAGTCTCCCTTGCAGGGACCTCCACTGAGATATTGATAGGCTGTCTCAGTCCATGTGACACCCGCTAGCCCTCCCGCCCGCAGTTATTGACCCAGCTACAAGGGTCACAGAGGCAGAGAAACATTTTTATATTGAAGCAGCAAGTCACTGTTTGTAAGTTATGGATTCCATTTTTATTTTTATTTTTACTTTGAAAATTACTCTGAGTACTTTTCCAGAAACATGATTGTTTTTAGCCTCATTTATTTCCTGGCCTGTGGGCAGTTTCAAGGGTCAGAGCGTTTCCTATTTAAATCTTTCTAGTACCCTTTTTGGAAATAGAACTCTTCATTTCCACAGGGAACCCACTGCACAGAAGTCTGACTCTGTTCTTCCGCATTCACATGACCCAGAATGGACCAGTTCACACGTTCTATGCTCTTGGCCATAATAACCAGTTCGGAGATAGGCGCATGATTCAAGCCAGGATCTTCCTTGGATCTTTTCTGATGTTGCAATAAAAAAGGCATCTCCTTCCCCTGGCATTGTGAAAAGGGGAAGACTTCAGTGTGATAACGGCTGCCCAAGAGGCAGAGGAAATCCCATATTTTGGATTCTGGATCAAGCCCTGCCTGAAGCTAGTGTAGTAGGGCATTATGCAAGTTATGGCATTGAAATGGGGGTTTTGCTACTGCAAACTGAAAACATTTATAGGATTAATATAGTTAGATTTGCCTAATATGTGTTGGGGTTGTTTTAAACCTTGAAAAATTAATATGATGAAGTGAATATGGCCAAAAAAAAAAAAAATAGAGGGTAGCAAAGCAAGGTTAAATTTGGAATTTTCTTTTAAACTAATACCTCCCATTTGCTGAACATCCTACCATGTGCCAGTCATTTTATATATGAGATCCTCTTGGCTTCTTGTCAAATTGTAGCCATTTTGGAGAGGAGGAAGCTGAGGTCCTGAGCTGCCAAATGACTTGTCAGCGACCATCGAGGAAGGAAATAGCAGAGTCAGGATTTTGCTCTCAGGTTTTTTACCCAGTAACCCATGAAACAGATATTGCTCGTTCATTACTTCAGCACTTATTGGGCATTAGTTATTTGTCCAGGCAGGGTGCCAGTCCCTGGAAATATGAGATGAATCAAATAGTACCCATGCTTCAGTCCAGGGGGTCTAATAGCCCAGTTAGGGTCATTATTCCTGGTTGAATTTTGCCAAAAAGACATGTTGAAGCCCTAATGTCCAGTACCTGTGGATGTGACCCTCTTTGGAAACAAGTTCTGTACAAATGTCATAAAGTCAAGATGAGGTCATCAGGATAGGCCCTGTGTTAGTTTCTGTTACTATAACAAATATCTGAGATAATCAACTTATAAAGAGAAAAGGGCTATTTTGGCCCATGGTTTCCGATGCTGCAGTCCACGATCAGTTGGCCCATTGCTTTGGGCCTGCAGTGAGGCAGCACATGGCGGCAGGATCCAAGGGTGGAGTTGAAAGAGAAGAAGAAGAAGGGACCAAGGTCCTACTGTCCCCTTGGAGGGCACATCTCCAGTGACCTAATGACACTCTACTAGGCTGCACCTCTTCAAACTCCCACAGCCTCCCAGGAGTGCCTTCCTGCAGACGAAGCCTGCAACACACAGGGGCCTTTGGGGGACGCATTTCAGTCCCAAACTCTAGCAGACCCTACTCCTGTGCGACTAGTGTCCTTTAAGACGAGGGGAATTGAGACCCAGGCAGCCTTTTGCTAGGCTGCTCCCGAGGCCACGTGAAAACAGGCTGGTTTGGAAGGAGGCATCCCCGAGGCAAGAGAACCAAGTCTTCTCCAGAAGCTAGGAGACAGGCCTGGAGGGGTTCCCCTAAGAGCCCTCAGAGGATACACCCCACCAATGGCGACTTTCAGACTTCCAGTCTGCAGACTGAGCAACCAGCCTATGGCACTGTTTCACGGCAGCCCTAGGAAACTCCTCAGCCTCCACCGTGAGGCCTCCTGGAGCCAGGGCTGAGCCAGATTCAGCAGTCCCCAGACCACCTCTGCAGCCATGGTCCCACCCTCCCCCCCATCCCTCGCAGGTGGCATCCTCTGGGCCACAGTCCCCCTGAGCCACGTGAGGCTGCCAGGTCCCAGCGCACCTGACCCCGGGCCTGCCCCGTCTGACAGCTGTCTCCTTAGTCGCAGCCTGGTGCCAGTGGCTTCCGGGTCCCACTGTTTGCTCTGGACGTTTGGACAGCAGGTGTGTGGAGGCAGAGGGCAGCCAGCACCAGGGCGCGGCCCTTTCTCCCCGCTCGGAGGCTGTCCTGTTTCCAGGATGCAGGTCTCCTGACTTCTCCTCTGTGATTAATGTGGAAGCCATTTCTTGATGTACTGCCTTAATAACTCGGTGAAGGCAGACGCTCGGGCTTTGGTTGCTGATGGTGACAGCACTTTTATCTGACCAGCCCTCACCCCGATTCCTGTGAGTCCGGTAGGTAGCAGAGGCAGCGAGTGAGGGGAGAGAGAATCTGAATTAATCAGTGATTTGCCTAGGGTAGTGATTAGCTACGACTCAGACCTGCCGCCTAGCATTTTAAGCAATGGCCCAACTTCCTTTAGTTTTCTACTCTCTTTCGGGGCTGGGAGAACTCTCTTAATAAAATGCGTTCACTTGCAGATGTATTTGGAGGGTAAAATGCCAACTCATTAAAAATGGTGAAGTCCCTAGTAGCTAAAGCCTTCCCCGGGGGTGAACTTAAACTTTCCATACTGCCTAAGAAGGGGGCAATGCCATTCGATATTATCCCCAAGTGGGTGTCCTCCTGCCAATTAGACTGTCAATACCCTCAGGGCAAAGCCCTAATCTTGCTGTTTTGAGTACTTTTAAATAACTTCTACCAGTGTGGGTACTTTCTGGCCTGCTGGTTGGCTTAACTAAGTACAAGAGTCGAAACTGGGTCATGATGTCCCTGGCATGCTTTTATCAGGTATGGTGATTAAGAATTTGGGCGTGAGTGCTTGGTGATTAGACTGCCTGGATTAGAATCATAGCTGGCTGTGTAGCTTTGGGGATTCAGTTAACCTCTCTGAGCTTCAGTCCTTTGAACTGTAAAATGAGCTGTTAGAATGAGTCAAGGGGATGGTGTAACTGAAGCACTTAGCATTCAATAGAAAGACAACCATTATCATCAACAGCTGGCTGACTGAGCCAGCAGGGGCGCAGGTTCATTTGCCTCCGGAGCCCAGGCAGTGGCTCTTTTGGGGAGCTCAGGGTGACTTCTACTAGGTTGCTCCTAAGGGGGGCTTCTCCCCATAAGGAGCTGGGATCTAGGGCCACTGGCCATGTGCTGGATGTGGCTCAGTCTTTCCATAGCTGCCCAGGCAGAGGTCTCTACCCCAAACTCCCACCCAGTTGGCCCAGAGATCTAGGGAACGTCCTTGCTTCTTGGGAGGAAATAGGAGCTTTCCAAACTCCCTTTGGGCTTGTCTCCTGGGGCTCATCAAAGGCCCCTGGCGTGGGCTCGAGAGGAGAAGGTCTCTCCCCAGCTACATGCCTGGGCGAGGTACATACAGGTGACTGTGCTCTCCTACCCCACCTGGACACAGGCTCCCAGCTCCTAACAGAGTTCCCATGCTCCAGGCTTAAAACGAAGTCTGTCGCCCCGCCTCTGGAGGCTGCAGAGGCTGGGATCTAAGGAGTCAGCAGGGCTGGGCCCTCACGGCAGCTGGAGGGAGGGTCCTGCCTCCGGTGGCTTTGGGTGCTTTCCCGCCATCGGATGCATCTCTCCAGGTCACGAGCATCTCTCCCTGGGTGTCTTCACACTGTCTGCCCTCTGCCAGGTCTGCTCTTGCCCACATTCCCCTCTTCATCAGGGTACCAATTATAGTGGATCTGACCGTGGCCTCGTTTTAACCTGATTTCCTCAGTAAACAGTCTATCTCCAAACCAGGCACCTCCTGAAGCCCCAGGGGCTGGACTTCAGCGCATCTTTTTTTTTTGGGGGGAGGGGCACAGTACGACCCAAGACCACCTGGGATGGTTGATTTAATGTATCAACCTGGCTGAGCCACAGTACCAGGAAACGGGGTCAGACATGATTCTAGGTGGTTCTGTGAAGACTCTCCGTGTGTTAGGTGATATGAACACATAAACCAGGAGACCTTGAGTGAAGCCAATGATCCTCTGTAATGTGGTTGAGCCTCAAGAGACACAGACGGGGCTCCCTTGGAGAAGAGGAAGTTCTACCCACAGACTGCCTCTAAACTTGAACTGAAACCCTGGGCAGCCTCTTCGCCCCGCCAGCCCACTCCACGGGTTTCATTCAGTGGACCTGAAGGTCCACACCTGAAGGTTCCACAACCGACAATGATCAACAATGTTTAGGGAAGGAACGGCGTCAGTACTATAAAGACTTTCCTTGTTACCATTCCCTACGTAATAAAGTCTAACAACTATTTACATAGTGTTTACATTGTACTGGGTATTACAAGCAATACCTAGACACAACCTGAAGTATAAGGGAGAGTGTGTAGGTTATATAAAGATATTATGTCATTTTACATAAGAGACTTGAGCCTCTGTAGATTTCCATATCCCTGGGGTGTGGGGGGGAGGGTCCTGGAACCCATCCCTTGTGGGTATCTGTATCCATTCTCTTGATCTCATTTCTCTGGTGATTCCTACTGATATAGTATCCAGTGGTCCCAGGGACGCTCCTGTAGGCCCAGGGCCCTGGCACAGGTGCTACAGCAATGTCAAAGCTGGCACTACTCCATGTAGATCTCACGCAGACCCGAGGCTGCCTTGGAACACATCTCACTGTCAACAAACTATCCATCAACCCCCAAACAGGCATTTCTGAGCCCTTAATTTTTATTTATCCCCTCGGCGAGGGGAGGTTGAACTGTTCAGTCTCGGTGTGAATTGCTTTGAGAGGTGATGGGGAAGAAATGAGAAGAAGTTCCTTCGCTTCACAATTCAGCAGTCCTGGAGGCTGGCATTCCGCAGAAGGGCTTAGAGCAGACTCACTGTTTTAAGCATCGCACAGAACGCCACAGCGTCCACCACGCTCTTCATTACCTGATCCTCATCGCTGCCTAACAATCTGCTCCCGACTGGAGTGGTCCAGGATACGATTGTTTGTTCATGGTTCTGAGGGTCAGCAGCTTGCTCTGGGATAAATTGGATGGTCTTTTCTGGAATCAGTTACTCACCTGGCAGCATAACGGGAACGAGATGGTCCAAGATGGCCTGGCCCGGCTGGCAGTTGGTACCACGGCTGTTGGCTGGGTTTCTCTCTCTCAGTGAGACTTCTCATCTTCAAGATGGCAAGCCTGGGCTTCCTGTGTTCTGAGAGCATAGGAATGGATGCTGCAAGAGTTCTCAAGGCCTAGGCTCAGAAGTCGCCAAAACATCACTTTGGTGGCTTTCTTTTGGTCAAAGCGCTTAAAGAACCTTCCCAGATTCCTGGCAAGGAGGAAGAGATCCCACTTCTTAACGGGAGGCAGTGCGAAGCCACGTGGCAGAGAGTTGTTCGTACACTGAGGACAGCCAGCTCTGCAAACAATCCACCGCATCCACTATGCAAATGAAGCCAGTGATGGAGTCGGTGAGTTCTGTCTGGATACACCCTTGGAAGTGATGGACATGATACTGATCAGACCCAGAGAGCAGAGGGGGATCTGGGATGTGTGAGGACATGGCTATTTCTTTCACATTTGATTGGGAACCTGGCAGGAAAGGTGTTTGGACTCTGCCTGATTCAAAGTCTAGTCTATAAATTTTTTCCTGCAGAATTAGATATTTGTCTCATCTCTGTTATGGCACAGCCGGAGGCATCTGGTAGAGCCTGCTAACTTATGTTCTTAGATTTTCCTTGGCAGAAATGAAATTTTTTTCCCTAAGATTTTTTTTTTCTCTCTAAGGCTGAGCCTTTGGGTTAATACTGGGGATCTACAATTCATAAATTCCTCTTGGTTCATTGTTTCAAAATGAGACATTTAATAGATTGCAAAGACTTAATAAGGGAGCTGCTTAGTCACCTAATGAAGTTATTGTACATGTGGTTGACAGCTGGTAATTTATTATTATCCTTGTTCCTGATAAGAGTCATACTGTACACAGTGGTTGTCTGATAAATATTAGCTCTACCGACATAGCTGTGGACGATGATCTGTCCCTTTGTGTCTCACCAATCATCCATAATACATTCTTCTATTAATGCTGCATCTATATTCTGTTAATTTTGTCAATTATATGTAGAAGGGGGGGGGTAGAGCTGTGTGTCTTTATTATTGTTAGCTTAAATGATCTAATTTATTCTGCCGCTGTGTTTCACTCAGCATAGCAAGTCACAATATTTTTCTGTCCCCGCAGTGAAAGACTGCAGTTAGTTGATCTTGCTAACAAGGGATAATTATTAGCTTCCTCAAGAACGGTCCCCTATATGCATTACTAAGCATTCCAGAAGGATTAATATTTCCATGAATGTTGGACAAGATGCTGTAGCGGCACAGCGAGATAGGGCTGTTTTAATATTTGTCCTTGTTTCATTTGCATATCTATCACTGGTAATTTGTTCATGCCGCTTGTGTTTCAGCCTGTCGCCATGCGGAGAATTAATGCACCTCCACCGGCCAGGCACCCAATGCCAAAGTGAGGACCACCGGGCAAGTCGGAACCTCAGAGGGTTCTGGCCATCACCAAGTTTACATTCAAGAGCAACTTCTTCGCAGGGTGATGCTGTTTTCTGAAAAGTGAGCAGTGAGATAGCAGATTTGAAGCACGGTTCATTGACGTTCAAGGGTTTCTTCCTCAGATGAGCAGAGCTGTTCTGCCACTTGGAATTGCACCGTGTTTTCTGATTGTTTGGTTATTGTCGTTGGGAGCATGCAAGGGGTTTCAAATTCAATAGAGGATTGCTCCTAGTCAGTGGGGGCTGGGAAGGCTCTGATTGTCAGCTCAGGGTCCAGAAGAAACAAAAACTGGGAGCATCAGCATCCATTTGGACATAATTGTACTGGACATCTTAACATACATGCCTGTATGGAAAGCATTTAATTATTTTAATGTATTCCCAGTGAATTTTTCTATTTAGGAGAGATTTAACCCACAAGGAGGCAAATATTGATATTATATTAACTTGAAGTTGGAATTTGGCTGTTACTATGAAACATTTATGAAGTATCTGGTTCCGTCATTCATGGGTTCAATTGCATCAATCAAGGGATAATTATTGAAGATCTCACGTGCGCCAGATGCGCAGTAGGTTGTGGGAAGACCGGGGGAGTTTGCAACCTGGAGGGAAGAAAGACAAGGAAGCCACAGCTCTAGCATGGTGGAATCTGTGGCATGGGTCAGCAGGGAGGTCCAAGGGTGGCAGGGGTGGGGGAATGTCTGGAGAAAGTGAGGCCCCAGGTCCAGTGGAGGGGAGGCTGGAAGAAGAAACAGAACCAGGCTCTAGAGTCTGGGCAGTGGAAAGCACTGAAGCCTTTAGGTTTTGAAGGATTATTTTGCTTGCAGGGGGTGGTTAGGGAGGCCTCTTTGGGTGAGTTGCCCAGACCCTGAGTCTGAGCAGGGCTCTTTGGCAGGCGGGTTCCTGAGGGAGCACTCTCAGGCCAGCCTGTAAAAGCACCAGGGAAAGAGGGCAGGCTCCCATGCTGTCTGGCTTCAGCCAGGTCCCAGGGGAGCTCTGGAGAGTGCACAGTGCTGCAGATTTGCCCCTCTGTGCCCTCTGATCAGGCAGATGTGACCGTGAGCTGTCTCTGGAGGGAAGGCAACCCCCATTCCCAGGCATTTTCAGGTGAGTGATGCCTTTCTCCCAGGGCAAGTCTCCAGAGAAGGGAACAGCTGTGTTCTGTTAGCAGGTGATAATCACAGCAGGGGGGATGGGTGCAGGAGCCCAGAGGCATTACCACCATCTACTACAAACAGGTTTGGTTTGTTTTGGGGGCTCCTGATGTCCTCTGCATGGGGGAGATTGCTTTCCACTGCTGAGAAGGGAAGGCCTAATCAGCCTCTCTAATGGAAAATGCATTAGGCTTTTTAGAGGTGTCTGCTAAGTCCGAGGTAGGAGCAACAGGACATTTCCATGGCTTGGCTGGGGGCAGGACCTCCAAGGTGTCTCCATCAACCATGAAGAAGAGGCCTGCAGTTCAGAATTAATCAGAGGCAAAGGGAGTGGGATTTGAGTCACACTGGAGTCTGTGACAGGCAAGCCAGGGACAGGGCTATGCCAACAGTCTAAAAATAAATAATTCCCTCCTGTTTCCTTCAGAGGCACTCAAGGCAATTTGCAAACATTTGCAGGCAACTTTTCATGGGGCTGAACTGCAGGCAAAGCTCCCACTGACTTCACAGGGAGCTCCCAGGGGACACGCAGCAAGGTGAGGCCTTAGTTCTGGGTAATTAAGACTTATGGCACCCTTGTTAGCGGAGAAATCCCAGTGCATATCATTGAAATGCAGCAGCTCTGCAGCCCGCAGCCCCTCGGCCACCCGCAACCATTAGCCCACTCCAACCATCGTTAATTTTGCCACCCTTCACTTTTTGAAATCAGAGAATGACATCACTTTGATTAAGAGGGACAATCGTGTTACAGACAATCAGTGGAGTTAGCCTGCATTTGGTCGGGCGCTCAGAGCCGCTCACTGGTGGTGGGGTTGGTGCTCCCCCAGAGGCAGGGACCAGAAGGAGGTCAGCTCTAATTCCACCGCTGCCTTTTGAGCATGCACCGTTCTCCCCAGCACCCCGCCTGCACCTCCTCCTTATGCTTCTCTCCTTTTTTCTTTTCCTTCCTGTCCCTTTCTCTAAGACACAAAGGTGTTCATAGGTGATTACCCCTGGCCCGGAGGAAATCTCTCTAGAACATTCTATCCTGGATCAGGACAGAGGAAGAATGAGAGAATGAATTAGCAGATGGATGTGAGCTGCTCCAAGTGCAGGGTGCTGTGCTGGAGGCTGGGAAGGGTGGACCTCATTCCTGACTCTCAAAGGACATAAAACCTGCATCTCTATGCAGGGAAAGACACTTAGAACAACGGCAAGCAACCCTTTGGGATTCAGGGGGTTGGATTTGAACCCTGGCCCTGCCACTCTGTCTGTGTGATTTGGGCAAGTCATCCAACCTGTCTGGTTTTCTCGTCTGTAACATGGGACTAGCAATAGTAATGACTTCATAGTGTGTCTGGGAGGAATAAACAAATTAATGAAAGGGCTTTACAATGTGGTCATTGCTCAATGCATATGAGCAAAGCAACAGACGTTTATAGAACACTTGCTACATGAAGCTCTTCGTAGGCTTTATCTCACCCAATTTGCTGATAACAAAGGAGATGGGGATGACCATTATCCCCGACTGTGGTCTAAATGTCTCACACAAACTAATGTCGCGATGGCTCGCTATTGTAGGAGTATTAAGAGGTGGGACCTTTAAGAGGTGACGAGGTCATGAGATCTCAGTCCTCTTTTTTTTTTTTTTATTGTTGGTCATTCAAAACATTACATAGTTCTTAATATATCAGTCCTCTTACATGGATTAATGTTGTCACAGAAGTTCTAAAGAGAGGGAGTTTGGCCTTTCTTTCTCCCTTTCTCTCTGTCTTTCATTCTCTCTCACCTTGTGATGCCTTCACCATGCTTAGACACAGCAAGAGGCCCTCCCCAGATGTGGCCCCTTGATCTCGTATTCACCATCCTGCAGGACTTGGAGCCAAATCAACTTCCATTGTTTGTCCTTTTCTCTCTCGGTGGCATTCTGTGATAGCAGCAGAAAATAGACTATGACATCCCCGTTTTAGCAGCAAAGAAACGGAAGTTCAGAGAAGTTAAGGAACTTGTGCAAACTTCAAAATTAGGGAGTGGTGGAGCTGGAGTTTGTGCCCAGAGCCAAGGCTCTTCGTCATTATCCCATAAGGTGTCTCCTCCTCTAAGAAAATCAATGAGGACCAAATGCATCCATTACTCAAAGAGCAAGACTTCCCCGGGAACTGGAGCCGTCAAAGAGGTTCTCTGTCGAGTCATCCATTTGAGGGTAGGAGGTTCATTTGTTTATTCAGCCAATATTTAAGGAGCACATAATACAATCAGGCACAGAGCTGGAGATGTCGTGAGCAATTCGGAGTCTTTGCTTGCAGTTTTTACTTCCCTTTTTTAAAAAAGAGAAAGAAGAATCAACAACTGAATATTAGAGAGGCAGGGGCCGGCTCTGTAAAGGGCCATCCATGCTGAGCCGTGCCTCGAGGAGGGAGTGGGCAAGTCTCTCAAGGAACTTGTTTTAGTTCATCTTGTGGTGCTATACCAGAGCACCCGAGACAGGGTGATTGGTAAACAACAGAACTTTATTTGGCTCCCAGTTCTGGAGGCTGGGAAGTCCCTGATCAAGGGGGCCACATCTGTGAGGGCTTCTTGCTCCAGTATAACATGGCAGGAGATACCACCGGAGCAAGAAAAGCACAAAAGAGAAAGAGAGCAGAGAAGGCACACCCTCTCATCAGGAACCCACTCCAGTGACGACAGCATTAATTCTGTCAGTGGTTTTTATGTTGCAAATATTTTTTTCTCTAGTTTTATGAGTACCTAAATAACAGCCTCAATTTTGCTTTGTAACCATAAAACCAGAAATATTTACTGCTTGGTCCTTTATAAGAAGTTTCCCTGTTCTTTCCCAGCACCCAGGAGGCGTTGTTCAGTGATGTGACTCAGGTCACCGAGCAGACAGGGTCGAGGTAGCCTGAACACAGGTATCCTGGTCCTGGGGGCTGATGCTCTGAACTGCACTTCCACCCAGCATCTGCTAAGGTCCAGGAAAGACTCAAAGGGCCAAACCAGGGCCAGAGGAGAGAGAAAGGAACTGAGAAAACTGCCCAGATGTGAATACAAGAAAAAAGGAGGCTTCCCTGGGTGCCCAACGCTCTTGGGCCAGACTAGTCACAGAGAATAAGACTCGTTTCCTGTGCAGAAAATAATTCTGACTAAGGGCAGCAGGTTTCTCATTCAGATGACTGGAAATACTTGCAAAGTCGTGGGAAATGCTAGCGGAAAAGCTGGGCCGAGTGAGGGTGGGACAGAGGGGACATTCCCCCTGGACAAGGTGAGCTGGGGATGCCTGAGGATGGATGGGCAGACGTGTCTAGAAGGAGGGTGGATAAAAGGGTCCAGGGTGGAGTGTGGAGCTGGGAGTCATGGCAATGGGGAATGCAATTAATACACCAAGAGAAGCCATCATTTCCTCAGTGACCAGGAACTGAAAAGTCCCCCTGCCCCAGAATGGACTGGAAGCAGAGCAATTCTTTACCTTTGAAACTCTGGGTGGAGAGGGGAAGGGTCCCTGTTCTTGGGTTCAGTGGATCCTAGAGAAGAAAACAAGATTATTTTTGTTTTTTGTTGTTGTTGCTTCTATCATTGTTTTGGTGCTGGGGAGCAAACCCAGGACCCCGGAGCTAGGTTATAACCCAGCCAAGGCTATTTTTGAAATGGGTTATCTGTGTCATTATGTGATGGCTCTTCACACGCGCACACACAATGCACACACACACAGAGAGATCAGAAAGGATGTATTTTTAAAGCCCCAGCGTGTTTATTAGCTTGCACAAAACTCTCTGATTAGCTTTGGACACTGTTAGCTTAAAGAGCTGAAAAATCTCCAAGTAAAAGCAGAGGCAGAATGCTTGGTAAATTGAGAACTCAGGAGAATTTTCTTCCAGAGAAGTTTCAAAAACACAAAGGAAGACATGGCCTCTGATTATACAATTCTTACCTGGTAAGTAAAAATCTTTGATTATCTATTTATGCCCTGCCGATCCCAGGCCCAGAGGAGATCAGACAAGCCTTAAAGAAACTAATTTCCACCCTTTCGCTTTCCCTCACTTGTTTTTGTGGCCTCCCTGACCTGGAGGAGGTGGCCCCTGCGAATGGCAGCTGCCTGGGAGATCTCTTAGGCGGGTTCCAGAGGAACAGGTGGGGACAGTGAGGGACAAACTGGGATACAGGGGAGGGGACAATGCTGCTGCCCAACTGGGGCAGGACAGCCAACACTGGCTGCCGAAGAAGATTCCTACAGGCCTGAAGTCTGCCTAATAATTCTTGGAGTAAATAAATAAAGAGTAAAAAGAGCCCTCTGCAGTTCTAGAGGAAGTGAGGATACACCAAGGTATGGGCATGCCAAGCCTTTGAGGTGTTCACCTTGGACTTCCTTGGCCTGCTCCTGGTCTCTGAGGTGCCTACCAGGTACAAAAAAAGTGATCCCACTGGCCCAGCCCCTAGCCCAAGTCCAAAGCCAGGATTAACGGTACAGTAAGGGGAAGTGGCCCAATCACCCATGGGGTGAGGCTTGGGCGGTGCAGGACTGCGCATCTGACCCACCCCCACCCTGCTTGGGCCATTTGTCCTATTTATTTGTTAGGAAAACAAACACTGTGGAGAACCTGGTGATGTGGTAGAGTTCAATTACCAACCTCACGTGTGCAAATCTCAAACACCAGTTTGTCCTTTTCCCTGGATAATCAATGTAGGAGCAGGTCTGAGGATCTGTCATGTCAGGGGCCCGATTTTGCTTTGGAAAGCTGCAGGCACACACTTCAAGGCCACTGGGGTTCCACAGAATAAATTACCCCTCCAGTGTTCTACGCGGAACTGGAGATCAAATCGCTAGCTCTCAGATATCTTTTTAAAAGATGTAACATAGTCCCATATCCAATATGAGAATGAGATTTCCACAAGATAGCTTTGAAAGTGAAAATGCCTGTGTAAAACAAAACACATCACCTAAAACAATTATTTGTGTGTGTGTGACTTGTAGGAAACATAGGACATAGGTGGAGGAGAGATTTGTATTTTCACCCCTGAAACTGATTAGATTCTGATAATATTCCATCATTTGTGAACAGTTCCCACGAGTTGCTTATTAAGTCACTGAAAGTGTCTTATGAATGTAGCAGACAATCTAAACCGTGACTCATTCCATGGGATCCCCTGGCCTTTGCTCCATCAGATTCTACTAACGAGTTAAACCAGTGTGCACACATGCGCTCGGCATCCTCTCTGTGCACGATTCCGAGCTGACCCTGGAGTAAACAAAGACTAATAAGACATATCCCAAGTTTGAAAGGAGCTCTTAACCCCGTGAGGGATGAGCAGATTAAAAAGAACACTGCACAAGATAAGGTTGAGCCATGAGAGAGAGATTAGAAGACGTCGCTCTGACGCTGCACTGATGAAGTACAGCCCTGGACAAAGCACTCTGCCCACACGGAAGCGGGAAGTGAGCCCAGCTTGGGGGAGCCTGGGAGAATCCAAAGCCAGGCACTCACGGGATCTTTTGAAGGATGGGTAGGGGTTGGTAAGCAACAAGGAGAGTCTTTTCAGGAGGGGAGCAGAGCAGGGAAAGGTTTGGAGGTCTGGATCTAACACAGCTAAGGGGGAACAGGGGAGAGCTGTGTGGCTAGACAGCACAGAGCCTGGACATTGGCAAGGGGAGGGGTGGGAAAGAAGGCAGTGATTGGAGGAACTCTGCAAATGGGAAAGGTACAGGGAGGTTGGTGCTTTCCATAGATTCTCCGGGTTGCAGGGCTCACTGAGCTCCCCTTGAGATGCTGTACATGGTATTATCACGGTTGTTTCTCTCTCTGACTCAGAAAATTTCTCCGTTCCCTAATGTTCTTGGCTTATGTTCAAGGAGTGTTTGTACTTAGAACAGGGGTGGGCAAACTTGTTGGCATGCCAAATTTGGCCTGCCACTTATTTTGGTAAATAGAGTTTTATTGGAACACAACCTTGCCCATTCAATTCAATGCTGTTGATGGCTGGTAATAGTACTATGACTGATTTCGCGGCCAAGCTGAGTAGTAGCAACAGAGACTGATGTTCAAAACCTGAAATACCTGCGATTTGGCGTCTTACAGAAAAAGCTTACTGACCTCTGTCCTTGGCCTATTCAGCATCATCACCATCTCTTCCATTGCACCAGGAACTTCAGAGACCAGCCTGAAGTTCCTGGTGCAATGGAAAAGATGGTATTGGTGTGCCTCCACCTTTACTAGGTGGTCATCAACTCAGTGGAGCACATGGTAGGAGTGTCAGGAGAAGAGATGTCTCTAGAGAAGGGCTCAAGGGGTTCCCAGAAGAGAGAGGTTCTTGGCATATGTGACAGAAAAGAATTGCAGCGTACGCCAGAAAAAGACACGAACAGAGGTTTATTAGGAAGGAAGATACACACTAAAGAGGCAATGTGGGCTATCTCAAGAGCGAGAGCCCCACCTCGAGCTGGGGTCTGATATTTATAAACTGGCTCTAGTTAAGGGCCGGACTGGAGGTGGGACCAGGGTGAAGCACAATTCATGCCAGTTTTTCCTGTGCTTGTGTATTTCCCCTCATTTAACAAGGGCATGGCCAAGAGCATGTTACTCGAGATTTACAAGTGTGCTTTCTGCATCTCAATGGCTTGTGGGAGTTTTCTTTAAGATTCAGTATTTCTTGCTCTTTTTCTTGAATCCCTGTCTCAAGAGGATCCACTATGGAATGGACAGAGATAGTGAGCACCAGAAACCAGGGCAGTCTGATGAAGCCACTTTCCCTTCTCTGCAGGAGCCCTGAGGATGAGGACAGCAGCCTGTCAGAGACACCACATGTATTGATTTCAGCAGAGTTCAAAAACTTTTCACCACATCCTCATGGATAGGATGGAACTGATTGGGGATTCTGCTGGTCACACTACCACCTCCAATGTATGTGGGTGAAGGAGCAGATGTCAATCTTAGGGGGATCTCTAACATGTTGCCACGAGACCACGGACTTTCTCATGTCCTGTTCAACATTTTACATGCTATAACTGAGTAGCACAGACTGGGTAGTTTATAGAGATCTGAGGTTCATTTGGCTCACAGTTCTGGAAGCTGGGAAGCTCCAAAGCCTGGAGCTAGTGTCTGTTCAGCACCTGGCGAGGGCCTTCCTGCTGCATCCTACAGTGAGAAAGCATGTGTACTAGATGGGACCTTTCTTCCCCTTTCTACAGAGCCACGAATGCCATCATGGTGTCCCCACACTCGTGGCCTCATCTAATCCTAATTACCTTCCAGAGGCTCCACCTCTAATATCATCACCAGATCAGTTTGGGAACTGTCCAGCAGGTGGATTGGGAAGGAACATTCTAACCATCGCAAATCAGAAGCCACGCTTATCAGTGTGGACCTTGCTCACCGTGAGGCCCAGGGGCAGCAGACAACTAGCATTGATATGTCAAATTCCGTGTTCCTCAGGACTCTGGGTGAGCTAGAGCCATGGCCAAAATAGGCATCTGCCTGAGAGGCAGTCTCTCCTGAAAGAGGAACACAGGGCTCTGGCAGAATTTCCCTCCGCAGTCCCAGGCCCTGGGGTAAAAGTACAAATGCAGGCCGGCCAGGCACAGGCCCAAATATGTACAAGTCATAAATCAAGCTACCAAACAGCTTCATAAATTGTGTCCTATCCTCCTGCCTTGAGAAATATACCTTATTGTCAAGCCCAGGGTCAAATTCAGAACTCTTAAGACTGCTTGAGTCTCAGTGCAACAACCTGATCCAACAAGGCGAGCCAGCCAGTAGCCCCTGCCCCCAGAGGTCAATGCATCTTTCCATTTTGTAACCTGTTCCTGGACTTTTAGGTGAGATATCTGCAGTTGCTTCCTCTTTCCTGCCTCACCAGTTATGTCTGCCATCAGTCCATTTACCTGGCTCTGCTCTCCGGCTTCTCTCCAGTTCCTCAGTTTCTTCAGGCAAACACTGGTTTGGGGCTTACTTCTGTCACCGTCCCCTGGGATGTAAAGAGAACCTGGTCAGTGGCTCCCTGCTTTCCAGCTCCTGGGTCTTCCGTGGTGATCACCACCTCACCCCCACTACCCTCACCAATCCGAGGCTCTGGACCTCAATCATAACCAGCCAAAGCCTACTTCTGCAAATTTGGGGCAGCTGGAGTAGGAGGGAGACTCACCCACTAGCAATGCATTTCTTTGAGTTCCAGTGTTTTTATTTTTAGAGTTTTACATGCTTTAAAGGAAAAGGTTTGATCATTGAAATATGATTTATGTATAACATGAACTTCAAAATGCATTTAAAAAATAAACATTCAGCTTTGTGGATTGTTAAAACATATGAATATAAGGTAAACAAATGCTCCTGACCCCTGCCTTGTGCCTCGCTATCTTCTCTCCAAAGGGAACAAACCACTCTTCTGGCCACAGATACTATTGTTTGGTTTTGCTGGTTTTTAAATTTAATGTAAATAGAACCAAAGACTATAAATTCATTTATGCATGGCTTCTTTCATTCAATATGTATATGAGATTCATCTGTGACACTGTGTGTTGTTCTTGGTCACCAATTTTTAATGCTATGTAGTATTCCATTATAGGAGTGCATCTAAGTTTATGTATGCATCTCATTGATGATGACGTTGTACCCGATGGTTGGTTGTTTATCAACAACATGGCAATAAACATTCTTGTAAATATTGGTTGGTACACATGAATATGAATTGGACTGTATGTGCCTAGAGGTGGATTGCAAAGCGATAAATTTGGCATATTTCAACTTAGTCAAGTTTTCCAGTTTTTCAGAGGGATTAAATCAACTTGACTTCTCTCTTCTTCTTTTGCTCCACATTTTTAGGGGTCTTTTTTTTCCCTAGAAGTCTTATTCTTCCCTTTGAGAGTCACATTTGTTGAAAATTTATCAAGTTTTGATCAGATGAGGAGATGACACTTGTGGAAGTTATACCAAGTTTATCCTGGGGCATCTCTGGTCCCAGTTTGGAGAAGCTCAACCATTTACTAAGCAAGTTGACCCTTGGAGAGTCTTCATTCAGCTTCCAAATCTTCCACCAAATCTGTTGCAAATTCATGGAACAGCTGTTTGGCAGAGGAACTGCTGCCATTTTGGTTGGGTCTGAATACTGATCCACTGTTGACCTTCAATCCCTTTTGCAAAGACGGCATTTATCTGAGTAATTTTATTTTGATTGCAGGTTCATCTATTTTTTTCCCTTCGATTAGTCCCTGAGCCCTCTCAAGGTAACGGACCAAGTACTTCTTTCATATGTACTTCCTTCACCTGAGAGAACACTTGGGATCCCACGGGAGCAATCGGTATTTGCTAACTGACTGACTGGCTCAGTGTAGCTTAAAATCCATCTTTATTTTTATATGATATTTCAAATGATTTAATGAGTGGCTGCCACTGACAAGGCACTTGGGGACTGTGCATAAAATGACACAATAATATGAAAATAAAGCTTTGCTTGGAGACTAACACCCAGAACTGCCTTCTGTGTACATATTGCTCTTTGTACTCGAGGAAACAATTCTTCCTTTGGTCAAGTTGTTTTCATTGATAAAAATAAGTAAATCTACATTCTCTCCTTCTGCTGTATTTGAATGCTTACAAAATGAAGCATCGTATATAACGCTCATTTCAGCAATGAATATGCAGAAAGTGCTGCATCTCTTTATTTAGGGATTTTAAACATTGCAGTCATGTTCATCATGGTGACTGTAGGCTTTTATATCTAAGACAGACTCATTTCTCAGAGCCATATTTAAGTATCTCGCGAAGTAGCTCTGGCCTGTGGGTACTGTACAACATACCACTGAAGATGGAAGGTTCACCTCAGTGGAAAAAATATAAAGCAAGGTGCAGCTGTGGATTCTTCAAGTAGAGGAAGCAACAAGGACAGGAGAAGGAAGGAAGAACGGGAGAAGGAAGAACGGGGAATTCCAGGGGAGCCAAGTTTGCAACGAGAATCTGGATGTTGGCTTCATGACAGAGCACAGTGTGGGAGTTGTTCTCTAACCTAATGGTGCTCTAAGAGAGGTCTACAATGTCTTCTGAGTTCCATGTTTTGTAGGCAAGGTTCCTCTTCTCCGTGCAACAGTCTACCAAATACTGACAGTCCACTCAGTGTGCACACAGCTTCAGAGCTACGACTCGGCTCCTGATTTTAGATCTTAGGATGATTTTTCTTTCATTTATGTGTGTGTGTTCTCATTAATTCGCTCATTTTTTAAATTAAGTAGTTAGGCAAGAAGTAGTTACCTAGTAACAACTCTATGCAGAGCGTTGGGGTTGGAGTTTAGGATGCAAAGATGTGTCTGAACCCCAGATGTTATTTCAGTGAATATGCACATAATCGTAAACCTGCACCAGTGTGAGTGCTCTGAAAGGAGAACGTAGTGCCACAAAAAAATGTGTATTAGAAGGATTTGTCTTAGGGAAGCGAAGGAAGTGTCTTTGAGGATGTGATAACTGGGCTGAAAGCTGTTAAGTGAGCAAGTGAGTTAACTAGGTAAAGGGCAAAGCAGAAGAGGATATAAGAACAGCTTGTGCAAAGGCCCTGTGGTGACAGATGTGATTTACATGAGGACACCAAGGTCAACATATCAGGAGTGAAGAGAGCAAAGGGCAAGGGCAGGACTGCTAACACTGAAGGAGCTTTGTCCTCATCCCAACAGCAAAGTTGGCCACACACGGAAGACAGGCGAAGGACAGAGAGGTCCAATGTCACAGCATGGGCTGTGGGAATTGGAAGCATACAAAGAAGAGGGTTTTAGAACTTTTTCTTCTTGCCTCTGCACAGTCCCTAGACAGCATCTTGACACAATCACAGGTGTCCCCCAGCAGCTGTTAGCTGTCAGGTAGGCAGCTCTCCCAGGTCTGAGTGGATAATAGGGAGGATGCTCAGGGGTGGCAGAGGGACATGCTCCAGTGGTCCAGATCCGCTCTCTGCTCTGCTCACAGTGAGCATTTGGGACGGAAGCCTGGGCTCACTGCTCACGGATCCAAATGCATTTCACAGTAATGTTCTGACGGGGAAGCCCGGCTTCAACCTTAATAGAGCAGAGAGCGCCCAACCAACTGGCATAACCTCTCCCAGGAAGGGTAACAGGTGGCCTTCCATTCATAGCCGAGAGTGAATGTAGACAGATTCAAAATAGAAGCACTCCGGACTCCGTTTATAATGCTAATAATAAAATGAACCGCAGTAGCCTTTTCATACTCCAGGTATTCAACATTTGGAGATTTGAAAGATCTGGAAAATATCCTTTGGTTGAAGCTATTATGATATGTAGCCTGCTAACAGCCATAAGCCTTGGAGGGGCAGGAGTGGGGGACAGGGCAGAAGAGGGGGAAAGGACTGAGTGTGAGCTCACAGGTTCACTGCCACTGCCCTGGGGCAGGGCTCCCCAAAACCACCACCAGTGAGGATTTGGGTTGGGCCATTCTTTCTCGTGGGGTCAGCGCTCTGCATCCTATGATGTTTACCAACATCTCTGGTCCCCACCCACTAGACGACACCAGCACACCACCCCTCCCCAGTTGTAACAACCAGGACTGGCTCCCTCCCTTTCTGAATCACTGTACTAGAAGATTCATGTTAACACAGCTGGTGCGTAAGGTTTCTCGAAAGGAAAACAAATATCGCCAATAATTTGAGGATTATTTTTAAATAAGAAAATTCCGACAGAAAGTGGTGAGAGGCTTTTCAAACTAACGTCATCTAGTTTTCAAACCAGTTTAGTCACACAGTGAGACCCCACGGGAGCCTTACTCTAAACCCCCACCCAGGGCAGCTCTGCTCAAGCCACCGAGGAAAGTTGACCTTCGGATCCAGCAGGTCAGCTTTTTAATTTAAATTGCAAGATGCAAAAGTGGCTTTGATATTTCTTCCATCTCAGAGAAATAAGGAAGGAAATGGTTGTTTGCTCTTGGTGCTCTTGAGACTTTGAATATTTCTTCCACCTCCACTTTGGCAGGAGATGGGAGGGTATTAAAAGCCGTAATAGAATCTTTTGGATGCCTAACGGGAGTCTGGAGGGATTGGGGAAGGACTGTCACATTTCCCAAGAGACCCAAGCTCTCTGACAGGGGTCGGCTGCCCAGAGTCCTCGGAGAGGGAGGAAATCACTGCCCAGCGGCTGCGTGACCACGCGGGCTGGGGATGGTCAGCTCTCTGCCTCTTTACCATGCTGTCCATGTGTGACCTTGAACGATGGCTAAGTCTTTTTTGGATCTCCACCGTCCTTTTCTTGAAAATAAGAGGGAGAGCAGGGACTGAGCGCCTCTCAGTGCGAGAGAGGACTGATGAGATTTTGCAGCAGGGACCCCGCGCTGTCTTTCGGGGAATATGGCTTTCCACCTGGAGGTCGCCCAGTCTGTACTTCTTCTTCCTCCTTCTTTCTGCTAAATTGGTTGGGCAGGCAGAGCGTTCTTTTATATATTTGGTTGCAGGATTTAGAGGTACCACAGAAGCACTGTTAACCACCATAAATTAAATCTGGTGAGTTGAAGTGGGGTTATGTGAACAGGATGGATAGATGATAGATACTTGATAGATACAGACAGATTTTATATACATAAAATCACATATGTGTACACATATATAATTGTTACAATAAATATCCTTGAATAGGTTCGTAATGTGAATAATAAAGTACTACCTGAAATTATCAAAAGGCTTTTGGTATTTTGGATTAGCTGTATTTGCTGGTCTTGATCAGCTCAAGCTTCTACAACAAAATACCATCGACTAGGCGGCTTATAAACAGCAGAATTCATTTCTCAGATCCGGAGGCTGGGAAGCGCAAGATCAAGGTGCCCGCAGATTTGGTGTTAGTGGGTCCACTTTCTGGTTCATAGATGGTGCCTTCATGCTGTGTCCTTGCAGAGTGGAAGGAGCAAAGGAGTTCTCTGCGATCCCTCTTATAATGGCACTAATCCAATCTGATTACCTCCCGAAGTCCTCATCTCCTAATACTAAGACCATGGGGACTCCGATTCAACAGAAGAATTTGGCAGGGGGGAGGGGAAGAGAATACACATTCTGACCTACACATCTACTAAATTCTGAAATGGAGTTAGAAAACCCTCGACGATCTGAATGTGACCAAGTTCTAGAGAAGTCACCCCCCCCCCATCCTGCACGCATATGTTAGGGAAGGAGAATTTATCTACAGCCCCTGAAGGCATATGGAGAGAGAACTTCTCTTGTTGCATTTTGTGGTTGTATGTGGCTGGAAATAAAGAGGATTAGGCAAAAAATATTGGTTGGTTTATACTCAGGCTAAAGCCTGACCCCTGACTAATGCTGAAATTAGCCCACTAAACTTGCATTAGACCAAAGGGTAAATCAAGTAATAAAATAAGACTAACACCTTTTTAGATGGGAACAGGGTTCCAGAACATTCAGTGGTAGCCTCATTGGATGTCTGTCTCTTGGCTGGTGGTGGAGGAGTGTCGCCTACCCTGACCAGGAAGACTCTCATTCGTTTCCGGAAACCATACTAATAATTCAACACATTTCCTCCACCATTTAACCACCCTCCAGACAGTCTTGACAGATGTCGTCCTTTACAAAATGGAAAGAGCAGGCTCAGAAGGTCAAGGGGCTTGCTCAAAGACCTTTGCTTAAAAATTGGTGTGGTCTACACTAGACCCAATCCATCCTACATGCCAAGTTACTTTAAGAAAGAAAGAAGGAGGGAAGGAAACAAGGAAGGGAAGAAAACTTCCATTTAAAAAAAGGTAAAATAAAATAAAAGTTGAAAACAGGATTCTAGGTGGAATTAGGAATCAACAGAGTGGTTTGCTTTTTATCCATTTATTTACTTATTTTGGGCCATTGGAGAATTTAACCCACTGATGCTCTACCACTGAGCTCTATCCCCAGTCCTTTTTATTTTTTTGATTCTTAGAGGGTCTTGCTACATTGATTAGGGCCTCTCTAAGTTGCTGAGGCTGGCTTTGAATTTGCGATTCTCTTGCCTCAGGACCTCCTGAGGTCTAGGGATTATAGGTGTGTGCGCTCATTTTTTATTTGTTGTTGTTCTTTTAATTCACAGAAATGAAGAGGCGCTCCCTGGGAGGCAGGGGTGGGGGAAGACAGAGGGGCGGAAGTGCTGAGAATATTTTTTTTTTCCTTTCTTTCTTAAGAGTTTGAATTACTGTGAAATCTTGGATTTTCTAGTGACCTGTGTTAAGGCCTGGGGCTAAAGCAGACCTATAATGGATCTATTTCTGAATCGTTCAGATTTTTGTTTCCTGGTGTTGTGGTTTTGCCCTTTACTAAGTTTAGATACATTTGTACCTCCCAGAAAGATGTTTAAGCCATTTGTCTTAAAAGTATTTTTTTTTTTACATGTGTCCAGTTGGTGATACATAGAAGATACAATTTTAAGAACTCAAAATATGTTTATCCACAGCTGAATAAATTTGGCCTTTGCAATTTCATTTTATGTAATGTTGTAATTGACATTCTTGATTTGAAATACTTTCTAGCTTATGTTTTTGTCTTGAAGGCAGTTTTGGGAAAAAAAATAGTACTCCATTAGAACCTGTTTTAATAATATCCTCCTCAAAATATACGTGATTTCTACAGCGGTCTAACCGGGTATCTGTCTGTCTACATCATCCACCTGTATAGATGGTGCCAGGACAGGCCCCGGCAGCATTTGGAGGGGTCCTGTGCTGCGTGGCCCCTCATGAGTGGCACAGGAGATGTCGGCCGCCACTCTCTCCGGCTGGCGCTTGGCCAGTTAGGGAGTGTACCTGCCATGTTTATCCACTTCACTCACACTTGAGGAAGTTAATTATTTAATATGTTTGCCAAGCACATTGGGTTCCCCAGAGAAAGTGTGCCACATAAATACATATAAATGAATAATTAATTAAAGTTTAAACAGATTACTTGGCGAGTCCTGCCTTAACTACCCCGTTTTCCTAATGAGGTGTTTGGAAGTCACAGAGTCTTCTGCTTTCCTCTCTCCTCCTTTCCGGCACGTTCCTCTCCTTCCTGACCTTAGTTTCCTTCTGTTGAATTCTTCTTCTCTTCTGTCAGTTCTATCTGTGCCTCCCTGGTGGTGGGCACTCCGTCCATCACAGAGACTTAGCACCAGATCCATAGGTAAAAGCCCTCCATTAACTTCAGCCGGCCTCACAGGCTCCTAAGAACTCTGGGGTGAGATTAATAATTAGATAATGATTCTAATGTGCCTTGAAAATGAGAAGCCGGACTCAGGAAATGCTGAGCACAGCATGGTTATCAGCAGTCTTATCAGGAAACTCTTGTTTAGTGACCCCCTTTCCCTGATGTGTTTCAAATCAAACATGAGAAGCCTGATCGTCTAAAAATTGATATAAATCCAATCAAACTCCGTCCGCCCCCCACTAACCTAGACTCTTCTCTCATCAGTCAGAACAATACGAGGAGATTGCAATTTAAGAGTAAGGCTTGGGGCTTCGCTGGATTTTCTTTGAGGAAACAGTGGACTCATTTAGATGGAGTTTCAAGGAGCGACATAATTGCTTATTGAATGTTGACGTCCAAATCCTAGTTATTCCTTTACTGAAGATTAAGAAGAATTAGAGAACAGTTCACGTCCGGCCTGCTCAACCTGACCCAGTTTATTTACACTATAATCTTACTTCAGAGCACGAGAGGTAAAATGAGCTGCTCTTATCAATTAATAGCTGGAGCAAAATTTAGACTTCAAGTTCAACACAAGAGCTATTTATTCCAAAGCACTACAGAAATGAAGAGGCGCTCCCTGGGAGGCGGGGGTGGGGGAAGACAGAGGGGCGGAAGTGCTGAGAATTTTTTTCTTTCTTTCTTTCTTAAGAGTTTGAATTACTGTGAAATCTTGGATTTTCTAGTGACCTGTGTTAAAGCCCTGGGGCTAAAGCAGACCTATAATGGATCTATTTCTGAATTGTTCAGCAGTATTGGAGTTTAGAACAGCAGTCATGGTACAGGCATATAATGAGGCCGGCGCCACACCTGCATCCAGGAGGGCATTGGTCACAGCCCACACTGGCCTCGCAAAGTGCGCAGGACAGCAGCTCCTCCTCGGCCCCCTTCCAGAATTCTCCAAGGTACCCAGCCCTAGACGAGCACACAACAGAAGCTGCTTGTGAGGCTGTGGATACAGGGCAGGTTACAGACCCTGCCCTCAGTCCCAGGTCTCCCCAGCTGCTTTCCACTCCCAGGACCACATTCTGCTGTTAGAAATTCACTTCTCTGAATCAAGGGTCGTTCTCCACGCAAAGACCTCTGGGGGGTGGTACACGTTGTCTTTGTCTGTCATTAATAATTTAGTATGTATTCAACAAACATTTGCTGTTTGTTGAGTTTATTTACAACATGAATGAGCAGAGTCAGGGACGGGGGAGATGTCCAGCGCTGCCTGTCTGCTGGCAACCCTACCCCTCTGGACCAGCTGGCCCACCTGGCCCACTTGGAAAACTAGGGGTTGACCAGATCTCCAGAGTCGCTCTCAGTCCCAGCATTAGGCATCTCCAAGGCAGCCATGGGTATGCACACAAACCAAATGGTGGAAATGGGTGGGGGCGCCTGGGCATGAGGACACTGCCTGGAGCTTAAGACACAGCACAGCAAGCGTGGACACTCATCAGAAGGCTCAGGAACTTGGGTATAGAGCAGGTGCACAGTAGGTGCCCAATCACAGTGGATAAAAGTGGGAAATTAACACTCAGCTAAATATTACTTTTCTGTGTCTGCAGGAGCAAAGTACCTATATGAGGTGACTTGAAACCACAGAAATTTATATTCTCACAGTTCTAGAAGGTGGAAACCCAAAACTGAGTACTGGCCAAGCCAGGCTCCCTGTGAAACTCCAGAGCAAGACCCTTCCTTGCCTTTCCTAGGGCCTGTGGCTCCAGGCATTTCTTGGCCTCCAGCCTCAAAACTCCAATTTTGCCTCCATCTTTCCACCACCATCCTCCTGTGTCTGCACACTGTCACATCCCATGCATGTCAGTGTCCCAGATGTCCCTTTTCCTATGAGGGCACCAGTCATCCTGGATGAGGGCCCACCTGTGACCTCATCTCAACTTGGTTACATCTGCACAGCCCCTATTTCCAAATAAAGTGCACAGGTTCGGGGTCAGGACTCCAACCATCTTTTTGGGGTGAAAGCTTAACCCACAACAACCTACTTCATAGACTTTTTGAGAGAATGAAATGAAACAGGGATGTGAAGGAGCTGGACGATGCGTATGCAGGATGAGGAATTCAGCTGGGATTTGAGCCTGGCCCTTTCTCCCAACCCATCTGCCACCCACGAAGAGATACAGTCCATTTTGGGGTGTGAAGACTAATAAGGGGCTAGAATTCAGAAAATGAGGTCAAGGCACAACAGGAAATGTCGAAGGGTATCCTGGGCCTAGTTTGGGTCCCAAGGGGAGGAGGTGATACCAAATGCTTCATGTGGCAACCTGGACTTCTAAGAATGGGACCAGCAGGCAAGAAATGCCCTCACCCAAGTCCTACTGGGAACAATGGGACTCACAAGTTCTCTTTTATCTTTATACCTTTTATTGCATAGATGATTTCAAAGTCATTTATTGTGATTTTGAAGGTCACTTAATGTAGAAAAGCTTTAATAAGCACCAGTGATGTGCAACCATTGAGCTGCCCAGAGGCCCACGGGACACGGGCCAACCTCCCAGAGCACAGATGCGGAGGACCCAAGGACAGCCATGGGTGTGTTTTGTAATCCCCCCCCCCTTTTTTTTAAAAAAGAGAGTGAGAGAGAGAATTTTTTAATATTTATTTTTTAGTTCTCGGCGGACACAACATCTTTGTTTGTATGTGGTGCTGAGGATCGAACCTGGGCCGCGCGCATGCCATGCGAGCGCACTACCACTTGAGCCACATCCCCAGCCCTTGCGATTTTCCCTTTTCCTTTTGGGGGTTAGAACCAGGGAAGAGTCGCATTCTAGCTGATTAGGAACCTCAGGTCTAAATTTCAATTCTGGGCTGAATAGTAATTTTCCTGAAGGTTTGAATAAATCATCCAATCTACTTCAGTTTCAACTATTTTCATCATTTCTATTTTAATCATTAATTTTGTCTACTTAGGACCCTGAAGTCAACGAGCCTGTTTGCGACTTAATTTGGGATGAAAATAGGCAGAGGCCATACTGAGAACCCAACAGGAGCAAATAGGCTTGAATTACAACCTGAAAGATTTGGACCAGAAACACGGGGCATTTTCTTTGTGATAACTGCAATTCTTTGGTTTTCTCTAGTAGGGCAAATTATAGAATTTGTATGGCTGTAAGTTTGCTAAAGATAGAGGAGATTTTCCTGGTAATCAAGGTAGTTTACTTTTCATTCTGATTTGACTGCAAGAAGACAGATGAACTCTCCATTCAAGTCAATCACAGGACCCCGAGATAATAGGTGCATACAATCCATCCTGATCCCCTTTTTGCCTTCAATGCTTGGAAGCTCAGAGCTAACGATACAGTTCAGTTAAAATATTAATATTACTTATTGCTGTGAACAAACTACCCCCAAACTTAGTGGTTCAAAATGACATTTTTATCCTTCATGGTTCATTGAGTTAACAGAATTCAGCTGAGCAGTTCTGGCTTGGGGACTCTCTAGCATTCATGATGGTGTGCCATGTTGCTGGAGGCTGGAGCTAGAAGCTGGAAGTTGGAGGCTGGCTAAGCAGCTCTCTCTCTCCTTCTACGGAGTACTCAGTCTTTCTTACATCATGATGGTAGTCACAGCTCACAGACAGTGGCTGGCTTCTCCCAGGGGAAATATAGGGGGATACTGGTGTCAAGATAACAGTGGGGGGTGTGGTTCATGGGTACGTCATCTTTGGAGACATGCTACCACTGGTATTTATAAGTCTTTTTCTATTTTCCAATATGTGTAGGAGATGTATCTTTCTTTGTGAGCCTTTTTTAGAAATTGACAAGCCTGAGTAATATACAAACAATGCTCTGCTCTTGTGTAGAGCTTGCCACTTACAGACACGATGCCTCTCACTACGCTACACTACCTGGCTTTAGCAACACTGTGCAAATGGACAGATCAGCAACTTGATTCCTATTTTTAGAGACACAGAAATTCAGATTTAAAAGTGACTAGTGACTCATCCAAGGAAGAGGTGGGCTGGTCCCTGGACAGGTGTTACCTGCGCTCTCAAGCTCCTGGGGAAGTGCTGGCAGAGATCTAAGTCCAAAACCCACGTGTGATATCTCTGTGCACAGGTTGCCTCTCCATCCACCCTTTACAATGGTGGTTTGGTGTGAAGCCCTTGAACAAAATTGCCAGAGATCAGGCTGGAGTATAGCTCAGTGGTAGTGCCCTTACTTAGCATGCATATGACCCCGGGTTCAATCATACATAAATAAATGAATAAATAAGCACATTTGCCAGAATCAAAACTGGCTGTTGTTTCCTGACCGTGGACCTGAGACTTTCCATATGATTCAGTTTCTTTGTCTATAAAATGAGGTTGGTGATAGTGATCGTGCCTGCCCCTCAGAATTGTCCTTGGGATTAATGATTTAATAATCAAAGCAATACTTGGTAAGAACTTTAAAAAGACCTCTCAGTGAAGAGTTGTAGCTGTTAATAAATAGGACCCTGTCTAGCTGTCCCTTCTCTATGCTTTTCTTGATTTTATGTGGCTCTTGCTAAGTATCCCAGCTGCTCCTGATGTTTTGTTTTGCTTGATATAGAATATTGCCAGATAGACTGAAAGTCCTAACTTGATATTAATGCCTCACATGCGCTTGCTGTCTTTTCAGTGACATTCCCCCCCAACTCCCGAGTGTCCAGTCATTCTCTCCCCTCACTCTCTGTCCCAAAAGGATCTGTGGGTTTCTTCCCACTCCTTTTACACATGTGATCTGAATACACTTGCCCCAAGACACCCTTACATCTGCAGACATGCGCCCTTGATCTTCTGCATCTTCTGTACCTTCCTTTCTCAGATTCTCAGGTATTTCTATGCTGGCTGAGCCTGAAATTGCCTTCACCACATCCCAAATCCCCCAAAGATGTTCAGAGTTTCTGCAACTATGCCCAGAAGGGCAAGAAGCAGACTGTGACTGTGGATGAGCAAGAAGGCTCTGTACACTTGGCTGCACCCTCCCAGGGATGCTCAGCCCACAAAGCTCTTCATCAGTGGCCCAAGAGGGCCAGAGAGTGGATTCCCTGGCTGCCCACCTGGACACTGCACTGAGAACCCATGCCCAGCCTGGAGAGCTCCTGGTTAGTGCTCCTGACTAACCCGGAAAGCTGGGTTCAAGGAAGCTGCCTGCCTTTCCCCGCTCAGGGTGGGGCCAGGATTGAGCTGAATATGCACCTATTCAGAAGGGCAAAGAGCCAAAAATAACGAGGAGCAACAGCATTTCATCTGACAGGCCCAGAAATAGAGCTCATTTTGGAGCATGCCAGGGCTGCCGACCCAGTGAATCCAGAGACCTTCAACATTCCCGTAAAAACCCAGGAGAGCTCTGGGGCGAAGAGACAGGCGCTTCCCAGCTCCTCCCTGCAGCTGCTCAGAGCCAGGCTCTGTGGCCCCCACGCAGAGCCCCAAGCAGGTCAGGGGCTCAGATGATGGGGTTGAGGCTGAAGAGAAGAGGACGGAATCTGGTGGAATGTTCTGAAGAAGGAACAAGAGGGGACTGGTAAATGTGAAACAAAGAACAGAGCCAGGAAATGGATCTGGGGAAGATGAAGCCGAGGGTCCTGAACAAAAATGAAAACGCTGGACAGGAAGAAATGACATGCAGAGCTTAGCCAGATTCCAGAGGTCACCTAAGCAGAGGGAGGGAAAAAGGCCACCGTTTCCTTATTGGGTTAGTGAGTATAGAGCCTGAAAGCAAGCTTCTCTTCTATTTTTGCTTTCTTCTCTTCTATTTTGATATGAAAGGCAAATGTCGCCATTCATTCATCTTCATTTTGAATAACTGAAATCACAGAAAAGAGGAGGGGGAGGGGGAGGCAAAAAGGACTCCAGAATCCCAGAGAACCTTAGTGTAGAAATAGACCAGGAGGGAACAGTGGGTTTAAAAAGGGTGGGGGCGGGGAGGGAAACAGTAACAGAAATGAAGAGGATGGGTTCCATTTAGCCAGGAGTACCTCTGAGAACCTTGTGTTTATAAGCCATGGGGGTGGGTACACAGAGGTGACTGAGAAACAAGCCCTGCTTTCACGGACACTTCGAGACTTGAGAGCAGTCCAACCAACCACAATACCTGGCAGAGTTGGCCAATGGCCACAGGGAGAACTGACCAACTGTGCCCTGACCTGAGGTCAGGAGGGACTACTCCCTAGGGCTGGTGGCATGTGCCTGGGTCCTAGCCATTTATATAGGTAAAAGGGACATTCTTCACTCCCACAGAGTGCCTCCCCCACACCTCTTCCAGCGCAAAGGTCAGCTGTCTCTGTGGGGACAAATCCCTTTACCTTAAACATCCATAGCACCAATTAACATGGTTTCTAAGTGTCCATGTGGACATTGCCAGTCCAAAGGCACATTTCTGCTAATCCAGAAGGATAAGAAGAATTCAGGAGTCATCACAGTACAACTATATTCTGGTTAAAGCCTATCTTTTTTTTTTGGAGGGGGCGGTGCTGGGGATTGAACTCAGGAGCATTTGACCACTGAGGCACATCCCTAGCCCTATTTTGTATTTTATTTGGAGACAGGGTCTCATTGAGCTGCTTAGCACCTTGCCATTGCTGAAGCTGGCTTTGAACTTGCGGTCCTCTTGCCTCAGCCTCCTGGGCCACTGGGATTACAGGTGTGCATCACCACACCTGGCAAGACTAGCTTTTATGATGTTGGTTTCTTTCTATTTTTTTGATGATAAAAATCCCTTCCCCTTCTAATAAAATGATGTTGGTAGAAGACAATATATTTTAGATGTTTAAAAAATATATTTGTACTTGACAAGTGAATAGTTGGCCGACTGCATCAGCTCCCAAGATTTGACTCATCTTAGACCACTTCAGAGTCTCCCAACAACTGGCCCAGGGTGCCAGGCTGGGTCCAGCGAGGTAAGCTGTGGGCCTCTTTCCCTCTTCTCCTTTAGGCCTCTGGCTCCTCCTCAGCCTGAGCTGCCTAGACTGAGGCCCCACCCTTCCTCCAGATTCATTGCCATGGTCCCTTTCTGTGTTGGGGTGTGGGACTGTTCTCTCCTATCTCCTTAGAGGGGACGTGATAAAGTGGCTCATAGGCATGAAGGAGGCCAGATTCATTCACTCTCCCCCTGGGGCCTTTGGGTTTTAGTGCAGTATTAAAACTTAATTCAAACCAATGAATTGTAATGGTGGAATATCAGCCCTGCCACGGGGTGATGGGAGAAACATATTTATTTTTAAATACAGGATCTTCTGGAATCAAACCACACACTTCAAATGACTAACAAACCATAAGAAAAAGCAACTGTCTCACAGAGCTAAATGTCATGCTCCACTGTGAAAAGAGGTCCTGGCCTTCCTTCCCTCTGCCCTCTCCCATACAGGATTTGTCAGCCTCCACTCCCTGGGAAGCACAGCCACCCCAAAGTCCCTTTTAGACGACTCCAGTACTTGGAGGCCAATTTTCTGCACGCCTGTTGCTCTTGGCAGAGTGGATGGTCCTGGATTCCCAGGGCCCTGGGTGGTGTCCCACATGCAGCAGGAAAGCAATAGAAGATAAGTAAGTGAGCAACCCGAGTAGAGAACCAGGTTAAATATAGCCAGCCCCCTGCAGGGCTCCTCTGCATGGACGGTACTTGAGTGAATGCAAAGGCTTAAAGCCCACAAAAGCTTTGAAAAACTGCAATTCCATGAATCCTGATTACAAACAACCGCAGGGAACCATTCAGACCAAGGGAGTCTGGGTGCAAGGAGGGAGCAGAAAAATTCAGGAGAAATACCCAGGAAGACAGGTGGAAACCCCAGGAACACTGCAGTGCGAAGCCCCCTTCTCCTGGACCCGCTGATGAGCTTCATCACACATGCATTAAGTATGGTCTGTATTTTGGCCTGTTGAAAAAAAAATATATAGATAGGATCTGGGACAAAGCCACTTACTCTTTTGTTCCCTTGGACACTCAACAGAATAAATAGTTTTCTACATTACATGGGAGAATTTTAAATGCTTTGTTTCTGCAGAAGTGGGACAGGCATAGTGGGAACATCTGTCAACTCCCCCCCCCCCCCCGCCCCCAAGTATTTTCCCAGTGGCAGCTAGCTGAGAAAGGGCAGGAGTCCCCTTTCCTACAAGCCACTGGTTCTGGAAGTTGGGTCTCTGGATTCATGGGTGCTACCTGAGGGCTTTGCAGAGAGCCAGCTTCTCAAGCCCCACCCAGGAACCACTGAACCTGAAATTCTGTGGGCGGACTCCAGTCACCCATTCTAAGGATCCTTCCGGCTGTTTGGCCAGGGTGGAAGTTTGAGAAACACTGGTGTAAATACCTTGGAGTCTGTACCTGGGGGCCAGGGGCTTCACACAGGGCAACAACTCTTAGGTTACTTAAAAAAACAAAAAAGAGGAAAGGGATGACTCAGCTGCCAGGACATAGCCAGTGTTGCCAGGCCTGGGATGAGATGGCTGGGCACGTCCAGGCACAGGGGACCTTCTATTCAACCCTGGGCATGGCATCTTCACCACCAGTCTAGGCCCATTTCTGTGGTGACTTAACCCACAGTAGTGGCAACTCTACGGACTCCCAGTCTATTATTAGTTCCAAACAGCACAAATCCACCAGTGCCAAAGAGAAGCTTCTGCGAACTTTCGAAGGTAGCTTAACTGTTTCAGAGCAGCTCTGGGCCTCAAGCAGTTGTCCCAGCGGCCAAGCGCTTCCCGGACTCCAGGGCGCCCAAGTCCCTTCACCCAGCCGTTGTTCCTCTCCACTTGGCCACAGAACCCGGGCCGGCGAGCAGCCAGTCCCAACCTGCGTCCCTGAGGCTAAGAGGATGTGTCCTGGTTTTCTAAAAGCTGTTGGTGCACTTCAAGGGCCTCACCCCTTTCATTTGCGGTATGGGTACGATTGGACTGGCCTAATTAATTCATTTTCTTTTCAGTCTAAAGTGGGAGCTGGAGCCCAGGGATGCAAATCAAATACAAACCCGCTCCGGGCGCCAATACTCTGGACAATTAAAACAAAGAGCGCGGCGGCAGCGGCGGCTGCACCGCAAAAAACCCCCGGGAAACATCCAGAACGTGTCACCAATCAGCCTGCAGGGTGGGGCGCAGCCCGGGCTGAAAGCGCGAGAGCCGGAGGGCGGCCACAGCCCTGCAGGTGGACAGGTGGAGGTTGGCAGGGGTCAAAATCCATCCTTGAGGACTTGAAGCTGAGCCGCTGCGTGGCACAACTCCAGGGGGCACGCTCGCCCTGCGGGAATGGCGCCCCTGCCCAAAAGCCAACAAACAAAACCCATTGCACGGGCGGGAACTGGGTTACGCGGCCGCCAGAAGGGGTGGGTGGGAGAGGGCGACCGCGAGAGGGTGGAAGAGGAGAAGGGAGGGGAGTTAGGGAGAGAGGACACGGGAGAAAGCGGGGGAAAGAGGGGGTGAGCAGGAGAGACGAGGGAGAGGAAGCAGGGCACGCAGGGAGAGGAGGGGGTCGCAGAGAGCCAGGGCGCGGAAGGGGGGCGAAGGCGGAAAGAAAAGAAAGAGAAAGGGGCCGGCTGGCGGCGGAGCGCACCGCGCAGGGGGCGGCGGCGGCCGGGGGCGGGACCCGGTCTGTCCCCACCTGCGTGGGCGCCCGCTGCCGGGCGCGGTGGGAGCCCCGGGGCCGGAGGGAGCGGCCGGGAGGCGGGCTGGGCAGGAAGGCAGAAGGGAGGGAGGGGACGGGGACTAGGAGGCGGGGAGGAGCCGGCGCTCGGCTGGGGCTGCGGGGGCGGCGACGGCGGGAGCGGCAGTGGCGGCGGCGGCGGGTCCGGCGGTGGCGGCAGGTGGCCCCGCGCTCGGCGGCCGGCCCGGCCGGGGGCGGGCGGGAAGGTGGCGCCTCGGGCGGGGGCCGGTCCCTGCACCAGGTGACCTGTTCCGGCCCGGATCCGGGCGGCCTCGCCATGCAGCGGCGCGGCACGGGGCTCTGGTGGCCGCGGCAGCAGCAGCAGCAACCCCCGCCGCCCGCGGTCGGCCCCCGGGCCGCAGCCATGGCTCCCCCGAGCGGCGGTGTCCCCCCGGGCCTCGGCGGCCGCCCTGCCTGCGCGCTGCTCTTGCTCTGCTACCTGGTGAGCGCCGGACCCCGCTCGGGTCCTCCCTTCTGCGCGGGGCTCCCGGGACTCGGGTGGGGGCGGCCTGGGACCCCAGCCGTACGGGGTGGGGACGGCGCTGCTAGTTTTCTCTCTTCCTTGCTTCTGCGCCCCGGGCGCTCTGGGCACCTGGGATGGGTACCGGGGCGCGGACCGGGGCGCGCGCGTCGGACTTGCTTCTGTCGGCTTGTGTCTGTTGCTCTCCCTCTCAGACTCGTCGTAGACCGGGGTCAGGTCCCCTTCGGGATCCCCTGTTGTCCCCCACTCAGTCTGAAAACCTCGCTACCCGGAGATCGCTCCCCGCCCCACCGCGCTCTGCTCTCCAGCCCCCTCCCAGCCTTCTTTGGCTTCCCTCTTATTTTCTCCAGGCTCCTTTCCCTCCGGTGCTCAAGTTCGGCTCAGGCTCTGAGCACCTACCAACCGCTTCGACCCTTTTTTAGTTTCCACCGGGTCCTCATGGCCCGGGCGGTTTTGTGCCAACGCGCCTCGCGTTTCCAGCGCTCCTTAACTCCTCCGTGGTCACTCCAGCCAAGTTGCGGATGCCAGAAAGAAATCTAGTTCTTCGTAACACGCTTACCGCCAGAGTGGTGACTTTAGCTGTGTCTTGAACGTTGTCATTTCAGAGAATGTGCTTGGCTTGTGTACGTCAGTTTGCAATTTGCCCACTTCTTGGCTCCTGTTTTACTCATCAACTAAATGGCAGTAGTCTATTTTTCAGAACCAACTCATTTTAAATATCAGAGTTATTGAGACCCTGGGAACACAGTGGGGAAATATTCCTCAGTGCCTTTATGATGTCTTGCTTTCTCCTGTTTTTGAATTCTCCCAAACAATAGTAGATTTACAGAAGGCGACACCCTTGCTGCCCAGCCTACCTTATGTTTCAGGATCCTGCAGAAACCCCGGGGTTATCTCGCCATATATTACTGTAAATAAATGAAATGGAAACTGCTGAATCATGAAACTGATGTAATAGGAAATTCACAGAATGTTTTTTAAAAAATTGAGCAGTGTCATTGTCCAGAATTCTTTTCACTTATGTATCATTGTCATTATCTGGAGTCTTTCTTTTTAGCAGCTCAAAACTCCCCAGGAGATACTGGCAGGGATTAGAATTTGATTCTGAAGAAATTTGCCACTCAGCTGAAGATTTTTTTTTAACACTCTACTTATTGGATGCTTCATTTCTTGAAGCAAGAGTGTAAAAATGCAAATCGTATTTCTGCCTTTGTATCTACCTGTTGAGCAACCCATGCTTTCGCTCGTATTTCAAAATTAGCCAGTACCAAATTCCGTGATTGGATTTAGTCCATGTTTTCACAAGAAGTTGTCAGTTAACATGAGTGATTTTTTTTTCGCCCAGAGGATATTATTATTTAATATTTATGCCACAGGGTTACAGCACACAGGCTCATAAATAAAACTGCCACAACAAATGGCAGGGTTTCAGTTTAAACAGATGATCCTGTCCACAAGGCCCTGCTGGTTATCCAAACAGAAGCAGAAATGATGTGGTAGAGCTGAGCACGAGACATGCACGTACAGGTAGTCTGGAAAGTTCCACGTGGAAATCTGGCAAGGAGGGACCACTTCTCGAGAGTTCTAGAAATCAAGAGATATGAGTGCAAACCCTAATGGCCTGAGTGATTCTGATCCGAGGCAGAGGATGGAACAGCTCAGAAGTTCTGCACGGGCGGAGGGGACTGGAGAGAAGGGATCACAGCGAGGGAAAATGATAGACTGGAGATGTGGTAGACTGGAATGAGATAGGGACTCAGTGAGGTAGAGCTCCGGAAAGAGATTATAGAAATACTGTAATGTGGAAAATAACTAGAGCATGGACGAATGTCTTGCAGCCGGCGAAGGAATGGATCATCATAGAGGGGGACCTGTCAGTGCTTTCTGCTTGTGCTTGTTTCCTTCTGAGGGGCTCCCGATACCAAAGAGAGACATTGATAAGCAAGAAGGGCCATTGTGCAACAGAATGAGAAGGTTTTGCGCACCCTGGGAAGCCAAGGCCTGACTCAGAAGGCTGGCTCTAGTTTGTTCCAGTGTCTGGCCACATGCTGGGGATTTTTGTTCTCCAGGTGTGTCCTAACTGAGGCACTTCCAAAAGGCAAGGCCTCCTGATCCCAGACAGGCTTGGTGTATGAATTGGAGAAAATATTAGCATTGCTATGTGATGAGCACTGTGAAAAGACTGAGAAGCAATGCAGATGCATCATTGTGTACAGTCTGTTGAACCAAGAAAGGCTCCCTGGAGGAGGCAGTTGTTCCGGGGATAGAAGTGGGCAGGTGGAGGGTAGAAGTGGAGCAGAACAGCCAGTCAGGATCTCAAGTGTATGTAGACAGTGGAGTGAGAAAGCACTTCTGAAATTTGGAAGCCTAAACAAAGTAACAATAGCCTGCATTGTATTGAGTCATTTATAGGCATTATCTAATATGAATCTTAGCAACAACCTGGTGAAGTAGGAGCTTTTATGATCTCTATTCAGATGAGATAAGGGAGGCACAGAGAGGTTAAGTCATTTGCCCCAAGCCACACAGTCTGAAATTAACCCCAAATCTCTCTAATCTCTAGAGCCCTGGCTTTAACCCATGCTAGTTTTTTGCTTTCTGGATTTTGCTGCATGAAACCCATTCCCCTCGTGCATAATGTATGGTCCATTAGCAAAGCTCTAGCAATTAGCTACTGTGTGGTTGGCCAGGATGTGAGGTCATTTCTAAAGTAAACTGAAATACACAAAGCAGGAAGCACAGGCCACAGAATCGAAGCAGGATGTTAGGGAGAGGGGAAAAAAATAGACAGACAGACAGACAAACCAGAAAATGTTTGCCATCAATAATGGAGAGGTAAAGGAGTGGGTCTTTGTATAGTCCCCAGGCAACTGGACGGCTAGCATTTTAGTTTGTGTGGCTGTGTGTCCCCGTGTCTAGCAAGTGTTCACTGGGATGCATTCAGAGCCAAATTGTCAATGATTTGGGGACCAGGCCCTGTTCTGTGTCAGTCTGTTCACAAGAGCTAAAGATTGAAAGTGGCTTTCTCCACAGAAGGCCTTGAGCCCCTGTCCCCTTGGGAGTCAGGGTACCGAGGACAGGGAATCCTGCCTTCTCCACCAGCTGGGACAGAGCAACCTTGCACATCAGCCCGTGAGGACTGTGACTGTAGCTAGGATACTGCCAAAGCATGAATAATTGTGATGAGGCCTGAAAGATAAGTCACAGAACGATGCCAAGCAGATTTCTGAAAAGATGATCCCTGGTTCCAGCGACTGCCAGAAAATTCTGAGGTCACCAAAGGTCAAGATGCAGGGAGCTTCCCCCCAGAGGGTGAGGGCCTGGGAAGCAAAGGACTGGAGTGGCTTCCCTTGAGGTCACCGGTGCTGAGAAGCCTGCTCGATGCAGGACTCGCCCACCCTGCCCCACCGACCCCACTAACACTTAGCAGCCCCTTCTGTGGCGATGGTGCTTCTAGACGGCAGTTCCGTCCACCCTGAGCTCTAGTCTCCAGTGTCTGATTTTTTTTCTTAAGTGAGAGAATAAATCTCCTAATGGCCAATATTGATGTCAGCGGTAGAGATGAAATATTCAGAATGGACATTCGCGCTTGTTAGACAAGCAGGGGACAAAGAAATGAGGACATCAGCAGCACAGGTACATGTAAGGATCATTGCCAGACGGTCATTGCATTCGTCTTGTACAGGAACCTCTCTAAGTGGCCACGTCCTGTCAGGTAGCCATCCCGGGGTACTCATTAGCCCCCGTGGGCAATGCACAGCATAGGAAGACCCCCAGTCAGTCAGCTGCAGGAAGAATGATGTGGGCGTTTGAAATACAGAGATGACCTCAAAACTCCAAGAGCATCCACGTTCATCCTGCCTAGTGCTCCTAAACTCTCCATCACGGCGCTCCCATGTGCCTTCTGTGTCTTCTGGATGCCTGTTGGCAGAAGTGTGGGAGCAGAGGAAAGATCCAGGGGAGAGGTAGAAGGGAAGAGATGAAGAACCCAGGCAATTCACTGAGAAGATGGATAGACTCGCACAGATCATAAATAGCCTTTAGTGAGTTCAGTTGCCCTGTTGGCTGGTCCCATCCTCCTGGCAAAGGAGCCGAGGGCGGGAGGCAGAGCTGTGTGGGGCCCAGCCCAGGAGCTTCTGCAGCTCATGTCCCCCAACCTTACCCAGGCCAGGGCCCAGTCGTGCTGGCCCGTTGGCCCCGTCCTGTGTGCAAGGCAACATCTGTTCTCCCGAGACTTGAGGTATGTTGACAAGATGGAACTGTAGTCCCCTTACCCCACTCTTTCAAGATGGGAATGAAAGTCCCTCATTTGAAGCTGGGGGCAAGTGGGTGAGTGGGAGCATCATTTGGGTGTTTCTGGACAGAAAGATGCACATTGCCTCTGACTTTAGAGACAACCAACAAGGATTTGAATCTTGGATCTGCTTTTTGGTAGCTGATTGATGCTGGGCAAGTTGCTTACCCACTCTGAGTCCATTCCATGCCCTCAGCTGGGAAACTGGAATGCCATCTCCCTCACGGGCCTGTTGCAGGGATTAGGTTAGAAGGGAGAATCTCCACAAAGGTGTATCTGAGAGGATGAGGCTAGATGTGGATGAGAAGAAAGATTCAACACACCTGTCCCAAGGTCCAGCAGGCGATAGGGCCTCAGTGAACCCAACCAACCTCAGTTCCTTTCTGGTGGTTTGAGTTGCAAAGAAACAGCACATTCGATAGCATGGGTGGGGGGATGGATCTCACACAACCGGAAATATGGATCATTTTTGTGATGGCATTTCTCTGGCCAGCCCTCAGGTTTGGGAAGGAGTGGCGCTTGACTGGGAAGTGTTTCCCAAGGTACATGGTGGTTTTAAAGTCCATATTGACATCATCGTCCATTCTCCTTAATTGCATGCTTTGTTGACACAAACAGAATTTCTGCTTATGTCTAGTCAGCAGAAATCGGAAAAACCAGGCCCTTTTAGGCCGATACAATTACTTCTTTGACCTGTGGAAGTTTGATCGGGCCAGTTTGGAGAGAGAGTGCTCATGAGCCAAGGTCTTCTTAGGTGACTGATGGGGAGAAATGGGGAGAAATGAGACACTCAATTATTGTTTGCATATCAGACCTACGCACCTACACGTGTAAGTCTAAATGAACTTGCCATAGTGAGATGTGAACGATTTAAGATTTTCCAATTTCTGTTTCTTCTTTAAATAGCTCATGGGCCATACAGAGAAAGAGCCAAGTTTCCCAGCTCTCTGAAACAGGGTTATTTGAATGGAGTCTCTCCTTATTGATTTTGTTTAAAGGAACCAAATGCAGTCATCCTAGAAGTTGTTTAGGCTGTGCTGAGAATTTTGTTTTTTTCCATTCACCAGATACATAAATTCACCTGTTTTTTTTTTTTTATTCCCAAGCTGAATTAATGCATTTAGGTCTCCAAATTTGGGTCTTCTATTATGAACACAAATTAACTGGCCCATTTCTTCCCCCCCCCCTTTTTTTTTTTAAAATCACAATACATACATAAAGACAAAAGAAGTCTGTTTTGTGACAGTGTGACGTCAAACTTGACTTTGGTCAGGCCTCACTTCTGCTGAGTGGACGTTGGAGGGCCCAGGCATCCTTTAGCTCCAGCTCCATGTGTGCAGAGCAGATCAGCCGTGCTGAGGTGGGACCTCCACGTGGCTGCCTAAATGTCATCATCAGAGGGGTGCAGGGGTCCCCCCTTTGCTGCACCTCTCTTGCTTGGAGCTGCAGTGCATTTGGACTGTGCTTTTAAGGCATCCTCTCCCAAAGCTGGCACAGAAATGCAGACAGGTGACGTTACCTCAGTGTTTTTTTTCATTATCCCATTAACATGGGCGAACTTGCCAGATGAACAGGAACCCAGCCGAGGGATAGCGGGATGGGAAATGTTTAGAAATTAATTTGTATTTTTGGTGTGGGGAAATGGAAACATTCTCGAGGGTAGTGCGGTTGTCTGAAAGGTCTGGAGGAACAAAATAGCTGACAGAAGTACACCCCCAAATAGGTGTGGCGGGGTGTGTGGTGTCAAGAGTGCCACCTTCCCCATCCTCAGAGTCGCTAGGTCCACTCTGACCCCGGGAGCCTGGTGAGGTGCCAAAAGGTACGTTGATGAGACTGGATGCATAAGACACCCACCCACCCCCACCGCTGGAGAAGGACAGTGGGTACTCAAGATTGGATCCCGTCTTTTGGCTTACATGCAGGTCCCGCCAGGGCTGAGCAGCATTGGTGCAGGAGGGGTCACTGAGGCACCTGGCGGGAATACGCATGCCCAATCCCTTATTGCAGCAAGAAACACTAGGCTCCTCCTGTGTGCCACGCTCTAGCCGAGCAGCTGGAGACAGAGCAGTGGCGCCAATCTGAATTCCCAGTTTCCAGATGAAGGGACACGCGGGATTATCTTTTAGGTTATGTTAATGCAACCTGGCATGTGAAAATACCTATGAAGGCTGGACACGTGTCGTGCCTGTGGCCGGAACTCTTCAAGTTCACTGCTTTATTTTCCTGGCAGGAAGCAGCTGAGAGCCACACAGAGGACCTAAGCCAGGAAATCAGTTTCAGCTTAATCAATATTTGGAGTGTGAGGTGTTGCTAATCGGTGTTGGTTTGGTACATGGTAGAAGTAGCCACAACTCATGATGTAGCAGCCACCCACGGGGTGGATTCAACCACGAGGTGCCAGCTTCCTGCATTCCAGAGGGACCCCAAAAGCTGAAGACTGAGGCCTTCTGGAGGGCCGGAGACCACGCTCCGCTCCCACCACACCGGGGGATACTGAAGCACCTATCCTGTTTCAGACACTGCCGGGTCCTAACGTCACTTTTCTTTTGTGTTTCACTTGTCACCCGGCTTCTCCTGCTTCTCAAATATGCCTCTCAGTCTGCGAAATTATATCTCTGTCCCCAGCCTGGCTTTGGGTTCTCGTCTGATTTAGAGCTTTTCTGAAATAAACCAGATCAAGATGTCAGCAGCCTCGACCTGGACACCTTAGACACACCTGGCGCCAAGCCCTGTTGCCTAGCTGGGCATGAAATGTTCCTTGTGGGGTTTTTCCTCCCCTTTCTTAGGTGATGGCTCCGTACAAAGCATGACTTCTGTCACCCTATGTGCTTCAAAACCCCATCTAGAATAAAAGTTGATAATCTAGAACGGTGGTTGGCAAACTCGGGCTCATAAGCCAGGCCACCCAGCCGCCTGTTTTTGTAAACAAAGTTGTATGGGACGATTGTGTCTGTGGCTGCATTCACACTGCAGCAGAGCTGAGGACACTGAGTGGCCCAAATACTTCAAATAAGCCTCAGGTTCAACGGAGGCTAAAAAATATCCCCCGGACCCTAAAACCATGTCTCCTGTCATTATCCCCTAAACAATACAGAAAAATAACTGTGTATGTACCACCTGAGTTGTATTAGCTACTGCCAGCAACCTAGAGATGACTTAAAGTGTACAGGAGGCTGTGCCTGGGTTATATGCAAATGAGCACATTATGTAAGGGACTTGAGCATCCACAGATTTTGATGTCCTTGGGGGTCCTGGAACCAGTCCCCCATGGTTACGGAGGGATGACTGCATTTACCATCTGGCCACTTTTTGCAGCAAAAATCTGCTAGCCTCTAATGTAGAATATCACCGTCCGGTAGAAAAGTTCAAGCCACATAATATGATTTTGTATTCAGTAGTTTCCATATCAACAACGTCAACAAGAACAGGTGTAATCTATTTTAATATTTTATTTAACTTGAGGTATCCAAATATTATCACTTCAACATGCAATCAATATAAAATTATTAATGAGATGTTTCAAAGACTTTTTTAAAATCCTGAGGCTTTGAAATCAGCGCATCTGATGTACTTAGGCACATCTCAGCGAGGACCAGCCACCTTGCAAGTGTCTAATCTGCCAGGGGACTGCCATGTTGAGTAGCCTGTGTCTAGAACTCCTGTCCCTGGGGTGTGCTTTTACTGAGACTTTGAAGCAGGTGAAAATAAAATAATCTTCATATTGGGGTGTAAGAAGATTTTCTTGGGAACAGAATTTGCAGAGAAGGCCCCCGAGAGGACCCGGACAGGACCCAGGCGAGGTGTGTCTCTACCTCCTCATGCACAGTGGTATGTGTGACACACCAAGCCAACTGAAACCAGGCCAGCGGGCCGCTGTGCTTATTAATGCGGAAAAGTGTGACGGGTGCATGTTTAGCAATCAGATGTAAAATAATGAAGTGGATTATTATTAACTGAACTTTGCGATGAAATCTCATGAAATCAAATGGCCTTTCGTCAGCATTCTGTTTAAAAGAGGTTTTCATTGGCGTTAGCTGCATCCGCATTAAAGCCATTACGAGGGAGGAAAGGAAAAAAAAAAGGGCAAAGCAGGAAAATTGGGCCTGGGTGAGTTTTTAAAGTACAAATAAAACGAAGGAGGAACGGGTTGAAATCGTTCTTTGGAACAGAACACGATTTTTGATATTTAATATACCATAGCATGTCCTGGGCTCAGCACTCCCTGTTGTCTCACTAAATAAGCAAACGTCTCCTTGCGCCGAATTTGGCAGGGAAGCATCTGGCCCGTTGCTGTGGGATCAAGACGCGCTGGCCGCCCCTGGGCTGCTCTTCTGGGCCAGCCGACCTCAGCGCCAGGGGCACCGGCGAGCACTGGCTTTGGGCGCAGCTCTGGGGCGCGCTTAAGTGCTTAACGCTGAGCTGCATGGTCCTGGCCCATCTGGGGGCGGAATGAAGGGACCGCTGCTTGGGCAGGAGCGCTGGGCACATCCCTGTTCCAGCCTGCACTGGCACAGGCCACCGAGAAGCAGTGGGTCTTCCGAGTTGGGCGGGGCCTGGCACCCGGTGGCACCCGGGCTCACGTCTGTGGACCCAGCAGCTGGGCCACGCGCGAGACTGCTCTTAGTTGTGGCTTCCTGGTTCGCAGTTTGAGGGCCTGGGCAGGCACCACCCAGGGCTCCCCTGCCCTACGGTTCTCCTCTTCCAATTATAAGATCGTTTTCATATTTGTTTTCTCCCTGTAATTTGGCAGCATAAATGAGAACATAAAACAATGCAATCGCTCCCTGTGGGGGACCACAGTTTGGACTGTACCTACTCTACATATTCCTTCCTACAGGTTTCCCATGGCGAATCAGAGGAAATGGCCAGCCCTTCGATCCTTCTCCGCCTTTTGTAGACACTGCATTCCCCATGTCACCTGTCAGGACTGTAGCTCTCCCTGCTCTCTGAATATTATTCATGTGGTGCAAAATTTGAAACATAAAGGAGAGAGCACAAGGCCTAGCACCCTCTTGCTCTGTCTCTGGTCACCTTATCCTTGTCCTCCTTCCATGTGAACAATCAGTGCTATGTGTATTCAAGGAATATATTTTTACTGTGTGTGTGTGAGTGTGTGAGTGTGTGTGTGTGTGTGTGTGTGTAAAACCCAATAGGGTATTTTTGAATCTGCTTCAAAACAAAAGAAAAAACTTCAAACCAAAAACTCTAGAGGTTATCACATGGTCTGCATTTGAAGATGTTCCTCTTTTCACAGTTGTATAGTACTCCAGGAATGGATGTACTAGTACTATATATATATATATATATATATATATATATATATATAGTACCAGGGATTGAACCCAGAGGTTCGGAACCACCAACTACATTCCCAGTCCTGCCCCCTTCATATCTTATTTAGAGACAGGGTTTCCCTGAATTGCTTAGGATCTCCCAAGTTTCGGAGGTTGGCTTTGAACTTGTGATCCTCCTGCCTCAGCTTCCCCAACTGCTGGGATTACAGGCATGTGCCACTGTGCCCGGCGGATGTACTATAATTTAATCGGCCCCTCTCCATGAAGTTTCCCATCCTCTGCTGTTGAAACAGTGCTGGTGTGAGACAGCTGTGTGTACATCATTTCACACAGGTTTGAATACATTTGTAGGATACGCTCCTAGAACGGGATTAGCGTCTCTCCTCGGTGATTACTGCCACCAGCCATACCTAAGAGAGCATGCTTCCTGACTCTAGCCAGTAACATGCAACCTGAAGTTTTGATCTGTGAGTCTGCTAGGTTAAAAACAGTACCCCGGTGTGGTTTCTACTTGCCTTCCTCTTACTTGAGTGAGAATTTACTTATCAATGAGCTACAGCTGGCTCACTTTCCTGTGGACCATTGGCTATGTTTCTGATTGGCTGTCAGTTGCTTTAAAAGGGACGCACCACCCTCTTTTACAGCACCCTTCCTTGGTCTTCGTTGTCTGTAGAGAGAAAGTCGCCTTCCTGGGGCGGGGGCTCCACGCTCCAGGGCCAGGACCTACTTTCTTTCTGTCCTGTCTCCCTGTGTGTATTTGTACCTCCCTGCTGGTGTTCACTGGCCGCAGGATCCTCACCTGAAGAACTTCTCTTCGTCCCTCAAGGCCCCACTGAAATGCCACCTCTCCATGAAGCCTGCTCTCGAGCCCCAGGCAGGTCCCTGGGCCCTGGTGCTGTCTCCCCTGGGCTTTGGCATCTGAGCCCTGATGGTGCTCCCCCTTCACCACCGTGATTTCTAGACATCCCTAATGTCACACTTCACGCCTCTGCATGGCTCCGAGCCAGAATCGAAGAAACGAGACTCTATTTCTTCTTCTTCTTCTTCTTCTTCTTCTTCTTCTTCTTTTTGGAGGAGACCAGAGTGACCTTTTTCATAACATAAAACTTGCCATTTTAGCCACGTCGAAGCGTCTAGTTCGGGGTAGTCTTAAGTGAATTCACGTTGCTGTGTGACAGCCAGCACGTCCCATCTCCGCACACTTATGTCATCCCACACCGAAACTCTGACTCCTCCGACACCCGCTGCCCTGGCCCCTGGCAGCCCCGTTGTCCCGCGTCTCTGTGAACTGGATTGCGCTTGTGTCTCATGTAAGCGGATCGCACCACGCTGTTCTGTTGGTCCGGCGGCTCACTTCTCTTAGCTAGTCCTCTGGCTTCCTCGGTGTCATAGATGTATCAGAATTTCGTTCCATCCCAGTGCGTGTTCTCCGTCTTTGTTTATCTTGAGTTGCTTTTAGTTACCGTGAAGAATGCTGAGCACACAGCGCTCCCCTCGCGGCCCTGCTTTCATCTCTTTCGGGTCTATACCCAGAAGTACAATCGCTGAATCAGCTCGGCTGCTACTTGTGTCTCTAATTTTCCTTTTTTTTCATCACTAGGGATTAAACCCGGGGGAATTTTACCGCTCAGCTATATTCTCATCCCTTTCTAAAAATTCTTATTTTGAAACAGGGGGTTGCTTCGTTGCTGGTGCTGGCCTTGAACGTGTGATTCTCCTGCCTCAGGCTTCTGAGTAGCTGAGATTACAGACGTGCACCTCATTGCCCGACTAGATATGCCATTTTTAAAAAAGTGACTGCTGTGCTTTTTTCCATAGCAGGTGCACCTACCAGTAGTGCACAAGGCTTCTGATTTCTTCATCTCTCCACCAACATGCATTATCTTCTATTTTTCTTTCCTATTCCTCCTCCTCCTCCTTCTGCTCCTGTAGTAGCCCTTCTCATGGGTCTGAAGTGATCCAAAGTGACATTTGGGCTACTGTGGTTTGGACAGTGAAGCACAAAGCCAGACTTAGAAGAGATCCTGGCACCCCTATTTCAGTACCCCACACTTCAGACATTGCCTTGACTTCATAACCAAGCTTCCCGGATGTCTTCTGGAAGAAATGTCCACAGTGAGAGGCCTGACCATTTAAAGAACAAGCTCAGCAAACACACAGCTAAGACGTTTCCTGGTCCATGTGGTGTCAGTCATGGCGGGAGACTCAGACACCACAGTTCGTGGCCCTGGCTTCCTGAGTGTGACTTGGAGCTGTGGGAATCTGTGGGTCGGTCCCTCATGCAGATGTGTCCTGTCTGCACCTCCAGGAGAACTGGGGACAGGCCGGCATCCCTGCCCTCTTGCCTGGCAGGTGCACTTTGAACTCTTGTGCTACCTTTGATCTGGCAACCTTTGACTGCCATTTGAAGTCAGAACAATAATTTGGAAATGTCTGAAGCCAGGTTGTCTCTTTGTCATCCCAAGGCAGCTTTAGTTGCTACTGGGTTTGCCATGGATTCACTCTTCCATTGGGAAGCGGGCTTTGCAATGGTTACCACGTAGCTTTGAAAGTCACATTCTGACCAGAAGATGCTGCTGAGCCCCGGAGAGGGTTTAATGTGTGTGTGTGCATGCATGTGTTTTATTTGCTCCAATCCTTAATGGTGCTTTTGACATCTCTTATGTAGATTGGTGTTTTGCATCCCAGGAAAATAATGATGTATGCGCGTGTGTTAACATGATCATGTCTGACCTTCTGTATCTCTCTCACGTTTTTTTTTCTCCTTTACAGAATTTCGTGCCGTCTCTGGGTAGGCAGACCTCCCTGACGACATCTGTGGTCCCCAAAGCCGAGCAGGGAGCAACTTACAAAGACTTTATTTATTTCACCGTCTTGGAAGGAAACGTGCGCAACGTTTCCGAGGTCTCCATCGAGTACTTGTGCTCTCAGCCTTGTGTGGTCAGCCTGGAGGCTGTGGTCTCCTCCGAGTTCAGAAGTAGCATCCCTGTGTACAAGAAACGGTGGAAGAACGAGAAGCATCTGCACACCAGCAGGACGCAGAGGGTCCAGGTGAGATTTCCGAGCATCATGGTTTACCGAGATGACTATTTCATCAGGCACTCCATCTCCGTCTCCACGGTGGTACTGAGAGCCTGGATTTCTCACCAACGCGGTGGCGGAGACGCGAATGTGAAGTGGGAGGAAAACCTGCTGCACGCCGTGGCCAAGAACTACACTCTGCTGAAGACGGTCCCGCCCTTCGAGCGACCCTTCAAGGACCATCGGGTGTGCCTCGAGTGGAACATGGACTACATCTGGAACCTCTGGGCAAACAAGATCCCACAGTGTCCCCTGGAAGACGGTAGGTCATCACCTGGCTAGGAACCTTCTCGTGTCTTCAGACAGCGCGCGCCGTGGGGTGGCTCCGGAGAGTCTCACATCAGCCGTCGGGGAGACGCGAAAAATGGAGGGGCATGTCGAGTCTGTGATTTTGAACTTCGGGGACAAAAGGAGAAAAATAACAAAAAAGTCAGGGTCAAGGGGAAGAGAGGAGGAAAATGAGGAGAGACTAGGACCCAAGGTGGAAGGCAGGGAGGGATAAAGGGGCCGTGGAAGGGAGTCTTTGAGAGGTGTAGCTCTGCCTTTGAAGGAGCACTGATGCTGTGAACCAAGGACTGGGGTGACCTTTCCCCTTCCCTGTCGACCCCTACAAGTCCTGAAGTTTCTGTTATTTTTGAGCAGGACGTTTGCCCAGGAGGACATGAGCCCTAAAGGAGGCTTTGTGTCAGACAGGGAGGCCGCGTCCCAGAAGGGAAACTCCTGCCTGGCTTCCCTCTGACTCTGTGACTGGGGGCCTCTCTGAGCCTCAGTGTTCTCATCTGCTCAGTGGGAAAACCATTCCCCAGGAGCAGAGGGGTGAGGATTGACTGAGATGGCATTGCACAGGAGCTGGACATCTCTGGGGTCTGAAGTTCTTCCTGGCTCTGGGATGCTGAGCACCCCAGCTCTTCTCCCTGCCCTGGATCAGGAAGCCAAGGCAGCCATGCTCCCAGACCCCCGCCCAGGCTGGTACCATTTCCTAAAGTGGCGCCCCAGGACCCCCATGGTGGTACTGCCCAGCACCCCATTATAAATGCAAATTCCCGGGCTCCATCCTTCATCACTTGGGGGCTGGGCCAGTGGGATTTTGATCCCTCTCTTATCCTGGCTGGGTCCCAGGTGGGCTTGGCAGTTGAGGAAGCCCATGTCATGGGCCGAAGGCCCCTGCCCAGGATATTGGTCTTCACCCGGCCTGGTTTGGGACAAGGTGACTTAAGGACACGTGCTCTACATTCTTCCTCTAATGATCAACTTCTTGTCACCTCTGGGGCATAATTTCATGAAACAACGGCTATGGTGATTTCTGGGCGCTATGCCAAAGTGGGCATCTAGCGGAAATGTAAAGGACATGTGTGAGCGTGTATTTCCATTGGTCCTGGTCCATTTGCCATCACATCAGCCCACTGGACATTTTAAAAACACTTTATATTAACTATAGTCACAGGAATTTGCAAAAATGGTAGAGAGCCCTGTGCATCTTCATCCAGCTTTGCCCTTCGGTACCATCTTCAATAACTATAGCACAATATCAAAACCAGGGAGCCAATGTGATCTAATAGTGTCCACCAGACTACCAACTTGAATTCAATTCCGCCAGTGCTCGTGCATGTGTGTGTGTGTGTGTGTGTGTGTGTGTTTCTACACGATTTTATGTTACATTATGGTTTATTCTGTCTTTGTGTGGTGCTTTGGGTACAGAGACACCTAGGAGGAGGCAGATTCCCCTTCTGCGTGTGTGTGCACGTGCGGCAGATAGGATGGGGTGGGTGATTAAATGTCTGCGATATGTTGAGCTGCATGGGATTGCATGACCAGTGTGCACCCCTGCTCCGGGCAGCACCGCGTGCCTTCCACAGGGACCCCTAATTTGTTGAGCAGAGGGAGGCACAGGACACGCACAGCCACCGTTTTGCTTTTCGTCGGGGCTTAATGATTCCATTTCATGTTTGGCAAATCACATATTTCTCATTGAAGAATGATTGAATTGCGAGTTGGAAGTTTTCAAATGAAATCATTTACTAAGTTCTCAGGGCACCTGAACAGGCCCTTAAAATGTTCAATGTCTTTCCTTTGTTGCTCCTTCCCGCATTTGCAAGGCTCCAGAAGGGCATGGCGGGGTTTCTCTCCCCAACTCGGCAGAGCTTTATTTTTGGAGTGAAAACCCATTGAATAAAATTATAACGCAATGGAAAACCTTTCCTAAGAGCTAAAAAGCATTGGAAACGGGATGGGGGGGCTCCATGCACCCCCCAAACCAGCTCTGTCGCTAAGCTGTGATTTGTTTTCCAAGAAAAGTGAGCGTTTCCTCCTGTTCTCTTTAAAAGCCTGGGCCATCTCTTGGAAAGTGTGAGCTACTTTTGTTCTGGACTCGGGCTGTGGGACAGCAGGGGCCTGGCCTCTGGCTTGTTCTTAGCAGAGGCTTCTTTATGCCACTCTCCTGGATAGAGTCAAGTGACAATGTGAGACAGCAGAACTGAGCCTCGGGGCACCTGTCGTGTCTGGAACCCACTGCAGGGCCCACTGCCAAGGAGCCTGGGGAGTGGGCTCTGTGTCCAGTGCCTTGTGTCCTAGGATGGTCCTGTCTCTGAATTGAATCACTTCCTGGACTTTCAGTTTCTGGGAAAAAGTCTGCGTGCCTTCTGCCACCGGCCTGGCGTGTTGTCCTGAGGCAAGGGCTGTGTGTGGTCAGACCCACCCCTGGGCCGGTCATCTCCTAGGCCAGGATCTGGCCAGGCTGTTGGTCTGGGTTTTGATGGAGCAGAGTTTTATCCGGCCTGCCCAGTAAATCTGACCCTGATCAGGAGCCAGCAGCTTTTTAGATGTGGGTGCAAAGGCCCAGCCAGGTGCCCTTCGATGTCCCTGTCCCTGCCTGTAGGCATGCGGGCCATAGGTGGTTAGCAGGCCACACCTGGGGCTCCACTGTGGTTGTGTGTTTCCTTGAGGGAGGGATGGACATTATCTGCTGTCCAATGAGCCACATGAGCTCCTGACTCATGCATAAACACACAGACAAAAAACCAGCCACGCAGGCTGGTGACTCAGACCCGGACTTCTCTTTCTGCCACACCCTAAGGTGAGAATCCGTCAGTGTCATTGGCTCCAGCCTCAGCCTATGTATGTCACAGGTCCAACATGTCCAATCACTCGTCACCATCTATACTGCTGTGGCCCTGGTTTGTCACCACCCTGCTGGACTCTGGCCACCACCTGCCTGCGAGGGGCCTCTTGGCTCTGCCCCTGGCCTGGCAGCAGCAGCCTGCTCGCAGTTAGCATTACCCAGCATCCCTCCCTCTGGTCTGTCCCTGCCCGCTGCCAGCTCCCTCTCCTGCTGGGCTCCCCTGCACACCTGTACCAGCCACACCCGCCCGCTCACTTCTTAGACCAAGTCCGTCCCCACCTTGGGACTTTAGGGTTACTGTTTCCTCTGTTGAAAACACTCTTCTCCCAGGTGGCTGTGTGGCTTGCTATCCTACCCCACTTAGACTTCTGCCCCAATGCCATCTTCCCTGACCGCCTGGTGGCCGCTCCCTCATGACCCGCCGTTAGTTCCCCTCACAGCCCTTCACTCCTGCACCTGGGAATTTAATAGACTTAGTTGCTGATTTGCTGCTGACCGTCTCCTGCTCTAGAGCAAAAGCTCCACCAGGTCAGGGTCTTTGCTTGCTTGGTGCCTGGTGCCGTGCCTGTACACAGTGGGCATCCCACAGCCAGCCACCGAATGAGCGGTGCCACTAGGACGTGGGTCTTGTGCTTATCTGTGAACCTCACATGGCGATGGCAGGCTGAGACCCTCACATGGCTGTGTGGCCCCTGGAAGTTCGAGGAGGTGGGAGGTGGCTGTGTGCCCTCCCTGCAGGCCCCTGAAGGGGCACCACGGCTGCCCAGGTGGAACCCTGGTGGGCGATGCAGGTTAAGGCTACGGGCCCCGTTCATGCACTCTTACCTGGGTCACAACCCACCTGCAACCCAGGTAAGCCCCAGCGAACCCCAGGACAGGGAGTCCGCGGCTTCCCTGCTGTGCCTTTGCCAAAGTGTCCTGAAATGTCCTGGCCAACCCAGACCCCAGAGCCAACCTCCTGCCACTGCCCCTTCCATGTCTAATGGGCAAAATCATGCTCCTATTGCAATCCAACTCACATTTCCACCTGTCCCCACCCCTGCCCTGAAAATAGAATGATATATATATATATATATATAAATAAATTTCCACCCTCAGAAATTAACCCTTGGACTCTGTCTATTGGTGGCTCTCACATAATATCACATCATTCAATTCAGTGAAAAAAAGATTGAGCAGCTACTATGTTCCCGTTTCTTCTCTGAAATCTGGAGGCTCAAGGATGGAGACGCAGTCCCTCTCTTTAAGGTCTGGTGTGGGAGGTGAGCAGCTCCCACAGTCATGGCCTCCATCTGAGATGAGAGCTCATTAGGTGCCAGCCTTGGTGTGCGGTGCCCTGTGTATCTAACTGCATCTTTCCAATACTCTACTGTCATATTTACAGAGGAGGAAACTGACTCAGAGACGTAGAATAACTTGTCTAAGGTCACACAGCTATTAATGAGAGAGGTGATATTTAAACCTGGAGAATTTGATTCCCAAACCCCACATGTAACCATTAAGGTCTGCTGCTGCATGAGGGCAGGGAGCTATCTATTTGTAATGTTTTAAGCTACTAAGCACAGAAAAAAGTTAATGAGATAGCCCTTTGCTAAGCTTCCTCATGGAAAAGGTGATAGCTGAAGAGAGACTTGAAGGATGAGCAGAATTTTCTTTTTTCTTTTTTAGATGTTGATAAACCTTTATTTTACTTATTTTTTTTTTAAAGAGAGTGAGAGAGGAGAGAGAGAGAGAGAGAGAGAGAGAGAGAGAGAGAGAGAGAGAGAATTTTTTAATATTTATTTTTTTTTTAGTTCTCGGCGGACACAACATCTTTGTTGGTATGTGGTGCTGAGGATCGAACCCGGGCCGCACGCATGCCAGGCGAGCGCGCTACCGCTTGAGCCACATCCCCAGCCCCTATTTTACTTATTTATTTTACTGTGGTGCTGAGAATTGAACCCAGGGCCTCACACATGCTAGGCAAGCGCTCTGCCACTGAGCCACAGCCCAGCCCCCCAGAATTTTCTTTTTTAAAATTTTTTTATTTGTTCTTTTTGATATTACATGGCAATAGAGTGCATTTGGACATATCATACATACATGGGATATAACTTCCATTCTTGTGGTTGTACCCGATGTGGAGTTTCAGTGGCCGCGTATTCATATATGAACACAGGACACAGGAAAGTTATGTCCAGTTCATTCTACGGTCTTCTATTACCACACTACTCTCTTGCCTTCATTCCCTTTTGTCTAATCCAGGGAACTTCTATTCCCCCACCCCCACCCCCGCTGCCGTTATTGTGTGTCAGCATCCACGCATCAGAGAGAACATTCGGCCTTTGGTTTTTGGGGATTGACTTATTTCACTTAGCAGGATAGTCTCCAGTTCGTCCATTGACTGGCAAATGCCATAATTTCATTCTTCTTTTTGGCTGAGCAATATTCCACTGTGCATATATAAATCACATTTTGTTTATCCATTCATCTGTTGAGGGGCACTTGGGTTGGTTCCATAGCTTAGTTATTGTGAATTGAGCTGCTGTAAACATTGATGTGGCCACGTCACTGTAGTATGCTGATTTTGAGTCCTTTGGGTCTATGCCCAGGAGTGGGATAGCTGGGTCAGATGGTGGTTCCATCCCAAGTTTTCTGAGGAATTTCCATCCTGCTTTCCAGAGTGGTTGCACCAATTTGCAGTCCCACCAGCAATGGATGAGTGAACTTTCACCCTCATCCTCACCAATATGATGAACAGAATTTTCAGAAAGGAACGTGGGGGACTCCCAGGCAGAGGTGAGAGCATAAGGACACAGAGGGGTCGAGGCCCGGGAGGTTTTATCACAAGCATCCCTTGACGTGTGTGAAGGCAGATAGGTTTTATCTTGCAGGCTGACTTGGATTGATGGGGGGTAGCTGCCTGGAGTGTAGTGTTGAGAGGGATTCTGGGACTGAATGTGCATTTGTGAGCTAGAGGGCCAGGTCAGTTAATTACTAGCGTCATCACAGGGTGGAAACAGGGTACAGGCTTGTATGTATGTGTACTTGGAGGTGTAATTCGGAGAAATCAGACAGAATTGAGGTTAGGAGCACATTTCGAATGTTCTTAAGCACCATGCCAATGGCTATTAAATACTCTGCCCTGGTGTCCACCTTTATGAATATTTCCCTGACCTTGCCTCTTAGTTAAGAATCTCTTGGAGAACATGTCGCTTTCCTTCTTTTCTATCCTCTTTTCCTTTCACTAAAAATTATTCCCGTCTTCAGTTTCAAGAGACTGGAAGCATGATTTCTTATAACAAAACTCCATTACAATGAAATGATTGAAAGTCCTATCAAATGTTGGAGCCAGGTTTGACTTGCATATGTGGGGAGAAAATTAAAAAAAAAAAAACAGTTTGTGCAGCAGGACTGTTCAACCCAATGATGTGATGATACTTTTTCTAATTATAAGCTATATATTTGGTACTTAAAAAAAAAAAAAACATCACAGACCTAGTTCTTTTTTTTTTTCCAGTTAATCATGGTATTCTGAGTTTTTCAGTAATAACACTAATTACTGCCTAGCATCTGCATTGCCCTTTACAATTTTCAAAACCCTCTTCCCGTGCACATTGTTGCGCTGACTTCTCACCCTAGTCCCCTGGGAAAGATGGTATTATTGTCATCCTCTCGTCCATGAAGGGGGAAACGGGACTCAAGGAGTTTATTTAACTAGGGCCTAAACTTCTTGATGCTTTCGACTTTGCTATGCCGCCTCTCTGAAATATGCTAATACCGTCCTAACCCAGGTTCTAAATTAGAAGGAATACTTTTTTTAAAGTTGAATTTTTATCGATGTGAATCATCCTCTTCCTTCACCCACTGGACGTTGTCTCTGCAGCTGACGGGGCTGAGCCCAGGGAAGGGCTGAGCCCAGGGTAGGGAGGCCCCAGAATCGGTCGGTGCCTTCTGCCTGCCCGGGCGGGAACGTTTAGGGCTTTTGTCCTGTTCTTTCTGAGCCGCGAAAGTAATACATGTACCAGGTAAAAAAATTTAAATCGTGTAAAAGGTTTAGAGGGAAGAAGATGTTTCACCCCCATCCCCCAGTCTCCTGGTGCTTTTCCCAGAAGCAAACTCAGTACAACAGCTTCTTGTCTCCTTCCAGAAATATTCTCTGCACGTAGAAGCAGTAAGTTTAGCCCCTGTCTTCATGCACAAGAGAGGATCCGGAACCTGTGCCGGGCACTCGGAGGGTTTTCTGCACGTGTTGCACGGCCCGTGCTTTTCAGCAGATGCTCAGCATGCACAACTTACTTACTCACCTTCTGTTGATGGTCCTGCAGGTCATTTTGAATCCTCTGCTTTCAACAGCCAAGCTTTTACTGCACATCTTTGTGCCTGTATCTTTGTGCATGCATCTAAGCAGGTTTGGGGATAAAGGACTAGAAGTGGAATTTATTTCATTTTCAAAGACTCCTGCTAATGAATATTCCACAGACTTCCAAAGTAACCACTTCACGGCCCAGTATCCTCTTTGGGTGAAGTTCTGACTTAAATCATTTCTGTTTAAAAAAATATATATAGCTTTTTTATCCTTAGTCTTTGGCCTTAAGGAAAACAAAACACCTGCCCGGCCCAGCCTGTGTGTGTCCTGTGTTTGGAAAGTGTTATTGAGTTACTGTGCTCGGGCTTTACTTCTTAGACTGAAAATCATACTTTCTTTTCCCCCAGGCCCCTCGCAGTCATTTTTAGTCCTGGTGATTGCTGGCAGAGGGGCTCGTCTCACTTCTGGGCTTGCGGGCTGAGGAGTCAGCGGGGCCCTTGTGGCTTCGCTCCATGGAGACAAGACCTTCCCCAACTGCACCAGGGAGTAGGCTGCCTGATCCCCCAGACACACCCTCTCCAGCGGTGGGATTCAAAGCATTTACCAGCCAGTAAGGAGAGGGGCCCAGTCTGCCTCCTGGGCGCTGGCCCCAGGGCTGCTGCAGGGGCACTGGAGGGCCCACTGAGCTGCTCTCACCTGAAGGTGGGTCCTTGGGAGCTGAGGACAGCAGTGCTTCCTGACGCGGTAAGGAAATGTCTCAGTGCAGCCAGGCAGCACGCGGGGAGGGCAGGCGAGTCAGCCACGCTTCTCTGGGGTGCAACGAGCGGCAGTGTGGTTAATAAAAAGACCACTGGTCTGTCTTGGGGAGACCAGGTGTGAGCCCCAGCCAGGCCTCTTGTTACCTATGCAGAATAAGACTCGGACACTGTTCTCATCTCCAAATGAGGGGCTTTGCACCATAGAACACCCAGGGTCTTCACCCGCTCCAAAATCTGAGGAACTGAATCAAAAACAGTCATGGGGAAGAGTTCAAAACGTGTTGTTTTCCTGGCATTTTATTTTTACGTTTATGTCTTAACAACTCCCCCTACCCCCAATCGACCTCCTCATGCAAGAAAAGTCAAAGACCTGGATTTGGGAGAAGAATTTGAAAGGACAGGGACTGTTACGTGCCTTAGGCAGCATGGTGAACACGATGGAATTATGGGAAGTGTTGAGGGAAAGGGAAACCGGCTTGAATCCTGACCACGTCATGGTTAGGTTCATTCATCCATCCACCAAATATTTATGGAGTCCCTATCAAATGCTGAGTGCTGTTCTGGACTGTGGGAATGAAACAGTGAACAAAGTAAGGTCCCTGCTGTCATGGAATACACGAAAGGAAAATAATAATAATAATAAAAAAGCAAGCTATTAAATCTTTTTCTTTAAGTTTTCCAGCCTATGCATTCTTTAATGGTGATGGCACTGGTGCTGATACTCCCTGTTCTGCTGCCGTGCAGACATCACTAATCAATCACAGAGAGTCTCTGATTTATGATCGTTCCATTTAGGAGCTTTTGACTCTACAACAATGGAAAAGCATACCCTCACAACCATTCTATACAGTATTCAGTAAGTCACATGAGATATTCAACACTTTATTACAAAATGGGCTTTGTGTTAGATAATTTTGCCCTACTGTAGGCTAATATAAGTGTTCTGAGCCTTACTTAGTCCAGGCTAACCTACTTAGGGTAGGTTAGGTGTAGGAACTGCATTTTTTGCCGTTGATATTTATTGACATCCTAAGTTAAAGAGCATCTGTTTGGCCCTCCCAGCAGCTGCAGTCAGTGATTAGACAATAAGTCTATATGTTTTCCTGGGCTAAAGGAATTCTGAAGTCCTTCCTGCTCCCCAATTCATCCTTGTTCCTTGCTTCTGATCATAATGGAAGACAGTATTAAACTCAGGGAGAACTAGAGCAGAGCTCCCGTTGCAGAACCATTGAAGGTACAGACTTTACAAGAAAATGACCTTTACTTTGGTTTTTTTTTTTTTTTTTTTTTTAAGAGAGAGTGAGAGAGGAGAGAGAGTGAGAGAGAGAATTTTTAATATTTTTATTTTTTTTAGTTCTCGGCGGACACAACATCTTTGTTGGTATGTGGTGCTGAGGATCGAACCTGGGCCGCACGCATGCCAGGCGAGCGCGCTACCGCTTGAGCCACATCCCCAGCCCCAACTTTGGTTTTGCTGAGTACAAGCAGCATGTGTTTTTATCAAATTATTTCAGGTCTCTGAGATGTTCCCTTCTATAATTTTGTCCTTTGTCTCTAGTGCTTTAAAGGACCTCTCAGGCTGGGATCCGTGGATGAGGGAAGGGCTCGCCAGTATTTGCTTCTAACTCCTTACACTTTGGAAACCTGCTTCACCAAGTTTATTTTTACTAGTGTGAGTCTGGGAAGAATAGAACCTCACTTGCTTGGATAAATGTTCCTACAAGGTACTAGAGAACAGCAGTCACCGGCAGAAGCCTTCCTGGGTTCTGGGGTGGCCATCTGATCTCTTCTGCTCCACTTGAAAGAGTGGAGAACAAACCAAGGCTGAGCTCCTGTCGACCTCTTTGGTGAATTTTTTTTCCCTCAGATTTCAAAGACATCTTTGCAATATTTCCATTTCTAATCCCTCATAACAGACCAGCCAGTTCAATGTTACCGAATTGAGCTCAAGTTTAAAACAAGAAAATTAAAAGGCTCCACTGTTTCTGTTGGAACTATGTCCATCATTTTGGGTTTCCAAATGTGTCTCTAGGTAGATTTATGGACATTTGGGGGAAATTGGCTCATTTCATCGTATTACATTTGTACACAAGGGGCTGAGAGTCCAAATGCTGCTCTTAAGATTTCCAAATTATATTAAACCCAAAGTACCTCTCTACTTAGTGTATTTCCTTTTGGGCAAAGAGGAGTGCTTGAAGGTCCAGTACTCCAGACTGAGGCCCCCAAAATTTGTGCCAATGTTGATATTTGATGATTCTCAAAGAAGCCAGTTCTTCTCTCCCCATGAAACCCAGGAGCATAGATTGTGTCCACCATCTAATCAGGGGTGTTTCAACTAAGGAGCATTTTAGAAAGAGAAAAGCATCCTTCTTCCTAGGTTGAGTTAAGGGAATTCTCTTTTCTTTGGTGGGGATGTATGGAAAACAGGAAATTTATACTTAGCCTCTTTAAAGCAGTAGATATTAAATATAGAACTGAAACTCATTTTCCCCTTCAAGATGTGTTATGGACATCCCTATTTTCTAGAACTACAGAGAAGTAGTCTCCCACGTTTGTGAAATAAATTTTTTTTTCACACCCAGTTTTACGGGGAGTGGTTGGTGATTTTTGTGTAGGGTAATGTGTTGCGTGTATGTGGAAAGCCAAAGACAAAATAAACAAAGCAACAACAAAAAAGTGCAGTTTAAAGAACAGGAATTCTGAGTGGAATCCCTACTTCACCTCTTATTCTTTAACCTTTTCTAGGGCTCAGTTGGTGGTATGTTGAATGGGGACAGTAAAAGGACCCACCTCATAGTTAGTTGTGAGACTCAGTGAGATCATCCCACACCATGCTCAGTGCATTGCATGACATTCTCTAACAGTTGCCATATGGAAACTGACTGTGCCTCCATTTGCCCATCCGTAGACTGGGCATAAGAATGAGGATTTAGAGCATGAAAGCATGCTTCAGTGTCTGCACCATCGTGAGCATTATGGAATCTTTCTCATTGTAACACAAAAACGATTTCAAAATGCTTTCCCCAGCATGAAGAGGGCAGTGTGTAAAAGGGTTAAGAGCATAGAGTCCTGAGTTCGAAACCTGCCATTTGGCTCTACCACTTCTGAACTTTGCAAACTTAGCCTTGGGCGTCCCATCTTTGGAGTGGACGTTGATGGAACCAGCTCGGCAGGGTTGTGATTGAAGACTGAGGGAGACAGTCTCGGTCAGGTGCCCAGCACGGTGCCGGGCAGGTATCCAGTGATCATATGCATTTGCTCATAGTTGTAGGAATCACATTTAAATGTTGGTTGGAGCCGGGCGGAGGGCGCCAGGAGGAGGGTGGCTTGGGTCGGATGGCTTTGCCGGAGATAATCGGAAACGACTGTTTTGCTGTTTGCAGATGTGGTGGCCCTCCTTGGCTATCTCTATGCCTCCAGTGGAGAAAACACGGGCATTGTGAAGAAGCTCCTGAGGTTCCAGAACCGAGAGCTGGAGGCCGCCCGACACCAGCGGATGGACTACCCCGTGTAAGGGAGGGCGGCCCAGGGGCTGGCCTGGTGATGGGTTTTTATCTGCAAAGCAGGGCAGGCTCTGGGAAGGGCTCCTTAGATTCACAGATGTTGGGATCTCCAGGGTTTAGACAAATTTGTGGACCTGAAAACAGGCTCTTGGTCTTTATATACAGATCCAGGAATGGCGGGAGTAAGCTGAAGGTGTTGGACCCAAGGCCTTGGGAGGTTTCAGCTGCAGCCATCCAAGGCCACGCAGATGCAGCCGGGCTTTGCCTATTCTTTCTTGGAGGGTTGGGAGAGCTGCTTGCAGTCTCCCAGTTTCCGTATCCTCCATCGATTTCAGCAAAATCCACACATATGTATTTTTTCCTTTTGCTGAATTGGAGATGCTGAAAACGGTTCCTGGTTCTCCCCAGATCAGATGGATTTAGCAGAGTGATTTAATTCTTCCCGTGCTGCTGGCTGTAGAGAGATCTTGAGTCGCTTTACCAAGCATGTGCTCTTGCTAAGCTTCCTTGTAATAACTTGTCTTCATGAGCTTGCTAGCTGGGTGGGTCAGGAGGGAGCTTCGTGACACCATCTGTTTGCATATCATGCCACTGGTTTTGAGGCCAGATTATAAAGCCCAGAATATTCTAAAGGACTTGTTTGGATATGGATAAGAACCCGAGGCTGCTGCCACTCTAACCCACACTGTGAATTGGTTAGGGGGGTAAGTGGAGAGAACTTGATGTATTTGTGTGACCTTGAGTTGGTTTCCCGGGTGAAATGTGGTTATTCCCAGCTCCTTCTCTTGGAACTACTGGCCTCCAATGCAATGCATGGCATAGACAGGTGTCCAGCAAATTTTTTCTGAATGATTGATGGATCACACATTTAGCTGAATGTGCCCTAGTTAAGTTGGCTACTGTTATATCATCCTCACTCCACAAATCACAGATGCACAAAATTTGTACAATATTTTCTCACCTAAGTAGCCTCAGTCCAGAAATAGAATAATTAGATTAGTTGTTTCATATTGGTCAGCCAGAACTGGGTCTCGGAGCAGCCTAATGTGGTCATTAAGGTAGTCTGTATGTGTCCCAGTTACCACGTGGTGATGCCATTTACAGATTAGTATGTTTTTCTACCTTGGGGCTTTTATCTTTGAAAGAAGCAAAATTGCTCAAAAAGCCCTAATTATGTTTTTTTTCTTTTAATCATAGGTATTAGAATAGCTTCTTATCAAATCACCTGTTATTAAAATCCATATTTTTGTCCCACATCTGACTTTATAAGCCGTCATCAAGAATTCAAGTGGCAGGCATGTCAGAGTCTCATCTAAGAGGCAGCGAGGCTGGTTTTGGTGCAAGGAAGACTGTCTGTGGTTTTGTACAATGAGGCTTAACTCCCGTCTCCGCAGTTACTATAACTACCTCCTTTGTCTCAAAACTCAGGCTTTGCGAGCTGATCTCCCATGATGAACACTAAAGCAAATCCATCCCTTCGTTGGAAAGAAAGCAATTTACTTGGTCATTGTTAACTATAATTACCTGTTCTTGGATGATATCAATCTGCACAATTTTTTTTCTCTCCTCACTCCTTTAGGTTTACTGTTTCAATGTGGCTTTATTTACTCCATTACTGCAAGGCCAATCTCTGTGGGATTCTGTATTTTGTTGATTCTAATGAGATGTATGGCACACCTTCTGTGTTTCTTACTGAAGACGGTAAGTATAAAGCAGAACCTTTAAGGTGATATCGTCATTTTCTGACGTTCTGTCTACTGGCAGATATATCTGTCTAGAATGAGGATGATATTGTCCAAGTGGTTGCTCAACAAGTGTGAGATGTGCTTGTTCTCCGCCCAGGCGATAGCAATTGTATGGGCCTTGTCGGGATGCCATTTACTTAAATATGTAATTCTGTTCTTTCTGCAAAAACGAGTTGATTATTTGGGGGTAGACTCGGTAAAGAGGAGTTACTAAAAATGGGTGGGGGAAGTAAGATAGCTAGAAACAGTTGAGAAAATAGATTGAAATCTGGATGGGTGTTGGGCTCAGATAGTTTTTACAAGTGTCTTATTTTATTTTCATTTGGAAGAAACAGATACCGGGCACTGTTTATAAAAGAAAGGCCACAGGGAACCAAATGCGAACTTTAAACTTCTTTTTCCTAGAAGCTTAAAGCAAATGTCTCATTTATTTAAAAAAAAATGCGTTTTGGTTTTGCTTCATTTTTGTTTAAAGAAAAAAAAGGAAGGGGATTTAGTTTTAGCTTCTTAGAAGTGTTGTTGAAAAAGGTACATCTTTGTCATTCACTCCTAGGTGTTTTTTTGGGTCATTTTCATGAGTTTTGATTTTCCTCTTAGGTCATTTGCATATTCAAATGCATCTTGTCAAAGGAGAAGACCTTGCTGTAAAAACTAAATTCACCCTACCTCTGAGGGAGTGGTTTCGACTGGATATCTCTTTTAATGGAGGCCAGGTATGAGGGAAGAGGCTCCACCATGAATCCCATCAGCATTTTCACTCCAAGTCAAGCGTTAGTATAATACCAGACAGCAACAAAATCTGTAAGCAAATTTGTACGAAATGATAGACTCTTTGCAACTATGCACTTGCTAAATCAAACTTTTATAGATGCAAGTTTAAATCATAAGAATCTCATCCCATTTAATTAACTTTTAAAGTGCTTTCTTTCGACTATATTGTGAATGAGTAAATAATATAGCCGGCTCTACAGCCACAATTATCTGAGCAATTCCATCCTTTTCCCCCAGGGAGATGGGCTTTGTGGAGATAAATGTTAAAACAGCATCGGCCATGTTCAGGCTGTGTTATCGGATCTACAACTTTTTTTTTTTCAAAAAAGGAAATTTATTGGCTGGTTCAGCTAAGATCTGGTTTGACTGTTCTTGGCAGTTGAAACAATTGCTTATGTTTGGCATTAAACACACTCATAATAACCAACAAACATAAGTGATAATTCTGGTGGGATGGAGGGTCTTTATCTACTTTGCACATAAAACATTGCACATAACCATTCCACCCTTTCATAATACAGCTTTTATGGATTATGGCAAATCTGTTATAATTGAAGACAATTCCACTGCTCCATACACAAGATGCAGGGGTGTTACCTTTTTCTGGTTACTTGATTTTCTCATCAGCTTTTCTTATTGATTTGTGATTTTCCTGTAACAAAGGCGTTCTGTTGTCTCCTGCATTAGACAATACACTGTCTTCCCGTGGTGTTTAGGTTTAACACATTTCCTTTTTTCTGAAAAGAAAATAAATCAGGTCAGTTCTTGCTGCCTCCCTGAGAAGACTCTGTAAAACATTAGTGGGCAGCTTTTGTCTATTTGTTTGTTTCCTTAGAAATGTGAGGTGACATAGCTGTGGCCCGCGTCTTCGCTCCCTGCACTGGAGTCTTATGATGGTATTGTGGCGTGGCTGCTGCTTTCTGCTGAGGAGAAGGTCAGCTCCGTGCCAGGTGTCACTGAGACAGGCACCACACGTCAGAGCAAATACATAGATCTTATTTTGCACCTGCTGTATGTAAGGCACCAGGCTCCAGTTGCTTATAGACTATTTATGGAAGTAACATGAAGCACGTGAGGAGAAGTCAGAAGGCAAGCTTAATTGCCAAATGACTCAGATTGATTTCCAGAAGGGAGACAGTGTTTCATACTGGGATGCTCAAGGCAGGCTTCCTGAAAAAAAGTTTCTCTGTATGGGCAGAATGTAGACAGAAAAGAGAGGAGGGGACGTTGGAGCATATCGTTGGAGCTAAGAGATAAACCTGTTTGGGTCTTAGTCTGTTTTGTGTAGCTACAACAGATTACCTGAGCTGGGGTCATCTCTAAAGAAAAGAGGCTTATTTCTCACGGTTCTGGAGGCTGCCAAGTCCAATATCAAGTTGTTGGCATCTGGTGAGGGCTTTTTGCTGTAGAATCACACAGCGAGGACATCTCACGGCCAGAGAGCAAGAGCAAGCAAGCTTGGGTCTCTGGTCCCCTTCTTTTAGGACCACTAATTCCATCATGGGGGATCCCCCTCACAACTCCTCATGCTAATCACCTCCCTAAGTCCCCACCTCCAAATACCATCAACATAGGAATTTGGGGATTAAGTTTAGGACACATGAACATTTGAGGAGCACATTCAAACCATTGCAACTGGAGTAGAAATTTGCAGATTATAGAAAACTAATAGAAGGAGGGGGAAAGTCTTTGGGGTTAAAACGTGCAGAATCTTGAATATCAGAGAATTTGGACTTTAACTGGCAATGGGGCAGGGAGCCGCCGTGGAAGGTTTTCAAACAGATAAGAATAAAAGCCGTCCTTTTTTTAAAGACACAAATTTAATGGCACAAGGCATGATGGGCTAAAGCAGGAGAGAAGACTTAGGAGGGCCAGAAAGGTGAAAAGAAAAAGAAAAAAAAAAACAGTTATTTTCCGCATTTGTAGACTTTTGCCCATTTTTTTGTCTTCCTTTCCCATCTGCCTCCCTGATACACATAGGACCTAACGATGCTTAATGATTCCCACACAGAGTCCCTCTCTGGGTTGAGACTGTCATGATCACCTCCAGGAAATGGTTGGTTCAGGGAAATGACTGGTTTGAGTCGTTTTCTTTTCTGAACCCACATTGGGCCGAGTTGGTTTTCATTGAGTTTGTCTTCAGTAGACACGGTGTGGTGTCCATGTCTTGAGGACCCAGAGAGGCCACCACGAATCTGCTAAACGCTTTCTGTGGGACATTAAGGGAGTCAAAGTGGTCCCTAGGTCCAGGGGCTCCCTGTGTAGTCCAGCACACAAGAAGAACCATGTAGACAAAGCCCTGTCCCCACCGATCCCTGGTGCCCAGGGAAAGGGAGGAGGAAGAGCTGGGTATGAAGAACACGGCACCCACCTTGCTTTTCCCCTAAGGCTCTCACAGAGTCAAAGTGAAATTCCAAAAACTCCTTCTTTTGCAAACACATTTGTCTTTTTATGCGACAAGCTTGTATATGCAAACACATTAAATGAACCTTTGTCTTGGAGTCTGGAAGCATCTGAATGATCCAGTGGCAGAAACTGCATTGTAGATATATTTAACCACATCAAGTCATTTGGGGAAGCTGAATTTACCAAGTCATAAAACTTGCACAGGACTAGTAAACTGTTTATTTTTGCAGAAATCGATCAGGTCAAAGACTGTCCAGCACATTCTATGAGGAATTTTGCCAGGGAGTGTGTTTGTACTGTGGGGTGTTGAGGCATGACTGACCCTTCTCTCTCTCTCTCTCCCAACATAGATAGTAGTAACCACCAGCATTGGACCAGAGTTGACAGGTTACCATAATCAGACAATTAGGTAAGTGCAATTTTTCCCTTTATTCAAACTCTGGCTGCATGAGGGTTAAGGAATCTTTATACCTCAGGCCTCGACCCTAGTGCTGTTCCCACGTCCCCTCCCCATTCAGCTTTCCAAGCATGGACCCCTCTGCCTTGTAGCTAGCCTTTGTACTTCTTTATTCTTTTCTCAGGCACAAACTCTCCTCATTTTCCTGCAACGTTTTATTTTTTTTCTAAGCAAGAGAAACTAGTCCTTCTTCCAGATCTCATTGTAAATTCTTCCTTTCACGGCACTTCATAATTCATTTTCTTTGAAAATTATCTCCTACGAAGGATTCTGAAAAAAAAATAATAAATCAAAGTATTATTGTTACTTATTGAGCATGGCTGGTGACGTTGGCTTAGTGCAAAACATAAAAGCAGGCAGTCTTTATATTTATGTTCATAATCTAGATTTGAAATGTATGCAACTATTGATATTGGTGTAACTTTTCATCCTTATGTAACCATTCTCTGCAAGAGTTACAGAAACTGAGAGCTCAGTCCTTTGCTTTGTGTTTCGTGATTTTTTAATTTGCCTCTAGATCTGCATATAATAGTAGGTTTTATAGTGTCAGAGCAAGGCGAACCTCAGTAGGAATTTGGGATACCCCATCAAAGCTACAGAATATATGTATAATTCAATGTTTAAGAATAAACGTAAAGATCAGAGATAAAAATTACCAGTTTTGTAATATATAATTTTGAAATATGTGTCAGGACAGCCGGGTACTTGTGGGGTGGGGAAATGCTGTACAGCTGTAGTGCTTGGTTGTCTCTCTGTAGCCTATGGAGGATTCCTCTCCAGACAGGCTCCTGGTCCCCAGCCCCACACAGCCCGAATTCTCTTGGAAACTGATGATTAAAGAAGTGAAAGCAGAGAGAGGTAGAGAGGGTACACTGTTTTTCAAACCATTCCTGTTTAGATTTAAGTCAAACATGGTCCTTTAGACTCTGGGCTCCTGGGACAATTCTTATTTTCATGCTGGATTAAAGGATTAGAGTTTTATACAAAGGCTAAAGGAGAGTTATACCTTTGCCTGCAAACAGAGGGTCTGAGAGGGTTTTGATAGTTGCAGGACAGCGAGGTGAAGAAGGGCGGAAGCCTTAGGCACACCACGGTGGGTTTGTGTCACAGGAGACAGTCCACAGACGGCAGGTTTCTTGTTACTCTAAATGGCGGTGGGGCTTCTATGGTGAGTGTAAGAATAGACAGGACAGGAGGGTTCTCTCTTTGGGAATCTCTCCTAGTGCAATGTTCTGTGAAGAAGATACTAGAAGTTCAGGGGTTCTGTTTCAGGGTGTTAAATCTAAAATACCAGCCTCTTTCCCCCCATCACCCACTCCAGCTGTAGGAAACCGCTTGAATTTCACGGGCTCCTTTTCATTTTCCATGGAAGACCTTCTTTCCTCCCAAATCCCAGAAATGTGGAGGTGGACGTGGGTGAGACATAGACAGATTGAGGTGTGATCTGGGCTGGGCCAGGGTGAGGCCGGTGAGGGATGAGCCTGGAGCGAAGAGTGGTAGGGAGTCCCTAAGTGCTCAGCACCAAGGCCGTCAGAACCAGGTGCCCAGAGGGAGCGGGTTTAACAGCAGAGCTTTGTCTTCTCAGCTGCAGAGGATGGAGGTCCAATCACAGGCGCACCAAGGCCACGTCCCTGCCAAAGGTGCGAGGGAGCAATCTGTTCTAGACCATTCTCCCAGCTTCTGGTAGCTCCTCGGCTTGCAGCAGTGTAACGCCAACCTTCACATGGTGCTCTCCCCATGCGCATGTCTATGTCCAGATGTCCCCCTTCAATAGATACCAGTCACAAGGATCAGGGGCCACCTGCGTCCAGCATGACCTCATTTGAACTAGTTGCATCTGCAATGACCCTATTGCCAAGTAAGGTACAGGACTTCAGACTTTGTGGAGGGTCACAACATAACTCGACACTTATCATGGCAAAACAACCCTTTAATACAATATTTTTAAAAAATCAGAATGAAAGCCAAGAAGCCATAATGAACCAAATATCAAAATTTTAAGTAAAGGGCCAATCTGATCATGAAGGATTTCAGGGATCAGGACTGGTTTTCAGTGCACGACAGGGCAACATCCCAGTTAAAGCATCAAACTAATCCTGATGTCGTAATAATAGCAGTGTCCAGACCTGAGCAGGCTACACCTCTACCTCCTCAGCCCTGATTGTGCCCCCGGGTGTCCAGAGCAGCTGGAGGGGAGCAGGCCCCCAGGACATGCATGTCTCTCCTGGGGTTCCTCTGGTTATACGTTGGGGATCTTGTCCTTGTCGGAAAACCTTTCAGGGTTGGCCAGGGCATGGACAGAAGATGAGATAGCTCAGCTTCCTGCCCACAGGTGTTCTGAGGAAGACCTTTAGCCCCTCCCATTCGTCCTTGTGACGCAAACAATGCTGGCTATCGTCCCATGAAGGTGGTGTAGGAAGACTATGGATGAAGCGCTCAGGAGTACACCGTTGTACACAGATGAGGGCCATCAGTGACACCAGGTGACAGGCAACGGCCTCAGGCCTCTGGAGTGTTTCCTTCATTCAACACAGATTTACTGAGCATATACCATGTGCCAGACACAGTGCTAGATTCTGGAAATGCAACAATAAACAAAAAGAACAGAGTCCCTGCCTTCAGGGGGCTAAAGGAAATGTAGCAGGGGAGAGCGAGATTAAATAAATAAGTTTACAAATTAATTTAAAAGTACAAGTTGTAATGGATGCTAGGAGGGAAACAAATAGGGCTAGCTGAGAGGATAACGAGGGGGTCAGAATTTAGACAGGGTGCTTGGGAAGTGATACTTCAGATGAGAATTACTCTCACGGGTGAGAGGGCAGCTACTTCAATGCTCCAAGTTCCCCTACCCAAGAACCCTCTAACCCATCTCTTTCCTGCCTCTGGGTGAGGCCCATCTAATAACATCAGCAATTCTTTCGGGCCACTGGTCCTCTGCAGTAATAAACCAGGGCACTCAGTGTCCAGATAAGAGTAAAGATAGTTTGCCAGCATGTCTGAGGTTTTCGAAAGAGACTGGTTTGGGCTTTGGAACAGTCTAGCTCAGCTATTATGTCAGTGAAATTGATGACCATCAAACAATGCACAGTACAAGAAATCTCTTGCAATCTTTGTGCAGACACTGAGAATTTCAGAGGAGAAAGATGTGGAAACATCAATATAGGGATGTAGATGGAGACCAAGCCAGACAGATCTCCTGATGGTTGATAATAATGACAATTTAAGAATTACAGTCCAGTGCCACAGTGACCAAGTAATTCTTTATTAGTTGAAAAACTCAGTTAAAGCAAAGATCCATAAAAGGATTGTTACCATAAACATGTTAGTCTGAAAAAAAAATGTGGTAGCCTCCCTTATCCAAGATTTTGCTTTCTATGTTTCATTTACCTATAATCAACTGAAGTCAGTTAAAATATTAAGTGGAAAATGCAGAAATAAACATTTTATAAGTTATAAGTTGCATGCCATTCTGAGTTGCATGATAAATTCCTGCTTTGTCCCTCCTAGGACACAAATTACCCCTTTGTCCATGTTTCCATGTTGTATATGCTACCCACCTGTTAGTCACCTAGTATTTGGTTTTCAGATAAACTGTCAAGGTATTGAAGTGCTTGTGTTCAAGTAACACCTATTTTACTTAATAACGGCCCCAGAGCACAACAGTAGTGATATTCGCAATTCAGAAATGCCAAAGAGAAGGCATAAAGTGCTTCCTTTAAATATCATTTTACATCATCACAAGAAGGGTAGGTACCGTAAATATAGTAGTAAGGTATTTTGAGAGGGAGAGACCACATTCGCATGACTTCTATTACAAAAGTATATGTTGCTGTGCTCATTTTATCATTTATTATTAATCTTTTATAGTGTCTAATTTATAAATGGAACTTCATCCTAGGTATATATGTGCGGGCAATAACACAGTGTCGCAGTCTGGCTGGGCACAAAATCACGAGCCACTCACAGCTTTGTAGATTCAAATAGCAATTCTTTATTCCCGAACTCACACCGGCCCTCTACAAACACGTTCTGGGGAAATCCAAGTTCTGCCACAAAATTCACGTACTCCACCAGGCTTTGAATCCCAAATACTTTCTCAATCCCACAGAACTCAACGGGAACTCAAGGATCAGGCGTGCCTGAGGCAGCAGGATACTCCCTATTCCCGGCAGGATACACCCTAAACCTGGATCCGTCCTAATCCAGTAGGATCCTCCCTAAACCGGATCCACCCTGGTCCTTGAGCAAGGTCACCTTTCTCAAACATACATGCAATGTCACAGCAAATGTCCAAGGCAAGTCCATTTCCACGAGTCCTTCCTCTAAGCAACATGGGGTACGCTGGCAAGGAAATTTCGATGTGTCATTCCTACTTGGCAATGGCTCTCGGCAACACAGCATATATACATTTCAGTACTATCCGAGGTTTCAGTCATTTACTAGGAATCGTTGAATGTGTCCTCCATAGATACCGGGGGGAGTACTGAATAAGTGTGTGTTCTTTTGCTTATTTTTCTAAATAGGGCCTTTCCTTTGACCTGCAAATTGGATGTCTTTTTGGCATAGACAACGCCTAATATCTATTTCTTCCAAATGAAAAGAAAACAAAGATATTTGTGAAATAATGAGACCCAAGCCCCTCTCAATTCTTCTGCTTCTTTCCCCAAAATTTGTGTAACCCCTATCTACAGACTCTACCAAAATATTCAATTTAGTTTTAATAAAAGGAACCACCCTTTCTTCTTTGCTCCTGTTTTATTGGATACCAGATTGAAGTCAATAGTGAATGATTAGGACCATACAGTCACCATTGACTAGCTTGAGAGTCCACATTTCATACTCAGAACGCAGCTCAAAAGGAGCAGAAGTCCAGCAGAGGACAAGGTCAACTGTAATAACTGTAGCTGGTAGTGTGGCGTCTGCTATGTTCACTGTTCTAAATGCTTTGTTCCTGTATTCAAGGTTGAGCAAATTCCTCCTAATCTGAACGTCAGAAACCCAAAATGACCTCAAATCTGAAAATTTTTAAGCATCACACCAGATTTTTGAACATTTTAGATGCTCAAAAAATTTCCTCTGTGAGAACATTTTGGATTTGAGATTTTCAGGTGAAGGGTATTAACTGGTAAAGTCTATTAATTATTCCCAAATCCAAAAAACTCCAAAATCTGAAACATTTTCATTCCCAGGCATTTTGGATAAGGGACATGCAACCTGTAGTTCATTTATCCCTCACAAGAACCACATAGGTAGGTATTACTACTGTTCCCATTTTTAAAACCTGAAGGCTCCAGAGAATGGCGTCTAGTAAGGGAGCATCCAGCCTGTCGTGGGCATTAGTTGGTAAGTTTGACAGGAGTGGGGACCTCAGGTAGGCTTGTGAGTTGGTGAAGTAGAGGTCACTTAGAAAACTTCAAGAAACATTGCTTCCAGCTGTCGAGTGCCGGGTTTAGTCTCATGGGAACTGTTGAAATATTCAAGTCTTACCAAGGTCTTGGAAAACAGGGTCAATTCCCAGTCTCAGAGTTGATAACTTCGTGTTCTCTCCTGAAAAGGGGGGAAGAGACCTTCATCTCCTCACAGTCCTTCAAGGCCAAGATTCCAAAAGGACAAATACCGGGAGATAAAGCCCTTCTTTCCCATTTGGGTTGTGTTTGCATAGAGCTAATTAATTTCCGAGAGCTCGCTCCTGCTGTTGTCGGTGGATGTCTGGGGAGCTCGCCGGTTGCTTCACCCCAACCTGCTTCCTCTCCAGCCAGATGCACCTGCTAAAAAAAAAAATAAAAAATAAAAAAAAAAGTTGCTTCTTTGCTGAGAGGCAGGCAGTCCATCTCCTGTCCTGGAATGACCCTGGGTGGCCGGCTTCTTGATCCCTCTGTGGGTAGCTGGTGCTGTGGCCCAGTCCTCTGCTCCCTGGCTCCTGGCAGTCTGCCTGGCATTCTGCTGTCTCCCTGGTGCCCCCACCTGCCCTCTGTGCTCCTTGGCCCTGTCCTCTCTTGACGCTCACCCCACCCCCACGGTTCACATATGCTCCGGTCACACCTCAGCCTATCATTCCTGCTTTAATTTTCAAATAGGTAATAAATGCACATGGTTAAGGACATTAAAACAAACAAACAAAAAAACCCCTAACATTTATATGAAAATACGGTTAAATGTCTTGCTCCCATACACCCCACCCCCTCTCCTCATAGACTTTTAATGGTTTCTTGTCTACAAGTACATATTTCATGCAAATAAAAAAAAAAATCTACTCTCTTTTGTAGGTACATACCATACAGTGTTCTGCACTTTTTTCCCCCCCTCAATGTATTTTGGCGATCTCTCGGGTCCTTTCGTACCTTTTGTAAGCTGCATTGTAAATGTTGGATGGGCCAGTGATGGACACCCGGGGTTTCCCAGTATGAGCAATATAAGCAATACTGCGAGGAATTCGTCACACTTTATACAGGCCACCCATGTCTTCCTTCATTGTGTCTCTGATGCTTCAGACCTTTCAGGGCAAGGTGGACCTGTGACACATCACCTGGGCTGAATTCTTGTCCTTGGCCAAGCCTTTGACCTTGCCGTAGCCTCCTCCTCCTCACCCAATTTTGCTTCTATGCTCATCAATGTCTGCACTTTACCTTTCCCACACAACCAGCTTCTATTTATTCCACAAGTTCCCCCCTCCTTGCAGAGCAAAATATTTCCAATTAAGAGCAACAATTTCAAATAATTCCATCGATTGCAAACCGTATCGCCAATACCAACAGTCATGTACTGTACTGCAGGTGGGGCAACTCTGGTAGACACTTGACATCTTTACCTAATCTGACAATCCAATAGATCAGGCACTATCATTTTATAAAAGAAAACAGTCTTAGAGAGGTTAGGTGACTGGACCAGTCACATACCTGGTAAGTAGCAGAATTGGGATGTAGCCCAAGCCTTCCAGACCCCAGGTGGTCTTGTCTGCTGAAACCCGAAGTGACAGGCTTGTGGCAATTTGGGTTAAGTTAAGGAGGGTCAAGAAAGTCTCTTTAAATAACCTGGTTCCTGTCCAGGGCTCTCTCAGTCCTTTCTGTTCTTCTCCAGCTTCCGAGAGGATTTCCATTACAATGACACAGCTGGGTACTTCATTATTGGAGGGAGCAGGTACCTGGCTGGCATGGAAGGATTCTTTGGACCCCTGAAGTACTATCGCCTCCACAGTCTGCAGCCAGCACAGGTGAGCTCCGCACCTAGATTATTGCAGTGGGCTTGGGTAGTAGGTGTGCCTTCAGGAACACAGGACCCAGTGTAAACAAAAGATTTACCCCAGCTGGACATCAAGCATAATTAATATCAGGTCCCCCCCCCCAGCCAATACGATAATAGATTTCTGTTAATGTTTGGTTCATTTAGCACTCATAAAATGGAAACCATTTACTTCCTCTGTTTTAATAACTACTAGCTTAATTATAGAGTAGATTTTTATCAGGCTGTTGCCTATCCAGTGATTAAGCTAATGAAAGGAGAGATTCTTAGTTATTTGGTAAAGCTTCTCTTACACGCTATTATTTAAAGTATCAGAACACGAGAGGCTCCAGCAAATTAAAATCCTGGTACCACGAGTTGCTCTCTGCAGAAGCACAGGCGTGGGCTTGCGGGGGGTCCAGGGGCTGTTGGCTCTGTTGTACAGAGGGAAGAGGGCTTTGCGTTCCCAGTGAAGTCTCCTGCACCAGGCTCTCACATCCAAACCCACCACAAAGGAGACCCCCAGCTGGGCTGAGGGTCAAGGGCTTCCTATGCAGAGCCCTCATAACAGCTTCTTGGGAGTGTGGAAGAGATCAGGAGCCCCATGTGATACCTGAAAGAGGAACATTCTCTCTGTCCCTTGCCTGCAGAGAGTTTGTTCTGGAGAAAGCAGGACTCACTAGACAAAATCCTAATTAGGAAAATGGAAAGCCGTACCGCCCATGGGTATATCACAGAGCTGTTATTGAAAGATCTCTATGAAAATGAAGAAGGGAAATTTGTTTATTCACTGTACAATAAATACTGCCTACCTGTGATGTAACAGGCTCTGGGCTGAGTACTACGGCAAGCAAGGTGGATTCAGAGAGCAGCTTTCAATTGTTTTTGAAGGTAGTTGATTTAGTATCATTAATACTACATACATAAGAGCGTATATATATTCACACACAAAACTGAGACAAAAATTTTACTAAGGGTTCTTACCCTTGCTCTGTTCAATGTACTCTGATATTTTGTATTTTACTTTATAAAAACAAAACACTATCCAACGACTGGTTACAAAGCACTAACATCGATTTATGACCCTCGACTGGGTCCAAAACTACGTTTTGAAACACACTGAGTTCAGATAAGTCGCCCGATCCTGACAAGCTCCCTTTCTGGAGCTTCGATTGGTAAGTCCTAAAAGAATTCAAGACTGGTTTCATTCATTGTGAGCACAGCTCTGGGCGCCCTGAGGCAGGGGCTGTGCCTCTGCCCACCAGTGACCGTGGTGGGGAGGGCTGCCAGGGAAGCCTGTCCCCATGACACAGACTTGCATCCAGCTCTTGGATCCATGCAGGAGATGAGAGAGGGGGTCCCAGGCAGCTGGCACGGCATGGGTAGAACCCGCAGCCCTTGGTGAGAATTGCAGGTGGGGAGAAATGGGATGTTCTAGGGGTTGGGGGAAGGGGGCGGAGCCTGGTCTCTAGGAAACCCTACATTTAAAAAGCTCTGCAGAGGGAAACATGAGTCCCAAAGAAGCCAGAACTGGCATGGCCTTGAACTAATACTAAGAACCTTGGTTTACAAATCCAGAGTGGAGGATACTGCACAAGCAAGCCGGCTGGGGGTGTCAATGGGAGATGAAGTGAGCCTGAACACACCCTCGAGGACCTCGGTCAATGAGTATTTGACGACAATGGCTGTTCATTTGGTTTTCTTGCCTTCTCATAGATCTTTAATCCCCTCCTTGAGAAGCAACTTGCTGAACAAATCAAGTTATATTATGAACGGTGTGCCGAGGTTCAAGAAATCGTATCTGTGTATACATCTGCCGCACAGTCCGGGGGTGACAGAGAAGAGGCATGTGAGTACTGAGGATCAGGAGGGCTGCCTGAAGCTTTGTGCATTTGAATTAACACAGGGAGCTTCTCCCGGACGGGGCTAAAATACAGCACACATGACTTGGCTCCAATACCAGTGGGGACAAGTGCACATTTGAGCCTCCATATAGGGAGGAGAGTGAGAGTCTGTATTCGACCCGGATTCCAGAAAGACCAAAACATGGCTCACAGCTGCCTCCACACCTCATCTTATTTAAGAATACAAATGAGAGTGTTTTGAGCCTTGTGTGGCATTATCCCTATCCATGATGCCAGGCTGTAAAAAATAAGAACGAATTGGAAAATAAATTAACCATTAGAAATGTTTTCTCATCAGTGCACTTTTGTCTTAGGCTATTAATATCTGAATAATAGCTTTCATATGTTTGAACATTGACTTTGTTGTTTGGGGCTCTGTTTTATTATTGTTTTTTTTTTTTTTTAAATCCTTACAACTAATTCCGGGTAATATGGGAAATTTTCGACAGAAGGAATGAAGTTGAAATAGACAGCTTTCGTGCGTGGTCATATGTGCCCAGACCCCCTCCACTCATCCGGGATGCTGATCAAACGTGGTCCAGTCCTGTCTCTAGTGTTCCAGCTTGGATTGGCACTGACACGTTTCTCTGGGCTGTAGATCTTCCTGTTCGATAGGGTGGCACTAGAGTTAGTCACATATGTTCCTTCTGGAAGAGAAATTCCTGTGGGTCTCTGCCATCAGCAAACAGGAATTGAGTATTTCAGTCCTGCCTACGTGTCTCACCATCCCTAGAGCAGAATATCCCATTCCAGGCCCTGGGGGTGGAGGGTCACATGTGTCCATCACAGCCCAGTCCCCTAGTCCCCTTGAGTTTACACAGGCTTAGGGACACCCACAGGTAAGTGTGCAAGGGTAGAACTGCAGCTCCGTTCAGGAAGAGGCTCTTCTGGGCCCACAGCTGGGCTCACCGCTCAGCTGTCTAGAAAATGTGACGGGGTCAGCAGAGAGGCGAGATCCAGGGGCACGGTAATGTGGCAAACAGGAGAGAAACTGATCTGGGCAACTTCCGTGATATCAGGAGAGATACTGTGAGTCGGAGAGCCAGACTGTCGTGCCTTGGGGCGGGGGGGGGGGGGGTCCTTGGGCTTTGCTCTCCAACTCATACGCCAACAAAAATGGCCTAGATATTGGCCTCCGGAGGCAAAGCCAGAGGCCAGCTGCTCATTCCGTAGAATTATTCAACAGCCATCAGCGGCTCTGGCACGTTTCCCTTGGACTCAGCTCTGAATATTGACCCTAAGCAAAGGAAGCCTGTCCAATTTCAAATCCCTAAAGGACCCAGCCAACATCCGGGAATGTTAGGTCTGACCTCTTATTCCTGGCTCCCGGGTCTTAGAGGGGCGAAGGCTTGGCCTCTCTGAGGGGTGTGGTCTCTTGTGCTTCTGTTGCAGGTGACCTCCGCAACTCCTACCTGGACCTCAGGCGCAGGTACGGGAGGCCCTCGACGTGCAGAGCCTTCCCCTGGGAGAAGGAGCTGAAAGACAAGCACCCCAGCTTGTTCCAGGCCTTGCTGGAGATGAATTTGTTGGCCGGTAATGGAGCTTTTGCCTGAGCTTGGGCTGCTGGCTAGAGAGGCTCCCTGTTTTTCTGTTTCTCTCAACCTCTTTGGTGATTTATGCCTCAATGTTATTTTTAACCCTAGTGTTCTAGTTTAATTTCAAATTTAAATTCTGCCCTTGTATGTCCACCACTCTCAATATATCTGTGCATATTTCCAACTCCACACACAAAAACTTAAATTTAGGAATTGCCTGAGCAATTCTTTAAAGCCAAGGCCACAAATGCACAGCCTGCGTGGCTGGAGCCGGCTCCCACATGGAGTTGGTTTGCAAAGTACCTTTTTGAGGATTAAAAAAATTTTTTTTTGATTATCAGTATCTAAAAACTTGTAGGAAAAAAATGCACATTTCTAGCTTTTTATGGAAACATTCAAAGATCTGGTAATCCTCACCCTTCACTCCTATAGGCCATGATCCTGGAGGTGGGGCATGGCCAGGGCCTGGTCTGACCATCCTGGGCCCCTTTTCTCTATTTCTCCCCTCGTGCCTCCTACACGCAGGGGTCTGACCTGCCTGGGCCCTTAGGCATTTAGATTTGGGACTCCTGATTTGAACTCCACTTTAAACATCATCTCAGGAATTTGCAGATCCTTTCTAAATGCTGCAAAGGTTCTCTTTAGGCCCATAGCTATTTTGATTTGCTCAGTTAATTAAACACACACTGTAGAGTCACAAGGGAACTTAAAATTGTGGCTGTTAAGAAGAGGAGATGAAGCTTGAGAGGCTCAGCCAGGGGAAGGGGAGACCAAGGGTGAAGGGTAACTGTCCTGGTGATAAGGGGTCACCAAGGTGAAGTTCCTGCATGAAGGTGATCTAGAAACCAGCCTCCTAAGAATGACCGTGTCCAGTGGCATAGTTTTTCTTTGCAGATAGTGACTTTTATCTTTCATTCTTTCAAGACTTACTGAGCGACTCCCTGGTTACTTGGCCACCTTCAGAGATAAGTGAAATGACACAAGGTCCCCGCCCTCCAGGGACAGACTTGAAAGCAAAGGGAAAATGTAACACATGTTAATAAAGGCACAAAGAAGGGAGTGGTCATTTCTACCCAGGAGGGCCCAGGTATGCCAGGAAGGCTTCCTAGAGAAGGCGACCTTGGGACTGATTCTTGAAAGGTCATAGGTGTCTTCCGGAGTGGGTGTTGGAGACCAAAGACAGCAGAGAGGGGAGGGCAGCACAGCAAGTTAAATGCAGCAGGAAGGGCTGGGGAGGCCCAAGGAGCCCTGGAGAGGGACACCAGCCTGAAGGGTTTTGGCTCTTCCTTGTAGGTGACCAGAGGCGTTCAAGCAGTGGGCAGATGTATCAGATGGGGCTTTTTGAGGTCACTCTGGTGGCAGTGGGGGAGAGAGAGGTGAGCTAGAGGAGTGTGGGCCAGAAGTGGGGAGAGGATGGCCGTGGTCCAGGAAGAGAGGACGCAGGCTTGGGTGGGACAGAGTGACAGAGACAGAGCTAAAGGACCTGAAGAGAGTGGCCCCGAAGGATCTGTGGCTGCAGGGATGTGGGCAGGGAGGACAAGGAACTGAGAGACTGTGTTACATCCTGTGACAGCGTGGCCTCCAGCCATGGTTCCAATACTCACTAATCATGTGCTCTTGGCAAGGGACTTAATTTCTTAATTTGCAGTGTCATCATCTGCAAAATGGGTGGTAGTAGCCTTTGTCTCCTGATGTTGGGTTCAGTGAGTTGATATCTGAATAAAATGCTGGGGACAGTCCCAGCACACTGGAGGCCCCTCAGAAGTGGCGCTTCTCAAACTCAGTGCTACCGACTAGACATTTTGCACCAGAGGATTCTTTGTTTGGGGGCCTCTCGTGTGCATTGTAGGACATGCAGCTGTGTTTCTGGTTTCCACAGGGTTTCCCCCATCATCCTCTCATCTCCAAAAGTGTCTCCAGACATTGCCAAATCCAGATGCCCCCAAGGAGGCCAAAGCACCTCTGGCTGAGAGCCGCAGTGTCAGTGTTGTTGCTGTGGTTGCTGGGCAGAGGTGATTCCAGGTTTTCCTGGTGGCCTGGACTGTGGTAGGGCTGCCCCTGCTCTTTCCTCAAGACAGACCCGCGGGAGTCGAGGTGCTTGTTGACCGTTGACTAATTGAAGCTAAATGAGCTATGACCACATCCACCTCCAAATTGTTTTTATGAGATTTCCGATCATTTTTAAATATAGTGTTGCTTGTTGGGAATGGGAGTGAATCATTTTCACAATACATTCTTTTTTAAGAAAATACTCTTGATAAAAATGTTTTCACATTATTTTTTTTTTACAGCTCAAAGTTTTGTTTATGAGGGGTTAGGGCTATTTTATTCTCCATGGAGGCCTGGATATGGAATCTGGGTAAAAACTCAAATCTGGAGCTCTCTAGCCACTAGACTTCCTGATGTAGGTGCTGCATCCAGTCAGGCTGGGTTTGGCTTTGGAGCCCCAATGCTGGGTGGCCACCGTAGGATCCACCGTGTGTGCCAAACCCGTCAGTCAGGTGCTTCTGGGGCCAAATTAGAACAGCATCAAGGAGTGTACATACCCCCTGGCCCTGCTGTGTCTCCCTCCCCTGCCAAGGCCTCCGCCTCCCTGGGCCGTGCAGCCACCGGCTTGTCTCAGCCTTGCCCTGGTGGCCTGGGAGCAGGGGACAGGGGAGTGGAGGAGGCCCCATTCTTCCCTCAGTGCCTGCCTTTCTGGGTCTCGTTGGAAGGACTGGGGTGCCTCCTGCAGAGGCCAGGCCCACGCTCCTTCCCATTCATCTCTCTCACTAGCACAGTGACACTGCTTGGGGCTATAAGAGCATCTTCCAGCTCACCCAGGAGAGATTGGTGTCATACATTGTACCCAGCTTCCTAACAAGACTGAAAAATAGGTAGAAAATTTGATTTTTCAAGTTGAGGGTAAAAATGGGTTTACATTTTTAACATACATTTTATAAAAGAATAATAGTAAGATAGGCGTGACCGTCTGCTCCTGGTCTCTCAAAGACCCTTCCTTCCAAGGGCATAGTGTCGGGCTGGCCCTGGCCTGCCTCAGACCACTCTAGTTTAGGTCCTGTTCTCTACTGCTGTCCTGACCTGTCCTGTCCTGCTGATTAACAGACTTTATTAGAACATCCTTTTGCCATAGTTGGAATGTGGTTTGTCCTCTAAGGTGCATGTGTCAGAAGCCTGGTTTCTAGCATGGCCATGTGGGAGGTGAGGAAAGCTTTAAGAGGTGGGGCCCAGTCGGAGGTCCTCAGGTCATTGCAGGGACTGACCTTGGAAGGTATTAAGGTCATTGCCATGGGACCCCTGAGCTCTTGAGAAAGTAAGTTACGAGTAAGTCTAACTCCTGACCCATTCTCTGGTTTCCTGTTGGTGATGTGCTATCCCTCTCTCTCATATTCCAACCCATCTGATGCCAGTACCATGCCTTGAACCACTAGAACTCTGAACTAAACCAAACCTCTTTCCTTATGAAGTTAGCCTTCCTTAGGTATTTGGTTATAGTAACACCAAACAGACTAATGCATTCACGTTGCATTTTCATACCTGAGACAAGTTCTGAGAACAGACAGGAGCATCGGTGTGCAGTGCCTGGAATTTTTGCCGTAGGAGCTGAATAGAAAGATGAACATCTAAGTGGGCTCTTAAGTCACTCCCAATATTTCATTCATTCATTCACTAAAGAAATATTGACTGAGTGCCCCCTGTGAGCCAAGACGCAACAAAATCCATGCTTTGAGCTAGAGTGAGTTAGGCCAAATATAAAGAAAACATCAGCTCCCTTGATTCCCCCAGGGGAATTAATTTGTGAAATTATTTTTCCCGGATTTTTTAATAGATAGGATGGTAGGAGATGATGATGGTCTGTTATTTCTGATTCCTTAGGAGGGAATCATCTCTTTCTTGGCAGCATCTCCCCGTATACATGGCCGACACTCCAGTTCCAGGCTGCTACACACACGCACGTGGCAGACTTGAAAGCGATTTCCCCCCACACTGTGTGATTTTAGTTGGATCATCTGCTCTCTGTCTAAGCCAACAGCATACTTCAAAGGACCGCAGGGGTGGAGTGGCCCGGCTTCAGCTTCATTAACAAGCATGGAGAATGGCCTCCACCCCCAAGCCAGCGAGAGCAGCAGGGACAGCGCCTCCCAGGTGCCCCCAGAATACCTGGATCCCCCCAAACTGGGAGAATCGCCAGGTATTTACACCTCTGCTCCTGAGAGCGGTAGTTGCATGTTGAAGTTTTAATGGTGGTAAATACACTTAAGTTACCTTTTTAAATCCAGTGCAGTAGCATTAAGTGTGTCCACACTGCCTTGCCATGCGTCTCTAATTCTTTGATTCTTTGAAAACTGGAATTCTATCCATGCCCTGAAAACCACCATCCCGCTCTCTGTTCCCAAAAGTCCAACAACGTTCCGTAGCTCCCGTAAGTGGCACCGTTTTTATGTTTCAGTGGCTGGCTTGTTTCACTTAGCACAACGTCCTCGCCCATGGTAGCGCATATCAGAATTCCCTTCCCTTTCACACCCTGCGATGTTCCATTCTGGGCATGCGGCACGTTTCGTTCACTTATTCTTCTAGGATGGACCCTTGGGTTTTATCTACCTCTTGGCTATCGGGACTAATGCTGCCCTGAACAGGGGAGTACAAATGTCTCTCTTCAGAGACGTTTTGCTCTCAGTTTTTGGGGGGATGCATCTAGAAGCAGAGGGGCTGCATCGTGTGGCAATTCTGTTGAGAAACCTCCGGACTGTTCTGCAGCCATTCCAGCATTTTCTGTTCCCACCAGCAGTTCTCCAGGCTTCCAGTTTCTCCATATCCTCACCAACACTTGTTGTCTTCCATCCTCATAGGTGTGATGTGTCTTCCATTTTTGTGCAACAGTTTCATAGTAGGTTCATGGGAATTAGAAATGGAAGGCTTTTAGAGGTGATTCGTGTCTATGAAAGAGCTTCCTGGAGGGAAAGTCCCCTGTGGGCCCGAGGAGAATCTGCCTCGACTAGAACTGTTGGAGTCTGCGTGTCGCTGCCACCTACTCAGCTGCAGACCCGTTGAGGGCAGCACGGCAGGTGGAGGTGTCCAGGTTGTCCTTTTAATTCTCCACCTGCAAAGGTGCTGGGCGTACATTAGCAGCTCGTGGAATCCATCCTTCTTCCTTGTGACCCCGCACAGCACACTGGGCCCACATCCTCTTCAGAGAGCCACCGCACCCTCCCATGCCTCTGCTTGCTCACCTGGTACGCTGCCTTCCTGTCCCAACTCGGGTACCCACCATCATGTTTTCTGTCTCCCAGGCCCCCAGCTCCTCCGCCCTTGGCCCGCTTGATGTTTCGTATGTATCCCTTTAAAGTAACCATCTCCCCACATGAAAGTCGATGTGTCTGATTCCACACTAGAACTTAGGGTCCTCAAATCTGGAACCGTTTGTAGGTTCTCTAGGGTTTTTCGAAGACCCTCACCTCGGTAAGCCTTTGTGGAGCAGCAGTGCACTCCCCAAGGCACAGGGAACCTCAGTGTGTGTGCTGTGCTCCAGAAGGTCTTCGCTGGGCCAGTGAGTCACTGAAGGATGAAGAATGTGCCTTCCAGGAGACACAGGTTCAAGGTCTACATCGACTATGCATGGCTCCAGTCCAGACTGATAGAGCACACTGGGCTGTTCTCCTTCCTGCATTTCCCCCATTTCTTCCACCTTTCCTGAGCCTGTTCCCTTTGGGGAGCTGCTGTCCTGTCTGCAAACAGAGCTCTGTTTCCCAGCTCTGGCCGGGCCCTGTTTGCCAGCTTTCCATTGTCAACCAAAGTAGACAGACTCTTTCTCGGATCTTTGCACACCCATTTTTAAAAGAATTCCAGAAATGTGGCCCTCATGGTTTTGGCTTTCCTGTTGTCTATAATCCGTGTCTGAGATAGACAGGTGTCCAGGGTAGAAGAGCCCGTGGTACATACAAACTCCATCTGGGAGCCATGTCTTGGGTTCTCCCAGCACCGAGGTAGGCCCCACGGCAGCTGCAGTGAATAGCAGAGCCAGCCCCCACGCAGCTCTCTCTGCCAAGTGCCAGGGGTGCAGAGGGGAAGACGTTACAGGTTGACAGCTGATGTACCCACCTGGTAGAGAACACAGCTGTTCCCACGGTGCTGCCACTCTGAGGTGTAACAGGACGTGCTCCTCACCTCCCAGCGTTGGCAAGCCTCTGAATTAAAGATGGCTGTGCTCCTTGGGCTCCCAGCAGCAGTGCATATAGATGGGTCCTGAGACCTTCGGGCCCCTGGGGTTCCAGAGCCGGTGCTTTGCATCCTGATATCTTAGCTTGGAACGGGGAGTTCTCCTGTGCGGCTCTGTCCTCACGTTCAATCTGTCCAGGCTCTGGGGTGTCATCCAACAAGAGACCCCTGATCAGGACTTCCAGGGGCGTTTGGATCAGTCAACCTGTGCGATGTTTCCTGGGGAGCTTCTGATTCTCTAGTAAAATGGCTCCTGCCAGGGCCTAGGAATCGCCCTATGAGCCTTTGGGTTTTTCTAGTGCTGGTACAGGCGTGTTTAGTATGCATGCTTTGTCATTATTTAAGAGTTGTGCTGGCTACTTCTTTCACTCTCCTGTCACACTTTTCTTGTCAAACTGAACTGTTTGAATTCAAAACCCCTTTCAGCTCACATCCCGGAAAGCGAGGCTGGAGGGAGGTTGCAGGAATGGCGATGGCGAGGGAGCTGGAGACCTAGGCACAGGGAGCAGGCGGGAAGGACTCAGGCTCAGGTGCAGGCAGGCAGGCGCGGTCCAGGGCTCTAAGCAGATGACATGAAGCAGGGAGGGATGCCGGGGAAGACAGGGGAGATGGGCAGCATGTCTCTGGGGACATCTGCCCTCGTTCCTGGGTACCTTGGAGCTGGTGCCTGTGGCTACAGGAAGTCCAAGATCTGCCAATAAATGGTTCTCTGGGAGGAGGCCAGGCCTGAGGCTGGGCTCTTTTCCCAGGGAGGACACCATCTGCCTGGTTCTTTGGGGGCCACTGCTGCCTCCTGCCCCAGGCTTTGGAGTGCTGATGTAGGGAAGAGGTGTCCCCACATGAGGTGCCCAGTAGTTACCGGCTTCACTAGCAAAACACTACTTTGTTTTCCATTTCATTTTTTGCCAAGGACCGCAGCGTTTATTTGGAGACCCTATAATGCAAGCATGGATGTGTTCAAAATGCAATGATGTTGTGGAATAACACCAGGACACTGTTTTCTTTTAAGAGCAGTTTCACTTGTGTTTGTTGAAGAACCAGCATCTTTATTATTTTTTTAAAGCATACATTTTTTTTTTTTTTTTAGTTTTTAAAAAATACACGGGGGTGGGGGGAACACAAAGAATGAGCTCTGACTTTCCAACCCAGAGAATAACCTGAAAGGAGAGAGAGAGAGATGGAGGAAGAAAGGAGGACAAGGAGAGAGGGACAGAGGGAGATTACGCGTATGAGATCAAGAAGTTTACACAGTGCTGAAAGGTACCAGAGAGAGAGAGAGATAAACCAGCTCCTAAAGCTTGGGGAGCCCCTGGGGCTCACTGAATCAGAATGCAAACCAGGACGGGCTGTGTGTTTCAATCAGTAAACTTGATGAACACTCCTAATGGCTTAGTAACATTCTCTCCTTTTCCTTTTTTTCTGTCTTTCGAACTTCTACTTTGGATGCAGTGTGCCTTTCGGAAGCTTGAAACTAAAAATGACTTTCCTATTGATGTCCCTGTCCCTCTCACAGGAAACGAGGGTGCCTTTCTCCTTCTGAATTCTCAATCAGATGCTGGCTCCAGCTCCGGGGCCTTCGGCAAGTGGCCACCTTCTCATAGTTTGCTTCTTGCCTCTTCTAATGATGAGCACACAAATCGGGACCTTATGCCATTATTGTCAAAAAGAAAAAAAAAAGGCAAAATAAATGATGCCGTGCCCCTTGGAAAATACTAGAGGTGAATTCAAGGTGGCTGTGACTTTTGTCCCTTCGCTTCTAGTACAGGGAGACAGAGCATGGGGGAATGGCTCCTTCTATGTGGTTTGTTTGTTTCTTTGTTACCCCCATTAATCTCTATAAACAAGGCATATTTTAGTTGCAGATCCGCTAAAAAAAAAATGCATATGCTAAACCAGATGGGTGAAATTAACAGTTTCATTAAACTGACTTTAAAATCGCCAGTTTCACAATATCACCAAAGACATCACAGCTTTGATTTTCGGCAACAGTTGGAACTTAAACTTTAACAAATGTGTGAAATGAGCAATTTTACCTTAGAATTATTAGTTTCTATTATAGTCACTGGTGCAGAAAGTTGTTTAGATTCTTATGCAGACAAAAAGTGATTGCAATATTTTGGGGGGAGTTAAGAATTGTAATGTACAAAAGAAATAATGGAGCCCTTACAATCAGCCCATGTTTCAGTCTGCAAAGTTTTTTTGTGCTGAGGTTTTTCACTGAGCGCTGTGAAGGATTTGATTTGGTTCCTTATTTTCCAGGGATCCCAGATACCTGGGCAGCCCTGTTAATGATTTCTGGAGTTCCAAGCCAGGGGTCAGCAGGGCAAGTGTTTTATGTGGAGCTTCATTTGTTTAGAGTCTCTTCCCTCCTCTGAGCCCACAAAGCTCAGATCTGTGTGTACTCAGGCAAAACCCATCTTCTTAGGTAGGCATTTGGCAAAGCAGGTGAGGCAGGAATGAATCGTTAACAAAATGTTAATGCTGCTTTGCTGAGATTGTGCACAGAGGGGCACCTGAAATGAGAACATATTTAAAAGTAAATATATGAATAAGTAGCAGTAGAATTTATGCTGCAACCCTGTCTGAATGCTACGGTGCATATTGAATCCAGAGGAGAAGGCAGCTAATGGTCGAGGAGGGTGGGATTCCTACCTCAACTACACAAAGAAAATCCAAAACAAGATCCCCAGACTCCTGAGGGGAAAGGCTGTTATCATTCAGATATATCCCAACAGGCGAATGCAGGCGAACAAGGATGTCCACCGCCATGCTGTTGCTCAGAGCAAGACCACTGGAAGCAGCCCAAGAGTCTAAAAATAGACAACTGCTTGGGAAATGGTACAGCTCCAAATGCAAGACAGTTGCCCCTCTGTGCCTATGGGTTCGGCATCTGCAGCTTGATCCATGCACCCACAAAATTAAGAATAGAAGGCTGGGGAAGTAGCTTGGTGTAAAGCACTTGCCTAACATGCATGCATAAGGCCCTGGGTTCTATCCTCCAGCATTGAGTGGGTAGAAAAAAGGCCTCAGGAAAGAATAATAATAAACACGGACATTTCTTCCTTGTCATTAGTCCTTAAACAATACAGAGTAACCACTATTTACATAGCATTTACATTGTATTAGGTATTATAAGTAATCCTAAAATGATTAAAACCGTACAGGAAGAGATTGTAGGTTAAAGGCAGACACAGACCACTTTGTATGTGGGACTTGGGCCCCCTAGAATTTTAGTACCTGCAGAAGTCCTGGAAGCAGTCACCTGTGGTGAGCACGGGATGACTGTTCTATTGAGACATTAGAAAAAATGAGCTTCTGACAACTGTATAATAATAATGTAGAGTTCGTTTTTTAAAAAAAGTTGGAATTCATAATAGCATAATATGCCATTTTGGGAAAGAAAATGTATATGAATGTATGTAAATGAATGTATGTATGAATTATTGTATATGCTAAAAGGAAATGTCTCAAAGCATACATACCAAGCTTTTATCTTCACTGTTAAAGAAAGACTGGGGAAGAGGGTACTTCTGTTTTCATTTTATACAAATCTGCATGGTTTGATTTTTCTCGCAAAAAGCAGCTATTAAAAAAAGATGTAGGAAATGGGGCGACTGTTTGTTCAGTAACATAATTTTTTTCAGCCTTTTATGTTCTGGGTGCTTGGGATCAAGGGAGACAAAGCACAGCAGTGGAGGGGGACACCACAGCTCGAGGTATTGCCAGTGCAGGTACATTGTCCCCTCTCAGGGACAGCCGGCCCACCCTGCCCACGGGGACCAGCACCAGCTCGTAAACAATGTATCAGCTTTCACAGTGTCACCCTGGACCTTGCTGATTCTGACCTCTGCAAGGGAGTTGCCCAGAAATAAACCCCATGCCAAGCCTTCCCATGGGGCACCTCTGCCCGTTCCCTGTTGGAGGGCTGAGAAGAGGGGGGTCTCTTGCTGCCTTCTGAAACTTGCTTTTTAATAACACTTTTATTTTGGATAGGATGAAGAAAATAAGAATGTCGAATGTAACAGTTCTTAGGAAGGTGAAATTTTAGTCTTGACATTTAGCTTCACATTCAGGTTGACATTATTTACATGTAATTAAGTCCTAAGTTATACGTACATAACATCTGGGCAATCCTATGTTACCTTTGTAACATGGCATCTGGAACAGTGCCTTACCTGTCCTAGAAAGGACATATTTGTTGGCTGATTAATGTGGATTGATTTTAGAAGACTCTAACAGTTACATTATACGACCTTCAGACTTGCTCATTTGGGCTTAGATGCTGTTCTGCTTGTAGATTTCGGGGAGAATTCTATAAAATGAAGCATCATGGCTCGGGGCAGTTGAGTGACATGTCTCTATTCACAGTGACAAGTTGCTGCCTGTCTGTCAGGGGGTGAATGTAGCAGATTGACTGAGAATTCAGGCCTTAGCGGCCTGCAAAGCTGGGTTCAAGGATGGGCTCAACCTCAATCCCTTGGTAACTTTAGACAAGTTACTAACCAAGCAACTAGTGTTTTATATGCCCAAGTCCCAGATACAAATGGTCACATTCACTTCTCTAGGCCTCAGTGTTCTTGGGAGCCTTGTTCCAGAGAAAACCCAGGAGGCTAATAATAGCACAGACCTCCTAAGGTTGTAGGGATCCAGTGACAATCTGCACAGGACACAGGACACACCTCTCTGCTGGCAGGCTAGAAGTCCCCCATAAAAGTTGTCCGTTGTTTTGTGTTCAGAGACCCACAAGAGGAATCGGAGGCCAAAGGCAGGCAGGAGGTGTCAAAATCAGGTTCATTGGCTCAGATTTTTAGAGCAATACCTAAGAACTATTTCTGGGATAAAACACATTCTTCTTCAGAGAGTCTTAGAAGGAAAGCGTCTCTGTGGAAGTTGTAGTGGTCCTGATTGGGTGGTGAATTACACCGGGTAAATTACCCTCTTGAGGCCCTCGCTCAGCTCTGTGAGGCCCATCCTTTCCCCTGGAGACTAGGCTGTCATTTAGTGCCAAAGAAAAAGCTATTTACAGAACGACGCCCGGGCATCCCTAAAGGGTTTCATTTACCTCCCTGGAAGGTGGTATATTTCAAGATACTGTGGAACCCGCCATATCGATAACTCAGGTGATTTAATTGGTTTTTCTCTCTTCTTTCTAAAGCCCTGTTGATCCCATGGTAATTAATCCCGTGTGCTGTGAATTGTGTTATTTACAGGGCCAAGGAGCCAGAGCGAGTCTGTGTTAGAAATCGGTAGGAGGATATTCGAGAAGGCTGTAAAGAGACTCTCCAGCTCTGATGGTCTTCACCAAATTAGCTCGGTCGCCCCCTTTCTGATGGATTCCAGCTGCTGCGGATACCATAAAGCATCCTACTACCTCGCAGTCTTCTATGAAACTGGATTAAGTGTGCCTCGGGACCAGCTGCAGGTGAGCACCTCGTGGACCATCAGCCACCTGTGTTGTGTCTGCAAAGCAGCACCCTGGCCAGAACCGGACGTGTCGCACTTCCTTGGAGTCCTTTAAAGACCTGTACGCCCAGGAGAAGGGTCTTGGGGCTGCGTAAACATGGGATACCCTGCTTTCAGAGAGTGGAAAAGAGCCCTCTGTGTCATTCTGCACACAGCGCTGGGAGCACACTGATCCGTGCTTTCCAGAATCCCATTCCTTCAAAAAACAGTGTCCTCTTCCCCATGAGTGTGACTACTCTGAGGGTGAGACCATTATCCCATATTCCTTCTCTGCTAAGAGAAGTCATTTGGGTCTCTAAGCAAAGCATTGTCACATCCAGCTTTCTGCCATCAAAATAAATGCCATCCCAGACAGTTTTGTTTGGGGTTTTGAATCCAAATTGATTATGCAACTTGCCTAACATTTAAAGTCACATTTTCATAAGTGTATTAGTCAGGGTTCTCCAGAGAAACAGAACCAATGGGATTTTATATATATAGGAAGAGATTTATCATGAAGAATTGGCTCATATTGGCTGGTGGTATATTTCCAGCCTGAGCCTGAAGGCCAGAGCGGACTAGGGATGCTGATGGTGTAAATTCCAGTTCAAGGACAGGAAAAGCCCAATGTCCCAGCTCACACAGACAGGCAGGAAGCAAAAAGAGACAATTCCTCTTCCTCTGCCTTTTGGTTTTATTTAGGATCTCCAGGGATTGGATGAGGACCACCCACACTGGGAGGCCATCTGCTGTGCTCAGTCCACCGCAGTGCTAATCTCTGGAAACACCCTCAGACACACCCAGAAATAACCTATAAACCGGGACCCCATTGCTTGGACAAATTGACAGATAAAATCCATCATCGCAAAAATATGTGACTGAGTCCAGGGCACGCCGATAGTCCCAGCTACTCAGGAGGCTGAAATGGGAGGATAGAGTTTGAGGCCAGCCTCAGCAATACAGAGAGATCTCAAAAACAGAAAGAGAGAGAGAGAGAGAGAGAGAGAGAGAGAGAGAGAAATTAAGAAAGAGCGCTAAATGCTCCCTGGTCACCTTTAATCTTCATGTTGGCACACGTGATTGTCCCTTATCTGGGGAAACCCATCCTCTTACACACACCCAGACGGCTCCTTGTTCCTTTTCAGTGACTCGTTTGCAATGCCTCTGGTTTATAGATGCTCCTGATCAATAGGATGTTTCCCTGAGTCCCTGAAGCCGTCCCCACAAAGGTGGACGAGTGTAGAAAATTCTAGCTTTCTCTTTGCCACTCAGTGGCTGGGTGCTCTACCTTGCTAGGTCTCTATCTCCTCAAATAGGAAATGACCTTGTTGGACCAGCCAGCCTATAAAGACACTCTGAGAGTGGGGGCTGGGGTGTGTGCCCACATTCAGAGCACGTGTTCACAGAGAATGCAGCTGAAGCAGCACAGGGGTCTTTAGACCAGTTGGCTGAGAGGCAAAAAAAAGTCCTGAGGGAATTCAGGAAGGTCCCCATTTCTCATTTTAAGATACTAGATGTTAGGAAGGATGACAGCTGGGGATTTGTAAGCCATAAGAGGTCTGGGTTAGTTGATTTACTAGAGGTGGACTTTTTTCAAAGGCAAGTTCACAATTTCTGAAGTGGCAGGATCATATATAGGGATTGAGCTGGATGACCTTTCAGTGTTAGGATTTTATAAGCCTGTCCTCAATCTTGTGAACACTTTGCCAATTTCCCTAACAGGGCATGCTGTATAGCTTGGTTGGAGGCCAGGGCAGTGAGAGACTGTCTGCAATGAATCTTGGCTACAAGCACTACCAGGGTATTGACGGCTACCCCCTGGACTGGGAACTGTCGTATGCCTACTACAGCAATATCGCCACGAAGACGCCCCATGACCAGCACACACTGCAAGGAGACCAGGTATCTGGAATGGGTGGAAATGTGAGGGAGCTGTTTACCAGTGTTTCTGAACTATCTATAAAGGGTTTTTTCTTGTCTCAGGGGGTGAGTGAGCATGATCAAATGAAGAGAGAGGCTTTCTTGCCCTCTCTAGTTTACATTTTCTGACTCTGTTCTCAGGTTGTATAGTCCCGCGTCCCTACACAGAAAACTTTCCATGAGTGGGTAGATTGGTATGTGCAGGGGAGATTTGGCCCCGGACAGATTTGGATTTTGAAAAACAAACAAAAAAAGTGCATTGAGAGCATAAGCCTTTTGTCTTTCTTCCAAAACTGTGCAATGGCAAGGTCTGGAGATGTTAGGGAGGACTGAATCCAACTGTGAGAGGCACTAATCTCCCGGGGTGCTTATCAATAATGCAGTGAGCAAGCAGGAACTACGATACAGAGACGTCAGTGCCACACCCGGCCAGGCTCCCAGTGCTACACATTTGAGAAATTGTCTGTCTCCATTACGTGAACCTCCTTGGCCCCGTGCTCCTGGGTGACCGTCAACAGCAGGTGACGTTTGATGACTTTGTCCTGGACTAAGGACTAGATGAGGGGCACCAACTCCAGCCCCTCATTTTGCAGGCTTCCAAATCTTACTGACTCATTGAGCAAAGAAATCAGTGGCTCACATCTGCCAAAACCAAACAAAGCCACATGTTAGATTAGACTGACAGAGGGATCGTCTCCAGACCTAACAGGCTCAAAGTAGTAAGGGACAAAAGGAGAGCTCCGGCCTGATGACACCAGCCTGCATCATGGGACAGCAGACTGGAGGTTGGCTTCAGGGTCACAGCACATCAGCTGCTCAAGTTGGGAAGTGTGATATTTTTTTTTCTCTAAAGGGCCAGATAGTAAATATTTTCGACTTTGCCTGGACAGTCCTTGCAATTACTCTACTCTGCCACAGGAATATGAAACAGAACGGGGTGCCTGGGCTTGTGCAGGCAGGGATGGTACATAACTGTGTGGCAGGATTTGGCTGTGATCTGTGTCATAACTTGCTTTTCCCCTGCTTGGTGAGCAGGCCTGAGGGTCAGGATTTCGAATCTTGGGCTAGTGGGTAATTGAGAATCAGAACACTGGGTCCCCAGCTGCGCAGCTGGATTGTACCAGAAACCCAAAGTGCAAAAAAATGCATGCTTTGATATTTGGGAATGGATGGTTTTCGTAAAAGAAATCCATAGAGGCCACTGTACGGTTATGAAATAAACAACTCAAAGATATGTGCTGTCAGTGAACATTAAACATGAGTGAAGCTGTAACCACCAAAGCCCGTCTATGGAGACATTTTAATTCCTTTAGAAAATGATTCCTGCTGAATAAACTCACACCCCCTTATTATTTATACTGAATATTCTTTCAGTGTACATAAACCATGTGCAAAATTTGACCTCCGTTCAATAAGAATTAACTTATTAATAAAGTATCTTAAAAGAATCACCCTGAAAAAAGACATTTTTGCAAAACCAGGCTCCAAAAAAAAAAACATTTTCTTTGTCTTTCCATAGAGCCAGGATGTGTTAATAGTGCCCTATATGTCTCATGTTATACTTTTTTTAATATTATACTTTAAAAAATTCTAATTCAGCATAAATTAGCAACGGGAAATGGTATGTTGCTAACAAGCTCCTTTTCTTTTGAAGATTTGGCATATGAAATGTTATGATTATGAAAGAAAATGTTTAATTGGTTAGAACCAGAGAAAAGATCCATCTTGCAGCTGAAAAGTCGTATGATTAAGGATCTCAGATAGGAATTATACACTTAGAAGAGTTGTGTCATAGCTCATTTTCTTAAGAATGTGTAATTAATGGCTTCTTGAGAATTTAAGCAGGTGTCATACATTGATTTAAATGTCCTTTTGTTGAGACATCTATTAATTCACCAGCATAATGTAGCAAATGAGGAGCTATAGAAAGCCAGACCTCTAATTAACAAACCAAGGATCTGTCAATAACTCCCTCCTTGATTCTTGTTTCATTTTCTCTTTTATGTAATGTGTGGTTCACATCATTTCATCTTCTTTATTAGGGCTCTCGCTCCATGTCACTTCTTTATGATGTAGTGGGACTCGGCTTCAGATTAAACAGAAAGAACATGGCTAGTGTTTCTGTTTGTTTGCTTTTGTGGCTCACGACGTGAATGAGTTCCTCCTGTTCTGCCCACTCCTTAGAAGTTGCTCTCCCTCCAGGCTTGATGGTGGCTTCCTGTTCCCTCTGCATTTTCTGGGTGTTGGGGGGACAAGGGGTTCTCTATACTGACTGTCTGAGTGCTGATGACACTCCACCCTTCATCTCCAGCTGAGGCTTTTCTTACATGTCCCTGTCTGCAGTCAGAGGCATCATAAAGGAAGCTTCCTCCTCCTCCTTCCCACCCTCTGCAGCACCTCCTCTGGTGGCACCATGGTCTATACTTGAAACTGGGGCATCGTCTCTGATGCCCCATCATCCTGTCCGTCAACAACCCCCAACAGCTCTACATGTGAGTTTCTCTCTTCTCCCTGTCTCCATCCCTACTGCCACAGCCTGATTTTGTCCTTCATCCTCTCTCCACTGAGCTGCTACAACAGCCACCGTCTCCTATGTGTTGAATTGTGTCCCCTCAAAACTCATATGATGGCTGGGGATGTAGCTCAGTGGTAGAGCACTTGTCTAGCATTTGCTAGGCCCTGGGTTCTATCCCCAGAATCACACACACACACACACACACACAAAAATCCGTATGCTGAGGTTCCAATCCCCAGCATCTGCAAATGCTTAAAGATAAGATATTTAAAGAGGTGATGCTTTTAGATGAGGCCATTAGGATGAGCCCTAATTGCATAGGAATGGTGTCCTTTTAGGACGATATTAGGACACAGACAGTGCAGAGGGACAGCTGTGTTGGGTCACTGAGAAAAGACAGCCATATGCAAACCCCAGAGAGCCTCCTTGGAAGAAATCAGACCTGCCAATACCTTGATCTTGGGCTTCCAGGCTCTAGAGCTGTGGGAAAATAAGTTTTTGTTGGTAAATCACCCAGTGTGTGGCAACCACAGGAGCCAACACGCCTCCCCTCTGGTCTTCCGGTCATCTTGACCCTTCCCACTGTTCTCACAAGGGACTGAGGATGTTCTCTACCTGGCTGAGTGTCAGAATCAGCAGGGGTTCAAAGAACACCTGTGCATAGGCTCCACCCCAGGGTCTCAATGCAGCGACAGGGGCGGGGCCCAGTAGTGCTGGTGTCCCCCCAACCCTCCATATCTATAGGTTCCAGACCCTCAGCTTCAACCAACCACAGACTGAAAATATTTGGAAAGAAAAAAGAAAAGAAAAAACCAAAAGCCTGTGTCTGTACTGACCATGTGCAGACTTTTCCCCTTGTCATTATTCCCTAAATGAGCGAGTCTAATGACCATTTTCATAGCATTTTCAATGTTTGAAGTATGAAAAGTAACGGAGAGATGATTGAAAATATGTGGGGGATGTGCCTAGGTTATATGCAAAACAAATCTCCTTTGGCTCCTGAGGGATGATGTTTGTATTTAAAGCTCCTCAGGTGGGTGCAGCGTGTAGCCAGGGTTCAGAAGCACTGGCCCCGGAGAACCAAGTCCAGCTAGCTGGTCACAGAGCACATCGACATGCCTCCACCCTCTTCTTCCATATCCTCAGCTCTTAACCACCCTGGCTTGGCCCCAGCTCTGGCAATAGCAAATCTTGGCCACACTGTGGTGCTCCTGCCCCCTGGCCTTGCGCGGCTCCTCCTCTGTCCTGCTTTCTCCACACCCTGTTTCCCCTGGGGACCTCCCCCTTTTCAGTGGCACACCTGTCACCTCTTCCTCCTTGGATCTTCCTTTTGCAATGTCATCACAGAGCCCAGCCCATGTCTGTCATGGCTCCTGTGCCCAGGGTTGCAGAGATGGCTCCCTCTCAGACCATAAGCTCTCAAGGTAGGGACCTTGTCTGTTCTCCTTGGTGACCCTAGAGCCACACGCTGATGGACGTGCAGTTGGCGCTCAGCGTTTACCTTGATGGAATGATGGAAGGGGTGTGAGGGCAGAGCTCATCCAGGGATGAATAGCTGGTGACAGCTGTGTCTTGTTGATGCCAGTGCCTTCAGATGTGACAAGGGCTTCCTCACAGATGGTGGGTGCCCAGAGCACGTGGCTTTAAACCCTGCGTCTCTTGACATCCCACATTTGGGGAATCTTGTTTCTCTGTCTCTTTTCAGTTACAGTTGATATTTCCCCATCTTTACTTTAAAAGTCCTAAAATGTTAAATTTCAACAAAGAAAACACACGGCCCTATTGGGAGTCCAACATGCAGCTGATTTTCAGCTCTTCAAAAGGCAGGTTCTTTGTGGCAGTTCCGACGGGCTCTGAAGGGAGGTAGCAGAGGCAGGCAGGTTAAGTGGAGGCTATGAAACCGCCCGTTCCTCTTGCCAGCTGCTCCGTGCTCCCGGGAGTGCAGGCAGAGCCATTATATTTCACAAATCTGCAGAAGGCAGATGCTTCTGGAAAACATGAGGCTGCTGAGAGCCTCTCCAGCTCCACGTCTGGAGGGTTTTCATCTTCCTGGCCTCTTCTGTCTTCCTGTCTTCCCTCTTCCTCCTCCCTCTCTCTCTCTCCCTGCTCTCTCTCTCCTTTCTCCCTCCCTCTCTTCCCTTCTCTCTCTGCTCCCTTCCTTTACCCTCCCCCGTCTGGATTTTCCTGAAATCAGTGATAGCAGCCTGCAGACTGAGCAGAGGGCAAGGCCGTAAAGCCCTGAGCACCAGCATCTCCAGGACAACCTGGCGCCTGCTCCGGGCGTGTGGCCCAGGGTGGTCTGAGGATTGCAGAGTTTCCAGACTTTGGGCCTCTGGGGACCTGGCAGCAGGTTTCAACCCTGCAATATAAGATGTGAACCTCCGTGCTCATTCTGGAGACATTGATTTTATAAATGGCCACAAAAGAACCTTCTGGAAATTGTGGAAGATTCCAGAACTGGCTAGTCTGGGACATTGATCTCTGTCAGCATCCCTTGGCTCTACATACCCTGCTGCGTCCCCTACCACTGTTGCTTCTTCATGTCACAGCTCCTTTCTGGGCCACCAAATGCTAATTGGGTGAGAGGACAACCCCACGCTGCCCCCTTTAAGGGTCGCTCTGTCTTCAGATGCTCTCACACATGATCTCTTCACGCCAGGGCCCAGACACGTGGCTCTGACATGGTACTAGTTGCTAAGGAGAAGCAGCCCCCTGCCTGGGGGTGGCAGGCAGCATGTGTGGCTCCAGGGCCGGGTTTTCCTGGGTTCACACCCCGGGCCTGCTGTTCACAGTGGGGAATCTTGGACAGTTCCCCTCACTTCTCACCTCTCCACCTCAGCTTCTCACCTGTAAAACGGGAGCCACCACGCTCTGCAGCTCCCGTGGATTTTGCAGCACAAATAAATTAGTTCACACACCACGTGCTGAATGGAGGCCAGCACACAGAGTGAATGCTCTCCCATGTCTCCAGCCCCCCACTCTCCCCAAGTTCTATTCCTTCCATTTTCTAAGCACAAAATTCCCTATGTAGATCTTCATCCCCACAAAATAAGGCTTTGAGCTGAACAAAACTGCAAATACCAATAGGAAGGCTGACATTCTTAACTGCTGTCAGCGCTTCTGACTTTAGAGTGAACAAGGCCCTAAAAATGATGTTTCTGGTTAGTAAGAGCAGGCCCTGCACCCGGGAGCGGCTGAGCTCACACATGAACTTTATCACTCAATCTTCATGCTAACCTGTAAGCTCAATATATTATTCCCATTTTATGGAAGAGGCAACTGAGATACAGAGATACTAAAAAACTTTCCAAGTGTCACACCACAAATAATTTGTGGAGCCTTGATTTGAAGCCAAGTCTTTCTGTTTGCAGTGTAAAACATAATGGTTAGTAGGCTGAGTGCTTTTGACATAGCAGGTACCATGCTAAGCTACCTTTTATTGGTGCAGAACATGAGTATCAGATAAATAAAGCAACTGGCCCAGGTCTTCAGGTAGTTGGTGGTGAGTTAGAATTCAAGTCCCCTATGTCACATGTTTAAGAGTGCTCTTAATGGCCCTACCTTGCTGCAAAGCCCAATGGCACCACCCAGCAGAGTGCAAGGGCTGGGTCAGGGATATAAAAGACAAACGTGTTCCTTCTTCACAGTGTTGCCTGGCTTCTAGGGCCCCCTGGAGACATGGTCTCTTCCCAGACTCCCACAGCCCAGTTCAATGGAGTTCCTTAGGTACCTGGGAGACAGTGAAACCCGCCACTTGCTTCTTCCTTACAGAATACCAAGGCCAGGTGCAGAGTGTTGCGCAACGTGGATCCAAACTCCTAAATCTAAGAAGTGAATATATGATCTCAGGCAAGTTAGTTAGCCTCCCTGGGCCTCAGTGTCCACATGTGTGAGATAGGGATATCCAGAGTGACTGTCTTACCAGGTTACAAAGATTCGATGCATCCTGGGCAAGTAGTCGGCACAGTGCCAAGCAGGCCGTAAGGCAGGTTCTGATGCACGTCATCAATGCCAGAGATGGGCAGGAAGACCCGAGGGTATGAGCCTCCCTGTAGGGCAGAACCAGTGTCTTCCTGTGTTATTTCTTTCATTCAAGTCCTATGGCAAGGAGGAAGAGGAAATAAAACAAGAAGAAAAAGAAATCAAAAAATCAGAACACCCGAGTTCTCCAGATGAACAAAAACCCTCCCATTGAGAATTCCTTATTAGGGAATTCCTCCCGCTTTTGCCTGATTTCAGGCTCATCGCAGAGAACAGAGTGTCCCCTGGAGCTTGAGCTGAAGGGCATTCAGGCTGTACCCTCTGCACACACTGGTCACTTGGCAAAGAGTAAGCCAGATAGAGCTCTGATGCCCCTGAAGGGGACCTGCCTCCACAGGCACAGTGCAGGAGCCGCTGGGAGACACAGAAGGACTGGGGCTGTGGCCCAGAGTCAGGGACTCTGCGTATTTCCTAAACTACCAACGAAGTCAGAAGGGAAACCAGGCCTGGACCCCTGGGCTTTGATGCTTCTTTCCCAAGTCCTCAGCACCTGCCTGCGGCAAGTGCTGGGCATGGAAAGTGCTCTTCCGGATCCCCTCCTGGCACTGGCCCAGGGTCATCCTGTGGGGGGCGGCGGGGGGAGCCTGGAACAATGGGACCAGACTTCTAATGAACAGCCAAAATTCATGCATCAAAATGAATCGTATTTTCTTCAAAGGCTGTGTGCAAATTCAAAACACTTCATGAACTCTCCCTTTGGGTCCATCTGTAGAGCCTCCAGAACATTCTTTCTCCAATTCTGAGAATTAACATGCCTTCTTCTTTTCAGAGTAGATTTTCAAATTTTTGGAAATAGCCCAAAGATATTTGAAGCTGAGCCTGAAAATAAAAAGGGTTAGTCATGCAGGATAGTAATACTTTGGGATTAAAAACTAAGGTCATATTCAGAAAATATTGATTTACCTTTTTTGAGGCTGTGTGTGTGTGTGTGTGTGTGTGTGTGTGTGTGTGTAATTTCTGGCTCTGAAATTTGTGCTACCAGATGGACTGCCAAACAAGCTTGAATATTAGAAGTGGAAGCGGAAAAAAAGTCTGGCCTCTCAAAGCAAACACTTTGATAGGAACACACATGCGTGTGGCGATGTGAGACAGAATACGTTTGTTTAAAAAGAATGTGGTCTGGGGCATGGTGGGCCGCCTCCGGTTTCGGTTATTCACATAGTTTGTGCTGGAGCAACTGACTGCTGCCTTAAAAATACCCTCAGGTCTTTTGCATGCCCATAGCATATGGGTTTGTCTGCCTGTCCGTCTTTCCTTCCTCCCTCCCTCCCTCCCTTCCTTCCTTCCCTTATTCTTTCCTTCCTTCCTTTTAGGCATATGTTGAAACCATTAGACTAAAAGATGATGAAATACTCAAGGTGCAAACCAAAGAAGATGGGGACGTCTTCATGTGGCTGAAGCACGAAGCCTCGCGAGGCAACGCAGCAGCCCAGGTAAAACGCTTCCCCGTCTCAGACATCCCACTGGCCGTGGTGGATCAGGCCATCAAAACCTCTCAAACCTCCGGGGCTCGAAACAACCCAGTGTCTTTCTGGCTCACAACACAGGATTTCTTGTCCAGCGGAGCCTGGCCAGGGCTCTGCTCTCTCGGTCCCTTGGAGCCCAGGCTGACCAAGGCTTTTCCACATATTCTTCCAAAGCCGTTGCAGCAGGGCCATGGCTGGTGTGTCACAGGCTGGCTCCTAAGGCCTCCACTCAGAAGTGGCACAGGTCACTACTGATGTTTCACTGGCAAAGCAAGTCACATGGCTGCTCGTGACGTCCGGTGGGACAGAGTGCCATCCTAGTGGCCACCCAGAAGGAGAGCACCACAGTCTTTGTGAGCAGCCCTGCAGGTTCCTTTCAGATATTTTGGATGCATCAGATAGAAAACAAGAAGCATCTTGGGTTCAGGAGAAATTAGATGGGCTTTGAAAAGAAGCCCATGTATTCAGCTAGAAGAACAATAGAAAATCATTACGGTGTGTCAAGCCAAACGGATGGACCTTGGCTCTCAACTTTCTCATTTCACACTGGGGCAGGGTCCTCTGTCTCATTCCTTGCTTAGATTTCACTATGAAAAGCACTGTCCCCCCCAGCAGCCTGCCCAGGTGACTGCACGGGGAGGGAGCCTCCTTCCTACCCAAGGGGTCCAGCCTTTGCTGAGTGCACCCAGAGCCCAGCAGCCTCCCTGGCTGCTAAGCAGACAGAGGAGCAGCTAGGGGGAAAGGAAAGAAAAAAGAGAATGAAAGATATTAACAAAGCCACCTGCTCAGGGCCTCCTGTGGAATGGGCCTCCCGCCCTCCTACAGATCCCCCCAGCAGGTCGGCAGATACTTCGCTAGAAGATGAAAGTATCTGGGGGGAAAAGGGAAGAGAAGGAGATGACAGGCGGAGCAGGAAGGAGCCAAAGCAGGAAGGGAGCCATGGGGCCAGGCTGCCCGCAGACCCAGCCCCTGTCTTTGGCATCTGGCCTTGAGCTGCGTCTCCCCAGTTCTGAGAAGTCCAGTGTGTGGTTTTGGAAATTCCACTGACATCGCCTCCCTGACAAGGGATACTTCTTTCTTCTTTGCTTCAGAAACTCTTGGCAGAGAAGTTTCTGTGAACTTCTACGAGGGGCGGGGGTGAAGGGAGAAAAATTAAAAAGATCTTGAGGGTCTCTCTGCTCCACAGCTCCCAGCCTTGACTCTGATGGTGGATCCATCCACAGATGACAGAACAGGAGCTGTGCTCAGTGCTCTAGAGGGATCGTGGAGCAATGGAGATTTGTAGACATCTCCATGGTGATCACTGGTCCAGAAAGATAGCAGAACCTCCCAAAGGAGTGGGTATTAGACGAGAAAAAGAGAGTTGTGAAATGTGGGCCGAGTTCTGTCCAGCTCTGGCCCTAGATGCCAGCAAACACACACACAGCAGTACACACACACACACACACACACACACACACCACTGTTGGGGGCTGAATTGATACAAATCCACCTTCAGACTCTCCCCCCGCCCTGCCCCCATCACTGGAAGACAGAGTGTGTCTCTCCGATTCCTCATTCTCCACATAAAACATTTTAAACTAGGTTTGTCCTCACACTTTTAAGTCTTACATTAGGATTTAAACAGGAAATGCCCTGTTGTAAATTGCTATTGTCTTTAAGCAACGATTGGCCCAGATGCTGTTCTGGGGGCAGCAAGGTGTGACCAAGAACCCCGAAGCCGCCATCGAGTGGTACGCCAAGGGAGCCCTGGAGACCGAGGATCCCGCGCTAATCTACGACTACGCCATTGTGTTATTCAAGGTAAGAACCACTTAGTCTGTCCTGGGATGGTGCGGTTGTACTGCAGGCCTTCCTGAGCAGTTTCCAGGGTCGAGCAGGCAAACCTGGAGTCTGTGGTGGAAGGAGTTAGCCCAAGCCTCTGTCACTCCTGATGGAGGGGGATACTGGCGAAAGAGGCAGGGGCACAGCATTTCGCTGGCTGCATTTTTTATTGTTAATCTTACATGTGTCACCTGGATTCTCTGTACTTTTCAAAAGCTGTGGCCTTCCCAGGGAGACCTCCCATTTTATGGGTTGGTGCAGGGCTGCCAGACAGCAGGTGCTGCTCTTGGCCACCAGCGTTCTCAGTGAATTGCTCCTTCAACAAAGTGTGGGTTGGGGCCCCATCTCACCAATCCCACCAAAGAAAACAAAGATCTTGGTTTTGAACCCGTGGAAGAATAAGGAGAAGGGCCTGGGAAGAATCCAGGAGACGGACAGAGATGTTACAGTCCCACCTCGGCAAGCATGGATGTCCTTGAAACCATCTCATCTCATGAGACGAGGTCACGGTCATGGACTGAATGTGATAACATGATCAATGAGCTTGGAGAACTGTGAAATGTGTGTACCTTATACAAAAGAATAATCATTCACATTCATTGATCGCGCTTAGGTGAATTAATGCCTTTAATCTTCACAGACAGTGTATAAGGCGGGAGCCTTGGTATATTATGATCATGGTTTATATTTGTGGAAACAGAGGCACAGGAAGATTTTGTCACTTACCCAAGGTTGCCCAGATGAACATTTTGGACTGGGATAAGGATCCAGGCAGACTGGCTTCCCAATCTGTGCTCTTCACCCCCAAACAGAGAGTCATAAATTCACCTACCTTGGAAAAACAGAACACTTTGGCTGTGGTAAGGAAACCCCTGGTCCTTATTTCCATGCCCAAAGAATGCAGCTGCCCCTAAAAGTGAGTGTCTTCGAACAAGGACATGTATTCACATGGCGAGGCACATCTCCAGAACTACAGCTGTGGACACTTACTGATTAACAACCATGACTTTTGCTACATTTCTACCCTCTAAACCCCATCAAAGCCTGAAATGCTATTGGTTGTTATGGTTTCCAAATTGAGAGCCTGGACCTTCTTCTCTTTCCAGGCATCAAATCAACATAGAAATTGTTTGAATCTTAGCCATATGCCAATGCATCCGTGTGTTTATTCAGCAGGCATCTACTCAGGGCTGACAAAGTGCCAGACTCTGCACGAGGTGGAGGGACATATGGGTGCATGAGTCACATCCCTGACCTCAGGGGGCGCAGACATTGGAGGGGAGGGCAGAGGACAGAGGAGAGATACCTACCCACAGAGTTGAGACTGGTCACTGTGAAAATTGTGAAGGCATGCATCAGACATTATTTCTGTTCTCGGAGCTATTGAGAGGGAAAGGCACGTACATAAATAAATGATTCTGCTGGTGACATGTTTTCTCGGTTCTGATTTCCCAAACCTGAAAGCTTTTTTGTTATTGTTTTGTTTTCTTGCATCCTAGCTAAGTTATCTCTGGGTGGGATGCAGGAAGCCCTTTATCAGCATCTCAGGGAAGATTTTCACCTCTAGCTAAGAGGCTTTTCCCAGTGTATTCCATGTGAAAGAACCCAGTGGAAAATGGGTTTTCCAAATGTAAAGAACAGCTGTGTCCTTGACACATTTGGCAGTGTGGGGGCACCTAAGTCATTGTGTGCAAAGATGGCACCAGGATGGTAGCTGTGGAGAGTCCAAGGCAGTCAGGTGCATCCCATTTGCATCCACAGGAGGATGAAGCCTTGACTTTGACTGTAGCAACAGTAGATAATTGCTGAGACTCACTCTGTGCCAGGACTTGACATTTCCCACATTTAACAGTTTCCAATACTACTCAGATTTGTGCACAGTGCTTTGTACAAGAAGCCATCCCACTTCTGATTAAATAGCAAGTACACGGGAAACATCCCTGCCTGAGAAACTGAAATATCTGGGTTGCGATTGTGGCTGTGACTCTATATATTTGCACAAGCCAGCTTCTCTGGGCCCCATTTTTATTCCTTCAAAACAGAAAATTGAAGAAGATAAGCTTTGAGCTCAACCAGGTTTTACCATTCTGTGATTCTGGCTTTTCTGATGCCTTTCCAGCAGTCAAAAAAAAAAAAAAGGTTACCCCATTCCCTATCCAGTTATTCCAAATGTCCTTCTGTGTCCTTCTCTTTCCTCTTCTTCTGTAATTAAGTGAAGTAATGGTGCACTTCTGAAAAATATTTCCATCATCTCCTTTGCTTCAGCCCATCAGTTTTATTAAGTAGGTAAGCTAAAGTCTAGTCGAAACTTGGTGCATATAATTTCACCTTTAGTTCCATTCATAATGTTATTTGGGGTCCTGGAAAATACAGAGTCCAGCCTACCTTAGGTGTTTCCTGTATCCTGCAGGAGATTATGAATCACTGTACTTTCTCACCACAGAGCTGAAATGTATAGGAGAGAATAAGAGTAACTGTTACAAGCTTGGACTCAGAAGTTCACTTGCCTGGGTCCAAACCCTGGCTCTGGGCTTCACACAGTGTGTGACTCTCAGAGACTTCTTGGGTGGGAATGACAGTGTCATCTCTGGTGGGCTGCCATGATGATAGGACTCTGGTGGCCCATGTTAGTCAACCCAGGAGCACTTTTTAGTGCCGCCTCCATTTGCTCGAGAACTTAAGCATTTCATCAGAGCTAATAGCTGCATTCCTGCAAAAGCCTCTCACGTTCACCTCACACGTGACCCTGTTGACTTTGTCTGAGTCCAGAAAGACCCTGTGTTTGTCAGTTTTGCGTGGCTGTGACCAAAATACCTGACTAAAGCAACTTAGAGGAGGAGAGCTTTATTTTGGCTTACAGTTCCCTGGGTCTCAATCCGTGGTCAGCTGACACCATCTCACAAACATGGCAGAAGGGCATGGTGGGGGAATGCCGCTCAGCACAGGGCAGGTGGGAAGCAGAAAGATCAGAGACAGAGGGAGGGAAGAGGGACGCCGCGCCTCGGGTGACCTACTTCTTCAACTAGATCCCATCTCCCACTCGTCCTTTCTGCTATCCGTGGATTAATCCATCATCCTATTAATTGGATCTTCAGGATCCAGGCATTGCCTGGAAGCCCCCACCTCTGAACCTTTTGCATTAGGGCCCAGGCTTTCAACACGTGAGCTTTGGGGGGACATTCCAGGTCCAAACAGTAATAGACCCCATGAGGCCCCTGGAAGATTGAGGGTGTTGGACTTCTCCGTGAGTTTGGAGCAGCAGCGTTGCCATCTGACTCCCTGTGCCCGGCGTCTTCCCTGTCAGACCTGTGTCCCCAGAGACCTCTCAGACCCACCACTTTGCACGTGGTCTTGCAGACACCTCAGCCTGGGCCACGGAGTTCCTTTCTTGTAACAAGAGCCTCAGAGACCATGTCTCTGCAGAAGGATAAACCAACTCTTCTGGAAAAATCATGATTTTGCTGGAAGAAACTTGTTAGTGTCTGTCGCTTGCCTCTGGGGCAACCAATTTCACAGGGTCCTATCTCCTTCGCAGCAGGTTCTCAAGCTGCTTCTGAAGCCACAGCGTCACACCCTGGGGTCTGGAGCCAGGACCAAAGAGGCTACCAGCAACTGCCCAATAACTCTTGACTGTCCAACCCAGATAACGTGCTTTGTCTGTCTGGCATACTAGATAATCCCGGAGGAAAGCATCCAGGAGACCAAACACAGTTAACCCGATTCCTGGCTTCTCCCGACAGGACCCGGGGCGTGTCGGGAAAATGATTCACACGGGGATCAAGGGGGATTTTGTACCGATGCTAAGCTGGGAGGTTGAGGTTTGCTGCCTCTGTTCCACAAATATGAGCAAAATCCTAATGATGACGATGGCTGCGTTGGTGGCGATGGAGACGAATCAGTGCTGAGCATAGAAATGTTTAAGGTGGAGTTCTTAATTAGGATGGGGGTTTATTTGTAAGTATTTTATGTGATGCTTGTCAGTGCACATAGTTGATTTTCCTGATGATTATTGCTGTTTATCAATGTTTAGGGTCAAGGAGTGAAAAAGAACAGACGGCTCGCCTTGGAGCTGATGAAGAAAGCAGCTTTCAAGGTACCTTGGGCACCTGTAGGAGGGAGCAGTGCACCCCTGCACCCCTGTCCCTTCACTCAGAGGCTGAGGGAAAAGGCAGCTCCCGGCTGCAGCATTCATCATTTTTGAGTTGCTGCACACACAGAATCCAGCCACAATGGGGACAGTCGGATTCAAAAGCTGAATTCACCTTCCAGTCAATAGAATTCAGGCTGATTTTGTTTGAAGGCTAAAATTATAATCATGAGCTGCCCTGATAACAAGCAGCGGGGGCTCCTTGAAATTGAATGGTGTAAACGCCAATGAATTAGGAAAACCAAAAGTCTAATTCTTTAGGAGGTTAACCCCGTCCTGTCCAATTCCCATTAGCTTCTTGGGCTTTGATAAGGGGACTGTTTACCAAGGTTATTAGCAGGTTTAGGAATTATTTTGCTTTTGTCCCTATTTTTCACTCTAATGCTATGAGCCAGATTCTATGTAGCACTACAGAAAGGAGGTTATGAAAGCTCTTGAGAGGAGGCGCGCGCACACACACACACATACACACACACACACACACACACACACACACACAATGCATGCATACTCACACACATACACTCACATGAGCCTGCATACAGATTTGCAAACTAATAGATTTGTAGAAACCACTCTAATTCTACATCTTAATTGGATTTCTTTCTTCAGTGCTGGGAATTGATCCCCGGGTTGCTCTACTACCAAGCTGCATCCCCAGCCCTTTTTCTGCTTCTTCTTTTGAGTAGGGTCTCTTGCTAAGTTGCTAAAGCTGGAGTTAAACTTATGACCTTCCTGCCTCAGCCTCCCAAGTTACTGGGATTATAGGCATGTGCCATTGCACCTGGCATTGACAGGAAACTTTATACCCTTGTGACTCTTGGATGTGCCTCTGTTCCCAAGGCTGCAAATGATGGCCTTATCTATGGAGACTCCTGAAGCAACCTTATTGACTTTCTATCCCTGTTTACTTTTCCCTGGGCGGGGACAGAATGTCCTGTTCCCCAGAGCAGGAAAGTGGAGCCCAAAATAAGACACTGCAGAGACTCTCCTCAGAATGGGAGTTGTTCAGAGGACACATGGCCCAAGAAGAGGGACTTGCCAGTGTGCACACCTGCTCCTGACCTGACAGAAAGTATAGGGCAGAAATAGAACAGGAGCGTAATGGTGGTCATTTAGAGTACTGGTTCCAGAATATTCTAAAGTGGGATAGTGATGGGTTTCACAGGTGTGAAATTTGCATCTCTTCAGGTCTCTAGTGGTGAATTAAAGTCTAATCTGCTTTATTTTGAATAGATTTTTTTTTTTTTTTGCAGAACTTATTGGGGAAATGTAGTTTTGAGGTCTGGCATAGTCATGTTCTTCAAAGTGCTTTGTGATTCTCATTCATTCATTCAGCAAGGATTTCTTAAGGCCCTACGATTTGTCAGGGACTGTGGTAAAGGTTGCATATAGTTGATTTTTGGAATTAGAAGTCACACAGAGGCAGATCTTGTTGATCCAACCGAGTAAATGTACTTAGGCAAAGTCTAAGTACTAAGCAATAAGACAGAATTTCTTCTGGACCCCTAAACCCAAAACCAATTCCTAGAGGAGCAGTTTGGAAAAGTTTTTGGTCAGTGGCAGGTATCTCTGAATACATCTAAGGCCACTTAAGTTAAGAACTGCAAAAGTCATTTCCATGGGTCCCTTCTGTAGGTATATCCCAAAGCAGATTCTTGTCACTTGTGACCTGGTCTATTACTTCATAAACGCATTCTGCAGTATTTACTGGGAGCTTACCTCGTCACAGGCTCAAGAAGAATGCTTCCATGATTGGGTCAATGGCCTTGAAATTCCCAAGTGGCACTCTCAGGGTGGGTACTTGGTAGCCTATGGGTCCAAACCCCACTCTCCATCCTAAGGGCATAGAGTTTGGAATCCCTTTCGATTCTCATTGGCATTCAAAGCGCTCTGATTCATTCAGCAGGTATGTGCTGAGTGCCTGCTCTGTGTCTGGGATGAAAACTGAAGTCCCAGCCCTCAGGGAGCTTCCACTCCATTGGGCTCTGCTAGTTTGTTCTCCAGAACTTCCTGACCCCAGATTAAAACATAAACACTAGAAGGCATGGCCTTCTAGGCCTCTGCTGACTGACCGAGCTACAGGCAAGAACCCTGTCACCTGCTCTTTAGAGACACCTGGTCTTCACTGGGGAAAGGGGAGTCAAAAGAGATGTGGTTCCAAATTAGATTCTGACTTCACAAGTCCACTGCTTCGAGGCCACTGTCTGACCCTCACATTGTTTTTTGCTGTTGGTTTTCATGGTTTCGTGGGTCAGGTGGGAAAGAGGAATGAGAGTGCTCTCTGGCCAGGTGTGTACTCTCTGGCCAGGTGTGCACTCTATGGCCAGGTGTGTACTCTCTGGCCAGGTGTGCACTCTATGGCCAGGTGTGTACTCTGTGGCCAGGTGTGCACTCTATGGCCAGGTGCACACACAGGGGTCTCCTGGGTGGGCTGGAGGCCCTACCAGGGCCCCTGAGTTTCCATGGCAGTGTGAGCACAGCCCATGCTTGATGGGATGCATTCAGTAGGTATGTGGGCTCCAGGCTGGAGTGTCCCCTCCCCAGCGCCAGCTCCTGAGTTCAGCAGGGTCTGAAGCCCTCCTCCTTCTCTACTCGCCCCTTCTGCTTCAGCCCAACCAGAAATGGGGAAGCCTAGCAGTCACAAAACACCAGTGCTCTGCACGTGGGCTGTGGCAGCTGCATCCCTCCAAGGGGCTGTTGGTGTCAGGGCCGAGGAATCAACAGATGGGCAGGTGGATCACCTAGAAACCATCCCAGCTGCAGGTTCCAGGTCTCCCACCACAGTCAGGTGCTCAGGAATTTCAAGGGCACCGCTGATCCCGCCGGGCAGTGGAGGCTAGTGTAGACAAGGGTTTTGCCTCAGGGCCCCAGGCGCTGAGTGGTGATTTGGGGGCCAGCCTCACCGCTGAGCTGGAAGGCTGAAATCCCAGCAGCAGCGGGGCAGAACCCACCTGGGAAGTCTCTCAGGCCGACTCATGTTTTCTGTGCTTAGCTTTTCGTTAATGCCATCTGCCCCAAAAAAGAGAAAGAGAAGGTTTTGCTCAAACTTGGGCAGAATGTTTCACAGCAGTTGCTTCTGCATCTCTTTAGATTTCATTAAAAAAAATAATAATTTCTTTCTTGTTCTAAAAATTCAGGGATTGCATCAGGCCGTCAATGGCCTGGGATGGTATTACCACAAATTCAAGAAAAATTACGCCAAAGCAGCAAAGTACTGGTTAAAAGCAGAAGAAATGGGGAACCCGGACGCGTCGTACAATCTTGGAGTCCTGTATTTGGATGGCATTTTCCCAGGAGTTTCTGGGAGGAATCTGGTGAGCAGACTGGAGACCAGCACTGCAGCTGGACAGTCTCCCTGCCCTGATGTGTGGATGGAAGGCGTCCTCTGGGCCAAACTTGGACTAGGCACCGGGAGGGGAAGGCATGAGGCTGTCACCTGAGACAGGCCCTGTTCTCGAGGAGCTCAGAGTGCCCTTAGGAAGAGAGTGAAGAGCAAAGGCAGGTGTTTAGCCAGGTGCCACGTGTGCCACGTGGAGAGGAAACACAGCGAAGGCCAGTGCAGGGTCCACGGAGGAAGGCGGCTGGAGCAGGGCGAGAGGAGGAAGTGACTCAGGCTGAGGGTGAAAGCTGGGACTGATCCTACTAGAAGCCCAAGTCCAGATGGGGTGCCCGTGTGAGGCCAGACCTCATGATAACGAAAGCCCTGGCGTCCTCGGTGCCTCTCAGCCCTTCCTCTGTGCCCCACGTGGCACTGTGTAGGCTTGTGTCCCTCTGAAATGTCTTCTCTGATCGTGTCCATTTTATGGAGGAGGCAACTGAGGGTTGAGTAACTTGGAGTCATGTATGTAGTCGAGCCGGGGCCTGGACTCTGTGGGAAATGGAGCTCCTGTGTTAAAATCATATCGATATGGTGACAATACCCCCAGCTCCATTGTATCCCACTGCGTTTATTGGCCACCCACCTACAGCAGGCACGTTTCTGGGCAGTAAGGACACAGAGCAGGCAAAACAGTCCCTGCTCACAAAAAGTTTTGCTTTCAGTAGGAGGGAAAGAAAAAAAAATATCTGACCAAAGGGCAAGTGGAGAAAGTATTATGGGAAAGAATAAAACAGAGAGGAGGGCCGGAGGGAGGACCCTGAGGGAGACTGTTTTTGAAGGGAGACCAGGGAAGGCCTCTCTGGTGAAGTGACAGCCTCCCAAAGGAGACCTGGGGCTATCAGGGAGAACATTCCAGAAGGAGGTCACAGGACAAAGGCCCCGAGAGGGAAGTAGGCTTGGTGTGCGAGAGGAACCGCAGGGAAGCCAGGACAGCAGGAGCAGAAAGCAGGACAGATGGAGAAAGGCCAAGCGTGCACTGACCAGGCCACCTGACTCAGCTTTTGCTGAACTGCTGACAGTCTTGGAAGGACATGACAGGCTGCGATTGAAGAGCCTCCTCCTGGGTCCCAGCAGATACTGAAGACAGAGCAGGGTGGGAGCAGTTGAGTCCCAGCGAGAGGGGGCAGCGGCCAGCACAGGGTCATGTCAGGGAAGGCATCTACAGATCTGAAGGGCGAGGGGACAGGATTTGCAGGTGGGCGGGCTGTGGGGCATGAGAGGCGGGGAGATGTTTGGCATTTATTGAGATGGGAGAAGGGAGGTAGCATTGGTGGGAGTGGGTGAGACTGGGGCTACCAGAGCTGGTGGGGTCAGGAGAGCAGATTGGAAGCTTATTCTCCGTGAAGCACCGGGTTAAGCCTTTCGAATACGGTGTTCTATTTAATTCTCACTCCAAACTTTCCCGCTAGGGACAATCAGCAGCCACATTTTACAATTGCAGAAAATGATGTTTGGAGAGATTAACTGAGAAGCCCAAGGCCACAGAGCTCATCAAGAGCAGAGCTGGGATTTGAACCCCAGTCGGCCCGCCTCGCAAGCCCATGCTTTTAAAAATAATAGCAAACTGCCTCCAAAAAATCATGTTATCAAGGGAAGTACGAACCCCCATCTAAGTGTTTGTTTTCTTTTTTCCCTCCACCTCCGTCTGATTGCCCACGAGGCTGATATTTTTATGCATTGCAAATGTCTGGTGAGCCTCCCACACATCTGTGAGTGACGATTTTTTATTGTCATTTTCTAATTCTCACCTTCTACTGGAAATGCAGTTTTCCAACAGGAGTTTGAAGAAAGGTATTGAGCAAGGTTAGGAAAGCAAGTGTTTGAATTTTCACCTGGTGTGACTCCTTGATACAGTCTTGGTGGAGTGCGCAGGGGTTATGTGAGGATCAAATGAGAAGGCAGTGGTACCCTCCTTCACCTGTCGTTGTCCCTCCTGGCTAAACTTAATCAACAGAATAGCTTTGGGCGAGGTCATACATCCCGGAGGATGGCTTCAGTGATGAGCTGTCTTCCTGGAACTATGGCTTGACCTGGTTTTCTCAAGTATCAGAAGTTTCAAGCCAGTGATAATATCGGACTTCAAGCACTGCACCACCTTGGCTTTGGTGAGACCAGCGCTGCCAGGGGACCTTTTGCTAATGACAATGACGTCTGTTTGTTTCTCCCTGCAGACTTTAGCTGGTGAATATTTCCATAAGGCTGCGCAAGGGGGACACATCGAAGGGACCTTGTGGTGTTCTCTCTACTATATCACAGGCAACCTGGACACCTTCCCGAGGGATCCCGAGAAAGCGGTTGTGTAAGAATCTGTCAAGTGTCGCCCGTGACAGAAAATCCATGTCCTCCACTCACCGAGCCTGAGAAGATGGACTTCCTTTTCCTCTTCCTTTTCTTTCTTTCTTTTTCTTTTCTTTTCCCTTCCCCTCTCCCTCTCTCCCTCCCTTTTTTTGCATTTTTAAATTGATTTTTATCAATTATACAGGCATGTAGGTTAAAGCGCCAAATTAATTAATAAGACCAAAATTTAAAAATTTCTAAATTAGAAATAAGAAAAAAATTTGACAAGGAAAGGCAGGGAATCCTGCTCGCTACCCCCATCCCACCCCACCACCCCCCCCCCAGCCTCTGTCTCCTGCTCCCTGGAGTAAATCACTTTCAATCTTTTATTCCTTCTCTACTGGCTTCTCTCTAAACAGCAGGCAGATTCCACTGTGCCTTGGTACATGGGCTTTGTCTAGTGATGCCCCGGGGAGAGACAAGGCTGCAGCCCTCTGTGCCTCTGCCACCTCCCACTGTCCCACACGCTCACACGTCCTGCCAGCTCTCATCTTCCCAATGAGCATATGTTGGGGGTCAGCTCAGTATCAGAGTTCACATCGTTGCATCCATGTAAATACCGTCAGTGGCTGAACCATGCAGAATATTACAGTTGCTTTTTTTTTCCTTGCAAAACTTCTCTATTCTATACAACAGTAATCGTTTCTTATCGTTATTTGCTTAGCTGTATATTCTCATCACTTTGTAGGTACTTGATCTCCATCTCGATCGCTTCCAGATGTCAGTCTCCTCTCTCTTTGTCGCCCTGTATCCTATTTAGTTACTCTTCTTGCCCACATCTCTCCTGGAGTCTTTGTTTAGGGCAGGGCTATCACCCTGAGAACACCTTCATCACTGCTGTGGGGGTTTCCTTCCCTTCCATCTCTGTTGGGGGGGGGGTTGTGTTCTCTCTGCTGAGCCCCTTTCTTCTTGCTCTGCACCTATATTTTGGAAGGATACATCCTATGGTAGCTTCCTGCACAATGGTGAGCAGGAGGCTATTTTTGAGGCCTTGCATATCTAAAATGTTGTCCAGAGATTGGCAAACGAGGGCCAGCAGCTGCAGTGTGGCTCAGTACCCATTGTGTGGCTCCGAGAACAAAGAATGTTTTTTACAGTTGAAGAGAGTTGTAAAGCAAAGAAAAATGAATATACAGCAGTGATTACCTGTGATCTTGCCTTTTATAGAAAAAAAAAATTGCTCACTTCTCCTCAGGCCACTTGACACCGCAGCCTGGCTCTCCAGAAGGCTATTTGCACAGCATGGAGTCAGACCCATCCTGACCTCAGCGCAGCATAGAACTTACCTTGAATGGCCTCAGGGCTCTTTATCATCGTCATGAAGGCTATCTGGTGTGGAACACTCATGTTTCATGAACTTTCTCATTATCCTTTTGTTATTGATTTTCAGTTTAATTCCCGTTGTGGTCTGAGAACATAGGCTGGATGTCTTCAATCCTTTGACATTTGCTGAGGCTTGCTTGCTGGCCAGGATATGGTCAATTTTGGTAGATGTTTTCCAGTCTCTTGAAAAAAAGAGCCGTGACTTCTAAATGAGTTGGTGCAATGTCTACCTACGTATCAGTTACCGCAAGTTCATTAATTCTATTATTCAGCTCTTCTATGTCCTTTCTGACGTTTTATGTTTTGCTATATCAGTTATTGAAAAGGGCTGCATTAAAATTCCTCAGGTGTGGATAGCTGTGTCTGTGTCTAGTTCTGTTGGTTTGGCCTCACATGGAGACACTTTACTTTCCTGAGTCACACAGATGCTGATTGTTTTGCCTTTCTGGTTGACCGCTTCCTCATTTATAATTTCTTTGTCTCGGTTGATGGTTCTTCCTTCATCTCTCTCTCTCTCTCCTTCTCTTTCTTTTCTGTTTTTCATGAAGTTATACCAGGCTTTATTGTTAAGAGTTTTATGTACCTTATTCCCACTATTGTTTTCTATCTTTGTCCTTTACTTTTAAATTATATATTTTGTAAGTAGCACATAATTGGGGTTTTGTACATTTTTCACAATTTTAGCTTTTAATTGGTGTATTTAGTTCATTTACATGTAATGTAGTTCTGGATATATTCGTTTTTAAAATCTACCATTTTGTTATTACTTCCTATTTGTCCCACCTAGTTTTCTTTCTTTGTGTCTTTTTTCCTCTTTCCTATGTATTAATCAAGTCTGTTTAAATATTATTCTCTTCCCCCTCCTATGAGCTTGTTAGTTCTGCATTCTTCTGCTATTCTTTTAGTGGTTTTAGTCCAGACTAGTTCATTATTGATATACCCCTCTAGGATATATTAGGGGACAGGAACAGACTAGGAAAAACATATTCATGGAAAGACTACTAGAAGTCTTGGTGGAGACCATTTTTTCATCTCGGTAGGCATTTTTCATTATGTATGTTGCATGTCTTTGTTTCCATAAAAGACAAGCTACTGAGCGTTGATAAGAAGGGGCACTGAATGAAAAGCTCTCAACACACATTTTCTTCACCTTCTTAACATTTCAGTTCTGGTTTGTTGCTTTATAAAAATTCTAACAAGCAAAATATTCCCCAAGTGGGATTTATTGAGATCATATGAAGAAAAAAGTGATTATTTAATTTGCCACAGTTTGCATATTTTTTTCTTCCCGTTCCTTTTCAGATGGGCGAAGCACGTAGCTGAGAAAAATGGCTACCTGGGCCATGTCATTCGCAAAGGCCTCAACGCCTACCTGGAGGGCTCATGGTAAGCTTGGACCCACCTGAAAGTGAACTTCCTCAGCCCTGAACTTTCAATCTGTCATTAGAGTCTTAGGAGATGGAATCTTAAAATGTAACTGAAAGAGCAATTTGCAGGGAAATCACAGCTTCCAGTAATGGTATTCTGAGTATCACGGACTGATTGGCTGTTGATTGGAAAACATAGCATTTCCATGTTTAATTATACACAAAAATTAGTTCTCCGGAGGGGTGGCCACATTCATCAAGTTGAAAGACACACAAATACGTTGGCTTCTCTTTCCTTCGAGTTTGTTCCTCTTGACTTTAGAGTCTAGGGACAGCACGAGGGACCTTAGGTGAGATCTTCTTCTCTCTGTCAGGCCACAGAAAGTTCAGGATTTCTACCTGATTCATGAGGCACACCTATAGTCCCAGCAACTGATGCTGAGGTAGGAGGATAGCAAGTTTAAGGCCAGACTGAGCAACCAGGCAAGGCTCTATCTCAAAATAAAAAATCAAAAGGGCTGGGATGTCATCCGGTGGTAGAGTGATCCTGGATTCAATGCCCAGTACCCAAACAAAAAAAAACCGGCTCAGGCCACCTCCTTTCATAGTTAGTTGACTCTCTTCAGCCATGACCAGGAGCTGGGGATGCCAAAGCCGCTCACCGGTATCCAGTGTCAACCAAACAGATGTCCCCTCCTAGGCTTCTCAAGGCTGTCTCACCTGCCCTGTGAGTGATGAGACACCGAGGACAGGGACTTACAGACTTGCCCGTTTCCACACTGTCGGTTCTCACACTGTATCCTCATTTTCCTTTGGGCCACATTTTCTTGGCTGTTTTATTTATTGCCTCAATGATCCGGGTATTTCTGTAATAACTAAAAAGGACATGCAAATCAGCAGATACCCCTCGGTCCACTGCCTCCAAGACATTAGGTGAGACCTACCATTGATCACACGCAGATCCAAGCTGTAATTAAAAATTAAAATATCCCCCCAAAGGTGCCATTTCCTCCTTGGGTCCATAGCTGGTCACGCACCCATCAGATCGCATCTCCGGAAGCAAGCGTCTTAAATTAGAGAGTGCAGGGAAATGAGCCCAGCGGGAAAAAAAATCACCAAATACAAATGTTTGTTATTATCATCCTGTGAAAGTTTATTATCTGTGGGCTCACTTTGCACAAACAGAAAGGAATTTCTTTGAAGGAAATCACCTCTTCCCGACTGTAACTGTACCTTCCTGTTTTCCTGGAGTTTCTGTGGTGTCTTGCTTCCCGGGGGAACTTCAGTTCATAAAACTCCAGATACTTGACTGTAACTCATTCTCTCCGGCCTCCACAGGAGGCTCATGCTCTCCGCTCCCCATAAGCTTCCGAGGGGGAACCAAATGCTTCAAGATACCCCTAGGTTTTTATGTGGGGTTTTCCAAAACGGGGAGCAGGTCTGTACACACACACACACACACACACACACACACACATTCATACCTACATGCCCCCTCGCCCCACAAAGGTATCTGACACTTTTTTCCCCCCAGAAAAAGAGTGAATAAAAAAACCTGGTGAATAGCTCGGCTTTCTTGCCTACTTTGGCATTTAACAGAAAGCCCTTCGCTAGACAGCTGAAATTTTGCCACGAAGGGTTAGTTGAATGAAATGCCTATAAGCTTGACTTCTGCCTTTGACTTCTCAGCTTCAATGTGGGCGTCCCACCCCGTCCCTTGGTAGCGGGGAAGGAAAACTTACCACATGTATTTTGCGCTGTGTGTGGTTTTGATTCAGTTCAGTAGGTTCTGCTGTGCACACTCACATGCAGGGGATGTCACCAGTCAGAGTTGGGGACCCTTGCTGTCCCTCTCTCTCCTCCATGCACATTTTCTCACATGGCCCGCATTAGGTCTAACCTCGAACCCTTTGCACCTGCTATTTCCTCTACCTAGGAATCCTGCCCAGTCCTGGGATCACAGTCATTTTATTGTCCATTGTCCCGTGACTTGTGTCCCAGGGCCTCGCACATGGCAATGCCGAGGAGTGCTCAGAAACTACTGAACCAGTGGAGGAATGGAAGCAAATAGACAGAACAAGCCAACTCAGGGGCCAGGAGCAGGAGGGGGGCCCTGGGGACCGGAGGAGGAAGGCTGCTCTCTGACTGGGGAGGCCTAGGTCAGCTTGACGATGCAGTAGGGATAACAGGGCCTTGAGGGATGAATAGAGTTTCCTCTTAGCCACACAGGGAGCAGTACTAATGGCAAGGGCATTGCAGAAGCAAAAGCAAAGAGGTAGGAACAGCCTGAGGAAGTGTAGAAAAATTCAAGCCATCCAGTTTTCCAGGGGGGTGAGACTGAGAACCTACAGGGCAAAACCAAAAAAATGCTACTGGGTGGGATTTTGAATGGCAGGTGATACACTTTTTACTTGGTCTAGGAAGCAGCAGGGAGCCATTGGTGGTGTTGTGGAGGGCAGTCACGTGACAAAGCCCATCTCGAAGATGTTTAAACCAAACAGCTGAGTGTGATGGCGATAGGAAGGGAGACCCTGAAAGGGGGCTGGCTCAGATCCAGGTAAAAGGTGCTGAGCATTGGAGCCAAAGATGTGGCATGACCTCTTGAGGGTTTTTTCTTATGTAATATTCGACAAATATAAAATAATATGTGATATGTAACAATATGACTCATAAAAACACAACAATAAAAGGGACCCCTGTTAATTTTCACCCTACTTAGGGGGTGAACATCAAACATTGCCAGCACTGTTGAAGGCCCTGCGTGCCCCTCCCAGATTAACCCCCAGAAGTCACCATTGCCTGAGTCTTACTCCTCCACCTCTTGGTTTCTGTATAGTTTTGCTATATATGGATATATTCCTGTGCAATGGATTTAGTTTGGCTTATTTCTGACCTTTATATTATTAAAATCATATCATATATAATCTTCAACTTTTTTTAGACTTAACATTACACTTCTAAGATTCATACATTTTGATGCCTGTACCTGTGGGTCATTCATATTCACTGCTATAATATGTTGCTGTTTGTTAATTTTCATGGTAATGCATATTTTTTTCCCTTTTGCTGCTGTTACTGTCTTTTTTCTCTCACTTTTTAAATTTATTTTTCTTTTTAGTTATACGTGACAGTAGAGTTTGTTCGACATATCACACATTCGTGGAGTGTAACTCCCCATTCTTGTGGTTGAACATGATGTGGAGTTGCCCCTGACATGTATTCATCCATGAACATAGGAAAGTTGTGTCCGATTTATTCTACTGTCTCTCCCATTTCCATCCCCACTCTCTTCCCTTCATTCACCATTTTGCAGTGAATTCCACTGAGACCCCAGGACTTTTCTAATCCTGAGGCATTAGAAGAAAAGAGCACAGAGGAAATAATATAATTCTTCCCTCCCTACCCCCTTCTTGTGTGCTGGTTGTGCCACACAGCCACAAACATTTCTTAATTTCTTCTCTGACATGCAGGGAAGAGTTGCTCTTACCTATCAACACAGGAGTGGGGCCTCTGGGTGGCCATGAATGGCACCTGGTCAGCATGATGAGACAACTGTTTTCCAAAGTGGTTTTACCAAGTCAGTGTCCTGTCCACCATCTATAGATTTCTGTTTCTCCACATCCTTGCCAATCCTGGTGCTGATGCTAAGAATGGTTAAAGGTAAATCTCGGCCTGGCTTCGAGACTTCTTAGTATCAACAAGAAAAAAACATCTAGTGTCCATTACAATGAGAAGATCTTTGTCAAAATATGTTTGGGGCAAAGCGCATCCTGATTGCTTCCTGAACCTCCAGTCTCCAGCCCCTACCCAGGGGTTAAATAGGAAATAGGTGCGTGCTGGCCTTCTCACACTGCAGTGTGGCTTTTGGGGTACCATCTATTTTCCCTTAATAGAACAAAATCATCCATCAATGTCTCCGGCCCATCCCCCTTCTTCATTTTTGTGTAAGTGAATTTATTCTGGACGTTATTTTCAAATTACATGTGTCAGTTTGATGAGCTTCTGCCTTCCTGTGTTGTTCCAAGATTTATGTGGGGGAGCGTAAAGAGGAGCGTGATGGAGAAAGGGGATTTTTGCTGGATCTGCGTAACACAGAAGATGATGTTGTCATGCCTGAGGCTGTCCTCGGACACCAGCCGGCCAAGGCCGGCTGTCATGTTTCATTTCTCTCCTCCTTATGTGTGTTTTATCTGCGAGCTACTGTTTTATTGTGCTTTGTCTTAAATGTACCCAGAATACTTAACCCCAGAGGTTAGCAGCTTCTAGTGGACTTGAGGCGGAGAAGTAGACATGCAAAGTTCCGGTTGAAAGAGATTCACCTTTTTGCAGTGAATTCCACCAAGACCTCAGGACTTTTTTTCTCTTTTTTTCTGTTTCCCATCTGAACTGCCTGAGGCATTAAAAGAAAAGAGCACAGAGGAAGTAATATAATTGTTCCAGCAACTGCTCAGAGGTATTCAAATTCACAATTCACAGCAAGGGGTCGAAGAATTGATTATTAAGACCTATCATTATAAAAGTGCTAGGAATGTCTGTCTGTGGTCTGAAAATGAGAGGGAAGCAAATGTGCCTCTAAATTCATTCCTATAAATTCCCTCCTTTCTTGCGTTTATTCCCCATCTTTAACAAAATTGTCTGTCTGGAAGACAATCCACTTGAGTGCATTGGAAATAAAACTTAAAGCTTGGGTCATCTTCCTAAAGTTTGAAGAAATTAATGGGAAGACAGGAGCATTTTGAGGTCTGTCTTTGGGCTTCCTGCAATTATCAAGTGCTGAGTAAATGTTTGTTCCAGAATGTAAGTGTAGAAATATCTGTAATTAATACTTTCAGGTGGTTTCTGTTGAAACACAGTTAAGTAGTGCCGGGAGGCTGCATGTGGGTCGAGCCTCTGATCGGTGTCATGTCTCAAAGCTTTAACAAGCTGGGGAGTCTGGTCTGGGAAGCGTCAATCCCCCTTTTAGAGCCTACTCTTTCACTATATAAAAGTGGGTGGTGGTGACATCAGCATGCACAGGCCTGGGTGATGGATGCAGCCAGGAGGAGTTGACATCAACGTTTTTAGACATCTCGTTTGGATGGATTTAGTTTCTCCCTTGATGGAAATGCTTGAGAATTCTACAGTATTTCCTCCAAGTCTATGTAATAATTGAACAATAGAAGTCTTCTTATGAAACCTGTCCCTCCCCTACTGCCAAGGTTACTTGAGAGGCAAGAGATTGTCTTATGAAGCTTCTCTAAGTGAGCCTTCTGACAGTGTCAACCACCAGCTCTCACCCTACCCCTCAGTTCTAGCAGCCAGTTTGGCTGTTTTTCTGCTGTCCAAGAACTCCCTGTGTGACACTTCAGTAATCTGAGCCACATACTAGCTGGTCATGGCAGCTCAGGGCATTGGCTCAGTACTGGACTTTGGGGGACAGGTCTGCCCCATCTCCTTTCCTCAAGCATCCCTGGTAGAGACTGAGACACTAATGGGTGTTCATATGTATGTGAAGAAATTTGAGGTTTTGAGACCTTGGGAACAGGGTTTTGTTATAAAAGGATAGGGACCTTCTGCAGGACCTCCCTGTGGTGCCTCTTTGGTGTCAGGTGAGCTCTGAGGATTCTGATGCAGCCTGTGTAACAAAGTCCCTAGGCATCTTTTCAGTGGTGTTTGCACCTGCAGAGTGGCCTTGTGATCTGACTGCCTGAGCAGGGGACACTGCTTAGCTGACCTTGTCTCTGTTTAGCATGAGTCACAGCTAATTGGTCAGCCACCTTAGGTATCTCAGAGGCGGGAACTGACTCATTCAGAAGCCATGTGTCCCATGACCTGCAGCCTATCTCACGGAAGGTCTGCCTGTCATAATTTGATTCCCAGCCATCTCTGTATGTCTCCATGAAATGGTCTCCCAGTAGGTGCTTTGAGCACTGTAGAAAGGTGATTTCAGAATCTGTTACCTCATTTTCTCTCGCCCATCCTTCCCTAAACCAGCTTCTGGGTGGGGCTCAAATTAAGAAAGCATCATTTGTATCAACTACTTAAAATGAAAAATAAGCTTTAGAAACAACTACTTATTGTGAAAATCAAATTTTATGCACAAACTGGGTAACATAGAAAATTGAGGAAATCAGATAGATAAAAGGAAGAAATAGAAATTACTGCATTCTAACCATGTAGAGATTAGTATTGTTAACATTTGGTGGATAGTTTTTAGAATTTATTCTTCTACATATATGTATTTACAGGTGTATGCATATGTGCATATTTAATTCCATTTGTGTTTTGCAAAAGTGGGATGCAATTTTATATTCTGCCTTTTTAGGGTACTAATTATAAGGTTTTGCACAAGTATTTTCAATATTCTTCCATGACATTGTCTTTATTGGCCACATCTGAATGTGGCTGTACGAGGTTCACTGAGCCTAGTCAGTGACTTTCAGGTATTTGTTTCGAGTTTGCTTTGATGTAGCAGCTTTTGCCAACAGCCCTATCACAAACCCCTTGGCAACGGGATCCTTGCGCATATCTGGTTTCTTTGGAATAAACCCCCAAGAGAAAGCGGTAGGCACAAATGGTGTGTGAATTCTCAGACTTCCTTCCTTGACCCCAGAACCACTGCACCCACTGGCCCTCCACCGCGGGCACGGGAGTGTGTGCATTTCTCCGGGTCCTTGCCATTGTGCCATCAGTGAATCTTGTGCCCGTCTTTCAACCGATGAAAAGTGATCTCTCGTTGTTTTGCACTTGCTCAGTCGCTACTGGTGTCTGGCATTTATTTTTCATGTGTTTTGACCACTGTCATCAATCCCTTGTAAACTGCTTCTTCTTTGCCAAACTTCTAATGCACCACACAAGCTCAGCTTTAATTAAGCTTGTTCTGAATCCTAAGTCCTGTAAAGCCTTTCACAAAACAGGGGACTGTAAAGCCCAGGGTTTTTTCTTAATACCACTCATCTCCTCTAAGCGAGGAAGGAAAGATTCAAGAACCAAAGACTAAAGGACAAGTCCCCAGCCAGCGTTCCGCACCCCTCTCGGCCAGTAGAGGTAGCTGTTGTACCAACTAGGTCCCCAGCCTTATCTGGGAGCTCAGCCTTTAAGATAGGAAATAAATCAGTGCATGCAGTATTTTTAACAACAGTATTTATTTAAAAAGAAAAAAAAAACTCATGATTTTGTGGTTTTAAAAAACTGCTTATTTTGTGCCCTCTTATGTTTGAATATAAAGCTCTCTGAATATTAGTAAGAGCCACTATATGAAATTTATTATTAATCATCTATTTTTAGGCATGAAGCTTTGCTGTATTATGTTTTAGCAGCAGAAACTGGAATTGAAGTGTCACAGACAAATTTAGCACACATCTGCGAGGAAAGGCCGGTAAGTAAATGGATTCTTCTGCAAGCAGAAGCTGTAAGGTTAAAGATAATGAATTAAGCTTTACCAAGGCAAAATTAGTCACTTGGCCAAAATATTAATGAATTAACTTTTTCTCTCTCCTTTACCTCTTAGGACCTGGCCAGGAGATACTTGGGTGTTAATTGTGTTTGGAGATACTATAATTTCTCTGTTTTTCAAATCGATGCTCCTTCATTTGGTATGTATAGAAAAAACGGTGCTAAACTAAGCGTTAGAGGCTTTTAATCTTTAGTAACAGGGAACATCTAACAGCTTGGTGTGAAGTGTGATATTTCTAAACAATTAGGAATGAAAGTGAAAAATCTCTGCTATTAAGGCCCTGGATAACCTGCTCTTAGCCCCTGCAGGGCACTCAAGCACCTTGTCCCACTCACCAGACCCACCTTCAAACCAAGAGAACGCAAAAGCCATCCTACTATAAAGGGACACCCTGGCCTGTCATTTGCTTTTTGCCCTCAGATGTGTTCCCAGCCCTGTCCTCTGCTCTGCTGTCTGTGGGAGGGGGTGGCCACCAGGAATGCAGTGCCAGGCTCCTGTCCCAGGGGCTTCTGATGGGCATCACCAGTGGTGGGCACCAGGGAAGGCTGCAGAGTGGGAGGAGGGGGGAAGCCCAGCTCTCTCTTCCCATATCTCTGTTTTGCACCAGTTTTCTGCCAGTGGCCACATGTCCCATAGTTCCAGCCCCTGCCTGGTAACTCCGCCCTCTCTGGTCCAGCTCCCAGGGGACTGGGAAGCTCTGGGAACCTCACAGCTACCCCCACTTCCCCAGCCTAGTAGGTGACAGTAGCTTCCTTCCATCTCCCACTTGCCTTCTGTCTCTTCCGGTACCCAGGCATCTACTTTCCCATGATAAAAATCCCTCTTTGAGCTACCCAAGGTGGATTCTGGATTTTCTGATTGGATATTGACAGACACCTATGCTCTCAAATGTTTTCCTCAAAGTAAACATGAAACACGCGGCTAACGCAAAGCAAAGAGATAGGAGACACATCAAACACAGCAGCAGCATTTCAGATGTGGAATAGAGGGCCAGGGACGACCTTGGCCGCTGGACTGAGTTCGCTGTCAGACAGTCTCAAACAGATCTGCTCAGGGGAGCTACCTGGAGCATGGAAAGTGTCTAGATAGGGTGCTCCAGGAAAAAAAAAAAAAAAAAAAAAGAGAGAAAGAAAAGAAAACCTTTTTTGTTTTCTCCTGACACAGAAAGGAAACCTAAAAATATTCTGCATTCAAATTTTAATAGGATACACTCTGTTGAGTGAATGGCCCAGTAATTGACAATGTTAGCCTAAAATAAAACTGCTTGACAAGTGGATATGTTTTGTGTTCTGCAGCATATTTGAAAATGGGAGACCTGTACTACTATGGCCACCAAAACCAGTCACAAGACCTTGAATTGTCTGTGCAGATGTACGCCCAGGCCGCGCTGGAGGGAGACTCCCAGGTAAAACCAGCGAAGCCTTCTCTGAAGGCCTGGAGACCTAGCAGTCTTCTCTGTGTACGTCCACAGCATGATTTGGTCTTTGTCCATGCACGTTCACACATCCTTCAGACAACTCCATGAGGACCTGGGGAACCTTGATTGAGCGCCTACTGTGTTCCCCAAGCAATCCTATGGAGCTGGAGATTTTATACCTATGTCATAATTAGAGCCACAGCAAGGTAATGAATTGTTCCAGGCCAAATAATCAGGTAAAAAATAGAACAGCCAGAGCCTAAACCTGGGTCTCTGGCTCCAATCCTGAGGAGTTTTCTACTGAATTCTGTCAAAATAACTCACAGATAGAAACTCAAGGATCTAGAAGAGTGGCTGTTCCAGGACGTGCTTTCCATGTGCGATTGAGCTCAATACTTAAGTGACAGGATTTTTTCTCAATGACATTTTTTTAAAATTTCTTATTTTAAAATCACTTTAGGCTTATAGAAAAGTTGCAAAAGAGACTCAGAGCATCCCCATACACCTCCGCCCAGCTTCTTTTAACGTTAACATTCTGCATGGCGACCATGCCACTGTCAATATCCGTACCCACTCTTCAGACTATTTGGATTTCACGTTTGTCCACTGATACCCTTTCTCTGTTCTGGGATTCAGTGCAAGGTCCCACATTACATCTAGTTGCTTTCTTATCTTTCGTTCTCATCAAATGGTTGGACATTTTTGAGCCTGTTTTTTCATGAACCGGCTGAGGCTGAGTGTTTGGGGCAGGAACGGTAGAGATGTCACGTGTCCTTGGCGCGTCACGTCGGGGCTGTGTGGTGTCAGTGACTCTCGTCCCTGGTGAGGTTAAGCGTCTCTGGGGGCTGGGGATGTGGCTCAAGTGGTAGCGCGCTCGCCTGGCATGCGTGCAGCCCGGGTTCGATCCTCAGCACCACATACCAACAAAGATGTTGTGTCCACCGAGAACTAAAAAAATAAATAAATAAATAAATTCTCTCTCTCTCTCTCTCTCTCTCCCCCCTTTCCCCTCTCTTTAAAAAAAAAAAAAAAAAGCGTCTCTGGTTTCTGTTGGGTTTCTCCACTGTAAAGTTAACATTGTTTCATTTCTAATTTATAAATATCTTGGAGAGATAGTTTGAGACTATGCAGATACCCTGCTTGTCCTCAAAATGTTTGCCTATGAATTTTAATAGATGGTGCCTGCAACCACTATTAGGACTAATGATAGTTCTCACTTGCCTCCTTCCCTCTCCGTTTGCTAATTGGGATCTCCCTGAGGATCTCAGGGCAGGGTTTTTTGCAGTGGAAACTGGAATAGTTTCCGACTATGCTCTGGAGTCTGATCACAGAGCGAAAGTTGGAGACTCATCCTCACCTTGGCTTCCCCCACCCTTCTTTTTTCTTAGTGGGGATATTACATGGGAGGGGTTGGTCCCCAGGGTTAAGATCCTACATCTCTCCACTCACAGCTGCTTGTGTATGGGGAGTCACTAAATCTCTGAGACTCCATTTCTCGTCTGTGGACTGGGAAGATAACAGCATCCCCTCCTTGGAGGTGAGGATTAAGTGAGGTGCTGTGTCCAGCTCTGAGCCCCGACACCCAGGATGCTAACTGGAGCGTGATCTGCTATTTCTTCTGGAATGAAGTAGAAGTTTCTGCTACAGGGTTTTGTACAGAAACAAACTCCCTTAGATGATGTCGGCCATCATTTTAAATGAAGCCTGGATAATTTGGTTTTCATTTTTGATGATCACTTTTTTAGGAAGACAATGATTCAAAAACAATAAGGGACAACGTATAAAGAAAAAAAAATCAAAAGATCCTTCATTACACAGCAGAGGCTTTTCCTTCTTCATGTCCTTGTGTCACTTCCGGTCCCTGCTCACTGGCACATGCACCTGCAAGGTGACCTCTAGTGTGCGGGCCACTCAGACCGCCCTGTGGTTTTCTTGGTCTCTCTGCTTGCTGCTCTCAGGAGCCCCACATTCTGCTGAGCTGCAGGGCTTTGCCTGCTGCCGGGCGCTGCTGCTTGTCCACTGATTCAGCCCATCTGTGTCCCGTCCCCGCCACGTCTGAGGCAATGCTTAGTGGCAGGGCACGAGGTGAAAATCAACCTCCTGCCTTCGTGGGGCTCAGAGTCGACCCAGGAAGACGTGGAGGCTGCTTGCCAGGGAGCAGCGGCCATGGCTAATGCTGCCCTGAGCACTTTCGTGTCTTTTCACTTGAATAATTTAGTTATATTCTGAGACGGCATTCAGGAGGCACACGGTCCCAGTGCCTCTACGGCTCCGCTATGGCGCGCCGCGGAGCTGCTTTCTGAAGACAAAGATGGATGCCTCGCCTGAAATCCTGTCGGCCCTGGACGATTGAGTTTTGCAAATGGGACAACTGCAAATTAATGCTTCCTTGTTGCTTTGAATGGCATTTGTTTAATGACTAGTGAGGACAGACACCTTTACCTGTACTTGCTGATGGTCGTTTGGTCTTCACATCTTAGGTGAATCCTCTATTCTTAGTCTTTATCTACTGGAGTCTTCATTCTTTTTTTTTTTTTTCTTCAAGCCATAATTAGTTCTTTATTTATTTGCTTAGTAGATAATGAACCTTAAAGCTATTGCATTGCATACAAATATTCCCCAGACTATTTTACCACTTATTCTCGTAATATGTTTCCACTGATTAGAAGAACCTTTAAAATGTTACAAAGTCATTTTTCTGCTAAGACTTCAAGTTTTAAGAGTATCTTCTTTTCAAAGAGAAGAGAATATCCCATGCTCTGCTGCTGCTGCTGTGTGTGTGTGTGTGTGTGTGTCTCTACGTCTTGAAGATACTTAACATTTAAATCCACTTAGAGGTTATTTGACAACATGGTGGAGGTTAGAGAACCTGGACCCCACCATCTGCTTATATTTGAATCTCAGCTCTTTCCAGCTGTGTGATCAAGGGCAAGTTCTTTAACCTCTCTGTGCCTCAGTTTCCCAATCTGAAAACAGGATAGTAGTGCCATCTCAACTCCTTGTGAGGATTAAGTGAATATACACAAAAGAGTGAGGCCTCGCATACAGCAAGCACTCAGAAAATGTGACTATTTTATGTCTTCATGGTGGCCATGCAGGATGCTCTCCAGAGTCCCGGTTGTGCAACTTGGCAGTTCGTGATTTTCATTTAGATTGTGGTCTTGGCAGCTGAAGGGCAAGGCAGAGGGAGGACGGGAGCCATTCAAACATGACCGTGGATTCCTGGAAGGGCCACAGTCCAGCTCCATTTGAAAGGCTCCTCGTGGTGAGCCCCACTCATGTTTTGCTGGCTTTGTGGTCTGGCCGCATGCTCAGCTCATGAGGGCCAGTGACCTCCAGCTGGTATTGTGGCACCCATCTTGTGGGACCCATTTCCACTGTCGGGCTCCTGAACCAGGATCTGCACAGTCCATTAAGGCGGGCCCACCCTGAGGTTCAAGAATAAGGTACCAAGGAAGAGCCAGGAAATGTACATGCGGAGGTCTGTGCCAACAGAAATCATGAGGTTTTCCACGCTGACGCAGGAGAGCTGAGGCAAGTGCCGTCTGTGACTCTGACACTCTTGACCTTAGAATGTCAGTCACAGGTAGCGTGCAGCCACAGAAATATTTTGTCAGATTTGATGGTGACCGAGGCCACTGTCCGTGATGGACATCGCCTCCAACTCGGTGCTCTGGTTTTGCAGTGTGTTCTGTTTTGAGAGCGCGAACAGGAAAGGACAGACCTCCCGGTTGACTGGCTGCTGAGCAGATGGGACGCAGCATCCTTTGAAAGCCTCCCGGTTCTCTTGCAAATAAATTTCTGAGATGCATATATTTAGGGAAACAATTCATCAATGAAGATGACTAAACCATCTGGCTATAGGGGCTGGGGAAAAATATGTAGAGGTTTTAAAAGTTTACATGCTGATGAAGGGTGTGTGTCTGGGTTTTATTACGAGGAGCTGATGGGTCTGGTTTGTGCCTTACCTTTAGGGATTTTTTAACCTGGCCCTGCTAATTGAGGAAGGTGCTATCATCCCACACCATATTTTGGATTTCCTGGAAATTGACCCATCGCTCCATTCTAGTAACATCTCCATTCTCCGGGAACTATATGAACGGTGAGTTCAGAGATGCTTTTATGCCATGGCATCTGGGGGACCCAAGGAGGTGGGAGTTGTTTCTTGATTCAGTTCTTATTTTGTGATGTCAATTGTTAGAGAAAGGGCCCAGGATTTGCTTCTAGTAGTGAACAGTTAGCCAAAGCCACGTGTCTTCCTTTTCCAGTCTCTGAGGCTCATGATATACAATGTGCTTGATCTGAAGTTCAAGTGCTGACCAAGGTTTTCCATGACAGTGGAAAAAAAAAAAAAAAGCCAGGCATCTGATTCTGAAAGATAGGGAGGCATTCCTGTCTCTGGACTTTGGACAGACACTCCAACAGAAATGCTGTTCTAACAGGCCCCTTGCTCTGTGTAATCCTTCATAACGAAGGGTGCAAGTGACCTTTTCCTCAGATTTCTTCGAGGATCTCAGAAATCCAGGTGAGGCGCAGAGTACTGAAGTGCCTTTGCTCCCGCGCCCCTCACTGAGAGTGTGCTCGCGTGTGCAAGAGCAGAGGCGTGCAGGTGTGAGCTCTGGAGAGGCCGGTCGTGGGAAGGGCCACCAAGTCGCCCACCTGACGGAGGCTGGCTTTGTCGGCAGGTGCTGGAGCCACAGCAGCGAGGAGTCCTTCAGCCCCTGCTCCCTGGCCTGGGGGTACCTCCACCTGCGGCTTATCTGGGGCGCTGTCCTGCACTCTGCCCTGGTAGGTACAGTCCCTGCAGCCCTGCCCTGTGGCCCCTGCCTGGGTCAGTCATCTGAGGCGTGCTTCTGGTGTCTGCAGATCTACTTTCTGGGAACCTTCCTGCTGTCTGTGGTGATCGCTGGGACAGTACAGCACTTCCGGGACGTCTCAGGTAAAGCCTTCTCAAAGCCACCGCGTCCGGGGGAGGGGGGCACTCCCTCCCCACACCCTCAGGGTGCCACGGCCCGACTTCAGCTTGGGCATGCACAGCATGGGGACCCCCAGGAGCGTGTCATACTCCCTGGCTGCCAGGAGGTCACAAAACTAATAGATTTTTCAAAGTAAGGATTTTTTAAAAAGCTAAAGAAATGGAACCAAAATATCCTCTCCTGTTGAAAATACATCGTCTAGCAAAATTGTACCTCTGCAAACCCAGCTCAAAAGCCCCTCCTGCATTAGGCCTTCCCTTTTGTTCCAGTCCAATAAGCAAAGGTGTGAGGAGACAAGCAAATACACATCGCACAAACCTCCCCAGCCACGGGGACACGAAGGGAGGGGCCGAGGAGGACGTCACCTAGCTGTGTTTCCACTGCATCACTGTTACTTTTCTGAGTTGAGTTGGTAGTTAGGGGAGCGATGTCCCAGTCACTTCTATTTGGGCTTAAAGTCCAGACTTGGCTACTCATTAGCTGTGTGACTTCTGGTGAGTTACTTAACCTAACTGATCTCCCAATTTCTCATTCATCTGATACTTGCTACTTCCAGAGAGATAAAATATGAAAAAGAAAAGTGAACTGAGACGATGCCCTAATAGTAATATAAAGGGAAATGTTTAAAATTGCAATAAAATATTATCCATTTCCATATGTAAAATTTTAGCCTAGTGCTTCTGAATTTTAATGGGTGCAAGAATCCTGCAGGAATAATATTAAATGCAGATTCTGCCGTGGGTGTGGGGAGGGGCTGAATGCACCACACTGCTGGAAAGACATGTGTAGTTCGAAGCCTGCTCTTTCATTCTCTGGCATCCGTGGCCCTTTCGATAAGCGTGAGCTACTCATTTTCCCCTGTTGCACTGTAGGCTGAGTGGGGGGACCCACCCTGTCCTGCCAAGCAGCTCCCACCTCCCAGGTACTCAAACCTACAGACGCCTCTTGTGAGAACTCCAGCTTCTCGCCATCTTGGATGGTTCCAGAAGGACATGGTGACTCACAAGGCCAACAGTGACATTCACAAATGGGTCGATTAGGGTGAGAAAGGCCCTGGAGCCTCGGCCTAGCTGTTATTTGTGTAGCAGACAATGAACAGCAAAAGGAACAAGGCCCCTGCTGTCCCGATCACCTCCCTGCTTTGCCTGAGGAGTCACAGGCAGCCCTTCCAGGCCCTCCCAGGCTGGCTGCCTCCTTCACTGCTGGGCGATAAGTCACCCCCCCACCCCGGCATTTGTCACCAGGTAGAAGACATTTATTTTGCATCTTGTCTGTTTTCCATTTCAAATTATCTTTGTCATTTTGACTCTGTGGAAATATTGTGCTGATGATTACGAATGTGGCTCCATCAGAGGCGCCGAAATCGTCTTTATGATTCCGTGCCAGCTGGTGGCCATGAAAATTCATGGGTGGCGGGGATTGCTGCCATCAGAGGCGGCCCCTCTCCTGTCTCCGCACTCGGGTCGCCCGGGCCCTCCAGGCCCTGCCAGCGTCTTCTCGCTTCTTTCACACATTTTCCTGGCTTTTTTCAACTCTTTCGTTTGCCTCTTCTGGCACTTGCTTCCTTGCCTCTTGACCAAGAAAAAATCTTGAAAACCATTTCACTCTTTGCCCTTCATTAGACAGATGAGGAAACTGAGGCCCAAGAGGTGAAATAGCTTCCCAAAGACCAAATAAAGGCAAGAGAAATGTAGGGCCACAGACTGGCCGACAATTTTTCAGAATCACAATACTTTAAAACAATGATTATCGACTGTCTTGAACCCACTGCTCCCTCACACAAGGATATTCTGGAACACTTTTCCACTTGAAGTGAAATCCTGATAATTAACCTACACCAATAGAATGTCACAACAGGAATATAAAGAAATCCAAAGTAATCAGTTCTAATAAAATAACCTTTTCCGTATGTAAATTCTAGCTCCTTAGTTTTAAGTGCACAGGAGTCTCACAAGGATTGTATTAAAGGCAGGTTCTGATTTGGGGTCTGGGGGCGTTTCTAACCTGCTCCAAGGCGATGCCCACATGGCTGTTCCACAGCCTGGACTTTGGCCAGTAAGGGCAAAAGTCAAAGGAAAAAATCTCTCATTTACAGAAGGGGGCCCCACAGGGGCACCTGCCACCCCGACAGAAGTCACATCGGGAGTGAGGGCCTGGGTACCTTCCTGCTGTGACTTGCACTTATGCTAAGTGCAAACGGTCAGTCGCTGTGAAATAGGGAGGTTCTTCATCAGCACAGCAGAGCAGGTGACCTTGGGAGTGCTGTGGCAGGTGACAGAGACACAGGAGGGAGGAGGGGCAGCTGCTGGGCTGATAGGGGCCAAAGCTTCTGCTGCTAGTGTCTCTCCAGGGAGCTGATGGCACCCAAGGGCCCAGGACCTGCCCCACCGAAGGGGAGGACAGCAGCAGGGGCTGGCCAAAGCCGTAGGGTGGGGACGGGGGGTAGGCACAGGGCTGAACCTGTGACAGCAGAAGGCTCAGGACTGCTGAGGACTGCTGCCAGAAGACAGCCATCTTTGTCATGATTTGCCTTTTTTCCAGTTAATTGTTTTTAAAAATTAACAATTCATCATGGAGGCTCTTGCCGTCCATTCTGTGTCCAGCTCCAACCCCCTTCACTCTCCTGCTAGGGTTGCCAGCTCTGGGATATACAGCCAGCACACCACAGCCTTTGTCATATGGAACTGTCCTGCGTTCAGAAGGCTGGCGGTGCAGGACAGCAGTGAGCAGCCCCAGCGCTGTGAGAATCAGGCTGTGGTTCTGGGCGAGGGAGGGAGCCTCTTGCACCTCAGGTTCCTCTTCTGTCAAACAGCATGCAGAGCAGTGCACCTACTCCTGTCGTAGCTGAGAGGACCAAGTCTGGCGACACGGTACATGGTTCTGAGGATTCCACTGACATTAGCTGGGAGCCCCCAGGAATGTCCCCCGGGTGTTTCACCTGTGATAGAAGCGTGCCGAACCAGGTAGCGCCTGCACTTCAGGAGTTTGGTTGGCCTCAGTAGCAGAGCATTGCCAGAGCCGCATGCTTTTCTGTGCTGTGTGACTCTTTCTAAAATATAAGGTTCTTTTTTTAAAGCACTGAAACAGCAAGAGGCACTCCACAAACACTGCACTTCAAGGCCCCTTCAAGGGACCTCGCTGACGGCCGGCTTCCATTCCCTTGAGCTCTCTCTTTCCAGAGGCTAAGGCCTCACGGAGTAGTGCAAAGGTCCCTGGTTTTGGACAGCCCAAGGGGCACTTAATTGGCCTAAGCACAGAACACACATGGCCCCAGATCTACTCTGTCCCTCTAGGTCCCTCAGATGTCCCTTGGATGGGTCACCTGGCAGCTCCAGTTCTTGCTGAAGTCTGGCCCCATCAGCCTTTGCTCTGAGTCCTGCTGCAGATTGCTGCAGGGGCCAGGAGAGGGCCTGCTGCGGTCCAGCCACAGACAGGCCCAGCCCCTTTCCAGACTCCAGAAAGCTCTTTTCCCTGCCTCGCTTCCTCTCAAAAGCACTCTCCCTCTCCCTCCCTGTCAAGGACGCCAAGCATAATTGCCCTAATGGAGCAGGCTTTAAAAATCAAAACAAAAAAAATCCCAAAGTGAAGTATGTCTAGAGCCTTGTTCACCTCTGCCTGCCCCAAACCTCCCCCCAAGCAAAAGACCTGGAGCCCGCGGGCTGCTCAAAGGACGGCAAAGGGATGGCAGGAACCACCTTTCAAAGACAGACTCCTGCCTCCTTAAAGGCCATTGAGAGTCCCCATCCAAGACATCCAGAATCTGAAAGGCTCCAAAATCTGAAACTTCTTGAGCACTGACATAATGCCCCAAAGGGAAAGTTCCACATGTGCCTTCTGTGATGGGTCGCAGTCAAAACACAGGTGCCCTGAAAATATCCTATATGATGACCTTCAAGCTGTGAATAGGGTTTTATGAACATACATGAATTTCATTCTTAGACTTGAGTCACACCCCAAGATATGTCATGTATGTGCAAGTATTCCAAGATCCAAAAAGATCTGCAGTCTGAAACACTTCCGGGTTTGAGCATTTCTGATAAGGGATACCCAGCCTGTAATAGCAGCATAAACTTTATGGATCCACCAGCTCTGAGGTACCACCAGGAACCTAAGGCCAGGCCAGCCCGGTTGGTGCATTTCTCATGTAAGCCAATGCTTCCTATCCAGCCAAGTGGTTAGCCTGCTGTTCTCTTAAAAAGAGTTCAGATGAGCCAGGTATAGTGGTGCATACCTATAATTCCAGTGGCTTGGGAGGCTGAGGCAGGAGGATCACAAGTTCAAAACCAGCCTCAGCAACTTAGCAAGGCCCTAAGGAACTTAGCAAAACTGTATTTTAAAATAAAAAAATGTAAACAGCTGGGGATGTGGCTCAGTCAGTGGTTAAGCGCCCCTGAGCTCAATCCTCAGTACCAAAAAAATAAAAAAGAGTAAGCTAATATAAGCAAGATTAACTAAGCCTTTCCCTACTCTTTTCCTGTTCTCTAAACTTCTAGTTAATGATATTGCTACTTAAAGTAAAATGCCACAACCTGGTGCCCATGAGAAAAGCAGAAGCCTGAGCTGGGCAGACTTCATGGTGATTTTCCACAAAGGCTGCCCCACCTTGGTACCCCACAGCACCTCCACTCGGAAGAAAGGTTTCAGTGCTCTTGATGGATGAGCCAGTGCCTTTGTTTCAGTGCTTTTAAAAAAAGAATCTTATATTTTAGGAGACCAGTGATCTTACACCTGCACAGGGCCCTGCTGAGCCCACGGCCAAGTGAAGTAGCCAAATCTTAGCGTAAGATTTCAAGCTCCTCTCCCTTGCACCTCCTCTTGGGAAGGTTCTGCCATTTCAGAGTTAACCCACTGGGTTCCCCTGTATTCTTTTACATCCACATCTGGTCAGCTGGCCTGCAGACATTTTTCTAACAATGTTCTACAACAGGGGTTAACAATCTTTTTTCCATAAAGGGTCAGGTAAGAAACATTTTCAGCTTTCAGGGGTGTCCCTGTCACAGCTCAATCCTGCCACTAGCGCTCAGAAGAAGCCATTCCAGCCAGGTTTCTGACAAAACTTTCCCGTGGACACATTTACATTTCATATATTTTCCCCATGTCACAAAATATTCCTCTTCTTTGAATTTTCGATCACCCGTTTAAAAATGTAAAAACCATTTTTAGACCCAGAGCCATACAAAAGCAGGCAGCAGCTGCCTGTGGCCACGGCTACAGTGGGGCCAGCTCCTGATTATTCTCACTAATGTGCAGGAAATGGTCCCCCAGGCAGCCAGTCATCCACAAATCACTTCTATTTGGCTCTGGAATATACTCTGTAATTTTTTAAACAGCACGCTTATTTTTCTGGTTGCCTTGACTCCAAGTCCAGTAATGAAATTAGCACACATTCCAGGTGGGCAGAGACAAAGGGGCCACTTTACAAATAGGATGGGCTATGGGGGGGCTTGTGCAGCTACTGCAGACCCCCACCGAGGGGAGCGAGGTCCCTAACTCCACGGTAATAAACTGACTGTGGAAGCACCGGCGTTTCTTTTGTGCTCTTACCAAAAGGTGTAAGTGGTGGCCGAGTTGATTAGGCGTTCCTTCTACATTTACACGTTGGCATTTTTTTGTTTTAATTGGAAAACTGATTGCTGATTTATCTTGTTACCATGGTGATTTACACAGCCCCTGAGTTAAAAATACTTGCTTTAGTGCCGTGTTAACTTCCTCAGAGATCATCAGGCAGGTTGGTCCTAGGGTCAGAGGGGGTCTGGGCACCATCTGCTCAAAGCCCCTGATTCACAGGTGGGGAAAGCCAGGCCCACAAAATTCAAGCACTTTAGAGGGAAACATCTGCCATTCTGTACCTATGCTAAGGTCACCTATTATTAGCTAGTGGCAGATAAATGAGACTTGCCCAGACCAGGTCTCCTGACTGCCACGAAATGGTCTTTACATCTCATCACCAGATTGCAGTCACTACATCACCAGCCAGAGTGATGGTTTTAATGACCCTAGAAATGTCATGGCATTCTACAACACCCTGGGCCCCCCCTGCCACTGTCGTATTCTTTCAGGACATCTCTGCATCCACAGAGTCTGCAGCTATTGGGAGGGGAGCCAGGGAGAAGTCCTTACAGAAGTCCTGTACAGAGCCAGGGACTCAGGGGCCCCTTCCTCACCTTCCTCCTTGGGAGATGACCCTAGCTACTTGGGCATGGACTCTTGAAGGGTTTTATCTAGAAGTCAGATTGTCAGTATGTGGTGACATCTTTTTAAAATCTACACATTTCAGGGTGGACATTTGGGAAGCTTTACAAGTGTTCCTACTTACTAAAACCTGCACAAGACTAAAAAAATATTGCTGAGCTTAATTAATATCACTGCTTAAAGGCAAACTGTTGTATGCATTGTCTCAGGCTATTGAGGTCTCAAAAAAAAGTGGGGGGGGGGAGGCATCCCAGAAAGAAATGCACCAGCTCTTATCAGTCCTGGAAGCCATGCACCTGAAATCAAGACATCTTAATACACTGGCCTGGTGACCAGGTCTAGTCGTAGCATGTGCCAGCAGGCACTGTTCCAAGCACTCTGTAAGCATTAACTCATTCAGCCCTGAAAAAGCTCCAGAAGGTAGGGGTACTGTCAGGTGGGGTTGGCAGTAGGGGGTAGGTAACTTGCCAAGGTCACACGCTGTTAAAGAACAAAGCAGACAGGTTCCAGGGCCCACAGTCTTAACAGGGGGCTCTTCTTGGGTTCAGCACCTAAGGCAGGGTTTATCAGGCCCAACACCGTTGATATTTGGGTTGGATGGCCTCTGTCCACTATCTGCTAGCCGTACCACCCCACCCCAGGCGAATGACAACCAAAAATGTCTCCAGGCACTGTCAGCTGTCCTCTCTGGGCAGAATCACTGTCATTCAGAAACTGCTGACACCAAGTATAAAACCATAAGCTTCGCTAGGACTGGTAGAGGCTCAGCCTCCTCAGGATTGCAGACTGCTAAGTCATTAGACCCAAGCCTTATGCACATGAATTTAAATAACGAGCTTTGAGTTTGGCACACCATCCAAACGGAATAAGAGTGTGAGTCAAACGACCCTCCTTTCTCATTGCTTGCTGTGATGTATGACTGGCACTGCGTCTGCATCGTGGTGGGGGTAGAACGTGGACCAGAAGCCCTGTGCCCTGTAAGTTCTGGCATAAATGCAGTAACTTAGACTCCCAGGCCTTCAGAACCATCAGAGATCTTTGCGCATCCATTCCAGTCTACCATTTTACAGCAGGGGACACCAAAGTTCCAAGAACCTAGGGAATGACTCCAAGGTTGCCTTCAGCTTAGTGTCAGCGGCACTGGGCTAGAAGCATCTCCCGGGCTTGCTAGAGTCTGGGTGCGGTTGGGTGTCCTAAAGGTTCTGTTCTGAATATTCAGCCTTGTTGTGCATGTGTCTCTGCAGCCAGTGGTTCTCCTCCAGCACCAGCCCGGGCCGCCCCAGGCCCCACCTCTTCCACTGCAACTACAGCTGTGTCTTCCGCTGCCGACGCCTCTGACCAGGACGAGTCCACAGTCACTAATAACCCAGAGCCACGTGGGTGAACTGTGCACTCCAGGTCTCTCCACTTGAGCAATGATCCCTTCGACAGCCGGTATTGGGAGGCTAGGGCCAGAGCATTACCCTGATAAACACCTTAAAAATCTTGTCCACTGTATGCAAATTTTGCACTTGGTGTGATTTTTTTAAAAAACTCAAATTACAAGGAAGTACCCAGAGCAGACAGTGGTCATACCAAAAGTTCTCAAAGAAATCCAAGGAACATCTTGGTCAGAGGGACATCTGGGGAGGTTCACTGGACCCCATAAACTTCTGTTCTTGTGATCGTGTGTTTGGGGAGTCACAGTTTTGCTTGTGGCTCATCTGGATTCTTTGACACAGAGAGGCATTTTGAAGAGTCTTCGTCCTTTGTTCATTCTCTTTTATCAGAGAACAGAAAACTGACTTTTGCACAAGGTAGATAATGTTTCAGTGCCCATGTTTGCCAGAGCCTGCTCCTCAAAGTCCAATTTAATCTTTGACTTCCAAAACCCAGAGGTTATAAGGAACCTTGAAAGAACTAGTTTGTGGCTGGAAGTGCAGGAAAGATAATGGCTTTGTAAATTGGTTTACATTTTTCTCCTTGAATTTTTCTAGGGTCATAGTGCTTCCAAACCACTTGATGACATTGTTGGATATCTTTTATGTTTCAATTGCAATCCATAAAATATCATCCAGAAAATTCTTAGTATTTAAGTGTAGTCTTCTCCATGAATTACCCATTAGAATAGACCGGCCGCAATGGAATATGCAGAAACCAAGCCTGTAGCTCATAGTCTCATCCCCACCCCTGATGCCTGCCTGAGTCTGTATAGGGGTGTGTGTGTGTGTGTGTGTGTGTGTGTGCATGTGTGTGTGTGTGTGTGTGTGTGTATAAGAGGGCAAGGAAGAGCAGAGTGTCGTTATACTGTATGCTGCTAAGGTAGTAAAAATAAATCAGTAATGCAATATTGTGGGGTTAAACTACTCTTTGCACTACTTTATTTACAGTAGTAAATAAAATTATTTTTATACAATCGACTACTGGAAAGTGCCCTTTTTTTATAGTTTCTGCGGTTATCATACAAAGTGCTAAATTCATACATTCTCCCTGAGTGAGATTAAAAAAAAGAGGGAGAGAAGAAAGAAAAAGTCCTCCTTATGAGAGATTATTTCTGGTAACCCATTATCATTTGTGGATATAAAGGTGGCAGGAAACTTCTTTCCAGGAACCCTGAGCTCAAGGTCTGGCCCCGTGATGTTTGCAGTGCCACATATTGTTCAGGGACCTCTGGCTGCTCTGAGGCTGAGCTTTATGTTAATCTAGGTTAAGCCTGCAGTTGGCCTTGTTTCTGCTGTGTTAATTGCTCTGTTTTACAAAGGTTGCCTTCGAGATTTGCACAAGAGCCAGACTTTGGAGTCTAGCTGTCCGGAGTGCAAATTCCGGTTCTGAAACCTTCTGGCTCAGTAACCTCGGGCATTGATTACTCTCTGGGTCACAGATTCTTGTACTATAAAATGGGAGTAGGAGTATCTTATCACCTCTTGGGCTTCACACGAGGCTTAACAGAGATCATGTGTGTACCCTGAACAAGGTTGGTTGTTATATTTGTTAGAAAAAGAAATCTCAGGGGCCAGACAGTGGGCTCTTTGCCCTGCTCAGAACCACTCTTCAAGGCAAACACTCCACTCCCCAGCTGCTGGGAACCTAGGTTGCTTGCTGGGCATCTTCCTTAGCTGTGGGATCTGCCAGCGGTATGCCCTTGCAAGAGCAGCCCGTGGCTGCTGATACAGGAGGAGTTTTTCAGTCTCAGTACTATTGACACTTGAGACAAGTGGCTCTGTGTTGTAGGATAGGATGTTAAGCAGAATCCTGCCCTCAACCCACTATAGGCCAGTAGCACATACTGCCCTCTTCCCTCACTCCTTCCTCCTTCCCCAGTTGTGACAGCCAAGAGTGTCTCCAGACACTGGGAGTAAGATCATACCGTCTCCCTTCATGAGAATGATTCCTATGGGAAAACTGTCCCCATGCCTCAATTCAGAACAACTCCAGAGCTCTATCTCACTGAACCCAACTTCTCACTGTGCCCATTTGTATCCTCCTCACTTACAGGATTTCCCCACAGTCCTCACACCCAACTCTGTACTCCAGTTTCCAAGAAACCCAAGTGCATTCATTCGGGAGGGCTTCCGTAACAAAGCCCTACTTACTGAGGGGCTCAAACAACAGAAATTTATTTTATCACACTTCTGGGGGACAGAAGTCCAAGATCAAGGTGTTGGCAGGAGTGGTTCTTCCTACGTCCTCTCCCTGGCTTGCAGATGGTCTTCTTCGGTGTCTTCATATGGTCTTCCCTGCGTGGGTCCGAATCTCTTCTAATAATGAATAGATCCTTCCCCAGTCCCGTTGGATGAGGTTCCAGACACTGGACCTCATTTTACCTTCATCACTTCTCTAAAGACTCCATCTCCAAATACCGTCACATTCTAAGGGACTGGGGACAATCAGCCTGTTGTCCCACCTAGAACAACAGGAGAGGATGGTTCAAGTGCAGACCGTGGACGCATGGAGCCAGCCTAGCCTGCTCCAGTTGTCCACTCAAGGCTAGAAATGCGGGCAGAGCTCCGGGGCCAGCCGCCTCCGTCAAGCTGGAGGACTAATTGTCAATTCAGACCCCTCTTACACTTCCGTTCTCTGGGGACCCCTCAAGATTGAATTTTCTGGGTCTAACCCACACCTTCTCCTGCACTGACCGTCCCCTTCTCTCCTAAGTTCTAGACTAAGTTCCCCAAAGCTGGTGTCCCAGTGGCTGGAGTAAAAACCCGCCCAGAAAACACAGCGCAGAGTGGGTGGAAAGGAAAGAGGGAACGGAAAGGCCAGGTTCAAAGGTGACATTAGGTTACTGCCCTATTGTCCCTCCACTCCATATATTCTTAAACCAGAGGCTGCGGGCCAGTCGATTGGGAAACAAATCTAACCCGTAGATATGATTTTTTTTTGGGGGGGGGGCCCACCTGGTAATTTTTAAAGTTTTAAGTAGTTGCCAACATGTTATAATCCATCATATGAGGTTCTCCTTAAAAATGTAAAGGTGTGAAAAACCTGGGCTTTTGCTACTGGGTGGCAAGAAGTAGGTGAGGCTGAAGAGATCCTTCCCTTTTGGATAGAGCCAGTGCTTTCTGGCTTGCCCCAGGCCCCACCACTTCCTGTTGCCTTACACCTAGGCCACTTATGCCCTTCACGAAAGCATTTCAAGTTACAGCCCATGGACTTCCTTCTCTTCAAACTAATGACTTCGTTTCAGCAAGTCTCAGAGAGACCTCCAGATTCATGGATTGTTTGATCACTGCTAATCCTTGGAGAGCTGGAGAAGTGGTGGTCTTCCCTTCCACTCTTTGGGAGAGGAAGATGCCAAGCTGTGGGTCATTCAGAATCTTGATAAAGTTTTCAACAAAGTTTCAGGACAAAACATCTGTTTAAAACGATCAATAGCAAGGTGAGTGGTGCACTGAAAACCCAGTGACTTGGAGGCTGAGGCAGGAGGAGCACAAGTTTGAGGCCCACCTGAGGGATTTAGCAAGACCCAGTCTCAAAGTACAAAAGGACTGGGGATGTACTCAGTAGTAAAGCACCCACAAAATAAAAATAAATTAAAAAAAAACAATAGTCTTTTCCTACACCAGCAATAACTTGATTAGAAAATGAAATATTAAGCAATATTAAAGATAAATAAGGTTTCGTCTACAACTATAAAGGGTCTAGTAATTAAACAATGAACTCAGAGCTTTACCAAGAAAATCTTGAAATTCTACTACAGAACATAGAAAATATAAATAAAATAATATACCATGTTCATAGATGGAATAACAACATACAAGTCTGTATACAATTTCCTCAGAATTCACTCATAAATTTATGGGTCTCCCAACCAAATCCTGATTTTGTGAATATATGAGGAATTGACAAAGTGATTATTGAATTTATATGAAAGAATAGAAGTCCACAGACAGCAATGTAAAGTTTGAAGGAAAATGAGGGAAAGGAATTGTCCTGCCACACATTGTTATAGTACAAAGTCACAGTAACAGAAACAGCGGGGCAGTAGTGCAAGACTAGACAAAGATTAAGGGAAAAGGATATAGAACCTAGGAGCAGATGGGAATTTTGTACAATAAAGTGGAATCACAAATTAATTGGGGGTAAGAAGAATATTTAGCATATAGTTAGCAAATTGGCCAATTACATTTTGAAAATTAAGATTGAAATTCTCTTGTTATAGATATAAAGGGCTAGTGGATAAAAACGTAGCTGTGATGGTAGAACTACAAGGCTAGTTGTAGAGAATTTAAGATAATGTTTTATGCATTTTTAAGTGAGAAAAGAATTTCTTAAACAATATGCAAATATAAGTAGAGCTCCCTTCTTTGTAAATGAGGGATTTCTATTCAAGAAAGAACCCAACAGCGTCGGTGGGTAGGTGACTGAAGCATCTCTACAAAACATCCAACAAAGAACAAAGCCTGCTCATCAATCAGCTGTGCAGCAAGCGGAAAACCCAGGAGAAAAGATGATTCCAAGCACATAGTTGAGCAATTCACAGAAAGACACCATAACTTAAAGAGGATGAAGGACTGCTTCACCTAACTTGAAGTCAAGGAAGTAAATATTAAAATCAAAAGAGCAGTTCACGCCCACCGTATCATAGAAATACAGAGAACACATTAAGAATAAGTGGACACAGAACCTCTCATGCCTCACGGGTTGTGCAGAAGACTCGTGAATAATGTGGCAGAATCTACCTAGGGAGGGTGTCATGACCTGGGAAGCCCAGCCCCAAACAGTCCTCCCAGTCTGCACAGACCCACTAAGAGATCCGTGTAGGGAGGATGACATCCCAGCAGTGTTTGAGAGGGCAAGGAGACGGAGTCACCTGGGCCCCTGAGGTCCAGGGGTAAGTGATGCACCAGGCAGAAAGTGGAGAGACCATATTTATAAAAACAGAGATATTAAAAATATGCTGGCAGTGGAAAAAGTGAGAAACTGAATTAAATATATATGTCAGTACGATCTGTTTAAAGACCAAACCCTGAAAGAATACCAAATGCATGTGTGTACACACACATACTCGTACGCGTGAGCAAACACACACACACACAGATTCATTTGTATGTATATGTTATGGTTTAGATGTGAGGTGTCCCCCAAAAGCTCACGTGAGACAATGTAAGAGGTTCAGAGGAGAAATGGTTGGGTTGTGAAAGCCTTGACCCAATCAGTACATTAATCCCCTGACGGGATTAACTGAGTGGTAACTGAAGGCAGGTGGGGTGTGGCTGGAGGAGGTGGGCATTGGGCCTGGCTTTGGGGTATATATTTGTATCTGCAAGGTGGAGACTTCTCTCTCTGCCTTCTGATCATCGTGTGAACTGTTTCCCTCCACCACACTCTTCCGACATGATGTCCTGCCTCACCTCAAGCCCTAAGGAATGGAGCCAGCCTAAACTCTGAAACTGTGAGCCCTCAAATAAACTTTTCTTCCTCTACATTTGTGCTGGTCGGTTTTTTTAGTCATGGCAGTGAAAAAGCTAACACAGTATGTCTATACAACACACATATACACGTATGCACACCCACATATGCATACACACGCACGCACATGCTTTTCTCTTCAGCATACACACAAGCTGTAAACCTGGGTTCCTTAACCTCAGAGCTATTGGTACTCTACTAAGTACTGGGTTCCTTAACCTGAACTTAGTACTCTACTAAGTACTAGTAGCACCCCCTAAATTGTGACAACCAAAAAAATCTCCAGGCATTACCAAATGTCCCCTGGAGTGGGATTGGAGGAAGCAAAATTGTCCTGGTTCAGAACCACAGACCTAAATCGCATGTCAAACTGAGAGTGTTAGTGAGATAATCAGGTGTTACTGAACCCAAGTTCGGAGGCTCATCCCACAGAAAAATCAGTATCTGAGAGATGAATGTTGGAGAGGAAAAAAAAAGGCTTTATTTAATGGCCCAAGAGTGGAGAAGAGGGAGCTTTGCTCACAAATCAGCTTCTCGGTTCCAGAAGGTTGAAGGGTCACAGATACAGGAGAGGGACGACGAGGGAGAGGGAGAGGGTGATAAAGGGAGGAATATTCACGTTCCTCCAGGAACTCAAGTGCCAGCTCTTGTCCTTCCTGTCACGGACGGCGATTCTGGGCGTGATGACTGGCAGGTGTTTTAACTGTAAAGCAGGGAGAGAGACTCTGCAGGTGTAAGCCAAGTTTACCCTACGTTACCGTTTTGGACAAAACTACCTCAGATGATCAACATGTCTGCATGCAGTGCTGAGCGGGATCTGACACGGGTCAGGGCAGCCAAGAAGACAAGACACACGGGAAGCCCAGTCTCCCATGCTGTGTCAGTCACATCGGGCAGCCTGACATTCCTGGGAAGCAAGGACTTTTGGTGCGCCAAAGACTCTCTGGCTTTTGGACTTTCACTGTGACTTTAGCAGAATGAGGAAGCCTTCGTTTCTCCTAAATGAGTTATGCTGAAGCGTTCTTTACAGGATGCAAAAGCTCTCATGTCAGGAAGATGGTGCTTGATGAGCCAACAGACAGGCAGAGAACAATCTGGTGAGAAAACATCAGATCTGATGAGCTTAACTGGATTTGGTAATTAGAAAAATCCAAAAAGCAAGCCTTTGAAAATGTGTAGTATTTTTGTTATGGACAAGATGTTTATGTCTCCCCACCCTATTCATATGTTGAAGCCTAACCTCCAACGTGATGGGACTTAGAGTCAGGGCCTCTGGGAGGTAATTAGGGTTAGATGAGGTCATAAGGGTGATGCTTCACAATGAGATCAGTGCCCATGGAAGAGGAGATACAAGAAGCCACGAAAGCTCACAAGATGGCAGCCACCTAAGGTCCCACCGACAGAACTTTAGAAGAACACCCACCTTGACCTGGGACTGCCCAGCCTCTGCAACTGTGAGAAAGACATTCCTGCTGTTTTAAAACCCCAGTCTGTGGTATGTTGCTCTTAGAGGCTGAGCATATAATATAGTTGCCCAAGAGTAACATATTATTAAAAGGCACAGTGAATAAGAAAGTTAGATGCCTTCATCAACAAGAGGATGAAGATCAGTATATGAAGAAGATTTCATATATATACATACATACACATATACATAATGAAAAATGTCTGAAGCAAAACCTGATATAAATCTGAACAGAGAGACAAATCTGTGGTTATAGTTGGAGGCTTTAATACATTTCTCTCAGCAATAGAACGAACTAAAAGCAGTAAGTATACAGAAGATCTCAGTGACACTCTCAACCCCCTTAATCAAATTAACATTTATGAAATACTATGCCCCCAAATTATAAAATAAACATTCTTTGTAGAGGCACAGGAATGTTCACCAAGGTAGACCCTATCCAGACCCGTAAAGCAAGCCTTACTATGTTTCAAAATATAGAGATCTTACAGAACATGTTATCTGACAACAGTGAAAATACATTAGAAATAACAAAACCAAAACCACTACAATAAAGAACTCACTGCTAAATAATCCACTGAACAAAGAAGAAATAACAAAGGGGAAGAAAAAATATTTTTAACTAAATGATAGTAAAAACAACACATCAACATTTGTGGGACTTCATAACGTGAACGTTTATAACAAAGTTAGGTAGATCTCTAACCAGTGGTCTTCCAGGCCATGAGGAAAAAGATGGAACTACACTTGAAGTAAGCAGAAGGAAAGAAATAATAAAGAGAAGAAATCTGTAAAATCAAAACCAGAAAATATCAGAAAATCAATGAAACCAAATATTGGTTCTTTGGGGAGAAAAAATCAAATTTGATAAAACTCTTAGTAGAAAAGACACAAAATTACCAGTAGCAGGAATAAAAGAAAGACATTGTTACAAATCATACAGGCATTAAAAGGGTAATAAGAGAACATTATGGAAACTTGATGCTAATAATTTTGACAAATTAACTAAAATGGAAAATTTCTTGAAAGACATAAAACTGCTAAAGTTAACTTAAGAATAGATAACTTGAAAAGTCTACAGGTTTAAGGAAATTGAATTCATAATTTAAAAATCATAAAAAGAAAATTTTGAGCCCAGATAGCTTCAGTGCTGAATTCTATCAGACATTTCAGGAAAATGTACTGCTAACTTTCAGAAAAATAGAAGAAAATACTTCTGAAATTATAAGGCCAACATTACCTTATTATCAAAATCGGACTAAGTATTACAAGAAAAGAATCCTAAACTTAGATCAATAGCCTTCATCGACACAAAATCTTTAACTAAATATTAGCAAATTGAGACAAGCAATTAACTAAAAGGATAAAACATTATAATCAAGAATAGCTTATCACAGGAATACAAAATTACTTAACATTTGAAGTCAGTCAATATATTTCATCATGATAACAGTCAAACAAAGGATAAAATGTGATCATCTTAATAAATGCAGAAAAAGCCTTTGACAAAATTCAATATTCCTTTATGATAAAAATATACAAGAAATAAGGAAGGGAAGAGAACTTTCTCAGTCTGATAAAGGGAATATACAAGAAAACCTATGACTACATTATATGTGATGGCAAAAGACTGAATGCTTTTTCCCTAGGATTTGGAACTGTGTTAGTCAGCTTTACATTACTGTGACAAAACACCTGAGAAAAATCAATTTACATGGAGCAAAAGTGCATTTGGGCTCACAGTTTCAAAGGTTTCAGCCCAAGGTCAGGTGGCCTTGTTGCTTTTGGGGGTGTGGTGGCACACTCATCATGGAGGGTACCCATGGTGGAGAAGGCCTGTTTACCTCATGGTGGCTGGGGTCCCACATTCCCTTCAAGTGCATGCTCCCAGTGCCCTAGCTTCCTTCCACTAGGCTCCACCTCTTAATGGTTCCTCCATTTCCCAAAAGAGCCAGAGGCTGGTGACTAAACCTACAGCACACGGTCTTTGGGGAACATTAGGATCCAAACATAGCAGGAACAAAGCAAGGATGTCCTCTTCTCACCACTTTTAGTCAGTATTGTACTAGAAATTCTGTGTCAAATTTTTAAAAAATTTAAATCCTAAGGAATATTTAAAAAAAAACATAAAAAATCAAATGATCTTAAAAGGTTGCAGTTTCCAAAGTTAACTTGTTTTGATATACTAGCAATAAATCACTAACATGTAAAATTTTAATAAAAATATTTACAAGACATCAGGAAATAAGAGCTAGGGAGAAAATTTCCCAAAAGATTTGTAAGACCTATATTCAGTACTGAGGACAAACGGTAAAACCATAAATAAAATGGAGAGATGTTCCATTTTCATGGATCAAAAGACTTAATATTTTCAAGATGTAAGTAATCTCCAAATTGATTTCATAGATGTAACGTAACTCCAGGCGAAATCCCAGCAGGATTTTTGCTTTTTGTAGAAATTGCCAGCTGGAGTCGACAATTTATAAGGAAATGCAAAGAACCTGGAACAGCTAAAGCAATGTTGGAAAACTAACACTATTTGATTTCCAGACTTTAACTAGAGAGTTAGAATTATTAAGACAGTGTGGTGTTGGCATAAATATAAACATATAGATACACAGGATGGGACAGTTATTCCAGAAATAGAATCACACACTTGAGGATCATGGACTTAAATGTTCAGGGTCAAATTATACAACTTCTAGGAGAAACTATTCCCTTTGAACTTGGCAAGGACTTTTTGAATGGGACACAAAACACCATGAACTAGAAAAGAGAAATATCAATACATTGGACTTGATCAAAATGGAAAACTCTTGCTTTTCAAAAAACAGTGCTACAAAAATGAAGACCCAAGCCTCCAGACTATATCTGTAAAACATACATATGTCAAAGAACTTATAAATAGAAAACACGAAGAACACTTACAATCCAATTATCAAAGATCAAAAGCCCATTCCAAAAACATTTTTAAATGGAAAAGGAACTGAACAGTCTCTTCACCAAGCTTAGGGATAGTAAATAAGCAGATCAAAACTATGCTTAACATCATTAGTCACTGTGGAGACGCAGATTAAAACCACATTGAGATACCATTACACAAAGCCAAGAAGACAGACCATCCCAAGCAGTGCTGTGAGGCTACTGATCTCACCTTAGCTGCTGGTGGAAAAGTGAGTGGTGCTGTTAGACCAGGACGCAAGAAAAGACCACTGACTCCAATTAAAATCAAATTAAAGCAAGCTTATTATTTCAACCGGCCGGGCTGCCTTTCCCTCCCCAAACGGCGGGAACAAAACAGCCGCCCCACGTTTCCTACAGCCCAGCTTTATAGCCCAGAAAGTTACACAAAAGGGGGGTTACAGATAACAGAACTCTGACAAGCATCACACTAATGGTAGTTTACATTTTTTTTTTTTTTTTTTGCTGGCCCCAACATCAGAATTTATGAAGACCATTAGAGCCTCAGAGAGGGTCGTTGTCTGGCCAGGGAAGGCCAATATTTATGAGGTGTCACAAGTTTCAGAGAGGGCTGCTATCTGGTCAGAGAGCCAGGCATGGGTGAGTTCAAGGCCCGGGCAGGCATTCCAAGCAGGTTCAGAATTTGCAGTAATTTATAGTAAAGCAGAAATTAGCTTTTCATGGCTTTGTGGCAAGATGGCTCCCAATTTTAATAAAAGATCAGGTTGGGTCTATCAGTGCCAACACTATGGAAAACACAATTTGGCAGACTCTTCAAAACTTGGGCATATGCTTTCTAATTTATTTTTATTTATTTGCCAAATTTAAAAAAAAAAGACTCCCAGTTAAATTGAAATTTCAGACAGTGTCTCATTTTTCAATCAGTCTTAAATATTGCACAAGATATATTTTTTAAAAACTATTTTTTAGTTGCAGAAGGACAAAATATCTTTATTTTTTTTTATTTTTATGTGGTGCTGAGGATTAAACCCAGTGCCTCACACATGCCAGGCAAGTGCTCTACCACTGAGTTACAACCCCAGCCCCACAAGAGATATGTATTCTTATAAGCTACTGGTTGTTTGTCTAAAATTAAAATTTAATTTAGTAACCTGTATTTTTACTTGCTAAATCTGGTGAGTTTACTTCCCATATAATCTAGACGTTCCACTGCTGGATATTTTGCTAAGAAAAATGAAAATATACGTCCACTTGTACACCAATGTTCAGGGCAGCGTCCTTTGTAAAAAGCTCAAATGTCCATCAACAAAGAGCAGCATAAATAAATTGCATACTGATGCAATGGAATGCTACTCAGCAGTGAAAAAGAATTAATGGTCAAGACACAGGTGCTGTGGTTCGCCTATGGTCTGTCCCAGGGGTTCACAGGCAGCAGGCAGGGTCTCCACTGTGCTAGTGTTGAGTTGGTGGAACCGGAAGGTGATTAGGTCATGGAAGCTCCGCCCTCAGAAGGGAGTCATGCAGGTCTCGCGAGACTGGCTTAGCTTTTGCGAGAAGAAGCTGTTCTGTGGGCACCTGGCCGCGGTGCTCCTGAATCTCCCTGGTCCTGCCTGCTAGTCTCCCCAGAGCTCTTGCCACTGTGATGAGGCCGTCCCCGGAGCCGGGCGATGCCCGTGCCATACCCTTGAGCTTCAGAACTGTGAGTTAAACCAGTCTCTTAGAGTCTCCAGCCTCGGGTGCTTTGTTATACGAGCAGCCTGGGGCTAGGGCTCAAGGGCAGAGCCCTTGTGTATCCTGTGCGGGGCTCTGGGTTTTATTCCCAGGAACCAGGGAGGGAGGGGAAAGGAAAGAGCATGGACCAAGACAACACACAACGTGGATGAGTCGTCGCGGTGGGCGACGAGATGCCACACCAGAGAAGAGTACATGTCCAAAGAGTCCGTTCAAGTCACAGAAAATGCAAAGCCATCTACATACAGCAGCAGAAAGCTGGGTGGCGGGGAGCGGAACCGGATCAGACGGCGGGGGTGGGTCGGGGAGGCCTTTGACCTTCAGTAGCGATGAACGCGGTCATTATCAGGCTGTGATGATGGCTTGGCTGGTGTGTGCATACGTCAAAACCCATCAGATGGTGTTCTTTAAGCCCAGGCAGTTCCTACAGATCAGTTACACCTCAGTGAAGATATCCAGTAATTTGATTTCTAATCATCTTATGTGTTTACTCTGAATATAGTCGTTTCTAGAAATCCAGGGCAGATAAGATGAGCATTTTATTCACTTGAAAAGACCAACAAATACAAAAGGTTACATAAAAGCACAGTGTTAAACAAGATAAAACAGGGCATGAGATTGGCAAACAGTAAAGCCATGTATTTTAATTTTCCTTACAATTCACATCCCTGTGCGACCTTCTTCCTCAGGGAAAGCCCGGAAGGCTGTAACAGAGAGCCCTGGAGAGCAGACATCAGTATTCATTAGCAGAACACTGAGCTTGGCGCCAGTTGGCTGGAGGGAGTGGCTTTCCTACAAGGAAGAGTGGAGAATGGGATCAGAAGCTCTTCTACATTTGGTAGAGCTGGCCCAATCCACTTATGGCAGCTTTAACTGGGCTGAGAGACTAGACTAGAGAAAGCAGGAGGAGAACCCACTGATTCTGGTCTGAAGGAGGGGCGGGGAGAGAACAGAAAAATAATTTAGAGGACAAAAGCAGATGCCAGGGCTTGTTTGTTTTTGTTTTTGCAGTACTGCATCGAGCTACATCCTGTTCTCGATAAGTTGCTGAGGCTGGCCTTGAACTTGTGATCCTCCTTGCCTCAGTCTCCAGAGTCTCTGGGATTATAGGCGTGGGCCACTGAGCCCAACAGTTGTTTTTTGTTTTAATTCCTCTCGACATCTTCTCCCCACTCTCAGCCCCCAGGAAGACTGATGCTTAAACACAGAGGAGCCCTGGACATAAAGACATTTGTCCTCACCAGACTGGCTGATTTTCCTGCCCAGGCCCCGGCTAAACATGTTCGTGTATTGGAAATTCAATCTCCGGATTCATACATTAGCTGTACCTGGAGGTGGGGAATCATGGGTGTGGTGAAGAATTCTGAGAGTAGGCATTTTCATAGGGAAGGAGCATCACACAGGCAGGGAATTGGTTTATGCCATGGACCAAGTCAATTCCCCAGCCCACTCCCCCCAACCCAGCCCATGGATACCCGGAGAACCCAGGCTTAAAAGAAAAGCTGGATTGCAAGGAAAATAAAGAAAACACATGGCAAGCTGGGCACAGTGGCACACACCTGAATCCCAGCTGCAACTCTGGGAAGAACTAATGGAAGGGCTGCTGGGTGGGGGGCAGGCTGGCCAGTTACTTTGCTGCAGTTGGCTTGGTATTTTGCCATTTATGGTTGCATTCTTATTTTTTCTAAAAAAGTTGAGTCCTAGCTGGGCTGGGCGGTGCAGGCCTGTAACCAGACTAGGGAACCCGAGGCAGGAGAATGGCAGGTTCCAGGCCAACCCCAGCAATGCAGCAAGATGGTCTCAAAGTTAAACATCAAAAAAGACTGGGGTAAATCAAAGGATTTCCTATACATTAGTGATAAATCCACTAAAAGAGAAATTAGGAAAACTACACCCTTTACAATAGCCTCAAACAAAATAAAATGCTTGGTGATCAATCAATCAGAAGAGGTAAAGGATCTCTACAATGAAAACTGCAGAACACTAAAGAAAGAAATGAAAGAGGACCTTAGAAGATGGAAAGAGTCCCCATGTTCTTCGATAAGCAGAATTAATATTTTCAAAATGGTCATACCACCAAAAATGCTATACAGAGTTAATGTAAATCCTATTAAAATCCTAATGACATTCTTCATAAAACTAGAAAAAGCAGTCATGAAATTCATTTGTAAAAAGAAGAGACCCAAAATAGCAAAAGCAATCCTTAGCAAGAAGAGAGAAGCAGGAGGCATCACAATACCAGATCTTAAACTATACTACAGAGCCATAGTCACAAAAACAGATTAAAAGACACAGAGACAAGCCCACATCAATACAGTTATCTTACTAGAAAAAGGTGCCAAAAACATTCATTGGAGAAAAGAGCCTCTTCAACAAATGGTGCTGGGAAAACTGGAAATCCATATGTAGCAAAGTGAAATTGAACCTCATGAAACTCAACTCAAAGTGGATCAAAGACTTAGGCTCTAGAACAGAGACCCTGTGCCTAATAGAAGAAAAAGTAGGCCCAAATCTTCACCATGACAGCCTAGGACCTCACTTCCTTAACAAGACTCCTGAAGCACTGGAAGAAAAATCAGGAATCAACAAATGGGATGGATTCAAATTAAAAAGCTTCTTAGCAAACAATAAACTGAAGAGAGAGCCCACGGAATGGGAGAAAATCTTTACCATATGAACCTCAAATAAGCACTAACCTCCAGTATATATAAAGAACTCAAAAAACTTAGCACCAAAAAAACAAATGCCCCAATCAATAAATGGGCTAAGGCACTGAATAGATACTTCACAGAATAAGAAATATAATCCATCAAAAAAGATATTTTAAAAATGTTCATCATCTCTAGCAATTAGAGAAATTCAAATCAAAACTACTCTTACGATTTCATCTCACTCTAGACAGAATGGCAGTTATCAAGAACACAAGCAATAATAAATGTTGGAGAGCATATAGGGAAAAGGCACACTCATACATTGCTGGTGGGACTTCAAATTGGTGCAACCACTGTGAAAAGCAGCCTGGAGATTCCTCAGAACACTTGGAATGAACCATCATTTAACCAGCTATCCCACTCCTCGGTTTATACCCAAAGGACTTAAAATCAGCAGCATACTATAGTGACACAGCCACATCAATGTTCAAAGCAGCTCAATTCACAATTAGCTAGACTGTGGAGCCAATCTAGCTGCCCTTAAACAGATGAATGGATAATGTACACAACAGGATATTACTCAGCTGTAAAGAATGACATCGTGCATTTTCATGTAAATGGAACTGGAGGAAATCATGCTAAGCGAAATAAGCCAATCCCAGAAAAAGAAAAAACTGAATGTTCTCTCAGACCAGCGGTTGCTGATCCCTAATGAGGAAGTGAGGTAGGGAAAAAGAAGGAATTTTGGATTGGGCAGAGAGGACTGAGAGAGGGAGGAGGTGTGTGGATGGGAAGGACGGTGGATGGAGACAGACACTTTTACCCTACATACTTACGATCGTGCTACCACTGCGACTCTGCACCGCGTACAGCCAAGGATGAGAAGTTGTGCTCCGTTTGTGGGTAGTGTGTCCACTGTAATGTAAAACTAATTAGGAACATTTTTCTAAAAAGCAAGAAGAAAAATCATCTCTTGCTTTGACCTCACAAGGAGCCACCGTGATGGGCTTTCAAACATGGGCCATATAAGAGGGGGACTACGGCTGGGTTTTTTGTCCATAAGTACAGGAAGCTCTTGGTGGTGACCTGTCGGACTTCCAGATGGTTAGTGTGTTTGGGGGTTGGTGGCTGGTGGTTGGTGGTTTCGGTGTTTTGCTATTTTGTGGTGGTGGTGTTGTTTTTTTGGGGGTATTCTGTTTGTTTTGTCTTTTGGTTGTTGGTTTGTTCTTTTATTTGGGTCTGTTATTTTTATTTGAGTTAGCGTCCTTAGTTGGTGTTCTGGCTTTAGGATGCAGAATCAGAGTAGTGAGAATAGTGTAGGACCACGGGGGCCCAGCTCCTGCTACGAGGTGACCCTCACTGACCATTACCAGGTGGTGAGAGATCTTGGGCAGGGGGGCTTCAGCCAGGTGGTACTGGCCCGCCATCTCCTCACCGGGGCAGAGGTGGCGGTGAAAGTGGTGCCCAAGACAGGGGAATGTGCCCGTCCTCTGTGAACCAGAGAGGTTGATGGCCCTGGATCACCGCAACGTGATCCAGCTCTTCCAGGTGACCGAGACTGTGTGCACCGTCTACATGGTCATGGAGCACACAGATGGGGGAGACCTGTGGCACTGCATCCCGGAGGTTGGTGGCCTACAGGAGGAGCAGGCCCGCCCGGTGTTCAGGCAGATCGTGCGCGCCATGCGCCACTGCCACGACAGGGGCATCGTGCACCTGGACCTGAAGCCCGACAGCCAGCGTGGTGGTGGACATCAGGGCCGACAGCGTCAAGCTCATCGACTTCAGCCTGGGCGCCACCTTCACGCCTGGGCAGAAGCTCAATGGCTTCTGTGGCACTGTCCCACACCGTGCCCCTGAAATCATACAGTACCAAGAATACAAGGGTCCCCCGGCGGACACCTCGAGCCTGGGGGTCACCCTGTTTCTCATGCTTACAGGGAGACGCCCATTTAAGGCGAGGGCTGCCAAGTGCCTGCAGGACGTCCTCATGCAGGCCAGCTACTACCTTCCCAGGTACCTTTCCCAGGATGCCTGCAGCCTCCTCTGGCAGATGCTGAGGCTGGACCGCTGGCAGAGGACCACCCTGGAGCAGGTAATGGGGCACCTGTTGCTGAGTCAGGGCAGGGAAACCTCACCCAGTCCTCGCAGCAACCCGCTCCCCAGACACCCCGACCCCGCCATCACGACCGTCATGTTCAACATGGGTTACGACCCCTACCACGCCTGGGTGTCCCTGGACCAGTGGAAATACGACGAGGCCATGGCCACCTACCTTATCCTCCGGCACCAGAGAACCCAGCGGCGGCAGGGTGGGCGCTCCAGGCGAGGCCTGTGCGCAGAAGGCTGGAGGGGCCTCGCCCAGGTCCCGGTCTGTGCTCCAGCAGGTGCGCCAGCCAGCCTGCCAGTGCCAGCGTGCCCGCCATCCCTCTGCACTTCTTCCACGTGGGCACAGCCCCTCCCAGCCCAACCTCCCGGTGTCACCCTGTGCCCCGCAGGCCCCAAGACCCCAGGCCCAGCCCATGGAGGGTCCTCTGCAGGTGCCTTGCAGAAGGCCCCAGCTCCTTCTCCCAGGCACCCTCCTCAGGCCAATCCGCTGACAGCAGCAGGGGCTGGAGGGGGTCACCAGGAGGATCGCCACCTGCCCCCAGCAACTGTGCTGCTGCTTGCCCTGCTTCCACAGACAGGGAGGCCACAGGCACCCTAGGTTCCAAAACAGAGTGGCCCCAATGGACGCGCCCTGAGGAGGCACACAGACCAAGGGACAACCAGAAGACCCCGATCTCTGGCAAACTGACCTCAAAGAGTCGGTACCCGTCAGGAAGGGCACCGAAACAGCTGCAGCAGTGAGGGATGCCTACTGGCCTAGGCCTCCCCGCAGACTCCAGCCAAGAGCCGGTCTGCCTCCACCACCACTCTCCTCTGCCCCCTCCTGCCACAGACACCAGAGACTCTTCCCTGGGACACTTTCCCCTGCCCTGCTCTGCCCAGTCTTCCTCCCGGGCTTCTGGGACAGCAGCGAGGGTTCTTCATAATGTCTGTTCCTCCCCTACTGTATAATAAAACTGATGTCCCAAAGGCTCTTTTGTTTTGCTTTGTTGTAAGAAGACAGGTTTCAAAACAGAAGAGAAAATTTGAAAAGAAAAAGCCAAAACTAAGAGGCCTCAGGGCAGAAGCAGGAGCCCAGCAGCCGTCCTGCCCAGGCCTGGACCACTGGGCCCCCTCATCTGCTCCCTGGAGGTGGAGACTGGCGGACTTCCTTGTGGACATTGGCCTTGAGCCAGTGTAGATGGGACTCCCTTTTCTTGACAGTTTAGACAGATTCTCCTTGAGCCACTTTGGACCTGACTCCGTTTTAGCCTGTTGATGTGGCCAGGCAGGATCTCTTTCCTGTCCTGAGGTCCCTTCTTGAGCTCCGTGAGCGGTGGGTGGCAGGTGCGGGAGAAGACGCATCTGGGAAGGCCCTGGGGACTGCAGGGGCTCTTCCCTGGACATTCCCCCCCCTCCCCCCGCTCTCCCCTGGCCTTCCTCACGGTGACTTTTGTGATAGCAGAGACTGTTCTTAACAAGTTTGTTTCTCACAAATTGTATAATAAAATTGATTTTCTAGAGGATATAAAAAGTATCAGTCAAGAACAGAATCCAGAAGTTTTTAAGTAGGAAAACATAAATCTGCCTGAGTCTGCTTATCATTGTGCCTGAGCTGTGGGTTGATGGTGCCCGTTGTACTCAGGTCCTAATGTTTGTTTAAATGTTTTAAATAAACAATGCAAGTGTGTCTTACCCTGCCATCTGCTGCTGTGCCTTGATGCCACAGACCTGATGATCTATAAAGAACACAAATTTCTTTAGCTCACAGTTTTGGGAGTGGAGAGACCAAGAGGCAGTGGCTGGTACCTGGTGAGGACCTCTTGGGGCAAGTGGCATCAGATGATGAGGGACAGGGGCCTGCCAGCTCAGCTCTCTGCCTCCTCTTACAAAGCCACTAAGCCATCTGGGGCCCCTCTCTCGTGACCTCATCAATTCCTAGTCATAGCCACCTCCTAAAAGTCTCACTTCCAAATACCATCAGGACAGAGATTAGGGGATTAAGTGTCCTGTACATGAACTTTGAGGCACATTCACACCCTAGCAGAGGGGATGTGGTAGCTGTGTAAAAAGCTGGCCATTCAGAAAGTCTCAGACCAAGCCTCTGTATGTGCCCCTTCCTTGAGTTAATAAGTATATTTCTCTACAAGGGGAAGAGAGGAAGAGGAGGTGGAGGAGGGAGACAGAGCAGGAGGAGGGGTGAGGGGTGAGGAGAGGTGAGGGGGTGAGGAGAGGTGAGGGGGTGAGGCCGTCTCCCCTGCTGATGTGTACTGACTTCCAGGATCATATCTTTAGAAGTAAAGCAAGAGCCAGGACAATGGCCATAGACCATTTGGAGCATATTAAAGGGACATGTGTGTGAATCACCTTCCTCTAGAAGAGGAAAGAAACCAGAGAGGAGAGAAACTGGAGGCTGGGCTGGAGAAAGACAGAAACTTACATGGCATACGTGTTTTGTACCTTTTGAATTTGGGACAATATGTGTGTGCGACCTATTCAATGCAGTGCTAAAGGGAAGAAAAAAAAAAACTGACAAAGGCCATGGTTTATCCCTCAATTGAAAACAGGGCATCTCTAGCCTAGAGCAGCTCTTGAGCTATGAAGGGACATAAGCTTGGGGGGGGGTTTTACCTCATTTAAACCTCCCTTCCTCTGGACCCACCTTCTCTAGAGTGTGCATAAGGGACAGGCCCAAGTGGTCCCGTGTGACACTGCTGCTATGGTCACTGACCACGCCAGCTCCGTGGTGGCCAAGGGCTTCCCAGATTTATATTAGACGTTACGTTTCTTCTGCTTCTTTTTAAATTAAAAACATAACTGTGGCAAAATATGCATAACATGAAATTTACCATCGCAAGCACTTTTAAGTGCACAATTCCATGGTGAAGTACACTCACATTATGGTACAACCAATCTCTAGAACTCTCTTCATCTTGCAAATCTAAAACATTATACCCATGAAACAACCTGAGTCTTCTGCCCCTATGGATTAAGCTACTCTAGGGGCCTCATGTAAGTGGAATCATCCAGAATTCGTCTTTTTTGACTAGCGTATTTCACTTAATGTCTTCAAGGTTTATCCAGGATGTCAGGTTGCTTGCCTTAGAAATGGTTGTATATTATTCCATTTATGCACGATATAGACCACATTTTGGTATCTGTTCATGCGTCCATGAATACTTGGATTACTTTTCACTGTTAAGGATAATGCTACTTTAAATGTGGTGTACAAACATCAGACCCTGCTTCCAGTTATTTTCGGTATATACCCAAGAGTGGAATGCCTGGGTCATACAGTGATTCTGTGTTTGATCTTTTGAAGAATCATCACAGTTTTCCAGAGCAGTCGGACCATTTTATATCCCTACCAACTGCCTAAGAGTTCTCATTTCTCCACCTCCTCACCAGCATGTTATTTCCTGGGTCTTTTGTTTGTTTGTGTGTTTTGTTGGGGTAGTAGTCACCCTGTGGTACAGAGGGGGGGTAGTAGTCACCCTATGGTATGGAGTAGTCACCCTATGGTACGGAGGTTTTGATCTCATTTCCCTGTCATCGTGTTCTTCTTCTTGACTTGGTCCATTGTCTTCTTCTCACTCTCACTCCTGCCACAGCCCTTAATGAGTCTGTGGGTTTCTTAAGGGCTTTGTATTTTATGGATGTTCGTTTTTTGTCTGCTCTTTACAAATTCTGAGGCCAAGGATGTTTCTGATGGACATATTGCAGTTTCCAGTTTCGGACAGCTTCTGACGTTAGCAGAGCAACAGATCACCTGAAGGAGTGAGGGTGACTGGGACCAGGCCAGATAGCTATGGGGGACAGACATTCCTGGGTGGTGTGTTGGAGCAGGTTTGCCTTTTTCTAGTATTTGAGATTTCAGGTGTTGCTTTTACATTGGATGGCATTTGCTCATTTCCCAAAAGACAGAGTGTCCCAGGAGTCAACATGTTCTTCAATACTTCCCGCCACAGGAGTGTCACAGTAAGGACGGCTCATGTGAACAGGCGGCAGGAGGTCACTCCAGGAAAAGTGTGCGGTGGGCATAGAGACCTTAAGGCAGGGACCTGTGTGGAATCCTGGAAAGAGCACCGTGGAGAAGGAAGGGGCGGGGGTGAGGAGAAAGGCAGTATCCATGGTGGTGAAGGATAGACTCCTTTCTTGGCACAGCCATGAAAGCATCCCAAACTGGAAGCTTGAAGCAATACACATTTATTTTTCCAACGTTCTGGAGGCTCTATGTCTGAAATCAACACGTCGCAGGGTGGGCTCCTCCTGCAGGCTGTGGGGGCCTCTGTCTCCAGCATTCCCCTGACTCTGGGCGTGGTCAGCAGTCCTTGGCTTCCTGGGTGTATGGATGCACCACTCCAAGGCCCCTTCCTCTCCAGGTGATATGCTCCCTAGTGTGTGTTGGGCGCTGTCCGAATGGCAATAATCAAGAATACAAGCAATAATGTCAGTGAGGATGTGGGGAAAAGGCACACTCATACATTGCTGATGGCACTGAAAGTTGGTGCAGTCACTCTGGAAAGCAGGATGGAGATTCCTCAGAAAAGTTGGAATTGACCTATTTGACTCAGTTATTCCACTACTCAGTTTATACCCAAAGGACTTAAAATCACCTTACTACAGTGACAGCCACATCAGTTCACAATAGCTAAACTATGGAACCAACCTAGGTGCCCTTAAACAGGTGAATGGATAAAGAAAATGTAGTATAGATACACAATGGAATATTACTCAGCCTTAAAGAAGAATGAAATCTTGGCATTTGCTGGTAAATAGATGGAACTGGAGAATATCATTGCTAAGTGAAATAAGCCAAAACCAAAAATCCTAAGGTTGAATGTTTTCTCTATATGAGGATACTAATTCACAATGGGGAGCGGGGCTAGGGAAGAATAGAGTCAGTTTGGATTACGCAGAGGGGAGTGAAAGGAGGGGAGGGGGTCAGGTGTAGGAAAGATAATAGTATGAATCAAGCATTAGTACCCTGTGTGCATATATGACTGTATGGAGTGGTGTGATTCTACATCATGTACAACCAGAAGGCTGAGAAGTAGTACTCCACTAGGTATGATGTGTCAAAATGCATTCTACTGTTGTGTATGACTAATTAGAACAAATTTTTTAAAAAGGGCTTGGGGTGTACTTCAGTGGTAGGTCACCCCTGGGTTCAATCCCCAGTACCTCGAAAAAAGGAAAATGCATTCCAGATGCACGGCTGAGTGCTGTGCTAATCAATCTGCAGGCCCACCCTCAAGGTAGCACACCATCAGACAGCAGGGCACGTGTTCCACAGCAGTAGGTGAGTGGCCATGAGAGGCGGCGCCGAGTGCAGGACAGTGTCTGGTAGGGGCTGTCTTGACAGGTGTCAGGATTTGGGCCAGGGACATGTCAGATGGGGAGGGCTGCCTGAGCAAGACATGGAGGTGAGAGGGGTACATGGTATTTTAGGGACCAGTGGGGCTTTTGTCAGCAGGGGAGCCGGTTGTGGCCCAGTGGTTAGAACACACCGAAACCAGCCGTGCGTGAGCTCACAAAAGGCAGCCTCCCCACAGGCCTGGCCCTGCCTTCTGGAAACACTGCAAAGAAAAAGCTCGAGGCTGTGGCCAGCCGAGTGCTGGATCGTCCTCTGGGTGTGAAGAGGCCAGAAGTGGCCCTCTGGTATCTCAAACAGCCTCAATGAGTCGCCTAGAGAGGCCGAGATCATTCCTGGGGGGTGAGTCTGAGACAGAGCTGAGGACCAGTTCTGGGAAGGACCTGCAGAGGTGCAGAGAAGAGGATCCCAGGGCCCTGGGCCCAGGGCAGCTCCAGCCCTGAGGGCTTCCAGAGAACCGGCCTGGTGAGCTCTTGTCACTCTCCCAGGACCTTTCCTCAAGCCTGCCATTCTAGAAACTCTTCAAGACTGAAGGAGGTGTTCCCTTGATTCTGACTCCAGGGGCCTGACCAGCTGTGGAGTTCACTGCTGAGTGCGAATGAGGAACCTAATATCTGTACTCCTCTTTCTCCCTAGTAAAGGAATTTCTGGAAGTCCAGAACCTGGCTCGGTGGACGCTGTGCCCTGCTTGGCCATAATAGGTATATGATAGGTATTAAGTAACCAAGTGAGTGGGGCTCTCCTGCATCCTGAAGCTCAAGTCATCCGCTGTCGGTTGATGACTCTCCATGGTAGTTCCCCCAGATGACCAGCCCAAGTCCATCAAAAGGTGCTGACCCAAAATTTTGAGTGACACTCCAGGACGTGTGAGGCCCAGCAGCTGGCGATGGCACTGGGGAGCACCCTATAAGGCTGAGCAACATTGGGACCTCTTTTCTGGGAAGGCAAGTTCCTTCTGCCTAGGGGAATTGTCATGGGAGAAGAGGTTCCTCCAAAGAAGGGTCCCAGGAGTTCCCAGAGAGTGGGGAGCTAGCCCAGGACCAGAGGGTTCTTGGCATAGGATCTCGGCATATAACAGAAGTGTAGACGTTTGGTTACTTAGGAAGGTAGGTTCTCATTCAAGGGAGGATTGGGCCATCTGGAGAGTGAGAGGCACAGATTTTGGGTTCCCAGTTCTTCCTTTAAGGGAAGGGTATGGGAAGGTGAGGGGTGGGTATGGGAAGGTGAGTAGGAACTACACTAGTCAGGTGATCTCAAGATGGTTTCTAGTAAGCTGGTCAATCTCCAGATCCTCAGGCTGACCTTGTCTTCATTATCTGATCATTAGATAGTACTGGATCCCCTAAATTATCTCAAAATATCATATCTCTCTCGACTTCATCAGTTTATTGGTAGGTGAGGATAATTGACAGTGCACAAGTAGATTTACAGATTTCCCAGGAATTTGGGAGTTAACAGGCCTAGGAGAGAGACTGGCTTAGGAAGTGACAGACCTGGAAAAGCAGGTGGGACTTCTGACTAAGTTTTATTTTCTTGTCCTTTCTTTATGTCTCCTTTCTATCTATTTTTCATTCTTTCTATCCTACCTAAGGACTGCTACAAATCATGTGACAATATTAATGTGCCCACAGTTGTATTCTCAGAGTGTTGAGAGATATTAGGTTTACATTTCATTTAATTCCCATAAGTTAAAAGAGAGACACATCCCCATTTTACAGAAGAATAAACTTTCAGCACAACAATGCAAGTGCCAAGCCCCACCAAATCTCAGAGGCACATAGCTAAAACATGTCTTTCTCACCAGACACCTGCAGGTTGGCTGTGGTTCAGTGGATCTGGCTGCACTCAGCAAGGCTCCGGTCCAGGCTGGGCTGTGTCCAGCCACGCTCTGTGTGTCCTTTATTCTGAGATCAGCAGGCAACTAGGGCACGTTCATCCTAAATATGTCAGATAAAAATGTGCCACCTGGGTGCATGCCTGTATCCTCAGCAAAAGCGGTGCGCTAGGCCACTCAGTGAGATCCTGTCTCTAAATAAATACAAAATAGGGCTGGGGATGTGGCTCAGTGGCTGAGTGCCCCTATCCTGGGTACCCCCCCCAAAAAAATGTGCCACTTGGGTGTAAGAATTTCTGAGAGTCATGGGTGCAGAAGAGGATTCTTCCTTCCATTTTCTGCCTAAAATCAGGGCATAAATTTCCCTTGAGAAAGGGTCTACCTCTCCCATACCAGAAAGAGGAGAGACTCTAGGACCAGAGGTAGAAAGCCAGCTCCTGGTCACTCTGCAGAAACAACCTTACCCTGTTTATTTCCCAGTCACTTCCCCATGATTCAGCCCTCCTGCAAGCCCAAGCCCCCTTTCCTTTGTTAAGGTGGTACGTGAGGCCCCGAGGCTGACCACTTAAGTTTCACTTTTTTTCTATAAACTTCCATGCATGTAACATACTGATAAAAATTATATGCCTTTTCTTCTGTACATCTCTTTTGTTACCTTTAAATTTACAGACCTCCAGGAATGAATCTAAAAAGATGGAGGAAAAGTTTTTCTTTCTCAACAATCTCATGGCCAGAAGGATCAAAGGCACAGCTCAGCCTCACATTTGAAGGCTTTGTTCCTGTCACTTCCACTAAAGGTCCCTTGGCCAAAGCACAAGAATGCAGCCAAGTCAAATCACGGGCCACACCTCCTGCGGAGAGGAGAGGAGCTGGTTTAACGCTTCCATTGTCTGATACCAAAGCTGGAGCTGCTTCCATTGTGGCCCCCCCTTAGGAATTCCTCTGGCTTGTTGTCTTTACTGCCCAACAAAGCAATTAGTTACATACTTTTGCCACATTATTCAGGTCTTAGTTCTTTGGTGTTTGCTTTGTGTCCTCAGTAGAATTTTTGAGTTATTTCATAGAGGGCACTTGTGGGTCACCCTAGCACAGATCGTGCTGGCTGAGAGAAGGTACACAGTGAGTAATTGTAATGGCAATGGTATTGTTTTTTCTTTCTTGCAATCCTGAAGATCAATCAAAACAAGAACCTCATGCATGGAAAATGTGTGTGTCCTACCACCGAGCTGTACCCCCAGCCCATAATTTGTAGAAGGACTAGTCAGGTGCATTTTCTCCTACATTCCTACCAAGAAACCTGTGGTATGCACCACTGTGGGTATCCTGGCAGATTCCACAGAAACAAGCCCCAAGAGCTGAGCACAGTACTGTGGCCCCACAGTGCTGTGAGAATTTGACAGCTCTTCATTATGTCGGAGCATCTTCTATCAGCAGGTATGGCTAGATTAATCAGCACTGCGTCCTGGAAGACTTAATTAGTAGCTCCTTGCCAGAACTCAGCTTATTAAAAGCAGACAAGGTAGGAAGGAAGGTAGGAGGGAAGAAAGGAAGAATTCTAAGCTTATAACCTTATTTTGAGTTACTCTTCTTGCAAACCTGAAACCAAAATCTCACCTGAACAGTCAAAATCTGGGAGCTAACTCAGGAAAGGATTCCCTCTGAGACTGATGAGGCTAGTGCTGGCGATGCTTACTTTCCCTCCCGGTGCACAGGGTCATTCATCCATCAACTTTGTTCTTCATCTTACTTCATCTTCTAGATTCTGCTGTAAAATTATTATCCTTTTGCATCTGAGGAAAATCCATCTTAAAGAGATTTGTGACCTTCCCTGCGTCCCAGTACTTACAAGATGGTGAAGTTGGGAAGGAAATCCTGGAAAAATAATCTTTGCTCTTGAGCTTTCTATGTCAAGTCCCTACTGTGATCATATAATTTTCATAAACTATTTCAAACATTAAAAAGTGTGGAAGATGGGTACCCATCAACCAGTTTTGAAATAAAAAGGGGCTTTTTAAACATTTTTTTAATGATCAATTTTTTAAGAATTACAAACCAAAAATATCCCATAATTCCTCCCTCTCTACCCAGAAGCCACCTTTATTTCTATTCAGTATTTCTAATTCAGTGTGATTAAATAACATTATTTATCCATTCTCTGTTGGATTTGGTTATGTGTCGGTGAGTATTTTCTGTATGTGTCCTCTTTATGCGTATGTTCTAGAAGTTGCCTAGAATACACCAAAAGTGCAGGGGCTGTCAGATAAGCATGCTTGTTTTCTACCACTTGGCCCTGGAGCTCTCCAGGGTGGTGAAAGCCACGCCCACTCCCCCAGGAGGTCTGGCTGTTCTCCTATCTCCTCTGCAGCCAGCCAGTATTGTCAGAATTTTATCTACTTTCCAATCTGACAGGGTAAATGGCAGCTCATTTCAGCCCGTGGCTTCCTGGTTGTTAGAAGCAGCAGCGTGTCCTGGGCACACGTTGCTTCTCCTGTGGCTGCTTTCATAGTACTTTCTGTGCATTTTCCTATGGGATTGTTTTGTTTGGGAACTCTGGGCACTGATCTTTTCTCAGTTATGTGTGTTGGAAATATATTCTCCCACTATGTTACTTACTTGTTTACCTTTCTAATAATTTCTCTTATGGTATTGAAATTTTTAATTTCAATGTAATTTGCTAAGTTTAAGTATATTATTCCTTCTTTCAAAAGATCACGCATATAGCTCAAAATTCAGGAGATACCAAAAGCACACATCAAAGTCTCTCCTGACTCCTCTAAGTCACCCAGTTGCCCCTAATATCCTTCCAGAATTATATTATGCACAATTATATTATCATATCTTGCTTATAGACACAAAATATAAATATTTTTTTTTTTTTACTTTTTAAACCCAAATGTTAGCATACTGTAAACACTGTACATACCTTGGTACCCTTCCAGAATTATCTTATGCACACAGGAAGAAAATATAAATAAACATTTTTACTTTTTTAACCCAAAAGTTAGCATACTGTAAACACCATACATATCTTGAGGGGTTTTCTCCTTTACTATGTATCCTGGAGGTTATTCCATATCAGACATCAGAGTTTTAAAATTTTTTTAACAGCTCCATAAAGTCCATAATATAAAGGTACTGTAATTCATATTTAACCAGTTTCTTGCTGGTGAATAATTAGCAGTTTCCTACCTTCTGCTGTTACAAACTGAGTAACTTTGATTTTTGACCACAGTCTATTTCCTTTTCCATGGACACTGACATCGGTCAGACATCTGGATTTTTATAATCTCATAGATGGAAAATGGGATCTCAACGTGGCTTTACTTTACATTTCTGTTACTATTAGTGAACTTAAGCCACAAAAATCTAACTTAGATTTTTAAGAGTCCTCTTTCATACTTCTCTGTGGTCTGCCTGTTCCCATCAAATTATTGGCACTTCATTAATTTACAAGTTATTTATTAATGAAATTAGAGCTCTGTCTGTGGTGTGATGTGTTCATTTTTTCCCAGATGGTTCACTGGTCTTTCATCTATACTGACATTTTTCTCATGCAAATGGTCATGTTTATATTTTATTTTGTGGTTTGAGCTATCTGCTTTTCTAGGTCTTCCCTGGTCTGATGTCATCTTGATATTTGTCTGGCAAGGCAAATCACTCCTCTTTGTTCTCTAACTACTCTGCTTGCCTTTGTTCTTCCAAAATAATTTTAAAATCAATGAATTTATAGATTAATTTTGGGATTCTTTCCATGGAGGGGGAGACTGGTACAAGTAGTTACCACTTACAGAGCCTGGCACTATACTGAGAACTATACCTGTTCTAACTTAAAACAGTCCTACTAAGTGGTCCTATTACCACTCCCATTTTGGAGATGAAGAAACTGAGGCACTAAGAAGTTATTCATCTTGCCCAGGGTCATCCAGTTGGTAGTGGCAGAGCTGGGATGGAAGCTCACTGCTCTGCCTTTGCAGAATGGTTTTTAAAAGATCCTAAAACACCATACACACACTCACAAGGGGTCCTCTGGAGAGAAGTCAGGAGTGGGGTAGACACTGAAAGACCATGGAATCTGTGACACAAAGAGGCCCACATGTTTCTACATCCTACTGAAAACTCACAGCAACCCTGTGCAGTGAGGATTATTTTTTCTGCTTTTAAATGCAGAAACAGTGTGGTAGAGAGATGAGCAGCTGCCCGAGTTTATCTGCAGGCTGGATGCAGAGTGTGATGTAAGCAAGCTCCCTGCCTGCCTCCAAACCCAAGCTGGCTGATTGGGGTCCCCAAGTCCTCAAGAGCTAGCAGTCTCCTCCCTGCATTTCCAGGAATAGTTGGTTTAATGCCCCCAAACCAAGGCCAGCCCTCTAATGCCAAGTATGAATACAAATGAAACATAAGAAAGTGTCTCATCTTGATAAATGCCTTTTAGACATTGTCAGAGCCCCTCTGTCTGAAGAGGTAACTGTGGAGTGCAGGCAGAACTCCCTCCTGGCTATGGAGGGGCCTTGAGGTCAGTCAAGAAGCCTAGCCATAGCTAACATGCAGGACTCCAAACCCAGGAGTCCCATGCACAGCATTAGAACCTTCCCCAACATGCCAATCATAGGGGCCTGATGCCATGAGTGGTGGTGTTCCTGAGGAACCGGGAGAAGGGCTCCCCAGAAACTCAGCACCATGGCCTAATCTGCACTCAGCTGTGCAGGTGGATCAGGGCCGTGGCCTCAACATACATTTAAAATCTCATCCCTGGAAGCAAATTCAACTGAAGCCTTCTCATTTTATGTTCTTCAAACATGAAACTCTAGCTCTATTTTAAATTTTGTTTTTTTAAAAAAATTTCACACCATTTACAAAAATAACATGTAGTTTACCAAGAATCTGGAGAGAACAGGAAAGAACAAAAATCTCCATAATCACCTATAGCTGGGGTTTTCCGTGGCTAACAGGGTTTGTACTTTCAGCCTTTGGAGATGAGTACTGGGAGAGGACTTGGGATGGGTTTAACAGACAAATGATACTGCTTTGTAATATTTTGGACTTCTTTCTTTGCACTTAAACAGAATAACTTTCTATGCTGAAAAAATTACCTTTCCTTTATATTTTTAATGTATGAATTTTATTTAATTATATGGATTTTCCCCCATTTTGTTTATTTATTCGCATCACTATAGACCTTTATGCTATCTCTGACCTTTGGTTCTTATAATCAGTCTGAAGGGGGTAAACTCTTGTAATCAAATCTTCACTAGGTCATATTAATTCCTTTGGGATAAATTCTCAGGCTTGGGTGGTAGGTGCCTGGGAATGGAATATGGTGGCTGGCTTGCAGGGGGCCTCAGGCTGGACCTGGCCAGACCTCTCCCTTAAGATGCTTGGATTTCCAGCCAGATTCTCAGTCTCTCTGGCCTCCAGGGGTGAAGTGATAGTCTAGGACACAGCAGGTGGCTGGCCTTGGATTCTTAGGGAACAGAAACACTCTCTTCTCTTGCTCTAACTCCTCAAGGGAAGGGCAATCCTGGGAGCCCTCTGCACCCTAGAAATGTCACTTTACCCTGGAACCTGCCCAGGAAACCTCCTGGGGGAAGGAGAAAATGAAACTTCCTCTGCAATCAGCGATTTGAGTAAGCGACTCAAGGAGCTGGCAATGTTGTATATGAAAACTGGCTCAGAGTGTAGATTTTAGGTGCTCTTACCACATACAAAAGCAGGCAATCATGGGGTGGGGAGGGGGCTGTGTTATTTGCTTTTCTATAATAATTTCACTATGTATATGAGTATCAAAATATCATCTTGGGCTGGGCACAATGGGACACGCTTAGAATCCCAGCAGCTCAGGATCCTGAGGCAGGAGGATCACAAGTTCAAAGCTAGCCTCCGCAACTTGACGAGGCCCTAACAAATTTAGCAAGCCCTGTCTCAAAATAAAAAGGGCTGGGAAGGTGGCCCAGTGGTTAAGCACCCCTGGGTATAATCCCTAGTACCTAAAAAAAAAAAAAAAAAAAATCATCTCATACAATTTAACCTACCTAACTAGTTAACTAAATAACAAATAAATAAATACATAAAGCTGTGAATGATGTTCTGTTCAAGTCCACCAGAGACTCATACACTGTTCAGTTTAATTAGTTTAAATATATGTAGGCAAGAGAATGTTCCACGTGAATTAGTTGGGTCATTTGGGGGCCTGTTTTCATTTTTGTTTGTTACAATTGAACTAACCTGTGTTTCTGCTGATATTTTGACTCTAAAAGATGATGTGTAGACTTGAAAATCATGTAGTCCTGGCTCTTAGACTTCTTAGAACTCTGTCTAGAGCAAGAGCCTTAACTTCGATGTATCTCAGTTTCCATATCTGTAACATAGAAATAAGAATACCTTAAAGAAAGAAAGAAAAAAAAAATCTACTTCACAGGCATTTGCAAGGATTAAATGAGAAAACAAAGGTTTTGCATCCAGTGGTAAATGCTTAGAAAACAGTAATCCTCTTCATCCAGCAGCAAGTCTGGTGTGGTTGACGTATTATAAACGTGGAGTTCCTCTCAAGTGCATTATTCACTATTTCAAGGTCACTGACCACCTTGAATTAGAGTGGAGTCTTATTTCAGGTCAAGTCTTTTTCACTACAACAGACTGTGAACATGTCTCAAAAACCGGAAAATTCTATATTAAAATTACCAACCTGGACAAGGTTTTCACATTCAGGATATCAGAAAAATCAACAGAGGAGGTACATTATTCAAATGATGGGAAATCATTTTGCTTCCCTATACAAAGATGAGTTTTGTGCATAGATACGTCACCTGCACTAAGCTCCGATGGGCTCTAGATGTTGCCACATGGTTTGTACCATTTGCTCTTCCCACTGAGTTTTACAAATAAATTATTTCAAAGGGCCACTCAACTTACCTTTGAAAAAATCATAAATAGAGAGCCGTCCTCCCACTTAACAGGAAGAGATATAGTTGTAGGAGTTTTCTTCCCTTCCTTTGGCATACTGAGTCACCCGTCTTGGCATCTCCCCTCATTCCTACTCCAAGGCTTGGAATGACTGTCTTCATACCTGTTCCAGAGAGATCAAAATCACATGGGGACCAGGTGGGGTGAGACATACCTGTGATCCCAGAAACTCAGGAGGCTGAGACAGGAGGATTGAAAATTCAAGGCCAGCCTCAGCAACTTAGCAAAGACATCAAAATAAAAAGGACAGGGAATGTAGCTCAAGGGTAAAGCACCCCCAGATTCAATACCCAGTACCAAAAAAAAAAAAAAAAAAAAAAAAGAAAAAGAAAAGAAAAGAAAGAAAAATATTGAGAACAGGTAAAAAAGTACACGTGCACAGTTGTTCACAGCAGCATTCATAGCCAAGAGGGGAAAGAGTCCTATCGTCATCAACCCATGAATGGAGAAGTCATGCTTTACATGCACAGTAGAGCTCTGATGCAGCTTAGGACTTGGATGAATCTAAAAAAAGGAGAAAAGTCACATATCATATGATTTTGTTTGTATGCAATACCCGGAGTAGATAAACCCATAGAAACAGAACACAGATGGGTGGTCACCAGGGTCTGGGGAGGGGAGAGTGTGATAGGGAGAAACTGCCTACTAGGTAGGGATCCACTTGGAATAATGGGTATGTCTGGGGACTAGAGGTGGTGGTTGGGTGGAAGTGTGAATATACTAAATGCTGCTGAACTGTCTGCTTTAAGATATTTAATTCCATGTTATGGGAATTTCACTTCATTACATTATTAAGAAATCGGGAGAAGCATAAAACCACTCTTTAACAAATAAAGAAACATTCCAAGAGAGATAAAAAGGTGAACATGTGCTCTAAGTGACTTTGGTATTTCTCCTCATTTTTAAATCTGTGTGGATCCGCCTCACAGAGCTGGTGGGGACCCTGAGTTAGTACTTAGACGAGGGCCGCACACACGGCAAATGTTCCCTAAGTCATCTGTCATCGTTATTATGAATTCTTGCCCAGAGAACCCACTAGAAATCTTTTCAAAAAGTTCCAATGCAGTTACCTCCTCCTTCATTCCTATTAAGTTTATAAAAATCATCAGCCCTTCGTTTGAAAAGAAGAAAAAAGACTTGCTAAACTCACTGGTATGACTAGCATCAGTGGCTCTACAACCTGCTTGATGCTCTGTAGCCACTACCCCCACTTAACATTCCACTTCTGGGTGGGTTTATAGTCCCCATTTTGCAGTGGGCAAACTGAGGCTCACAGATGTTAAACAACTCAACCTGTTTCTCACCAATGGTCAGTGGCAGATCTAGAATTCAAAGCCACATTTGGCTTCCTCCTAAGACTCCCCCATGGCTTGCACTCCCTCTGGGCTGGAGTAGAGACTAAAGGAGAAGCAGGAGGGACAACAGCAGGACAAACCGGAAAGCCCCACGGGGTGCAAACCCTGCTGACTGGCGTTCCTAACACCGCTGACTTCCTAATTGGCCTCATCCGCACACTTCATTCCTTTCATGATACATTAATCCCAAGTACCAGATTGGGACCGACCTGATGTGGTCTCGTTTCGCTACATTAACCCGTTGATTTGAAAGGAGTTCTAAAATATGGGCCAGGACAGATGCACAAGATAGCTGAGACCTCCCTGTGTCCTCTACTTCCATCACTCCTCTCCTATGTCCCCTGCATCACTCAACCCTAGCAAGAGCGACCACTATTTTAAAGTGAGAAGTTAAGTAGCATATAGTAAGTTCAGTGCTGCGCAAACACCAAAATATTCCCATCGTTGTGAAGTGGATCCCCTTTCCCATCACCCACTCACAATGACAAGTCTAAGACAGAGACATAGGTCTGCCTGACCCCCTCTGATAGGATGATGCCTGGTCCCTGCCCTCTGCCACCCCCAGGACCCCAACCTCAGGGCCAGGGCTCTTCCTGTGTAATCAGAAATCAGTTTACCTTCTCCAATCAGCAAGTGCCTTAGTAGCTCAGGACCAGATGCCCGACCAATGGGAGAGCAGCTGAGAGGGAGGGCTTTCTCCTTTACACGAGGTTGAGGGGCAGGAAGTTAGATGCACATCTTAGTACCAGCCCCCGTTAGCCAGCCTCTGTCTGTGGAATTGCTGCAGATGTGCTGATGGCATTTTTGCCAGAAGGGAGTGGTTGAGAGGTGACGCCAGCAAGCCATTGAGATGATAATGGTTATGTTAAGCTGTGTATATTAGACCCCTGCTGTCTGCCTAGGCCTGCTACTTTGAAGTTCTGGGGGGGGGGGCGCGCGCGGATTCCTGGAGAGTTCCCATTGGTTGGGGAAGTGCAGGGAGAGGGATTTCCGGTTGGTGTGTGGTGTGTCCCAGGAGAAGGCCGGGTGCTTGGCATTCGCGGGAGTGCGGAGAATAAAGGAGTTCCTGTTTTGAACCTACAAGGCTGTGTGGCGGCTCGGTTATTTTGTGCCCAGCCAGACTGTGGCACAGATCCCTACTGGGTGCTTGGGAACTCACGACACTGATACTCCACCATCAGTAAATGCCTGAGCCCCCTCCGTTGGTGACCCTGTAAACCTAATCTTCCCTGGGCTCTCCCCAATCCCGCCTATCCTCTTGGGCCAAGAGCAAGGCACCCAACAGGCTACATGAGAGCTTGCTCTTTAGTCCCAGCTGGACCACTCAGACTAGAGGCAACCCAAGAGATTTTAGACTCACCTCCATCACTAGGAAGTTAGTCTCAGTTGGATGAACTTGACCCCAAATATGCATTAGCTTTGCTGTGTGCACCACAGCTGAGACTGGGGTGCCCAAGAGAAGCATCACCAACACAAAGGAGACAAGTGAGCCCCTCCTCGGGGTCTGTGCCCCTCTGGCCTCATCCTAGCTCCACCCTTGTGGCTCCTTAGTCACCTGAGCTCAGAGATCTGCTGCTGACCTCGGAGAGAAGATCTGACCAACAGTAAGACTCCGGAGAGCAGATCTGAACAACTGCCAGGAGCCCGATGCAGAAGGCTGGAGAAGACACCCGAGCCCAGTTCATTTTCGTGTGGAGAGACGTGGATGTGTTGCGGTACGTGCTCTCCCAGCACAAGCTACCTGGGAGCCCGGTGGTAATCACGGTACAGTTATATGCATCTTGAGAATAGGAAGTAGTCCCAGTGTGTTAGGGATTCCAAGAGTTAATCTCTGCAGCAGGAATTCCAGAATCAACAGGCCAGGCCCTTAGGCCAGGGCTCCCCATCTCCTGACCACACGGGAGTGGGGCTGCCCGCTGGCTTCTGGGGCTGACCAGCCCCATTTCTGATAAGCACAGCCTCACTTTGGATGTGGAGACTCTTTTCACTTGGTTTTACAGCCAAGTCCTTTGGCCTGGAAGCCACTCTGTCTCTTGTGGGTGACTGCATATGCCAGCCTCAATTTCATTGTTATTGATCTGGAAACCTGCCTTTCTCAAATGGCAATTAGGATTCATTGCTTCCAGTACCTAAGGATGCCCCGCACTGACAGGCTCCCTGGTGTCTCTGTAGTCCTTGGCAGAGAGGAGAGCAGAAGCCTCCAAGGTCATGTTCAAGGGTGTTGCCTCTGTCTCACTGGAAATGGGACACTATTAAAGAGTTTCAAGCAAAGAATGTCACAATTGGATTTGTGACATTGGCACTATTGGCAGCACAGTCAAAAGACTGGGGTGGAGAGTGCGATTTAAACCTATGCTGCAAATGTATTGACACTGGTCCCCTCAAGAAGTGGAGTCTCCAGTTATTCCCTCTGGTGGCCTTGCTCTGAGAACCCCTGACACATGAAGCAACCATATGTAAGTATTCTGGCTGACAGCCCTGATGAGCCCCAGCCAACACCCCAGATCAAAAATCAGACTTACACAAAAAGAAGCCTTCGAGATGCGCCAGCCCAAACCAGCATGCGGCAGCAGCTGCTGGGGACTGAGAGAGAGCCACCTAGCAGAGCCCAGTTGTCAAGGGTGGAATTGATTGTGTTCCTCCAAAAAGACACGTGGAAGTCTAAGCCCCAGTGACTTTATGTAGAAATTGTTGTCTTTACAGAGGCGATTACGTTAAAACGATGTCCTTTAGGTGAGTCTTTTTTTTTTTTTAACTAAAGTGCCTTCCCAGGAATCCTGTTGTAAAATCTTCTAATTTATTTCCTTTGTATGGAATGAAATACTCTATGGTGCTTTATAACATGGAGTTGACTTGCTGCTTATAAAATAGTTTACAAATGTAATACTACTGGAAGAAAGTAGAGCCAGGTGTTGATTCTTTGTGGGAGGTTGGAGTAGTTGCCTGAGTCTTAAGCCAATGAAGAGTGCTGTCCTTTTTAAAAAAAAAAAAAAGGAGAAATTTGGACATAGAGACAGACACAGAAATTTGGACAATTCGAAGACACATGGGGGCTGCCTTGTGAAGGGACATTAGCCCAGTGCATCTGCAAGCCAAGGAACACTAAAGATTGTTGTCATAATGCCAGCAGCTAGAAAGAGGCAAGGGAGAGGTGCCCTGAATGTTTCAGGAGGAGTGTGGGTCTGCCAGTATCTTGATTTCAGTCTCCAGAACCGTGAAACAATACATTTCTGTGGTTTCTTTTTTGGTACCAGGAATTGAACTCAGGGCACTTGACCACTGAGCCACATCCCCAGCCCTATTTTGTATTTTATTTAGAGACAGAGTCTCACTGAGTTGCTTAACTCCTTGCCATTGCTGAGGCTGGCTTTGAACTCACCATCCTTCTGCCTCAGCCTCCCAAGCCACTGGGATTACAGGGCCGCACCACTGCTTCTAGCTCATTTCTGTGGTTTCTAAGTCACCCAATTTGAAGTACTTTGTTATAGCAGCATTAGCAAACTAATACATTAGTCACCCTCTAGAACTGGGAGAAATAATAAAAGATTACTGCTCTGTGTATCATTAAGTTTGAGGCAGTTTGTTACACAGCTATAGTAAATGGAAACATATTTTGATATAGTAAGGAAGTGTGCCTGAATGAAACCTAAATATGTGGCATTGGTATTGGGACAGGACAGCAGGCAGTGAGAAGCCTAAAGGGTTATTGTCAGGGAGTCCCTAATGCAAGTAAGAGAAGTGCTGCTAGAAGCTGGAAAAAAGGAGACCCTTGTTATGCTGTGGAAAGTTTATCAACACAGTTACATGTGGCAACATGGAAAATGGATAACAGGTATGAAAAGATGATTTATCTAAGGACATTTCCAGACAGAATGTTGAAGGTACTATTTTTGTCTCTTCTAGAATAAAAAAGAGAGAAGAGTAAAAGATAAACAATGAATTGTTAAATATAAAGGAGCTAGAATTTTCTGGGTTTGAAAATGAAACTATTTGTTATTCCCATCCTCAACAGATAGCAACCAATTCTCAAATTAAGAAATAACACTGAGCAAAGGTCAAATCAGAGCCAATCAGAAAAAAAAAAAGATGATCTAATGACAAAGTCAAGGATGTGAATATAAAACCTTCAAGTTATATCTCAGAGAAAGCTAAGGCTGTACCTTATAGATCCTTTCAAACAGATACAGCTATCTGTAAGGACTTTAAGAATATTCTTCTCAGACCTATTCCATCAAACAATCAATAGGATCTTAAGGAAATTTTCCCTTAGCAGACTTACAGGGAACTCAGGATAGAGAAAGGCTAAGCACTGTGAGATTCGTTATTATGGTTTTGCCTAATTTAGTAGGCCATAATAAGATTAATAAGAAAACCACAAAGTTTTTAAGAGAGTTGTATTGGCAGAAACACTGCCAAGTCAAAAGGACAGAGGCATTGAAAAATGAAGAGAACTATGGGCCTTCCAGTTTTCTCTAGGGAGAATGGATACTCAGCTGCAAAATTGGGCTATGTTTTATAGAAAAGAAAAACAAATTCAGAATATAAAAACCTGAGCTCTGAAAGTGGAGCCAAGATCTGAAGAGTGCTTCCCAAGTGGAAGGATTGATTCCTAATCAACACACTGGCCATACTTGACCGTGCCACAGATTCTCCTCCTTCATGAATGTGAGAGTCTGTAATGTATGCCAGTCTGACCACGGAATGTCAGGTGTGTATAGGGCCGATTTCTAGTTTCTTTAGCACACAGGATTTGAGACCAAGAGGAATGGTATCCAAGGACATGTAAGTGAGAAACCATACCCAGTGAGATTTATCTGCATTTGGACTTGATATGGTTGACAAGATCTTGGACTATGAAACTAAGCTTGATGCTGTAGCACAAGAGGTTTATGGGGTCCTGGAAAGGAAAGGGGTGTACTTTGCATGTGGGGAGAATGTAAATAATTTATAACCAGAGAGTGCACTTTGGTGGTTTTAAAACATGCTTGCAAACTGTTTGACTTCTCATTTTAAGAGATGGGGTCTATTTCCCTCCCCTGGAAAAAGGTCTGGCCTTAGTGATTGACTACTAATCACTAGAAAATAGCAAGAGTGGCCTTGTGACTTTTGAGGCCAGGTCAAACAAAGGTGTTACAGCTGCCATCTGACTCCTTTTGGGGACATTTTATATTGAAACCCCAGGTGCCCTATGATGAATAAATCCAGGCCGTCAGGAGAGACCCTGTACGGGTGTTCTGGGTGATAGCCTCCACCAAGGCTCAGCCTGCAGCAGCCAGCAACTACTACAAGGCATGTGAGCAACTAGCCTCGAAGTGACTCTGCTCGGATCCCTGCCACCATCTGACTGCAACTGCTCCAGAGACTCTGAGGGGAACACTGGGCCTCCAACCAACTCCCAGAACTCGGGAGTGATGAGAAGTGATCACTGTTGCTTCCGTCCCCCAAGCGCAGGGTTTTTAGGCAGCCCTAATGAACAGAATGGGCTGAGGTGGGGTTCTAATGTCAATACCAAGTCTTCCCTGCGCTTCTGTCATGCACCACGCAGCAGAAGTGTTTTACACCATCTGTGCTGGGCAGCTTTTCCTCCCTGTTAGCAAAATACCTGAGAAAAACAACTTAAAGGGGGAAACTTTATACTGCCTCACAGTTTCCATGGTTTCAGTCCGAGCTCCATTGCTTTGGGGTGGAGATGAGGCAGAACCTCATGGTGGGGAGCACATGGCAAGGCAGAGTGCCCCACTTCGTGGTGGTAGGAAGGGAGGAGCAGGGTGAGGCCCAGGGAGAAGACATACATACCTTCTATGACATGGCCCCAGTGACCTACTTCTCCAACCAGGCCTCACCTCCACAGTTTCCACTGCCTCCCAATAGGATCATCAGATTATTAATCCATCCATAGCTGAACCCACTGATGATGTCACAGCCTTATGAATCAGTCATTTCCCAAGAGTCCCACCTTTGAACTCTGCTTCATTGGGGATCAAGCCTTCAACATGAGCCTTTGGGGGATGTCCTAGATCCAAACCATAGCCCTGTCTGACATAACCCACAACAATCCTATGAAAAAAGACATAGTATTGCCTTAGCCCCATTTGATAGATGATAAAACTGAGATTCAGTAAGATTTACGGGTTTCCTTAGGATCCCGTAGTTGCTAAGTATGGGGACCGAGGTACCCTCAGGCTGACACTGAGAGACCATGAGGGTGTGAGCTGCAGGAGTAGCAGGCGGCCAAGAAGGGACAAGATTTGCTCAGTACTGAAAAGGGGAGATTGTCCGACCTGCTAACTGTGGCTGCTGGGGTGCTACTGAGAAAGACGCTCAGACTTCCAATTTCTGGAATACCCACAGTTCCTGGGGACAGCAGAGGCTGACCCCAGAAACAAGGCACTCACTTCCACATAGATAAATTAAAAGCTCCACATAGCTGACTTATTAGAAAGCCCCAAAGAACAAGGGGAAAAACACAAAGGAACAAGAATGAAAAGCACAAGAGATATTTTTAGGCTGGGTACAATGGCGCATGCCTGTAATCTCAGGGATTTGGGAGGCTGAGGCAGGAGGATCTCAAGTTTGAGGCCAGCCTCAGCAACTTAGACCCTGTCTCAAAATAAAAAGAGCTGGGTGTGTAGCTTAGTGATAGAGCACACCCAGTTTTAATCCCCAGTACCAAAAAAGAAAAAAAAAGTCATCTTTTTACAAATAGCTCAGTATCTACCTTGGAACAGCTTATGCAGTGTCCTGAGTCACGTCAGGTAATTCTCCTGAGATATTCTTAGACTGCAAACTGGAATGTGTTGACTCCAGAGTCTAAAATTCCTGTGTTGCACGCAGCATCAGGATCAAGTCCACACTCCCCAGGGAGCATGCATGCCCTTCTTTATCTCAGCTCCTTTGTCTCCAAGGGTGCCTCTCACCCTGCCCTCCAGGCAATCTTAGAATTGCCCCTTTTATTTGCCTGGTGACAACTCAGGCTCTAGTAGGTCCTTACTGTTGCTGCCTCTGGGAAGCGTTTGTTCCTCCTCTTACCCCACTTCCTGCACCGCCCTGTACCCACTTCTCAGGATCAACAAAATTCTGTGTTCTGAATCCTTACCAGCACCAGGCGCTGTGCTGGGTGCTTTCATCACGGATCCCAGTCCTTTATTTATACACTTAGAGGCATATGGGATGTTTGCAGTGGGACCCAAATGACCTTTTAAATTTCTAATAGATATGCATTTGATCTAATGTTTCTTAGGGGAAAAAAGGACTTGCACACAGCCTCATGACTTCACAAATATTGTTGCTTAAGATGAAGCAAATGCAGGCTGCGAGGTTTATAAACGAATTGTAGAGGTTGCAAGGAGATAGAGCAAACATTTAAAAAGAGAGATTTTAATATCTGAGGTTTGGGGAAATCTCATTTAATTTTTATAGCAACTCTGTGAAATAGAAATTTTGCTCCCATTTTTTAGATAGAAACCTAAGAGTCATGAAGGTGAAAATTGCTTAAGTTAATAGAACTGGGGCATGGAGTGTATTGCATTCCTACAATGAAATACTGGAGGCAACTAACCTTAAAAAGAGAAAAGATTGATGTATCTCACAATTGTGAAGGTTCAAGCCTCAAATCAGGTGAGCCTATTGGGTTGGCCTGTGATGAAGGTGACACACACGATGAAAGTGCATCATGCAAACGGTTATATCTCAAACTTCCATTTGAGCAAGAAACGGAGGGACTGGCCAGGTGCGGGGATTCACACCAGTAATCTCATCTACTTGGGAGGCAGAGGCAGGAGGATCTCAAGTTCGGGGCCAGTCTGGGCAATTTACTGAGACCCTGTCTCAAAATAATTTTTTTAAGGGCCTTGGAGTGTAGTTCAGTCATTTGAGGATTTATATTCTTGATTATATTTTCCTACTAATGAAAAATAAGCTCATGGTGGAAAAATTGGGAGAAGGGCAAAAATATACATAGGAAAATTAAAATGACGTGTAACTTCACCTCTCACAAATGACTGTTAATATGTCGGTCCCATTATAACAAAGAGGAGGAGAAGGCGGAGAAGGAGAAGGAGGAGAGGAAAGGGGAGGGGAGGAAAGGAAAAGGATGAGGAGGAGGGAGGGAGGAGGATAAGGAGAACGAGAAGGCTGGCAAGCCTCATTGGAAAGGTCTTGCTGTTTGTCCCTTGCTGGGGACAGAGTCCCCACAGTAGGGCTGAGCATCACCTGCAGCAGAATCCCCACTATTCCACAGCAGGCACTCTCCATGAGTGCAGATTCTAGGCTCCCACCCAGTGCATCGCAGTCCCTGAGATGGGACCCGGGTCCTGCCTTTCCTCAGGCCCTGCCACCTTGGGAACAGTGCTTGCGCAGGTGGCCTCCAAAGTCATCCTTGGGGGGAAGGGATGGGGAGCAGTGGTTTGTGGGGAAAAACATCACTCCAGTGCTCATGCCAGGGCTGGCCAGGATGCCCACGGTTCTAAGAGAGTTCAGCCGTGCTGGATGGTAAAGGGTAACTGTGCCCACCAAGGCCTGCCAGGCCTTAACTGGTTTGGAGCTTCTCTGTGGCACTGCGAGTTTCCAGGTCCCAGGACCAGACAGAAGGGGAAATGGAAACAAGGCTGAGCGCAGAAAGGAAGGAGCTGGCCCAGCACCATGGAGGTCAGCAGAGAAAGAAGTCAGGCAGGAAGGGACTCAGGTGACTGCTTGGGGCCAGCAGGCAGAGTTGAGATTCAAGTTTTCTTTCCCGCTTTGCCTGTCCTGTGGCATTGTCAAGGTTTTAGGAAAGCCCTAAACCTTTAAACAGCTCCATCTTGATGCTTTGAGGGCCTAAAGGAATGGGTGGAGTGGAGCCCAATGAGTAAGTAGTGATCTGAAGGCCAGCGATGGTGGGCAGGAGACAGCTGCAGTGTGAGTGAGAGGTGATGGACCAGTCACAACCAGTGTGGGCACACTTTCAGAAAGCCTCAGAATCTGAGAGGAGGGGAAGAGATTCCTGTTATTTAAATAGGGTGAATTTCAAAGGAAACTTCTGGGGAACATAGCAACAGCTGGGTGTACACACACACACACACACACACACACACACACACACAGCCACACATGCACCCTACCTCTTCCTCTCCCTATGAATTTTTAGGCCAAAATTCATGCCTAGAAAAGCAGAAATAAAAGATAAAGTTTGCCAGAAAAGATTCATTCTTGTCTGGAGCTGGGGTCACACCCTCCGTGAGGAGGGTTGGTCCCTCCCTGAGAAGGCCCAGTGCCCCAGAAGCGATCTGGGACAGAGGACTTTGACCAGTCGGAAAGACTTTATCACAGGGCACCTTGCTCGTGGTTGCCCTTTACAGCCATCTAATCAACACCAAGTTTCCGCTTGACTCACAGAGGAATTTGAACTGCAGTGTTCTGAAAAGGTGAGGGTCAGAGTCAGCTCTGGACTGCTCAAAAGGTAAACTGAGGCATGGTCAAATGCAGCACATTCCATGGTCAGCAGCTCCAAGCCACAAGTGGTTCAGGGGCTTCATAGAAGGACACAGAGGGAGGCTTCGTGGGACGGATGTGACATGAAGGACGCATCTGATTGGTTCCAGTTATACCGTTGCCCTATTTGGTCTGTCCCTTTAGAATGTCCCTAGTTATATAATTACATGTTGTTGGCTACTTCTGACTGGTTGGCTTCAGTTCTGTTTTTGTTGACTGAAGGCATTTGTAAGAAATAGCTTAGGGACTGAGGGTGTAGCTCAGTAGTGGAGTGGGTGCTTAGCATGCCTAAGGCCCTGGATTCCATCCCTAGCACCAAAACAAGTAAACAAATAGAAGAAATAACTCAGGTTAAGTTTCACTTGTCTGCAAATCGAGCAGGTCAGGTCACTACGAAGCCTAACCAGCTCGGTTGGCTCAGGATTCCTTCAGATCTGCTCTTCGTTTTACTTTACTTAACAAAATCCCCCTTTCTGACAACTTTCTCGGCTTACTGAGAATGCACTCAAACAATGGTTCCCAAGAGAAGTGAGACATTGTTTCACTATTGACATGGTCACTGAAATAGACTCAGTATACCTTCTCATCAACGGTTGATGATGCTGTCGTCCACAGGAAGTCACACACACAGTCCTCATTATCGGAACTTGCATGATCACTATTAGCTTGGGTAGTAAGATTGCTTAGTTCTCCAAATGTTTGGTCCTGATGGCAATCATTGGACGAGTGAGTGGCAGTGGGGACGCCTTAAAACCTCTGAAAAAAATTGCATCTCACTATGTGACTATAAGGAGAATAAGGGCCAAAGCCTGGAAAATTCCCAAAACCGAGAATCCTAGGAAACAAGATTTAATCAACTGAAAAAAAAAAAAAAAATCAACGGAGGCAGCAGCACCTGTCAGTGAAAGATTTGGACTTGCTTCTTAGTGTCCTTCAAATTGTGGGCAGTGATTTTTAATTTACTAACATAGAAACAGCATCTTCTACAAATGAGAGCATAAGCTACTCCTTGTTAAGCTGTTAAGTGACAAGAATTTCTATCTGGGTACTATTGAACTAAAGTTTTCATTTCAGATTGTATTTCTGGAATTCAAGGTAGCACTGTGACAATAAAATGAATATGAAGGTTAATATTTGAGCAAATTGGGAAAGTTTTGAGTCTACTGCAGCAAGTTGAGAAGATTTCTAGATTTGAGGATTTGAGTTTGAAGAATCTCTGGCTGGTGGAATGAGGACAGGTGTGACCAGATGGGCTCTTCTGCTTTTCCGTTTGGGTGGCTCTGGTTCTGTCGCTGGCGCTCTGGTGAACTCCCTGCATGACATGGGAGCAGCTGTCTTGAAGGTTGTCTACCCGAGATCTGCTGTAGTCATCTTTGTAAAGCTCAAAGCCATCACGTTCCAGCTTGCATGGCTTAGGGAAAGGGCTCGTGGTGAGTGGGCTTTGCCATTAACATAGACGGGACATGTTTGTCTTTCCACAAGGCCAGAATTTGTTGAATATCGGTAAATTCACTAAGCGCATCACATTCCTTTGCTTTCATTTACCGAACACTCATGGTTCACTCGGTTTTGGGAGCAAGTCAATCACAGGTTCTTTTATTCCATTTTAATCTTCATTACTTACTCGATAACCCTTAATTACTTATCTCTATAACCCTCCAGTCACACTGGAGCATCACTACTCTATATCATAACAGAAGGCTCTGGAAAAGTTAAGGCAGCCACAGGGTTTCCAGAGGAAGCACTGAGAGCCAAGGCAGAGAACAGATGCAAACATAAAAGAGTTGCTGTGAGTGGTCAGATAAGGTTAAGAACCAGCAGAGTCACTTGCTCAGGGCACAGAGCTGTTGAAGGTGCAGCTGTTCAAGGCAGAGGTCCAGGAGACAGGTGCTTTCAAAGTGAGCATATCAAGCAGGGAGATAGCCCTGCTGAAGCTGAGCTGAAGCCCTGGGGGAACAGCTTGAAGCGCATCACCTGTCAACTTCATGACGTGGTCACAGGTGGTCTGATAAGATGGTGGCTCTGTGTGTGCCACTATGCCACTGTCTTAGGTGACTTTCCTCTTATGCATCTCAGGAGAGGGGTCTGGGGTGTTTGATAAGTTCCTGAGTCTGATATCTCTGATTTGTACTCGATATGCCCATGCATCCATGTGCTTCTGATTTAATTTGATAAGTTCACGGGTGGTCATTTTTTTATTGTACTATTAATTGACTTACCAGTTTGTGCCTTATGATTGTGCTGTGCAGACTCTTTTCAATAAGTCCGTATGCGCAGCCTCTGGTGGTTATCTCTCTGCCCTGACAAGTCACCGAGTCTTTCTTCCTTAGCACCTGGACTCAAAATGGACTAGCTCAGGGCAGGTGCAGCCTGAGAGCTTCTGTTCCTCACAGCATAGAGGAGCTGAGAGAAGGCACGTCTGCTCGCCACAGGGCAGGTTCAGAAAATATTAGGACTCCTTCCAGTTTACAGAAACATAATAAATTGTTAAAGAAAATTAATAGTACTAGCATTTGATAATGGACACACTATCTTTATTAAATTCAGGATCTCTTTTGTGGCTACCCCCATTTTACCAAACAAAATCAGTCCAACCTTGTTAAACTTGACCTGATTACATAAGCAAAACAAAAGCTATAATTCTCTATATATTTTAATATATGATATTTCAGTGAGTGCTTTGATAATATCCAGAGAGCTTTACTGATATTATTATCAGCCAACTTCAGCTTTTTAAGACTACCAGATGATGAAAAATCTCAGATTAAACTTTTAAAAACTTCTCTAAGGAGTCAAACTCAGGACTTGCCCAATAACATCCTGTTATAAGGAAAACAGGTTCTTATTAAAACTCTCCAGATACTCAGATGGCAAATAAGAATATGAGTGCTATCAAAAGTATAATTATTCTAATCAGTTAATTCAGTCTGATATGATTCATTTTTGTGTTGCTTGATATTTGGTCAGCAGTTTTATGAATTCATCAGTTTTCCATTAAAGTTCTAGAAATTCTTATGCAATCCAACAATATGACCTTAAGGTGTTAGAGGGCCGGGGCCGAAGGTCGGTGGGAGATTGCTTGCCCAGCATATTCGTGGCCCTGGATTCCATCCCCAGCACTACAAAAATAAAGTTGTCGGAGTCTTTTTTTTATGAATATTTTGCAATTTTGTATCATAGCTGTTTTCAAAAGCCTTCAAAGAAGCCTCAGAATACAATAACAGCTATTTGTGGATGACAGAAGACTTAAATCAAAGGGTGCGGTTAAACATCTGATGAGCTTATCATAATGCAGTCAACAAGGAAACATGGTTGTTTTTGTGGCAGAAGCAATCTGACCCCAACAACGGAAAGTATGGCTCCTCACATCATACCGGGCTGCCTCAGACTTTCAGGAATTTCATGCAGTTTCTGGAACATTCATGTCAATAACAAATAGAGCTTAAATGTGGTTTGGCATCATTTATTATTTGACAATGGCTTCCATGCAATTTACCAGATCGAGTAAGCCCAATGAACTTAACATTTCTCTGCTTATAAGGAGAAAAAAATAAATGTTTTGAGAGATTTCAGGGACTTTTCTAGAACTTCTAATGCCAAAAAGACTTAATTTGGAATTTGGGTTTACAAAACTATCAAATTATGTTAAAAGGTTTACAACACTAGATTAAATAGGACCACAGATCACTGTGAACTCCAAAGTGACCAAAGGTTTGAAAAAGAAACACAGGAAGTGACACAGTCATGAAAAGAAAACTCAGTTCTTTTAATATTGAAAATAATCATGTTTCTGAAACTAAAAAAGACCTAATTAGAGAAAACCTCTAGCATAAGGAATTGTGTTAATAAAATACAAGATATTTTTACCTGGTAAATTACTTAAAAGGTAAGTTTTTAAAAAAAACTTTATTAAACAAAAGCAGACCAATACTTTAAGAAAACTTTGTCCTTTTAACAGAGAGAATATCCAATTCTAATTTTCATCAATATATTAAAGAGTTTATTTATTTTTGGTACCACAATCGAACACAGGGGTACTTAACCACAAAGTCATGTCCCAGCCCTTTATTTTGAGACAGGGTCTCTCTAAGTTGCTTAGGGCCTCAGCCTCCCCAGCTGCTGGGATTACAGGCATGTACCACCACACCTGGCAAACAGCTTATTATTACAGGAAAATGGACGGAACTAGAGACGATCATGTCAAGCAAAATAAGTCATACTCAGAAGGTTAAGGATCCTGTGATTTCTCTCATATGTGGAAGCTAGAGAGGAAAACCAAGATGGGGACAGATCTCCTAAAAATCAAAGGGAGAGAGGTAGAGGAAAGGGACCTTGGGGTGGGAAGAGGGAGATGCTGGGGGGCAATATTGTCCAAATTATATTGTTAAACTGTGCATGTACACATATACAACAACAAATCCTATCAGTCAGTACAACTATAATGTGCCAATATCTTGGTAATTCAGCCACATATAGAATTCCTCTTTCACAGATTTACAACTTTCTATATATGTTCAGTTTTTATCTCAGTATTTTTCTTCTTTTTTATTCTGGAACAATAGGTCATAATCTTGAAATCAATATTGTCTTTTTCCCCCAATGAAAACAAATACCACACATATACTTTTTCATATTAAAATATGGCTTGCTTTACATTTTCTATATTTTTGTGCAGTTCATTCTTATTATTTCAAGTAGTTTAATTATATATATGTTAATTAAAATTCTTAATTCTTGACAACCTTAATAGCTGGTGAAATAGCATGATCTCATAGTTTTCGAATAGCATGGCCCTCTTACTGGCAGAATAATTGTCTCTAGTCCCTCTTTAATAAGAGGCCCAAAATTCCTGCATTGAACAGTTCAGTAGGTCATTTTATTTGAAAATGATCTAGACATTTAATAACTATTTACTATTTAATTTAACCTAGTTTAAGTTGTAAGGTTTTACGTTGCCAAAATTATGGAAAGCATAGACTGACATAATATTGAAACTATCATTTCAAGTTACTTTTCTTGTTGACAGATTTGGTAACAGCAATGAGTTTACTTGAGTAATCAAGTTAGGTGGAATATCCATTTTTACTTAACAACCTATATTCTTATTTAGGTGAGACTGTTCAAGTCACATGAAGTATTTGGGTGAGTTCCTTTCTTTCCTAAGAAAACCATTTATAATAAGCACTTATTTTTCTCTATGCCAACTAAATAGAGCTTTTAAAATCTTTCTAATAATACCATCAAAGGTAGAATAACATTCCATATAAATTTACTGCCAGGTGTTGGGAGGGAAATGTGATTAGGTGGAACACAGAGGATTTGGGGTGGTGGGGTGTGAAAATACTCTGTCCAATATTATGATGGTGGATTCATGTCATTATAAATTGATCCAATACCTGAGTTTAAGAGTTCTAAAATAAATAAATAAATAGATCCAAATCTATAGCTTGGTACATGAACAAACAGGGAACCCTAGTGTAAATCATGGTGTTTTGTCTATAGTGAGTGGTGTGTTGGCTTAGGCTCCTCTACTGTATGAAACTACCACTCTGACAGGAATGTTGGTAATGGGTGGAGGTTATCTGGAGGGGAGCAGGGAGTATATGGGAAAGCTGTACCCTTGTCTCACACCTAAAGAAAAGGGGGCAGTAAAACCCCATGTTCCTGAATGCCCCTTTCTGTTCCCCAAATCTAGCTTGGTCAGGGGAAAAATGAGAGCAAGCCTGAGTCAGAAAGTCCAGATTCCACATCCCCTTGAAGATGCTGGCCTTCTCTCTCGCACTCTGGGAGTGGAGCGAGTCAGCATTACCTGTAGAAAGCTACTTTCTTACTTGTTCACCAGGACGGTTGGGATGGTGGTCAGACAAGTAAACCATGCAATGCTGATGATGTCACTGCTTCCGCAGCCTGACATAAAACCCCTCTCTGAGTGGAGACGGGCACAGAACAGAGGACACTGTGGAGGGGACACGTGTCACTTGTCCTGCTGGCCACGGGTGGACGAGACACCATGAGGAAGAGAAGCCATGCTCAGTGAAGCCCTGTGGGGGATGGAGGAGCCATCTGTCTGCTGTCACCTCTGAACACCTCTAGGAACAGCAACTGATCCCTTGTAAGCCTTCCCTGATGTCTCCCGAGATGTTTCTGGGCACTTTCTTTGGCCTTTGGGCAACCTACCCCACTGCCCCAGCACAACCAGGCTGTGCACATGCCAACCCTCCCTCAGTTTTGCTGTGGACCTAAAACTGCTCTAAAGATAGTTTATTAAATGTTTTTTAGAAATAAATTATAAATGGATATTAGAGTGCATCCGATTTTTTTTAATATCAAGAGGACAGAAACTTCTGTGAATTTCATGTTTGTCAGAGTAGATCTGTCCTAACTTTTCTGATATGACATCATTTGACATTTTATATTCAAGTGGGCTTATTCATGGAAGTTTTGTTGAAAGCTTCTTTTTTTTTATATTTGTAAGTGAACAGTATCTATATTTCTCTTCAAAATATATGTCTTGAGTTCATTCTATTAACTAAATAGTGAGGACACCCACAGCTTTCTATTTCCCTTGTTGTGGAACCTGTCCTTTATCATAGGACTTTTCTATTCCTTGAAGGTCATTTTTAAAATAATTTCCTCTTGGAATCACTAACCACCCCCTTTTTCTTTCCAGATGCAATTATCAACTTCTCTTTCATGATCATTACTTTGTTTAGATTATCCATGTCTTGGTTCATTTTGATTATTTATATTTTAGTCAAGAATTATATCCTTCATAAAGATTTCCAAATGTATGAGTATGAGCACAGAGTTGCACATGGGATTTTTAAATTTCTTTGTTGTTTTACCTACTCCTCCATAAGGTGCAGAGATTTTAAATAGCAAGATCTGAACTCCCCAAAATCTGGGTTCCAGTTCTTCTTTAGCACCTACTTTTGTGAAGAGATTAATTCAATATGTGAGTTCAATTTATCTGTGCCTGTCTTCCTGAAATGTAGAAAATGAACAATAATAGCCACAACAATACTTTTGTACCACATAATGAGACGGGAGGTGAACCTGAGCAGGTGAAGTGCATAGCTTAATCCTGGTACACAGGAAGTGTCCCACAAATGTGTGCTACTTTTATGTATGCAATTTTTTATCATACAAGTGAAATGTTATATATTTTATTGTGGTTTTGTTTTTAATATGACAATCTCTCCTATTTTCTTTTCTGTCTTTGCATATTCTTTTTCAGGATTTCCTTTGAGATGCTTTGTTAGAACTTCTTGAGCCTGATGCTTAATTCAGTCACTTTCCCTTCCATTCATTTCTTAATGAAAGCTTTTGCTACTTTGAATTTGCCTCTAATTACAGCTTTATCAGGGTCTCACGGGGTTGCTATATTGTTCTCATCTTTAACAAGTTATTTAGGAGAGACTTCCTATATTTTCATAGGATTAGGATTATGTTGATTTTAGTTGTTTTTGTTTTTTCCTTGATATCAGGAATTGAACCTAGGGGTGCTTAACCACTGAGCCATATCCCCAACCCTTTTTTTTACTTTTTGTTTTGAGACGGTCTCTCCAAGTTACTTAGGGCCTCACTAAATTGCTGAGAATGCCTTTGAACTTGGGATCCTCTTGCCTCAGCCTTTAGAGTTGCTGGGATTACAGGTACATTCCACTGTGCCCAGCTCTAGTTGTGGTTTTAATATTGGTTAGAGAGCAAAGTTGCTTTCTTGAATGACATTTTATACTGAACTTTGAGAACTAGCAAAGCTTTATTTCATGTTTGATCTTATTGATTACATCATTCAGCTCTTCCTTATCAGGGCTGTCCAAGAGAAATATACTGTGAGCCATGCACTCCAGTCTCCAGGGTATATCTGTGTTGGATCCCTAATATTTGATATATGTGGTTTAAATTTTCCAGTAAGCATACTAGAAAGGTAAAAGGAAATGGGTAAAAATAATTCTAATTAATATATTTTATTTATCCCCATATATCCAAAGTATTACATTTCAACATGTAGCCATAAGACATTAAGGAGCTATTTTACGTGCTTTTTTCCTATTGTTTTGAGCATGGTATGCCCTTCACACACACTGCACTCGGTGGTGAGGAGCTGGGACAGGTGAGGAGGACCAGGGGCCTGGTCTCAGAGTTGTTACAAACAGTGGGTGCGTGGGCACATGTTGGTGCTGTTGGTTAAGACTTGAGTCCCAGGCTCACTGTCCTTCCCCCTGGACTGTTCCACACCGACTCCCAAACTTCTTCCTGCCAGAACTTCACAGTGCCTGCTCATGACCTCCGTACCTGGTTGTCAGTGAGTCACAGGTAGCATGGTTCAGTGGTCAGCACAATGGGCTCTCAGGTGTAATCCCCTTGTCTTGGACTGTTGACCGGATTCTAGGAACTGCTGCTTCTTTATCTATTAGGCGGAGATGAATAACTTCTGTCTCACTGGGCATGGGTGGTGGGTCCCTAAAGTCCCAGCTACATGGGAGGCTGAAGCAGGATCATGTGGACCCAGGAGTGGAGACCAGCCTGGGCAAAATAGCAAGACCCAATCTCAAAACAAACTAACTCCTATCTCTTCAGGCATCGTGAGCCAATGAGGCCATCCAGAGCATTCCCCTGCGGGCCCCGGGAGGGTGAGTGCACTGGAGCTTCCACAGCCTCACAACTGGACCTCCACTCTGATATGAAGCAGGTGTGCTCAGCTTGAGAATGGCCCATTGTGCTGGTCAGCTGTGGTTTAAGTTAAGGGCACAGTGTTACTGACAGCCCCCTCCGCCCCTCGGTCCCCCACTCCACACACACACACACACACACACACACACACACACACAGCCACGTCTTACAATCAGCCTCTTAGTCATAAAATGGATATTTTCATCTCCATCAGTCTGTCTGCTATGTCTTGTTTTTTGATGGGTTCCAAATTCTGCACAGAAAGAAAAGGATGTGATTTATTGACTTCTTGAGACTCCAAGACAGTAAAGATTGCCAAAGCACAACCTCTCCCTAACAGGCAGGCCCAAAACCTCTTCGGATGCTGTGTAGTATGTGGGCCAATGAGAAGGCGTGATTCTACCTCATGGCAGTGTGATTTACACAGCGCTCACAGGCCGAACATCACCCAGTGCCCGAGGAGGAGGATTTATTCTGCAAATGTGACACACCAGTGACATTATGCCAAAGCTAATGATTAAATAATAGACCCTGGAGGAACTATAGATCTGCTCTGCCATTCCACACAGGAGAGAGGGAACTAAATCAAAGGAGCCACGGAAAAGACAGGGGATGGGCAATAAGGTGTAGGAAATGGAGCCAACTTTAGCCCAAGTCCCCGCTCCAAAGAGTAGAGTGCTGTATTACTTATCTTACTCTGTGTAACAGTATCCCCCAAACATGGGGCCTAATGTAATCACCATTTTGTTCCTCAGGTCAGCAAGTTGGCATGGGCTTTGTTGGGTTTCCTGGGGTCCTCACCTAGCAGGAAGGTGCTGGGTGACCCACAGTGGCTTATGCACAAGTGACGATGGTGTTAGCTGGCCTTCCTCACTCTTATTGCTAAGATCCTTATCATCTTATTTATATTTGTCTTATCATTAAGATGAGCAATTCTTTCCATAGACCATAAGCCAAGGCAGTTGCTTTCATATAACCTGTCAGGTGAGCAGATCAAATATTTCCACACACACACATACACACACACATACTCAGAAAACTTTATTTCCTGTTATCCTTTCTTAGGTACTCAACATAAATGAGAAAATTAAGAAATGAAACCAAGCACACAGGTTCAAGTCTGGAAGAGTGGCACAGAGCTCGAGTAAACAGTTGCTCAAAAAGCTGGGAGGACTGTCAATCCACCCACGAAGCAAATCTAAATCCAACCACCACTGCCCTTGGCTGGGACTGATGATGAGTGTTCTTTGCATCCTGTCCTCTTATGGCATCTTAGCCCAGTCCTCACAATCACCCCAGGTTACATGACACTTCTGCCCTCCTAACCCCAAATCTGAAACCACTTCCAGTCTGTTCTTTGCATTGATGGCAGGTTTTTTGGCATTTCGCTTTGGAAATACTCAGAGGAAAAAAAGAAAACAGGAGTAGAAAGTGTCCTATGTTGTCATTGCCAGGCACAGAGGGTCTCTGCACTGAGACCCAAGGCAAGGCCAAGCACTTTCAGCAACCAACCCAGCCAGGGTGGTTCACATGCACCACAGTCAGCCCTCTGTGTCCATGGGCTAAGGGTCATGCAAACACCTTCTGCATCACAGATTCAACAAAACTCAGATCGAAAATACTTGATTGAATATGTACAGAATTATTTTGTCATCATTTACCTAAACAATAGTCTGATAACTATTTGCATGGCATTTAATTGCATTAGGTATGACAAGTAGCCCAGAGATGACTTAAGATATATGGAAGAATACTAACCTCTTTTATTTATTTTTAAACTTTATTACTTAAAATATTCATGTTTACAGAGTACAGTATGATAATTTGGTAAGAAAAAAGTACTTTTTGCTGCCTTTTTTCCACATTTTTATTGGTGTATTATGACATATAATGGTGGGATTTGTTTTTACACGCTTGCTCATGCACAAGCTAGGTTGTACATAAGAACTTGAGCATCTCTGATTTTGGTGTCTGCAAGTGGGAGGTGATAGTCCTAGAAACAGTCCCCCCCCCACCTTCAGGATAGGGAGGGGTTGATTATCCTCATTTTAATATTTCATAGTTTATAGTCCCATATTCCGGATGAGGAAATCAACACTGAGAAAGTTACTGACAGGAGACCCAGGTCTCCAGGTGGTCTAAGTGCAAATTCAGCATTGCCCTACAATACTGACACAGCCCTAAGCAAATGCCTCAGCTGGCCTAAAATGAGTGCTCCCAGTTTATATTTCTCCCACACATTTTTTTATTTAAAATCCTCTCCTGGGCTGGGGGTGTAGCTCAATGCAGAGCATTGTGAAAGCCTGAGCCCCAGCACCCAAAATATTCTTCCTTAATACTATTAACTCACATGGGGTGGTGGGCAGAGACCTGTGGGGGAGAGGGGACTGACAGCATGGAAAGGCCACACTTTTAATCCAAACCAGAGCTCTTAAAATGTAGCCCCAAAGACACTGGCTTTGCAGGAAACACAACCAAGGAACCTACCATAGCCTTCATTAGCCAACCACTTGGGCTAGAAAAGGTGACAGAAAGGTGGCCCCGGTTCTTTTTCTTTCAACTCTTCCTTACTCATCAGAAAGGCAGTGTTTTCCAGAGCACAGTGGTGCATGCCTACAATCCCAGCGGCTCAGGAGGCTGAGGCAGGAGGATGGTGAGTTCAAAGTCAGCCTCAGCAACTTACTGAGACTGTCTCTGAACAAAATATGAGGTTTGGGGATGTGGCTTAGTGGTCCCTGTTACCAAAAAAAAAAAAAAGGAAGAAAGGCAGAGTGTTGGCGGATGTGTGCAGACAGAAGTGAAGCCAACAAGATCCAGCTTTGACAGAGCATCCCCTCCATTCTGATGGGGACAAAGCACAGCCAAGCTTTAAAACAAGTCATGAAGTTTCTTTTGGATTTTTAAATTGGGGATCAAACCCTGGAACACTGTAGAGCTACATCTTCGGGCCTTTTAAAATTTCAAAACAGGGTCTCACAAAACTGCTGAGCCTCAGCCTCCATAGTCACTGGGAAAACACATGTACTACTTCGGCTGGCGAGTGATACAATGATCACACAAAAGCTCTTCACATTTGCATTCAAAACTTCCATTGCACACTTGTGACACTCATACTGACACCTTAAATTTGAATGTCTGTCACTGAATAGCTAGTCTCCCATCAAGGAGACTTCAATCTAATGTATGAAATATGATATGTCAAGAGCTTTGTAATGTTGTGAACAACCAATAAAAAAAATAAGATAAAAAAAAAGGAGACACAAAGGAAAGCTTTGTGTGTTCAGTGGCTATAATGGTCCTCCCCCTAAATTTTCACAGAAGGCCCCACAAAATGTGCAACTGCCCCAGTGGTGGGTGGTGAGGGTTAGACAAGGGTTACCGCCCATTTTTAGGAGATAAATACAACACACTCCTTCTGGGTGTGATCATTTTTATTTTTTTCCTTCCCATAACCAGTTTTAAAAAAATACAATCAACTCAGGTACAAGGATTCCATTTTTAAAAATCAGAGTGCAAGGATAGCCACGGCCACTGCCCAGGTTAACTTACATATTTACAGCGTGCAGGGTGGCATGGCCAGAGGCAGGTTGGAAGGTGGTATTACAAAATATACAAAGGTGGTCTTGTGCTTTACATCTTAGAACCCTGTCTCATTTGCAAATGAGACACTATAAAACACAAATCACAGACTATTTACTATATAACTTATGAAAAATGCTGTACAGATGTGTGACTATAAATACAGAGTATAAATGGCTCTTTTTTGGGAATTAGTATCTACAGGGGGGAAGGTCAGAGAGGGCTCAGCTGGGTATCCCATCCTGACAAGATGGAGATGCCTGGATGGGGGAGGACGGCAGAACTGCACTGATACTTTGGTCTCAGATAAGCCTGGAGCTCACCTTCCAAGGAAGAATTACAAGAGATGAGGTGAGCAGCAATGGTATAAATGAAAAGGGGCTCTGGAAGGCAGAGAGGAGGCACCTGGGACATGGAACCACCCCTTAGCCCTCAGCCACATGTAATCATGGTCCCCAGGGCAATCTAGCTGCACCTGGTTATCTTCCTGGAAAAGACTCACAGGCATGGAGAGGGTGGAAATGTTTGAACAGAGACTCCAGTGCATGTATGTGTGGGTGTGAACATGGATGGAAGTTGACCACTGGCCCAGAAGTCATCTTACACAAAAGAGGAACTGGAGACAAACAGACCTGTCCCAGGAGCAGGTGATTCCTGGCCCTTGAGATGACAGCAGTGGAGGGAGTGAGACTAATGGACTTGCCTATTCTGTTTCAAGGGCTCCAACGGGAACTATTTCTATCTGGCCAAGGAAGTGGCATCAATGTAGCCTCAATGGTTGTCAATTAATTTGACTTCTAATTAGCCTGAGGTCCTCTGGCCAATCAACATCTCCCCAAATGCTGACCATTTCCTGTTCTTATCCTCCATCAGCCCAGTACAGGATCAGAATCAATCAACAACCAATCTCTGTGTGTGCGCCAAATGTATCCTAACCCTCTCTGTAGCTCAGGCCTGGCTCCCATCCTGAAAATTGGAGGACAAAGACACTGCAGGTAAACTTTGGGCCACCCACACCTGCCCAGGTAGGGATCTCCTGACATTGTGGGGAGCATTGAGAAGTGGGAAGCCCACCTCCCATGCTCTTGTCCAAGTCTCCAAACAATTGCTATTTGCCCAACAGGGTGGCTCTGGGGCAGGGAGGCCTGTGAGCAAGAAGTCAGTCTTTGCTAAGAAAGAGGCCCTTAGGCTTTATCACAATGGAGAACAGCTTTGTACATGTGTATATACACACCCTTACATGGGTACCTTCCATAACCTTCCATAACTCCCTCCTGGAGGGGGCGGTTCTTTCTGAAAAGCAGGTTCAGTCTGAGAACATCCTATTTCACCTGTGTGCAGTAGTGGTTGTGGCCACCTCCTGGCCAGCTTGGTTGTCCTCATCTCCCTTGGTGATGCCTTGGGCCTTCTGGGAGGGGGGTTTAGGGCACAGAAGCTGACAATCTGAGTAAGGGAAGAAGAGCTAGGCCTGACATCTAGCTCCCCACTAGGGACAAATCCCTGTGAGGCAGCGGAAAGCATGCGAAGGCAGGGAGGGAGGGCAGAGCACTCGAAGCTGAGGTCCCCCCAATCTCTGGGTGGTCCTAGAAGGCCGTGCTATTGCAGATGGCCTTGGTGCCCGGGACATCAGCGTGGGCATTGACCTCATACTGGGCTTCTATGTTCATGGCGGCATTTTCGAAGGCCTCGGGGGCCTTCATGGGGACACCCTGCACCTCCTGTACCTCCTCCAGGTCCTGGCAGCACTTGCTGCAGCGGCAGCACTTGCCGCAGCCGCACATCAGGCAGCACACGCGGCAGCACACGCGGCAGCAGCAACAGCAGCGCTGCTGGCAGCAGCCGGTGGCCAAAGTGATGAGGTTGTCCCAGGGCTTCAGGGAGTGCATCCACAGGGGCAGGAAGTTCCAATTGCGGAGCTTGATGGGCAGGACGCGTGGGCAGCGGGACTGCAGGAGCCGGAGGCAGACCACCAGCAGCAGCAGGAGGATGATGGGCACCCCCACGCCCACTAACACGGGCCAGCCGGCCAGCGAGAGGCCGAACACCGCCAACGGGGTCAGGAAGAAGAAGAAGATCAGGTAGAACACGGCAAACCAGCGGTACTTTGCGGAGATGTTGCCCAACCCCTTGGCCAGGCGGATCGGCAGGCGGGTGAACGGGATTGGGTACCACAGCAAAATGCCAGAGATGTTGAAGAAAAAGTGGCACAGGGCGATCTGAAACACAGGAGGTGGGACAGGTGAGGAGGGCGGCCACCCTGAAAAGCTACAGACACTTCTGGGAAACCTGAAGGGGGACCAGGGACGTAGCCAGGCTGAGTCTCAGCTCAGTTTTCAGGACCTGGGGTTCCTAAGGCGCCAGCTAACGATGGGTTTTCCCAGTTCTTCCCCGGGCAGTGGTTCCGCTGCTCCAGCCAAGCAGGTAGGAGCAGGTGGGCAGAAGGCCTGCAGAAGTTCCAGCTGGCTTGGCTGGTGGCCTCTACAGTAGGGAGAGGGAGGTGGAGGATGGCCAGCCTCTAAAAGCCAGAGCAGCAGAAACCACAAGTGGGAGATGTCCAAGGTGGGATTCAAGCCCATAGGAAATCAAGTTTGAGGATCAAGTTTGAGGCCAGCCTCTGCAACTTGAGTCCTGTCTCAAAAAAAAAAAAAAATACAGGGACCCACTCCTGCAGCATGTCCCCACCTGAAGAGAACTCTTGAGAGTGTTTCCTGGGCTGGCTAAGGCGGCCAGGATGGCGGTGGTGGTGGTGCCAATGTTGGAGCCCAGAGTGAGCGGATAAGCCCTCTCAATGGTTATCACACCAATACCTGGAGAAAGAGAGCACATGACATCAGCCCTCAGGGTGACTGCAAATGGCAAGGGAGGCCCAAGAGAGAAGTCAGGGAGAAACTTACCGATCAGAGGGGTCATGGCAGACGTGAACACTGAGCTGCTCTGCACGATGAAGGTCATGCCCGCTCCAACGAGGATGGCTAGGTAGCCGGTCACCCAGGCAAAGGGAAAGGGGAAATCTGGAAGACACAGGGGAAGCAGACTTAAGAACCCCCGGCCAAAGCTTGGCGAGATGCACTGCCGGCACCTCCTTAGGACCCCAGGAGCAGAGCGGGCTGGAGGCTGAGGCCACACCCCCCACATCATCTTGGGTTTAGGCCCCTGCTTCTCTCCCAGCTGACTTTGACCCTGCATATCCTGGTGAACCAGGGACATAGGTGTTACGAAGATACAGACAAGATGCACGGAGGCCTGGTTAGAAAAACTTGAGTGCCCGGAAAACAACATCCTCTCAAAGGACCTGGCCAGCATAGAGCTTAGCACTTCTTCCTGGTGTCCATCACTCATACCTTTGTTTCCACCTAATGGAGTGTGAAGAACATGTAGCTGCTGAGCACAACCCAGCCTTCTGCCCCACCTGCACCGGGTCAGGCCCTGCGTGCCTGGCCAGCCTTCAGTTCATGCTCGGTGCAAGAGTCCCTTGCTCAAGAGTGCTGGGGTGGTGACGTCATTGCTTGGTGAGCTCTCATTGGCTGGGACCCTCTACTGGGAGCTCTTCTTGGCCAGTGAGTTTCGCTGGCTACCTGAGGATGCTAAGCTATTTATGGAGAATCACATTTCCTTTCAAGAATGAAGAGAAGTAAAGACAAATGTGGATGCCTGTTACCCTTTCCACGGGCTCCTGATAGGCCCAGGGAGGCCTCAGTATCTAGAAAACCAGCCAGAAGCGAAGACCCACCTCGTGGCTCTGGATGTAAACTGGCTTTCTCAGGCCCTTGCTGACCAGTGATGGAAGCATGTGCCTGCCCCAGGACCACCAGGACATGAAGGAGAATTCCCATCTTAACCCCTGCAGCTCATTAGATGGGAGAGAGATTCCACACACAGGCCATTACAAGATGGGAATCAAAGGAGCCCCCAGGTTGGCTGCATAATCCTATTCCCCAGGTAGGCCAGAGGTGTAGCAGAGGTGGTACACATACCAGTGTTGATAGTTTTCTTGATGACAACCGCAACCTGTCCCTTGAGCACAGAACCCAGGAGCTTGACGATCATGATCAGGCAGCCGCAGAGGACCATCAGGGAGACAATCAGCAGGATGATGCCCACAGCCAGATCCGGAAGGTTGAAATTCACAAAGATGTGCTGGCCTGGAGACACAGAAAGCCTTGTCAGGAGGGGCAGGAGCCATGTGGCTCAAGATTCCTTTTTTCTGGTATCCTCCCTCACAGTAACAGAATCCTGGGTACACACATGGCAGCTATAAAGACAGCCCTTCCCAGACTCCTCTGCAGCTAACTAGAGCCCTGGGACAGTCAGACATCCTGAGGCTGGAAAATGAAATGAGGGGCTTTTAAAAAATTCCCAGCCAGTTAAGGGCAGATCTATGTCCACAGCCCATTCCTTCTGCCTCTAAATCCCATTGGGGTTTTTCTTTGTTTGTTTTTTGTAAGTTGAGATACAGCAAAGCATTGAGGTATTGCTACTGGTAAAACTCCTTGTTTTGCAAAGTAACAATGTGTCCTCATATTAAGTCCAGCAAAGCACAGTTATATCACATGGATGTGTAGCACTTAGAACATTGGAGGTGACAGGGTCACTAAATTCTGTGATATAAGTCACATCTGGAGCAAAGGTATACTGTTCAGAATTAATGTCAGCTGTAGAGGGAGAGAAGATCTACTATAAGAGGGTCCCTAAGGAACAATTAGAAGAACTGAGGATACCTGATTTGGAAAGATCCCAAGGGCAATATCACAGTTTATTAAAATAATCACAGCCTCCTGCAGGCTGTTTGTCATGGGGTCAGCTGTGCAGAAGGGACTCACTGGATATCATCTGTCCTGTGTGGGTCCCACATTGGGCTTCAGGTCCTCATTCTGCCCCTTCCCTTGGGACCCTGGGCCTGTCCTTAGTCCCTAAGCCGTGGCTTCTTCTGTTTTAAAAGCTTACTCCTCGTGTCTCAAGTATGTCCCGTGCTAGCCCTCTGATGCCCTCTTTGCTCTACTTCCTAGGCCCAGAAGCCTCCTTACTCCTCCCCCCCCCCCAGACAGCCTGTCCCAATGGCTGGTTTGCTGAGTCCACTCACACTTGGCAATGTTCTCCTTGTAGGTCACATTCTTGATGGTCCAGGTGTAGAGGCCGTCCGTCCAACAGAGGGAAGGGGAAGTGCAGTTCTCAGGTGAGGGGACGGTGACATTCATCTGAGTCTAGAGATGAACATGCCACAACAACTCTCAATTTTGGCGGGAAATGCTTGGAAATGTGATCAGTAGAGTTTTTCCATCTTAATTTTAAAAGTTCTTGGAAAAACTGAGACCAAGACTTTTTTTTTAATCTCATTTTGTATTTTAGTTTGGCACTCCTATTGCACAGGGCGGCAGATTCCCTGACACAGGCAAGAACCTATCGACCACCTGGGGAGGACTGTTCTGGAAGAGCAGGGAAAGTGGAAGATGCCACTGCTGCCCGGTCCATACAGTAGGACACACAGGTTCCATGGGCCTCCCTCCAAAATGGGAAAGGCACAAAGCTTGACTTATCCAGGACACCTAACAAAACTGGCATAGCATATCCGTGGCTCAGTGGGGGGCTTGAGTCCAGCCATCGTTTCACAGACTTATTTCCAAAAGGACACTCAACTGGCCAGTTTTGATTTTCTAGGCATTTCCATTTTTGGTTCCCCTTTTTCTTTGCCTCCTTGAAAGACTGCCAGGATTCACCCACCCAATAATATTCTTCCTGGAAACATACCGTATTTGTAAAAGTTTTGCACCAAATCTTGATCAGACTCTTGTTTTGGGCCGATTCGTCATTCATTGCAATTTGGTGGATGACTTTTTTATCCAGCTGAGGAATGCAATAAATAGACAAGACCGTCAGCCCATCCTCAGAACTGAGGACAGATGCAGGTGTCACTGTGAGAGGGTTTCTGGGGAGGTGAGCTTGACTGTGAGCCCTTGCATCCTGTCTGCACCCCACAGGGTGCGGTCGAGTATCCAGGTATTACCAAGTGATCACTAGAAGAATGAGTGCTTTTGGCCCATGAGCAAGAGGCTGCAGCTATTTCCTGACCAACTGACTGCCAGAGAAAACCAGACGGCAGACACCAGAGACCACTGCGGGGAGATGGCCCCTGGTTGAAAGGGCAGGAGCGGAGGAGTAGGATAACGTGTCCGGTGAACAATCCCTGAAAAGTGCTCACTGCCGTGTGCATAAACCCTCATCTCCTTACAGGGTGGGGTGGGAATGGGATGCCTTTTTCCTGGATAGTGGTACCTGAATGATGAGCTTCGTGAAGGGATCTGTGATGACTTTCAGAAGTGCTGGGGCATCTTCTCCATTCTGGAAGTTGAAGGTGTCCACCACCAGGTTGGTCAAAATCTCCAGGTAGTGGGTGGCAGCCTCCAGGGGCAAGAGCACCAGTACAGACAGCCAGTTGAAGAAGTCATGGACAGTGGCCCCTGCAAAAGCCCTGTGGGAAGGGAACCCAGCCCTCAGGTTAGTCAGGAGGGCAAGGACAACCTTGCGGGCTCTTGCTTGCTGCTGTCCAGTGTGTGCACAGATGTAGAATCTCAGTTCTGTTCTTATTGCAATTCCCAAAGTGGGTGGTATTACCATTCCCCTTGCACTGGAGGGCCAGCTAGTAGGTATGTCTGGAATAATTCTCTCAGCAAATACCATTTGGAGGAGTAGCATCAAGACCTTTTTTTTAAAGTTTTTTTGTGGTTCTGGGGATCAAACCCAGTGCCTCACACATGCTAAGAAAATGCTGAACCACTGAGCCACAATCCCAGCCCAAGACCTCTTTGAATCACACACATCAAATACAACCTCCCCTTAGAAAAGTCTAGTCCAGCAGCAGGTAACAAAGTTCTCTATCCACATGAATTCTTAACCCTTTAAGAATCTTGAGAGGCTGGTGAAACATGAACAGTCTCCATAGGAAGCCCAGCTTATATGCCACCCTTTGCCTCTAAAACAAAGGAGGTCCTTGGTTCCCCCTGAACTCCATCCCACCTCCAGATTGAGAAACTATGCTTTCCCTCAAGCAAAAATCATTCCTTTAAAAATCATATGGAAAAAAATCATCAAGCCAAATGGAATGTGGAACATGAATATATAGAAGTGGCTAATAAAATGAGGGGGGCCACTTTACTAGTAAATATAAAATTGGCAAGTGTAATTTTTCATCTGTCCTATTAGCTATTATTTTCTAATGAAGTCTTACTCTTCTCAGAGAGTGAGTCAAGACAGTTTCAGGGGCTGAAGTGTGGCTCAGCAGTAGAACATTTGCTTAGCATGCATGAGACCCTGGGTTCAATCCCCATCACTAGAAAAAAAGAAGCTAAGTCAATGGTATCCTATATGTAGCCACATTGATATTCTTCCACTTGTAACAATGAAAAGAATCCAAAATCTCAAATGGGGAAACCCAGATAGAATCCCAGCTGTGCCCCCCAATGAAGTCATTTCACCTCCTTGAGCTTCAACATGAATAAAACGGGCTGTAGAAAACCCTGCTTCTCCATGAGAAGACCAAATTAGAATATGCCCAGCTTGGTGTGTATTATTACTGTGACCATCAGGACATTTCATCAGGGACCAGATGAGGTGGCTCAGGGAAAATGAAGGACCCCAATGACGTCCACTGGCTGCCAGTTCACCAACAGACAAGGGATGATGTTTGCTGTCTCCCCATTAGCCTGCAGTATGTCAGCTGCTTGACCACAAGGTAATCATAGAGGCATGCAGGCAACCATGTCTCAGTTTTAATAAGCTCTGGTAAAGCCCATCGCTGGGAAGAGAAGCCGGGAAATGGGTTAATTTTTACATTCATTTTTTGAAAAGAAAAGGTTTCCTCTGCCTATATATTCGACCTGCTCTATTTTCAGACCTGACACATCCATGCCTTTTATTGGCATGCTTCTGAACAACGGAGAAAAAGTGGCACCAGCTGAGCTGGCCAAATATGGAAGTTTTAGGAAGTTGTAATCATTTATGACTAAGTGCGACAGTAACTCCTACTCTGACTGGCTGTGTTAACTCCCCCACTAGCAGCAAGCTTCCAGCGAAAGCCCTGATCTTGCTCCAGGCACCCTGCCCAACACTGGCAGGCATGACTGTTGAATCCTTGGGATAAGCGGTTGGGGAGAGATGCTATGATTGTCCCAGTTTGCAGACTAGGGAGCAGAGTCTGATCAACTGGGGAGTGTGTGACCCCCAGCCCCAGCTGGACTCAAGAGCCTGGGTTCTTCAGCATAATGCACCACAGGCCTGATGGCAGCAAAGGCTGGTTGAGGTTCTTACCTCCTGAACTCGCTGCGGTCTCCGGCCTGCATGAGCGCCACGATGGTGTTGGTGATGGAGGTCCCGATGTTGGCCCCCATGATGATGGGGATGGCTGCCCGCACAGTCAGCACTGGGGGTTGGAAGAGTGGTTAGTACACTTCAGAATCAGCCCGGCTGCTCTTGCATGACCCAGGGCGGGCTGGACTCCCTAGGGCTGGTGTCCCTTAAAGCACCTGTTCAGCCTCTAGGACAGGAATGCATGTGGCTGTGCTAAACCACTGTCCAAAATTCCTGCACATAATTTTGGGGCAGCCACAGAGCTGGTGAAACCCTCCTGTGGATCCAAGTTTAAAAATGGCCTTCTAAATTTTTTCTCCTCAATATTACCAATGAGGCCAGACGCATACAGACAGCTACTGTTTGAGGAACAGTGGATAAGTCCAGGGCTCAAGGGGATGGACCCCGTTTCCCAGAGCCAGTAAGGCTTCCACTTAAGGAGGAGTCAAGACCCACACTGGACATGAAAGTCCTCTGTATCTCCCAGGCAAATCCTGGAAGGATCATTTCCTTTGCTAACAAAATCAGCATATGACCATTCTCTGACATGGGAGAGTAAAGCTTTGGGAATTAATTATCTTTCTCTAAATTATCCCACAAAAAAAATTCTGGTTCATATTGGTTAAAATGCTGGTTTGAGCTGAAAATCAGTTACAAGTGATCCCCCTCCATCCCAACCTCAGAGCACATATCAAGCAGGGCAAGTGTGGAACAATGTCTGCAAACTCAGTTGTTCCAAAGCCTATGTATGGTATGATTAAGTGCCTTTATGGTTAGCACTGAGTTGTCCAGCCCAAGGAATTGACTTTGAACTAATGATCCTCCTGCTTCAGCCTCCCAAGCTGCTGGGATTACAGTCATGTGCCACTGCACCCAGGGATTGAACTCATTGGTATTTAAACCCTGAGCCACATCCCCTTTTTATTTAGAGACAGGGGTCTTGCTGAGTTGCTTAGGGCCTCACTAGGGAACTTTAAATTGATGGAAATGTTTGATATGGCAGGTGCTGGGCACGTGGGGCACCGAGCATATTTTAAATCCATTAAGGTTAAATGGAATCAGCCACATAATGGCAGTTGGAGTAGATACCATATTTCTAGAAAATTCAGAGACCTCAAGCATCTGTCTATTTTTGGACCCAGCCATCCAATGCAAACAGGAAACTGCTGGAATCAAAGGTGAGACATATCACAGTTGGACAAGATGTGAAGATAATGGTGACAGGGCCCAGATATATTCAGAGTAAATTCCAGGCTCCCCAGATGGATGGGGTGCCTGGGATGCACATGGGTGCCTGGACTCACATGAGGAGGCCACCATGCTGACAATGATGGATGAGGAGGTGCTGGAGCTCTGCACCATGACGGTCACCAGCACCCCGATCACCAGTCCCGCCACGGGGTTGGACATGATGGAGTTGTTGCTGAAGAACTGCCCGGCCACTTTTCCTGAAAGATAGATTCAATGGTCACATAAAGAGGGAACAGTTTCCAACATGGCAGAGCCCTTTGGGATCTTGCTTCTTCCCTGCACCCCGCTGGTCAGTGGGGAAATCTGGCTTCCGGTGCCTCCCAGCCCACCTCTCTGACCTAGTTCCGTCAGCCTCAGCTCCATGTTCCGGGTCCCCTGCCCTGCAGCCTCTCACCCTTACTGCTCCATGAGCAGGCCTCCTGCTCACCTTCTGATCAGGAACCTGGCCTCACTGTGTGGCAGCCCAGAGGGCCTCCCCATTCTTCTCTACCCAGCCCCAGCTCCATCCTCAGCCCCAGGGGATGATTGAATGCGGGCTGAGTCATTTTGAGGGCATGCCTCTGACCCCCTCGATCCCTTCCCTGATCCATTTTATAATGCAGACCCAGGCCAGAGAGTGGATGTTACTTGGAGATAATCAGAAAGTGATGAAGCAGAGCCCCTTGCTGATGCTGCCACAGATCGGGAGGACTGGAAGTGACAAGTAGGCACTTTGCACCTCAAGCTTCCCCATGAGAGCCTAACCCCTATGGTCTCCCAAGCACAAGAGAGACACTGAGAGGTGCAGGATCCCATAGGTCTCATGATAACCTGAGACCGAATCTTGCTAACTACAGGCTCTGACTCTTGGGGCTGATGAATGATCTGAGCCTCAATCCTCCCCTCTGGAGATGGGAGGGGCTTTGAGAAGGAATGTGGAGACCAGGCCTTCTTTACAAAGGTAACCAAGCACCAGGTGACCTATTTCCGGGTTCCACTCAGGCCTGAGTTGTGTGGCCATGTGCTGTGGATACAGATTCCCCCAGCCTGGGACCTCTGACCTTCCCTAGCTTTGATTTTTTTTTTTTTTTTTTTTTTTTTTTGTTCTTGCTCTGGGCTAAGAGCATTCTTTCTTATGCTGTAATCTCTGGGCAGAGAGGCTGAGACAGCAGGGATCCCTCACTAAGTCCTCAGGTCAAACAGCTTCCTGCCTGGGGTTAGTGAACAAAGGTGAGGGCAATAGCTTCCCAATTCCGATGCAGTGCCTCCCCACCCCCACCCCCACGCCTTTCACCCCTACCTCCAACCAGCTGGAAGGCACTGCTGAGGACATCCAAGGAGCACACGAACAAGTAGAGGAACCCCAGGAGCAGAATGAATTTTCCAATCCCTTGGAAGACACATAAGAACTTCCCTTTGGCATCTCTCTCTGTGAGGGGAGGGGGGAAGAAGGCACAAAGCTCTCAGTGTCCACAGCACTGGTTCTAAGAGCATCAGACCAGTGAAGGGAAGAGGGACTAGAAGGAGGTGACATTGAACAGCCTCTGCTGCTTCCTGTTTACCTGACCACTTGATCCCAGTATCCTGGAGTGCAGGCAGGTCCCAGGGGTCTTCCACGTCAGTGGGCTCCTCTATCAGAGTCGCAGTGGAGTACGAGGGCAGAAGTTCAATTTTGGCTGCAGGACCACTGCTGTCATCTGCCCAGAGAAGCAGCAGCCATGAGAATCAGACCCATTAACTCCTCAGGTCCTGGCAGGGGACCCACCCATGGCAGATGAGGTCACTTACTTTTGCCAGTCTCCTTGCCTTTGGCTGGTGTGGACTGATGACTCGTGGCCCCTTCGATGTATTTATTGGGGTTGGGCTGGGCATTTTCCAACTCAGGCCAAGGAGCCATGGTCTGTGGATCAGAAGACAGAGCATTAAGAGCAGCCATTGAACAGAGGCTGCATGTGGCTGGCAGAGAAAGAGCAACCGTCCATGGTAAAGTCTACTGGGAAGGGAAAGAGGTCTGCTTGTTCTACCCCGAGTCCTCCCTCCACCATGCTCCAGGCTGCCACTGCATCAAGCCTCATTGTGTCCATTCTAGCCTCATATTTAGACCCTTAGTTGTGCTTCCTTTGAGTCCTTGAATTTCTTTGTCTCCACCTGTACAGCTTCTTGCATTGATCAGAACTGGAATACCAACCCATCCACCATCAAGGGAGGTTCTTGTGACCCTCTGTTGGGCTCCCCTCTGCCACGTGCATCATGGCAAGCAGGACCACAAATCTGCACATGACCTCTCCGGTGGACTTAGCAAACATGTGTGTACTGGGCATACTCCTCACGCCACCTGCTCTCCTACCACCTGGGTCTTCTGTCACAACTGACACATGGACCTGACCACTTGTGCCCCAGACCAGAGCGTCGGTTCCCCATCTGTGAAATGGGGATAAATCTTTAGACTTGACAGGCTTATGAGGCTAGTGATGAGATTAATGAGAATAAAGATCTGGAAAGTGTCTGGCAGCAAGCAGTGTCCTGATGAAGAGCAGTGACTCCACATCATAGTGGTGGCTGCTTGGCCATGCTGCTCTGGTAAGGACCCTTTATCAGAACCACACTGCTCCTGTCCTGTGGTAGAGGCCTCCTCAGAACCATGATGCCTTCAGCTACATGACTTTTGACACACCAGGCCATCCATCCCTTATAGTCCTTGTCCTTTGAAATACATTAGACAAAGCAATTCCAAGAACTAAAATGGGAAATTCAAAGAAAAGGAAGTACAAATGGCAAAAATTCTTGAGTGCACCCTCACTAGTTATCTCAAGATAAACAAACCAAAATTAACAACAACCATCAAAATGGCAAAAGGATCTTTGAAAGGCATGATACACTATGCTGGAGAAGGTGTTGTGAGATGAGTGCATGAGTTGGTAAAATGTCTATAGCGCTTTACATTCATTGTGCATCTTTGACCCCGTCATTTTACTTCTAGGAATTGGGAACCTAGGAATAGTTGCTCTCAGGAAAATCAGAACTAACTGCTTTGTTCTGATCACTTCTTGCAAGAGGGCTTCCAAGAACCTGGGTCTGTCTCTTTCCTCTTCTTAAATCAGGCCATTTCCTGCCTACCAGAATGCCAAGCACTACCCAAAAGGGGCTTTGTTCATCACTATGTCCTAAGGACCTGAAGTCCACCTGGCATGTTGACAATGCACAATATTTATTAAAGAATGAATGCTACATAGACCAAAAGACAGTTGCCTTATGGATTTGTAAATAAAACAGGGAGATTATTGCCTAATTATGGTATATCCAAGCAGTGTGACAGCATGACATTAAAAATGTTACAATGAAAAAGACTTCAAATTGTGGGGAAAAGGCACTTTTTGTCCAATTTTTAGCATGATCTCCACAAGGTAAACAGGATCCTAATATGTTCCATAGGGTTCAGAGTGGGTGGAATTGTGGGTGATTTTAATTTTCCAAAGCTCAGTGTACAAGGGTTAAGATGGCTCTACAACAGGGCTGGGGATGTGGCTCAAGCGGTAGCACGCTCGCCTGGCATGCGTGCGGCCCGGGTTCGATCCTCAGCACCACATACCAACAAAGATGTTGTGTCTGCCGAGAACTAAAAAATAAATATTAAAAAAAAATTCTCTCTCTCCCCTCTCTCACTCTCTGGCTCTACAACACCTATATCACTTGTTTTTCAGAGAGAGCTGACTCTGAGGCCCTGGGTTCAATCCCCAGCACTGTAAAAAAAAATGGGAAAGAAACTAGATCATATACCACTGTGACATCTTTTAATTGATCTTTAATAACATTTAATGAGCTCCAAAGAGTTGCCAGGTGCCGTACTAATGCCTTGATGAGAAACAGAGATCTAGATCACACATTGCAAAAGGAGCCCAGGAGAAGCAACTCAAAGTTGTCCAGCAGGTGAGAGAGAGCCAGTTCTTAAACACAGCTCTGTCAGCGAGGCTAGGCCCTGTCCACAACACCCTGGGCCATGACATTGGTATGACTCGTCTTCCTGCAGCACTGATTCTTCTCATGGAATTGGGGAAAGGGAATGGTAAGTGGTTGGACTGGTAGATGATTTGCATTTGAGATGTCTGTATGGTGCAAGCTATTGCCTAACCTTGACACGGCTGACGTTTGGGGCCAGAGAGTTCTTGTTATGAGGGGACTGTCCAGGGAACTGAGGGGTATTTATCTGGGCCCTTCACTAACAAGATGCCAGGAGGAACTCCCACCCAACTCTAACAATGCAAAATGTCCCCAGACATTGCCAAATATTCCTGAGGGGCTGAGAACTACTGCTGCAGAGGTTCAGAAACTGGGCTTTTAGATCAATTCTCTGGATTGACTGCCAGCACCTTCCTCTACTTCTGCCTGTTAACTGAGGAAGATAAATAGAGAATTGCTGTGATGATAAAGCACATTTTAAAGTCCCCAGAACAGGGTCTGACACATTGTAAACCTCGTGTGGTTATCAGCTATCTTAAATATGGATATATTGTAAATATGATATAGGAAGATTTACATAAATTAAAATCTTAACAGGACATAAAAATTAATGCTTGAAGTTTTAATAAGCTATTCAGGGCTACCACAAGTCTGGCTCTTGCTCCTGAAGGCACTTTGAAGAACAAAATTTGAACATTATTGTAACCTTCTCCCTCTCTCTCTCTTAAATATTGGGGACTGAGCTCAGGGGTGCTTCACCACAGAGCTACATTCCTGGTCATTTTTATTTCATTTTCATTTTGTTAATTTAAGACAGGGTCTCAGCTAAGTTGTGAAGAGTCTTGCTAAATGGCACAGGCTGTGCATCCTGTGTTTATAGCAGCACAATTCACAATAGCCAAACTATGGAACCCCTGTAGGTGTCCATCAACAGATGGATGGATAAAGAAAATGTGGTACATACACAATGGGTTTTATTCGGTCAAAGAAAATGAAATCATGTCATTTTCAGGAAAATGGATGGAACTAGAGACCATTATGCTAAGCAAAAAAGTCAAAAAGTCAAAAAGGTCCAGGGCCTTATGTTTTTTCTCAAGTGTGCAAGGTAGAGAGGAAAAAGAGGTGGGGGATCTCATGAAAGGGAGATAAGTAAAGAAAAGGGACCAAGAAATAGAAGGTGGGAGAAGGGGGAGTGCTGGGGAGTGACACTGGCCAACTATATTGTTATATTGTGTGCATCTGTGATATGCAAACTAATCCCATCACTGTGTACAACTATAATAGGCCAATTTAAAAATGTGGGAAAATAAAAAATAAAATTGCCCATGCTGGGCTTAAACCTCCATGCTCCTGCTGGGATTCCAAGTGTGCACCACTGCATCTGGCTTCCACCTCTCTAACAATCAATTGTTTTTCTCATCTTATTCACATTTCTGACTTCCCAGAAAGAATTAAAGTCCTCAGAGGACAGGAACCATCTTTTATGTTTTATGATCCAGGCCAAAGTCAACTGGAGCCTGAATCCTACTGACAGGTGGTTGTCCCTCATCACCATGAGCAAGTTGCATTGGCCAAGATTTGCTGGATGAGCAACTCTATCAAGGACTGTAACCCAGATGTCACAGCTACCCTGCTGGGCAGTTCTTTCCCAGCAGTCACATCAGCATGGGAAGGCTATCTATTTGCTGGATTTCTATGACTGGTCAGAATATTATTTCTCTTTGAAGAACTGAACAGAAAGGTTTCTAGTGAATACAGAAAGACATGTCCAGGGTTCAACATCCAGATAACTTACTCTATTCATACTACAAGGAATTGGACAGCCACCCATAGGAATCTAACTGCAGAAAGCAACAAGATAGGGTGGCCTGTGACCCACATGGCTCAGATGTCTTCAGTGTCCCTGCATGAGGCTCATGATGGCTCCATTCACCTCCAAGCTTCATTGTGCCACCAAAAAGCAAAGACTATTTCTACTGAATGTCTCCATTCCTTCTTGGAAGCCGTCTTCCCTATTCTGAGCCCAACTGTGTCATAGGTTATCCAAACACTTCCCTGATGAGCAGAAGTGCCCTCCCTCAGTACTTCAGCTTCTGAACCCTCATCCTCCCCACCATCATTTCCTGGGTGCTCACGGTGCTGGATGCTGATACTCCGAGCAGCTGCAGGTCCATGAACCTTATACTGACCCCTCGGACAGATGTTCAGGAAGCCATCTGACCCAGCCCAGTTCTCAAGACTGCTGAACCCTCCCTCCTGGTCCTCTCCACCCCCACAGCTCAAGCTGCACCCAGGAAGTGGGGAAATAAAGGGTTCCTAAAAGCCAATCAGACACCCCAGGCTGCAGCTCAGCCACAGTCCCCAATCACCTGGCCCTCCCAGTCCGCAGAGCCACAGTCTGTTCGCAGCAGGACAGTCAGCCAGTGCAGATTACAGCTAGGACTCTGGAGTAGAGGGAGGGCCTGGAGCAATCAGTCCCCGGACCAGGCAATCATTCCAGGGAATCTCTGGGTCCCTGGACTTGCCACCTCTGTAGAGACCCTTGTGTTTTCCTGGAGGAAAGAGGACTGGCTCTACAGAGGCTGCCCCTTACTGGGACCCTGAGTCTTTCTAGGCACCAGTTTCTTCATCTCATTGATGGGATGGTCATCTCCCTCAGAGATGTAGCAACAACCAATGGATTAAAAAGTGTGAGGCCCGAGCAGATCCTGGCAGTGACCACCCGAAACTCTTGAAATGCACAGAATCATGGATGAGAAATCATCTCAGTTCTGCTGAGCCCTACACCATCTCCCAGCTCAGCACCGGACTCACAGTAAATATTTGCTCAAAATGAACCAAAGCTTGTGAGAAAGGTGTCTTGTGATTGGGGAGTCCCTACGTGGTTTGTGACCTCATGAAGTAAAGGGTTTTTTTTTCCTGGGGTAGGACATGAAACTGGGGGACAGAGAAGAATTAAGCAATGTGTCTCAAAGCCACCTGGGGGTATGTCAGGATCTGAACCAAGGACTATTTGATTCAAAGCCAGCCTTTCCATAGACCCCACAGCCAGGGACCCCAACCAAGTGCCAGGGCAGCTTGGTCAGGAGAGCTGGCTGAGTCTGCAGGGGTCACTCCTGCACAGTCATGCAGACACCAGACATGCGGGCCAAGAATGCTCTAATGACAGGCTGCCAAGTCCCACAAGGCCTCAGGCACACTGGAGACCTGGACTCAGCAACTCCCAAGTCCTTTGGGAGACTTGGACAACCAGGAGGTGGTAGTGGATGTGGCAGACAGGCTGCAGCAGGAAGCTGCAGCCAGGGACATGGTACACACTGACCCTGCTGGCCGAGTGAGAAGAGTTTAGAACCACCAGGGGTTCCTGTAGCCCTTGGCCCCCTCCAAAGTCTTTCTCCTATCCCCATCCCCCATGCAGCTGCCACCTCCCTAAATGCCCAAGGCCACACTCCAACACATTCCTGCCACCAGCCAGAGCGGTGGAACAGGTAGGGAAAACCTTCCATTTAGGCAGCGTGGTGCTAGTAATGCCCAGGAAAGAGCCGGCAGATGAGGCCTCGTGATCACACATGGGCTTCCCTGCCCCAAGCCACCCACACTGTCTAACCCTCTTGGCTCCACTTCCGGGTGCACACATGCAACCAATGCCAAGAACACTGACCAAAGAGAGTCAGCTTCTGGGCTCCTCTGGGACTTGGGAAGCAGAGATATGTAGGGCACCTGGCAGTCATCCAACCCCTACAGTTTGCATTGTCTGTGGCCTTCCAACCAGGACCTGTTCTGGGGCCACCTGTGCTCAGGGTAGCAGCAGCCAAGGCTACCAGAATGGGGGAGATGAGCCAGGGGCAGTGGTCCTGCAGAGACCAGGACAGTCATATCTCCCTCCAGGTCTCCACAGCACAGGGAAGATGACCTGTAGGACGTTGCCTAAGGGTTAGAGTAGCGCTGGAGGTTCTGTGCATGAAGGGTCCCATTCACCCTCACAAGCACTTGACATAAATATTTACTCTTTAGTCTTTTTTACTACCTACAGAGGGGGAAACTGAGGCACAGGGAAATTCGTTGCTTAAAGTGACGCACATTACACTCAAGAGACAATTCAAATTCATGCAGTTCATGTTCTTAGCACCCCCCAGAAATTCTTTGAAAGAATGACCCAAGACTTAAAAAATTCCTAAGAGGGTGATGGTTACTTTCCTTCAGCTATCACAAAGTAAAATACACCCTCAAGGACATGCTGATCACGCAATGGAGGGTTATGTTTGACACAGCAACAAGAAGCAATGTGGGTTCAGGGCCTCAGGTCATGAATGGTTTTAGATGTACTAATCAGATTCTTTAAGACATTTATCCTCTCACTTTAAACTGGGGCCCAATTGCCACATCCCATTAGAGTGCACTTCCTGCTTATATTTACAGTTTAATAAAATCATATAATTAACCCATAACTGTAACAATCACTTTGCATTGTATTAGGAGGATTAAAAGGGCTGAAATTGTAAACATAACAAAAAATTTGCACTTTTGAATTTTTAATTCACTGAGATGAAATATTCCATGGGATGTCCTGCCTATTTCTGCTGCTGTTCATATCCTTTCCCCAGAATAGACATGGGGATAGGGGTGAGGACGACAGAATGGAAGATGGCTGAAAGCAATATTAAAATCCAGTTTATTCCAAGTCACTGTTTCTGAAAGACTTCACTAACTGAACTCAGTCTCCTCTTCCGTCCATTTTGTATCAAGTAATCCGGAAACCCCAGTTTCAGAGAGATGGCTGAATGATTTGGGAAGGGCTTAGGGGAAGCCAAATCGTTTAGCATCCAAATCTTTTACAAAGGTACCCTTTTTGCTACCCATCTTACAAGACTACAAAAACTAGAGAAAAAAAGATTATCAGCTGACATGAGACAAAAGATTCCAACAGTCACTTAACCATCTGAAACAATGACCATTGCTATGAGGCACATCTTTTAAGAAAATCCAACACAGAACAAGTTAAAGAACGGCCAGAATGGGAGGGGAAGGAGGAGAAAGACAAACAAGGCCCAAAGCATTCAGGGCCAACCAACCAACCACAGACTACCTCCAAGAAAAACATGTTTGGGACATTGACACCTCACCAAGGGAAAGGAGGATTCCAACTCTCCTCAGTCAGTGCCAGCTACCTGTACAGGCATCTGTGCCAGGCAACCTGGGTTAACTCCATAACTGGTGCCCTTCTTTCTGATTTGAAGATGCTCATTTCCTCCAACCCAACCACCCCTGTACACATCAGTTAGTCAACCACCCCTCGGCCACCATCCTCTTGCCAAATTGTGGACCCTGTTCTCCCCCAAGACAACTGAAGGACAGGCCCTGTGATAATGCACACCTGTCCTACGGGGGACAGCAAACTAGGTCTGACTTCAGTCACCTTAGATAAGTTAACTCTGCAAACAAGTGCGAGGCAGTCACGCAGGGGACACCCCATCACGGTGAGCCACCACAAACCTAGCATTTTCAGGGCAGGAAAGACCTGAGATGGGGGGATTAAGAGGGCTCAATCTGTAAACACTGCAATCTGGGATGGTCCCATTTTCTTGTGAAGAGAAGGAAACTTCAACAAGGGCTCACAGGAATCTGTTGAGTCACACAGCTAGTTACAGACCAGCCAAAAAGTGAACACAGCCATCTGGCTCCTAAGGGGTTACCTGGTGCTTCCTCCCTGAGAGTTAGGACACCTTTTTGAATTCCCTGGTGTAGCAATCAGAGTTGTCGTAAGAGCCATACACTTAAGAAAAATCTTAAAAATGTCTAAAAGGTTATTTTCTCTTCCGTAGCCCAGAGCCAACCAAGTTCCTTGAAGTCAGCATCCAGGGCTCTAAAGGATTTGAAAATGGCTTTGCAAGCGAGAGAGGAGGGGAGGCAGCGCCTGGCCCGGCAGCGGTACTCACCAGCGCTCCCTTTGCAGGTAAGGCACAGGAGGCAGCCAGGTGGAGCGCAGCGGCGCGCCGGGTATATATAGCGAAGGTGTTGCGCAAAGAGGCCGGCGGCAGTCGCTGTCATCACGCCCCTCGCACATTCCAGGACCGCCTGCAGCCGCCGGGGCACTGCCTACCTGCCGCCGGCTTAATGAGCCCATCGTGACCTCGCCCGCTGCGCAGAGGGAAGACAGGCGGCCGGCCCGGCTGCGGGCTGCGGACTGGAGAAACCTCAGACGGTCCGGCCCGCGAACGGCCCGAACGGCCCGCGCCCCGTCGGCGCCCCGCGTGCCGCGCCCCGCCCGGCGCTGGCCGCACGAGGTCCCGAGAGCCGCCGCTGCGCTCCCTGCAGCCCGCCTTCCCTCCCCAGCAGCCTCACTCTGCCAGTCTCGCTCCTGAGGCTGGAGGGGTCGGAGACTCAGGAACAAATTCGACAACAGAGCCCGGATTGTTGGGGGTGGCCCTGGGCAGCCTCAACATAGCCTCGCGCCTGCCCGCGCGGCCCTGGGTCTGCACCCAGGTGGGGCTGGCCAGCCCGAGGAAGGACAAGAGGCTGCTCCCACCGCCCCTTCTGGGAGCTGGCATCTCCCGTGTGCTTACATATCTCCTGTCCTGGGAAACCCATCCTGGTGCTTATCATAACAGCTACCCAGTTACTTGGGCAGTTTGCTGGTTGTCCATAACTAGTAGTCAAAGCACCCCATTTGGAACAAGCTGGTTTCATTCCAAAACCAAGAGCTCTCAGAAGTGCCCCTTCCAGGAACCTGCAGTGCTGGGCTCCCTGGGGCTGAGAAGCCAGGGGTGAAGCATGACTTCTGGGCCAAACTGCCTGAAATAAATTCCCCCTTCTGTCGAGTTTATGCTGCCTCCATTTGGTTGAGTTGGGAATGTTGGTCCCAGTTAGAGTATTTCTACATACAGAACCGTGCTTGGCAGTTAGGACTCTGCGTGACAGCCATGCTGGTTTCCATAGGAATCTCTGGTGTTGGGACAAGATAGGTGGGAAGCCTCACCCATCTGGAAGTTTGGGACAGGTCACACAGCCTGAGGTACTGTCCATGAGTACTGATGTTGCATGGGGAGTGGGCATTGGAGGAAGCTAATCAGCCTGGGTGACTCTGAAAGGGATGGCAGTAGGTGGACTTGGGTCAACTAGCCCCTTCTAAAGCAGCATTCAATGCCAACAGTGTGCCCAGGTGTGTTTCTTTGAGTTCAGCTTTACTTCTAACCACGGGCAAGACAGACTTCAGACACACCAACCCAGGTTCAAGGGAGCAGGCCTTGACTAGACATTCATTCCGTGAACCTCCCCTGGTGTCTATGGTCTTTGATGTGGGACCTGAACTCAGTGCCTTCCCTTTGCTTCTCCATCACTAAACAAGGAACTAGTTAATGTGCAGAAAACAACATTTTCAACACTTGCCTTGAGAGGTCTTCCTTCTACAGTTTAATGAAAAAGGCAAAAGTTTGGTCCAGGATTTTTTCTAAATTCATGTGGATCTCAAGTTATAAAATCAGGGATAGTATATGATTCTAGTTTTAGATGTAATCTTTGTATTTACTTCTTGTACAGTGTGGAGTAGTGTGCACATGTGTTACTGTGCACATTTGAAATCTCTCCCTTTAGAGCATAGCCTAGTGGCTCATGCCTGTAATCCCAGAGACTTGGAAGGCTGATGTAAGAGGATCACAGGTTCAAAGCCAGCCTCAACAACTTAGTAAAGCCCTAAGCAACTTAGTGATATCTTGTCTCAAAATAAAACATAAAAAGAGCTGTGGATCTGACTCTGAGGCATAGCACCCCTGGGTTAAATCCCCATTACCAAAAAATGGAATCTCTCCCTTTAGTAGAATATAGTGCAAAGAATATTTTCATCTTCTCAGCTACAGAAGACTGTTTCTCCTCTCTCTCCCTCTCCCTCTCTCTTGTACAAGGTTGCTCTCTCTCCCTTGTACAAGGTTGAAGACATGGGCACTCTCTCTGAGTTCCAATGCTTTTGAGATGGTCTCACTATATTGCCCAGGCTGTTCTCAAATGTTGAGATCAACGTCCAGGTTGCTGGGATTACTGGCATATGCCACTGGACCCAGCATATTGAATGCTTTAAGCAGTCTGTTTTTATGCAACCTTCTAATATATTTATCAAAAAACATTTTTTAAATTCATTTCAGGTTTTTGTTGGTTTTTTTTTTTTGAGATGGGGTCTCATTAAGCTACTTAGAGGCTTGCTAAATTGTTGAGGATGGCTTCAAACTTGTGATCCTCCTGCCTCAGCCTCCTGAGTCAAAGTATAATTTAATAAAGTATAATTTAAGTGATATCACTAAAGTGAAATCTGAGACTCAAGGTAACTGAGAGCCTTGTCCAAGACTACATAACTATAAGGATAGCCACATAATCCTGAATGCTCATACCGTGTCAATATCCCTTTCTGATCTCCTGGGTTCAAAATAGAGAACAGAACATATATGGGCACTTGATTTACAACAGTAACCCTGCAGAAGTATTGAAGTTATCCGTAATAAATGGATATCCATGAGGGAACAAACAAAACTTGAAACTCTAATCTCACGTCACACACACAAATGTGTCTAAAGGTAAAAAGCAAAACAATTGAACTTCTAAAAGACAGTACAGGCAAATATTCATGAGCTAGGGTAGGAAAAGGCTTCGTATACAAGATAAACGTATTGACCATAAAGGAAAGACACTTTAAAGAAAGCAAGAAGAACCAGAGTGGGAGAGACAAGCATCTACTCCTGGCCATATGTATTTAGGTTCACCAAGAGAACACCTAGAAGAGCACAGCCCAAGAGCTTGGGGGTCACTAACTGTGAAAACTCTCAGTGCAGGAAATACTGTTATGGAATCACAGAACTAAATGGATACATCTCCAAAGTCAAAGAAACCACAAGAGTTCACACTGATTCCATTTAGATAAAATTCCAAAATCAACTAAATTTTCACAACCAGGAATCCACGTCTAAGTGGTAATATCCTGAGGAAAAGGAGGGCTCACTACCCAAGACTCTTGGGGGAGGAGGGAGGCAATCATGGGAGCCTGAGACCTGACCCCTGACCCAGCTTCTTGGTATGATCCTTTGCTTTATGGTAAATCCACAAGTTCTATGTCCTTTTTAAGTGAATATTTCACTATGCGAAGGTTTTTTCAAACTGAATGGTTTGGTGGGAGGGAGGAATAATGAAAGTGGGTTCTGGATTTGAAATCTATAGCCAGGTTTGAACTCACTGACTGACCCATAAATGATCACCATGACCATCAACAAGTTAACACACATTGCTCACTCTGTGCCAGATACTATTCTGGCTGCTTCTCACAGATTGACTCATATTCCTGAGATGATAAACTTATAAACTTAATCTCCACTTTATTGATGAACAAACTGATACAGAAAGATTAAGTATCCTACCCAAGGTCAGTGAGTGAGTGACACAGCCAGAATTTAAACCCAGGTGGCTCCAGCATCTGTACCTCACCTAAAACCCATGCCATTTCTCTGTTACCATCTTTTATAACTTAGTTTCCTCTGGGTAAATCTAACAGTTTAGACTGAGATTCTTAATTATCACAAAATGTTTAGCCAAATTATTATTATCATTTTTTTCTTTTGCAATCCCAGAGATAGAGCCCAGGGCCTTGTACATGCTAAGCATGTACTCTACCAGGCCTGAAGAAATTTTTAAAAAGCCAGGCTTGGTTGCACACCTGTGGTTCCAGCCACTAGGGAGGCTGGGACTGATTCCTTCAGCTTGGGAATTTGAGATCTCCCTACCCACCCAACCCTGCCCTAGACAACATAGCAAGACTCTGTCTCTAAATTAAAGATGCACACTTTCTGCTAGAAGCAGACTGTTTTGCTGACTCATAATGATTTATAATCATTTAACAAATCCCATTATAGCCACATAATTCCTTAAGTGTCATAGATCTGTTTTTCTTTTCAATAGAGCCAGGTGAGCAAGCCATTTAGGGACAGTAGCTGCCACCACATACCCCATCATTTGTACTTTGCTCTTTCTCATCTATTATAAATTAATAAAATAGCTCATCTCCTTTATCTATTCAACTAAGTCATTAAAATTGTGTGTAATGGAAAAATAAGTCTGAGAGGTGTGGTGGATCAAATTATATGGATCTTTTACTGCCGTTACTCAATAGCCTCTGCTTTAAATAACCTGAACCTCTTTACTATATAGCACTGTTGATAGGCTCTAAATAGTTGAGACCAATGGCTAAACTCCCAGGTTAGCAGGACAGACATGTTAGGCACAAGATGGAAAAGCTACTGCCCCAGCAGAGGCCCTGGACAGTGAGCATGGACCAGCCTTACTCCAGACCCCACAGCCTGGTGGCCAGGTCTGGTGCAGAGAAAGAGGGGGCTTCACCTGCCATTCCAGCCTACTTTTTGCTTCCAATACTCAGGGCCACCCCAGGGCCTTTGCCCCAGCCATCCTGTCTTCCTGGAACATTTCCTCCTAGACTTTCACTTGAATACTTCTCTTGTTGCCAGAGCTTCACTGAACGATTTCCTACCACAGACTCCTGTTATCTACTATGTGAAAATAACAAAGTTAACTCAGTAGGACTGAAGCTATGAAAAAATTATAAAAGTTATTGTTTGTGTGTATCATACCCAAGCACAGAATGTTGGACCTGTTGGACCATTTACCAGTGGTTCACATGATCTTACCTCTGCCTTACTTCTTTAGATAGAAGTTTCCAAGACTATTTTGTATTTAGATTTTGCCAAAGGTAATGCTTTTGGTGACAATTAGAAAACAATCTGAAGGCACAATAATTTTCAAATTTCACAACCTTATTCATACTGAGCTATAATGCTAAAATGTGAATGTTTAGTTGGAATACGGCTTGTCCCCTTCAAAACTCAAAAAAAATTAAATTGAAATTTAATCCCCATCATTAGATATTAATAGATAGCACCAAGGCTCACTCCTTTTAATCCCAGCTATCTTGGAGGCTGAGCAGGAGGATCACAAGTTCAAGGCCAGACTCTGCACCATAGCAAGGCCCTAAGCAACTTAGACCCTGTCTGAAAAATAAAAACAAAGGGCTGAAGACATGGTTTCGTGGTTAAATACCCCTGGGTTAAATCCCTAGTTTAAAAAGGGGGGGACCACTTAGGACCTTTAAGAGGTACCCAGGGCTGACCTCATAGATGAATTAATCCATTCATGCAGTTGAATGATTAATGGTTAACGGCTTATCTCCAGGTCTCAATAAAAGCCAGCTTGCCAGATCTCTTGAACTTCCTGTCTCTCATCATTTAATGTTACATGAGGCCTGTGTCACCCCTGAAATCTTGCCAGCAATAAGCAGAACCCTGAATCAAAACAAACCCCTTCTTTGTAACTGGCCCCCATCTGTGGCATTATGTTATTAGCAATAGAAAACAGACTAAGACAGAAGACTGACAATACATTTCCCATTTCAGAAATAATGTCTATATCAAGCCAACCATGAGCTAGTGGAATAGATTAGAAGATACATGCCAACCTGAATAAGGATAACAGAGGGTGAAGACTTACTATTTTATCCACACATGGCAACATTGAAATCAGAAATGGAGATTTTAAATTATGTAAATCAAGCATGGTGGTGCACTCCTGCAATCCCAGCAACTTGGGAGGCTGAGGCAGGAGGATTGCAAGTGAGAGGCCAGCCTGGGCAACTTAGCAAGGCTTTAAGCAAACTAGCAAGAACTTGTCTCAAAATAAAAATAAAAACTTGTCTCAAAAAGGTCTGGGGATGTAGCTCAGTGGTAAAGTAGTCCTGGATCAATCCCCAGTTCCAAAAAAAAAAGAAAAAAGAAAAAACAATAATGTATTCATTCATTTAGTCCTTATTAGCACAGAAAAACCAGCTACTTACTCTGAGCCTCAGTTTTCTCAGTTAAATGGGTACAGTATTCAAATCCACCTTGCTTAACTCATAGGCAATGAAAATTTGGGAAGATATCGTATGGAAAAGGCTTGGTGACTAGAGTTCTAAGAACCAATGATACACTATCCACAAACCATTGTCTATTTGTAGAACACTGGGGAGTCCACATCCTCAAAGCTTCTAGGAGGAATATGCCTGAGTGCACGGAAGCCCACACAATTGGGGGTGAGGCACCTGGTCACAGAGAGTATGGCCTGCCTCCCTGCTCCTCTCAACTCACCCCCGCCTTAGCCACCTTCACAGCTAACAGGAGTTTCTTTAGGCTTTTTGCCTAACACTTTGACCTAACAACGGAGCCACATCCCCAACCTCTTTTTTTAGAGACAAGATCTCACTGAGTTTCTTAGGGCCTCGTAAGTTGCTGAGGCTGGCCTTGAACTTGTGATCCTCTTGCCCCAGCCTCTTGAGCCATTGGGGTTACAGGCGTGAGCCACCACATCCTGCTGCAATTTTTCAAACATCTTATGAGAACAGCACCCTCTCTTGCAGTATTTGTTTGTTTTGATTGTTTGTCTTTTGCAATCCTGGGCTCAAACCAGGCCCTGCCCTTCTTGTGCTTCTTTCTTAGGATCTACTACTTCCTGAAAGTCCAGCAATCCTGGAGCTGGCCTCCCCAAACATCCCTGCCTTCCCACTTGCCCTCTCCTTCACTGTCCCCGCCTTCAGTGGGACCCAGCAGGGGACAGGAGAGGGAGATTGGTCAATGGTGCTTCTGGCTTCTGAGCCTCAGCTCAGTCCTGCTCAGCAGATGGGGAAACATGAGCAGCCTGAGCCAAGGGCAGCAAGCACCCCCTCCCAACCCGCAGGGGAGGAAGGCAAGGAAGCCCACCATGCAGGGTGCTGCTGCCCAGCTGCACACGCTGCCTGGCACACATGTGTGATACGGCCAGATCTTTGGACTCTCAGTGCACAGACCCTGGGGCTCCTGGCACTCGTGCTTTGTTCTGGGGTGCTCAGTGCTTCCCCCAGGGAACGAGTGACAGTTCTCTTCCTGGGAGATGGTTGTGCAGTGAGAGAGACACCCAGCAGCCCTGGGTCTCATTTCTCTTCTGGCCTCTGTGCCACACCCTCTGAGTCATCAGGCCTGGGAAAACCCAAGAGTTCAGTGGAATTGGGAAAGCCCCAGCCTCGCTGGGGAGTTTCTTTTAAACTCCCTCCATGAGGACTGCAGCCAGCTTGCCACCTGGCCGTCTGTCCGTCTGTCCAGGCTGGGCTGGAGGGGGCAGCTGCATTCCAGGCCTGTGTGCTCAGGTTCCCAGCCCTGAGGCCACTGGGCACATGGCCTCCCACTGCTTCCTTTCCTGCCCTCCACCACTGTCACAAAGGGGCAGAGTGGTCAAACACCTAGACAAAACCACTCTGAACCTTAATGTTCACCAGGGGCCTCCTCAGCGGGAAGTTGGTGTCTATTTCCTACTGTATGCTGCTCCAACAAGGATTTACGGGAGCTTACAAATAGAGTTGATAGTAAATTTAAGAAGAAATGCTAAAAGTTCAGAAAATATGGAGGCAGAAAAGAGTCAGGGTCTAGAGTAATTGGAACCTTAGGTAACTGCCATTGTAAATGTTATGCTTCAACTTAATGCAACGTTGACTCAACTAGAGAAACCATCAACTAAATGCTAATGGTTTCCATCAGGCAAAGACCAATTTAAATGCTCACAAATTAAATACTCAACTTTACTTCTATATATATTATTCTGAGAGCATTATAATCAGTTTTTTTTAAGTAAATGTTTGTTTTGGGGTACAGGGGCACCTTACCACTGAGCTATAACCCCCGTCCTTTTTATTCTTTGCAACAAGATCTCACTATGTTGCTTAGGGCCTTGCTAAGTTTCAGAGGCTGGTTTGAAACCAGCAGTTCTCCTGCCTCAAGTCGCTGGAATTACAGGATAAGTAAATATTTTTTAAAGTGATACTGATCCAGAGGTTTCCACCCTGAGTTACTTCACAACAAGAGGATATCCTCTCAATCCATCTCCAATGGTGGTTTTGAGTACTCAAGTAAGATTAAGTTACATTAATTTAATCAAGAACTTTAGAGCCAGGCAGTGGTGCAAGTCTGTGGTCCCATGCTACTTTGGAGGCTGAGAGATTCATTCAAGCCTACAGATTCAAAGCAAGCTGAGGCAATATATCAATACCCTGGCCAAAAATAAAAGTAAAGAAACCATAGAAATAGTTATGGTGCCATTCTTCAATGGTGTAATAGCCAGGTACTGAACTGGTGCCAAGTAATAAATACACCCTAGAGAGTTACAGCCACAGATAGAACACAATCACATTATGAAATTGGCAAGTGGTAATGCTGATGATAAAGTGCCTTGCAGGAGTCTAACAGATCAATCACTGTGATGGTTATTAGTACCAGTAAGAGAATATAAATTGCTTTGCCTACATCTTAACAAAGAAGTCCTTTTTGGTAGGTTGTAGTGAATATCAAGCATTGCCATAATACCTGACACACAGGAGGGGCTCAGTAAAGACCATCATTCCATTTTCCTTGTTATAGGTCTGTTAAAACTATAGGCAGAGCCAGGATCTCAGACCCTGGCCTCTGGGTCTCAAACCCTTCCTGCAACACGATCTACATGTCCTCAATGCATAGTAAGTGCAATGGATACAATTACCCATTGAATGAATCAGAGCTTCACGCATGAATGGATCTTTCTAGAAGTTTCAAATATTCCCTTGCCATCCTCTGATGACCTCCCTACTTTCACTGCAACTAGTATATCCTCTTCCAACCCCTCTAGGGTGACCATGAGCTGATGACTGTTCGGTGGTGCACACGGTCCTGTGTGGGGAGCCTCCATCCTGCCATAACTCTGGCTCCTTGTATCATCCCATTTGTCTTCAGTAACTGATTAACTGCTTCTATCCCAGCAGTGGGAAATCCAGATCACATGCCAGCTTGCTTTCCCAACCAGCTGGATTCACACTCAAGCCTGCCTCACTCCAGAGCTGCCCAAGGCCATGTGCAGAGTGAAGCAAGAAAAGCACCTAACCACAAATCATGGTGATCGAGGTCCATGCCCACCATCACCTCGAAGTCTACTGATGTGATCATCTCCCACCTGGTGTGAAATCTGAAGGTTTTCTATGGAAATACCTTCTTTCTCTACTGTAGACTGCTTTCTCCACATTTTTTCCTGCCTTGCCCTGGCTCAGTGCTGGCCTCTAGCCAGCTGCAAGGCTGTCACTCGATGGCTCATCATCCCTGGCGTTCTGGCAGGGCAAGTTGCACTGGGCCTGTGTGTGGTCTCCAAGGAGAGCAAGCTCTGTGTGCTGGCTTGATGACTGGCTAACTTGTGTGTCAATCACTGGGGTAGTGGACACAGTGCTTTTCCAGGCACCACTTCTTTGATCAGGAAGGCCAGCAAATGGCCCAGCAGCTGCCATCGGGGTGTGTGCCTAAGTGGAGCACTCCTAATCTGAGGTGGAACCCAAACTCTGCCCTAGCAGAACTTAGCTAGTCCCCTCCCCACCCCCACACACACCTTGCCCTGGCCTCCCTCTGCATCACCTGCTCCAGGAAGCCCCCCTCTGCCTTTGGGTCTTCAACCACAGCTGCTAAGAAAATATTTAAGGAATAATAATGGAAGCAAAGAGGAAGTTGGGAGGCGGGGTGAGAGTCTGTTTCCATGGAGACTGTGTAAGACTAAGACTCTGAGGAGGGAAACTACCCTCTGATTTCCTTTAAGGGGCAGCCCCTGCAAACTTCAGCTGATTGCTGCTGGGGATGAGGCCAATGTCACTATTTGTCTCACATTTCAAGTGCCAGAAATTAAGACATTTAGGTAAAATTTTAGAAAGGTGGGGTTAAATCCCCACCCAATACTCAGTCACTCTTAGGCTAAGCAACACCCAGCCCTTTTTTTTTTTTTTTAAAGATTTTTTAGTTTGAGACAGAGTCTTAGTTAGTTGCCCAGGCTAGCCTTGAATTTGTCATCTTCCTACCTCAGGTTTCCTAGTGGGATTACAGAAAAGTAGTCCTTAGTGCACCAAACCCAGCTAGAGTTCAACTTCTTTGGGGAAAAAAAAAACAAGAAAGCAACCATAAAAGCCAAAATACCAAGCCAAATGCAGAACAGTTAACTCGCCAGATTGCTTCTTCCACCCGGCATCCGTTAGATTTACCCAGAGTTTAACTTCTTGATGAGAATACAGAGGGCCCTCAACCTGAGGTAGGATTATGAGGTAGGATTATCTGAATAATCATATCAATTTAAAATTACTGGAAATACTAAGCTGGGGGTGGGGAACAAAATGCTCAGTGGCAGAGCCTTGCCTTTAGCATGCATGATGTCCTGGGTCCCATCCCCAGCCCCTCAAAGGAAAAAAAAATACTGAAAGTGAAAAACACATCTCATGTCCCTAATCTACTGAGCATCACAGCCTGGCGACAGCAGCTACATTCCCTCCTGATCACATGTGAGACCCAGACCTGCAGCTCTCCTCAGCTGCACGGCAGCCTCAGAGACTATCATCCATGTATCATTGACCCAGGAAATGATCAAAATTCAAAATCTCAATGTGCAGCTTCTACTGAGTGTGTATTGATTTCTCAACCACTGTAAAGTCGAAAGATCGTTAAGTCCAAACATTACAAGTCGGGGATCACCGCATCTCCAGAGCAGAGATTCCCCAAATCCAGAAGGATGTGGAACTCAGCAGGGCTCAGTTAACAACTGAGAAATGAATGACTCGGGTGGCCCGACTGCTCAGCCTGTCTTCTTGGCAAGTCCCCTTTCATCAGAACCTACAACACTCAGCGAGAACAGCCCCCAACCCTGCCAGGTCGCAGAAGCAGCACGATTTCTACCCCAACCTTCCAATTACCCCCACCCCCCTCCCACCCTCCATCATCTACCCCATCCCAGGAGGCACTGGGTGTAAGTGTCCAGAGGGCACAGCAGCCAGACCAGCTGCCAGGAAACAGAACAAAGAAACTCAATAAAATTGACATCTTTTCCCCACCTTGCTGGAGGCTTGGCCTGAGAAAGGCCGAGTGGCAGGGCTCCTGCTGACTTCATTCTGAGCTGCAGGGCGTAGGATTCCTGAAAGTGACTCCTGCCAACAGACAGCCTACCTAGCCTTGTTTCAGGAAGTGGACCTCCCAATTTAGGGCCACTGGACAAGTCTCAGTCTCTCCTCTTCAATTGTAAATGTGGATGAAATTTTACTTTGTTCCAGAAAATCTCAGTGTGGCCCCTCTTACCCAGGCACAGCCGCACCCACTGACCCCTTCCCACTTCTCTGGTGGAAGCTGGCAAAACTTCCCCCTCTCCCCGGCTTTTAAGGTACTATCCTGAGTATCATTCTGGGGAAACCTTCACCCAGGTGCAATCACAGTTCTGCAGTCATCTCCAGGATTTATGGGGAACACAAAAAGCACAGAATGTTTAACTTGCAACAAGCCTTAGGAATCTGGCCCGATGGTTTTCCTGTTGTTTTTTCTCCCCGTGCAAACAAATAAAAAAAAAAAAAAAAAGAATAAAAGCCACAGTCTTTTGGCCTGACCTCTCAATCTCCCTTTCAGAGATAGCCTTGGGGGATGGGGCATGTGAAGAGGGTGGAGCTATAAATTTGCAAATTCCAGAGATGCAGATGAAAATCTGATCCAATCCCTATATTTGGAGGGAAAGCATTTGCTTAAGATTTCTACCTGCAACTTAGTCACCATGGAAATTGTGAAAAAATTCCATAAAAGGAGGGTAAGCTATTGACAAATAGCCACTATTGTATTAGGTGCATTTCCTTTTTTGTCTTTGTTTTTGGTACTGGGGATTAAACCCAGGAGCCCTCTAACACTAAATTACAGCCTCAGCCCTATTTACTTATTTGTTTGTTTATTTTGAGACTAGGTCTTGCTAAATTGCAAAGGCTGACCTTGAACTTGTGATCCTCCAGCCTCAACCTCTAGAGTCTGAGATTATAGGCAGTCAATCACAACTATGCCCTGTCCTGTTTTTTAAATCTCTCCACACATACAAGTTCTATTGTATTTCCCTGGAGCTGTGTCCCACTGCACATCTGGGCGTCTTTCCTACTTCCTGTGGAAGATAGGTGTTCATGATGACATAAATCACATCCTCCTCAAAACTTCTTCCTTAAGTAACCCAGCCCCTTCCAACACAACTGCAAGTCTCTAGGAGACCAACCAAGTTCGACCCAAGTGCATGTCCTTGCTCTCCAGCCACAGCCTTCCTGCTGCTCCTTAGACAAGAGCGTCCCTTCCCTTCGATCCCCTTGCCCAGATGGCATAGGTCTTCACAAGTTGCTTCCCTGACTCAGGTCTCTGCTCAGATGTGGCCTCTGGGGAAGGGCTTCCCTGACCACCCGGAAGCTCCTCAGCCTTTACTTCACCTTATACTCCTTTCTTCAAAGTTAATCACCATAACACCTAGCCTTTACCTTCTCCAACTGTCTAAGGACCATAGCTCTTTCGGGCTTTTCTTGTTAGCTGGAGTGCCTTATTCACAATAGGGACTCTAAAATTATTTTTGACTTACAAAATGGACTTCACATGCCTTCCATTCCAAGCAGGTTAAACTTTGAATTACCAGAGGACAATGACAGGCCAACGTGGACCTTGAGACAGTAGAGGGCGTGCCCTGCAGAAAGCATTCAAGTTCACCTGCAAAACAAACCTCATCTGCCCCCCATACACCGATGCACTCACATAACCAGAATCTCCCAAGTCTCCTAGGTAGTGTGTGTGTGGGGAGGTGCTGACTTAAACCCAGATGTCAGAATCGGAGGGGCTGAAGTCTGAGACCTTCTTCATCTAAGACACTTCGGAAACCTGAGGTTGGGCATCTCGGTGGCTTATCTGAGTCAACTCTAGAATGTGGGCCAGAAAGGTCATTGGTCTTCTGACCCTAATCTTATTGAGGCAGGAGCTTTTATGACGCCTTATAGAAGCCGTGTGGATTACTTGAATTGTTTAAATATAGAAAAGCATTTGGCAATCTACTCTTAGAGTGCACTGGCCTAGCTGGGGGTACCTGTGGATATATATGGGCAGATCTGGAAAAAACTTCCCTCAGGAAGTCACTGTTAGATGCTCACCCCACCTCCAACCAGGTGGTACATTAGCATGAGTTCCCAACTTGGAACCAAGGCTGGCTTTTGCTAAAATGTATGTACATTAAAGCAAGAAGCATGTGGTACTGGGGATTGAACCTAGGGGCATCCCCAGCCATTTTTATTTTTTATTTTGAGATAGGATCTCACTAAATAGCTTAGGACTTCCCTAAATTGGTGAGGCTGGCCTTAAACTTGTGCTCCTCCTGCCTCAGCCTCCTAAGCTGCTGGGATTACAGGTGTGCAGTCAACATTTTAAATCCAGATTCAGTGGAACTCCTGTTCTCATGTTGCCCCTCCAGGATGGGAGACCTGAACTGAAATAATCTAGTAATAGCATGGGACTCGGAACCTTGGACTACCCCCAGTGTGGCCATGAGATTTCCTCGGAGATGTTAACAGAATTGCTGGCATTCCTTACATAAATGGACTTCTCCAGTTCCCATATTACTCAGAGCTTTTTCTTTGTCACTAAATATTCTTTGAAGTTGCTGTCCAATTTAAAATGCTTCCCAATCCTGAGTTCCTGCCAGAGAAATGGGCAGGCACCCTCGCCCCTCTCCCACACTGTCCTGCATCTTCAAAGAGAGTACCGTAGGAAGACCTCAATTAGGTGACTTCCTCCTGCATTAAAAGGGCCTTGGAGAGACCTCCCTGAGATGAGGGAGAACTGTCCTACCCTGAGGGGACTGTTTATCTAAAATCCCCAGAAGCAAAAAGAAAAAGCAGCACCATCTAATTCAGCCATGGGCAATGTCCTGGGCATCCGCAGGCCTGTTACCCACTCACTATATCCACCCCCACCGACTCTGTCTGGGAGCAGTAGAATGGGAGCCCCTGCCACACAAAGGAAAATCCCCTTGGTTCTGAAAATCCGTATTTGCCAAGAACACAGTGACACATCAGAACCTGGAGGAAAAGCCAGAGTCCCCTGTTAATCTTCACAATCACTCCTAAGATTGGTACCATCACCTGCAGGGTGCAGATTGTCTTTATCAGACAATAGGCCCCAGAGGCCAAAGCCTCTCTTCCTTTTTGCAAGCCAGACTCTTTCATGCCCACAACTACTCAAGTATCCGGTCACTCAGCTCCATTCCATTTTATAGACAGGAGCTCAGCTGAACAGCTCCGCATCTTACCCAACTGACACATTAGTTTCTGGCTCAATCAGGACTCAGTCACAAATCAACCAACCTCTCGGCCTACGCAGGAAACCACAGAGCCATCTCTTCACAGAGTGCAAGCTCTCCAGCAGGCGTCCCCTCAGGGGCGATTCAGTGACAGGAGAGCACCCCATTGCCCAGGAACTCACCCTCTGCTCTCCTTCAACATATTCAGAACCTTTGGGCTGGAAAACCGACCCCTTCACTGTTCACCAGCTTCCTTCATGGTTTCACACCACACTCACCCTCGTCACCTCACCTTGCCACCTCCCCCTCCGCAGGGACCGCCTCTGTGTGCTCAGGCCTTGGGGAAATCAAAGTACACAGTGCATGGAAGTTCTTGGTCCCTAGGTCCCTCAGGAGTCTTCATACCTGGGAAGAAGAAATCGTCAGGAGCAAGACGCAGTCGTCAGGAGCAAGACGCAGTAGTCAGGGGCAAGACACAGTCGTCAGGGGCAAGACGTCTCAAGAGCAAGATGTCTCAGGAGCAAGACACCATGGGAACAGCTGGAGAAGACTGTTGCCAGAGGGAGAGGAGAGGTGAGGCTTTATACAGGAAGCCAAGATCTACTTAGGCCCCACCCAGGTCTCCAGCCTCCCTAATCTGTTCAATTTAACTTCCACCTTAGGCCCGAACAGCCCTACCCAGGCCAGAAGCCTCCTAAACCTGCTCATCCCTGATCCTCCCGGGCTGGCTTAATCCCCTCTTTTCTGGTTCTGCAGAGCACTCACCTGAGGCCTCTTGTTCCAATGACCTGTCTGACCAGACTCCTAGAGGGGCTTTAGAGATCAGAGCACTTGGGTCAGAGCATCCTGACAACCCCAACCAGGAAAGAAGGCATGGCATGGCCAAGATAATTCTCAAACTCATCCAGAATAGGAAAATGGAAGAAAAAAAGACATGCGGGGACGAGCTCTATAAGACACTGAAGCGCACTAAAAAAAATGCAGATGCCCAAGGGTGTGGTAATCGCCAAAGGGAATGTATTGGGGTCCCCTGGATGCTCTGACTGTATCCCTTGTGGCTTTGAAACTTAATTCCCCCCCCAATCTTTTTTTCCCTAATCTTCTCCTTCCTGATCTTCTCCCTGATCTTCTCTTCCCTGATCTCTTCTGATATTCTTTTCCCCAAACTTCTCCATCCTGATCTTCTTCCTGATCTCTTCTCCCTAATCTCATTTTCTCTGAATCACCTCTATAAAAGCCTCCTGATCCCTGTGTTTATTGTAAAGCAATCAACCTTGGTTTTCTTTTTCCTCAAAACCTGTCCTCTTTATTGGATTGGCCTCAGAGATAAGAACCAAGCTTTCGGCAACAAATTCGAGATGGATTCTGAGTTCAAAGCCTGCCACAGCAAAAGTGAAGCACTAAGCAACTCAGTGAGACCCTGTCTCTAAATAAAATACAAAATAGGGCTGGGGATATGGTTCAGTGGTGGAGTGCCCCTGACTTCAATCCCTCTTCAAAATTAAAAAAATAAAAAGCACCGGGCATGTAGCTCAGTGATAAAGATCATAAATGAAAGAATCAATAAATAAATGGCCCTTGCTCTTGGGATTAGACACACCATGACAAGGCACCAAGCTTCATTCATTGTTCCTCTACAGTGCCCCTCGTGGTACTTGTTCTTTGCACATGCTCTCATTTAATCTTGAAATTAATAAAAGCAGTCACCCTTTGGTAGCTGCTCTAGTCCCGAGGGAAGGGCTGCAGCTGGGTGGGCAGTAAGTAGCTTTCAGCCTGAGTTTGCTTCTCCAGCCGAAACCCTTCCTCAGTGAATTTGCAGGAAAGCCAGTGAGGTGGAGCTCCAGTGGGGGAAGGAGTGCAGGGGAGAAAAACGTCGTCTGGACATCCGGTGATGTTTCAATAAGGTGTAAAAATGTCCTTTATATCAGAGGTGTTGAAGAAAAGGAAAGAGGTGGGCAATGAAGGAACAGCACCTTTCATGAGGGGTTTTAAAAATATATATTTCTGGACAATGTATATTTTTATTTTTAAAAAATAATGATAACTATGAACAAGTAGTCAGCGCGGGTTGATCCCTGTCGAGTTGGCACCACGGCAAGCACTGGAAGTGAGTTTCAAATTCAATCCTCCCGACAGCCCTACCAAGTCCACTGTTAGTGTCTCTATTGGGAGAAATAATGACTGGTCCAAGCAGGTATCGCTTGCCATTTCAGAGACAGGGAAAACAGAGCTCAAAGAAATTAGAAGACGCCCAACAGCCCTGAGCTGGAAGGGGCTTAAGCAAGAATTTACAACTGGATCAGACAAAATCAAAGCCCTTGGGAGGTGTGGGAGGGGGCACAGGGAATGAGTGAGTGAGCCCTTTCAGGACAGGGAAGCAATAAAGATGCCCAGTGACATGGCCCAGGTGGCAGGACCAGGGAAGAGCCAGTTCTAGTATGTTCTGAAGTCCACAAGACCCTACTCTGCCAGTGTGGTTGCAAAGCAGCTCGTTCTTGGATAAAACCTCTCTCACTGAAAATAGTTACAGCAAGGGGTCTCTTCCAGACCTTTCTGCCCTCCGGGAAATTGGGCAAAGTTTGGAGGCATCTTGGGTCGTCACAACAGTGGGCTGGGTGTTGCTGGCACCTGGCAGGTAGGAGCCAGGGATGCTGTGACAGGACAGACCCACAGCCAAGAATGGTCCCACCCAGCGTCACTAGGGCCGTGGTTTAGAAATCCAGAACTCTTATTTGTTTGCTTAAAAATGGACAGAGGCTGCCCCTTTGCAATTTCTCTACAAAGTCTGGGTTCCCATGTGTTACTGGTCCGTACTCCTGCTAGGAAAAAGAATAGTAATTCCTCTCTCCAAGGAGACATGGAGGTGACCTCAGAAAATGTCAAATGATGGATCTCCTCTTCTAGTCTTCACAATAGCAGCTGAAACGAGTTTGGCAGAAGTTTGGTGTTTGGTTTTTGTTTTGGGCACTGGGGATTGACTGCAGGGGTGCTTTGCCACTGAGCAACACTTGTGAAATTTAATCCTCCAGACAGGATTAAATTTTGAGACAGGGTCTTTCTTTTTCATTTTGAGACAGGGTCTCACTAAGTGGCAGAGGGCCTTGCTAAATTGCCTGGGCTGGCCTCAAGCTTGCTATCCTCCTGCCTCATCCTCCCTAGTCACTGGGATTACAGGCATGTGCCACCATGCCTGGCAGTGGAAGAAGTTTGAAATACCTCATGTGACAATATAGAGGCTGTGTGACAAGGTAATATTGGAGACAAAGAAAGTCCAGTATCTTCTATGAGAAGGGAAATCTCAGCTCAGGGACGGACGGTGGCCTCTGCGCCTGCTGTCAGAGAAGCTTCCGCTACCGTTCTGCTTCAGAAAGCAAGCCTCTGCCGTCCAAGTGGCTTCTGCTCCTTCAAAGCTCTCATGCATCTCGGCCTCTCTGAATTTTGACATCTGTGATAAATGTCCCTTCTTGAAACCCTTCCACCCTTGGCTTGGTGGCACTGCGCCGTTCTGATTCTCCTCCCCAGCTCTTGGCTCAATTTGTGTTGCCACCAACTACTTGATGCCCCCGTGACTTCCCGGCCCCTCAGAACAAGCTCTTTTCTCTGCTTCCTCTAAATTCAACTGTCAGGGCAACTCAGGTCATGCCTTGGGGTTGGTGGGCCCCGTACAACCTGGCTTCTGTCCCTTTCATGGCCTGAGATTTATGTGACCAGGGATGAAAGCCAAGCCTGGAGCAATCCCATCAGACATGGTGGTATTGCCTGAGCTGTGGGGTCCCCCTAGATAGGAACACCATGGAAGAAGGAAATTCCATCAAGTTCAAGGTCTTTGGGGTTAGGCAGAAAAGACATTTTAAAATACCCTAAGAACAAAAAATATAAAATAAAAAACAAACAAAAAGCCCACAAAATCAAATCCAATATAAAAACAAAAAGAGAAAGTGTGATCATATCTCCAAGGTGGAGATGCAGAGAGTTTTTGTGAGTGAATTAGGGGTTATCTTCTTCAGAGTTCTGATACCCTTGACATGACCATGAGAAAGGGCTCAGCTTTAGGGTAATATGATTTTATCTTTTGATAGAGAAACAAAATTCACCTCAAGGGAGCCAGGATCCATAACGCATACTTGTAATTCCAGCAACTTCAGAGACTGAGGAAGGAGGGTTGCAAGTTCAAAACCAGCCATGGTGATTCAGTGAGACCCTGTCTCAAAATTAAAAAATGGAAAGGGCTGGAAGTACAGCCCGGTGGTAGAGTGGCCTGGGTCCAATTCCCAGTGCCACCAAAAATAAATAAATAAATACAAGTCTTGTTTATATTTTTTTATTCTTTTTAAAGAGAGAGTAATAAATGTGGATGTGTAACTGATATGATTTTGCAATCTGTGTTTGTGGTAAAAATGGGAGTTCATAACTCACTTGAAGCTTATGTATGAAATATGATATGTCAAGAGTTTTGTAATGTTTTGAACAACCAATAAAAAAATAAATAAATAAAATAAAGAGAGAGTAATAGAGGAAGAGAGAGAGAGAATTTTTTTTTTAATTTTTTTATTAGTTGTTCACAACATTACAAAGCTGAGAGAGAGAGAATTTTTAATATTTACTTTTTTTTTTAGTTATCGGCGGACACAACATCGTTGTTTGTATGTGGTGCTGAGGATCGAACCCGGGCCACACGCATGCCAGATGAGCGAGCTACCACTTGAGCCACATCCCCAGCCCAAAGGTCTTGTTTATAAACCTTGATAAACACTTAGAGGAACTTAAAAGCTATCAATATTTCAGTTTAATTTTTTTAGATTTATGAAAATTATTTAGACATCTTGAAAGGTTTGTTATTTTGGGCAATTGTAGTAACTTAAAAGAAACCAAACAGGACAAGGTGGCTCCCAGCAATTCTGGAGCCTGAGGCAGGAGGATCGCAGGTTCAAGACCAGCCTCAGTATTTTAGAAAGACCTTCAGCAACTTTGTGAGATGCTGTCTCAAAATAAGAAATTAAAACAATTGGGGTGGGGAAGAAAAAAAAAGAAGAAGAAATTAAGCACAGTGCAATGGCACATGCCTACAATCCCAGGTACTCAGGAGAAAAACAAGTTTAAGTCTCACCTGGGCAATTCAGTGAAACCCAATCTCAAAAGTAAAAAGAGTTCAGGATGTAGTTCAATGGCAGCATGCAGGAGGTTCAGCCCCCAGCACTGCAAGAAAGAAAACAAACAGAAGCTTATTTGAAAACTGGGTTGAATTCTAAGTGCATGTTTTTCTGAAACTGCATCAACCTAGTGGCTTGGGAGGCTGAGGTAGGAGGATCTTGAGTTCAGAACAAGCCTCAGCAACTTAGCGAGGCCCTGAGCAACTCGAGACCTATCTCTACATAAAATACAAAAAAGGGCTGGGGATGTGGCTCCGTGGTTGAGTGCCACCAATTCAATCCCCAGTATCCACTTCCCCCCAAAAATGACTTGTGTCTTTTCTTTTCTTCTTTTTCTTCTTCTTCTTTTTTTAAGTCTTTTGTTTGTTCTTTTGTGGGTGGTGGTGGTAGTGATGTTTGTTTTAAAATTTTCCATATTTTTGTTTTGTTTTATTTCTGTTCTTTTGTGCATCTCTCTTTCCCCCTTAGGGACCCAGCTGCTGCTGTGGAATGTCACCTGGATGTTCCATGGGCACCCCCAAGGCAGCAGCCTGCAAAACCATTTTATCAGGATGATCATCCTAAACAAGTTGCTCCCATGGAGAGCAACTCGGATTCTACCATCTTCCATGTTCTCTCCCCATTGCCAAAAATACTTGGTCATCACCTCTTCTATTGGTCTCTCTATGGACACCTGAGTTCTGTTGATTTTTGAAATTGCCTAATTCTATTGATCAATTCTGTTGATTCCACTGGAAATCAATTGCCACAGGTATTTGGCTGGAGATTTCATTCCCACCCATCACAGGTCCTAACTGCCACCAAGCCCTAGCGTCTCCTCCCTTCCTGTTCCCTGTTTCCTTTCTCCCAGTCCTAGGACCCTCCAGCATCAGCACATAAGGGTTCCTGTGGTTTCTCTGCTGTCCCCTGCACCCTGGGTGACTCTCCCCAAAATGTGTGGCTCTGTAATATGGGTTCTTTGGTGATTTGAAGAATGAAATCCACAGACCCAAGGGTGAGAACAAAGTAACAGGATTTATTATCATGGTACAAAGAAAGAAAGCCGAGCTCCCAAGAGGGAGGGACCCTGAGAGGGCTGCCAATGGGTGACTGTTGTCCAGGGGGGGTTATGGGCTTGATCTGCCCCTAGAGGTGATTGGTGGGGTGTAGGATTCAGCAAGAGGCCAATTGGATTCTATTTTGTCTTCTTCCACAAATCTGGAAGGGAAGGACCAGTAAACAAAATGCACAATTTGAGTACATTTAGCCTCAGACACAAAGCAGAGCTATGGGATAGAGAAGCTGCTTTCCATCTAATAACTGATTAGTTATTAGAGATTAGTTTTCAAGCTTTATGAACATAAAGACGGGGGTGAGGGCTGGTTGGCACCAGAAGAAATGCTTTAGGGAGACTTTTTGGTTGGCAGTGCTGGGGGTGGGGGTGGGATGGGGGTGGAGGGTAGAGGTAGGGGTAGGGGTGGCTGAGGAAGGGCTGCTGCAGCTGAAGCTGTCAGGGGCAGGCACAGGATCTCTCCAGGCTGAGGTCTCCTTCCAGGATGGCACAGTGCCCTCCTCCCTGTCAAGCCCCGTCCTGCCTGCCTGGGGGAGGCCTACCTTCCTGCCTCCTCCCTGAGCTCCCTGTGTCCTGGGGCTCCCTGCCCCTCCCAGGGCCAACCCATCACCCCAGCACCGATGACCTTATGCAAACTGCAGGCCACACCAGGGGCGGGGCCTCCCTCATCCTTTCAGTATGGGGAAGCCATGGCAGAGCCCGCCCTTTTCCTAGATCCTGTTTTCCTTCAGGACTCACAACCCCCAGGAAACCGAGGGACCCTCTTTTTGTTTGAAAGGTTCAACAGTCATCACCTTGCCCCATGTCCTCTGCCACGAGTCTCCCAGCCTTTAAGCACTCATAGCTCCTGGAGGGGAGCTTCTGCAGCTTCCTGTCCTTTGAAGGGAGCCTTGCTTTCAGGCATTTATTAAGCAACGACTGTGTACCAGGCACTGGTTTGGGGGTTGGAGATGAAATGGAGAAGAATGGGAAGAAGAAGGTTCCTGCTATTGGGAGGTAACATTCTGGAGGGGTGAGAGGGGCTGGAAGGACAAGTAAACAAAATGCGCAATTTGAGTACATTTAGCCTCAGAGACAAAGCAGAGCTATGGGATAAGGAAGCCGATTTCCATCTAATAACTGATAAGCTGCTGATCAACTTTAGCCACCAAGTCAGGGTGAGGGAGGCTTGTTAAGGTCCGGGCAGTCACTGGGTGTAGGGGTGCGCACCTGTAACTCCAACTACACGGAGGCTGAGGTAGGAGGATTGAAAGTTCAAGTCCCAGCCTCAGAAACTTGGTAAGATTGTCTCAAAATACATAGGGAAGTGTAGCTCAGAGATAATGCATCCCTGGGTTCAATCCTCATTTTTTTTTTTTTTTAAAGATCCATTTTATTTTTGTTTTTGAGATCTGAGTGGTCCTTTCTGATATGGAGTCATTTGTGCTAAGATCTGAATGATGAGAAATGGGGCCCATATGGAGACCCAAAGACAGTGTGCCAGGGGACAGCAAGGGCAAGAGTGGGGTGAGAGACCTTGGCACATTCCAGGGCGTGGCCGCACTGTGGGGACGAAGGAAGCCTTGTGAAGAGACCAGACTAGGTCGGAGAAGACGCACAGGGCCAGGGAGGACTCAAATGCTCTGAAGGGCCTCATGCAGAGGGGGTCCTCTGGATGCAGCTGTCTGAAAGCCTCTGCTGTGTGCAGAATGTGTGGGGGTCCCGAGAGGAGCAGAGAGGCCAGCCAAGAGTGTGTGGGGTAGTGGACATTGGACCTGCATGGCCACACAATATTACAATGTCCAACGACCCCTGTTTGCCTGGGACGGAGGCTTTTCCCTGGACATGGAACCTTCAGTGCTAAAATAAGAAAGCCCCTGGCACATGACAGCTGGCCCTCCCAGGCTACCATGGGTGACGTCAAGTCCACCTTTCTCACTGATGGATGAGGTAGAAGATAAATAAAGAAATGGACGGGGACCGACAGGACCGCAGCTTGAGCACCTGAGTGGGTGGAGGTGCCCCTCTGCAGGGATGCGGGATTGGAAACAGGCTCAGGGAGAAAAGCAAGAGTTCAGCTTTCTCAGATCCCACAGTGAGCTCCAGGAACCTCTCCCAAATGGCAAAGCCACTGTTGTAACTCTAGGAGAGAAGGCCACCTCTCTCAGGTCAACGGAGATCAAAAGTGGTTACAAAAATAGGCTTCTGATCAATAGCAAAATCATCCTGGGATCTGTAATTGCTGCCTGACGGTCACAAATGAACCACCCTTCCCAGAACTACAGGGTACATCCATTTCCTGCATGGGCCCTGGCCTCTGCAGGCTCCTTATAGGCATACCCCAGCAATTGGTGATGGTCCCGGATGCAATTTAGGATGAGGGCAGAGATGAAGTCGCAGAAGTTACCACAGGGCACCTTGCCCCTTCCCTCCGAGACTCTCCACCCCAGCTCCCACCAGTTCTCTTTTCTCCTTCCCTGACCAACAAAGTTCTGGATCTGCAGCCCTGCAGCAAATGGGGCTCCTGCAGGCATTTCCCCAGGGCGTGGTCCTGGCTCCCACAGATGCCAAGAGAGAACCCTCCGTCCCTCCTGCCCCGCTCTCCCGCCGTCTCCACTGTGAGCCGCACCTTCCCTTGGAGGCCGTCTGTGCTCCTGCACCGCCACCAACAACCCGGGACTCCCCTTCTTCTCCTTGCAGGGACCACCCCTGCTGCCCCAGGGACCCTCTTCCCCCCACCCAAAGCTAAAGAAGACCAGAAGTTTCAGTGGGGCCCAACTGAGGGGATTGGGCCCTGGCCTCCCCGTCTTCCTGAGCTTCCTGAGGCCACACAGGCCTTTCCTTCTTTATGTCTCCTTCCCCCACTTCCTCCATCCAAATGTGTTGGGGAAGTGGTGACATTTTGTTATATTGTTGGTTATAGACTTTTTTGCATTAATTTTAATTATGTTTAAAAATATTGTATTAAAATATCATTTCTCTTGATTACTGAGTTTTTTTGGCACCACATTAAACTTTGTAACTGGTGCCAAACTCATTTTACCCTTGGCTGGGACCTTTGGTTTCCCTTCCTGGGAGGTGGGGCTTTCATGTGGATTGATTGATTGATTGAGGTGCTGGAGATCGAATGCAGAAGCACTTTACCACTGAGCTACATCCCCAGCCCTTTCAATTTTTTTTACTTTGCTGAAGCTGGCCTTGAACCTGCAATCTTCCCTCCACAGCCTGGCGTGACAAGCATGTGCCACTGTGCCCAGCTCGGGGAAGGCCAGAAAGGGCTGGTCACAGTGGGAGAACCTGGGGAATAAAGCCAGGTAACCCGGAATCAAATCCTGTCCCTGCTGCTTTCAAGCCAGGGGACGACCTCTGTGCTTGTTCCCTGTCCACACAGTGGGGATGGGGCCAGCAGCTTCCCCAAGGGCTGAGTTAATCAGTGTTTGCAATGCCTGGCTCAGCAAGTGCTTCCAAACCCGAGTCCTGATGTTGAGATGAGTCTCTGCCGTGTTCTAGAGAGTGGGCACACAGGTGCTTGTGATGGACACAACCTTGACCTTCAGTAGCTCATATTCTTGTAGAAAAGGAACAGTGTGAATAGGCAATAGCAAGAATTATGTGTGCAGCATGAGTCTCATCACAGGCCAGGAATATGTGTGGCTTACGGGATCCACTCAAGAAAACTGGTGAGGAAGTTCTCCCGCCCCTCCCTTCTGTTCTGTAGATGAGATCAGAGAGAGGCTGGGACCGGCCCAGGCTCCCAGTAGGAACACACTAATTTGGGATCCAAGCCCTACCCTCATTGCTGGCCCTCTGCCCTGGGCCTCCTGACGGCTCTGGAAGGTGCCCAGCATGAGGAGGGTTCAGGAGGACTAAACTCCAGCTGGCGGTTGATCTCATCTCATGTCTCCCACCACCAACAACGTGTGTCCTTTGGGCAGGTCCTTCCCAAGAGGAAGCGGGGCCAACACCACCCATTGCCACTGGCTGCCCAGGTTGCGTAGGCCAGGAGGGAGACTCTACTGCATAAACTCTTACACTTTTAAACTTAGAGGCCTCTGAATGTCTTTATTACCTATTTGAAAGCAAATGCTGAGTAGCTGGGTGTGGTGGTCCCAGCTACTAGGGCAGCTGAGGCAGGAGGATTGCTTGGACTCAGGGGTTGAAGACCAACCTGGACAACATAGCCAGACCCCCCAAAATCTGCTAGCATTAAAGTTCAAAATTGAAAGAAGACAGACTTACAGATCCTCATCAAGGCCCCCTGGAGTGACCTGGTACATTTAGTTCCTGCAGAGTCTGGGGCCTACAGAATACCCTTCCTGGCCAGGCTGATTCCCGTGGGCGCTCACCGCAGGGGCCCCACACAGGTAGCTTTCCACAGTCCCCGAGAGGAACAGAATATCACTAGGCCCGAAGGGTTTCCTCGGGGCCTCTAATGGTTGTTCTTGGGAACAAGCTTCACAAGCAGCTCTGGAGAATGTGCTGAGAGGTCTAACTGGCCCCACCAATCGGCCCTTAATCCTCTCTCGGTCCACTGGAGGGGATGAAACGGCTGTCACAGCCAGCAGTTCATATTTGAGATTAACTGTGGAATCCAAGGAGACACCAAACCCACAGCTATTCAGAAAGGAACTCACTGCTTCCCTCCTGTTTGGGTCACAAAACTCAGAATAAAGCATTTTCCTAAATATGATGTATGGGGGTGGGGGCAGACAGTGCATGGGGTGGGGAGTGCCCCAGACATGAATCCAGAGCCTAAGAGCGACTCCAGCTCTGTCACCAGGGGGGTGCATGGAATAGGCCTTCTCATTTCTGAGCTTCTGAATCTGAGACATGGGGCAGCAGAACTGAGGTTCCTGAGTGCCAGCAAACCGGTTCCGGGCTTGTCTTCCCACTCTTTCTCCCTTCCCAGGACCCACACCTTAGACCCCAAGAGCTGTGGTTCCAGGGTGATGTCACTCTCCTTGATGGCAGAGGGCTGGCCTTCATTCCCTTTGTAGGTCTTCCCTCAGGACACAACGTGCCCAGCTCTGCATGTGCTGTGTCCCCTCCCACCCCAGCCTCCTTCTTCAGTGCCTCTGGGGTTGTCTCCTGGACCAGTATTGTTAGCTCCTGCCTCTCACCTCACAGTGACAAGTTTCTTATGGCCATCTCTGCTCTGCTGAGCTGCTGAGTCTCTGAGACCCTCCATCCTGTGGGGGGGACCCTGTGCTCTCCCTTGAGATTGGTCTGGAGATCTCAGAGCCTGGAGCCACCGTGGACAGGCAGTTTAGCATAGAGACCCGGATGTGCCCACCCTGCAGCCTGGGGCTCCAGTCCCCCAGGAAGTTCTTAACCCTGTGGTGCAAAGTGCTTGCCTCCCCCAATCCACACCACAGAGTGATCAGATGGTCTCTGCCCTCCTGACCTCAGCTGATAGGATGGGAAGGGGACATCAGATCTCAGGGGACCAGACTCCCTTGCCTGGAACTTTGAACATGTGCTGAGAAGCCATGCACGGGGACTCACACTGGTAATTCCAGTGACTTGGGAGGCTGAGGCAGGAGGATCACAAGTTGGAGGCCGATTAGAGCAATTTATAAGACCCTATCTCAAAATAAAAGAATAAAAGGGCTGGGATGTAGCAGTGGTAGAGAATCCTGGGTTCAATTTCCAATGCTAGAAAAGAAAAAAGAGAAATCCTGAGACCTGTGGACAGGACTTCTCTACCCTATGAACTAGGACACAGAGAAGGTCAGGTTTTTCGTAAGTTCAAAGTGCAGTTCCCACCAAAGTTATGCACAAATAGTAGGAGAACAGGTGCTGTGTGTGATTTGATGAAAGAACTGAGCTGAGAGCCTGGCCAACAGAAAGAGAGAGAAAATATGAAAGCCAGAGAGAGCCCCAAATTCAATACTCACAGGGGTTTGTGTACTGGGAAAAAAGAACTTCACACACTCACTCAGACTGGATGACAGCCCAGGATAATAACTGATGTTCATGGCGATGCCCGAGTCATTCCAAGTAGGTTTAATTTTCTGGTATCCTCCAGCTACAGATGGCACACAACTAAATAATTCATTTTAGTAAATTTCGAACTCAAATGTCTAACTTTCATAAAAAGTGCAGGGTTCTAGAATGTACTCACACCCAGGCCTTCCACACCTGCTTTCATTTTTTATTCAACACATGTTTATTGAGTGCCTACTACAGACAGGCCCTGTGCAGGGTGTGAGAAAGGAGGGACAAGGCCGAGGAGACCTCTGGAGTTCACATTCTAGATGGGGAAGAGACCCTCAGCAAGGAAAGACGTAAATGAACGAGATAATTTTAGATAACAATAAGTCGGAGCCAATGGGGAGTGCATCAGAATGTGTGGCAGGTGGTACTTGGTGCAGGGAATAAATGGACTGAGGAGGAGATAATAAAGATCATTCCTTATCCCATGACCTGTGTTTTCCTTCCTCCCTCCTGGATTCCACAGGTGCCTCTTCCTCCGGAAGACTCCTCACCTCAGAGAGCTTCCCTGAGCTGGAGATAAAAACACAAAACAAACACATTCCTTTGCCAAAGAGTGATGCTTGAGTCAACTCAGAGTCCTGGTGTCTAGAAGAAAGTTCTCATGGTAACTAAAGCCAATCTGCGGCCTGTCATCGCCTTCCTGGGCTGCCCAGTCCTCCTGAGTCCATGAAGTTCTTTTTTCCCAGTCACACTGGGGTAGGGCTAGGGGTCCCATGGAGCAGCGCTTCTTGCCCCTGGGTTAGCAATCAAGGGCTCTTCCCGGCATTCAAGAGTGGACAACCGGACAAGGACGGCCACTCAGTCGGCAGAAAGTGTGGAGATGTTTTAGCCCTGATGTTCTCTGCACCCATACCCAGCCACCTGCAGTCACTACAATGGAGACTTCACGGGCTGACACTGACACAAAGCCATGTGACAAGAAGCCTCTCAAATGACCCCTCCAGGGACAGCAACTATCCCACCCTAGCTCCAAAGTCAACCCGTAGCCCCACCCAGGCCCCCTGAACTCCTTCTCTTCAAGATGTCATTTTGTGCATCTGAACATTTGGCATCTACCCCCAAAGGTTGGTTATAAAACTTCCACCTGCTTCCAGCCAAAATCCTGGAACAGACTCGTTTCGCCTCACATGCCACAGGAATGTGGATAATCCCTTTTACAAAGATGCTTGATTAAGTTTTTAGAACTCAAATCCATCTGGTCATTCTTCAATCCCTAGAGCCGCGCATCGTGAGGTGGAAGCATTTCTACATCAGCTACCATCCCAGAGAGAAGCTGAAACACAGAGGGGGGTTCCCGCCTGGAGTCACAACAGCAGTTCCCAGGCATGGGGTCCCTTGGGGCAGCTCAGCACCCTCAGCCTTCTGGGAACACACACTCCAGGAGACAGCTGGCCTCTGACAAAAGCCCATGTCCCCAAGCCAGAGAGAAGAAGGATCCCTCAGGACTCCTTGTGTAACTCACCATCTAGGCCCTCCCTTGTGGGTAGCAGGACTCAAAACCCAAATTTACTGAGCAATTATCTATATAAATTCTGTGCTACCACGTCATTAGCAGGAAAGTTTCTTTTAGGGGGCTGGGGGTGTGGCTCAGTGGTAGAGGCTTGCCCAGCATGCTCGGGGGTCTCATCTCTAGGGTGCAGGTAGGGAAGGGGGTGGAATCTCTTGTCATCTCTCACCAAGGCCTGCAGCAGCACCTTCTCACAGGGAGTCGGGGAACCAGGAGGGGAGGGGAAGGCAGCTGCTCTGGCCGAGGGGGATTCCAGTGCTCTCTGAATGGAAGGAAACCAGTGCTGGGTAGCTTGAAGCCCAGTGGGAGCTTCAACAGACAGGAATTCACTTGCTGAGGTCCAGGGAGGCCACCCCAGCCTCCCCAGAGCACCAGTGCGCTCTGGCACATGTGAACACCTAAATCGTTCCTGCGTTGCTGCCGAAGTGGAACTCAGGGTCCAAAAGTGTAGCAGGGGAGACGGCCTTGGTGCTACTGATGCCAATGACTGCCCAGGTGAGTGGCCTCGGCTTCAAGCCCTGACAGCTCCCAGGTGGGACTCTGATGAGCGACTCCTTTAAGACCGCGTTGTGAAGTCTGTCCAAAGGCTTTCTCAATAAGGAGAACATCGTGGGCCCCACTGATCTTTTCCTCCTGCTAATCATGGCAAGGACTTGTGTGGTGTGCACAGGGGGATTTTTAAGCAATTAAACTAGTAAGGGTATTTTTAAATTATTTATTTAAAAATTTAGCCGAAGCCAGGTGTGGTGGCACACTCCTGTAGTCCCAGCGGCTCGGGAGGCTGAGGCAGGAGGATCACGAATTCAAAGCCAGCCTCAGCCACTTAGCAAGGCACTTAGCCACTCAGTGAGACCCTGTCTCTAAATAAAATATAAAAAAGGGCTGGGGATGTGGTTCAGTGGTTGAGTGCCCCTGGGTTCAATCCTCAGTACCAAAAAAACAAAAAATCATTTAGCTAAACTGTAGAGGGATCCCCCTTCCCCACCATCTCCTGCCCATTTGAATTGACATGCCTGCATTTATCTATCACAGTCCTAAAAGGGACAAACAAATGTCTGGTAGGAAGAGTTAGGGACATTATTATTTTTTTTATTATCATATTTTTGTTTTGGTACTAGAGATTAAACATAGGGGCCCTCTGTGACCGAGATACATCTCCTTCTTTATTTTTTATTTTGAGACAGGCTCTTACTAAGTTGCTGAGACTGACTTTAAACTTGTAAATCTCCTGCCTCAACCTCCCGAGTAGCTGAGACTTGAGAGATGTCCACCAGGCATTATTGTTATTTTAAAATCATAATTGTATTTGGCTGATTACCCTTGATGAGACCTTGAAAGAACTTTAAGCCGTTCATTTCCTTTTGCTCAGTCGTAGCACCTGATTGCTTCAGAGCTGGAGTAACTGATACATTCTCCTCTGAGTTTTCTAACTTTGCTGTCTTATTTCCACGGGGGGTGGGTGATTCTTTTGTGTTTTCTTTGTGTGTGCTGATTGGGGTGGGGCAGGGTGGGGAGAGAGAAAGGTGGCCAGGAAAGATGAAATACATTATTAATAACAAGCATAACCTTCCCTCCAAACTGGCTTTCTTCTGTCCATTGATCTGCTGTTTAACTGTCAAAACTCGGAGCAGCAGGGGAGGGAGGGGAGAAGATTGAAATTGGTTTCCATGTATGTATGAGTTTGTCAGGATGAACCACCCACTACGTGCAACCATAGGGCTCCAAAAAAACCCCAAAGTCAAAGCCAATTAGTCATCTTAGAATCTACTTCACATACACCCCTAGCCCCACCCAGTCCCCCCAGTGAGCAGCCGTCCCTGATTCCAGCTCTGAACTCAACCTGCGTCCACTCCTTTCCAGGTTTGGCGGCTGTAGTGGGGGACCAGCTCTGAGTGGCCAGGGCAGGACGCACTCCCACAACCGGGTTCCCTGGCCCCAGCCTGGCTCCCTCCTCCCTGTGCCTGTGCACTTTCTAAAATACCGATGGGACCCTGACTCCCCATTGTACACAAGGTCTGTGCCCTTCTCCAGGGCCACTGGAGGAACCTCCCTGTCTCTCAGGCCAACTCGGGTCCACTATCCAGATGCACCCTCTGCAGACCTTCTTTGTACCCAGATCTCGTTGCATTGGAACTGATGGCTCTCTTGATCATGAGCGCCTTGAAGCCTGGAGCCATCTCTTTCCCAGGGGCCCACGTTGAGAAAATGCTCAGTACATGTTCATAGGAAGGAAGAACAGAAGACAGGCACCAGGCGCCCTCTGAGCGGCCTGCACTGTGATTCTCCACCTACCACCTGCTCAGCTAACTTCTCAGAATGAAGAAGGGGGAGTCCACCATCCAAAGTTCTCTCCTGTCCAGGTAGGTGCCCTCATAGCAGGGCTGGCTTCAGGTATGTGTAACCCAGGATCCCACATTTAGAAAACCCTCGTCCTTTGTTTAATGCTCTGCTGTCCCTATCTCAAAATTCATGATAAAATCTTTATGAGGGGTCCACATTTTCCTTTTGCCCAGAGCCCTGCAAATTATGTAGCAGGTCCTGCCTGTAGGTGTGGCAGTCTTGCGGGCTGGGAGCTCAGCTCTTCCTTCTCCTGCCCTGGGAACAAGACAAAGACCCAGGCCTGTCTTCCTGTGCAAACACTCATTATCTGAAGGCTGAGTACTTTCTGCATTCTGCTTACTGCTATTTTTTTTTTTTTAAGAGAGAGAGAGAGAGAGAATTTTTTAATTTTTTTTTTTTTTTTTTTAGTTTTCGGCGGACACAACATCTTTGTTTGTATGTGGTGCTGAGGATCGAACCCGGGCCGCACGAATGCCAGGCGATCGCGCTACCGCTTGAGCCACATCCCCAGCCCTTGCGGCTTTTTTCAAAGGTATATAGTCAACCTGAACTTTTTAGTGTTGGTAGATTATAATTATATACAATGGTGGAGTTCATTATGCTATATTCTTACATGCACATAACATAATTTAATCAATCTCACTTCCCAGGACCTTCCCCTTCCCTTCGCTCCTCCCTCCCACTTCTCTGATTATTCTAATGATCTCCCTTCTATTATTATGGTTCTATTACTATTTACTTATTTATTTGGTACTACGGATTGACCTCAAGAGTTAACCACTGGGCCACATCTCCAGCCAGTTTTTATTATTTTGTGACACTAAGTTGCTCAGGGCCTCCCCAAGTTGCTGAGGCTGGCTTTGTGCTGGTGGACCTCCTGCCTCAGCCTCCTGAGCTGCTGGGATTACAGGCATGCACTACCTTGCCCAGATGTTATTGTTTTAATTAGTGCATTTTTGTTTTTAAGTACTGGAGATTGAATCCAGAAATCCTTTACCACCGAGTTACATCTCTGGCCATGTTTTATCTTTCATTTTGATACAGGGTCTCACTAAATTGCCCAGGCTGACCTTGAACTTGGGATCCTCCTATCTCAGTCTCTCAAGTCCCTGACATTACAGGCCTGCAGCACTGTGCCTGGCTTAACTGGTGCCTTATAATTATGTATAGAAGTGAGATTCATTGTGGTATATTTGTACATGGTCATAGCAAAACTCAGTAGATTTCTTTCCTCAGTCATTTGATTTAATAAGATACACATTTATTTGAAAGAGTTCCTGAATTTTAAGTGAAATCGTAGTCATTGCATATACTTTGTGTGAAAGTCTCAGATAGGTACAAGCATGTCTCTAACAGTTTTCTCTTGAGAAACTGATGTGACTCCATTTTTTAAAAAACCAGCCTCTACCGCAGACCAAGGCCTGCCAAAGGGGGAGGGGGATGACCCACCATTCCTAGGCACATAGCCACCCTACTGAGAGTCATTTGTCCATAAATAACAGGAAAGGACTGCGGAGCCAGATACCCCTAACTGCAGTGACCAGATAGCCTCGACTCAGCAATGCAGGACCAATAAATGCTTGAGACCTAATTTCGGACCATAGCAACAGCCAATCAGAGTGAGACAGGGAACATATCTGAAATGCCAGGTGACCCTCCCAGTAGTTTCAGTGACTGATAACATGTTAGGAAACCGTGTAGTTTAGCTCGGACACCCCTTGCAGCTTAAACCAATCAGTTCAAATGTATCCACCTCTTGAACTCACCAATCACCCCTGCCCAACTTGTTCCCGCCAGTGGATGTGCTAATCAATGTTAAGAGTTGATTGATTTCCCCGCAGTGTGAAATGACTTGCTGTGTGATGTTGTGATGCATAGAGTATCCCCCCAAACCTATAGATCCTCACTGAATTAAAGGCCAGGACTCACTCCCTGGGACTGCTGTGTCAGAAACGTTTGTGAGTCCAGGCTTGAGCTTGCACTAAAGACTCTTGTGTGATTGCATTGGATTCGGATTCAGATTCGGCTCCTGGAGGTCTACTGGGGTCCCACGAATCTGGCATTCCACTCTCTTCTTTCTTTTTGATTGTATTTATTTATTTATATATTTATTTATCTATTTATTTATTGTACGGGGAATTGATCCGAGGGACACATCACCACTGGCTTTTTTTTTTTTTTTTAATTTTAAGGCAGGGTCTTGCAAGATTGCTGAGGCTGGCCTCAAACGTGTGATCCTCCTGCCTCGGCCTACTACAGTTGCTGGGATTACAGGCATGAGCCGCCGCACCTGGCTTCTAATACCTGCTCAATTCCCTTTATGAACAGGAGAAAAGAGGTCACAGTCTCAGAACCTTCTCCAGGCTCAACCTCTGGCTTGAGTCGAACACCCCTGGTACTTCCTACCCACAGGAACCCAGCAGAGCAGACACACCTAAGCACGGTCTGATGAATTTTTCTGCTCAGGAGATGGAGGGCGAGGAGCTCTCTGGGAGGCCATGGCAGTGGATTCCAACCAAAGAAAGGGATCCTGCCTTGTCTCCCAGCTCCCTCCCAGCCTGCACCTGTGGGCGCCCAGGGGTTGGGAGTGGATTCTATCTGACAGGGTGGAGCTGGAGACCTGGAGTCCTACTCCTAAAAGAGCTCAGATCGGCCCTGATATGCTGTGGGGCTTTTTCCTTTCACCTGCCCCTCCTTACAGGTAACCCTGCTCCAGCCAGGCCCAGCCCTGCCCATGGCAGTTCACGGTTGCCAGTCGGTGGATGGATGTTGCCACGGTCCCTCTCCCTCACTCTCTCTCTCTTGCTCTCTCCTTGAGTTAACAGCTAGAAATGACTGAGGTTACCCGCGCTCGGTCCATCCTGAGCCCTCCCTCTGTCTGTCCTCAGCGGAGTGTCATGCACTGGTCATGAGCACAGGGTCTGCAGCCAGCTCCACGGGGTTGAGAATCAATTTCTTCATCTGTAAGACGGGAACAATGAAAGGACCGTCCCCAGCGCTGTGGTGGCAGTAAATGAGTCCCTAACACTACTCCAGGGGCCATGCCACAGCGGGGCTGCTCTGCCTCTGTCTCTGATCATCTTTGCAACAGCCCAGTTAGAGGGCCTATGACCATCTTCCCACCCCACCATGCAGATAAGAAAACCAAGGGACAGGGAGGTCAAGGCACCTTACTAGGTTGTCACTTAGTAAGTGATGAGACCATGGTCTGAGGCAGCCTGAGTTGGTAGCCAAGGGTCTTTCTGGTGCATTTGTCCCAGCCCCGTACCTGCGTCCCGCATGCACAGATGTGACATCCCCGTGCCTGCTGAATTGCACCTTGCTTTCCACTAGAGCTCCTCTGACTGCCACCACCAGGCCATTATGGAGCCCAAGGGTGGAAATTAAAGTCTGGGGGCAAAGGTGGAGAACCAGGTGGTCTAGGGGTGGGAGGGGATTGGGCGGTGAAGCCACATGGCTCCTGGGGGCAATACGGGGGGGTCAACACGGGCCCCCTTCTCCCTCATGTCCTCCTCCCTGCAGAGGCGAAAGGAAGAACGTGGTTGCCAGGCTCTAGGCTTCCAGGACACAGGAGCCCACCAGGCAGGCTACGGCCGCTACGGCCACTGTCCTCGTGGCAGGCACCCCTCTTTTCCATGATGGCTCCTGGGTCAGTGGTGGCGTCCTGATTGTCTAAGTCAGTGGGTCCTGTCATGCCAGATCTACCAGGATCTTCAAGCTCTTCTTGAGAAACTGATGTGACTCCATTTTTGAGAAACCAGCTTCTACCTCAAGGCCTGTCCAGAGGGAGGGGGCGTAATCCTTGTCCTTGGAAAAACCCACAGAGGCTCCTAGGCCCATAGCCACCCTGCTGAGTTGTCTGTAAATAACAGGAGGGATCTGCAGTGCCAGGTGTTCCTGACTCAGTTACAATAGGCGAGGACCCATAGCAACCCGCTAGCAACCACCAATCAGCATGAGACAGGGAAATATCGGAAATGCCAGGTGACCCTCTCAGTAGTTTCAGTGATTGATAACACGATTGGGCAACCTGCAGTGTGGCGTATATACTCTTGCAATTTCCCGTGGCCTAAAACAATCAGTTCAAATGTATCCACCTCTTGAACTCACCAATCATCCCTACCCAACTTGTTCCTGCCAGTGAATGTGCTAATAATCAATGTTAAGAGTTGTTGTTTGATTTTCCCTCGGTGTGAAATGATTTGCTGTGTGATGTTGTGATGCACAGAGTATCCCCCAAAACCTATAAATCCTCACTGAACAAAGGACCAGGACTCACTCCCTGGGACCACTGTGTCGGAAACGGTTGTGAGTCCAGGCTCGAGCCTGCACTAAAGACTCTTGTGTGATTGCATCGGATTTGGCTCCTGGAGGTCTTTTGGGGTCCCATGAATCTGGCCTTACATTTTGAGAGCTCAAGAGTGGTGCCTGCAGCCTCCTGATCATCTCTGTAGACAGTGTTCACTCTCCTTCAGCCTGAACTAGCTCAGGAGTCAGAAGCTGCCATGACTCTGGGCCTCTCTAGCATCTGAGAAGTGGAAGCCTGATTGTGACTGGAGGAGAGACAAGTTTCATTGTCAAGTTTTTTCTTTTTATCATTTTTTTTTGGGGGGGGGCAGCAGTTTTCTGAGGATTAAACCCAGGGCCCCACACATGCAAGGCAAGTGCTTTGCCACTGAGCTACTTCCCCAGTCTTTTATTTTATTTTATTTTGAGACAGGGTCTCCCTAAGTTACTTAGGCCCTCGCCAAATTGCTGAGGCTGGCCTTGACCTTGTGATCCTCCTGCCTCAGCCTCCCCAGTCAATGAGATTACAGACATATGCCACGAATATTTTCTCTTTAAAAAGCTACAGAAAATAATGTTATAATCTCTTTACCACTCAGCTTAAGAGACAATACAGTACAGCCATGAATGGTGATGCACTCCTATAATTCCAGTGACTTGGAAGGCTGAGACAAGAGGATCACAAATTCAAGGCCAGCCTCAGCAATTTAGCAACACCCTCTTAAAAAAAAAAAAAAGTCTGATTAAACCTTACCTAGCATGCACAAGGTCTTGAGTTCTATTCTCAGCACTGCAAAATAAAAAAGAAGACATCACAAATAAAATCGATGGCTCCATTTCCTCTTTACATTTTGAACCCTTTCTTCTTACTCCTACCATCTTGAAATGCCTATACATGTGATATAACCCTACACCAAATGTGCCGTGATTTTACTTGCATCCTCCTACAACTTGCTTCTTTTGCTCAACATACATTTTTGGGGATTTTCTCACACTGACAGGTGATCACCTCAGTTAATTCTCTTGAATATATAGTATTCCACATGGGAACATGTGCTGCTTATGAGGGACATAGTTTAACTTCTGAGCTCTATTGAGGGTGGCATTTCAATTTTGTTTGGGACAAACAGATAAGAAAAGCTTGAAATGCTCTGCAGAATGATCCATAGGACTAGGACTTTGACAACAGGGCATTCATGTCTCCATTTTCAAACAGGCCTGGCAGCACCTGCCTCACCTGCCCCAGGTACATCACAGGCTGTACTCTGCTGTCCCTTCACTAGACACATGCTGCTGCGGCCGCTGCAGACACAGACCCATGATGGACAGGGCCAGGTCACCACCAGGAAATGAAAATCAAGACTAAGGGGGTGACTGGCTTCTGGTCAGGCAGCGCACCCTGGGTTCTGGGAAGATGTGATGAGCTCAGTGACCCTTCGTGGATCCCGTCCAACACCTTTACCAGAAATTCCAGGTGAAACGGGTAACTGAGCTCAAACAATCTGGGAGAGTTGATCAATCACTAGGGCTTAGCATTAGGTACTCTGTCACTCAAAGTCACTGAATCATTGCAAGTGGAGAAGCTGCGGCTATGGTTCAGTTGCGGTCAACAGAACTTTCCTGACTCTGCAGACACCACGCTGGGGGAGCAAAAAGAAGGGCTTTTCGGTCAAGCACACAGGCGTCCCAGCTTGGCCACCCTCTAAGTGCATGACCTTGGACAAAGGGCTTCCTTCAGCTGTGCTTTGGTTCCATTGTCTCTAAATGGGGAGTTAAAAATAAATAAATAAATCAGCAGGCATGGCTGATTTGGTGCCCCATGCCCGTCTCCTTGGGCAGCAGCGTCCACATTCCTTCTGGGAATCACCTCTCCCCACTATCGCCCACATATTTGGGGTGGGAGTGTCACCACCCTGAGCTTCAGAGGCGATATGGGACGTCAGCTTGGCCAACAAGACCACTCCCGTCCCCCTGGCCCAAACCTGGGTTCGGAGATAGGCAGGTGAGAGCATCAGGGCCATGAGATGTAATGAGACTTTTATTTGAATATCAGGCACTCCTTCCTGAGGAACTCGAACTTGGGAAGAGGTGAACTTGGAGTTTCAGGAGTCACCAAAAATTTAATGAAGAATGATGGGCATCCAGAGATAGTACTGCTGAGAAGTGAAAAGAAACTCAGACCCAGAGGCATTATTTGAGTTCCTGTATCAAGTTTATACTGAAGCCAAGATAACTTCTCGGCTGTTCAGTTCCTCTTTAAAGTATTTGCTTATTTGCTTTGCATAAGCCAGTTTGAGGTTAGCTTTTTGGCATTTGCAGGACAATAAATCTGAACCAGTGCTCTGTTCATTAGTCAGCGGTAAGGATGAATCAGATGACATGAGTGAGACCTACTATGATCTCAGTCCCCTTTTTCTTCCTTGTTCTTGTCTGATCCAAAGCTATTTTTATTTAACTCTGTTTTTATTATGTAATCCTAAAACCATTCTGAGTTTCCAGAAACATCTGGAAGCCATGCTATATCAGAAACACGAAAAAATTAGAAATGCTTATCTGGGAAAAGAAGAGATTGCTTGGTAACATAATAGTTTTCTTGAAATACTTTGAAGTTTGTGGTATGGAAAAGAACTAGACGTAGCAGAACTTGGCAACTGGGAGGTCGCAGCAGGCACTTTGCTTCAGGGTAAAGAAGAACTTTACAGTAACCCACTTCTGCCTTTTTCTTTTAGAGACAGGGTCTGGTTAAGTTGCTTAAGGCCTTGTGATCCTCCTGCCTCAGCCTCCCTGGCTGCTGGGATTACAGGTGTGCACCACCATGCCTGGCGGTAACAGGTTTCCTATCTCAGGTGACCTTCATGTTGAAAATGGACACTTGCTTTACCATGACCTGTAGAAGGGATTCCTGTTTCTAGGATCAGGTTACAAGGATGTCTGCAAAAAGCCCTCTCACTTACAGGATGCTGGGATTCTCAGTAAAATGCCAAGTATAGTTACTATTTATGCCCCTAACATAAGGGGAATCTCTAATATTTTTCTAATGAAAAAAGGTTTTGAACGATTTGAACACATTAATGTTTAGGACTGTAGATGAAATAGTCAGTGTCCAGTTATGTATTTAATTTACATATGTCACACAAATCTGAACATCCCCTGGGAACATGTGAATGTAGCAAGGCTGCTTTTCCAATGTCACACTTCGTGACTGTGACTTAGCATTACCCAAGCACTTCACACGCACTTCAACATAATTTTCTTTATTGAATTTGTTTAACTTTAAAGGTTTGCCTTTATGACCATAAAAACTCTATGAGCCAGGTGTGGTGGCACCTGATATCCAAGCTGCTACAGAGGTTAAGGCAGGAGGATCACAAGTTCAAGGCCAGCCTGGGCAATAGAGGAGCCTGTTTCTCAAAATTAAAACTTAAAAGGGCTAGGGATGTTGCTCAGTGGTAAAGTACCTCTGGGCTCAATCCCCAGAATCCCCACCACCACCACCAAAAAAAAAAGAACATCAACTTTAAGACATTTCAGCAGTAAAAAAAAAATATATATATATATATATATATATATATATATATATATATATATATATATATCTTTGTTATTGAGAGTCTAAGACTTTTTCTAGACTCTAAACTCACTGTTACCATTGTAAATCATTTTTTATGAAATGACTTTTCTTTTTTTTTTTTTAGTTTTTTTTTCTTTTCTTATTCTTTTTTTTTTTTTTTAGAGAGAGAGAGAGAGGGGGGGCTGGGGATGTGGCTCAAGCGGTAGCGCGCTCACCTGGCGTGCGTGCGGCCCGGGTTTGATCCTCAGCACCACATACAAACGAAGATGTTCTGTCCGCCGAGAACTAAGAAATAAATATTAAAAAAAAAATTTAAAAAAAAATTCTCTCTCTCTTTCTCTCCTCTCTCACTCTCTCTTTAAAAAAAAATAGAGAGAGAGAGAGGGAGAGAATTTTAATATTTATTTTTTTAGTTTTTTGGCGGACACAACATCTTTGATTGTATGTGGTGCTGAGGATCGAACCCGGGTCGCACGAATGCCAGGCGAGCCCGCTACCGCTTGAGCCACATCCCCAGCCCTGAAATGACTTTTCTTAGAAATGGAATTACTGCAATGTCACAGAGCAAACCACTGTGACTGATAGAATGTCCCATGAAAGCCTGGCATAGTGGAACACACCTGTAATCTCAGCAATTTGGGAGGCTGAGACAGGAGTTTTCCGAGTTCAAAGGCAGCCTCAGCAACTTAGTGAGGCCCTAAGCAACTCAGTGAGACTCTGTCTCTAAATAAAAAATATAAAAAAGGGCTGAGGATGTGGCTCGGTGGTTAAGCAACCCAGGGTTCAATCCTTGGTACAACAACAAAAAATAAATAAAAAACAAAAATAAGAAGAAGAAGAAATAAAAAGGGTCTGGGAACATGACTCAGTGTCTCTGGGTTCAATCTCTGGTACCAAATGGGGGGGAACTTCCATGAATAAAGCAAGATGCAAAAAAATAGGTTTGGATCCAAAATATGATTAAAAACTTAGTTGTCCAGATGCAAAGAAAAAGATGAAAGGAATATACCAGAAGATTTATTATTGTTATCTTTAAATTAATTATTATACATATTATTAATTCATATTTCATACTTTCCTATATTTTCAAGGATTTTTTTTCTTTTTTCTTTTTCTTTCTTCTTCTTTTTTTTTTTTTTTTTCAGTACTGGTGATGGAACCCAGGAGGGCTCTACCACTGAATCACATCCCCAGACCTTTTTATTTTAACTTTATTGAGACAAAGTCTTGCTAAACTGCCGAGGCTGACCTGAAGCTTGCAATCCTCCTGCCTTAGCCTCCTGGAATTACTATTGTGTGCCACCAAGCCCGGCTGTTTCCAAGTTTTCTACAATCAGCATGAGTAATTTTTTTACAACCAGGGTAAAAAAAGAACAAGTTATTTTTAAAAGGGCCTGAATGGTAGTTATTGAATACAAGCCACTGTTGCAGCTTCTAAGAAGTTTCCAAGATGTCATTAGGTTTAGGTGACTTGGCATTCTTGGTAGAGAAGATCATCAGGGTCACAAACTCAAACACTTCCATGTAATATAATGACAGAAATGGGCTAATTATACTACAATAGGGAGCAGCCAGGATTGCAACAAATTGAGCACATCTGTCTGCCCCAAACAGGAGAGCCAGTTACTGTCATGGAATAACTCGAGCCCAGGGTTAGCCAACTCATTGACACGGAGCATTTATGTAAATTTCTTCCTCTTAGCTCCTTTTTCTTTTTTCCAGTGAGAGTCAAACAAAATCCATGCTCCAGTTTGCCCTCCTCTGTGACCTCAAGGTTAGGTAAGCTTCCTAATATAAGAAAAAGAAATGGCACAGCCTTGACTCAGAGCCCAGGAAGTCGGGCTCTGGGGGCCACACGTGTGGTGCATGAACTGTTCTTGCTGAACTGTTTTTCAAACTTCTGGCTTTTACTCCAAACTATGGCTTCAGATTGCCATGTTCTAGTGTCTCTCTGTCATCCTGCTTCGTCGCTGGGACTCGGGTCAATTTCCCAAACTGTATTCCAAGGAACACAAGTCCTGTGAGATGCTCTTGAAAACAATTGGGAAGGACGCCATGGCTCAGTGGGTTTGAGAAATACTTACTGCCTTTTCTTTGCCACACAGATTCCCAGTACTTAAAGTCCCTGTCAAGTCCTGCAGCTTACTAAGCAAGTGGGCTTTGCTCAGTTGAGCACTTCCCAAACGCACTGGGCTATGGGTCCCTTTTAAGAGCGCAGCTTCTATCCACATTACTGCTGCTGAAGTGTGGACCAGAGAACACAGCTGGAGTGCGGTGTTTTGGAGCTGTTGGTGGAAAAAAAAAAATCTATCAAACTAACCTGCATGGATGTCAACATGGAGGAGGAGCAGAGGCCTGAGGGGTTGCAGGCAAGGCTCAGGGATTGAGAGATGCCGAAGGCTGTATTCTGGTAGCCTCATACACGACACGTGTGGCCCCCAGAGCCCGACTTCCTGGGTTCTGAGGTAAGGCTGTGCCATTTCTTTTTCTTATTTTAGTTGTTGATGGACCTTTATTTTATTTATTTGTATGTGGTACTGAGAATTGAAGCTAGTCCCTCATGCATGCAAGGCAAGTGCTCTACCACGGAGCCCGAACCCAGCCCCTGGGCCATTTCTTAACCGTCTTGGTGAAGTGACTTAACTCTGCTGTGCTTCAGATTCTTCAATAAAATCTTTTTAAAAAATTTTTTTTAAGTACTGAGCCTGACTCCAGGGGTGCTCTGCTGCTCTACCATTAACTACACCCGCCCCTTTTTATTCTTTGAGGCCAGATCTCACCAAGTTGCTGGGGCTGGCCTTGAACTTGCCGTCCTCTGGCCTCAGCCTCCTGAGGAGCTGGTTTCGGGAGTGTGTACCGTGCGTCTATAGGCAGGGCATAGACTTCCCTTTGGGAAGGTGTCCCCGACCCCTCTCCAGCCCCAGGAAGAGGAGACAAGTGACCACGCAGGGCTGGCTGCAGAATAAACTCTGCTCAAGTCCCCTCTCCCGTTTGGTCCCCTCACTTATTTTCCTCTCCAGGATCTGCCTCTCTGAGAATCTCAAAACCTTTTCCTTTCTCTACAGATTCATCACTCTTTGTTAAAATGGCACCTGATCTCCCTGACCTAACTGCTTTGGGGCCTTTCACTTCCTTTTCTATGAGATTCTCATGTCTGCCTAAAAAACTAAAATACACTGGGCATGGCAGCAACTTCAGAGGCTGAGGTGGGAGGACCATTTGAGCCCATGAGTTTGAGACAAGCCTGGGCATCCTAGGGAGACCCTGGCTCAACAAAATAAAACCAATCCAAGCAAAAAAATAATAATAAAATATTAATATCAAAGAGCCAAGCATAGTGGTGTCGCCCTGTAATCCTAGTCATATGAGAGGCTGAGATAAAGATTGCCAAGTTGGAGGCCAGCCTCAACAACTTAGTAAGACCCTGTCTCCAAATGAAAAAATAAAAAGGGCTAGGGATATAGCTCATTGGTAGAGCATCCCGGGTTCAATCCCTAGTACCAGAAAAAAAAAATTAAATTCCTGTTAATCTGTCTTTTGTCCACTTAATTTGCAGAGCCCCAGGCAGAGAACCCACGTTTCCTCCCCTACAGCCACACCAGTGGGAAAAGCCTATTGGTTGGACGGTCAGGAAGGAACGTGGGTCCTCAAGCTTGGAGCTCAGGGGTCAGCTCGGTTTGGAGAGGCATCTCCTATCCTGGGAGCCCTCTGGACCCCAACCCTCCCTCCCTCATCACATCCTATGGACTCTCCAAGTCCTATATCCTCATTGATGGCATGTCCATGTCCCTTTCTCTCCACCCTTTGCCACCTTGGCAGTTCCACTGTCCCCCTGTTGTATGGACATCTGCCCCAACTTGGGCCTCCCTGACTCCACTCCGCCAATATCTTCTTGGCCCCTGCTCAGTTCCTCTGTCTCACCCCCTCCGCGCTGTACACCTCAGCTTCAACACCTGAGGGTCCATGTTCTCTGCCTCCTCCCAGCTTTGGCACAAGCTGCGTCTTCTGCCTGGAGACCTCTCTGTTCCTCCCACGCTGGGCTTCAGGTCTTCTGGGGCACCCTTCCCGACCCTTGCCTCTGGGAACACCCCTGCAGGGTCCCAGGGCCCCCGGCGCTCACCCTCACCGGAGCGCTGGGCATGGTGTGCTGTGGGTGCCTGCAGGCCTGGTCCCCCACGTGGAAGGGAGCAGCCTGTGCAGGAGGGAGCCTTTGCCCACCCAGTGCCCGCACACAGTAGGTGGAAAAGAGATCATTCTGAATGAATGAACAGGCAACGAACCCACTGCTGTCTACCCTTGCAATTTAGATCGCCTCCTCCTGCCTCCTCTCAGCAACAAGTGTTCATCGGTTCCCCTGAGCTGGGCGCGGACCATTCCATTCTCAGTGAAGACCGCCATCTCTAACCTTCTCAGAATGTGCAATCCACTCATTTCTACCGAATTTTATGTACAGCCATTTGGTTCGTCTTCCTCATTCCCATCTGGGTTCCCCGTTTGGCTGGGCTCTGTCCTTGGTGTACACCGCCTGGTGCCAGCAAGAGGAGAAACCGGTTTGCCTGTTCACGTGAGATGTGTTCATGGAAAACCGACTCAGTGGCCAAGAACACAAGGAAGGCGCTGTGTCTGCCCCTCTGGGGCGTCTTGACCAAGGAACCTGAAACCCAGACTCCCCTGGCTGCCTCCCTCGACAAAGCTGAATGCCCCACATCAGGTCCAGACGGCCTTACCTCGGGTGGCCTCATTCTGGATGTCCTGATTCCTGGGAAGAATTTAGGTTGCCAGATTAAAATATAGGACACCCAGTTAAGCTTGAATTTCAGATAAACAACAAATATTTGTTTTTAGTATGGATATGCTCTATATATTGCACTGGGATATGGAGATACTAAAAATTACTTGTTATGGATCTGGAATTGGAATTTAACTGGGCATCTTCTCCCCCCATCCCACACCCCCATCTGGCAATCCTAAATAAAAGATGCGCGTTGGGATTCTGAGCCAGTGTCCCCGCTGCCAGCTGCCCAGGGAAACTGGACTGATTTCTGGTCCGGGGAGGAGGGACTTGAGCAGTCACAGGGCCTTTATTCATGCAGAACAAGACTGTCCTTTGGTCCAGGAGGGAGATAGAGGAGGACAGCTCAGCTATACGTGGAATCACTTGGATACCTTCTAGAAAGTTCAGAGCCCAGGCCACCTACAGATAAGTTAGAACAGAATCCAGGGCTTAGACACAGGCTTGATGTTTTTAAAGTTCCCTAGAAGGTTCCTCAGAGCCAGTGGAGGGGACTACTGGTCAACCACGGCTCTCCTCTCCTTCCACAAGGCACCTGCTCCCCAGCCTCCCCCTTCGCAGCCTGGAGAACTGTCATTCAGCGAGCAAGTGGGTATGGGGGCTTCTAATCCCCACAGCCTGGAATCTGATGCCAGAGGACTGAGGTCACCAGTCCAGCCGGGCTGCATGCTGGCTGGCCTTAGAGCTCCGGGTGAGAGGAGGCTTCAGGATTCCCCACCTTAGTCTCTAGTTTGTAAGGCTGACTCAAGCGGGGTACGGAGGCCTGGCCAGCCTGAAGTGACAGGCAGGACGAGATCCAGAGTTGAAAGGCCAACTACAGGGGGAGCGTGGTGGCACACGCCTATGACCCCAGCTACTTGGGAGGCTGAGGCAGGAGGATTGAAGTTACAGGTCAGCCTGGGCATCATAGCAAGTCCCTGTCTCAAAATAAAATAAAAAGGGTTGGGGATGTGGCTCAAAGGTAAAGTATCCCTGGGTTCAATCCCTACTTTAAAAATGTCACTTACTGCACACTGCGTGTAATCCCAGTGATTCCGGAGGCTGAGGCAGGAGATCATGAGTTCAAAGCCAGCCTCAGCAAGTTAGTGAGACCCTAAACAACTCCGTGGGACTCTGCTCTGAATAAAAAATAAAAAAGGTCTGGGATGTGGCTCAGTGGTAAAGTGACCCTGTGTTACATCCCTGGTACCAAAGAAAAAGTCACCAGCCTGCTGACAGCCTAGTGGCCCCGGGGCAGACCTCAGACCTAAAACAGTCTGCATTTTGACAAGATGCCCAGGAGGTGTGTGGGCACACTGAGTCTGAGAGCACTTGTGGGCAAATGTGGCTTCTGCGGACCTTGGGAGGGGCCTGAGAACCTGCATTTCCCGTAAGGTTTCAGGTGCTGCCCAAGCTGCAGGCTGCATGCGGGCACACCTTGAATGCTGAGGGTGTAGGATGGTGATGCTCAGCTCTGCTGCCCAGCACGGGAGAGGCCACAGCGACTGAACTCCAGAGCAATCAAGGCAGAATCTGAGGCACAAGCATTTTTAAAAACTCCCCAGGGCCACATAGCACACAGAAAACAGGCTCAAAACGGAGCTGGCCTGAGTTCCAGACCCCTGGAGACCTGCCTGGAAACCTCACAGATGGACTGGACCCCTTTCTGGTCCATGTCCCCTGTTTCCAGTCACTGTGGAGCCCATCGGTTGCTGCTGTGGAGTGACTCACAGCCTCCTTCCTTCCCGTGGTTACAGTCGAGTCCTAGTGTGGATGGCATCTGGAGGTATCGGCCACACTGGGGACTGAACCAGGGGCCCTTTACCAGAGCCACTACCACAGCCTTTTTCACTTCTTATTTTGAGACAGGGTCTCCCTAAGTTGCTGAGGCTAGCCTCGAACTTCCGACCCTCCTGCCGCAGCCTCCTGAGTGCCTGGGCTTACAGAGGTGCGCCCCTGTGCAAGGGTGAGCCAGACTCATCTAAAGTCCTAATCCCGAGTCTCCTCCCAGGACTGCAGCTTGGCAACAGCCAGGTGACTCCTCCTCTGGGACTTGTAATTAGTGCACAGAAAGAGTTCTTTGTGAGCCACAGATGAAAGGCCCTTGCTATGCCGTGTCATCACCACAATCAGAGTTTCTCCATCTGTAAAATGGACTGTAATGAGCAGCTTGTTCACAGAGCTCCTGAGATGAAAGGGCCAGGATGTGGCCAGCCGGAACCAGCCCTGTGCAGGGTGGCCTCCGCCCTGCCCTCCCTCTGCTGCTCCCTGGGCTCCTGTGCCCTGAGTGGCCAAAGAGGAGGACGGAGGGGCCTGAGCTGGACAGAGCAGGGGTGAGCCTGGAGAGGGGGAAGTGGGGCTAGGGATGAAAGAAGAGGGGTACTGACCCCACAAAGGGGCCATCAGGAGTAAGGGAGAGGGCGGGGGCAAGCAGAGGGTCAGGCCTGGACCAAGGGGGTTGGGGGGGTGGGGGGGTGGTTGTGTTTATGCAGGGCTGAGGCGGTAGATAAACTCCCAGCCTGGAGGTCGAGCCTGGAGGCTGGAAGACAGCATGGCAGTGCTCTGCAGATTCCAAGAACTCAGTTAAGCTCAGCTCAGCTTTCGGGATGAGGCTGCTGTGTTCTCAGCCTGCACCCGGAGGACCCTTCCAGTTCCAGATGCAAGTCCACAGGAGGGGCTGGGGAGGGGCCAGCACTCACAACCTCCCTTCCAACCAGGTGCTCCTGTGGACTTGCTTCCTTGCCAGAGTTCATCTGAAGGCAAGGTTCCCATGGGTTACACATGCTCACAAACAGCTGTTTTCTGCTGGGGGAGTAAATGGGAAAAGGCTCTCCTGGTGTCTTAGCTGTGTGACCTTGGACAAGCAGCTTCCCATCTCTGTGCTGTTTTTCTGAACAGTAAAGGGTGAAAAATACTAGTAGCTGCCTCCAAGGTTTGGTGTAAGGATTAAATTAGTTTATATGTAGTTTATAAAAAGTTTATACAAAGCGCCTGGCAATGGTTGGAGCTCTGAAGGGGCCCCTCCGACCCCCGTTATTACGAGAAGCCCTGCTTCCCCTTGGCCAACCTCGCTGGGCACAACACCTGACACCCACAGATGTTTCCTTATGGAATCTTCTCGAGGATACTTCAAGCTAAAGACACGTAGTGATTCATGGTGCAGATGTGGACAGAGGCCCAGAGGAAGAGGAGGCGGGGTGGGAGCTGGGAGCCCCAGCTCAGGTCTCCGGGGCCAGGCAGAGGGCTGGTCTCAGGTGGTTCAGCCACCGTCACCGCGCTCCTCCTCCCACAGAACCAGTGGCCAGCTCAAGGGCCAGCTCATCCGTCTTCCAAACACCAGGAGCCGGTGGCCCAGTGTGGCCCAGGGAAGCAGGTGGTGGCAGGCCCAGTGTGGAGGGGCCCTGGCAGCCCGGACGGGCTTAACATTTCTTCGAGCTGGGCTGCTGGCTCCAGGTCCCTGGGTGTCCCTGGATGAAGAGGGCAGGTGGTCAGAGCTCCCAGGGCTGTCACTCCAGGGTAGGTTTCTTGGGTGGGGCGTGGAGCTGGCTGGTAGAGAACTTGCCGACCTGTGCAGAGGCCCGGGGTCTGATCCCCAGCACTGAAAAGGGGGGAAACATGCAGATTTCTTGGCTCCCACAGAATCGAATCCCAGTGTCTAGGGAAGAGGCCCAGGGGTTCAAGTTGGCCCAGGGAATGATGTTCCAAGAGTAAGGCCCCTGGGCAGGCCCTGGGCAAGGGTGTGCTTGCTCACCTGAGCTGCTGTGCACCTCCTGCCCCTAGAACCCTGGCTCGGAGCAGTGGAAACTTCCTTCCTGGCACCCAAAGCCATCTCACTTTTTCCCCCTCTTTGGTACCAGGGATTGAATCCAGGGGCCCTTACCCACTGAGCCCTGTCTCCAGTCCTTTTTGTATTTTATTTAGAGACAGGTCTCACTGAGTTGCTTAGAGCCTCAATAAGTTGGTGAGGCCGGCTTTGAGCTCACAGTCCTCCTGCCTCAGCCTCCCAAGTCTCTGGGATTGCAGGCTGAGCCACTGCGCCTGGCTCAAAACCACTCACTTTGCAAAACAGCCTGACACTGGGTTCCAGTTCCCTGAGCCAACTGCTGGGCTGGCTTTTGCCTCCATGTCCTCTTGCAGGTGACTCCCCCTCCCTTCTCCCTTTTACCAGACCCTCCTCTCCGGCCCCTCCTTCTACCCCCGCATCCCAGAACTGCCCTTTTCTCATCTGTAAAATGTCGGAGTTGCTCTCATATTTGCTGAAGGTCCTTTCCTGTGGAACCCTGCCGGCCCCTTTCTAGGTGGGACAAACTCCACCTCCTCTTTCGTGAAGTGATTAGGGGTAGTCTCCACTTGGGTGGGTACTGGAGGGAGGTGGGCATGGACCCACATTGGAGTCCATGCCTGGGCAAAATCAGCGAGAATTCCCTGGAACTAGATTGCAGCTCTCTTCCACCCACTGAAAGAGAAGTGTTAGGGGAGCCAGAGGACAAGGCCACTCCAAAGAAAGTGTGAAGAACACACCATCCAAGAGAAATCTGTTGGGAGGTGTTGTATAAAAAATAAAGACTACAAGTCCAGCACCATAGTGCAGCCTGTAATCCCAGTGACTGGGGAGGCTGAGGCAGGAGGATCACAAATTCAAGGCCAGCTTCTGCAATTTAGTGACCCCACCCCCCTTGGCAACTTAGACCCTGTCTGAAATGTTTAAAAATTATAAAATAATTCTTTCTATTTTTAAAAAATTAAAAAGGGCTAGGGATGTGGCTTAGTGACTTAGTTCAATCCCCAGTAACAAAGGGAAAAAAAAAAGAAAAAGAAAAGCTACAAAGGTGTTCTCCACCCAGAACCAACCCAATGCCAAGGTAATCCAAGGGTCTTCTTGTGCAAGGGAGCCTAGAGGGCCTGGCCTTTGTCACCTGGGATCAGTGCAGGCCCCGCACATTTGTGTGGTGTTGGGCAAGCTGCTCAACCTCTCTGAGCCCCCAGGCCCCATCTGTAAGATAGTCACAATCACAGCCACGCCTGGGGCTTGTGGTGAAGGCCACGTGGGATCCTGTATGGAGCATGCTTAGCACGCCTGCGTGTCCCATTGCAAATCCCACAGACCCCAGGTTCCTGTCTTGATGAACTGCAGTGGGGGGTAGGACTTTTAGTCCTTGATTGAAAGAGAATTGTGACCTCCAAGTACAAAGATATGTGACTGTGAACAGTGATAACACATTAAATACCCTGTAAAATAAATAATAAAGAACTAGTCCAGCCTGGGCCCAGGCATTTCCTTAATAAACAGGAGTTTTGCCGGGTGTGGGGGCACATGTAATCCCACTGACTCAGGAGTCTGAGGCAGGAGGATCATAAGTAAGTTGGAGGCTGGCCTCAACAGCTTAGCAAGACCCTCAGCAGAGACTTAAGAAGACTCTGCCTCAAAATAAAACTTAAAAGGACTGGGGACATGGCTCAGTGGTAAAGCATCCCCGGGTTCCATCCCCAGTACCAAACAAACAAAACAAAACAGCAGCTTCCGTTCTGCTCAGTAGTTCAAACCCACCCTCACAGGACACCTCCATGGTGACTTCATTCACAGCATCAGCCTCATCAGCAGCAGTGACACCAGGCCCCAGCTAAGGGACAGGTAACCCCCTCACCACCCTCTGCTGTCACCACCATATCCACCTCCACACCTGACGCTTGGAGAGCTCCGTGCTCGAGGTCACAGCAGGCGTGTGGCACCATTGGGACCTGCACCCCGAGCTGACCGGAGGCCGGGCCTGCTCATCATGCAAACACACCCACGTGGCCAGGAGCCTCCAAGGACGGTGGAGCCTTCAGAAAAGGAGAACAGCAGAGGCAGGAGGAGTGTGCAGACCCAGGGACACCTTGAGAGAGCCCAAGCAGCTTTAGTGGGTGACATCCTGTTTTGTCGCGTGACCTTGAGACACCTGTGACTCTCAAGACAAAGCCTAACACTTTGCCAGCACATTGAAAACTAAACGCAGCCCTGCAGTCCGGAGAGGGCGGAGCTGGAGAGGCCGGGATTAAACTCAGATCCTGGGCAAACTTTGACTGTGACAGTCTGTTTGCACTGGGCAGCTGCTATGTGGCCTGGGGGGATGAGGGCAGGAGGGCAGGGCGCCTTCCTGGGCCCTGGTCCCAGGAGTTGCTCTTACTTCCAGGGGCCTCCTGAGTAGGAGGATGTGAGGGACGAAGAGGCTGACAGTGACCCTGGCTCCAAAGGGCAACAGCATCGACCGGGGTGAGCCCCAGAGGGAGAACCTGGAAGGAAGGAGGAGTCCCAAGACTCAAGGAGGCCTGGCTGCACTTTGCGCAGAGGACCTCAGGAGTCGCAGGTGGAGGGGGTGCCCAGGACGGAGCCTCCCCTGATGGCTGAGGCCTGGCACGTGCTGTCCTCCTGTCCTCCCTGTCCCACACTCAGGCTCCACTGAAAAAGATTTCTAGAATTCACCAGGACCTGGGAGGGGAGTGTCACAGCTCGGGAAACCAGAGGAGGCCCGAGGGCAGGAGGCGGAGAGTAAAATCAATCCACAGTCACTTTCTACAAGGAGGCGATGATTTCTCCAACTCCCGCTCCTCTGAAGCCTCTGTTTAGAGCTCACTGACCCACACTCGAGAGGGGCCAAAGGGCATAGAGTCCTACGCTCAAGGCATGTGGCCCCAAAGATGCTGAATCCCGAGGCAGCATGAAGAGGGCGCGGGTCCCTGGGGATGGGGCCGGGGAAGCAGGTAAAGGCAGCTTAGAGACCAGTGGGAATACTGTTACAGGACAAATCCAAGAAAGTCCTCCTAACCCACTCAAGACAACCTAGAGGACACCCCACTCTCAACCCCGAGGGTGGCTGGGCAAAAACCCAGGATGAGACGAAAACAAAGACCCACGATGATTTCTCAGGGCATCGAGAATCTTCCATACCACGGGGACAGGTGCCTGTCCCACAGTCCTCACAGCCACTCTCAGGGATGGAGAGCAGCACACAGCTGCAGAGTGAGCACTGCACATGGAGTCACGCAGCCCCGGGCACAAATTCCAGATCTGGGCATTCCCACTCCGCTTAGGTCCTCGCCTGTGAGATGGGGTTCATAGAAATCTAAGGAGGAAGAGGCAGGTATTCACTGAGCACCACTCTGTGCCAAGCCCTGTCACAGGTGACGGGAGGATAAAGGGAAAACACAAAGGTCCGCTTTCGTGCAGCTGATAAGGAGAACGCAAGATGGTCAATAAACTCGGAAACAGACACAGGCTGAGGACAGGGTGGCAGTGCTGGGGGCGGGAGGCAGCCACTTCATTTAGGGTGGTCAGGGAAGAGCTCATGAGGAGGAGGTAGGCAAATATCTGGGGGCAGGGGGTTCTGGCGGAAGGAAGATCAAGAACAAAGGTCCTAGGCAGGAATCTGCTGTGCTAGCAAGGAACAAGAGACCCAGGGAGACCCATCTGGCTGGAACTGAGCAAGCCAGGTGGATTGGAGGAGATAAAATCAGAGAGGTATTCAAATAGGAGGAGGCAGAAAGGATCCGGATTTCACCCTGAGTGAGCTGGAAAGGCAAGGACAAGATATGGTTGGCGTCAGGTGCAATGGTGCATGCCTGTAATTCCAGGGACTGGGGTGGGGGGAGGCTGAGGCTAGAGGATAAAAAGTTCAAGGCTAGCCTCAGCAACTTTGAGAGGCCCTAAGCAACTTAGTGAGACCCTATCTCAAAATAAAAATTTAAAAAGGGATAGGGTTGTAGCTCAGTGGTAAAGCACCCCTGTGTTCAATTTCCAGTGCCCCTCACCAAAAAAAAAAAAAAAAAAAAAAAAAAAAGAAAGAAAAAGAAATGTCCAGTGACTGAAATGAGAAAAAACTTCAGGAAGAACAGGTTTGCAGAGAGGAAATCAGGAGTTGGGGGGCATGTTAAGCTGGAGAAGTCTGCTAGACATTAGGGGAGATGCTGAGTCAACAGCTGGCCTCAGGTACCTGGAGTTTTGGGGAGAAGCTCTGAAACCCATGAGTGTGGGCGTGCCCCCCTGAGACAAGGTGTAGATGAGGAGGGAAGAGTTCAAGGACGCAGGTTCTAGGGCACAGGGATGAGGAGGAGGTCAGACGGGGCAAAGGAGGTCAGACGGTGCAGCTGGCGGGGTGGGAGGGAAAACCAGGTCCCCATGGAGTCTGGACGGGATCAGCAGTTTTTTTCTCCTGGTCCCCTACTCGACCCTGCCCCTCCAGCACAAAAGCCTCCACAGAGGACATGTCAGCAGAGGGACAGGGCTGAGTTCCAATAAAGCTTTATCTACCACAGCAGGGGCAGGCGGCACCCGGCCTGCGGCTGTACTTTGCCAAACCCTGGTGCATGCAAAAGGCTCCCAGCGGGGTGCATCTCCCACACAGGCGTGGGGTTGGGGAGGCCAAGTTGGCAGAGCCCCCCAGGGGACAGTGACAGGTGGCACCAAGCGCAGCTGACGATGAGATGGATGAAGAAAGACAACAGGACATTGGCGGGAGGAAGCCAGAGGTCGCTGACAGCCGGGACCAGGCAGTATCTGAGTGGGGAGGGGCGCAGCCTGGTGGGAGGGGTCCACAGCGTGAGCATGCGCAGAAGCCACCGGCTGGAAGCGATTCTGTTGCTGGCTGCCAGAAGGTCCTTGGGAAAGGGTCATTCCTTTGTGTTGATGGACAAAGACAGCAGGTCTCAGGGCCACCGACACAGAACAGCAGGACAGTCCGATGACACAGCAGTTGCTCTGCATGGAGAACCGTAGGGTTTGGGAGGCTCCGTGTGGCAGGGAGGCCCCTGGCACGAGGGTGGCTGGATTTCACACTGTTTCAAGCAACTCTCGTCCTTCAGATTCGTAAGAGAGAACATCGTGGGATCTAGAATTGAGCTCTAGATGCCATGGCAGGGTCCCCAGGTGTCCCTCAAGTGGGCTGCCCATTCACCAGGTGGGTAAATGGGCTACTGCAATCCCACCGCCCCCCCCTGGTGACCATATGGCCGAGGCAGGTGTCCGCATGATGGCTGGGCCAGGCTCACACTGGGTGGAATCTTCTTTTCTGAACTCAGCAGCCTGCGCGGTCCTGCCGTCTACACGGCCAAGCAAGTTTTGCATTAACCTCGGTGAGTTATTGGCCGAGGGTCCAGCCAGAGAGCAGGCCTACATTGACGCCCCGCTTTGTTCCTGGGGAGCCCAAACCGTCTCATAGAAATCACCTCGTGGACCCCCTGATCCCCAAAGCCCCTGTGTGAGACTGAGAATTACTTCTTTTTCATCTGGACCCCTGGTCCGTAGCAAGGTGATACACACTGTGCTCTGGTGTTCCTGATGGGGAGGAGGATCCTTCCCAGGAACCTCATAGTGCAGCCTTTGCCTCTGGAAGGAGCCCTGGCTGGGGACCTGTGTCCTGGGCCCACCCAACTTCAGCTCTGCCCGCTTGGGGGACCATTTTGCACCCCATACTCCCGCCTTATTCACCCTCCCTCAATAACCCCAACTGATTGGGCTGGGCGTGGACTCTGCCGGCGGCTGCCCTGAGACATGATGGTGACGGCTGACACAACGGGAGGAGTAGGGCCAAGCCTGTGCCTCCCTTGGGAAAGAGTCCCCATCAGACACCAGGAGATGGGCAGGTCACACACCAGGAGAGCCCCCATCTCCGTGGTGGCACATCCTAAAGTGAAGATCTATGAATTTGGGGGGAGCAAGAGTTCCCGGGGACTATGTGGGACACAACATAACCTCTTCCTTTTCTGGGGGAGCTCCAGGGAATTCTTGTTCCAAAGTAAGCAAACATGCCCAACTCAAACCCTGAGGAAGCTGACCCACGGTGCCAAGGCTTGGGAGCCCCCAGGAGCAAACCACTCCAACAGCTCATTTCCCTTAAAATTGTCTGCTAACAATCACCCACCAAGCCAGACACGGTGGTACATGCCCATCATCCCAGCAACCAGGGAGGCTGAGGCAGGAGGATCACAAGGTGGAGGCCAGCCTCATCAATTTAGCAGGACCCTAAGCAATTTGGCGAGACCCCATCTCAAAATCAAAAAGACTGGGGATGTAGTTCAGTGGTGGAGTGCCCCTGGGTTCAATACTCAGTCCTAAAAAAGAAAAACACACAAACCACCCAACCACCATTGGAGTGCAGAGGAGAGTGTCCCAACAGAGGCTATCTGGTGACAGCCAGCCTGTGGTTTGCCTCCCCCCCACCCCCCACCCCCGAAGTTCTGTGCTCTTCTAAGCCATTGCTGAGGCCAAGGCCACCTGGTCCTGCTTGTCATTGCTGATCTAGTCATTAAGCTCACTGGCAGGAGGAAGGGACTCCCAAGGCAGGGGTCCAGGGGAGAGTGACATACCAGCCCCCCAGGGCTACGGTCTGGCAGGAGAAACCGACAAAATGGAGCACATCCGGGTGCCCTGGGGCCTAAGGAGGAAAGTGAGCAGGGCCAGGGAGCAGGCGGCCCCTTCCCATCCTGGAGAGGCCGGGAGGCTTCCTGGAGAAAGTGACAATGGGACACAGGCCTGAAGGGAGTCAGCTACTCAGTGGAGGCAGGAGCATGGGGCCGCAGAGGCCGGTGGAGGACCAGCCAAGGGCAGAAGACCAGGCCTCCTGACCTAGCAGATAAAGGCCAGGCACAACCCCGGGTCCAGGGTTGCCCAGATGGAGTTGGTGTGTCAAGGGGTACATGTGGCAGGGGAGTCCAGCGTCCCCTTGGCACCGCCTCGGGTGGCTGGCACACAGACTCCGCGCTTTCCTGTCGAGGTGGCCGAGTCTGTTATAAGTGTCACAAATTTGTATTTTGGGTTATTGAGAGAAGACAGCTGCCCCAGGCTACAGGCCACAGAATTTAATTATGCACAAGTAAGTGCTCACCACGATCCAGGGATGTATGATGACTATCATGGCATCTTTTATAGATGAGGACACAATAAACCCAGAGAGGTCAAGTAACTTGCCCCAAGTCACCCAGCTAGGAAGTGAGGGTACAGATTCTGTTAATCTGCTACTAAAGGTCAAGGATTAGAGGTCCGGTGAGTCCCTCTGTGAGGCCTGTGTCTCAGCATAGCTGGGCTCACGCATACCTGGTAAATGGCTTTTAAGAATGATCTGCATGTTAAATAACTCTTGTACTCACACAGCTTTATCTTTTGTGCAGCTGAAACTAAAAAATAAAAATAAAACCCAACTTGGGTTACAAATCCCTGTGGAATGAGTAAGGATGAGGGTTTTGGGGGGCCTCCCTTCACTCTCTACCTTCTCCCTGTGGCTGCTGTCTAGAGAATCATCTCTCCTGGCCCTTGTTACCCAGTGGAAATTCCTCGTGTCCACTCTGTGTCCACTCTCACCGTCCAGCCCCTCCTGCTGCCCTCAACCCCCAGCGTGGCTGTGCTAGTGCCCCCTGGCTCATTCTGTGACGGTCCTCACCTCCTGCACTTCCTAACCCTTTAGAGCAGGGGATCAAATAGGATAACTAAGAAAATCCCTGGACAGAATGACCTCGTGGCCCTCAGAAGGTGCTGAAGCATCCTGCCCTCCCCCTCCCGTGTCTGGCACAAACCTTTGGACCCTTCCTATACCCTCCCCCGCTTCAAGGCTAATTGCTTGTCTCCAAATCCTGAAGGCCCACCATCCTTGGATCTGAGTTGAGAACCAATTCTGAACCACCCCACATAGTTGCAAGAATCATAGAACCATCAGCAATAACCCTGCTATCAACAAGCAGCGGGGAGTGTAAATAAGCATCAAGACTTCAATTTACACCCAATAAGAGGGGGTAGAGGCCTGCAGTTCTTGGAAACCCAAGTGGCAGAGAGCCCAGCTGGAGGCCAGGTCCACCTGGAGGCAGTGACATCAGGAAGTCCCAACAGGACTTGGGCCCGAAACAGACACTGACATCTGAGGTGGCAGGTTTCTCACCAGGGGTAAGATCTCCTGGCAAGGTGGAGGGGCAGGGGCTTGCCAAAGGGGCAGTGGGCTCTGGGGGGAGTAGGAGCCCTGGGCAGCACCTGGACGGACTTGAGGACCATAACTTCGCAGTTCCTCTCTTTACCCTTTATCCCGAGCTGCAGGACCACTATAAAAGCCAGCAGGTCTGAATTCCTGGAACCGTCTGAGGACATTACGGTTGGACTACAAGACTTTCAGTTCTTTCTTTCTTTCTTTTTTTTTTTTATTCCTCTATAAACTAAAACTTTTTAGGCCAGGCACTGTGGTGCACACCTGTGATCCAGCCACTCAAAAGGCTGGGGCAAGAGGATGGCAGTTCAAGGCCAGCCTCAGCAACTTAGAGAGATGCCCCTCACCCATCTGAAAAACAACTAAAAAAAAAAAAATAGTAGAGGACCCCTGAGTTCAATCCTAGTACCAATAAATAAATCAGTAAATAAATACTCTTTAGATCAGCAGTGGGGATACTGGAAGGACCCTCTCCCAGCTGTTCCTGGGATCCTTCAGGCTACTTTAGCTAATGCTTTGGTTGAGATGATTTATCATGAAGGACTCTTTCCTTTGGATATTTCCAAGATCCAATATTTGAATCAATCCTCAAGAAAAATTGAGCTGCTTGAGTGGTTACGAGGACCCTTAAGATGCCTTGATTCTACTTGATCTCTCACAAAGGGTCAGCTCGTGGACTCATAAAGCAAATATATTTGTACTTTGTAATACATTATTCTTGTGTAACCTTCCCAGACTCCCAATCTTTAAGAAAAAAAAGGTGGAGATAAGTTAAATGGTTTCTATTTACTATAACTCAATAATACAAAGTTTAACTAGAAAGTTATCAGGGAGACTTTAGGATCAACACTCCAGAACTTTCACAATAGAATGCGTGTTGGCTTCAGAGCGGCCCACCTTCCGAGAATCCGTCCCAAGGTGGAAAGTGTGGATACAGCTCAACGTGTTCTGCAATTCCTCTTTGAAGATTGCCTTCAAGGCCAATTTAGAAGACACGTGTGAAAATCTACCTTTCACCCCAAACAGAGCTACGTGGCTTGTCTACTCCACATCAGTACCCAGATTTGACCACAAGTAGTAGTGTGTGTCCTTTCCTGGCTTCCATACGGGGGATTGAACCCAGGGATGCTCTACCACTGAGATAATTTTGAGACAGGGTCTCCTGGGACTTGCAATCTTCCTGTCTCAGCCTCCCAAGTTGCACTACCAAGCCCAGCTGATTTTGAGATAGGGTCTCTCTAAGTTGCAGAGGCTGTCCTAGAACTTGGGATCCCCCTGCTTCAGCCTCCTTAATTGCTGGGATCACGGGCAGGCACCACCATAGCCAACTATGTTTGTCTATTTCTAAAAATGGAACTTACCTTCAAAAGATTCAAATCTGCCATTCCCAAACATGTACCAAAAAAAAAAAAAAAATGCACTGCAGGCTCTGTAGATAGTTCTCAAGAATAATTGCAAAAAATGTAACCAGTAGAGCTGGGTACCATGGCACACCCCTGTAATCCCAGCAGCTCAGGAGGCTGAGATGGGAGGATTGCAAGTTCAAAGCCAGCCTCAGCAATTTAGGCTTTCAGCAACTCATGGAGACCCTGTCTCTAAATAAAAAAATAAAAAGGGCTGGTGATGTGGCTCTGGGGTTAAGTGTCTCTGGGTTCAACGCCCCCAGTACCCACCCTCCTCCCCCAAAAAAGTGATCAGTAGAAGCATTTGTAAAAGGTCAGCACTGGCCCAACTGTCCTGCTCGCAGGCTGGGGCTGGAATCACAAACTCCCTTAGGTGCCATTCAACACCTGAAGGTGGGTGTTTGGTGAATTTCTTTCCTTTCTTTCTTTCTTTCTTCTTCTTCTTCTTTTTTTTTAATTTAAACTGCTCCTCGTGTTGACTTACCTGAAGTTGAGCCTGTTGTCAGAAGGGTACAGAACTCTGCTCTGTCCATCAGCATTACAGCCCCATCCCCAGCGAGTCACAGAGACAACGGGGAAGTGCGCCGTGTCCAGAGCCTGGGGAAAGCGGTCACAGGAAGAGTGTGCACCCAATGAAAGAGCAGAACAAACCAAAGCAAAAGGGCCCACCTCATGTGACAGTGACCTGGCCACCCTGGAGGCACTCTGGGGAGGTGACATGGCCCTTTAGGGGGGTGGGATGCTGCAGGAAGCACCAGAACTCTGGGTCCCCCTGGGAGGTGAGGTTTCTACGATTCTGGGGCCTCAGTTGTGGGTGGGGTCGCCATGGCGCTGATGCAACATGGACTTTAATCACCATCCTTGGAATTTTTTCCTGTTTTGATGCAGCGAGTTTTCTTTGGCTTATCTTTTTGAATCAAAATCGGAATCCCTCTCTCTGAGCAGCTTTCCCTTAGCCACAGAGGCGCTGACCTGTTTCCCAGCCTGGGACAGGTGGCCTTCTGGGCAGGGGCTCTGAACAGCGGCTGGCCCTGGAACTCGTCATCTCCACCCTGAGGATCTCAGGGCGTCCACCAGGACCCTGCAATGGTTCAGCACAAGTAAACCAAAATAAATAGCGAGCACGTGTCTGCGTGCAGAGGGCGCGAATGTGGGAGAACGATGACCGGTGGTGAATCGGGGTGGGGGTTTGATGTCTAATCTTATAATTGATTTGAAGACATCAGCATTTCTTAAGGTGCCGAGGGAGGACTGGGACAGTCTCCCTTCTGCCCCTAATGCCTTGTAGTGGGCTCTTTTTGGAGTAAGGAGCGTGGAGTGTAAATAATTTTAAAATAGCAGCTTCTTTCCGGACATTTTTAGTAGAGGCAGCACAAGTTAAAAAATAAACTCAAAACAAAAATCCTAGCTGCCTTGTCATTTGAAAGTAAAAATACCTTCTCTACAAAGGGTGCTGCTACAGGGCACAGTGTCACAGCCTATGATCCCAGCTGCCTAGGAGGCTGGGGCAGGAGGATCATGAGTTTGAGGCCAGCCTCAGCAACTTAGCAAGATCCTGTCCCAAAGTAAAATATTAAAAAAGAACTGGGGATGTAGCTCAGTGGTACAGCACTCTCCTAGCATGCACCAGGTCCTGGGTTGAATCCCCAGTCCTTCAAAATAAAATAAGATTTAAATAAAATGAAACCAGTGATGTGGGAGGTGGAAGCAGGATGGATCTGGGGGATGTAGCTCGGGATTCAATCCCAGTACCACAAAGCAAATAAATTAATAATAAATTGCATAAATATATAAAATAAACAACAGCTGTAGAGGTCAAACTCTACAGTGGTTGCCAGGGATTGAGGATCTAGAGAGGAGGATCAGGATCAGGGGAATGTTGGGGGTGATGAAATGGGCAGTGCTCCCAAATCAGGAGAACCGAAATACTGAGTGCCAACAGGACACAAGTGGAAGATGAGGCACCTGGCCTTGTGTAACAGGTCACAGTTAGAACACAGGGGCACAGCTGGGTGCGGTGGTGCCTGCCTATAATCCCAGTGACTGGGGAGGCTGAAGGAGGAGGATTGCAAATTTAAAGCCAGCCTCAGCAACTTAGTGAGTCCTGATCTGCAACCTGGAAGAGGCCTCTTGGTATCCTGAATTCAGACTTCAGCCTCTAGAACTGTGAGAAATTAATGTTTGTTGCAAAAAAAAAAAAAAAAGGAGAAGAAAACAAAGAGAAAAAAAGATAGATATCTTTTTTTTTTTTTTTTTTTTTGGTACCAAGGGATTGAACCCAGGGTGCTTAGGCACTGAGCCACATCCCCAGTCCTTTTTACTTTGAGACAGGGTCTCACTAAGTTGCTTAGGGCCTTGCTAAATTGTTGAGGCTGACCTCAAATTTGCAATCCTCCTGCCTCAGCCTTCTGAGTCACTGGGAATACAGGGGCCTCACCCTCATGCCCTGGGAATAAACTTTGAGTTGTGGGGATAGTGGCCGCAGTCTGCATTTGCCTGAGAAATGAGCACTTGTAAATGTAAACCTCACACAGGAGAATCTCCCCTCAGCAAAACTGACTTAACCAGCTCTGCTTCCAGCACCACGCTTACTTCTTCCCACTGGCTTGAGGGGGCTCCTTCCGCCGCCCGAGGTTCGCTGGCCTGAGCAGGAAGAAGGTGAGAAATACAGACGCAAAAGGGGAAGGCAGAGGTGGTCAGCAGGCAGGAGTCCAGGGCTCCAGAGCTGGAGGGGGCGCCGCTCCCCCAGGCTGGCGACTGCAGAGGGCTCCAGGTCTGTGCCACCCTCTAAGTGGAGACGCTGGCAGGGACACTGGCTTCTGGGCATCCAGAAAGCAGGCCCCCACAGCCCCCACCCACCTCCGGGCAGTGAGACCCGAGCCTCGAAGGCCGCTTGCTGCGCACGTCTTGCCCAGCCTTCCTTGGGGCCATCCTGCCCTCGCTCAGGGGCCCAGGTCCCAACAGGGGATCTGTCCTCAGCTAGACACCCAGAGAGGGCCCACTGTGGGGCTGCCCGCGGGCCGAGGGGTGTCTGTGCCCACTGAAGAGAGCGGCTGCCCACAGACCCATCCCCATCTCCACCACCCAGTGTGTGCCGGCCGCCGCGCCTGGCCCTGCAGAGGAATCCCAGATCCCAGCCACAGAGTCCCAGACTCACAGCGGTGGGCTGCCAAGGGACCTGGGGTTGTACGTGGGGAAACCGAGGTCTAGAGAGATGCAAGGACTGGCTCAAGGTCATGGGCAGGGAGCCAGCACACGCAGCGCAGGTGCGAAAGGCCAGGGGAAGGTGTGAGCTGGACGCTCTCCTGTTTCCTGGAGGGGGTGAGGCTCAGAGCCCTCTGTGGAAAAGGGGTGACAGTGCTCCCCTTGCAGTGTCTCCAGTGAGAACCTGAAATGCTTGAGTCCAGTTCCTCACATAGAGTTAGTCACAGAGGGACCCACCAAGGAGCAACCGTCCTCGGGAAGAAGGTGGTGTGACAAAGAGGAGCAGAGGTCACTGACACACTCCACCAAGTCCCAACTCTGCTTAGAACAAACCTAAGAGAGGGTCCCTTCAATAGGTGGAGATGAGCGAACCTCTGTTAGATATGCGTTCAAACAGCCACACCCGCACACCTGTCATCCCAGAGACTCTGGAGGCCGAGGCAGGAGGATGGCAAGTTTGAGGCTGGCCTCAGCAACTTAGCCAGGCCTTGTCTCAAAACTTTAAAAGGACTGGGGGTGTAGCTCAGTGATAGAGCACCCCTGGGTTCAATCTCCAATTAAAAGAGAGAGAGAGAGAGAGAGAGAGAGAGAGAGGAAGGAAGGAAGGAAGGTAGGTGGGTAGGTGGGTGTTTCAGGGCCCAATGGTAGTTAGCTCACCTAGCCCGCGCAGCAGGCCCTGAATTCCATCTCTAGCACCAGATAAATAAATAAGCAACTAAAGTAGAATAAAACCTATTCTAAACGAGGTTTTACAACCAGTGCTCTCTCTGAACAACAGGAAAGAAGGGGGCTGGGCTTTAGCTCAGTGGTAGAGTGTTTGCCTAATATGCACAAGGCCCTGGTTTGAGCCCCAGCTCAGCAATTAAAAAAAAGAAAGAAAGAAAAGAAAGTGGAAAAGAAAAAGAAAACAGAGGTGTTTCATAGTAAAAGCATTTTCTAAATTTTTAAAAAATACATTCAGCCCAGGCTGACTTTACCGGGAGCTCTAAATGAGGGTTCAGCTCTAATCCTGACCACCTGAGCCATTGTGACTCCAACTGGGTTCCACTTGTCAGTTGAGATCCCTTAAGGACCTCTGTGAGGAGGAGGTGGGACTATTTTATCTCCCAAACCAGCAAGTGGTACAGGTTGAGATCTCCTTATCTGAAATGCTTGGGCCCAGAGGGAGTTTAGATTTGGGATTTGTTTCTTCAAATTTTTGGCAAACCCACTTAATGTTTCCTATCCACCTTATACACCTAGACTGTGTGAAACTTTATAAGATATTTTTAGTGCACCTGCGTTCTTTTTTATTTCTTATTTTGTGACAGGGTCGCAGAGTTGCTTAGGGCCTCAGTAAGTTCCTGAGGCTGGCTTTGAATTTGCAGTCCTCCTGCTTCAGCCTCCCGAGTCACTGGGATTATAGGCATGCGCCACCGCGCCCAGCTGTGCCCCTGTGTTTTAACTGTGACCTGTCACACAAGGCCAGGTGTCTCATCTTCCACTTGTGTCATGTTAGCACTCAGTGTCTTGGTTTCCTGGATTTTAGAGCACTGTCCAATTCAGACTTTCAGATTAGGGATGCCAAACTACATTTAAACGAGGGCCTCTGGGATGGTCATTTGCAAATCAAAAACTTCATTTGCAACCTCTTTGGGGCCATTCTGCTTGCATACTTTTGGGAAAAATCGACATTACAGAGTCCCATCAGATTTCCCTCAGGGCCAGGCCTGTCCATTACTTGAGCAAATAACTCAGTGCCTTTGCTGAAAGCTAGAACCGTCCCTGCCCAAGGGAAACGGCGCTCCTTCCTCTGGAGAGTGTGACCAGAATGGACAGACGGCAGCCTTGTCCTTGCCATCCCTCACAGACTCCAGGGGAGAGCTGGTGCCTCCGCCCTCCAGGCCTCTGTGCACACCTGGCCCCACCTGTGCACCCAGGTGGCAAATAGCCAGGGTCTCTTCTGGTTGGGTGGGACCCACTCAGGGAGGCAAACAGCACGGTGGTCAGAGCCAGGGCAGGGACTCCGTGTCTGAGTTAGATTCCACCATCACAGACCTTTAGGAAAGTTGACACCCCCCGCCTGCCTCCATTTTGACATCTGTAAGACGGAAACAACGTGTGCGGGGTGGGGAACCCGCGCATGTCCCAGTGGGCAGCTTCTGGACACTTCACGCACGTCAACCCACTGCTCCTCACACCGTGACTGATGCCACCATGATGAGTCTCCTCCCTGCTTCCAGGAGAAGATTCAATAAATTTGAACCTAAGAAGGGCTTGGGTTAATGCTTTGCCCACAGCCCTCAGTGAGTCTTGGTGTCACATGAGAGGATTTAAAGGGTCACACAGATAAGCAGTTTCAAGTCCCCGAGGTGCATTCATAGACATGAATACATATGAAAAAAGAAAAACAGGTAGTCCAGTGCCATTTAACAAGGGGCCATATTCTTCAGGTAGGCTGGACACCCAGGGAATTTTCTGGAAGCAGGTTTATTTGAGCTGCAGTGGTGCAAAGGGGCTAATGGCTACAAACCTCTAGACCCTGGGTCTGGAAATTCTTTTCCATTTGTACTCAGTGGGGTGTTCACCCATCAGTGGGTGGGTATGTAACAGTTACTCTTTGTCCCCTATTCTTGGGCCAGACAGAGGTGTCATAGGTTTTTTTTTTTTTTTTACTAAGAAGACAGAATAGTTAACTTTTGCACAGCAACAGGCTTGATTGCAGACCCAGCTTTACAAGAAAGAGAAGCCTGGTCTTCCCAACCATGAGGAAGCCTCACACTACAATGAGCTCCCTGCAGAAGTCTGCTGACGTTCTCTGTAAAGTGTGGTGACCAGGAGAGAAGCTTATGTCACCATTATGGTGGGCCAGGAGGGGGCGGTGTCTCTGGAGAAGCTGGATTGTGCTGTGGTCTTCTGGGTGGGGGTACCTGCTGGCTGCATCATTCTGTGGGAAGGATCACTAGGCAATTTCACCGTGTGAACGTCACAGGGTATCCGCACACACACACCTGGTGGGCCTCGCCCACCACGTGACTAGGTGTGCATGTGCTGCAGCCTTCGGCTCCTGGGCCCTGACGAACAAAGCACTGGATTAAGCCAACCACAGAGTGACCGAGGCCATCCCCTGGCCATCAGCACGACAACATGAGAGGTATCAACACAAGAGGTGCGAGACACACAAGGTCGCTGCAGGCAGCATGATGCACTGTTTTAGAATAATTGTTTTTTTATGTAAGTAGGAATATATACTCTAAAATAACAATAAAAGGACGGAGGGTGGTAGAGGGCACATTCAGCAAGCGGGAGCCCCTGGTTCATCCGCAGCACACACAAAGCAGTGCAGTTAACGTCGACACAGTGACAGGTGCTTTGTTAATCATTACCGAGTACAGTGCATCGCCTGAGATGGTACGTGCCCTCCCCCTGAGCAACGCTGTGCCAGGACCTACCACAGCCACCATGTCACCAGGCATGAGGACTCTTTCAGTCCCACTGTAACCTGGGGATCATGTCACATGCTGACTGCTGTTGATGGAAAGTTGCTATGTGTCACATGACTATACTGTACCCATGATTCCACTGCTGGATGGTATTGCCTGAGTTGAGGATAAGGGTGACATTTCAGTTCAAAAACAGAGCCTTCTTTAAAAGAGAGAGAGAGAGAGAGAGAGAGAGAGAGAGAGAGAGAGAGAGAGAGATATCAAGTTCACAATGACACAGGTATTAAGAAGCTTTGGCAAAACTCACAAAGATTGAACTCAAATGCCCCAACTTTGGGCATCAGTGGTGCCTGGTTTTAGGGGCATCTTCTCCCTTCTTCTCCCTTAGGGACGCCCACCTCCGTCTGTCCAGCGGGTGGGAAGGGGTTAGACAACACAGGACCCTTTCCCTCCTGGATACCAGCCTGTCCTGTTCAGCCCCCGTGGTTCATAGGTCAAGGCCATGCTCTTCAGATAAGACGCTGGGTGCCTTTCCCACACCCTAATCTAGAGACGGAGAAGGGAGCGCCTCTCAGACTGGTGATAACTGCCTGGGCAAGGAACCAAGGGAGGGGACACCGCTGTCCCTGGTCTCCTCTTGCTGCTGCTCGGGCCCTTTGATGGCCCTCCTCACTTCACATTCACAAGCTCCTTCCCCAGGAGATGGGGAAGACTTTGAGCTCTCTGGAAGGGGAAGGGTGTTAGCTGGGGATACACCAGACCTCAACCTATTTATGAACAGTTAACTGTTTTTGGAGAGTGGGGCCTACTGGGAATTGACCCCATGGGCAATTAACCACTGAGCCACATCCCCACCCTTCTTTTGTATTTTATTTAGAAACAGGATCTCACTGAGTTGCTTAGGGCCTCTCCGTGGCTGAGGCTGGCTTTGAATTTGCAATCCTCCTGCCTCAGCCTCCAAAGCTCCTGAGATTATGGGCGTGCACCACCACACCCCTCTACAAGTAGCCCACTCTTTAGTAGCTCAGTGTGGTCTTGAATCCTGACTCCTCACTTAGCCACCCTTTCCAGTATTCTCATGGACCCTGAGACTGGGTGTGGGATTTTATCCTATGTCACCAAAGAGAGAACAGAATCCCACAGCTTAGCAACTAACCATCAATCACAAAGCAGGTTAAAAGGGTTGGTATCTGAACCTGAGACTATGCCCCCAAACCCTTCCTGCCAGGCTACATGGAACCTCTGTACATGGAGTGGAGAGACAGGGATGTGCCTGCTCAGCCCCGGGTCACCAGCAAGACCCTCCCAGGTACCTCCTGGGAGCCCAAACCTAGGGAAGAATTGGACCAGTGATCAGGAGCCAGGTGAGGGCTCCCAGTTACGTTTGGATTTCAGAAACACAAGCAATCACTTTCTAGCATAAATATATCTCCTTCCAAAGACATAATTGACAGGTGAGTAAAGATGATTCACTAAAATTATGTTATCCTGGTTCGTTGATCTCATAAGGAACAAACTATCTAAGCATAAAACATTGATTTTAATAGACTGCTATTATTTTATTTTTATTGTTGAGATTAACCTAATCTTAATAGACTAAATGATATGGGTGTTAACCAAAACATAGAGTGTGAGATGTTAACTATGGCTCAGGTAGGTTATTGTATAGCACAGCACTAAGAATCAATGTGGGCTGTAGTATCTCTTCTTTCTTTATCTTTTTTTTTAAAGAGAGAGTGAGAGAGGAGAGAGAGAGAGAGAGAGAGAGAGAGAGAGAGAGAGAGAGAGAGAGAGAGAGAGAGAGAATTTTTAATATTTATTTTTTAGTTCTCGGCGGACACAACATCTTTGTTGGTATGTGGTGCTGAGGATCGAACCCGGGCCGCACGAATGCCAGGTGATTGCGCTACCGCCTGAGCCACATCCCCAGCCCCTTTCTTTATCTTTTGTAATTTACTGGAACTGGAAAGATAAAAGTAAGCTCTTGAAGCCATCTTGTGAGTCTTCTATAAATATCAAAACTGAAACAGAAAGATGTAAAAAGTGTTCAACCTAACAAATTAAAAGAGTAAAATGTTACTTTTCATTTGTAAAATGAATAAATAAACTGAACCAGTGTAATAACTGCAGCTGCCCAGCTGTGGGTGCTAGGTGGGTGGAGGTGGGTGGGAGCTCACTCTCCACACCAGAAGGAAGCTCCGCCTTCTCAGGAGCAGTCTGGCAAATACATCAGAATATCTTTGACTCATAGATACTGCTCCTAAGAGTGTCTCCTACGAACATAACTTGGCATTCGCCAAGACGGCACCAAAGATGTGGTCACCAGGCAGCCCTCCGTTCCCACCAGGGCTGGGGACTGGTTCCAGGACCTCTGCAGGTGCGCAGGTCTTCGGATGCTCAATTCACTTGTATAAAATGGTGTCGTATTTGTATATGACCTACATACGTCCTCACCTCTGGGGATTGAACCCAGGACTTCATGCATGCTAGGTAAGCACCCTACCACTGAACTACAGCCCCAGCCCCCTCTTACATACTTTAGATCATCTCTAGATTGATTATAATGCCTAATGCATTAGGGACACCTGGCTTCATTTGCATGAATTTAGAATGGTACTCAGTAAGGGGCAAATTCAATTTTTGCTTTTTGGAGTTTTTGGAATTTTTTTTTTTCCCTAGGGTAGTTTTTTTTTTTTCCTTTCTTTTCCTTTTTGGTACTGGGGATTGCACTCAGGGGTATTTTGCCACTGAACCACATTCCCAGTCCTTTTTATATTTTGAGACCTGATCTCAAATGAGTTGCTGAGGCTGGCCTTGAACTTGCAATACTCCTCAGCCTCCTGAGTTTCTGGGATTACAGGCATGAGCCACTGCCCCTGGCTTTTGTACTATTTTTGGCCCATGGTTGTTGGGACCCACAGGCAGGGCTAACTGTATGGTAATATATGTAATAACATAGAACATTGAATGGGATTATACAAGATTAATAATAAGATGTGTGTATATGGTACATACTATATACAGACAGCATGCCTGTCCATCTACCTACATCCATGTGTTCACACTCTAAGTGAGGGAGGTAAGTCCTGCATATTCAAAGGTGCATTTTAAAGGTTGCTAGAAGAATATACCAAGACACAGAGGTGTGCGCTGAGGGCCTTCCTCCGTCCTTGTGGGATAGGGACCCAAGGCTGAAGGTGAAGCAGGGCTCCTGCAACCAGAAGGTGGAACATCATGGGGACAAAGCCACATGCTGAGGGAGGCCAGGAGGAAGGAGCGAGGAGTAGGAGTATCGGCAACTTGGGGGATCCCTTGCACCCCCGGGGTTCCAGCTCCAGTCTGCTTAGCAATTCGCTCGTTCTCCCCGGAAGCTCTTAGAAATTTCTTTTTCTCAAAATCACGCACACACACATACACACACGTACACACAAACACATCTATTTATATAAATGTTTAATTTTTATAATTCATATATCATTTAATATCGAGGATGTGAATAACCTAAGAAACATATAAGATGTATGTAAAGAACCTTTGAAAATCTTATGAAAAGTCACGGAAGACTTGAACTTGTATTTTCACCCAGTCCTCATGACAACACTTCACGGGACTTATTAATTTATTTTTTACACCCACTAATGTTACAGAGATTAAGCCTGGCACAGTGGTGCACTCCTGTAATCCCAACAACTAAGGAGGCTGAGGCAGGAGGATGGCAAGTTCAAGGCCAGCCTCAGCAACTTAGCAAGACCCTGTCTCAAAATAAAATACAAAATATAAAAAGAAAAATAGAAGGATTAGAGAAATTGCCCAAGTCCACAGCTGAATTCCAACTAGATTCCTGTGTTTGTGCTGACTGGCAATTCCTGCCAGCCAAACAAGCTGACATATATTAATGAAATAGCAAAAAGTGACTTTGAATATTTCTATACCCCAAGATTACTCTTTCATGCAAGTTCTGGCTCACAATTATGGTAAATTTCTAGTTGGTTGTAAAAACTAAGCATATATTTTTTATGTGTATCAAGAACCATCTAACAGTGTAAGGAGTTTTGGAGTAAATATTCATCAGATTTTAAAATAAATAACTGATGAAGATGTACCTCAGGGCCTTTGCGCCTGCTTTTCTCTCTGCCTCTAAAGCTCTTCCCCTATATACTGAGCTAACTAGCTTCCTCACTCCTGCTAGTCTTTGTTTAGATATTACCATCAAAACAGAGTTCTTAGCAAGACATGGCGGTACATACCTGTAATCCCAGCAATTTGAGAGACCAAGGCACAAGGATATCAAGTTTAAGGCCATCCTCAGTAATTTAGTGATACCTTATCTAAAAATAAAATGAAAAGGTCCCGAGATGTTGCTCAGTGATAGAGTGCTTGCCTACTGTGTGAGGCCCTGGGTTCCATTCCCCAGTGCCATTAAAAAAACGAAAAAAAAAAATTCCTTTCCTGATCACTCCATTTCAACTTGCAGTCTCCCCTTTAGTTACCCCCATACTGTCCCTCCCTACTTTCTGTGTCATTTACATGCTTAGTGTCTTCTCCCCATTTCCCACTCTAGCCCCTCCAGAGTGGAAGCTTCAGGATGGAAGCAGGAATTTCTTGTGCTTCATCATCAGCATTGAGAATAGGGCCTTGGTTTATTCATTTTGGGGGATCTGGGGATTGATCTCAGGGGCGTTTTACCATGCGCTACCTCCCCAGCCCTTTTTATCTTTTGACACAGGAACTCCCTAAGGTGCCCAGCTGGCCTCAATTCTGCAGTTATAGGCATGTGCCTCCGTGTCCGGCAGGAACAGTGCCTTGTAGTGCAGTACTGGGGGCCTTTTTATATTTTGGTGATACAAGATTGAACCCAGAGCCTTGCTCCCGGGAGGCTACATCCCAGTCCTGGTACTCGGTGCTTGTTGAGTGAATAAATGAGCAAACAAATGAAACTAGAACACAGTGCTATTAGCAAATTAAGAACTGGATTCCAAGGTCATCCCAAGGTCACAAAAGAGGGACAGGAGAGACATGGTTTATTTCTATCTGCTTTTGCACTTTCTTTTTTTTTTTTTTTTTAGAAAGAGTGAGAGAGAGAGAGAGAGAGAATTTTTAAATATTTATTTCTTTTAGTTATTGGTGGACACAACATCCTTGTTTGTATGTGGTGCTGAAGATCGAACACCTGCCAGGCGAGCGCGCTACCGCTTGAGCCACATCGCCAGCCCGAACTTTCTTTTTTTAATTGTACTATATTTTCTTATTTGTCTTAATTAGTTATACATGACAGTACAATAATCTTGACATAGCATACATTTGAATCAGAGGGGGTCTAATTTCTCATTTTTCTGCGTGTACAGGTTGCAGAATCACATTGGTCATGCAGTCACGTAGATACCCACAGCAGTAATAGTGTCTATTTTATTCTGCTGCCCTTTCCTTTCCCCTTCCCTACCCCTCTCCTCCCATGCTTTGGCACTTTCTGTGACTCATTCTTTTGATGTCCTCTTAGGACTCATACCATGGGACTTATTCGAATTCTGATCGCAGGGTTTCTCTATCTTGTTTGAGTGAGCAGCTGTTAAATCATGTCGTTTCTATAGCAGTGTGAAAAGCTGTTGCAGAAATAATATAAAATTTATTTCTCCATTCTGCTATTCGTGGGTGTTTAGGTTGATTCCTATTGGGGTTGTTACGATCCACGCTGGAGTCTCCACTGTCTCAAGTTCTAGGCGTGTTAAGAATCTCTCCAGAAAGGTAGGCACTTTCCCCATGATGCCATGTAATGCCAAACTGCTCCCAACACGGCTGAACTAATTAACAAGGCCACCAGCACAGGATGGAGTCGCCATAACGCCCTCCTCTTCCCCAACACTTGTTGTCATCAGACTCTTTCTCTTTGCTATTCTGGTAAGAATAAGATGGTATCTCCCTGTGGTTTTATTTTTAAATCCCCAGATTATGAACAAGGTTGGCAGTCTCATTCTAAGATGCGTTTGTAGCTTTTGACTTCTTTTTTCTTTATTCCATGACCAAGCCTTTCTTGTACTCAGCCATCTGTATATTCTTTTTAAAATATTTTTAAATATTTTGTTTTATTTTTGGTGAACATGAATATGTTGTACATATTAATGGTCTTTAGTGTGATGATGATGATTTGGTCCTGGGGATTGAAACCAGGGGCACTTTACCACTGAGTTCATCTTCAGCCCTTCTAATTTTTTTTTTATCTTGAGACAGGGTCTCCCGAAGTAGTTGAGGTTCTCCTTCAACTTGTGATCCTCCTGCCTCAGCCTCCCTCGTCAGTGAGATTACAGGCATGCACCAGTGCACCCTGCTTCAGAGTGGTATTCCAGCCCTTGCATACAGCAGGCATTGATAAAACCCAGCTCCCTTATCCACCCTCTCCCACCCCTTCCCAGCTTCTAATCACTAATTTTATGTTGTTCTATCCTGGTCGACGTATTTGGGCTTCCACATTTGGGAGAGAACATGCAGAACTTTTCTGTCTGGGTCTGGCTTATTTCGCCTGACATAATGTCCTTTAGTTCCATCCATTTAGCTGCAAATTCTTCTTCATGGCTGAACAGTCTTTCACCACACACCTGTGTGCATATACATAGACACACTCACACAGCCATTCTGGATCTTTGCTCCATAACAGAGCCGCAGTAGATGAGGCCATGCAGGTATTCCTTTGGTACACCGATTTCATTTCCTTTACGTATATCTGGAAGTGGGATCCATGATCTTATAGTAGATCTACTTTTACTGTTCTGAGGACCCTCCACCTGTTCTCCTAATGGCTGTCTTAATTTATATTCCCACTAACAGTGAATGAGCTCTCCTTTTCCTCCACATCCTCACCAGCATTCTGTTTGTTTTATTTTATTGTTGTTGATGATGCTGTTTGTGGTCACAGGAGATTGAACCCAGGGGGCACTGTACCACTGAGCTACATGCTCAGTCCTTTTTATTTTGATTCAGGGTCTGACCTTGAACTTGGAATCTACCCCCCTCAGCCTCCTGAGTATTGGAGATCACAGCACATGCTGCCGGGCCAGCTATCTTGTTTGTGGTATTGTTTTGAGGACAGCCATTCTAACTGGACCGAGAGGATGTGTCCTTGCAGCTTTGATCTGCATTTCTCTGGTGCCAGCAGCCACAGGAATCAGCCGAGGAGGAGGCTGTCGATAATCCCAGTTCAACTCAGGAATGATCAGTGTTTTGTCACACGTCCCTGTTTAAGTCGATTCTGCCTGGTCAGTCGTCAGATCTGATTGAGAGCCGCAGCCACTATCCCTGGAACCGGTGGTTGATGGGGAGCACCTGTCTCACTGTTCAGTGTGCGCTGGTCACTGTGCTTCGCGCAGCCAAACGCATGGAAAACTTGCTGTAAGGAGAGAGAGTCTCTTATCTGGAGAGGACAGAGCGGCCAGTCAATAGGATGGTGGCCAGCTCCCAGGCTGCTGAAATGACCCAGCGAGTCTCTGATTTCAGTCCAACAGTGTTGGTTACATAGGGCTCAGCACCTTCGGGAGGCAGCTTGTGTGTTTGGGGATTTTTTTGGAACAATTTTGCACGTGGGAAAACACAGTGTGAAGGAGCTCCAGGTTCAAGACTCAGAGGCAGCTCTTTCTTTCTTTTTTCTTTTTTTTTTTTTCAATGTTGGGGATGGTACATCTCCCAACTATACCCCCAGCCAAGTAATTCTTAAACAGAACCATTGTATCACATCCCATAACTCAGAAGCCGCAGGAGGAGGGAGCCTGAGAACTTAACACTTCCATCTCCCCTCCTTCCTGCTGGGGAGGCACCAACCTCATTCCCAACCTCACAAGGCAAATATAGCAAGGCTCAAAAAGGCAATAAGAACAAATGGACTCCTCATTACTGAATTCTAATTCGGTTTTCAGACTGGGAGACCCTCCCACTTCCATGACATGCCAGATAAGATTCAACCCCATCTCCCCACTAGTAAATACACAGCCAAGCTTGGAAACAAGGAGAGCGCCTCTTCAGGTTGCAGAGCAGAGAGCAAGAAGGACAAGGAGTCAACGCGTGAGGGTGACGGGAACAGTGAGATGCATCGGGGACTGCAGGTAGATAAATATCAGGGTCCTGACTCCTGAGAGGTGGCAGCCGTATGGGGCTCTTCCTCTCCCCAGTCACAGGGCTGGGGACTTCAAAACAGGGGACAGGTATCTGTCCTTTTGTTGGCCAGGGGTGCAACAAGGAGTCGAGCATCTTCCAGGGTCGTGGAAAGTCAAAGGTCCCCTCCAGGGAAAGCAGAATGTTCCCGCCCAGCAGCATGGTCTCAATTCAGACCACCCCAGAGGCTCAAGAACCCAGTGTGAGAAGCTGGCACACGACTGGTCTGGAATCTGTAGGGTCCCAAACAAGCACCTGTACTTCACAGAAACCAGCCCAGCAAAGATAGTTCAGGACAAAAGCATCGCTCACCTTGGGAAGTAAATAACTGCTGTAAGAGAATTAGTAAACACACACAATGTAGCAAAACTCAGAACTGAGAACTGTGGATAGAAAGCAAAATCAGGCCGGGTGTGATGGAGCACACCTGTAATCCCAGCGGCTCGGGAGGCTGAGAAAGGAGGATTGTGAGTTCAAATCCAGCCTCAACAACTCAGTGAGAACCTGTCTCTAAATAATAAAATACAAAATAGGGCTGGGATGTGGCTCAGTGGTGGAGTGTCCCTGAGTTCAATCCCTGTACCCACCACCCATACCAAAAGGAAAAAAAAAAAAAAAAAGAAAGCAAAATCAGACACCTTAAGATCCTACCATTCCAACACGCAATACCATGAAGGAATAAAAGGCATGAAAGGAAGAAAGAAAAAAAAATGAGAGACTATGTTAAGAGGGAGACCAGGAAAAGAATTCAAGTGAACTTCTAGAAACAATCTTCATTAAAATGAAAATTTCATGGGGTGCCTTACATAATACACTGACCAGAAGAGAGAACCAATATTATAAATTGTAGACTTGAGGAAATGATCCAGAATGTGGCTGAAAGTATAAAAGGAATTTTGAGACACAGTAACAGCAAGTATCTCCTGAGAGTCCCTCGGGAGGGACAGAGACCACAGGATGGGGCACTAGTCACAGCCAGGCCCAGTGATGGGGAGTGAGAAGAAGATACTTCACACAAAGAAGTCTAAGAAATCTTGCTGCTGACATTCCCTTGCTAAGAGAAATCCCACAGGTGACCTCAGCCAGAGCCAAACCACACCCAGAAACAACGCCAGATGGCGGGAGCTCAGGGAGCCAGCAAGCTCCTAATGAGGAGCCTGAAGCTCCACAAAACTCCTCAAAACTGTGGCCACACCTGATGATCCGCCCAGAGCTTTGTTTTTTTAAAGGTGAAACTAAAATCTCACCCAACAGTAATGTAGACCTGGAAGAGGGTGTTAGGAGTTAAAACCTCCCAAGTTCCTTGTATTGTTTAAGAAGATAATAGGGATATTGATTAGATCTAAACCTTTATTCCTGCATACTAATCATTAACCACAAAAAGAATAGAAATTGAATGTTTAACTAAGCAGGGGAAGGAGAGAGAGGTGGGAGGAGAAGCAAAGAAGCAGCATAGTAAATAGAAAACAGAACATGAAACAAGCCAAGAAGTAAACCAATCCAGGGGTATCAGCAACCAGAAGAAATATGAAGGGCCATGCGGAAATTCGCAGACCTGGGGAAAAATAACCAGCACGCTCATCACAGCATTATTATTATTATTTGTTTATTTTTTGAAAAGGAGAGGTTGCAACAAAGCCATCTTAATGAGTTAGCATTTTATTTTTTATTTTTTAAAGAGAGAGAGAGAGAGAGTTTTTTAATATTTATTTTTTAGTTTTCGGTGGACACAACATCTTTGTTTGTATGTGGTGCTGAGGATCGAACCCGGGCGGCACGCACAGCCAGGCGAGCACGCTACCGCTTGAGCCACATCCCCATCCCCACAGCATTATTTCTGATAGAGAAAAATTAGACAAAATTCAAATTTATCATCCATGGGGTTCTAGATAAATAATATTGTGCATATTTATAATTTGGAACTCCTTATAGAGGGTTAAAATAAATGAAATTGATTTTTAAATATTAATTATATAATAAATCCATATATAATACATTTATTACATTTCATCTATGACATATGCATCACATATTGTGTATAATATATATTATGTAAATGCAATACACATACATATATCATGTGTAATACATATTATATTATGTAATATATTATATATAATACATATATAATATAATACATTGTATTATATTTTATGATATGTATCATATATAAAATATGTAAAATATAATACAATGATATATCTCATATATAAAATATAATTCAATAGATTATATATGTATTGCATATAATATATATTATATATGTATTATATATAATATATAATATGTATTATGTTGCATAACAAAATTGACATGATATCACATATTATATATCATTATATAATATTACATATATAGCATAATGCATATATTACATTATGGTATAATTAATATACTGATATACATATGTATATATAACTGATATTTGATACAATACATATTATACATTTCATATAATACATATATCCATAAATAATATATATGATAATAGACAAAACAAGTTGCAGAAAGATGTATATGGCACAATGATATTTGTTTAAACTGTTTAAACAAAAAGGCTTCATAAAGTTTATAAATAATTAAATTATAGAAACCTGGATGGAAAGGACACAGGTGCTTCTGGAAGAGGTCAGAGCAGAAGGGTGCGTCTGAAAAGAGAAACTTCAGCTGAGTCTACCTTCTGTGCGAGGTGCTGGGATGGAACTCAGGCTGCGTGCACTCTAAGCACAAGCTCTGCCTCTGAACTGCACCCCAGCTCCAGGTTCTCATGTTTTAATTCAGCAAATAGGTGTTAATGAGAGGGGCGGGCAACACATAGACTGAGCCCAGAACACTGCTGGAAGGCCCCATGGGGACTTGGTTTAGTGGCATTTTGTGAATTACTTGAAGTTCTGGGAGATTGATGTCCAGTTAATTGAGATTTTCCTGTAATATTTCAACTGACAGCAGCCACAGTAAGTCAGGGTGGGCAGTAAGGAGAGGCCCATTCAGCCACTGGATATTTGATTCCCCGACTATTCCAATTCCACCCAGCACCTTCCCAAGGCATAAATCTGGTAAAAATTAACACAAAGAGAGACATTTCTCAGATTTTCTCATTTACTAAAGTAAGTGCTGTAAGCAGTTATCTGAATGGCCAGTATTTCACTAGGAATTTCAGCACTAAAACAACAACAAAACCTATTACCCCAGCATCCAGAAGGTTAGAAAAACAAGATCTGGCTTCCGGAAGGGGGGGTGAGGCTTGGGCCTTTGCCCCCAGACCACAGAATTACCGCAGGTCATTACATTCTTTCCATTTGGGCTTTAATTGCCTCTCTCCTGGCACAAATTTTCCTGCCTCTCCTCTAGCTGTCTAACCAAGGGTGAGCTGTGAAACATACCAGAGCAGAAGTGAACTGGCTCCACACATAGATGGTGACCAACATGCAGCAGCACTCCAGCCACGGTCTGGTTAACACAGGGGAAATTCTGTGGGCTACAGAAGGTTTGGGGGAATACAAAACCACTGGTCATGCCCTCCTAAGCAGCTGGTCAAGTTTAGTGCTGTACCGGTTCTGTGGAGGGGTGGGATGGATTCACCCATTCATTCCATGGTTGTATTTTGAGGTGTCAGGCCCTGCGGGAGGAGATAGAGACACAGATCTGTGAACCCTGTTGCTGATGGTCCACAGGGAAGAGCCGTCCTGCAGCATAGTTTTTGAGAGAGTTTTAGGCCACCCAAGTTCCTAATAGACTGCTAAATCATGGGGTCATCTTGTATTTTTTAAATGGAATTGGGTATCTTTGTAAAAGGTGAAATTGAATTTATTCCAAAATTCCAAAATCATTGGAAGTCTCAATAAAGAAAATCCACCCTGCTCTGCCATCTTTGAGTCCTACCCGGGTCTTCATTAAACACCCCAAAACTTTTAATCCTGCTAGAATAAGTGTACAGTTACTATCTTAGAGACTTTCTGAGAAAGACCCAAATTCTAACCAAGGAATCCAAATAGAAGGAGAAACTAAATGTCCCAGGGTGTCAGGATGAAGGTGATTCTGGAGAGAAGGGGGCGTGGCGAGTGTGTCTCCCTAGAGAGAGGGCCCATGGTCACTGAGCATCTCCTGGGTTCCAGGGACCATTCATCCATGGCTCCTTCAATTCTCCAACAACCCTGCACACAGGCCAGTCTCACCCCCATTTTTCCACTGAAGAGAACAGGGTCCAGAGAGGGGAACCTCTCCAAGGCCAGGCACTAAGGAGCTGACATCAGAGCCTTCCAGTCTGAGATCTGACCTTGAGTCCGGTGGTCTGAGTTGGGGGGAAGGATAAGGATTTTCCAACCTCTCTGAATCAGTGCATGCACCTCTGTCTAACTCCCCTGAGAGGTCAAGGGGGTGTCTAGAAGGCAGCTGAGCAGCTGGTAACTAAGACATGGAAACTGGAAACCAGAGTGAAGGACTCATCGTTTTACACGTCTCTCTTGGTTCCTTGCAAGCTTTCTTCACAATCAGGAAGGCCTCGGATTCCTCAGTACCCAGGGAGCAGGGAGATCTTCTTCATCCTCGTGTTCTGGGTATTAAATTGTAAAGCTCGTCTGTGCACACATCAGCAATCGTGCCACCTCTGATAAATCTTGCTTACTATGAAGGTTGCTTTCCAAATGACCTGATCCAACTCAATGAATAATTTAACAGTTGATTATCTGATGGGGACGCTAAAGAACGAGAGACGTGGTCTCCCAAGGCAATCTCAGGAGGAACCCATTTACCTTCTCCCGGAGATTTTGTTTCACCTGAGGTTGGCTACGACTGGTGTCATGGGGAGTCCCTTTTGTCCCCATTGTCTCCTGATGGAACTGAGATCTATAGCTTTTCTGATAAATGCTATTTATTTGGACGTGGAGATACACGTCTCAATCCCAAGCTAGGGTCGACAGGGAAGGAGGCTCACCAGGTGCCCACGCCTGGGCCCAGAGCCAGGGAGGCCGAGGGCAGTAGGGCATGGTCCTTACTTGGCAGAACTTAGGATCAGCAGATGGAGGGTGAGGAATGTCACCTGGAGAAGGGATGCCAACTCCACACTGGGGTGTCAGGGGCGCTTCTCAGAGAAGTAAAGTAAGAACAGACAGCACAGAGTGCAGGAGAGAGGTGGCCAGGCACCTCAGGAGCTGTGGCCTCCCGAGCAGCATGTGGGCACAAGTTGGCCAGAGGCCAAAAGGAGCAGTCCGTGTCTGGTCTCCATGGAAACAGTGAAAACAACAGTCACATTTGCCACTCAGCATAGGTATGCTGATTGTGTTGGTGCTGACATTACTACAAGAGCCACTGTCATCAAAAACGTCCCACTTTTCTGCAACATTGAAAATCCTTGGGTGAGTTTTCAATCCAACAAAATGTGCTCAGCACTCAATTTCTTTAGCCTTGGCTTTTCCAGAACGTTCAGTTTATTGTGTATAATAAAACGGTACAAAAAGTACACTCATTATATAAAAACAGGGTATGTTCTAGATGCAGATGATTACAACCATTATTCACCTACATGGAATTTCCAATGGGACATTCAGAAGTCATGCAGGTATACGGACAATTCTTTTTTTTTTTTTTCTTTTTCCTTTAGTACGAGGAATTGAACCCAGGAGTGCTTAGCCACTGAGCCACATCCCCAGCCTTTTTATGTTTTTATTTTGAGATAGGGTCTTGCTAAGTTGCTGAGGCTGGCTTTGAACTCCTCTTGCCTTGGCCTCCCGAGTCTTTGGGATTACAGGTGTGTGCCACCGTGCCCGGTGGGACAACTCTTTAATGTACAGAACTGTTCCAGGTATGGAGGATGCCTCCTGTCACTGTCTCCCAAGCACAGAACACCCAAATTACAAAGCACCCCCAGGGAGTAGAATTCCCTGTTGGTGGAGGTTGGTGATCCTGGTCCCTGTGCCCACCCTCTCCTGCCTCTTCCCATGAGAGGATCAGTGACTTTTCCATTAGCGTGTTGGGGAGGCCACTGCCCCTTCTCTCCTGAGGTGTGCTGGAGGGTGCTTGCACCCTTGACTGCTCCCATCTGGGCAGAAATGCTTTCAAGCCTCTGGTCCTGCCCAGGACTGGTGGGGGGCCAACTCTAGGAAGGACGGCAAGCCCATCTGCCTCAAGATTGAAAGCCACGTGTGCGCCCTTGTCAATGACAGAGCCGACTTTCTGAGCTCACCGTTGGTCTGTCTCCTTACTCTCATTCTCCACTGCTTGACAGAGTGTTAGGGGAAGAGAAGGGCCGTGTTCATTCCCCCCGCCCCCAGCACATCTGGAGAGAGAGGAGGATGAGTGGGCCGAATAGGGCGCAGAGCACCTGTGGCACCCGACACTTCAGACTGGTTTGCAGCTGCACGTCTGAGACCTGAGACTCTGGAAAGGTAATCTTGGGAATTCTGGGAAAGGGCAGTGTAGTCCCCAACAATGCCACCTGCTATTTCAACTGTGGGATTTTATAGAGCCGTGTTTGGGGGGCACACAACATTTCATTTGTTTTGTTTTTTTTTTAAGAGAGAGAGAGAGAATTTTTTTTAATATTTATTTTTTAGTTCTTGGCGGACACAACATCTTTGTTGGTATGTGGTGCTGAGGATCGAACCCTGGCCTCACGCATGCCAGGCGAGAGCGCTACCGCTTGAGCCACATCCCCAGCCCAACATTTTATTTGTTTAAAAAAAAAAAAAGTTCTAAAACATCTGATCTAAAGAATGGGCGGAGAGCAGCTCACAAAGGAGAGTGATGAAGATGTACCAAACGCACAAGAGGAGCAGAAATATCTGTGGGCCAGCAGTCGAAGGAGGGGGGACATTCAAGAGGGAAGCAGTGGCTAGAGGAGTCAGGTGACAGGAGGCAGGAGAGAGACCCCTGCTTCTGTGGACATCATCCTGTTGGCAGGAACAGGCTCCAGGCAGTACCAAGGGCCAGCCCCAAGTGGCAGTGGACTCAGGGGTCAGTAGAGAAGACAGGGAGCCTGGATGTGGTGGTACATGCCTGTCATCCCAGCAACTCGGGAGGCGGAGGCAGGAGGATTGCACGTTCAAGGCCAGCCTCGGCAACTTAGCCAAACCCTGTCTCAAAATAAGAAATAAAATAAAGGATGGGACGTAGCTTAGTGTCAGAGTGCTCCTGGGTTAAATCTCCAATAATGCAGAGAGAGGGAGGGAGGGAGGGGGATGAGACTATCCAACTTGAGGGTGAAGCGGGCAGTGAGGACTGGCCGTGCCGTTTCCCCAGCGCCCGTGGGTTGCGCACAATGGAGGACCAGTTCCTGCAGCGCACTAGACAATTGAGTATTATTTGTGGCAGAAACCGAGAAATCCTTCTGCAAACAGAGTGGCAGAGACAGGTGGAGGAGCACAGGGGCCAGCCCTTGGCTTCGTCCCTGACGGGCTGGGCATCTGGGTGTGCGCATGTTTTTCCCACATGGAAAGGAACATGAATCTTCCCGGGATCACCATGTGTCAGACGGCAGCTGCAGCTAACAAGGACCTCTCTGTCCCTGATGCTTTAGTGACTGTGGGGTCAGCAGGAGAGAAACGACTCCCCCTCCCCCACATACCACATCCTGGTGGTGACAAGGACATGGGTGCTGCTGCCCAATGACCCGGGAAGTCACTGAGATGACATCATTAGTGCTAGAGGCCTCAAAACAGCTTCTTCCTTCCTTCTGAGACCCAGAGAAAAGTCCCAGGAGGAATTAGAAAGCAATTCCAAGAACTCTGTGGGACAAGACCCTGGAGGCGCGTAGACCCATGGACCTGGGCTCTTCGGCTCCGGCTCAGCTCCTGAGAACCCTGCCTCCCAACATTCCATTCTCTCCCCCTCTCTCCCCAGCCAGCTCACCGACAGTCCCTGCCAGCTAGCTTTCGCTGCCTGCTGCATGCAGAGGAGAGGTCGCGGGCAGGAGAGGCGCTCTGTGCACTTACCCAGGTGTGGTCCCCAGAGCCACCCAGGGAGCCTTCCTCACCCATTCCACAGGCGGGAAAAACAGAGGCCAGGAGGAAACAGGTGACTCACATGAGGTCTCCCAGCCAGCAAGTGAGGACCTGAAAAACCATCCCGTACTGAAAAAGGATGCAATGGTCGAGGTGCAGGAAGGAGCAGTCAACCAAGGCTGCGTGTCTTGGGAATGTGAGTCGCCTCCCCTGCTCACTGAGTCACTTCTTGGTTCCTGAACAACAGTTAGCCAGACGGTCCCTCCAGGGGTTGGCGATCCAGGGCCCCAAAAGTGACGAGCAGCAAGGTCAGGCCCCTCGTTCCTGTGGCACAATAATCCACGTGCTTTGTAAATCGTAAAATATCCACAAAACAGAGAAGAAGTTAAGAACACCATTTTGTGGTTGAATACATTTTTGTATATCCACCAAATGGGATAAATGCACCTGTTAAAGAACATGATGTTTTTTTTTTAATTATTTTATTGTTGGTTGTTCAAAACATTACATAGTTCTTAATATACCATATTTCACAGATTGATTCAAGTGTGAAGAGCCGTGAGTGGCATTTTAGAGTGTTAAGAGGGAAAATTGCATGTGGACATTAGGAACAATAGTTGAGGGCTGGGCCTGGGGCTCAGCGGCAGGCTCTTGCCTAGCGTGAGGCGCTGCCTTTGATCCTCAGCACCACATAAAAAGGAACAAATAAAATAAAGGCATGCTGTCCATCTACAACTACAAAAAAATTAAAAAAAAAACAGTCATTGACTTCGAGAAAAATGAGATTGTGGATCTTTTATTCTTTTTTGATACTTTCTTGTGTTTCCAAAATTCCTTTCAATGAACAAAATTTTAAAATGTGTGGAATTTTCGGATGCCCTTGAGCACTTACCAAAGCCATCCCCAGGAGATCTCCTCTCTGTAGGGTGCAGGGCTTTCAGAAGCCCGGGTGCCTCTACCAGGGACTCGCTGGCTCTCTGGGTCGTGGTCTCATGTCACTCAGCATCACACCGTTTGGCCAGAGGTTCCAGGCTCCGGGCAGCACCAGTGAAAGCCGCTGCGGTCTGGGTGCTGCTGGAACACAGCGCGGTGGGAATGATTCATCCTGAACAGAAACTCCCCGGGAACCCAGGATCAAGGGGCTGCCCCGGGCAGGGCCTTCTTGCTGCATCGTCCCATGGCGGAAAGGCAAAGAGGAGGTGAGACAGAGATGCAGGGGCCATCCTGACCTTACCTGAGGGGTCCCCTCCCACAGGCATAGCAGGAACCCCCCATGAGGGCAGATGCCTCGCAGATGATCACCTCCTAGCGGTCCATCTCTTGATGCTGTTGGAAGGCGGTGAAGTTTCAGCAGGAGTTTGGGAGGGGAGGAGCTTTCTTCCTGCCTTGGTATTCTCCACAGTCAGAGCTCGCAGCCAGGGTACAGGTGCCAATGCCCTGGGGGCCAGCTCCAGCACCCCCAGGGCCATCAGGGCCGCCGCCCCACTCCCCACGGAACTGACCTTGGGGTCTGCCCTTCACTTCACAGCTCTCTTTGGTGCCCCCAGCAGCCCTTACCCTGTCTGACGTGAGCACACTGAGGACCCAGAGGCCCTGTGACTTTTCGAGGTCCCATGGCCATAAAGGGGAGAAGTGGAACTTGAACCTCACGTCGTCTGGCTCTGAACCCACAGTGCCAGGGACACCTCTTCCAGGGCTTCATGGGCCATCAAGGGCCACCCTATGCTGGCCTTAAGGATCATCACAATGGTCGCAAATGACTCCTTTGGTGACAGACAAGGAGCTAACAAGTGTCCAATGCTCACTCTTCCTGGAGGGAACCTGAATCCCAAGTGAGCAACCAGGACCAGGCAAAATGGAATCAGATGCCCAATAAACCCAGTAATAATTTCTAAAAATGTTTATGCCTCAGGGAAAAATGGCAGCCCAGTCCTAACCGGGTAGCAACTCAACACCATCACTTGTCAGGAAAACGCAAATTTAAATCATTCTGAGATAATGACCAGAATGGCTACATTAAAAACTGACAGTTCCAAGTGTTGACAAAGGATGTGGGGCAACAGAACATTTAGACACTACAGGTGGAAGAGAAAACTGGTTTCACCACCAGAGGAAATTAGTTGCCATTATTTACTAAGACAAATATGCCTATCTAAAACCTGGAAAATCTACTTCTAGGTGTAAATGAAGAGAAATGAGTTCATATAGCCACTCAAATATGTGTGTATGAATGATTATAGCAGCTTTAAAATGAAAGTTAATTAGCAGTCCAAAATAAGGAACAACCTAATGGCCATCAACAAGAAGATGAATGAATTGTAGTATCCATACCATGGAATACTACACTGCAATAAAAAAAGAACAAATGTCTACTATGTAGAAGGACAAGCATAGAACCTCCAGACAGTGTGTTGAGTGAAAGTAGCCCACACAAGGGAAATACATGGTATATGTGATCCCCTCGTGTGCTGGAGACAGCTCATATTTCACCTGAGAACAAACCAGGATGTTTTTAAGAATTGTCTAAACCAATTGCTAAATACAGGCTTTCTTAAAAATAAAATCTGATAAACTTACAACTAAATAAGGTACATATAAAACAAAGGCTGTGCAGTCAGCACTCGGAATTCATGTGTTTAGTTATTACCATATTTGAATATCATCTTTGCAATTGAGGTGATTCGCACCTATTGAATCTGTTTGGTGGGACAACTACAGGACTGGGTTGGAATGCACATCCATTTCCAACTCCACGTTCAACAATTCCACTTGAAGCTCACGTCAGCGGAGGCGGTTGCCAGGGAAATTGACCAAGGTGCAAATCAGGGCTTTTTTTTTTTTTGACATTTTAAAATTTATTCTAGTTTGTTATATATGACAGCAGAATGCATTACAATTCATATTACTCATATAGAGCACAATTCTTCATATCTCTGGTTGTACACAAAGTGGAGTCACACCAATTCATGTCTTCATACATGAACTTAGGGTAATTATGTCCATCTCATTCTACCATCATTTCTAACCCTATATCCCTCCTTACCCCCACCCTCTTCCCTATCTAGAATTCATCTATTCCTCCCATGCTCCCCTTCCCTACCCCATTATGAGTCAGCCTCCTTATATCAGATAAAACATTCTGCATTTTGTTTTTGGGGATTGGCTAACTTCACTTAGCATTATCTTCTCCAACTCCATCCATTTATCTGCAAATGCCATGATTTTATTCTCTTTTAATGCTCAGTAATATTCTATTGTGTATATATGCCACATTTTCTTTATCCATTCATTTACTGAAAGGCATCTAAGTTGCTCCCACAGTTTAGCTATTGTGAATTGTGGTGCAATAAACATTGATGTGACTGTGTCAGTATAATATGCTATTTTTAACTCCTGCTACACTCACCTGACAATAAATAACCAACAGGGGCTATTAAGTGGTTATAAAATTAGCACCAGATAACACAATTGAATAATTGGGTATAGACCAAGGAGTGGGATAGCTGGGTCAAATGGTGGTTCCATTCCAAGTTTTCCAAGGAATCTCCATACTGCTTTCCATATTGGCTGCACCAATTTGCAGTCCCACCAGCAATGTATGAGTGTGCCTTTTCCCCCACATCCTCGCCAACACTTATTATTGTTTGTCTTCATAATAGCTGCCATTCTGACTGGAGTGAGATATCTTAGAGTAGTTTTGATTTGCATTTCTCTGATTGCTAGAGATGCTGAGAATTTTTTCATATATTTGTTGATTGCAATCAGGGCTTTTTATCTTTTTTTTTTTAAATTGTTGTTGTTTTATTTGTTTATTTAAGACAGGGCCTCACTAAGTTAGTTACCCAGGCCGGCCTAGAACTTGCAATCCTTCTGCCTCAGCCTCAGCCTCCCCAGTAGCTGGGGTCACAGGTATATGCTACTGCACGCGACTCAAATCAGGGCATTTGGGGAGGAAAAAAAAAGCCAGTTGTCAAACATTTACTAGCTCCCCCCCCCCCCCCCCCCCCCCCGCTGATGTGGTTCCAGTTGTATGAAGGAAAGCTCATGTGGGGGTCAGGAGTTCAGAAGGAGATTGCCTGGGTGGGTGTTGAGGGGCTTCTGCCTGAGAGAAGAATGCCGGACCTTTATTGGGTGACGGCAATGTTTTAAATTCTGACCGTGACTGTAGTTCCATGATGTCAACATATGGATGTGCTTGACTTTGTGCAGGTGATACCTTGATTTAATTTCTTTATTTATTGCAGTACTAGGGATTGAACCCGGGGTCTTGCATATAACAGGCAAGTGCTGTCCCAAGCACTAAGCTACACTCCTAGTCCTTTTTATTTTTATTCTGAGGCAGGGTCTCCCTACATTGCTGAGACTGACCTTGACCTTGTGACCTTCCTGCCTCAGTTTCCGAGTAGCTAGGATTACAGGTCTGCACCACCAGGCCTACCTCTGATAAATAAATTTTCAAAAGTTTTTCTAAAACAGTTACTCTGAAGGGAGCTCTCTCTGCAGGAAGGTGGGAGGTCTGGCGTACCACAAAAGTCATCCCATCTTTGCAGGGCAACCTTAGCTAGCAGAGATCCCGGAAGACGTGTGTCGGTAACAATCTCCTATAACTAGCACATGAGCTTGGAGGACAAGATTGGCATTGAATTAAATTTTATTACTGGCCGATGGTCCCCACTCGGTGCGGACAGCCAGAATAATAGCTCATGTTTACTGAGCACTGTTCTCAGGGCTTCCCGTGGCTTGATGCCTTTAAACCCCTCAAAACCCAACAGGATTTTATGATCCCCATTTTTCAGATGAGGCAAACTTGAGGCAAAGCACGTGACTGACCACAGACCACACAGCGAGCAGGAGGCAGAATCAGGATCTGAACCCAGTGACCCAACTCCAGGGCCCGTGTTCATTGCTACACTCACCTGACAATAAATAACCAACAGGGGCTATTAAGTGGTTATAAAATTAGCACCAGATAACACAAAGTGTCCCCTCTTCTGTGTCTCAATCACCTGTACCTGTGAAAAGGGACAGATAGGTAAAGTCCAAACGTATGGCCTTGGTGACCTGCGTGTCCACCCTTTCCGACGTGGCAGGCCTGTATGGGACCTGGCCAATGTGAAGTCACCCCGAAGGGCAATAAACATAACTGATTGCAGAGGATTCCAGATGGGAGGCTTTCCGGGGGTTGCAGGAGTGAAACTTGGTCACCTGCAACATGGGAGGGACATGGGAGTCCCAGGTGAACACAGCATCCCCGAACTCACCAGTTTTGGATCAGCCTTGGCAAGAGAGAGATTGAAGTCCTGAAGTGCAGTTCCCAGAAATTAATCACCTTGACCCACCCTGTCTGAGCATGTGACATTCCTCGCCCACAACTAGACCTGCAGCACAACCAGTGTTGGGAAACTCACTCTCCTCTGAATTAGTCCCCGAGCCATTATGGAGACAGCCAGCCACACCTGCAGGCACCTTGTCCCTGCTTTGACTCGTTTTTCACGTCCAGAGGGGGGTTGTCTCAAGGGACCCGTGAGTTGGCGAGAGAGGTCCTGGTCTCCCGGCCACCCCTGGGGCCCGCTGCACCTTGCAGCATTTGGTGCCCAGAGGGGCCTCCCCAAGACAGAGAGCCTGCCCTTCGTGATCAGGCAGTGAGCCCCACACTCATTCTCAGTGATGACGTTGGTCCAGCGCCAACAACATCTGGGAAAGCCCAGCAGAGCCAAGTTGGGCACCTCTGGGGAGACCCCATGGATCCCACCGCGGGAGCTTGTCCCGAGCTTGACAGAGCGGGGCGCCCTGTGGGTCCTCTCCACTCAGCCTCCACCAGCTCTCAGGCATCCACCATCCTCCTGGATCTGCCTCCTCTCTCCCGGTTTCCCCCATTCCCTTCTCTCCTCCCCAGAGAACAGAACGAGGTGGGGTCCAAGGAGTGACCTGGACTTACAGGCACCGGCCTGAGACCTGGCCAGCGGCCTCCCTGGTCTGATTATAGAACCTGATGATAGAACAGGTGCGTCCAGGGCTACCAAGGCCTGGGAGAGGCTGCCTGCAGGCAAAGAGCTAAACACACACCCAACTACTAGAGTGGGATGGGCTCACCAAGAAAAGGAATCCGGCTTCCAATTCCGGAATTCTGCCTCTGGGTCCAACTGAGCAACTTTGGAATGTTCAAGGTCTTCACATAAGATGGTCCCCAGCCTGGAACCACCATCCCTTCCACTTTCCAGTCACTAGGAATACTTGAAGGTTCAGCCCATCTCTTAACCAGCCTCCTCCCCCTTCTTCCAAGCACCTCGGGTCATGTCTTGATACTCGGAAGCCCTCAGGCACAGACCCATGACAGCCTCTTTTTTGTGGTGCCTTCGCTGACTGTACCCCTGGGGGGCGACCACCCTGCAGCATTGCACCCCCACGCCAGGTAGGGAAACTCTGGAAGCCAAAACAGGGCTGTGAGAGGTTCTGCTGCCCGTGGGTGACTTTGCCTAGAGGAAGAGGTGGCACAGAAGGACCAGGGGAAACTGCAGGGCTGGTGGGAGGTGGGTAAGCCCGAGGAGGCCCGCCGCTGGAAGGAGGCTAAGGGGCGATCAGATTGTTTTTCACCTGTGCCCTGTGGATTCCTGGAGATTCCTGGAAAGGCGTGGGGGGAGGGGACAGGGTGACAGAGGTGGGAGGAGCCACTCTGGATTCCCATCCCTGTCCAGAAAGGAAGCCCTTCCACCGTTTTCCATTCTGGGCCAAAGTGCACGAGTTTGCTTGAGGAAAGGATTCTATTGCAAAAAGGAAGAACGAACGATCTATTCCAACTCGCCCATTTCACACATGAAGACAGCAAGGCTCAGAATATCCCTCCGGCTGTCCAAAGTCGCAGACAGGGGAGCAGACCCGCCAGCCCCTTGTTGGTCACCCCGGGCCTTGACCGCATGCCGCAGCAGAAGCCTGGCACCCCCCACCCCCACCCCGCATCACACCCAGCTATGACAAGGCCACAGAGGAGGGTGGGTAGGACCTGTCGCAGGAGCTCAGAGGAGGCTGGTGCACTGGGAGAACCCTGCAGAGGAGGAAGAGGGCGGTCAGGGACAGAGTGGGGTCCCACCACTCCAAAGCACGGCCCTGCACCCTGAGCTCAGTTGCTGTGATACTCCTTCCTCCTGCGCAGACCTTGGGAACCCCCGCTCCAACCCTGAGTGTTAAGGTCCTCCTGGTCCTCACACCAGTGACTCAGGGAGCACCAACACAAAGAAAAGGCACAAAGGCCTCTCTCATGGGGAGGGTTTCCTCATTTGTGTCTTTTGAAACCGGTAGACATCAGACAATGGTCCTTTAAGGATTTACCTCCAGCCAGAGCTGCCAGTTGGACCAGAAGTGTCTCAAGACAAAGCATGCTCCGAGAAGAAAATAAACAAGAGCTATGTCATTTCTTTGTGGGTCCCGGTTGTCTGTATTATTGTCGCCATGGGACATGCAACCCTGCCAACTGAGTCCCCTCAGGAGCCAACCCAAAATGATAATAAGGCTGAGTGCTTGGGGCATGCCTGATGCTGCTTAAATTCAGGTGATGATGTGCTCAAACATGCGAGGACTCATGGGATTGATAATATCACAATCTTCATTTTATAGTGTAGGAGACAAGGCACTGAGAGGTTAAGCAACTTGCCTAAGGGCTCACAGCTTAAGAGAGTCAAGTTTGGTCTTCTTGCAGTCTGGGCTCAAAGCCACACCCTTAACTACCTTGCACTGCAGTCTCATCACTTAGTAAAACCATATCAGAGTGTCTCTGGGGGAGCAAAGCAGAATGCACAAAATGATGAGCCCTTTGGCTGGTTTGATCCAGAAAGGGCAGTAAACATTCCTTTGGGCGAGACTGATATAGATTTGAAGATTGACATTTACTAGGGTTATGACCTTGAACACATGGGGCTTTCTCTCTTTGAACTGCTCTTGCCTGGTGGAGTGAAATGGAGGTGTTAACCCCATTGTGGCCCCTGCTAAGGGTGGATGCGGAAGCACCCTTGGAGCTGCGGGGTTCCCCTCCCCCTATGCCCGCTGTGCACCCCACTCCCAGCCTTTGTGTACCTGAAACTCCCACCCCTTGATTAACAGAAACCCATGTTAGTTTGCTAAGGCTGCCATAGCAAAGTCCAACCAGGTGGCTTGAACCCTGGAAATGAGACATGGGGTGTCTCAGTGCTGAAAGCTGGAAGCTCAAGGTCAAGGTGTTAGCAAGGAGGTTCCTTGAGTGCTGCTCCAGGCCTCTCTCCCAGCCTCTGGTGGCCTCCAGCTTTCCTTGACATGACACTACCCTGAGGCCTCACAGCGTCTTCCCTCCATGCCTGTCTGTCTGTCTGACTGTCTGGGATTCTAAAGTTCCCCTTTCTATAAACACATCACTCTTCTTGGATTCGGAGACACACAAATGACCTGAATTTAATCATCTGTAAAGTCTCTATTTTGAAATAAGATCACATTTACAGGTAGTCGGGGGTAGGATTTTGACATTTGGTGGGGGTACTGAGGATTGAACTCAAGGGCACTTGACCACTGAGCCACATCCTCAGCCCAATTTTTTATTTTATTAGAGACAGGGTCTCACTGAGTTGCTTAGCGCCTCACTGTTGCTGAGATGGGATCCTCCTGTCTCAGCCTTCAGAGTCACTGGGATTACCGGCGTGCACCACCATGTCCAGCTAGGATTTTGACATTTAATGGATCTCTAATATGGCCCTGTGGAATTAGGGAAGGAAGTCACCTTACTACCTTAGCACCCACAGCACATGGGAGTCTTAGTCTCTTTGTCTCTTCCCCGTTTCCAGATGGTTCAGCCTCAGGCCCTCTCCATGGGTACCCTCAACCTCTTTAGGGTCCCTTTTTCAATTCCATTTCCAGAACAGGACAGGTGTCTCCATATGAGGTGCCTCCAACAGAGAACACAGCGAATCCACTCCTTCCTAAGGGGACTCTTGTTCAGTTACTGCGGCCGTCTCCTGGGTTTTCCCTCCAGTCTATCCCTGCAGTTGATGTTTTGAACCCAGGTTTGAGAGTTCACCTGTAAAACTGATTTTTTAGAATCAAATGATGCCAAAGAGTTTTTTATCTGGTTTCTGTTCTCGGCGGCACCCCCAGCCCTCTCAAGATGGCTTCCTCTAAGAGGCTGGTCAGCAGCCCTCCCTGTCCTTCACAAGTCATCAAGAACACCTGGGATGCATCCTCAAAGGGGTGATGGGATGGTTTAGATATGAGGTAGCCCCCAAAAGCTTATCTGTGAGATAACACAAGAACTTTCAGGGGTGAAATGATTACATTATGAGGGTGTAACCTATCCAGTGGATTAATCCACTGATATGGATTAATTAACTGGCAGGTAGGTATAGCTAGAAGATGTAGGTCACTGAGGGCTTGACTCTGGGGTTCATATCTTGTCCCTGGTGAGTAGGGTTCTTTCTCTCTGCCTCTTGGTGGCATGCCTGAGCTACTCCTCTGCTGAACCTTCCCACCGTGATGTTCTGCCCCACTCAGGCCCCAGCTGTGGGGTTGGCCTACTGTGGACTGAGCCTCTGAAACCATGAGTCAAAAGAGACTTCCTCCTTTATGTTGTTCTCATCAGGTCGTTTGGTCACAGCAACCAAAAAGTTGACTAAAACAGGTGACATCACCCCAAGAGGACAAAACTTTCATATTCTTTTTATGTATTAAGCACAGATATGCACACAGTGGTGAGAGAGGGGGAAATAATTAGGCTCTATTAAATCACTCAGTATATGGATCACTGTTTCCCCAACATTCATGGAGACCCACAATAGGATGGGCAGTTGCTATGATTTGAAGGTGTCCCCCAGAAGTTTGGGTGCTGGAAGCTTAATTCCTATGTTAATGGTACTTGGAGGTGGGGCCCTTGGAGGTAATTAGGATTAGATGAGGTCACAGGGTGGGGCTCTAGTGGTGGAATTAATGGCTTTATAAGAAAAGGAAGAAAGACCCAAGGTGGCAGGCTTGCTCTGTCTGGACACGTGTTGCCCTCCGCCATGTTGTCATACAGCAAGAAGACCCTTGCTGGACACCACACCATGCTCTTGGACTTCCGTGTCTCCCAAGTCATGATCCAAGGAAACTTTTTATAAATTACCTGGGTCTCAGGTACTTTTTACTTGATCAACAAAAAAATGAACTAAGACAGCAGTGTTCTAGGAGCCAGGGCTACAACAGTGAACAGTAAATTAATCCCACTTTATGGAGCTCACAGTCTAGAAAGGGTTGAGATGCGGGGAAGACAGACCATACACGGAGGAGAGAGCTGGGGACTGCCGAGATTTTTACGGAGATGAAACTATTCTATGTGACACAGACATGATGGATAAATGTCCTTATGCGTTTGTCAAAACCCACAGGAACGGAGCAGTACAGAGAGTGAAGCTTAATGTGCACCGGGGACAGGGGTTGGTACCTGCAGCATCGATCCGTTAATGATGACAAAGGTCCCACTAAAAGTGAGATGCCAATAATAGGGGGAAACTGTTATTAGGGGTGGGGGGTGTTCTGAACTCTGTGTACTATCTGCTCAAATATTCTGTAAATCAAAAACTACTAAATTAATAAAGTCTGCTCTTTTCTTTTCTTAAGCTTTGGTTTGAACCCACGCAGAACTACAGAGAAAAGAAAGAGGGCACCATTGATATGTTTGGAATCAGAAGGTCTGGCAAACAGAGCTGAAAGCGATGTGAACTGTGAACGTGAGGGAAGCCGACTCACTTGGATCCAGGGACGAGAATCAAGAATCTGTGCGCCTAACAGGAGGCAAGAGAAAAAGCCCACCCAGGAAGCACCAGAGGTGCCCATGGGGCGGGGAGAGCTGCTGAGCCCAGAGAAGCCGCTCACCACAGCTGGAAAAGAACTTGAGTCCTAAAGTCTTGAAGCCACAGCTGCCTGGAGTGGGGAAGGAAGCCAGGTAGGATCCACGTGAAAGGGAAGTTCAGGGCTGGCGACAAGGGAGATGGCAGTGGAGGCACATGGCGGGATTTAGGAGCTAGGAGTTGAGAGGAGATGGTGGGCCACGCTCAACGCCCTTCTCCCTCCCAGACGCATCTCCAGCTTCCTACTAATTACCATTGGTTTCATGAGGTTTTCCAGTTGTACTGAACTATGAGAAATAATAATAAAGACACCGGACACTTTCTTATACCTGGGTTAATTCACCACGGGAGCCTCAACAGCTACCACGTTGCTCTTGGCAGGGACCCCACAGGCCTCAACCTTGCAATGAGAGACTTATGAGCAAGGAATCAGACCTTCTGGGTTGGCTGGAGGCAAGAGCAGTGTTCTACTTTGGATATGAGGCGTCCCCCAAAAGCTCATGTGTGAGACAGTGCAGGAGCGTTCAGAGGTGCAATGATCAAATGATGAAAGGTGTGGCCTAATCGGTGGATTAATCCACTGATATGGATTCACTGGGGGTAACTGTAGGCAGGTAGGGTGTGGCTGGAAGTCTCTGGGGTTTATATCTTGTCCGTGGTGAGAGGAGCTCTCTCTCTGCTTCCTGACTGTCATTTCCTCTGGAATCCACTCCCTCCACCAGGATGTCCTGCCTCACCTTGAGTCCAGAGCTTTGAAGTCGGCCCACCATGGACGGAGACCTCTGAAACTGTGAGCCAAAATAAACTTGTTCTTTTCAGGTGTATTGGTCACAGCGACACCAAAACTGACTAAAACAGGAGCCTTCGTCAACCCATGAGCTGCAAAAGTGGACACCGAGTCTCTGAGTCCCCAGAGAAGCACCAGGGACTGTCAGGAGCACATCAAGAGGACACAGCCCTGCCCTGCCCTTCAGGGGATTGGAGTCTCACCTGAAATAAAGAGAGAATAAAGGAGAAGGCAGTAGTGCTCCCAGAACAGGACAGAGAATGAGCGCCAAGGGCTGGATGTTTCTCTCCCTCCCGATTCACATTGGATTCACATGTCGGAACCGTGATCCTCCACATTATGGTGTTTGGAGGCGTGGCCTTTGAGGTGTTCAGGTTGAGATGAGGTCAGAGGGTGGAGACTGACTGGCATTAGTGCACCTGTAAAGAGATGAAGTCCCCCTGTCCTCTCCTCTCCTCTCCCCTCCTCCTTCCCCCATCCCTTCCTCTCCTCTCCTCCCCTCTCCTCCCTCCCCTCCCCTCCTCTCCTCCCTTCAGCCATATAAAGACTGCAATACTGCAAACCAGGAAGAGAGAGCTCACCAGGAACCAGAGCTACTGGAACCTTGACCTTGGACTTTCTTGACCTTGGACTTCCCAGCCTTTAGAACCTGTGGGGATAAATGAATGTCTGTTTTCCCAGTCTGTGATATTTTTGTTATAGCACCTCAAACCCCAGCTAAAAGTCAAAGGAGAGTTCAGGTTATGTGGGCTCAGCTGGGCTTCATCTTTAAGAGGGAGTCTGTATGTTGAACAAGGACCGAAGGCTACAGGACGTTAGGAGGATGGCATGGCAGCAATCAGGGACCCAGGGACACTGCTGAGACAGGGTCACTGACCAGATCCTAGGCAGCATCACATCACCTACTGCCGCCCCACACAGTCTCCTCTCCTTGCCTCAAGCCCCGTCCTCCTCCTGCCCAGAACACTCTCCGCCTTCCTGCAGCCTCCTCTGTCAACGTGATGTTCCTTCTTGGGGCTGGGCATTGAACCCAGGCTCTCAGGTCCCAGCATGTACTTCACCACGGAGCTCCACCTCTTGTCCACACACAACCTTTTTTTTTTTTTAGAGAGAGAATTTTTTTTAATATTTATTTATTTATTTTAGTTATTGGCGGACACAACATCTTTTGTTGGTATGTGGTGCTGAGGATCGAACCCGGGCCGCACGCATGCCAGGCGAGCGCGCTACCGCTTGAGCCACATCCCCAGCCCCACACACAACCTTAAAACCAGCATCAGCCAGGTGCAGAGCACACGCCTGGTTCAGAAAGCTGAGGCAGGAAGACCAAAAGTTCAAAGCCAGCCTCAGCAATGTAGAGAGACCCTGTCTCAAAATAAAGAATGAAAAGGATTCAATCCCCAGTAACAAAAAAAGAAAAGAAAGAAAAGTTCAAGTTCTATCTTTGTTGAGAAGCCTAACATTGACCTCATCTTTCTTAGAATTCCATGGAAACACCAGATACACACCACCCACAGGGTGTCCTCACTTGCAACACGGTATCATGATATCACGCTGAACTTACATGATATCAAGTTCCACTGGAGGCCATTTCTCCCTGTGTCACCTTAAGTGGATTATTTATCATCCCCAAATCTCAGTTGCCTGATTGGCAAAATGGAAACAAAATGAGAGGATCAAATCTCTGAGGATGTAGAGGCATGAGAATTCTTGTGCATTATTATTTGGGAGTAAATTGATCCAAGCCCTTTGGAAATGTATTTGCTATGTCTTTTTTTTTTTAACTGAGGACTGAACCCAGGGGTGTTTAACACTGACTATATCCCCAGTCCTTTTTATTTTTTATTTTGAGACAGATCTCACCAAGTGGCTGAGGGCCTTGCTAAGTTGCTAAGACTGGCTGTAAACATGTAATCCTCCTGCCTCAGCCTCCTGACTTGCTGAAACTACAGACATGTACCACCAAGCCTGGCTTTTTCCATATTTTTATTATGCATTCTAATTATACATACTGGTAGGATTTGCTGTTACATATTTGTGTGAGCACATGATACAACAATATAATTTGGTCATTATCTTTCTCCAGTATCCTACTTCCCCCAATCCTCCCTCTCCCTGATCCCTTTCCTCTACCTACCGGCCTCCCTTTGATTTGCATGAGATCCTCCCCATATGTTTCTTTTCCTCTTTCCTCTCTTATTGGCTAGTGTCTTCTAAAGTTAAATCAATGCCTTCTCCATGAGCTAGAAACTCGATCCCTAAGTACACAGATACACTATAGAAATGAGAGCTGATGTTCACCACGAACCATGCATCTTATGTAATTATATCATATAATCATAATAGTCACAGAAACAGCCCAAATACCCATCAGCTGTAAAATAGGTATTGTTAATAGCAGCCTATTTGTATAATGGGGTATTATACGGCAATGAAAATAAACTACTGGCACAAGCTCAGAGGGACCGTGTTGAGTGAAGGCATCCAGATGCACATAAGCACACATGAAGGTCAGACTGAGTGATTCCATTTATACAAAATAAAGAACCAGCAAGTTGGGTGAGGATGGAGGGCAGAAAAGGATATTCTCGGGACACTGAGAGGGAGTGAGCATAAGGGATCTTTCAGGCCGTCAGAGGTGCTATGTACCATCTGGGTGGTAGTGATCTGTATCCATGTAAATAACAGGCAAATCACTGTTTTAAAAACGTAAAGTGTGGGGCTGGGGATGTGGCTCAAGTGGTAGCGCGCTTGCCTGGCATGCGTGCGGCCCGGGTTCGATCCTCAGCACCACATACAAACAAAGATGTTGTGTCCGCCGAAAACTAAAAAATAAATATAAAAAAAAAATGTAAAGTGTAAAAAGTAGGCCATACCCTGGGGATTTTTGCAATTTACTTCAAGCTCTACTTCAACCAGGAAATAAAAAGGAGAGTTGGATTTATAGGTCAGAGGTAGAGCCCTGCTTAGCGTGTCCAAGGCCCTGCGTTCGATCCCTGGCACAGAGTGGAGGGAAGCAGGGAGGGAAGGAGGGAAGGAAGGATGGCCGGGCGCAGGAGGAGGGCTCTGACCACTGCCTTCCTGGCTTCTGCTATCTCAGCCCGGGAAGCCACCCTCCACACAAAGATGCATAAGACTTTATTTTTTTCCCACCAGGACACCACAGTTACCAGTACTGGCTAATTCCCTACCTTAAAAGGGTCTGCAGAAACCCGGTGTCACCTCCCCACCGTCTGACACGGTCCTTGCCTCCTGGACTTGCTCAGCACCTGCCTCTCCTCTCTCTGACTTTGGGGGCCTCCGTAGTGCCCCGTGGACTTGCCCCTGCTTCAAACCTCCTCACGCCCCAGCTGCTCAGAGTGGCCCAGGTGGACCCCCAGCTGCCTGGCTGCACCTCCCTCTCTCCTCCCAGGTCACCTTGCCTCACCTCTCCCCATGGCTCAGCCCCTGCACCACCCTCTTGTTCTCCTGGGCCTTCGGCCTCTCTTCTAGCCCCCCCAACACCCAGGGCATGGCTTCTCAATGGAGGGGCCATCCTGTAGGGCTGCCTCACCTGAGGGAGGCTGGAAACCATGGGAGGCTCCTCTCGGGGCCATCGGTGGTCACGATTCCCTCCTGATTTCTCTAGAACACATATGCATCTTTAAGATTCTTCAGAAAGGCCCAGAGAAGAAAGTGGAAGTCATCCTTTGTCTCCAGATACCACACTGTTAATGCCGAGGTAACCAGAAAGGCAGCAAGCTCGGGACCCAGGGCCATTGTCTTTAGTTTCTCTCGGTCACTGTAAGAGGAGGGTTGTCCACTCGCAGTCTCTCTGTATATCTTTCATTATTTTGTTTAAAAAAGAAGAAGGACGAAGGAAGGAATTATACCGTACGTCTCTTTTTGTACTGACTTCTCTCCGAATCTACAGGTAGAAGGTGTGTTCTGTTGAGGGCAGAGGGTGTGTGGCAGATGTTCAATCAGGCATTAAAAAAGACATCTCCTGGAAAACCATGTATGAAAATATGTTTCAGAAGGCCCTTCCAGGACAGTGAGCCCTCATGCTCCTTCAGTGTTTACCCTGCAAACTGAGGTCACAAAGGCAGGATAGCCTGTCCCCATTCCTGGCTGTGCGCTCAGTGGCCACCCTTCTGTCCCTGGGGATGAACACCTGGCTGCGCAGATCAGACATAAAAGGAAACATCAAGTTGGACAGGACCAAACGAAGCCGAATTACAGACTGAAGGTCCCTAGCCCCTCTCTGCTCCAGGGCTCCGACAAGAAACTCTGGCCCTCTCCTCTGCCTTCTCCCCGCCTCTCAGACCTGGGGTTCCTCCCTCGTGGTCACTCTCAGGGCAACTTCAATGTAACCCAAGATACAGGACAAATTCCTGAGGCTGCCACTCACTGCACCATCCACACTCAATCGGCCCACGTGGGAGCCACGGGCTCAGGTGGCCCCTGAGGACTGGAGATGGGGGGATGAGACGGCAGAACTGAGTCTTTAGTTTTTATTAATTTTAATTCAAAAACTAAAGCATGTGAAATCTTTTCCCACTACTTCAACTTTATTATTATTTTGCAGAAAGTGTATTTCATTTTAACCATGACACCACATAAGATGTGATCAGATACTCCATATGTAGTTAGCAAATATCACTTTGTGTACTCTACAGAAACATATCAGTGAATTTCTTCAGTTCAGACTGTTTTCTATGCACCTATGTAACATTGTTATGTATTTGAATTTTTATGCACAGAGGTACATAGATTTCTAAGTAAATCTTCATGAATGATGAAACTAAAATCTTCACTATAAAGTAATTTATTTTTTTCTAGCTTTTAAGAAAGTATGGGCACGTTTTTAAATTTTAAACAAATACATACTACTGATACAAGATGCACAGGTAGCACTACAATCAGAAAAGTGAGCAAAAAGACAGTGAAAGGCAATTGCAATTTGCATTAAAAAATTTAAGACAATAAAGTGGATAATATTTTATTCTGAAGCAGTGTCAGAATATACATAGTGTATATGGTCAAAAGTTTTCTTTCATAGCCCGGTGCAGTGGTGCAGGCCTGTGATCCCAGCAACTTGGGAGGCTGAGGCAGGAGGATCAGAGTTCAAAGCCAGCCTCAGCAACTTATCGAGGATGTAAGCAACTCAGCGAGACCCTGTCTCTAAATAAAATATAAAAAAGGCTGGGGATGTGGCTCAGTGGTTAAGCTCCCCTGGGTTCAATACCCAGTTAAAAAAAAAAGGGTTTTTTTTCTTTTCTTTTTTGCTATCTGTCCTTCTTTGTTGTGTGTGGTGCTGGAAATTAAACCCAGGGGCTCCTTCATGCTATGTTGAGCAAGTGCTCTACCACTGAACTATATCTGAAGCTCTTTAAATTTTTTTTTAAGACAGTGTTTTGCCAATGTGTCAAAATGCATTCTGCTGTCAAGTATAACTAATCAAAACAAATTAAAATTTTTTTCTAAAAAAAGACAGGGTTTTGCTAATTTGCCCAGGTTGGTCCCCAACTTGCAAACTTGGCAATCCTCCTGCCTTAGTCTCCAAAGAGCTGGTATTTCAGGTATACCAAAAAAAGCATTCAATAGTCAAAAAAGAATACATCAAATTAGCTACCTAAAAGCAGAATTAAATGTTCAACAAAAATTCAATTTTTTTCTTAATTTTCTTAATTTTTAAATGAATTTAAACAAGATATGCACTTATAAATTTGGCCAATGCTGAAAAGCTGGGATTCTTTTTTTCTGTGTGTGTGTACCGGGGATTGATCCCAGGAGTACTTAACCACCGAGCCACATCTCCAGCCCTTTTTATTTTGAGACAGTGGCTTGCTAAGTCGCTGGGGCTGGCTTTGAACCTGCAAACTGCCTCAGCCTCCTGAGCCACTGGGATTACATGCATGTGGCACATGCCCTGCAGAAAAACACTTATACATGAAGAAATTTTGTTGTTATTGTTGTTTTTGTTTTGTTAAAAAAGTTATTTTTCAACAATGGAAATAGTGTTAGGAAATTTTACAGAAAATACAGAAAAAAGATTTTACAAAAAGCAAAAGCTCTTCAATTTAGCCACCAAATTATTGTCCATAAAATACAAAGACTCTTCTAACAATAGCAATCAATAAACTTGAAAAGTCACAAATAACTTGTCCTTGGCCAAGCAATATAATAGCTGCTGCTCAATTAATACTTTGGGATCATTCTATCTCCAAGGACTTCTAATTTAAGAAGAAAATTTGTTAATTCACAGTCTACAAAAAAAATTGAACATATGACATAGATTTTTAAAAATCTTTTATGTCTGTCAAAGAAAAATTCTAAACAGATAAGAAAAAATTAGTTTCTTTCACCACAAATGTTAGTTTTGCTGCGCTAGTTCAAATATTCCATTCTTTGGAATTTTCACGTAAGGGACTGGTATTTGCCTGATTGCATATTTCTTTATATGATACATTTTGAATATATTTATGTGACGCTTTCTGCAGCATACTCTGGGAAAAGCATCATGAATATATAGCTGTTAAAACCATTCATTATATACAGTCACATACTGTGAATCATCTTCAGTTTATGGAACAGTTGAAGGAAGTAGAAGACAATGGATCTAATGACCTTTTGTTCTTTGTCAGTTTTCTTTGAATCATGGAAAAGTTTTACAAAGACTTACTGTCTCTTTAACTCCAATTCCAGATTTTCTTGAAACAAAAGGAATGATTGCCAAATGTTCAGCCATCAGAGACAGAAAATGACAGTATGACTTCTGTTTTCTCCCCCAAATCAGACTGCACAAGAATGAGTAAGATTTAAAACTCCAAGGCAAGGAAAGATGAATTTATCACATAGTTACGCAGGTACTGGAATTTATGTTGAAACTAAAACTTTTAAAAGAAAGAATAATAATAACTTTACCTTTTTCTTACAGGAACCAGTATGCAAATTATTTTAGTGGTAATTGACAAGTGTCATGTAAATCAGCTGCAAAGACTGGAAAATGGGAAGGACACTGTTGTCATTGATACCTTCTGAATTGCTTTTCAATTTATGCAATATGCTTCTGCATTGACCCAAGAGTTAGCCAATTTATTTAATTCAGATACAGTTAGTTTTGAAACTGATACACTAAACTACAGTCTAATGAATTCTTCTTGGAAAGAAGAAAGAGGTTTGTTAATATGGATGCAAATATTAAAGAAGAATTTTTTGTTGTTGTTGATAGTAGAAAACATTTAAATGTATTTGTAACATCTTAGGTATGTGAGTCTACTTTTTCAATTATAATTTCATGAAATATAATAAAGATGAAGTATTCCAATGAATAGTTTGCATCTGAGTCAAGATACGTTTCAAGTAAAAATCAAACACTGAATCTCTCAGGAAAAAAAGTATACAAAATAGCCCATTAATAATTATCTTGGGGCTAGGGTTGTTGCTCAGTGGTAGAGCACTTGCCTGGCATGTGTGAGGCAGTGGGTTCTATCCTCAGCAGCACATAAAAATAAATAAAATAAAAGTACTGTGTCCATCTACAACATATATATGTATATATACAGATTTTCTCAAAGAAATAATTATTATATCACTCTCATTTTGAAATGATAATATTTTGGATATATTAGATAAAATAAAATATATTATAATTTCACCAATTTTCAAAAATATGGATACCAAAAATTTCTGAAGTATGCATGTGACTCCCATTGTATTTCCAGGGAATTGTTCTGATCAGGAATGTAACTGCCATGTTCATATGAAAAGGTGCTAGGCCTTTGCCTTATCCGCTGTCTATCCCAGAGCCTAAAGGTAGCGCTGGGCACATGCCAGGTGCTCAGACTGTCCTGACCTGTCTTTGCAGGGCATTTTGAAGTGGCTCTACACTTTGACTGTAGGTGATGACCCAGTTTTTCAAAACAGTTGGGAAGGACGTTTTAATCTGCAAATAGAGTATGTTCATTATTACTCTGTAGTAATTTCATAGCTATCATCTAATATATTAAAACCTCATAAGAGACTGCCTTAAAAAAGGAATATGATGGCTAAATAAATGGATCTGGCTACAACTTAGGTGCTGCACCACAACATCTTGGTGAACTGCAGACCCCGTATACAATGCCAGTCCCCAAGAGGAAGTTGCCCCGGGCTGGGGGTGCAGCTCAGTGGCAGAGGGGGTGCTAGGCCTGTGTGGAGCCCTGGGTTCAATGCCCAGGAGGGAAAGAAAAAGGCTTCCTCCTCTGTGTAAGCATACTCTGTGACAGGCACACAGTGATGGAACCACCTCTGGACACCTTTCTCCAAACATACACCTGCCAGAGAGAGGCCCAGGGCTGGCACACCCACCACCAGGATGCAAACTCGCCCTCTCAGGAAGATGGCCCCGGGTCACTTCTAAGAAACAGGGAGGGACTGCGGTTTGCTCAATGATTTTCAAGAAAACGCCACAGGCCTGAGATGCTGGGCTTGAGCCCAGGCCTCGGACCAGCCCAGGGAAGAGCCAAAGGCTGTACTGGATAGTGCACAAACACACCAGCCATGCTCCTGTCATCAAGGAAGATGTGTGCACTTGAGTGAGGGATCCAGGAGAGGGTCGGGCCATGCCAACAAGGACATTTGACCTGGATGCATTGGCTCACCCATCATTATCCCTCCTCCCTCATTTTATAGAGGTGGAAACTGAGGCAGAGAAAAATTAGATTTTTAAATTTAATTTTTAAATTTAATTTAAATTAAAATTGTCCAAGGGCAAGTGCAGAGCTCAGGTCATGAACTCAAGCAACTCAGCACTGGGATTATAACACAGGCCAGGAGTCCTATAGAGCCAAGTTCAAAGCCATCTTCTCCCACACAGCAGCCAGGTGTCCTTGGGCAGGTCGTACTGAGTCTCCATCTTCTCAAGCATAAAACAAAGAAGTTAGCATCTAATTCACAAGTTTGTTGAGGAAATTAAATGAAAAGTTTTTGTAAAGACTGAGCTCTAGTGAAGAGTAAGGATTCAGGACTAGTGTCCTTTGTTATTATGACTATTCCAGCTTTAGGACTTTTCCTTTGATCTGAGCTTGCCCTCTCGTTGTACAAACGTCACTGCGATCGCCACAGTTTACTCTGCAATACTTCATGAAAGCCAACACACTCTCAGTGAAGGAGGGATGGACTTTGACAAGAGCCATTTGGTGGGATCAGATCTATGCATCCCAGGGCTGCTGAGCTGTCCCCAAACCAAAGACCCCACCCCAGAGACAACGGCAAGCCTCTGCTCTATTTTTATGGCCAATCAATACCCACAAACTTTGCTAATCCATAGAGTGAATGTTAGAAACAGAGGTACTTAGAAGAGAATGCTAATCAGCCTAAGAAATAGGATCCCACTGATAAAATTAGTGATACTCTAAATGTAAGTGGAAAATCAAAATAAAAATTTCCAAAAAAAAAAAAAAAATTTAAAAAAAAAAATAAAAATTTCCTCCTGCCCTTACTTGATCCTTCACTGTTAACCTCCAGGGATGGCACCAGAGTCTTGATCCCTCAAAGAACCTGTGTCCCACGGTGAACCCAGAACATTGAAGTTTCCTCAAGGGGGATTTTTATGGAATTTGGAGACCATCAAAGGGGACAGAGGACTAGGACTTCACAGAGCTTACAGATCATGGTGCAGCTATCCTGCAGGGCCATTCTGAGGCTGTGGGCTGATAAATGTCCCTGTGTGTAGTAACCTTTGGTCTGATACTTTCTTTCCTCCCTCGTAGGGAGGTTGGGAGGAGGTTAGCCTTCAAATACCTCTAACCCTGAGGGCTCCAGGATTTACCAAAAAGAACCTAATCCTCTGCCAGCCAACTTGTAGCCATGGCTCTCCCAGTACCTCACAGAGCTGTAATTAAGTCCAGATAAGAAATGCATGGGACAGTCCCATATAGGTTTTAAAGAACAATATGGACGGTAAGAATAACAGGACGCTAGCACCTGTCTGCTTAGCCTCCTTTGCTGGTTCTCTCTGGGATTCCATCTTCAAGCCCTTTCTCATCCACATGCAGTCCGTGGCCCTAAATATCCACCCTAGGCAATCACTGATGTGCTGTGATGTGATCTCTGGCTTTGGCCTCTCCTCTGAGCTCCAAATGATGGACACCCAACTGCCCTCTTGGCACTCCAACTCAAGGATGTCTAGCAGGCATCCTGGCCACATCTCTTGATTCCCCTCTCCCAGCCCCCTCATTCCCACCATCATCATGACCTGAGTCTTACGAGTCATGACCTGGTACGTTAGAGTTTGGGTCTGGATGTCCCTTAAGGGTTCCTGTGTTGAAGGCTTGTTCCCCCGTACAGCAATGTTCAGAGGTGGGACTCTTGGGGAATGCTTAGATCATGAGGGATGTCAGCTCATCAATGAATTAATTCATTGAGGGACCCCTTAATTTGAATGAAGCTTTGGAAACTGTAGGAGGTGGAACCCAGTTAAAGGATACACTTGATTTTCTCAGGTGCTCTGTCCCAGCAACGAAAAGTTGACAACACTCCTATCTACAAGATGGCACTGCTCATGCCGAGACCTGGGAGCTGCCCTTGGCTGCCCTCTTGCTCTCATCGCCCACGGCCCCCTCATCTAATTCACCATGCCCTTCTCACTGTCTCAGAGGACACCATCTAATCTCCACCATCTCTCACATATCCCTCTAGGAACCTCTGAACTGGTGTCCCTGACCTGACCCTCCCCCACCATGAACCAAATGACTTTTTTGGTGTGGGGGAGAGGGCACTGGGGGTTGAACTCAGGGGCACTCAACCACTGAGCCACATCCCCAGCCCTGTTTTGTATTTTATTTAGAGACAGGGTCTCACTGAGTTGCTTAGGGCCTCACCATTGCTAAGGCTGGCTTTGAACTCAAGATCCTCCTGCCTCAGCCTCCTGAGCCACTGGAATTATAGATGTGCACCACCACACCTGGCCTGAATGACTTTTTTAAAATGTGAATTAAGGACTAGGAACAGAGCTCAGTGTGCTGCCCAGGAGTGCTTACCTGCCATGCACGAGGTCCTGGGTTCAGTCCGGAGAGCTAGCCCTCGCTGGCTCTCTCCCTTCCTACTGTGGCATGCTCCTGCTGCTGTCTCTTATGGGCAGCATACTCTGGGTTCCTCAGCCTTGGAATGCAGACTGGCCCCAGTGGCCTTCCAGGGGGCTTTGGGGCCTTTGGCCTCATGCTGGGGCTGCATCCTTGGCCTCTGTCTTATTCTGAGCTTTTGGCTTCCTGGATGGAACAGCACCTGTCTCCCTGCTCCTCGGCCTACAGACTGCCATTGTGAGACATTTTGGCCTCCATAAGTAATAACCTCCCCCCTTACATTAAAAACCCAAGTCAAACCATGGGGCTTCCCATCTTACCTCCAATGGGCTTCTGTTCTCTCCCACTAGAACCAAAGCCCTGTGGGGCCAGGGGCTTCGTTTTACTCACCAAAGTTTCTCATTACCTCCCACATCATCTGGCAAGAAGAGAGAGATGGAAAACCATTTGTCCAACAATGAGTGATTTGCTTAGTGTCACTTCTACGTGACCTGTAGAGGTGCAGAAGCCCATCCATGGAGAGAACGTGGTAAGTTCGTAAACAGAATACCACTCAGCAATGGAGGAGAACCAACAGAGCCAGGCACAGTGGTCCACACACCTGTAATCCCAGCGGCTCTGGGGGCTGAGGCAGGAGGATTGCAAGTTCAAAGCCAGCCTCAGCAATAGCAAGGTGCTAAGCAACTCAGTGAGACCATGTCTTTAAATAAAATTCAAAATAGGGCTGGGGATGTGCCTTAGTGGTTGAGCGCCCCTGAGTTCAACACCTGGTACCTCCCCAAAATAAAAATATACAATAAAATATGCTTCCCAAATCCATATTATGAAATATTCTTTTATGAAAAGCATTCTTCAAATGCTTTTTCTTACCAGGTGTAATTGTATATATGTGTATATTCTTTTATTTGGGGTTGTGTTATAAAATAATGATCTGATTTTGTTTTTATAATAGCCAGTTGTTTCAACATTGTTATTTGAATGGGCCATCCATTTCCACTGACTTAATTTATTCTTGTGTATATAATGTTCCATACATGCCTCTGTCTATTTCTAGGTTCTCTATCCAAGTCCAATTGATCAATTTCATCTTCTCTATAACAATACCACCATGTTATGATCGCAACAAGTTTGGACAAGGTTTTTATATCTTTAGAACAAGTTCTTTACTCCTCACTTTTTCAATCATTCGGAAGAATTCATCTGCATGTGCTCTCCAGATGAATTTTAGAATCCATATATTAAATATCAAGAAAAATTGTACTGTCTTCTCATTGAAATGACAGTGGGTTTATGTTATTTATGGAAAACTGATTTATTTAAAATATTTAATCTTCCCTTCCTGGGGTGCAAGCTGTCTCTGTATTTATTAAAATATCCTTTTGCATACTTGAACATTTCGTTAGATTTGTTCCTGGGTTTCTTATTTTATGTTATCTTGGTCTATTTCATTTTGCTTTGGCTATAGTACTTTCGTGAATGGAGTTTTTCATAACATTTTGTAATGTATTGCTTTTATATAGAAAACTCTCTAATATTTAAACACCAGTGTTATAGCCAACAACCTTACTAAACTTTCATTAGTTTTAATAGACCTTTTAAAATTGAGTTCTTAGCAAATAATCATATTATCTGAAAATAATAAACCATTTTGATCTTTGTAAGCTTTGTTTTTCTGGTTTTATTACGATGGTTAGAATCTACCTTGTTTTAGAATGGTTTGGAATGCATGACAAGGATGGAAAGAAAATTAAGAGAGATGCACAGAATCCAAATAAGTCAGCAAGAACTGGGTCTATGCCCTAGGCCTAGAGCAAGAGTTCCCGCAGGTGCCAGGAGAGAGCAAGAGAGGTGTCAGGCAAGGCGAAGGGCAAGACTGGACAGCACTGCACAGAGCCTGGGTCCCAACACCTACATTCCCAGTAGAAGAATCGTCTAGGACAACCTTCCTTCTGCAAAGTTAGACAGATAATATACTTGTCTATCATGACTTGACCTATGGGAGGAAGAAGAATCCTCCAAGAATGAACAACCACAAGCCACCTTTAACTATGTTTTACAGAAAAATCTGTACCACTTATATAGTTGTTTGTTTGTTTTTAGAGTTACCTTGCAAATGAAAGGTAAACCTCTCTGGAGGAACCCACACTTCAAAGAATTCCAACAGGCAAATTCCACCAACTTTCAAAACATCACAAACACACACACACATGCACACACATATGCACTAGGTTCCAAAGTAGCACTAACCCAGGCAAAGAGAAGACAAGGGAGAAGATGAATCTGAGGATGGACATAGAGATGGAGATGGAAAATACCCAAGATTAAAAGGTTCATGGGATGGGCTGATCAGGAACTGGAGTTCCTCAAGAAAAAGAAAAGAAACAAGAGATACACTATTCAAAGAGCTTATAGCTGGGATTTTTCTGGGGGAAAAAATTATCAAGCAGATAAATGAAAAGAAATAATGTACAGTAGCTAAAGAGAAGAGAACGCTGAAACAAATGGAATATCATAAAAGCAGCCAGAGGGGAAAACCAGATTAATTCTACATATGGGCCGAAGAAAGATATGTTCAAAATGCTGAGAGACAATAACTGCCAACCTAGAATTATATCTATAACCATGTTCCCTTTCAAGATTAGAAAAACAATAAAGACATTTTCAGATTAAAGGAAAAAACAACCTCTTTCCAGTTTGCTCTGAGACTTCATTGAAAGAATTTCTAAATTATACACCGGATTCTGTATCAGGAAGATGTACAGAAAGGTCAGAGATAAAAAGGGAGCAATAGACCAGGAACAAATTTAAAAAGTGGGCAACAAGAGACAACCCCTGTCTCCCTCTTTCCTTCTTCCTCCTGGCCAGGTCTCACTGAACTGAGGGCTTCACCGTCTGTGGACTTTGTGCTAAGCTTATAACAACCCTGTTAGGGTTTGGATCTGACTGTCCCCCAAAGGCACATGTGTGGAAGGCTTTGTCCCCAATGCAGCAGTGTTCAGAGGTGGGGTTTGGGGAACTGACTGGATCGTGGGGCTCTGGCTTCACTGGTGACCCAATGCGTTCAGGGATTCATCATTGAATGGACTATTGGGAGGTGCTGGAAAGTATAGGAAGTGGGGCCCAGTAGAAGGAACTGGGTCCTTGGGGGGTGCCCTTGGGGACTGACATCTTATCCCAGGCTCCTTTCTCTCCTCCTCCTCCTCCTCCTCTTCTTCTTCTTCTTCTTCTTCTTTCTCTCTCTCTCTCTCTCTCTCTCTCTCTCCTTCCCAGTTGACATGACCCGAGTAGTTTTCCTCTTCTGCGCCCTTCCGCCATGATGCTCTGCCTCACCTCAGGCCTGGAGCAATAGGAAGAGTCAACAATGAACTGAAACTTCTGAAACCAGGAGCCAAAACAAGCCTCCCTGCCTTTAAGTTGTTTTTCTCCTGCTATTTGTCACAGTGACCAAAAAGTCGGCTCACAGAGACCCTGTGAGGGAAAGAAGATCGTCACCATCTACTGACTCTCCTGAGGGAGGGTCAAGGCACGAAGCTTGGGCTGAACTTGCCACCTAGTCCAAGTTCACATGGAATAAAAAGGCAATAAGATCAAATTGAAAATGCAAAGAAAACCCTAAATTCTCATTAGGGAGGAACTAAGAGTAGAGACATCCAGAGAAATAAACCTGGGATACGAGATTTGACTTCCATTTCGGGGTATAATGGAGTCGACTGGCCAACCCATGTTCCCATAGAGAATGATTAGGAAGCCAAAGAAAAAGTTTTCAGAATCTGCTTCAGATTTTTCAAGCAGGAGGAAAACCACATGGAGGCAGCTCCTAGTCAGGCAGATGGAAACCAAAGATGAAGATAAAAGCTTAAAAGCAGAGAGAACCTTTAATGGAAAAGCATTAAAATGGAAAAGGAGGTTTCTAATCAAAAGAACGCAACTCAGAAGAAAAGGTACTAAAAGAAAAGAACTTCCCATCTAGGGTGCCAAGGCTGTAATGGAGCAGACTCATGATGAAATTAGCCTTCAGAATTGAAAGTCAAAAGACAAGCAAAACAGATCATTTTCAGCCACTAAAACGGAAAGAAATATAAAGGACTGTTCTTCAGACAGCAAGAAAATAATCCCCAAAGAAATAAAGATGAACAAAAAGGAAGAGAAACCCCACAGCAAGGGTCAATGCAAGTGAATTGACTTCAGAAACAATAATAAAATGCAAATGCCTTTGAGCCAGAATTTTCACCCCTAGGAATTTCCTTAGATAAAACGCACATATTCTACTCCTCGCCTCCGTCTCCTGTCCATTTTCCATGCTTCTATCCCAGGAGGTGGACCCTTCTGCGCTAGGTGGCCTGGGCCCCCCTGCCAGCGGGTCTTTGGGGTTGCATCTGGTTCAACTCTTGGCAGGAGACTGCAGTCAAGAAGAGAGGTCAGGCATTTCCTCTCTACTCCCTCCATCTTTTGAGGCTCTGTAAGTGTCCCTCCTGGGCTCTGGTGCTACCATCTCCCTTGGGACCTGGAGGAGGTAAGAGCTTCCTGCTGTTGGCAGCCCTGGGGGTCCAGCCTCTGTGGACAGTTCCCCTGGCCTTGCCCACAAGAGTCCCTAGGTTTGAATTTTCTGAGTTTCAGTGCTGCTTCCTTCCAGAACTCTGACTGATGCAGATTCAAATGCAGGGATTATATTGAAGGATTATTTATAATAGTAAAATATTAGGAGGGAAGCAGCCTAATATCTACCAATCAGGAAAGTGGATACATGAATGATGTAGACTCATATAAAAGAGTACAATTCCACCATTCAAAAGAAATAAAGTACCTTAATAAGAACTCACAGGGAATGTTCTCCACAACTTATTATTAAGTAAAAAAAAAAAGTGAGAGAAACATTCGTATCATAAATTCTCATTTGTATAACAACAGTATTTGTGTGAATGCATATACATAAATATCTCTGCAAGAATAAACAAAAATGTGACAATTTTGGCTGAATCTTATTGCCATCTTTGAATCTTGTTTTCTCATGTGGGTGAATTACTTTTTTCAAAAATCCTTTTAAATACCTTTTAAAGGAAAAAATCCTTTATTAGTCCCAGAACCAACATTTAATCATTTGGCAAATCTGTTTTCTCTCCACTTCTAACCATGTTTCACTCTTAAAAACACACCATCAGCCAAAACCAACCTCTTAGGTTGGACTTCAAAGGAACTTGAATAAATCAAAGGAAGAGAGACAAAGAGTGCACCCAGATTTCAGTGACCTTTGCCAGGTTTCTGTGTAACTCTCCTCCTTATCAGCAAAGATAAGTCTCCTCAAGATTGATAAAGGGTCTAGAGGGGACAGGAGGACAGGAACCGACTATTTACATCCTCTCCCCACCTGATCGTGCCCTTGGGTGAGTGTCACTTCATCTGTAGATTTTCACACTCTCTGGATGCTCCTGGTGTGGGTAAATTTCTGTTCACCTCTTGCAGGAGGTGAGTGAGGCTGAACCCAAGACTAAGGTCTCTCCAAAATAGCAAAGGAGTCACCAAGTAGTCATTCTGCCAAACAGCATGAAAAGTAAGGCAGACAGTCTCGGTGTCATCTTTATCCACACACACAAAAAAAGTCGGGCTCTTCTGAAAACGTGGCATGTTGTGGCTAATGAAGACTAGGTCTCAGGGCTGGCCACGTTGCCCCGTCTGCCTTGGCTGCCAGGAAGCTCAGACTTGAATTGCTTCCCACCTTGAGAATCTTAGCGCTGCCCTGGTGCCTTTACATCTGCACACTGACTTGATGCTTTAGCATCTTTTTCCTTTAGGCCTGATTTGTGGGGTTTTGATTTTTTTGGTTTTGTTTTGTTTTTTTTTTGTTTTTGTACTGGGGATTGAACTCAGGGCCTTTTGGTCACTGAACTATATCCCAGCCTTTATTTTGTATTTTGAGACAGGGTCTCCCTGAATTGCCCAGGCTAGCCTAGAACTTGCAATCCTCCTGCCTGAGCCTCCCAAGTTGTCAGGATTACAGGTGTGCACCACCATGTCCAGCTTTATTTGTGCTCTTTAAAAACCATTCTTGTAGCTGGGAGTGTGGCTCAGCGATGGAGCCCAGGTTTCACACATGGGAGCCCCTGGGTTCAATCCCCCCACCGAAGTAAATAAATAAATCTATCTAAAGATTATTCTATAGTTTATATATTTCTGGAGCCATGACAAATGCTTTTCAGAGTGAAGTAAGTTTTATCCATAAATGAAAACAGAAGTGGATCCACCCTATCGACCAGTCAGTTCACATAGTCAGTGGGGGGGACCTCAGACTTAGTTATTTAAAATTAGGGAATATTAATTAAGCCCTTAATACATGTCACGCACTGTCCTGGCAGCAGGCATAGAGCAAAGGAGAGAACAAAAGCCCTGCTCTCACAGGAATAGGTCACAAACACAGGGAGCAGATAACAAGGACGACAATGTCTAATGTGACAGATGGTGATAACGCTAAGGAGAAAAACGTAGCCAGCACTGGAAGACAAGTGGCATGGGAATGAGGACCTTTATGTGGAGAAGCCATGCCAAGCTCTTCTGCAAGTTGCTGACATTGCTGATGGGGACGTTCTGGTCTTTCTTCTACTCTCCCTTCCACTTGCCTCTATCCTCATTTATCATACCCTGGGCTTCCCCAGGTTTGCACAAAAAGCCACAGTGACTTCTCTCCCCATGTCCTGCTTCTCAAAGTCAATCCCATCCTCTGCCCTGCCCTAGAGGGATCTCATTGCAACAAACCCCTGATAAAGTGCATAGTTTGTGGACAGGAACTTGAGTTCCTTCAATGTGGCTCCATCCTGCTCACCTTGAATGCTGTGACACTAGCGTATTTATTCACCCCAACCATGCCCCAGACTTCCCATCTCCAGGTCTCCAGTCAAGCCATTTTCTTTGTCATCCTGTAGGATCCAATCCAAACATTGCCCTCCCCCGCCCCAGGAAGCCTTCCACAGTGCCTCCCTGGGAATTCGGTAGCCTTGCCCTTGAAATCTGACGACCTTGTTCAGAGAATTCCTGCAGCACTGAAGACATCATCCAGGCTTTAGTTGTGTATCTGCAGGTGTGTCTGTTTCCCCACCATTAGGGCTTTCTGGAAGTCTTGGACGTAAAAGGTAGTCAATAAATTAGTGACTACATTAATTCATTGTTAAAATTAATAATAACTGCAGCTCATTTATATTCCCTCTCCCCATTCTCATATTAACCCTAGGAAACAGTAAAGTACTTATGTTTCCTATTTGTCAAGTTAGAAAGATGAGGATCAACAGGCTAAGGGATTCATGGCCAAGAAAATGGCAGAGTTCAGATTACAGAGGTCCTACTCCATGTGGGTCACACGTGTGGGCTCAGTTTAAGCAAAAGCAGTGCAAACAGGTAAGAGCCATGAAGTACAAAAGAATCTCAAAGACTGCTGCAAATTACAATGAAAAAAAAAAAAATACAGGCTCAAAGGTACCAGAATAGTTCAACTAGACAGGTCTCACAGACCAACCCACAAACAAGCCAAGAAGCCTACAGACCAAGCCACCGAGATCTGAGTGGTCTTTCAGCAGGGAGGAAGCAGGCTGGGCAGGGAAACCCTGCAGGTGTTGTGTGATGGAGCAGGTCGGCCTCCAGTCACCGGGAGGATCATGCCTGCTTTGCAATAGGTCATCCAACTGTCCCTTTTGCTCAGAACTGCAGAGGTTCCCAGATGTAGGACTCTACTGGTCAAACAGAATCTGAGTCCCCACCAAACTGGAAGCAGCTAGTCACCTACGTAGAAGACTGTCTGCTGTTTTGGGGAAAGATTAATGTTCACCTTGGGAAGTGTGCTTTCGAATTCCTCAAGCTCCCTCTAAGCTGGTTTATGATCCAGGCAAGAAAAAATAGCCTTGTTATTTCCATGATACTTTTTTTTCTTTCACAGAAATGTCATTACATCAATGAAATCTGAATAAATTCCATGTCTTTTCAAAAACTCATATGCCTTTCACAGGAAAAGATGTTTTCACCACTATGAAGATCTTAAAAGGTGTGCCAAGACCTAGGAAGGTCATTCCACCAAGATTTTCCCAAGCGTCAAGAGCATTCCTGAGGCTGTCAAAGGGGCACTTCTAGTCACTCACTTGAATACTTGACTCTGGAATGTTTTTTTTAATAATTAGCTCTATTAACTTATAAATATTTAGTAGGTATGAAAGGACCTTTGAGCTACATGGTCATTAAAATAATAAGCAAAGATGGCCGGCTGCCAGTGGCTCAGCCATTTTGCTGATGTCCGATGAATGGTGATATTTTAACAGGCATACACATCTCAATTTCCTTTATAGTAGATAAAGACCAGAATTTTTGTCCGAGGCACCCGCAGAAAGGAAGAGCTGTAGCCAAATTCATCAATCATGACTGGTTTATCTGACCACAGACAAAACCAATTATTTGTGCATTTTTACAAGTGAGGCCATCGATCTTTGATTAAAGCCCCGAGTCACAGGGAAAGCGTTTGAGGCACGTGCGTTTCCGTTGACGTGCGTTGGTTTCACAGATCTCTCTTCTCCAAGCAGGGATTCAGATTTGGACAGCACTTTTATGCACTGAAACCCGTAATTAATGCCAGACATCTCAAGTCAATGAATGGCGTTCATTAAATGAACATAAAGGAGACTTCGTGCATGTGAATACTAATTTACCTTCCTTCACACTAAATAAGCCCTTTTGGTGTGGGTGGTAAATAAATAAATAAAGCAAGCAAGCAAGGAGGTATGCGCATGCAGGAGGCTGCTAGGATAACCCCCAAACAGGCCAATCCTTGATTCATCTTCCAATTCTAAGATGAACTATTTATTGAGTGTGTACTGTGTGCCAGGCAGAATTCTAAGAGTGTACAGTTATTGCTTCATTTACTCTCCAAAACAACCCAACAAAGTAGATTCTGGTTTTTGCATCCCTGATTTTGCAGAGGAGAAAATTGAAGCAAAGAGAAATTAAGCAATATTCCCAAGGTCACGCGTTGCAGGTGAAGTCAAGGCCAGGCCGTCTGACGGCAGAACCCACTTCTCCAACACTGCACTCCTCCCCTCCAGGGCTCCACGCATGACCAGCACCCCTTCCCTCTGTACTAGTCACTCTCCACTCTCTCCGCTTTGTCCGTCTTCCTGACAGACATCTCAAGGTTTCTTTGACCCAACACAGCCCCAAATGGACACACCCCTTTTGCCCCAGAGCTGCTGGTCCTCTGTGCCCATATGTCGGGCATGGGGCAGTCTGTCAGTTCCCCTCACCTGTCTGCAAGCCTGGAGTGGCCGTGCTGTCTCTGCTCCATTCCCTGTCATGCCCTCTGCTTGGAATGCATTACAACTCTTATTAATTACACATATAGAGCACAACTTTTCATATCTCTGGTTGTATATAAAGTATGGTCACACCAATTCGTGTCTTCATACATGAACTTTGGATAATGATGTCCATCACATTCCACTATCATTGCTAACCCCCTGCCCCCTCCCGTCCCCTCCCACCCTTCTGCCCTATCTAGAGTTCATCTATTCCTCCCATGCTCCCCCTTCTACTCCACTACGATTCAGAAATCATTCGACATTTGTTTTTCTGGGATTGGCTATCTTCACTTAGCATTATCTTCTCCAACTGCATCCATTTACCTGCAAATGCCATGATTTTATTCTCTTTTATTGCTGAGTAATATTCCATTGTGTATATATGCCACATTTTTTAATCCATTCATCCACTGAAGGGCATCTAGGTTGGTTCCACAGTTTAGCTATTGTCCACACTATGAAATTTTGTTTCATGCACAAGATCATTAAAGATGTTGTGTAGTTACCTGCAGGCCGCGTGCCTAAGATGTTTATGGAACATAAATAAATTCATGTTTAAACTTGTGTTCCATCCCCAAGATATCTCATTGAACGTATGAAGATATTCCAAAATCTGAAATTTTAGAATAAGAGATGAGGTGTATTTGGAGCAGACTCAGACAACATCTGAACTCTTCAGTTGTCCTCTTAAGACGTCACATCCCTCCCTGTGTGTGAGCTCTGCCACATTTTCAGAGAAGACCTTTGAGACAAGCTTAGAACCAGTGCACAGAATCCCACCATCTTCCACAACACACACCGAGCACAAATCTCGTCAACTGGTCCCTTGTTAACTGAATGCAGACCACCCTACCATCTGGTCACACTCAGTGCTGCTGAACATATCCGCACTTACTCTCAGCTCTCTTCTTCCTCTTAGAAAGGTAAAGGGTGCTGAGATGCACAATGCCTTCACTTAAACCATCTCTAGTTTATGGGATGTATTGCCTTGGATTCCAGCTTAATGCTTGCTCAAGCCAGAAGAGCCAACTTTGAATTACCATTTTTGTTTGAAAATGTCAACTTTGCTTTACTTTATAATGGCTTTTTATTCCCTTTATTTTTTTAAAAAAAAAAAGTGTTTATTTTTGTGTAATGTAGTGGGTCCTCCCAAAATTCATGTCCACTGGGAATCTCAGAATGGAAGTTTACTTGGGAACAGGATCTTTGCCGCTGTAATTGGTTAAGTATCTGGAAATGAATCATCCTGGATTCAGGGTGGGTCCTAACTCCAATGACTGATGTCCTTATACAAGGAGAGGACACAGGGGCACAGAGGAGAAGACAACATGCAGGTGGATTGAGAGGTTGGAGTGACACATCTATAAGCCAAGGGACCTAGGCATCTCCAGAAGCTAGAAGGGTTCTCCCTCAGGCTGAAGGACATGGCCTGCCAGCACCCGTCCTCCAGACTGCGACAGAGTTAATTTTGGTTGCTTTAAGGCACTGAGTTTGTGGTCCTTGGTTACAGCAGCCCTCATGTAAGTGATGCACACAGTGGTTGAATGTTAAGGTATATGGTGAACGGTCTGCAGAGCTCCCTCCACCTGCTCCTCAACCCTCTGCCCCCTCCACCCCAGGAAACCAGGGTTATCAGTTTCTTGTGTGTTCTTCCAGAAAGGTGCACGTGCGTGTCTGTGTTTGTGTGTGTGTGTGCACGCACGCACGCGGGCGCACACACACACTATCAAATATGAATATATATTCCTACTTCTCCCACTCCTTACCCAAAATGTAGCAATTTCCACAATGTTCTTCGGCACCTTGTTTTTTCATTGAGCAATGTATTTTATCATTTTTTTCATATCATTCCATAAAGATTATCTTCATCTATTTATTTATTCACTTCATTTGTATAAATCAACCATCATTTAACAAATGCTATCCAGGAATTTGGTTTCCAATCTCTTGAAGCTTAAACCATGCCCCAGTGGATGACCTGAAAGGACATTATTCATAGATCAATTCTACAAATCAATTCTCAGAAGTCCAGGGCTGAGTCAGGTGTCAGCGCCATGCTCCCACATGTCCCCCTGGGAGCCACCTCCTCAAAGATAGTCACAAGCCCAGCCTGGAGCTTCCACACTTTACAGTAAGCCCTTCCTTTAGGAAGGGTTAGGGTTAGGGTTAGGGTTAGGGTGAAAGGGTGTCTGTCTCCCCCCAGCCTTGCCAACAGGACATGTCCCTGAACTTGAGACATTTTGCCAATCTGAGGTTAAAAAGGACATCTCAGTGTCACTTTTTCTATTTTTTTAAATTTTTTTTAATATCTTTTATTTTTATGTGATGCTGAGGATCGAACTCAGTGCCTCACGAATGCCAGGCGAGTGAGCTACCATTTGAGCCACATCCCCAACCCTATTTTTCTTATTTTTTGCAAGGTTGAACATTTTTCAACAGATTGAAGAATCATCTGTTCTCCCTTTGCTTTAAACTACCTGTTCATTCATTTATTTACTTACCTTTTTTTTGCCTTTTTTGCTAATAATTTCCTTTTTCCTATTAATTTCCAGAGGTTTGATGTCCATTAGAGAGATTATCATCACCTCTGCTAAAATCTCACCAAGTTAACTATTCATCTTTGCTAATGATGTTAATAACATCTAAAGGTAGAAATGTTATTCCATATTTTCTTCTATATTTTTGTGGTTTTATTTTACACAATAAGACTTTTATCCTTTTGGAATTTTCCTGGTATAAGGTTTTCTTGTAAATGTTCTTTGACAAGTAGTAAATTTTGCCCCTCTTCTATATTTTTTCTAGTATGATATTTGTTTAAATGCTGTGCTAATTACTTTTTTTAAAAAATAGTAAACATTTATTGGGTTGAATTTTCCTGGACTATCCACTGGGGAGGGGATGGTAGGGGACAGGATATCTCTCCAGGCTTCAAATCCCCAAAAGTCTCCTCTTCTCTGCCTCCACCTAAGCAGACAGCTTCCTGCCCAAATGGCTTCCCTGGTCTTTTTTCCACTGCTTCTCTGAATACAACTGGGCCTAGGAGAGCCTCTGCTCCAGCTTATGTCCCACCTCCTCGCAGATAGTCACAAGCCCAGCCTGGAGCTTCCACACTTTACAGTAAGCCCTTCCTTGAGGAAGCATATTGTGGCTGACATTTTCTGAGATGTGCCTCCTCTGAGCCACTCTGCCACCCCAGTGCTGCTCTGGACATCCTTGCTCATGGAGGAACCTCTGTGACTGGGGCTTCTGGGCCGGCTGTGGCAGCGGCTATGCTGCTGGGGATTTCTTCCTTATTTTATTATATCCAACTCTCATGTCCATGGTCTGCTTTGAAGGTCCAGTTTTAGTAAAGTCCCTCCCACCCTCCGCTGCTTTTTTTGCTCACCCACCTTTCAGAGAAGCTGCCCGTGGGCTTTCTTGGAGTCAGGCTGTGGAGTACCAGGAACTGGACCCCCTCGACTCTGCGATCTTGGATCTCCACGATGTACGTCCTTCCAGGTAATTTCTCACCTCAGATATTTTGGGCTGCCCTTAGAGACATTTTAGAGTTTATGGATTATTTCCACCTGTTATCTTATCTGGAAATGTAAACTATGTGGAGAATCAGAGATTAGGAGAGAAGTATTTCCTGGCCTTGTTGTTTTTCTGTGATCTCCAGGAACAGAAGGCTTCCGTAGCTGAAGGACACTGGAAGTCTTCCGAGTCGGTCCTTTCTCAATCATCAGGTGGCCTTTCCCCTGGGCAGCACCAGGCTGGGCTGGTTCTGCATGAGGGGACCTGAGATAGAAAAAGTTCCTTGGATCAGACAAGGAAGGGGTCAGTGGAATGCAGACATGGGCTCTCACTTCAGGGCCTGGCCTCCAGTTCTTTCTCTTCCCCTTCTAACAGGGTGACCCTGACCAAGTTGAACCTCAGACATTTCATATTTCAGATGAGAACAAAAGCATCCACCTCTGGGGCTGGGGTTGAGGCTCCGTGGTAGAGCGTTTGCCTAGCACATGTGAGGGTTCGATCCTCGGCACCACTAAATAAATAAATGAATGAATAAATAAATAAACGTATTATGTCAATGTACAACTAAAAAAATATTTTTTAAAAAAATCCACCTCATACAGTAACACAAGGTGGTGGTAACTCAGATGATGGAAATACTATAGTTGTTAACCCTAAGCGATCTCCGTGCCCCTTTCTTAGAGAAAGACTATAAGCATAACAGGGCAGCCTGCCGCGGTTCTGTCCTTCACCAGACACCACATGAAGTATCTGACACACTTTGCCTTGTCACAATGGAACATCTGCTCATCCGAAGTCAAAATCAATAACAAAAGAGAACTGAAACAAGATTGGTCCCAAGATGGCCAGAACATGGAAAGACCCCAGAGCACCCCAGATTTCCCACAGCCCCCGAGCCCCGCGTCCCCAGGGATCTGTCTTTACACCTTAGGAAACAGCTTGAGGACAAAGCCACATCCACCCTGAGAAGCCCTCCCTTCCGGTAAAAGTGCCACCCACGGCCGGGGCTTCCCAGATAATGAAGGAGGATGAAGGCGGACAGAGAAATTATGGGCTGCTTGCATGAGCTCACTGGTTCCGTGGAAGGTTTCCACACCCAGGCAGGGAAGGGGCGGAAACTGGGCCACTGCTGGAGGAAGTTCCCCAACCCCAGGCCCTTGAGGTCAGCCATGACGAACCAGCACCAAGCACCCCCCAGGGTCGGTGGCTCACTGTTATGGGCTGAATGTGTCCCTCCCTCCCCAGATTCGGATGTGAGATTCCCATCCCTGAGAACCACAGACGGCCACCATGTTGGGAGACAGGGTTATTGAAGAGGCACTAAACTGGAAGGATGTCATTAGGCTGGACCCTCATCCTATGTGACGGGCATCCTTGTGAGAGGAAGAGGGAACTGAGGCACAAACTGGAATGGAGGGAAGAGGGTGTGAGAACACGGTGGGATGGCGGCCATCGACAGAGGCCATCGCCAGGCAAGGACAGAGCCTGGGCTGGATCCCCCATCGCAGCCTCAGAATGAACCCACCCACCCACCCACACCTGACCTCAGACGTCCCGTCCAGCGCTGCGAGAGCAAAGCCACTGGTTCCTCGTCCTTTGTTATAGCAGCACTAGCAGACTCATACAGTCATTTATGGAGGGGGTTCAAGAAGCAAGTGACCTCCAAGCAGTGTCATGGGGTCACACAAGAGCAATGGCTCAGACAACACGGGCCAAGCTGCTGGGGTTGGGATTTGCGTCATGTAGCCCTAAAGAGCTACGTTCACCAACCAGTGCACCCCCTCACCCATACCATGGCAACACGCCCGCCCAGCTCTACCAGACCCATCCACCCCTGTGACCTCTCCCCCGTGTAGATTGCTGTCATCGGCAGCCAGGTTTGACAGCCCAGATGTGAACAGTGCGGCCAGCACAGCCCATCCTGAGCCCCCCAGAACTCCGTCCCCTGCTTCCCGAGCACCTCCCATGCTGCACTGCGCTAAGTGCCTGGTGTCCATGCTGCATGAACTTGGCCTCAACCCAAGAGGTACCGTGGCCCCATTTTACTGGGTGAAGGAGCTAACGCTCAGAGAGGTGGAGTCAAGCACCCCAGGCCACCCGGCTCACCAGGGGCCTTGCCTCCTGGTGTCTGACCCACGCCCCACGAGCAGCTGCGGGTCTTCTGCCCTTGGCCAGCTCGTCCTGACTCAGTCCTCATCTCTTCTGCTCCTTGGGCAGTGACTGGGGTCTCCCCTCTCCGCGACTTGGCCAGGCTGAGGACGTGCTCTGGCTCCCTCTCTGTGGACTGGGGACCTGGCCTCAGAGGTGACTCACCATCTGGCTGTCCTGAGGGAAGGGGTCCTTGCACCAGCCACACCCAATCATCAATGAACTGTCCCCAGCTGGCAGCAAAACTCAAACCCACATGGTTCCAGGGGAATGTGGGCTCCTGGCTAGCCGAGCCCCTCTCTGCCCTCTTCCTAGCGACATCCTGAGCCCCCAGAAAATCACCTATGGACATCCTAGAGCCAACAATGTGGGGGCAGTGGTCAGTCACCAGGGGTCTCTGGCCGGTGGGGCATCCTTCTCCTGCTACGGTGTCCACCTCTATCTCCTGTCCCCTCCGCTCCATGGGGAGGTCCTCAGGGTAAACACGGTGCTTGTTCTCCTGCCTATCATCTGCCTTGGAACAAAGTCTGAACTTTGTTCCTCCAATTTCATCGAGTTACCCAACAACAACGTGTGTGCCAGGCACCATTCCAGGCTCGAAGGAGATGTCAAGCCCACAATGGAGGCAAAGTTCAGCAAGGTGTTCTGACAGGCTCCAGGCACAAGACAGCTGGCATGGCACGGGGTCCCAGCTCTCGGGAGCACTGCACTCTTCAGGGGATGAAGACACTAAGAAGCAGACAGAAATGAAATAATCACACCGTGATGACCACAAGCCCACCGCAGAAGAGGGCTCAGCTGGAATTTGGAAGGGAGGGCAAAGGGACTTGCTGCTATAGGATGCTTGTGTATTCCCCAAATCCCACATTAAGCCTGACCCCTCAGGTGTTAGCATTTGGAGGTGGGTTCTTGGAGGTGATGAGGAAATGAGGGACTTTCATGGATGGAATGATGATTCTTGTGGTACCGGGGATGGAACCTCACACGTGATGGGCAAGCACTCTACCACTGGGCCATGGCCCCAGCCCATGAGTAGGATTATTACCCTTTAAAAAGAGGCCCCATCAGGGCAGGGTGGTGCACGCCTGTGACCCCAGCAGCTCGGGAGGCTGAGGCAGGAGGATCAAGAGTTCAAAGCCAGCCTCAGCAACAGCGAGGCACTAAACAACTCAGTGAGACCCTGTTTCTTAATAAAATACAAAATAGGGCTGGGGATGTGGCTCAGTGGTCGAGTGCCCCTGAGTTCAATTCCTGGTACCAATAAATAAATAAATAAGGCCCAGAAAGCTCCTTTGTCCCTTCTTCCATGTGAGGACACAGCAAAATGACAGCCCTCTGTGCACCAGGAGCCGACTCTCATCAGACATTAAGGGACCCTCAGTGAAGGACTTCAGCCTCCAGAACTCTCAGAATAAATCTGCAGCTTATGAGCTGGGTGGCCTATGACACTGTGCTATAGCAGCCCAAATGCACTCAGTGGCTAATGGGTTCTGGAAAGAAAAAGGCCAAGGCTTGTACCCAGCTCTGCCATCTGCCACCTGAGTGGCCCCAGGTGATCGTTTCACCTCTACAGGACCAGGTTTCCCCATCGACGGCACTCTTTTCATGGAGTGGCTGTGACAACCAAGCAAGATGAATGAGGAAAGGATGCAAGAGGACAGAGGAAGGTCCTCAGGAAACAGACACGGAGGTCCAAGGCCATCAGGGGCCAGCTGGCTGTGACTGCCGTGACCTACTCTCCTGAGCCTGACACCTGTCAAAGCAGCAGCTCAGCAACACCCCACCCAACCCAGGGGCCCTTCCCAGCACCCGTGAGACACCTGTGACTGGTTTTGCAGGAAATCTGCCTCCAACATTCAGATGCCAATTAATACTAATGTTCAGATGAAGAAGGAGGGCCACGCCCTTCGTGCCCCAGATCAGCTGGCACGGCCACCCCGAGTCTCTCAGGGCCAGCTCCTCAAGGAGCAGTGAAGGTCTTGCCCAGGGGTCAGCCTTCAAATCAAATCCAATTCAGGCTGGAGCATTCGTCTGCCCAACGCTGATTCGTCCGAGCCTCCACGTGCAGGGTGGGGCTGAGCGGGGGGTCACTGTGGGTTTCGGAATGTCCTCGAGGGTTCCGTCCCCCTCACTGCTTCTCCATCGTCACCAACCCCTGTTCATCGTCCTAGTTGCATCCCTCAGGACAAAATTCAGATCCACCTCCTCGTGGTGACCTCTCCTGATCCGGACGCCCCGCCAGTGTGTTCCTACATGGCCCCACCATGTGACGTGCTCGGTCCTGAGGTTGGCTTCCTGGGTGGCAGCCACATGCCTCCTGGTCTTCTTGTCTCACTAGAGTGACCTTCCTGGGGGGTAGGTAATGGCCTTTTACACACACATATGCACACATATGTACACACACACACACACACACCCAATCCAGTGCTGCAAATAGAGTACAAGCTTCATAAATATATGTGGCGTGGTTATTTTTAAACCCAGTTTCTCAATTACAGATTCAAAAAAAGTGCTGAATCTGTAAACTTGGTCCTGAATATACAGACAAGAGTCCCTGCTCTCTATTCTGAAAATATCCAGCCAAAATTTTCACAAAGGCCATGGATAAAAAGTACTCTGCAAAGCACGAGGCGGGACTGCTGTCATTGCTGGTGGTGGTGTTGCTGGTGTCCTTTGATGGTGAAGATGATCATGATAGAAAGGTACTTAAGGTTGGCTGGAAGAGGGGGATGGCGGGCAAGAGACCTGGATTTGACTTTTTTTTTTTTTTTTTTTGGTAGATGGACACAACACAATGCCTTTATTTTTATGTGGTGCTGAGAATCGAACCCGGGTCCCGCCCGTGCTAAGCAAGTGCTCTACCGCTGAGCCACAATCCCAGCCCTGGATCTGACTTTCAAGATAACACCATGGCCTTGGACCGACCCTGTCGACTCCAGCAGCACGGCCCTCTGTAAACCAGGAGCGGCGTCCTGTCCACCTCTGAAAGCCTTTGCAAGTCACTCTGACTTGGTGGCAGGTGCTCCTCCGGGGACACAGCCAAGCCTGGAGTCCCCATCACACCTCCCTTCCAGAACCGAGTGCCAGTTGAGTTCAATTCTGAGATGGGTCCATAGTAAGAGCCATGCCTCCAGCTCCGCAAGTGTGTCCTTGAAGATGTCCCCAGCGCTCCTCCACCCGTGTTCTCCTGACACTCATTCCCTCACACACCCTGCAAGGTGCATGCCGGAGATGACCCCACCACGACTCTTAAAGCAAGGTATACAGTCACCGTGTTGCTGATGCTCTAAGTCACTGTCACCCCTCAAAGAGCCCCAAGCTGTGGTTCACTGTGAAGAGCCACATGGAAGCGGTCTGGTCACGGCGTGGCACACATCACACGGTGAAACACAGGCTGTTAGCAGGCTGAAAGCAATGCACCCTGGGGGTTCCCCAGCTAGAGGAAATAGCAATCCCATACCTCACCCCAGAGGCCAAGTTTTCTGGGTCATTTGGCCATGGGAGCCTGGTCTCACCCCACTCTGAACACTCCCTCCACCCACAAGGGGTGCAGGGGAATGGCGGAGGACACGTGGGCATGCGTCTCTCTGCTGGATCCCAGCCAAGGCATCACGGGTCCCCTGGAGGAGACACATTGGCCCCTGGGCCCAGCTCGGGAGCTCCTTGTGTCTGAAAAGGTAGGAAAAGCGGAAGAGGAAGGGAAGTATTTCAAAGCCCCTAGTAGACTTAGAGCCAAGCAGACCCTCCCATCCCCCATCTGCCCTTTACCAGATTCCTCCAGGAAATCTCAGTGACCTCTCCAAGATCTTTCTGCAAGGCTCTGATGTCACCTCTCATTGCATCATAATGGCTCATTGTGCGCTCATTCCCTGTTTTAATCACTTGCCATAAATTAGAGAAATTCAGAAATAGAGTCAAGTCAGAAAGACGTCTTGGCTTGGGCATAGCAAGCAGAGTTGAGAAGTCATGCACCATTGAACACAGAGGTGCTAAGTGAAGATCTACTCAGGGAAGCTTCCACATACCCACATGCCCTCAGCTTCTCGAACATTGACAGGCAGGCTTGGTCTGAAACCCTGAGGAGACTTGGCTGGGGAAATCAGTTGGAGAAACCAGATCGGGAGAAAAAAACCCACAGATACCATATTTAGAGGCTTTACAATGAGGCCCATTTGTCCTATAGTGATGCTCACTGGTCAACAAGCTCCACCCACCAATTTTTTAGTGCCTTGTCCTTAAAGATGGATGGGCAGCCAAGGAACACCAGCCATTTAAGAAAGTTCTTCCACAAGAAAGACAGAGACCAGAACAAATCCCACAAAGAAACTCATAGGAAGAGACAATTCAGAGAGAAGAAATAAACTTGAAAGTCCACAAACACTATCTCAGAGGTAAAAGAGATTAGAACGTACCCATGGAAAAAGAACAGGATGCTTGAAAAAGGAACACTCAATAGCAAAACAAATACAGCAACCGAACTAAAAAAAGAAAATGAAAAAAAAAAAGCAGGAAAAATCATTAAAGAAATAATAAGAAGAAAATAGTTCCCAAAGAACAACATTTTCAGATTTTTAAAGGCTAGTAAACAATTCATACATTTTAAATGGAGCCCCATTCTGAGTAGCATGATGACATCTCCTGCTGTCTCACTCTATTCTGCCCAGGATGTGAATCATCCCCTTGTCCAGGGTATCCACACTGCATACGCTACCTACCCTTTAGTCACTGAGTAGTTATGTCAGTTATCAGAGGGATTGTCATGGTATCTCAGGTTCAAGTAACCTTTATTTCACTTAATGACCCCAAGGCACAAGAGTAGTTATGTTGGTAGTTGAGCTATGCAAAGAAGATATAAAGTGATTCCTTTAAATTAAAAAAAAAGGTGAATGTACAATAACATTTGAGAGAGAATCATATTTACATAACTTTTATTACAGTGTATTGTGATAATTGTTCTATCTTAGTATTAGCGACTGTTGTAATCTCTTACTGTGCCTAATCTATAAACTTTATCATAGGTAAAAAATATAGAATGTATAGGATTTGATATTTTCTGTAGTTTTAGGCATGCATTGGACATTTTAGAAGGTGATCCAATAGATAAGGGAGGATCTCACCCCTCCCTCCCCACTGCCCTCCTTCCCTTCCTCCCTCCCTCCCTCCCTCTCCCCACCCTCCTCACTGCTTTGAATCCATCATGTGGCATCTTCCGTCAGCACCTCCCAGTCCCTCGGCTCCAGCAAGCCTGGCTCCCAGGTCTCTCCTGGGGAAAACAGCCTCCCGCTCCTGCGAGGCTCACCTGGCCTCTTAGCTTTACTGTCACTTACGTGACCATTCCCCTCATTGAATTCCCTCCATTAAGAAGGCAGCCTCCTTGGCCTAAGCTACTTACTTCATATCACTATGAAAAATGTTTTTTCAATTAAACTAAAATATTTTGAACTTCTAGAAGAACTGACAGTTCATAGTATAAATTAAAATGAAAGTCACGGTTCGAACAATTCCAGTGGGAGGCCCAGTGAGACAGACCCAACAGGCCACACCCGTCCTCGAGGGCAGAGGCCACCCTTTCCTTCTCCCACCTAGAGCCCAGCACAAGGTCCCTGCCGGATGGTGGGTCCTAGTGAACGCAGGACAGACGAGACAGGGCCATGTCAGTGGTCGAGGTCCAGGACTTGGTGACACGGGCCAGCACCAACACATCCTCTTGGGGCCCTTCAGGCACAGGCCACTGGAAATGATCTGGAGCCTTTCATCCATCATCCCAGGGCTCCCTAAAAACTGGGTGTCCTGCTCCATGACCCTCGTCCCACTTCCTGGGCCCCAGCCTCCCGGCACGGGGCAGTCAGGCTGCTCGAGGGACTGGAGGTGTCTGACTGGGGTCTGAGACAACGCAGGCGCTTCCTCTTCTCTTTACCCCAAAGAAAACCGCAGAGTGCCCCGGGGGAAGTGGGATGCTCCCTTCACGGGTGAGGATAAGGTTGAGCCTGTCCCCTCTCCAGGGCTTTGTAAAAAGGGAAGCAGCCTCTATCCCTGTCCCTGCAGCGAGTGACAAGACGCAGTGGGCTTGTCCACCCCCTATCTCCCTCCGTCCACATCAGTAAGAAGCAAGCTGCGAAGCCCAGGGCGTTCTGTGTGCCCACTGACCCGCCTCCTCCTGACCCAGGGGTCCCGCTCCTGTTTAAAGAAGAGAAAGAAGAGCAGGCGGGAAACAGAGGAGGAGAGACCCCCATGCAGCACAGGCACTGGCGGGAGTAGGGTCATTTTCTTTTCTTTCTTCTTATTTTTTAAAGCAGGACTGGGCCCGGGGCCTCGTGCAGCTGAGCCCCGGCTGCACCACTGACCACCCCCAGCCCTTTTCCTTCACTTTAGTTACATTCATTTATCTGCCTATTTGTGGTTTATAGTTTGGCACAAAATATGAAAAAAAAAATCCTCTGGAGTTTTACTTGTTTGTCTTGTGCGTGAAATGAAGGGGCGAGGGAGGGAGGGAGTGAAGAGACTTCACGTCAACCCTTGTTGGCCTTCATTTCTTGAGCCTGGGGGCAAGTTTTCTTTTGGTTTCTTCTTCTCATTCACATTGTCTTCTCCTTCTCCGGTGGCTTTGCTTGATTTCTGAACAACAACAGAGTCACCTGTGGGTTGTTTTGAAGAAATGAGGAGGGCTGGGTTTAAATTCTGGTTTTAGATTTTGGTACACCAGAATCTAAAGTGTTCATCTCTATTTTCCAAATTTCAACCATGAAAAGTTATTTCTTGCATCAGAAGGAAAATAGAGGCCCGTGCATCTCACTTCCCTCTAGCCACCCTGCCATGCCTGGAACACCCCAGAAAGTTCCCCAAACTCCAGCAGCACCCTCTGAGCGCAGGGCCCTCTGAGCAATCGCCTCAGATCCTCTCCTCCCTTTCACTGTTGCTGAGGGAAACAGAGCAGAGTGGCTTCGGAGGGCCCAGCCCGCTCTGGAGTTCTATTCTGCTTCTAAAAGGACTGGGAAGTTCAGTTCTCCCTGGTTCTTGGTTGGGTTGTAAACTGTACTTATGAAAGCTTTCTGCAACTGTTTTTGGCTTCTTCTTTTTAGTTCTAATCAACATGTTTATTTTCTCAATAGATTGTAGGATCTTTGAGAGAGGAATTATTTCCGAGTCACTTTTTAAACATCTCTCATACTGTCTATTAAGTTACCTGGAACCGGAAAAAAAGTGCTTCATCAGTCATTCAACAAACTTCTACTGTGGGACCTACTGAGTGCAACCATTTCACCGAGACCCTGGGCAGTCCTCTGGCATCTTCAGGCAACTATTTAAATGGATTAAAAAATCCAAGCTCACCTCCTAACCTCATCCTACTGGAACCTGGGCTCTGTCTCTCAGTAGGGACCATCAGGGTAGGAGTAGAGAGATGGCATTCATATAAAAAAGAAAAAAAAGCTTTAGAAGCATCCTTGCCGGTTTCTGGAAACCTGATTGGAATCCTCCATGAAGCTCCTGGCGATGACACATTCCTGCCACGTGCCACGTGGAAAAACGGAGGCCGTGGCTCAGGTACCAGGGTCCTAATTCCTGCAGGGCCTCAATTGTAGGCCAATCACTCATCCTTTCCACAAATATTGATTGATTACCTACCGTGGGCCAGACGCAGACTTGGCTCTGGAGGCGCACAGATGAAAGCTGCGGTTAGTGGACAGAAAGAAATACAAGCGGCCAATTATGCAATGTGAAAATCCCTGGGAAGGGATGGCCAGAGAGCACGGCGGTGACAATAAAGGAGGCCTCTGGGGCTTCGCGGAGCTTGGCACAGACAGGGCTGCAGTCAACAGCGTGCAAGGCGGTTTCCTAGCTGAGTCTCACAAGGAGGAGAGGAGGGGTACAGGGAAGAGAGCACCCCAGGCAGACAGCACCGTGGGCAGGGGAGGCGGCCAGTCGGGAGGACCAGGGGCCCGGGAGAGAAGCTCAAGGGGGTGCCGGGGAGGGGCAAGGCTGAGCAGGAGCCCGGAGCCGGCTCACAGAACCTGGTATGCCGGGCAAAAGGGGCTGGAGACTTGTAGGCACTGAAGGATTGTATCTATCTATCCTAGATAGATTGTATCTATCTAGTTCTATCTAGTTCTTCAAGTTAATATAACACACATTACTATGATCATTAACCTGTTGGAAATATAATAAGTGTCTTTCTAGTTGTACCTTAAACATTTAGATAAAGAATGAGACACTAATCTCCCCTTTATCCGTTCTAGGTTTGCCAATTTTGCTATGTCCATGGGCACTGGCTACAGTTAAACTTGGCTTTCTTCCTGATTTTTCTTTTCCTTTTCTTGTCAGCAAATGTTTTAGTCTGTGGTTTTAGTCTGAGGGATAGACACAAGGAAGTTAGGAGAGTTTAAGAAGGAGTATGTAGTCGCGTGGTCTGAAATTAAAGCAAAATAAAATGAGCTTAAAAACTCCTGATCAGCTGAGTGTGGTCGGACGTGCCTGTAATCCCAGCATTGGGGAGGCTGAGGCAGGAGGATCACAAGTTCCAAGCCAGCCTCAGCAACTTAGCGAGGCCCTAAGCAACTCGGTGAGACCCTGTCTCTAATAAAATACAAAAGGGATTAGGGATGTGGCTCAGTGGTTAAGCACTCCTGGGTTCAATCCCTGGTACCAAAAACAAACAAACAAACAAAAAACCCTGATCATCCTATGGGGAAAGTAGGAGAAGATTTGGGTCTTTCTGGCATTGGGTGGAGGCTGGGGGAGAGAAGGGCATAGTTGGACAGAACAGCTTCAGCAGGGAGGAGGTAGATAGGACATGGTTACCACCGGGAAGGATAAAGGGTCAGAACCAGTGTGGGGCAACCGAGATGGAGAGGAGGGGACAGGGGACAGAGGGAGAGAGGCTAAAGGGGCAGAATTGACAAGGTGGGGTGGCTCATGACCTGTGGGTGGGAGGAGGCAGGACTGAGAGATGGCCCTGGGTTGGTCATAGCGAGGTCACTGGGTGCTCGACAAGAGAAGTTCCAGGAAGCCATAGGAAGAGCATGTAGTTTGAGGCAAGCTGCAGAGAGACCTGGAGGGGCGGGGTGGGGACAGCGGGTCCCAGCAGTGCTGTGGGGAGAGCGCTCGCTGGAGGCGGGGGACCAAGGAGGGTCCTGAACTGAAAGATGGGCCCTGTTATCACCCCTTGTGTGCTGACGGGAATGAGCCAGCAAAGCGGGGGGAACCCGAGAAGCCGGAGGAGGAGGAGGGCCCTGCAGGGCAGAGGCAAGCAGGATGGGCCCAGGAAGGGCATGGCCGGCTCTGGGAGGGAGGCAGAGAGGGCCCATGCACGGGCAGGGGCATCCGCTGCTGGGGTCCAGTTTCTCAGTGAACTGGAAAGCACATCACAGCTTCCCGGGTGGGGAAGGTGGTGTTGGAGGTTAAGGAGGGAGGAGAACAGGGAAGAGGGGGAGAGCAGGGAGGAGGGGGGAGAGCAGGGAGGAGGGGGAGAGCAGGGAGGAGGGGGAACAGGGAGGAGAGAGAACAGGGAGGAGGGGGAGAGCAGGGAGGAGGGGGGAGAGCAGGGAGGAGGGGGAGAGCAGGGAGGAGGGGGAACAGGGAGGAGAGAGAACAGGGAGGAGGGGGAGAGCAGGGAGGAGGGGGGAGAGCAGGGAGGAGGGGGAGAGCAGGGAGGAGGGGGAACAGGGAGGAGAGAGAACAGGGAGGAGGGGGAGAGCAGGGAGAAGGGGGGAGAGCAGGGAGGAGGGGGAGAGCAGGGAGGAGGGGGAACAGGGAGGAGAGAGAACAGGGAGGAGGGGGAGAGCAGGGAGAAGGGGGGAGAGCAGGGAGGAGGGGGAGAGCAGGGAGGAGGGGGAACAGGGAGGAGAGAGAACAGGGAGGAGGGGGAAGAGCAGGGAGGAGGGAGGAGAACAGGGAGGAGGGAGGAGAGCAGGGAGGAGGGGGAAGAGCAGGGAGAAGGGGGGAGAGCAGGGAGGAGGGGGAGAGCAGGGAGGAGGGGGAACAGGGAGGAGAGAGAACAGGGAGGAGGAGGAAGAGCAGGGAGGAGGGAGGAGAACAGGGAGGAGGGAGGAGAGCAGGGAGGAGGGGGAAGAGCAGGGAAGAGGGGGGAGAGCAGGGAGGAGGGAGGAGAACAGGGAGGAGGGAGGAGAATAGGGAGGAGGGAGGAGAATAGGGAGGAGGGGGGAGAGCAGGGAGGAGGGAGGAAGAGCAGGGAGGAGGGAGGAGAACAGGGAGGAGGGAGGAGAGCAGGGAGGAGGGGGAAGAGCAGGGAAGAGGGGGGAGAGCAGGGAGGAGGGAGGAGAACAGGGAGGAGGGAGGAGAATAGGGAGGAGGGAGGAGAATAGGGAGGAGGGGGGAGAGCAGGGAGGAGGGAGGAGAAAAGGGAGGAGGGAGGAGAGCAGGGAGGAGGGAGGAGAGCAGGGAGGAGGGGGAGAGCAGGGAGAAGGGGTGAGAGCAGGGAGGAGGGGTGAACAGGGAGAAGAGAGGAGAACAGGGAGGAGGAGGAAGAGCAGGGAGGAGGGAGGAGAACAGGGAGGAGGGAGGAGAGCAGGGAGGAGGGAGGAGAGCAGGGAGGAGGGGGGAGAATAGGGAGGAGGGAGGAGAACAGGGAGGAGGGGGGAGAACAGGGAGGAGGGAGGAGAGCAGGGAGGAGGGAGGAGAGCAGGGAGGAGGGAGGAGAGCAAGGAGGAGGGAGGAGAACCCGATGGAGGGGTCCCAGAGAAGCAAGGGGCCCAGGGGGTGATACAGTTGACCTGGAGAAGAACATGGTGAGCTGGGTGCCTAGAGTGCCCGGGATGCAGCAGGGTGACCCAGAGGTCAGCACGTGACAAGGACACTGAAAGGGCAAGGTGGGCATTGAGGAAATGGGAAGGCTCAATGGGAGGCCCGGAGAACGCCATCCACTCTGAGCTGCCTTGTGAGGTGCAGAGAAAGGAGCCTCCTCTCCAGAGCTCCGGGGAAAGGCAGAGTCCAGTGTCCACCTGAGGGAGAAGGCGGAGAAGGCAGGGGAGCCAACCACGCGGACGCCGAGGACACGTGGGAAAGGGCAGGAGTGCAGTCAGCAAGCCATTGAGAGCTCCTTCCCATTCACACAGGGCAGCGTCCCCTCCAGCTTTGCCACCAAAGCCCACAGATGGTGGCAGATGGTAGGAACAAACTAGTGAGGCAGGACCAAGGGTGGATCCTGGGTCCCCTGGGCACCTCGACTCCTTCTCTCTCCCCAGGCTGACCATGACTGAGATCTTGTCCCCACATGAACCACAAAGCTCTCTGCCTTCCCAGAACCACCAAGAGGGGGCTCTTTCCTGGAAGGAGGAGCCATTGATGTGGTGACCGCCACCTTCTCCCTGCAAAGAAACAACTTCCAGATACAGAACGTGAGAGCACCTCCCGCCCTCTGTCCCTAGGAAATGCCCGCAGGTCAAGAGAGCCACAAGAACTGAGAGTGACCAACACAGAGAGGGTGTCCATTTACATGGTTTGATCAGACATCAAGATGGGATTCGTTTTTCTGTCTACTTCTGGATTTTTTTTTCTTTTATTGTTGGTCGTTCAAAACATTACATAGTTCTTAATATACCATATTTCACAGATTGATTCAAGTGGGTTATGAACTCCCATTTTTACCCCGTATACAGATTGCTGTGTCACATCAGTTACACTTCCATTGATTTACAAATTGCCTTTCTAGTGACTGATGTATTCTGCTGTCTATCCCATTCTCCACTGTCCCCCCTCCCCTCCCCTCCCCTCCCCTCCCCTTCTCTCTCTCCATCCCCTCTACTATAAATCGTTTCTTCCACTTATATAATTTTTCTCCTACCCCTCCTTTCCTCTTATATGTAATTGTGTATAACCTTGAGGCTCACCTTCAAATTCCATGCAATTTCCCTTCTCTCTCCCTTTCCCTCCCGCCTATCATCCCTGTTTAATGTTAATCTTCTTCTCAAGCTCTTCGTCTCTACCCTGTCCTTGGTTACTCCCCTTATATCAAAGAAGACATTTGGCATTTGTTTTTTAAGCTTCGCTTAGCATAATCTGCTCTAATGCCATCCATTTCCCTCCAAATTCTATGATTTTGTCATTTCTTATTGCAGAGTAATACTCCATTGTGTATAAATGCCACATTTTTTTAAAGTTTTCTCTCAACAAAAGAAACAATAAGAGAGATAAACAGGGAGCCTACATCCTGGGAACAAATCTTTACTCCACACACTTCAGATAGAGCCCTAATATCCAGAGTATACAAAGAACTCAAAAAATTAGATAATAAGATAACAAATAACCCAATCAACAAATGGGCCAAGGACCTGAACAGACACTTCTCAGAGGAGGAAATACAATCAAACAACAAGTACATGAAAAAATGCTCAACATCGCTAGCAGTCAGAGAAATGCAAATCAAAACCACCCTAAGATACCATCTCACTCCAGTAAGATTGGCAGCCACTCTGAAGTCCAACAACAACAAGTGCTGGCGAGGATGCGGGGAAATGGGTACACTTGTACATTGCTGGTGGGACTGAAAATTGGTGCGGCCAATTTGGAAAGCAGTATGGAGATTTCTTGGAAATCTGGGAATGGAACCACCATTTGACCCAGCTATTCCCCTTCTCGGTCTATTCCCTAAAGACCTAACAAGAGCATGCTACAGGGACACTGCTACATCGATGTTCATAGCAGCACAATTCACGATAGCAAGATTGTGGAACCAACCTAGATGCCCTTCAATAGATGAATGGTTACTTCTGGATTTTAAATGCTCTTTCCCCACCTTGAACCTGGGAATTTTCACTATGGCTAAATGTGACCAGCATCCGCCACCCCAGCTCCAGACCCCTGACACCTGGGCCCACTCATTCCCCCGCAGCTCTGCCGTCTGGTCCATGGGAAAGCTGCAGCCCCTCTGGGCTAAGCCCCGCAGAAAGACACAAACCCCCCAAGAGATAGATAGTGGCTCCCCTCCACAGGATGGTTCCAGGTCACTTGTCTATCAGTAAAACCCAGGGTCCTCTTAGCTGTATTCCAGTTGATGAAAACAAGGACAAATGCGAGCCATGGTTTATAATCCTATGACAGGCTTTAGGGGGGAAAAAAAAAAACAACCAGTACGCTGGCCATCTGATGTCCTGCACCTGATAAGGTTTTGCTGTTGCTCCTCAGAGGAGCACGTTCTTCAGGGCAAAGAGAATGAAGTCACCCAAGTGCTCAGAAGAGTCAGGAAGAGCCAGGACGGGGAGTCCTGTTCTCCTCACTGGCAGCATACCAAGGTGAACGTAAAAACCTGGCTCTAGCCAGGGGCCGAGGTGTGCCGCTGTAATCTCAGTGGCCTGGGAGGCTGAGGCAGGAGGATCAGCCAGCCTCAGCAACCTAGCAAGGCCCTAAGCAACTCAGCAGGACTCTGTCTCTTAAAAATAAAAATGAAAAAAGCGCTAGGATGTGGCTTAGTGAGTATGTGCCCCTGGGTTCAACCCCTGGTATCAAACAAAACCAATAAAACTGACTCTACCATCAGGTATGATTTGCAGCAGTGACCTAACCCAAATGAGCATCAGTGTTTTCGCCTCTAAATGAGTATATTCTCAGTACTCACCTTCTTACCACTCAGGTGACTGCAGGGGCTCCATTTTTAACACAAACTAAGCTTTAAACACCAAGGCAGAGGAGCTCAGTCAACATCAGCCCATCCATTCCCAGTACATCTGCAGTGATTCTCAGCAAAACTGATGGAGTCCAAACCCAACTGAGCTGGAATCAGGCTCCACAGAGACTGAGGCTTCCCCGGGCACAGAGTACACAGGAAACGCTCTCCAGCCTTCCTGGTGGGTCCCACTGCAGGGTGGGGACACACTTGCTGGTACCTGGCCTAAGTCCATCCCTTCAGGGCCCCGGACCCTGGGTTCTTCGTCCTGTTTGACAGACTTTGGGAGCAGAGTGGAGACACAGGGAGGGAGGAGGAGGGGTCCCAGGGGGGTCCAAGATAATGAGGAACTCTTTTCAGTTTACTTTTCAACTGAAAACTCTCTGAGGAGGGTTTCTTCTTCCTTCTTCCCTCACAGCAGCCAGCCTAAGGGGTCTGTGCTGAGAACTTTTGGTGAATTAACACCTGGTCTCTAGTAAATGCTCAATAAACGTTTGCTGAAATCACCTGGATCGTGACCATCTTCTGTGACGCTGTCCTTCCCGCAGTTGGCTCCAGGCCCCACCCATGATTCCCTGTTCCCTGAAAGGAGGCCTCTCCCTCTCCAGACAGAATAAACCTCCCTGGGGCCTGGATTTCTACCTTGCCTGTAGTGTACTCCAAGCGACTGTAGATGGCAGTTATTTTTGAACACGACTTTTCCTATGAGAGTATTTCTCCTTGAGCCCAGGCAGCAGGCCTGCAGCCCCCGTGACATCTAGGACAGCACCAGTGCAGACACAGCCTGGGGGGCGGGGAGGACTCCCGGTTACCTTTCTGGGCAAAGCAGAAAATCTCTACTTACGGAGAGTTCAAGGAGGGGACAGCCACTACAGGTAGAAGTGGGAGGAGCCAGGAAGCTAAAACCCGCAAAGAGGAAGGGGTGGAGGCAGCACCTGGCAGGACCCCCTCCCCTGTTGGGGTCATCAAGGTGCCATTTAAAGAGCCAGAGTCCACATGGCCAAGCCCAGGTAGGGCCATTACTGCCCATATGTCAGAGTCAGGCACACCGAAGGTTTTCAAGTCTTGGTGTCATAATATATTCTCAACCTGGTCCCCAGTTTTCCATCACCATGGCAACAAAACCCCCTGCAACAGGCGGCCGCCAGATGATTCCATCTTCTCTACGGAGCTTGTGCCCAGATAATGGAAGATTTACTCCACCATCAGCCGCCTGAGCCGTATTCGGAGGCTCCAAAAGCATCTCGATGTTTCTATCCTGGACTGTCTTCACCTGGGTGGGCTCAGAAGGGGCAGTGGCATTACGAAGCCACCACGGGGACAAATTCGTGGCCCACCAACGATCCCGAGGAGCCCTGACAAAGAATGGAGAGGTGACAAGGCCGCCTGATCTGTCCCTTTCCCGGAGCTTACTCGGGGATCAAACTCACGTTAGGTCACAGGATTGATCCTTAACTTATCAATGTTCATCAGCAATATCAGCTGGGAATTCAGGACTCCTGACTCTGCCTTGCAAATGGAGGAGCCATGAACCCTGAGCTGAAAACGCTTTACGTTAACACAGGGAACGTGGACCAGGTCAGCCACCTAGTCTAACCAGTGACCTCGGCAGACTGGCCCATACGGCCACTTACGCCACGGCTGATGGCCACAGGACTTCCAGGACTCCCATGCCCCCTGGCCATGCAAGCCCTCTCCCATCACAGCTCCGAGATCTGCTGCAACCGCAGGTCTGTGGCCAGGCTGTCCCCAGTACTCCACCCCTGAGGCCAGCACTATGTCCCAATCCGCACCAGGACCACCCCCACCCAGGTGGGGGCCGTTTCTCAAACTGAACCAGAATCACTTTAGACAGTCGTGCAAGATGCACGTTTCCTGAGTCCAGACAATCCCCTTGACGCGGGAGCCCCGGAATCGGCATGAATACAGTCACCTGCCGCCTCTTCTGAACAGAGGGAGGAGGGAGGGGCTAAGACGCATCTGCCACCTGCCATCTTCAGCCCCAAACGTGCCGTGGTTCTGAGAGATCCTCCCTGGGCTGGGAGAGGGGAGGGGTAACATGGCCTCCGAGAAAATCAGGGTCAGAGTCGGGGTGTGACGAGAGAGAAGGGCCACCGAGCGAAACAAGAACCATGCAGAGGGCAGCATGGGACCTCAGGAGGCAGGACGGGGACCTCAGAATAGGCAGCATGAAGATGAGGGGTACGGGGCAGAGGAAGCTGGTCCTGAGGGGGACAATACAGGTTAGAAGGGCAGGGGGTCTGTCTCCAGCCCCTGGGAGAGAGCAGTCAAGTGCAGCAACAGAGACCGACCTTCAGTTCTGCCTTCCGGCCAGCTGTGCCACACTGGGTAGGTCACTGGCCCTCTCTGAGCCTGAGTGTCCCTCTGTACAGAGGAGCTGATGATGGTCCTTGGGCTGCCCACTGTGAGGAGGGGCATGGGAGTAAAGGGCTTTGGCTGCAGGGATTCTAGGCTTGACAAGGAGCTGGCAGGTGTCATTAGAGTTGTTATCAGGGCCCAGGTACAAGAGGAGGACCCCAGCCTGCAGCCCTGGCACCTCACTTCTCACTTACGTAGGGCTTCTCTGCCTACTCCCTGTGTGTTCTTGGGCAAGATCCTTAACTTCTCTGTGCCTTTGTTTCTTCTGAAAAATGAGGCTCATTCTTCACAGGGTTGTTGAGTGAATTCAATGGATTAACGTTGATAATGCACTTAGAACTTGATGGGTGGCTGAGGTCCACACACACTAGGGAGCAAAGGGGCTTCTTTGTCAAGGAAGCCACGTGGGAGTGGACAGGTTCCCGAGGAGAAAGAAGCCACGTGCGCAGCTCCTCCTGCACCTGTCTCCACCAAGGAGAAAGGAGAAAGGCCTGGTCCTCCGGCCTCGGACCTCCACCTCAGACCTCGTCCTCATACCCGCTTCCCCACAGCGGCTGCCGTTTAATGCCTTACCATGACCAGCTGCTAGAGGGAGCCCCTGCCCCCGCAAGGCGGCTCCAGAGACCTTGGCCTTGGCTGGGGGCAAACTCGCAGCTTCCTAGCTTGAGCCTTTGTATTCAGGGTGGTGGATGTTGCCAGTGAAGTCAAACAACAACAAGCACTGGCGAGGATGTGGGGAAAAGGGTACACTTGTACACTGCTGGTGGGACTGCAAATTGGTGCGGCCAATTTGGAAAGCAGTATGGAGATTCCTGGGAAAGCTGGGAATGGAACCACCATTTGACCCAGCTTTTGCCCTTCTCGGACTATTCCCTGAAGACCTTAAAAGAGCGTACTATAGGGATACTGCTACATCGATGTTCATAGCAGCACAATTCACAATAGCCAGACTGTGGAACCAACTTAGATGCCCTTCAATAGAAGAATGGATTAAAAAATGTGGCATTTATACACAATGGAGTATTACTCAGCACTAAAAAATGACAAAATCATGGAATTTGCAGGGAAATGGATGGCATTAGAGCAGATTATGCTAAGTGAAGCTAGCCAATCCCTAAAAAACAAATGCCAAATGTCTTCTTTGATATAATGAGAGCAACTAAGAACAGAGCAGGGAGGAAGAGCATGAGAAAAAGATTAACATTAAACAGGGACGAGAGGTGAGAGGGAAAGAGCGAGAGAAGGGAAACTGCATGGAAATGGAAGGAGACCCTCACTGTTATACAAAATTACATATAAGAGGAAGTGAGGGGAAAGGGAAAAAAAAGGGAGAGAATGAATTACAGTAGATGGGGTAGAGAGAGAAGATGTGAGGGAAGGGGAGGGGGGATAGTAGGGGATAAGAAAGGTAGCAGAATACAACAGTTACTAATAGGGCATTATGTAAAAATGTGATGTGTAACCGATGTGATTCTGCAATCTGTATACGGGGTAAAAATGGGAGTTCATAACCCACTTGAATCTAATGTATGAAAGATGATATGTCATGAGCTTTGTAATGTTTTGAACAACCAATTAGAAATGGAAAAAAAAATATCAAGATAGGAAACAACCTAAATGTCTATCAATAAAGATTAGCCAAATTATTGTAAAAAAACAAACAAACAAACAAACTCGCAGCCTCCACCTTCCCGAAGCCCAGGCACCAATCTGTGCACAATCTGTTCACGCCGAAGCTACAAGACCGGGGCCTTCACCTTGTCCCGCTGTCCACTGAGCCAACCAACTGCCCAGCCGGGAAGGCGGCAGGTTAGCCTAGAAGGTCCCCGGGGGCCCTGGACAGCGTGGTCTTCTCCCTCCACCTCTGGGGAACCGGCCGGACCCCACGGGGAGGAGGAGGCACTCAACCCACCCCTCACCTGCTCTCCCCGCCCCTCACCTGCTCTTCTCCTCCACAGACCTCCAGGGCAGAGGCTGGGCAGGGGCTGGGGAGGCCATCGGCTCTGCCGAGGTTATTTCCCCAAGCAGGGGGCAAAGGCCACGGGGAGACCTAGCCGGCTCCAGGGGCTGTTCCCCAGACGCAGACTGACCCTGTGCAGGCATCTCCCTTGAAGGAACCCCGCTGGGCACTGCCCTGGGGAAGAGCAGTGCTGCGTGGGCATCCCCAGCGTGGTCAGCTGGCTCAGGGTGGCTGGGAGAGGAAGGGGAAGGAAGAGGGAGGGCAAAGCAAGATGGTGAGGAAGAGGGTGCCAGCCACCTGCTCCCACCATGAGGAGCTGCCTCACTTCAGCCCCCAAAGCCACAGGGCCAGGTGACCATGGACTGAAACCTCAATGACCATGAGCCACAGGAAACCTTTTGTCTTTATAAATGATCACCTCGGGTATTTTGTCTCACAGCAGAAAACTGACGAACAGTGACTGCTCCCATGAGTACAGGATGGAAATGGGGGGCCACGGGCTGCCTCAGGGTGGAGGAAACTCACCAGCCCCACCTCAGCTCGGGACCAGACCCACACCCTCAATGAAAATGATCTGGCCCCACCACACACACTTGGTCCAGTGAAATGAGGACCAAACCTCAGTTCTGCGGTCTCTGTTGAAAGCCCAGAAGCCAATCCAACCATAGGAAAGACCCCAGACACCTGGGTCAAAGGTCGTGCTTCAAACCACCGGTGGATATTCCTCAAAGAAAAGAAATAGGACATCGGAGAAATCGTCCCAGCCGAGAGCAGGCTAGGGACCCACAATGACTGAATGGGACCCGGGGCAGAAGAGGGCATGGAGCAAGATCCAAGAACCCTGGATGAAAGACGGACGGCAGCTAATGGTATTATAACTAGTGCTGGATGAGGTCGGCCCTCGGTGGTGACGGAGGCCATGTCAGGTTCACAGTCGGCAGCAAGGGGTGGCCAGTGGGAACTCTGCCCGCAGCCTCACACTGTGGGACTGGAGGGGCCGAGCCTGACCTCGTCACCAGCCTGATGGGTACAAGGACAGGCCGAGGGAGGGACCCCGGGTGTGCGTGTGGCCCTCTGGGCACACGGTTGGCAGCTGTGGGTCAGCAGATCCTCCTCCAAAGGCCGGGAGGTGGGGCAGGGCCAGGAACCACAGCAGCCATGGCGGACAGAAGTCACCCACCCAGAATGTCTCCCTGACATTATGTTTTTTATTTAAATATCTAAAGAAAATGACAAAACATTAAAATCTCAACAACCTGGGAGCAGAAATGCAGGTGCCCACTTGGTTCCCTCCTCACGTGTCAATGGTCATGGTCTCTAATGTCTCATGAAGACCACCCTGGGAGCCTTGGACTCCACACCTGAGTCACCCTCTCGTCACCCCCTTGCCTCCCCTGTCCTGGACACCCCCAGCCTGCCGTCATCAGCCCCGCGGCCAGCTTCTGGGGCGTCCACCCAGGTTCAGCAGGGCGTTTGCTTCCGGCTGTTTGAGCAGCAGCATCTGCTTGGCAGCCGCTGAGAGCCCTTGGCGCAGCCGCTGAGATGCTGGAGAGCCTTCGAGGGCGACCAAAGGACCAGAGGAAACGTCCTTTCCTCAGCAGGTGACGCTCCTCAGTCAGAGGTACCGGGAAGCCTGAGGACACTTGTCCAGAATCAAAGCTGCCCCAGGAACTGGCACCCAGGGGCACCCAGAAGGTCGGGGACACTCTGTCCACCCCTGCTGGGGCCCTGTCCTGTCCACACCCCAGGAGGGGTCTGCCTCCCTGCAGAGCACACCCCAGCCCCAGGACTCCAGGGCTGCATGGTGGGGGGCAGCAGCAAGCACCCCTCCAGGCGACTCCCCGAAACCCGTGCAGAAGGCCTTTAAGGAAGGATCTCACCAGCTGGGCTCTGTGTCCTCCCTTGAAAACCAAAAGCATCTCATCATCACAATCCCCCACCCACACGTCCCCCAGCCCCCTGGGGACCTCAGCCTCCTCCAGCCCCCGTCAAAGTAGGATGAGAACCCAGGAACTCCAGGGGGGACTTCCATGTGGGGGAAAGACAGGAGGCTGGAGTGGGCCGGGGAGCCATGTCGGCCCCGGTCTTGCTGCACCACCCCCGGACTGGACCCCATTCTCCCTCCACTCTGCCGGGTGTCCCCACTCCTGTGCACCCACCCTGAGCCCCAACAGGCTGCTGCACACTCTGCCCAGGCAGCAGGCAGCCAGGCCAAGGAACCCCACCCTCGGGAACTCACCCTCAGAGCAACAGGTAGGAGCAAGGAACAGAGCCGCGTCACATCCACAGGGACACAGGCAGGAGAACGAGGGAAGGCATGGGGGGCCTCCCTGGGAAAGAGCCCTGAGCAAAGGGACATCTGAGCCCTGTCATGGAGACAACCGGGAAGAAGCCGTTTAAGAAGGACCTGAGAGGAGGTGAGAGAAGGTGCAGGTGACAGACCTTGTTACAGTTCTGGGAAAGCAATGTCATGGCTGCCGTTTCACAGAAGAAGAAACAGAGGGTCTAGAAGGTTGTGGGGCTCACCAAGACCACACAACCAGCATGTGTAGCTGAAGCCACCTAGTCTGACTCGGAGAGCTGTGCCGTGCTTTTCCCCACTGTCTACCAGTGTGAGGACAGGTACAGGTCCATGTCCCTTAAATGCTCACATTTCAGAAAGCCCAGGCAGTGCTGGTCCACCTGGCTGGACGGCCCTGGGGACGCGGCAGAGCACGCCACAATGAAACGTATTCAGATCTCTGCTGTAGAACCCGCTCGTCGGCACACTAGTAGGCTAAATGCAGCCGTGTTACAGTCTCCATCCAGGTGAGGCTGAGCCACCAAATCCAGGTCACATTTGATGCCAACTGACTTTTGGATTTCAGCGCTGGCTGCATTTACAGTGAAGGCGCAGCACTGTGAGTTCTAGAAACAGTGGCTCTGTGAAGCCAAAGGAGCAAAGCCCGCCTGGAAATCAGGCCACCTGCGATGACATCCTGGCACGGCCCAGCCTGCAGTCAGCAGCCAGGGCGGGGACTGGGTGCCCACTTCCTGCTTGGCAGACGGGCAGGAGCAGCCCTGAGCTGCTGGCAGCAGGCAGAGGAAAGGTGAAGGGAGGTGCAGGTCCGTGGGCCCCGCTTACAAAGGCCTGGGGGAGGCCCAGTTCGTGGAAGAGGCCACCCAAAGAGCTTCCCTCTCAGCTCTCTGTGCCCTGGCTAGTCCTGGGCTGGATTGGAACACCTCGCCAGGAGCAGGGAAGTTCTAGGGACAGACACAGAAAAGCACTTTAATTTAAATTTCTACAAAACCACCTTCCTCTCTGAGTCTTGGTCCCCCGGGAGATGCAAGGCGATTCCGAGATCCCCCTGGGGCTCCCCCTCCCTCCCTGTGCTAGCCACCCTCCCCACTCAGCTCCTTGGCGGGGACAGCACCTGCTGCAGGGAAAAGCAGCCTCCCGGCCAAGGTCAAGTCGCAACTCACAGCCGAGGTTTTACCTCTGCCCTGGTCAGCATTAAGAGTCATGTAGACTCGTGGGCAGCCGAGGCGGGGGACATGCCGTAACTCTGGATTTCCTTGGGAAGTGGAGGAAACATCCATCATTCATTCTACAGATGTCTGTGGCACCAGGAGTTTGGGATGTGTCAATGAACAAAGCAACAGAAATTGTTGTGCTCGCCTGCAGACCCAAATGTCAATTCCAAATATTCCACGAAAAGGTGCTGGAGTCCTGAAGAGAGGGTACCAGCACGGGGCAAGGGACCCATCCTCCGACCTCAGGCCATTGGTCACAGAGCACAAGAGCCCGGGCCTGGGTTCATTCCCGCTGCCTCTGTTTTAATCTTGCCTCTCTCACTGACAAAACTGCAGTTTTTCTTTGCTGTATTTGTTTTCTTTTTAAAAAACATCTAAACTTGTAGTCACCGTGAACATAAAGGTGCCAGTCTGGCCATTTTAGGTGTCCAATTCAGTGGTGCTGATTACTTTCACCCTGTTGTGTTTCTTCCTTAGTTTCAATAAGTCCCGGCTCCCTCATTGGTTCCGTGGGGGTGACGATAGTGGGTGACCACGGGGATTACATAGGACAGTCCAAGTGGGAGGACCCAGTGCTGGCCTGTACCAGGAACCCAGCAAACATTAGCTGCTTTAGGCAGCCTCCTCCCTGCGACCCTCCTGCTCTGACCACTTTCGAGGCACGCTGGCCACCTCTGGATGACTAACATGTCCCCACATTGAGTGCACCCCCCATGGTGTCACCCAGCTCATGGGGCCAACGTCAGATCTAGTCCAGTCTCTGGCCCAGCTTCCCTGGGGCTCATCATCCTGATGGACAGCGGCCCCTCACCTGGCTGAGCTCCTGCACCGGAGGGCGGGTTAAACCCTGGGGTGGAGGCCCCAAGCCCTGCCCCAGGGTTCAGCAAGTGTGAGGAGCCCTAGGACCTGACTCTGCAGCCAGTGGCCTCCTCCCAAGTCTCCCCTCCAGCGAGCGCAGTTCTTGAAACAGAAGCTCCTCTGGCCAAACCCTCCACCGTCCTCCCCTGGGGCAGACCCTGCAACCCTGCCTGGTGCTCCAGGTCCGCCTGGCCCAGTGCCCATGGCTCCTCCCCTCTCTGCACACCCTAGGCCTCCGCACTGCTGTTCCCTCCGCCAGGAAGACATGGATCCCGCGCTCACCTGGCCCCGCACCTCACTCGTACCTCTCAAGTGCCCACCTAATGGGGAACCCATCTCCTCTCTGCCTCCCTCCCTCCCTCGCTCCTCAGTCTGCTTTGCGTTCCTTCATACACGGCACCATTGCCTGAAATTAGTTTGCTCATTCACTTGATTGTTATCGATTATTGATTATTTTCCTCAGCCATTAGAATGTAAGACCACAGGGCAAGGACTGGCTGCTGGTCAGTGTCCCCAGAGACAGGAGCACTAAAGGTCTGCTGAATGAATATTCGACACGCACCTTCCCCACATGGCCCATGGGGTCTTCCAGGTCCGAACCTTGCTCAGGCCTCTGGCTAGGTTTCTTGCTCCTCTTCCTGAGACCACTCCAGCCATCCTCAGCTGACTTGCAGGTCCCAGGAAGTGACTCAAGCACGGACACTTCCAAGCTTTTGCACATGTGCTGTGGATCTGGAACATTCCTCCTCACCGGGTCTGTAGGAGGACTTTCGTTTACAAACCCAGCTCAAGTGCCACCTTCCCATGACACCTCCCCAGGCTCCTAAGACAAAGCCGCCTTGTGGCTCCTTTGTCTGGTACCACCCTCTCCTGGTCCCTGCCCCTCTCATGTCATTCAGACACTCCATCTGTGACCTTGACCAAGGCCTGGGCCTCCTTCATCCTGCATGCAGGAGTCAGACTGGAGTCCAGCGGGAGAGCATGCCCAGGTGTTGGCTGAATGGAGGAAAGAAGGAAGGGGACCAGCCAACTCCACCAAGTCTGACTTCTGTTATTGTCACCCTTAACACAGCAAGAGTAGCTCATGCTTGTTGTCAATGCCGATACCCAAGTGTCCAGATGGAGCCTTCCCAAATGTCCCAGGACTCTCCCCAGCTGCTCCTGACCCGGGTTCTTCCTCCCAGGCAGCCGGCCAGGGGTTTAGGGAGTGGCTTCTTGGCAGGGCCCTACCTGGGTGCTGGGCAGAGGAGGGAGGGCTGAGGCTGGGTGTACTCACCACAGGGTTGACCTCTCCCCTCTAGGAGGAAAACCCCTAGGCTTTCCCCTCTTCCCAGAATTGAGAAAAACATGGGGGGGGGTGCTGCTTCTTATCACAGCAGAGTGGCCAAATACAGATTTTCCCAGAAAAGTTGGTAACGTAGTGAAAGGAATTGGTTGAATGTTCGACCTGTGTGGTTTCTCAGGCTTTATCAGAAACTCTGAAAACAAACAGATTCTTTGCCAGCCGGGACCCCTCCTGGCCTTGGTGTTCCACTTCTGCGGACATCAAATGCAATAATGAGTCCCTCCGCAGGCCTGGCCCCCGGTCAGGTCCTGACCCAGCAAACTTCTGGTTTAAAAGGTGACATCTCAGGCTGGGGACTTGGTGGCAGAGCATTTACCTAGTGTGCTGGGTCCCAGACCAAGCACCTAAAGAAAGAAAAAAGTTGGCCTGTCATGTAATTCCACTACAGAGGAAAGATGCCCTGATGGGATCTGAATTGCGAGAAAATCGTTTTTTCCATTGAATATTGTGATTTTTAAAAGGCGATATTTTTACTCTGAAAAGAAACCGGTGAGATAACAAGACTAATGGATAGACGAGCAAAGACCAGGCTTAACGTGATGGTGGTGGTGATGTTGAAAAGTAAGATGATTTTTAAAAACCAAGAAAAGGCATGTCTGGCTTGGCGCCTTTTCCAGACTTACAAATGTTAAATCTGCAAAACTTCTAAGGAGTTTAGCTCAATATGAGGCTGATACCCAGCCGGATCTGTGGCTCCCTCTAGTGGCCGGATGCATTTCTGCATTGGCCACTTCACAGGTGTTGGGGACCCAATTTCTGCCCCAAGGCAGCCCAGGAACTAAGACCTGTCACTAGCTTTCTGGAGTCTACTTTTTTCCTCACTGTCACTCCTCCCCTACTTTCTCTGTTCTCTAACCCCCAGCTCCACTTCATCAACATCCTCTCCCATAGGTTTGTGGTGTGTGTGTGTGTGTGTGTGTGTGTGTGTGGTGCCAGGGATTGAACCCAGGGCCTTGGACATTTGAGACAAGTACTCTACCAACTGAGCTATGTCCCCAGCCCCTCTCATAGGTTTTTAATAACCAAATAGATCAAGTCCAAACTTTAATGTGCATAATAAATTATATTTGTCCAGTAACCAAAGTTTATAATTTGCTTTTGCTTCAGTTGTCTGATCCTATCCTTGTAAGGTAGATAAACTCATTTTACAGTCAAGCAGCTTGAATATCAAAAAGGTAAAGTGACTTACTCAAAATCACACAGTTAAACATAGCACTAGGAATTAAATTAGGATAGTCTGAATCCAAATGATAAGGTTTCCATTTCCACTACAACAGATTTTGAAAGGGGGAAGTTGACTATTAATATGAAATTCAGAGACGTAGTAAAGAGGAGTTAAGTTTCGTGGCTTTTATCAACATCACATGGGGGAATAAAGTATTTAAATGAGACAGTATAATCAGAGAGGATTACATTGCTTCTCACCACATCTGAGGGGCTGATTCAGAAAGGTCTGTTAGTGCTAAGTTCCATGACATACAGGGTATTGTAACAGCAAGCTCTGCCCCAACTGGCGGTTGGAACTAGGAATTCAAATGGCCTGGGACAAACGAGAGCCCTCCATGAAGCTGTGTGGGACACACTCTGCAGTGTATTCCTCATGAATTCCAGCGCCCTGGACAGATGGCAGCCCCTGGCAGGCAGGTCATCATGACAAGGAATTTCCCAACTAGGGATATATGAGGAGAGATCCCAGGGACCTAAAGTCAGTCCAAGTACCAGAGGCTCTCAGTGCCAGAGAGGCCCCACCGCCTTCCTGCTAGACACCTCGGGAGGGGGTGTCAATTGGTGTAGCCATTTTGAAACGTGTACCTTGCCACCCACTCCTGGGTATATACCCAACAGAAATGCTTAAGTAGATTAACCAAAGTGCACCTATGAGAATGGCATAGCCAGCCAGGCGGGGGTGGTGGTGCACGCCTATAATCCCAACAGCTCGGGAGGCTGAGGCAGGAGGATTGAGAGTGCAAAGCCAGCCTCAGCAACAGTGAGGTGCTGGGAAACTCAGTGAGACCCTGTCTCTAAATAAAATATAAAATAGGGCTGGGGGTGTGGCTCACTGGTCAAGTGCCCCTGGGTTCCATCCCCAGTATCCCCTCGCCAAAAAAAAAAAGAATGGCACAGCTGTCCCCAATGACCCAAGCTGGAAGCAACCCGATGCCATCAACAGTGGGCGGAAGACAGAGCAGAAAGGCAAAGATGTGAAAAATTAGAGAAATAAGACCAAAAAAAGGGAAAGAGGATCCCTTTATATGAATTTCAGAAAAAGGAAACAGACCAGTGAAGAGAGTTAAAAAATTAGGAATTTTTTTTAAAAAATTCCAATACAGCAAAAGCAATTCTAATGGGAAAGTTCACAGTAATCAACACCAAATCAAAAAAACAAGCAGAAAGATCCCAATGGACAGCTCATTGCTGCACCCGGTGGAAACCAGAAGAACATGAACAAACCAAACCAAAATTAGTAGAAGGGAAAGAACAATAAGAATCAGAGCCTATGTAAATGAAATAGAGACTAAAAAAGACAATGTAAAAGGTCAACAAAATGAAAAGCTGGTTCTTCAAAAAGATCAAGAAGATCGACAAATCCATAGTTAGACTAATCAAGAAAAAAAAAAGAGAGAGTACACCCAGATGAAATCAGAGTCGAAAAAGGAGGCTTTCCAACTGACAGCACAGGGATGCAAAGGGTCACCTACCTGTCAACAGACTTGATAGGCCGATCCCTGGTCACGTACACCCTAACAGACGGAATCATGAAGACACAGGAAGTCTGAACAGACTAGTAACCTGTAATGAGATTGGATCAGTTAAAAAATCTTCTATCAAAGAAATGCCCAGACCAGATGACCTCAATTCTCACTTCCTCCAAGCACCAAAGAAAGGATAATACCAACGCCTCTTTTTTGGGGGGTACTAGGGAGTGAATCCAGGGGTGCATACTGAGCTACATCCCCAGCACCCCCCACTTTTCTTTTTGCATTATAGTTAGAGCCAGGGTCTCACTGAGTTACTTAGGGCCTCACTAAATTGGTGAGGCTGGCTTTGAACTTGCAATCCTCCTGCCTCAGCCTCTAGAGCTGCTGGGATTACAGGCATGTGCCACTGCGCCCAGTCCAATTCCTCTGAAGTTTCTCCAAGAAGCTCAAGAGGAGTAGATTCCTCCAAACTCATGCTCAAAGCAAGTACTCCCCCAATACTAAAACCAGACAAAGACATGACAAAGAAAGAGAACTGTAGGCCAATATCCTTGACGACACAGATGACCAGATGGTCAGCACGGTTCCAGCAAATCAAAGGCGGCGGCAGCACACTGTAAAGATCACTCCCCGTGGTTTCAGTCAGCTTCTTTGCCACTGTGACCAAAAGACTCGACAAGAACAATTAGAATCAGAAAGGTTTCTCTTGGAGCTCAGGGTTCCAGAGGGGTCAATCCATAGATGGCCAACTCATTCCTCGGGGCTCAAGGTGAGGCAGACCATCATGGCAAAAGGGTGCAGAGGAGGAAAGGAGATCGGGACATGGCCCCCAGAAAGCAGAGAGAGAGCGTGCTCCACTCAGCAAGGACAAAATGTGACCCAAGGGCACCACCTTTTCCAGCTCACCCACCTGCCCACAGTTACCACCCAGCTAATCCCTTCCTGCGGGTCAGCACCTGGTTAGGTCAAGACTCTCACAGCCCAGCCAGCTCACCTCTGAAATTTCTTGCATTTTCTCACCCATGAGCTTTTGGGGGACACCTAAGCTAAACCACAACAACCATGAGCCAGTGGGATTCACACCTGGAACGCAAAGACAGGTTGATAGACACCCAGCACACAGCACCCAGCACACAGCACACACAGGTCAATAAACACCATCTGCCCACCAACAGGAGGAAGGCCCTGAACCAAGCAAGCACCAAGGGTGCCTGACACTTAAATAGGGAAATCTGCTTTGATCAGAAAGATAAATAATTGAACCCAAGCAATGAGGAGAAGCGGTGGCAGGTCCCCACGAAGGCAAGGCGGATGGGGCCCCGCTTCGGCTCCCACCTGAATGCTGCTGGGGTGGGATCGCTGGCCCCCTGATAAAGATGGGGGAGGCTGAGTGGCCTGGTCAGGTTCTCAGGGCACTGTGGCTGCGTGGCCTCCTGGCCGAGCTCCCTGAGCATCTGGTGCCATGGGGGCCTGGACTGAGGGATGGCTCCTGGGAGGCCGCCTCCAAGCAGGAGGATGATGTGCATCCTGGGCAGAGGACTGGCCTGGAGGAGCGGAGGGACGGTGCTCATGCTGCAGGCACCCCGGGTCCCCATGGACAGAGGTCGCTCAGGAAGGCTGTGGGCAACAGGGGGGACCACAGCCCAGAGGAGCCCCAGCCCTGTGTCCAGGGCTGCGCTGCGCAGCGAACCCTCGGGAGCAAGCCAACCAGAGAGTTGGCTTCTGGCTTTTGAATGCGACCGTCCCTCTCTTCTGAGGTTGCACTTTCCAAGGCTCCAGTTACCGAGGTTAACCACAGTCCAAAAATATTATGGAAAGTTCTAGAAAGAGACTTCACTCACATGACTTGTTGTTGTTAATCTCTTCCTGTGTCTAATAAAACTTCACCACAGGCATATATGTATAGTAAAACAGCAAACTTGGAGTTCAGGCTGGGGTTGTAGCTCAGTGGTTGAGTGCGGGCCTCACATGTGTGAGGCACTGGGTCCGATCTTCAGTGCCACATAAAATAAATAGACAAAATAAAGATATTGTGTCCATCTACAACATATATATATATATATATATATATATATATATATATATACCTGGAGTTCAGTACTGTCGGAGATTCTAGGTATCTCCCGGGGGGTCTTGGAACACAACCACCACCACCAATAAGGGGGCGAGGGGGTGCTCCTGCATTTCAGGGTGTCTTGGTGAGTTTCCAAGTAGAGGGCCTGAAGAGTCACTCTCATGGGCAGCCAAGAATGCATTGAAACCAGACTTTATATATGAGGTGATCGGGGTGATCATGGGACTCTTTAGATCCTTGATAATTTCACTCTCAACAGATTAAGTGCCGTCCTTGTTCCCACAAACCTGTTTGCGCAGTACATTTGCTTAGCAAATCTTTTCAAAAATTTTAAAATTCCAACAGTAAGATCAAAACTTCCCTATTAAACACAAACAGGATCTGAATCTGTGAGCTCTGGCTCTGTGCCCAGCCTGCGCTCATGGCCACTCCACACCTGGCCTTCGAGACGGAGGAAACACAGCCCCGGTGCCGTGGAGCAGCTGCCGGCCTGTGAAGGAGAGGGCATGTCAGCGAGACCTTCGGGGACATTCACCGGGATGTGGCCGGGAGGCCCTGAGTCCTTCAGGAGAAATGATTTGTGTCGGGCTGCCTCCCGAAGCCACAGAGCATCAGGGGCGTTCCCTTGGTCACCACCCCAGGGTGAACCCGAGCAGCCAGGACACTGCTGGTCCCATGTCCAAGGAAGAGCAGGGCTTCCTGTGCAGGACTTCAAGACAGAGAGACAGAAGATCCAGGAGGACAGTGGTGGGACTGCCCATAGAACAGGACTCTGACCCACAACCTGCCCAGGAGTGGAGCCTTATCTACAGGAGCAGCCCAGGAAGCCAGCCCGCTGTGAGTCACCTGCAGGGCCCGGATGAGCTCTACTGACCACCCAGGAAGCTACGTGATAACTTCTGTAGCAATCGCCCCAAACTCCACAGACCTGTTAATAACTGACAGCCTCCCTGACCTTTGCTCCAACCAGACAGCCACTGAGCTTCCCTGAACCAACCTGCCACCTGCAGCTTCCCCGGCCTGCAGCCTCCTGCTGGGGCTCACCTCCTCCACCCTAGGCACCACCTCCTCGGCAGCCTGAGTCTCAGACAGACACACGGGATGTTGACGGACTCCCTCCCTGGGCAGCTCTGAGCCCAGGGCTTGTGCCTGTTCTCATTTCATAGGTCTTAAGGGTTTAAACCAAGCATGGCCCCTAGGAGCTGGGCCCTGTGTGGCTGCAGGTCACATACCTAGAAGACCCCCTGCACAAGCAGCACAAGCAAGCAAGCTGCTGCCCTCTGCAGGGACTTCCAACCACCTGCCACATCTGCAGACTCTGGAAGGGGCGCACAGACAGCCCCTGTCTTTGGTCTGTGCTCCTTCCTGGGCCCAGGCCCAGGCCTAAACTGCTGGGCCCAGGAGTAGCCATAGGTCTGTGTTGTGCCTAGACTTCCTGGATGGAGGCATTCTCCACTCCCTGCTTCTAATCCCGCCGCCAGCCTCTCCCACAGAGCACACTCAGATCCTCACGAGGCCACGTGGCTGCAGAGAGCGGCTCCCCCTTACCTTGAGTACTTCAGTTCCTCTGACCGGGTGCTGAGGGCTAGAAAGCCTGCAGCTTTGCCTGCCAGGAGCCGAAGGTGGGCTTCTCAGGCACCAGGAGGCGCTGCAGCCTCCAAACTGGACTCATGCACAGGCCCCATCAACTTCAGAATGAGGACCACCCAGAGGGCACTGTATTAGTGAGGATCAACAACCAGGCTCCTGGAAGTGTCTGTCCTCAACTCAAGGAGTTCACATGCCAGAAAGGAAATGTGCATGAACCACAAGTAAAGGGAACAGGTGGTAGATGTCAGAGATGTACAGCCAATGATTGAGAATTTTGGTCTTATCCCTCACTAGCTGTGTGGCCTTGGTCAAGTTACCTAACTTCTCTGTGCCTCTCCGTCCTCCACTGCACCAAAGATCAATAAGGCTTCCTTCCTCCTGAGTAGTGCATTTTACTTAGGGTGTCATCCTGGTCGATGCTTAATGAATACATGGGTTCCATGAGAACTCTGTTGAGGTGCAGGTGCGGGCCAGCCAGGGATGTTGGGGGGAAAGCTTGGAGGAGTGAAGAGAGGCTTGGGAAGGCATTTGAATTTCTCCATTGGGGAAAGAAAGAGTGAGAACAGGGGACAACAAACCTTTATTCTTGTACTTTAAGTGATACCCTTCTCCCCGAGGGCGGCCGCTCCTTTGCGGTTTGCTTCACCTGGAACATGTGACCGTCTTTCCTCAGGATTCACAGCGCGTCATCTATTCAGTGGCCTCCTGGTGCAAACACCGTCCATCCCTTTGCTCTCTGCACATGGCCCGGACCAGGTGGGATGTGTCACCTGCCTGTTTCCAGATGGAGCAAGACTAGCTATAACTTAGCAAGACATTTAATTAGGCATAAAGGACACTTAATTCAGGGCCATCGCGCTCACTTTGGAACTTTCTAGGAGGTGACAAACTGGACTAGATGCTTGGAAGAGCGAAGGCTTTTGTTTTCCTGAATTGCTGAGCCGATCCTCAAATGTGCCCCTTGGATTTCCATTTCTCAGATGCAAACTATGACACTTGCTGCTCCATCCCAAGATGGTCTCACCCAGCCGAGTCCCTCTTATGTGTCGGATGGAGAAACAGGATAATGAGCACGTGGTGCTTAATTGGGTGTTAAAACGCGTGATGCTCAGCTGTTAATTATTCTCTGTCACTGTATCATCTGGTCCCCAGCCCCCAGTGAGGGGCCCCCACTAGTGCCTTTCTGGTCCTTACTTCACAGGATCACATGGTCGTCCCCGCAGTGTTGAGGACTGAGCCTTCTCTGGTCCCTGAGGGTCTCCCTACTGCAAGCTGCCCACCTGCCTCCTGCTGGGCTCCTGTATTCTTCCTCAGAACCATTTTTCTTCCTCTCCCCAAACTCACGGCCTTCCCCAGGACATGTCTCTCTGGAACTTGTTCCTCTGCAAAATGCAAAATGATCTTGACAAATGGGGAACCGGGCTGGGGAGCACTCAGGCCATTACCCTCATCCCCGCCTGAAGAGCTGGTGGCCTCTCTGCAGATGGAGCAAGCCCCTGGGAGGAGGAGTCCCGGGGACACAGTCAGCCCTGCCTTGCCGAGGAAATCATGCTCGACGGCCGGGTGGGACGCCCGGGTCCCTCCCAGACTCACAATGGCATTCCCGGAGCTTCAGGGGACAAAAGTCCTAACCCCACTTGAGGCCGCCTTCCCTGCCGAGCTGATGAGGGAGCTCCTTGAAGAGTGAAGCCTGAGAACACAACCCGCCGTCACTACCACTGGCCTGTGCCACAGACAATGGTGGTCCTGCCTCTGCAGGAGCCCAGGCCGGAGGAGGCCCAGGGCAAGGCAGCCATGGGGGGGGGGGGTGGGCAGTGAAGGGAGGAACCAGCGCCCAGCAGGCAGCGGGTGTGGGGTGCTAGTTTCATGCCCGGGCCCTGCACTGGGGCCCCAGGCTGCACATCCCATCCCTCCCAGGGTCATGGAGTAGCTCTTGGTCAGTGCCCACCGCGTCTCAGTCTCCTCATCTGTGAAGTGAAGCTAAGAGCAGCACTTGCCTGCAGGACTAGGGTGAGGCTTACTAAAGTGATGGTGGATGGGCTTGGCAGGGGCTCTATCCCCGTCAGCAACCAGCGCCATCTGTTTGTATCCCGGCGCTGTCCCCTGCTAGCTGTGTGATCTGGGACAAGTCACAGCAACCTCTCTGAACTCCTGTGAGGTCAGCAACTCCTTCACTGCAGGCATGCGCAGAGCATGTGAGGATGCTACTAACGCTTTCCTCCCATGACCGACTTCTGCCTAGAACCTTGAAAAGCCAAATGGAGACAAGGAGAAGACCCGGGGTGGCGAGCAGGGGCAGGGGCAGGCCCTCTGGCCACCAGAAGCCTGGGGGCTGGGCTGGCCCCACCCAACACAGCATTTTGGGGTGTGGTTTGGCAGACCCAGGGATTCCCAGGTCCTGCTGGGTCTAGGACCTCCTGGGTCTGCCGAGCAGTGAGCTGAAGCCCAGTGCCACCTCTTGGAAACAAGGACAAAGCACAGGCCTGTCCTGCCTCGTTCCACATGGCCAGAGCTGCTGGACTAGGCACTTCCTTTTGAGGGCTTCAGACAACCCGGGAGATGGCTGACAACTTGGACCCCACTGACCCAGAGCTGGGAGGCCCTGATGTGCCTTCACGCAGGCATGTCCACACGTCCCGCGTTTCCTGACCTGGCCCTTGGGCAGCGGCGGCTCAGGCCACTCTCCTGAGCAGTCAGCTCCGGCTGCCTCCTCCCTGGGTCACATGACATTGGTTCTGTGATCAGTGCACTAAAGAAGAGCAGCCGTGTATGCCAACCTCCCAGGGCGCTCGGAGACAAGTGTGGCTTCCAGTTTAAAGTCAGGCCAGAGCTTGCCTCTCCTCCGTCCAGCCCTTCATCTTATCTTCCAGGTGTCGGGAGCACTGAGCTCTGGCTGGTAGCCGGGCTTGGAGGTTGGCTGGCCTTTTGATTTTGCTTTTATATCCTTTATAAGCACGGTGTCTGTGACCGGCTCCTCGGCAGCTGGTGTGGGACTGAGAATTATAACTCTGCCTTAGCCCACCCCCCTCCGGCTTCAATCCCAGCCTCACGATGTACTAAGTGACCTTGAGTAAGTGACTGGCCCTCCCCTTGACCTCTCAAAGCCCTGGGACCTTGGAGGCACACGAGCTTCTCCTGGCCACTTCTCACTATTATCCTCTCCACCATGGCTGCTGTTTTCTTTTTTGGTGACTTTAACAGTCACATGCACAAGCCATCCGAAACCCTGGTTACTCAGTTCTGGACCTATGTGCCAGTCCGCTTTCTGTTACTATGACAAAATACCTGAGATGATTAAATTAAAAGGAGGAAAGGGTTTTTTGGTTCATGGTTTCAAATGTTTCAGTCCATGATTGCTTGACTGTCGCTCTGGGCCTGTGGCAGTGCAGTACATCATGGCGGGAGCAAGGGGTGGAGGAGTCTCGTTCACCTCACACAGCAAACCGAGAAACAGGAAAGGGGATCCCCATATCACCCTCAAGTGGAGGACCTCACTTCTTTCCAGGAAGCCTCACTTCCTAAAGGCTCCACCACCTCCCAGTAGCACGCCAGGCCTTTAACAACGGGCCTTGGGGATCCTCCGATCCCAACTGCAGCAGCCTGCTCAGCTCCGGTGTTTGCCCTGCACCCCCTGCCAGCTACCCACTGCTGTGGCTATACGGTCATCACCAAATATCACCTCCAGAATCTTCACTGCCAGTGTCCTGCCCTCTGGCCATAATTTCTCCCTGACCTTCCATCTCTCTTATTCTGAATCTGCACCATCCTCCCACTTTCTAACCCGCAGGCCCTATCACTGCCACTACCCTACCTACTCCTTTTGCAAATGCCTGGATAGTCTTTGTAATGTGAAGGGGGGCAAAAAATCCTACCCAAATTAAATCTAACTCCACCGCTCTCAGCCCGAGGTGAGGCAGAACATCATGGTGGAAGGTGTGATGGAGGAAACCGCTCAGCTCACGGTAGCTGGAAGGCAGAGAGAGCGCGAGATACCAAGGACTCAACACAAGCACCAGTGACCTCCCTCCTCCTCCCGCCATGCCCCAGCTGCCTTCACCTGTCAACCTCTCGGTCCTTTCAAATTGTGACCCATCAAGTGGACGGCCACTGATCAGATCTCAGCTCTCATAATCTCATCACCTCCCCCCTGAACAGTCCATGAACACAGGAGCTTAACACATGCCCCCAGTCCGGGCTCACTCTGATTTGTACCCAAACCTTGGATGGCTCAAGGCTGACACCTCCTCAGAGAATCCACTCCCGTTCGGAGGCAGCAACTGCACTTCTTTCCTCTCAGAAGTCCCCACTGAGATCCCAACAGTGGCTTCCCAAGAAAATTGCACCTATTTCCAGGTGTAGAAATGCCAGCATCTGCCACCACCTGCTCCAGCCTAAAGCCGGCACCTCCACTGTCACATTTTAAGCCCTTTTTGCCTTGATACAAAGATATTGTTAGAATAAATTTTAAAAAAACTAAAGAAAAAAAGATTTTGTCTCACGTGTTCCCCCCTTTTCTCTAGAATGGTCAATTTCTCCCCCACTTCAGTGAATTCCTTCAACTGAGGTTTAAACGTGCACCGTATGGTCCATCTCCGGCCACTCCATTTCTCGCCCCCTCACAGCACTGGTCTCCACCCCTCACCCACGTCCAGCTCGCACACATTCCAAGAAGGCTCCTGCCCTCCACCTCCTGGGGCAGTGTCTGCAGGATCACCGTCCACTTACAGCTTTTCAGAGATCAAAGCCGATTCTGTCACCCTTTCTCCACTTCCTGGAGGCATTTGATAAGCCAGACTGCTCCAGGCTGATGAACCCCAGTGATGACCAGTCACCTGGGTCTCCTCTGCCACCCAGGCCATCTGAGAGCTCCTACTCTAGCGCAGCAGAAAACAGGGCCTACACCTCGTAGGGCCACAGAACAATGGCGTCAGCACCTTCACCATCCACGTTGACGGTAGATCTGAATTCACATCCCATGAGAAGAGACCGTTTCTTCTTATTATTTTTTTTTTTTTTGGCTGGTGGAGGGTGGTACCCAGGATTGAACTCAGGGGCACTCAGTCACTGAGCCACACCCTCAGCCCTATTTTATATTTTATTTAGAGACAGGATCTCACTGAGTTGCTTAGTACCTCGCTGTTGCTGAGGCTGGCTTTGAACTCAGGATCCTTCTGTCTCAGCCTCCTGAGCTGCTGGGATTATAGGCGTGCACCTCCATGCCTGGCTAGAGACCGTTTCTTATCTATATTTTACCCTTTAGACCTCTTTGTGCAACAACTGGGCAGACAGCAGTGTGAAGGAGAAAGGGCAGGGCCGTGGTTCCAACGTTAGCCATTCTGCAGAATCAACTAAAGTGTGACATTCGTGAGTGTGGCTCAGCAGCTGGCTGTGCATCTGATCGGGGCTCCTAAACATCCAGTTTTACTACCCAAACTGCAGGACCAACACAATTTAAAATAACAATAACATCTACCCTATAACAGGAATCAGGAAGGCAGAAAAGAACAACAAAAGTCTTGGGTCTCATTGGAGAATATGTGAACAGTGTCAACTCAATGGCAGGAGACAGGAACAAACTTGTGTCCTCCTTTTAATGTTTAAAATACAGCAAGTGAGTAAGTACCAGTTTCATTCCTAGTCCTGTCACAGGACAGATTCATCATCCATATGGTGATAACTACACATCACACTTGTCTTGGAGCGCGGAGTTCAGCCCGCATACACCAGAGGAAAGGTGACATTCATGGACTGTAATGACTTATTACCAGAATGGCCCCTAAATACCAACTCAGCATCCACTACTCAGCTGAACATAATCTTGTTAGGGCTGGAATGTGGCCCTAAAGGATTCGTTTCTACATGCGGCAATACATAAAGAGTTGGGGCACAATCACGCCCTCCCTCATCTACACAGATTTGTACAGATGTGGGCATCTTGCCTGTGTGATTAACCACCAGTTAGGCTCATTTCTAAAGAAAAACATACACCAATTTTCAATGCAATCTGGAGAGCAACTTATGATCTTACAACGAAGTAATCACAAACATCTAATTTCTAAAAAAGCAGCTTACATTAAAAAAAATTATAGACCTTAGTGGGCACGAAAATGATCAGGTGATTAAACCATTTTAAAATGGTTCAAAATGCAACCCTGGACATTGAGTGGATTTCTGGGTGTTGGGGTTTTTAGCCCCGCCTCCGTTCCCTCCTGACCTGTGGGAGAGATTGGGGGAGCATGCCCCGACCAGAATGGGCCAAGAAAGGTAAAGGTTGACTGGCCGCCCACACCCAGCCCTCCATCGACGGAGGACAATCAGACACATCAGGGAGAACTAAGCAGGATCTCGTTTATTGAGAAAACACACACAACTAATATAATGTACAGGAGCCAATCAGGGTGGGAAGAGTTCACGTGTACACCCATCCTACAGGCAGTAATGGGAGACATGAGCTGTCCAAGCTGTCCATGAGAGCAGAAGGGTTCTGAGCCTATCCTAGAAGTGGTCCAATTCTTTATCACAACCCAGATTGCCTTCTGGCTAATCGCTAGGTGCTCTCTTAGCCACACGTGGCCCCGAGACTGGGAAGCGGGTAGCAGCCAGCAAGTTAGGTTTCCTCTTTTCTGATGCAACATGTCCCACATTACATCTTGCCCTACATCTGGGTACAACTTTCATAAAAATGTCACCATGTTTAAGTATCAGCAGGTTATTTGATCTAATGGAACAAGCTAGGTTTTTCTCTTTATTTAGAGACAGAGTCTTACTGAGTTGCTCAGTGCCTCGCTTTTGCTGAGGCTGGCTTTGAACCCACGATCCTCCTGCCCCAGCCTCCTGAGCTGCTGGGATTACAATTGTGTGCCACCACTCCCGGCTTCTCTTCATTTTTTAAATGCTGTAAAGTGCTATCTACAATCTGCAGTCAGCTAAGGCCAGGCTATGTATTTGCAGAATAGAAAGAAATGTTGCACAAATTCATTCTTATGGAAAACTGGCATCCAGCTTAGCTTCTTTCCTTTTTAAATGTGTAGGTATTTAAAGACAAATTATTTCCATCAACATCTAATACCAGGATTATACACACTCTACAAATTATCCTACAGGGGCTGGGGAGATAGCTCAGTGGTAAAGCACCAGGCTAGCATGCATAAGGCCCTGAGTTCAATCCCCAATATAATTAAAATGTAAATTAAAAAATAAACAATAAAAATGATTTTTAAAAAATTACCCTGCTGAGAGGAATGTGTGACGCAGAACATGTCTACGCTTCCATGATGTTCATATATGTTTTTATCATAAATGACAAATCTTTTAAAACACTTGAAAAATACTCTAGAATCTAGTAGTTTATTTTTAGGCTATCTAAAGTAGATGGTTCCTTTAGCAAAGGGCTTAATGTGGGTGAGAAATATACCAAAACACTTGTTAAGTGAAAAGTTAGTTCTAAAAGAACAAATTATCATTTAGGTTCCTGAGAAACTCATTTTCTTCACTGTTTTAAACTGAGGAATGATTTAAATTTCAGTGGCAGCTTAAGAGAAATGGACTGTGTGAATGAACTTAAGATGTGTGTATTCCACAGGATGCAGTGTAGGGTTTTTATATAGGATGCCACCTATAGCCATACCCAACGAAACTGATAATGCAGGCATCTATCACCAAACTTTTTATACAAGAAGAAATCAAATAGAATTTAGGATTGCTATAGTGTTGATTTACTTAAGATGTCCCATGTGTATGTAACCAATATTCCTTTAATAAATTGTATTTTATTCTTAAAAAAAATGTAGCCCTGGGCCTGACCCTCATGTTCTGCATGAGCTTGAAGTGGAATCCATGAATTTGCATTTTTATTCATTTGTCTGGGCAATTTTGATATAGAAATGTTTTGTTTCTAGAAGTTCTAGTTTGCTAAGAAGAAAAAAATTAGAAGGTAAACACTGATTACCTACCATAATAACAACTCATTTCCTAGAGCTAATAAACACAAGCTTCTGAAGTTTTCATTTTATTTTATTTTTTTTTGGTGCTGGTAATTGAGCTCATGGCCTCACACCTACTAGGCAAGTAATTTACCACTGAGCTATAACACTAGCCCCAAGAATAGACAATTCCTAAGAGATCATTTCTGCTCTAACATATTCCTTACTTTCACCTTATTTTTATTATCTTGACAGTGTGATCCTAAGTACTAGCTCCCTGTGCTCCATGAGAAGTAAAAATAAGATGGAGGGTCAAAAGCAGACGCTGTAAATATGAACTCTACAGAGATAGTTAATTGTCACAACTTCAAAAGGTATCAGAGAAACCGGTTAGCTCCAGTGCAATCATGGAAGGCAATCTCAGTTACAGCACCCTTTATTTACTTGTTTGTTTGTTTGTTTGTTTTTTTACACTAGGGATTGACTAGGGGCACTTTACCACTGAGCTATATCCCCAGTCCTTTTTTTATTTTTGAGTCTAACAGTAGAATTTATTCAAGTGGAAATGGGAACAGAACTTCTGCAAGGCAATGGGGACCTGGTAGGGGGTTGTCTTTTTAACTTTTTGAGACAGAGTTTTGCTAAATTGCTGAAGTCCACCTTGAACCTGTGATCCCCTCCTGCCTTTGCCTTAGCCTCCCAAGCTGTTGGGATACAGGCGTGTGCCTGGCTCACAGCATCCTTTAGAAATAAGGCTTTACCACGTCTGCTTGCTGGAATTCCCTAAAAAGTATGAAAAAAATTGGATTAGATGCATATAACTCCCCTAGTCATGTTGTTAAACTCAAGGCTATGCCATAGTCACATTTATATTAAAATGTTCTGAATTAAGAAGATAGAATGTTTTAGAATTTTGCTGAATGTAAGATTTTTATTTTGGAGGAAAATCAAGAACACAATAGGGGGGAAAAAAAAGAAACACCAAAAAGCTACAAAGCCAGAGAATTGAAAAGACTTATCACAGTTAAGTCTGGCCAAAATAATAATTTTATTTAAATCAACACAATTTATTCTGGAAAAGAACAACATAGAACACGCTAAGTATGAAGTGCCAGTCTTTTTTTTCCTGGTGGTGCTGGGGATTGGGCCTTATGCATTCGAGGCAAGCACTCTAGCAACTGAGCTACATACCCAGGCCAGAAGTGCCAGTCTTAATCAGGTACCAAGTCATCAACCACCATGCTCTACAAGTGCCCCTTGTTCAGTCCTCACATCCTGAGACAGGCATTTGATGGCCCAATGCATGAGGCCAGGTGTCGAAAGACCTACAGTGAAGCTCCACTTCTCAGGTTCCTCCATGTCTCCACAGTTCATCTGCTTGTTCACTAAATTCAAAATTCAAATGCAGTACTTGTGGCTACATATACTAAAGTGACATCTAAAATGATCAAATTGATTCTAAATATTAAAGCAGTGCCTAGTGGTATAAAAAAATATAGCATACATCTAAACATACAACAATAAACAGAAAATTAACTCTATCTATACGTCTTATTAAAACTTAAAAGAGCTTTGGTTATCAATTTAAACTTTACTTGGATTTAATACAAATCCAGTTCCTAAATATTTGTTACATATATTAAAAGCAGTAATGAAAACCCACTCTGTCACAATAGGAATGATCCACTTCAATTTGACATTACGCGAGAGTCGACCTCAACGCCCATCCCTGGCTCAAAAGAGAAGTCTGGGAGTTTAGGTTTCAACTTATGCCAATGCCAAAACCACAGGAAGCAAATGTGCATATATAAAAAAAATCTATTAAATGTAGAAGTCATATGGGACAGATAGTAATAACTCACTTCTTATTGTGAAATTGTATTTCATTCTAAGGACAAGCTATAATTTTTTGTCCCTAATCTTCACAATTATGTGGTAAATTTGTGCAATGCATTAATTCTAAAATGCTCTGCAGCCTATCATTTCTCAACATTGTCTGACCGTTACCTTGTTTGCAAAAGCTCATTTCAGATATTCTGTGCTATACCATGAACACCAACCATGAATCAAGACATTTATGTACTTTACATATTGGTCAAGTTTAACGCCTATAATGTGTAAGGCTGCAGTTCAATATGCTTGGTCTCCTGAAGATATTGGCCTTGCACCTGCACATCACACACCGCAGTGGCTTCCATTCAGGGTTCCCCTCAAACCCCAGTGGAGGTGCCCTGTAGTCCCATCAAAGGATGAAAGTACAACTTTAGTTTAAGATCTTAACTGGTGTTATTTTATAATTCTAGAATTGGGCACCACTTCATCCCATAAAATAGCACAGTGAAGCTCCACTCCACTGAGCAGAAGTTGATTATAAAGCCTAACAAGGGCTGGAAAAAAAAAAAAAAAAAAAACAGAAGCAAAGAACAAAAAGCAGACTGATCATTTCAAAGTTACAGGGAGACAGAAAAATAGTATCAGGTTACTTTTTGGTAAGAATCGAGGCAGAGAGAATCCCAGATGCCATGTCAATGGAAACTGGCCTGTTTGGAAATTTTGGCTATTACCTCAGGCTCTTCTGATTTCTCTAGGTCAGATAACAAATTGGTTTCAGTCTGATGACAAGGGACTTCAATATGGGCAGTCTGTTGGGGTCAGTACAGGAGCCTAGTCTAAAACAATGACCTCCCGTAATTTTTTTTTTTTAACAGTACCTAAAACTCAAGTGTAAGCTGCCTACCTACTATTCAACTGACAAACTACACAGCATATAATCAGGAAAGCAGCTAGAGATATTTAAAGCTTTAACAAGTGATTCTTTCATTTGTCAGTGAGTTGGTATAAGAATTCATACACAGGCCTTGAGCCTCTCTCTCTTGCTTGGCTCACTCTGCTCTACCTTATAGAGTGCTACTTTCATCTTTAATTAATCTGTACTTTGCCTGTTTAAAAAATAATAATAAATCATATATAAAATGGAATACCCTTTGAAGGTCACAGAAGAATACTAGCTTTCTGAGCCATTTGCAGTGGCAGATACCTGTTATCCCAGCAACCCAGGAGGCTGAAGCAGGAAGATCTCGAGTTCAAAGCCAGCCTCAGCAACTTAGCGAGACCTTGTCTCAAAATAAAAAATAAAAGGGCTGGGATGTGGCTCAGTGATTAAGTGGCCCTGGGTTCAATCCTTGGTAAAAAAAAAAAAAAAAAAAAAAAAAAAAAATACTACTGTACTGGAATCAGCATTAGGAAGTCAACACTGGCTCTGCACTGATGCTGGATTATGGATCCATATTATTCATGTTCCCAGGTAATCACCGAACAGGGAGCTACCAAGTCCTTAACTAAGTCATAGGAAAGAGACACATCTAGACACTGCTGATTCAGAGAATCGAGCACAAAGGAACGTAAGGAGAAAAGATAACCCTGCGGGTATCAAGCAGTGTTTTTGCTATCTAAGTCATAAAAGGTAAGATCATCATGGGCTTAGAGTAAATTGGTATAATTTATTTTAAAACAAATTTGAACGTATTCTAGAATGAACTGTAAGGGTAAAATGGAAGTAAGTTTTTAAAATATTAATTCATTAAAATTTCCAGTAATAAATTACTATTTCAATTCTTCCTCATGTAAGACTAATTCTGGACATCTTTTTGACAGAAAATTTGCCTTTTTTATTCACATTCAACTTGTGTTTTCTTTAAATTCTAGCCCCCCACACAGTATTAAAAAGAAACCTTAGCAAAAAAACTGTCTATCGCAGTGACCACACCACTAAGAGAAGAGGAAACAGAATATCAAAGAAATTAAATTTACTGTTTATTTCTTTGTTACACAAAGAAAAATGGTCCAAGACATCTCAGTCCACGTCCTATGAAACTGCTCCAGACCACTACTGGCAAGCTGGATCACGAATCCAGCTCAGGGTCAAGTTTTTCCACTTTGATGACGATCTCTGGGGCCAGAGCAGAAGCGGCCGTGTGCTGGGTCCCCACCTCCGGTTCGGACAGAGTCTCCTCCTTGATCTTCACGGGCTCAATGCCAGCCTCCTCCTCCTCATCCGAAGACTCGTCCAGCTCCCATTCATCATCAATGTCCATTTCAAAAACTCTCACGTGACGGAGGTTTGAACTTAACTAAAGAGGAAAAGGCAATATGAAGAATTTTTAAATTAATGATTTAACAAATACATTACATAAAACTTGAAGAATGGTTTTACAGAAAGTTATATTCCTACCAATTTACTATAAAACTACTAAACTCAGTCTTCATTTTATATAAAACATACAATAGGGGCAACTGAAGCAGATTATTATCCTAACTACATTTTAAGTTTTTTTACAACAAGAGAATTAAATAGCTAAGGCCACCACAAGCTCATCATCAATTAAACTGTAAATCACACAATGTTTCAACAGAAGGGCTTTTTATCATGTATCTGAATCTGAAGAAGTTTCCACAGAAGCAAGGTCCCTCCTGCTGGAACTCTTAGTGAACAAGTTGCAAACACTTACCACACAGGACACTTTTCGAAAACCATTCCCAGCAACATACTGTGCTTTCATACTTTCCAGTAACCTCCAGTGCTTCTCGAAATGCATGGTACGTGTGGGAATGACACTACATTGTTCATCTAGCCTGGAGGGGAAAACCAACCCAGGAATCAAAAGGGGATCCTCTTTCCCTGGATCACAAGGGGTGGCACCAGGGGCAACTGTGGGTTCTAATTGTACCCATATTCTCATTTCCAATGTATTAAAAAGGGGCCGGTTGGGATATGATTCTATAAAAATACTGTAATTCCAAACAGCCACAGTATCATCTCAGTAAGATTTTGATTCCTTTTCAAGGAAAACAAATGGTAACTTTTGAGTGGGGGTACTGAGCACTGAACTCAGGGGCACTCAACCACTGAGCCACATCCCCAGCTGTATTTTTTGCATTTTATTTAGAGACAGGGTCTCACTGAGTTGCTTAGCGCTTTACCATTGCTGAGGCTAGCTTTGAACTCACGATGCTCCTATCTCAGCCTCCTGAGCCCCTAAGATTACAGGAGTGCATCATGGCACCAGGCTGGAAACATTTTTAAATTAGAGAAGGGCTCTAGTTACTTAAAAATCTCAGTCAACTAAAGTTATCTCAGAATTGGCTGTGTATTCTCTGCAATGGGTACTGAGGTTCCTAATTCTAGAAAGTACTAAAGGCACATCTAAAATAATTAATTCCAAACTAGGGTTAATACTACCCTTGAAAATAAAACTAAAGAGAAGTCCCATTCATCCTCTACTTCAAGGAATTTCCCATACTATCTCAGCAAATACTCTGGATTTATTATTAAAGCAAAGGGACAAGGAGAGCTAAATCAAAGTCAGCATTTTTGAATAAATAGTAGGAGTATGGGGCCGGGGCTATGGCTCAGTGGTACAGCACTTACATAGCATGTGTGAGGCACGGGGGTCAATCTCCAGCACCATATAAAAATAAACAAATAAAATAAGGGTACTGTGTTCATCTACAATTAAAAAACATATATTAAAAAAAAAAGTGGGAGTATCCCCCTCAGCTGCCTCTAAGGTTACCCCTAGGAACTAGAAAACCATTATCTACCATATCTGTAAAAACCTGCAATCTTTGGTATATGTCAAAAAATAGTGAATTTTATATCAAGTAGACAGTCTTACTAAAGAGCTAGTTACCTTGTAGAGTACGTCCCAGTGAACTGATATTCTGCAGAATCTTCACTGTTGTATACTAAAGACAATGGCAACTGGACCAAGAGCCTGTCTCTTCCTTCACGTCCTATAGTGTCTTTAAGAACCACCGTTACAGTTTCATCATCATAAAACTGTGCATCTAAACAACTGTAAGTGCTAGAAGTGAAATCAGTTTTGTTATATCAAAAATGATCAGGACTACTGAAAATACTGTATGCATAACATTATACTTGTACCAAGCAGAAAAAAGGTAAAGAATTAAGGGATATTCTTTATAGTGGACAATTAAAACATATCATCAGTTTGTAAAACCTTTTGTATTAATTTTCATAAATATAACTAGGCCTTACAAATAGGTAATAAAAAAAATCAGGAATCAAAAGGATCTTCTCTCCCTGGATCACAAGGGGTGGCACCAGCGGCAACTGTGGGTTCTAATTACAGTACTAAAAAACTCCCCACATCAACGGCTAAGCCTTAAGCCTGTGAAAATTCCCCCAGTGACGCCTTATGTACACCTTAAGTAAACAGAAAACCAGAGTAAAACCAGACTTAAAAGTAAAAATAGGATTTCACACATGAAAAAGGTATAGTAACTCCAAAGACCTTATTATAAAAAAAAACCTTGTGTGTAAGGAAGAAAAGAGTGAGAAAAAGACCAGCCTGCGATAGTGTCAGCTCTTTACCCTGGAAACCCTCTGGGATGGCTTTGGTACTGTTACCCTTTTGTATCCTAAAAAAAAAAAAAATCCCAGCTCAGTGAGACTATCACTTCACTTTTTCTGTTGGCAACATGAATCTGAGCCCTGCAGGCCGTCTGGCCCTTGGAAGCACATTACTTTCTTAGTAGACAGGAAACTCAAAAGAATGAATTCTTCCTATGAAAACACACCACAAAAATTCTTGCAGGATAGTAAAAGTCTATTCAATTAGAAGTCGAATTATTTTCTGCATATAAATATGTAAAGAACCTGGCCCCTCTGTAGAAAGTAAGAGCCCTTCTGCCCATATCATCTCTGTACACAAGTCTGTCCACACTCCTCTGTGACTGCATTAAACTAAACAGACACACACAAGCCCACCTCACCAGTATCTGTACACATCATCCACACAAGGTCAAGGCTTACCTCCTCCTGACTTTCTCAGTTGTGGCATATGTGAAGCTCCCAAATTTAATACCAATTAGTCCATTACTTACAGATCTTGAAGAAAGAAAAGGGAAAAGACTTTGTGGAACAACTGGATAAAGCCAATAATCTAAATGCTTAGCAGTGTTAGTACACTTGATTGGCAGTGTTAGCACACTTACCTAAAAACTAAATCTCACAGCAAAACAGCACTATTCTCACTCCAGAATACTGGTAAATAATTTAAACACCTAGATAGTCAAACCAACTTGGTTAAAATCCTATAGTTCCCAAAGTATCTAGATTCCTTAACTAAGGACCTCTGGAATGGCCAAATTGTTTTTCTTTGGCTGCATCTTGGTCTCAAAAATTTTTCTTTAAATTGAGATTTAAAACTATTTAAGGTATTAATGGCATTCTGAACATGATTTACCCTTTAGAATTTTCACTTTGGGTTCTCAAGACAAGTCTCTATGAGCAAAGGCCTCTGTCCAATGAAAGGCAAACTTAACCTGAGGTAAAAATTCTTTCACTAATTCAGTTGTGAACTTCTAGAAGTGCATGAGGTATCCTCCTGATTCTGCTGTCATATTCTTCCTAACCCGGGGGAAATACCACATACAATGGCAAGATGCCAATGTAAAACTAAGTAACCTAGAACAAAAAGGAATCACATAGCCTCCTAATTCAGTGTTATGATCTTAATGTTACTGTGAAAAATGTGACTGAGAACAGTTAAATGACAAACCTAAAGGTTAACTATGGAAATTCTGGAAGGAAAGCTGTATATGTTTTATTATAATAAAATCCAATCTCTTTGACACATCTTCAAGTTAATACTTACTGAGAAATATCAGTATGTCTCCTTAAGATGCACATTTTATAAAGTGAATCTTCTAAAATAGTAAAAAGAAGATAATGTAGATTTGAAGTCTTATTATTCCACCTAAAGAAAAAAAGTTAACATTGTAATATAGTATTTAGTTATCTAAGCTTGGAACAAAATTGTACTGTTCACACAAGCTAGGGGAGAAACACAAACTTACAGAAAAGGAAATTTCAACAATCTACGTGTAGAGTCCTCACTAAAACAAAAAGGGAAAAAAGGTAAGAAAAATTTAAATGGGCTGCTAAATTATACTACCCAACAGGATAATAGAATTACCTTCTTGCATCTCTGTATAAGGGAATGCAGATTGCTTGATTCATTGATTTTCCAATTACATCCTATATAAAATAAGATTTAAAAACATGATTAGAGGGTCTAAGTAGGTAGCTCACTGGAAAAGCACTTGCCTAGCATGTGCGAGGCCCTGAGTCTGATCCCCAGCGCTGCAATGAAATAAAAATATACTTAAGAGCACTTACATGCACAGAGATACTCTACAGAAAAGTGTAACTAAACATCACTGTTCAAGGGTAGTAAAAAAAGAAAAATGATCCATGTCACCAAACCTTGCACACAAGAAATCTTAATGACAATTACAACAGTAAGAAAAAGAGAAAGGCAATTTGGGGCTGAAAAGGACCGTGGAGCCAAGCACATGGCAAGTGAAGGACCACCTCCCTCTAGTCTCAGAGCATCAGTGCTTTGTTTATTTGGTAGTAAATATGAGTCACATCAGCTCTGTAACTAAGACTTTATATTGAGTTTGTTCTGGGAGAATAAAATACTACAAATGCCAACACTTTAATATATATTTTTTAATTTACATAAGAAAACAACAAGATGGGTAAGACTGAACCACATGAAACTGACATTTTTGATAGCCAATACCAGCCAAATGTCAGCATTTTCATATTGTTCACTGGCATAATCGTGGTCCTTTACATAGTGAGTCAGATATTCTTGCTCCTATACAAAGACATGCATTCTTTCAAACTTACTGCTGGCTTTTGCAAACACTGATCAATAATGTTCTCCATCCGCCTTTTCACGAAATGCAACGATTTTCGAGGATAATAAGGAAACAGCAAAGGACTTTCTGGTTTCAAACAAAAACAGAAACAAAACCAAAGGTAGAGCAAACCAATGAGTAGGAGAAAGTGATCTACTCTTACAGCTGGCCTGCCCATCTCGTGGTGGAATTCTCACTATATTTTCACACATCTCATTAAAAATGACCATGGCCTTCTGCCCCCTGTCACCCTCCTCCCTTCACCCCCTTCCCCCGGGCACTAAAAGCAACCACACTAGTGCAAGCTTGGCCCCACCAAAATCCAACAGAAGGTTTCTGTTGGCCGTAAGAGGAAAGGAATGACTTGGCAACCATAAGCTCCTCCTTCCTATCTTGACCATGAGAGAAGGATAAAGGCAGTGCAGTGCTGTTTTGGAAGAGTATGGTCCTAAACCAAAAAGGAGACAAGAAACCAGCTGTGTGTAAACAATCTCCTCACTTTTAAAAAGGCTACTTTATCAGTAGAAAGTTAGATATAGTTATTTCTGCTGCTTACAATAGCCGTATGAAGTACACATCATCATCTCCAAATTACAGACGAAAAAAACAAAGGGGCTGAGCAGGTTTAGGCAACTGCCTGATGTAGAAGAAGTGTCTAGATCTTGGAATCCACCCATTCCGACTCTGCAACCCAGTGTCTTCCTCGGTGCTCTGTAGTCACCTGATACAGCATCCCATGTCCCAGTTGAGCTGGCCAAGATGCATTTTCATCATGTTAGCATTTTAAGTCCCCAGCCATTGACAATGCTGTGCACACAGAAAGACATGTGGTCTTTGTCCTCAGGTCTTGGAACAAAGCTCCTAAAACCTATGGAATTTCCTGCTGTGATAGGAGGTCTTCTGTTTCAATGAGGCAATTCTGGAGTCTCTTAGACAGACTTTGGCTGTGGGCTGGTTGCTAAGAAGACCAAGCTGTGACCGAAGCTTGGAAATTTCAGCTCTATCCCCCAAACTCTGAGAAGTAAAGGGCTGGAGATCAAGTTCAACTACCAACGGCCAGTGTTTTAATCAATGACGTTCATGTGATGAGGCCTCCACGAAACCCCCAAACAATGAGGTTCAGAGAACTTCCTGCTGACACTGCAGACACCGAGTGCTCGATGGGCATGGAAGCTTCTCCCTCCGTACCTACCCTGTGCTTCTCCTTCTAGCTGGCCCTTCCCGAGCTATATTCTTTATAATAAACACAGTGAGAAACCACAGTGTTTCCGATTTTTTTGAGCCACCCTTGCAGATTATTTAACCTGAAAGGGAAGGGGAATATGAGAGTCCCCTGTAGCCACATCAGAGATGTGGGTAACCAAGGGACCTGGCACTTGTGATTGCCACCTGAAGTGAGGGCAGGTTGTCTTGTGAGACTGAGCCCTCAACTCTGTGGAGTCTGCATGAACTCCAGGTAGTCAGTGTGAGACTTGAAGTGAACTACAGGACACTCAGTTGGTTTCAGGAGGGAAAAAAATATTTCAGTGTCAGTAGTAAATTTTAGAGTGTTTTCTACCTATCACACTAACGGGTTATGCCTTATTTGTTATTTTCTGTTTCTTTAAATAAAATGAACACAAAGAATAGGTCTGAATAACTTAGGTAAGTATTACAAACTATTAGCCAGTCTTAATTAAACATAAACACAGTCAAAGACTATCTAGTTCATGAAGTACCTTTAAGATGGCTGCTGTTCTGGAGAAAGTCATACCACTGGTTTCCTTCCGTGTTAGGGGGTGACACAAGATCATCATCTTCATCTTTCAAATACTACAGAGATAAAAATTTAAACTTAATAAAGAAAACAATAAGACCTTCCAAAATATTTGATATTTTTCTATGTAATCAGTTAACCTGTTTTACTGCCAAGAACTCTGAAAGTTCACCACCATTTCCTGAGAATAGGAGGTGACCAAAATTTGCTACATGTCAAATATTTAAACAGACTGCACAACACTAAAATATCACTAAAATATTAGAATGTGATAGTTACAGAATGCATAAATTGAGCTTAAAAGTTTGTGTTTTATTTTCATGAGCTTATTTTAATTTTACATGTATAAGTTATAAATTAGTTTACACAAGTACCAACTATCAATATGATCTGTGGCGGCTGATTTCAAGGTGTAGATACAGATCCCATGATGCTTTCAGGGATCATGAGGTCAATACCAGTGTTATAATAATGCCAAGAAGCCACTCACCTTTTCACTGTGTTGGTGTTTGCACTGATAGGAAAAACTGCCAATGCCTTTGTTGAGTAAGGGTAGTGGCCCCAAATCATACCAGCAGCCACTGTATCCTTTTTTGCCACATCATACATTGTTTCATTTATGTTTTATGGAACTATTAAATTGTTAATTTTATCAAATCTCAACACTTGACTACACACCTTTATTATTCTATGGGATAGAATTTGGAAGTATACACAAAGCACTTTTGTTTCATTCCAAAGCAAGAAAATTATCTTGAGGAAGAGCACTTAATGAAACCATTTTAGTTATTAAGCCAGGCACTTTTTTAAAAAATGGAGTTCTAGCTGTCTCCTGTTAAGCTGAACTTCAGAGGCTTGCAAAAATACAAAACACCATTCTTGACTGACATTTTTGTAGTTATTTCATTAAAAATATTTATATTAACATATAATTATAAATGGAGCTCTTATTTTTAATGAATTAAAAATTTAATAATTTTTATGTTCTGTTTAATTCCTAATAATATATACCATTTACAGACAACAACCCAATAACCCACATAAACAAAAGCTTTTTGGGATCCTCAATAATTATTAAGAATGTAAGAGAGTTCTGAGACCAAATAGTAAAACAACCAAAGAGCAGCAGTTATTAAGCTATCAGGGCAAAACCACTATATAACTTGGTGTAAACTTTGGACAGTACAGTACATTAATGAAGATTAAAAGTCAGTTTCTAAAAATCAAACTCAGTTAATCCAAAATCCATACCTGACCAACTTTTTCAACATTGAAATATTTTCCTTTTCGATTATAAAGGTCTGGAGCCTAGAAAGAACACACTGTTTAATTCTTAAGTAAGCTCAAAAGAAAAGAAAACAACTAAAGTTTAAGACAAAAACTTTAGAAGGAGCTATAAGTAGCAGTTACTCTTTTCTTTCATGGATTAAAAAACATATACACAAACAGAAGTTCATATTATAGACTGTGTTCAATAAATAAGTACTACCATTGATTAGTTCAATAGTCTAAAAAATGAGTTGTTAGAGACTTTAATTGAGTTAAATTTGATTATTTCTTATCATTGCCAGGTTTATTGCAATTATTTTCAAAAAAGCAGCATTACAGTAACACCAAATTCCTACCTCATTAAAGTGTTCAGTAAGAAATTCAGCAACAAACGTGATATCTTTTTGAGTCATCTATCAACGACAAAAAGAAAACAAATCAAGATAAAAGGAAGCTTCCCATATTAAGTTATAGTTAGGAGAAGCAGCTCTGGTGCACTACTGCACAGGAGGGTGATTGTAGGTACCAATAATGTACTCAAGAGTCTGAAAGGCTGGGAGGATTCTGAACATTTTCTCCATAAAGAAATGATAAAAATTTGAGGCACTGAGTATGTTTTATCTGATTTAAATATTATGCAATGTTTCATGTATCAAACATTACTTGGTACTCAGTTTATACAATTTTTGTGTTTTTATGTATCAGCTAAAAAATAAATTTTAAAAATGGTTACTGTCTCTGTAAAGAAAGCCTCCCAATAAAACGAATATTATATAATAATAAATGTGACTTTTTTACTCTCTACTAAAAGGCATGAGGGGAAACAGTTCCTTCAAAAAAATAGATTATGCAGCTGTGAAAATACGAACTCCTAAAATTCTGATAATGTAATTAAACATTTTAATTCTATTTCTCAATCAGCTAATTCAACACCTACAGAACTCTTTGTGGCCTAAGGCTGTCATTTTAGGCCTTGTGCAAAAAACTCCTTGTGCTGGGGGCCTTCCTTTGGGAAAGGAGACTGTAAACCCTTCCACCCTGACAAGTCACCTTAACCTTGGTGAAGGACTGCAAGTCCACAGTCATGCTTGCGACACTGTGGGCCTTGGCTGCTGGCAGCGATCTGACCTTTACCCCACCCTAGTTCTTCTAGCACTCAAAAACTTGCACATTAAGATCCCTCCAAATGATTACATGTTTTATCTCTCAAAATAAAGTTAACAGCAATATAATTTTTTTTAAGTGTCTTTAGCTTTTGCCTGAATAGGAAAAACTTTAAAGAGCAATAAATAAGAGGAACGAGTCAGGTGTGGTGGCGCATGCTTATAATCCTAGCTTCTCAAAGGTTGAGGCCAGTTTGGGCAACTTGTCCCCCACCCCATCTCAAAATAAAAAGGGTTGGAGACATAAGCAGAGTACCACTGGATTCAGTCCCGTTACTTACACACACATACACACACACACACACACACACACACACGTTTCAAGGGAGCCAAAGAATACAAAACACATAAAGAATATAAATATACTATATGGATTATAAAACCCTATGAAAATTATAAATTTAGACAGCCATAATTAAAGATATTCTGTAAGATGAAAGAATATACATATTTCTTTTTAAAAAGTCTTAATGGATCTATCTGATGTCTACAGCCTGACTTCTTGCTAACCAATAACTGTTTTGCTGGTCACCAGATGACCAGCAAAACTAAGCTCAACTAGGACATTATCAATACATTAGAAAAACATAGTTGTCCCTTTGTACCCACAGGGTCCTCCTCAGGCCTCTTTGGATACCGACATCTAGAGATGCTCAAGTACCTTATATGAAATGGTATAAACCCAATAACACATATACATCCTCCTATATACTTTAAATTATATCTAGGTAATTTAGAACACCCAATACAATGTAAAGCCTATATAAAGATGTTACATTTTGTATAGGGGGAAATGACAAGAAAAAGGTTATGCAAATGTTCAGCACAGATGTGATATTTATGCAGAATACTTTCAATCTGCGGGTGGTTGAACCCACTAACTAGAGGATAGGCAGGGCCCACTGTGAGCCTGTACATTACCTTATTCAGCTCAGGAAGCACATGGTCTTCTGTCATTCTCAACATTGCTGGAAACAAAGTTAAAAACTACCTTTAAAGGAAAACTAGGTACATAATTTCAATTATAGACACATTTCAATATAGAAATGTGTTTCCCTGGACTAAATCTCCTATTTTCAACAGTTTTTTTTTACTAAGAAAAACATTATTTTTCTGCTGAAAGCATGAAGAACTTAAGTCTGATTCATATTTCCAGGGTCAAAACCAGTCTAACCATTCTAAACTATTATTTTTCTTTTTCTCCTTCAACTCAACCTGTTGCCATTCCACACAAGTCTACCTGCTGTCTTGTGTTAATACTGTGTGCAAGGATTCCTCTTTTTGCCTGTGATGTTTTCTGTCTTCAGATCGAGGAATTCTTTCCTCTAAAGTCTTATGATACCAAAGAAATGTGCTTATTTCCCTTGGCCTTTTTACTTACACAAAGACATTTGCAACAAGAGTTATAAAATACACACATATTTATATACTTCTCTTTAATTTAGTACATGGAGCAGCTGACTGTCCTTTCATGGGGCTGTCCCCATTCAGCACTGTACTTGGTGTGTGTCCACCTACATGAAGACTAAGCAGGTGCACTACCCATGGTCCTGCCTGCTTGAATCCACTTCTTCCCTGTGTTGGTGAGTAACAAGCATGTCAGAGGGACTTCTGCAAATACAGATTTTAGGCCCTGCCTTCGTGGAGATTATAGTTTACAAAACAGACCACCAAGGTTTAACAGCTACTATTGGTGGCAGAAGCAGGATTACAATTAGGTGTCCAGTTCTGCAATCCAGTGTGCTTTCCCCAGTGTCATCGTCTCATGACAAGGACTGAGCAGTAATCCATTTCTCTTCTAATCCTGATTCCTACTGCCGTCAGGACAAGCAATTATAGAAACTAAGTAAATTACCTCCAATAATTATAACTTTTCAAACCAAACTATTACTTTTGTTAAAGAAAGACTCCTAACATCTCAGTTTTAACAATGTAATTCATTCTGACAACCGGAATCACACTCTGATTCCCCATTCTGACTAGTGCTTGTACAATTTTTAGGAAAATCTAAGAATTTTAAGCATCAAGATCACATTCAATCTTTAAACAAAAGCAATTTTATTAGGATGACAAATATGAAATCTTTTTTTATAATAACAGAACTGAAGATAAGGACATCTATTTAAAGGACACAAGTAATTTAGCAGCTATTTCACTCTTTAGAATTTGAACAAATATGGGATAAATTCCATTTGTAGCTAAATCTTGCATATGCTGAGGGATATGTATAGAGTGTTATTTCAAGGATACTAAGAGTTCACAAAAATAGCAGTATAAATGAAACTAAATAAGATGTATATATACTGCAGAGTAAATATCTAGACATTTGGTATCAAATCAGTAAGTTAAACTAAACTGGCAACATAAATACAAAGGCAGCATGGAGATGCAAAGACCACTGTGGTCTGCATGCTATCAAGCTGGGGCCTCACTGCCCAAGGGTAGTGCCCATAGAAATGTTCAGTTCTGTGCTGCCAATGACCACGTCTCCTAAGAACTGAGTGCAGTCAGACCGACTATGAAACTAAGTAATTTTAGACAATTTCTATCAATTTAAAAGCCACTGTGGCTGGTGGCTACCACCAAGGGCAGCACTGATCTAGAAATAGAAGACCAAAGTATAAAACAGGAGCTACTCAAGAGCTTTAAAAAGAAACAAGTGCTGGGGGCTGGGGTTGTGGCTCAGTGGCCGAGCATGCCACAACAACTAAAAAATATTAAAAAACAAATAAACAAAAAACAAGTGCCCAATATATAACAGGGTCTGAAAATGTTATTTCAACCCACAAAGCATTCGAAGGTTTCAAAAAAAAGAAAAGAAAAAGGATGGGTCATCAATGAGTGACAGGGGCAAAAGATGTTGCAAGTTAGCTCTATTCCTTCTGTGGGGAGGTAGGGCTGGTCATATGTTAATAACTACTGAAGGTGGCAGAAGGGGACAAAGGAGTTTATTTGAAACTTCACTGGAGTTAACTGAAACAGACTAAGATGATACTCGCACATTTTTTTAAAGTGTTAAAATAACAAGAACATAACTTACCTACATAGAGCCACCGAAAAAATGCTTTGAAGTTTTTCATACTGCTATCTATAACTCTAAGAAGATAAAAATAAATCAGAAACAGGATTATTATGTGGGTTTCATGTATCATTGCTCAATTTGTCATGGAATATAAAAATCCTTACTGTTCTATTTTATTCTATCTGGATGACATTTAAGTCTTTGGAACAGCAGATTTTACAAATCAAACACATCCCTAAAAATAAAATGTCAAAAAAAGCAAATCCTGATTCTTTTTAAAAACAAAACCAATAACTCACATTCTAACTGGTTCTAACTTCCTTGCTATAAACTGTGTAATAGTCTTTCCTGACATTCAGAAAAGTATGAAATCCTTTTGTAACTTTGCAAATAAAAGAAATCAGGAAAAAAAAGAGATTTCAGCATCATTCTCAGTTTAAAACAAATACTATTGGTCAGTTAGAAAAATATTAATTCCAACAAGAAAATCATTATTATAAGTTTGTAGTACATTAATACTTCTGATATCAACAAATATTATTTTCTTGAGTTGATTTTCCAATCTGACAATAATATCTAAAAAATTGAATGTTCATGGGTTTTATACAAATGAACCAAAATTAAGTTATAAATAAAAGTCATTTTCATTTTGATGTAACTATTTCTGAATGCAAAGATTGGCATTATTTTTAAAAATCTCTTTAAGCTCACATCTATAAGATAATTACTCCAAACAAATTATACCTCCACTTTTCACTCCTGTCTCAAGACTCTTTCCAAGCATGGAGTTTCATAACATAATTGGAGAGGTGGGGTCAGTATTATACACTCTTCTGTTTAAAATAAATTACTTGAAATAAAAAATACCACAACATCTCCTATGTTATGAGACAACAAAAACAAGCCTCTCTTTCCCAAACAATACCCTCATCCCCTTCCCAAGCAACCAAGCTAACAATCAAAATTATCACTGCTGATTTATTTCTCTACTTGTAACCTATAATAAAAATGCTACATCCTACTTACCTGAAAGTAACAAGAAATTAATGTACCTTTCATTCATATTGAAAGGTGATCACACACAAAAAAAAACCAATATATTTGCTTTCAGCAAATGTGGTAAACCAAAGAATACTTCAAAGTACAGGGAAAAGTAGTATCATTTTAACCCTTATGAGTCTGTTTTTACTTCTTTTATAGGTTGCTTCTGTATTTCTGAACCACAGCTAATGCATGTACCTATTTTTACCTGTTTTGATTTCCCTGGATTCTGTAAGCCCTTCTTATTTTCTTCCATCAGCTGTTTTTGCTACATCCTTCCATTCTTTCCCTGTTTGAAGGGCAATACTGCACCCCTGGAAACCCCTCTGCCCAGAGACCTCCTGTAGCCTGCATCCTTGTTTATCTGCACACTGCGCTCCTGTTCCTGTGCAGCTGCCACACCGTACCTACTTTACTGCTTGCATGGATTAGCTCAGGGCTTTCAGATGTGGAAGATAAACTTTTTTGTGTTATTTCTCTGACCCTCATTCTTAATTCAAGATCTTAGCTAAATTTAAAATTCCAAAGGGGAAATACGTTCTCATGTAACTTTGGAAGCACTGCTCCATTATAGTAGATTTCCTGTTGGTGATGGAGGTTTTCTTGCTTCCTGATTTCTCACTTCTTAGAAGGGCTGTTTTTTGTTTCTTTTTGTTTCTTATCTCAAAGATCACTCTAAGAGGTTTAGTCTTTATCTTAGTATCTTGGAATTTTACAACACATCTGTAAGATGTGGGTCTTTTCATTCATTGTATTGAAAATAAGAGTTATTTTACATTGAACTCTATTGTATTATTATTTTGATAATTTACTCTCCTCCCAGTCTTTTAAACTAGATTTTTGTTCTGCAAATCTATTTGGACAGATACTAGACTTCATGGATTGATTCCCTCAGGGGTGAGGCTGGATGGACAGGAAAACAATAGTTTTAATTTGTAAGATCTCTGTGCTATTTATGTATGTTTTAATCACTTATAAGCATAATTTTGATGAAAATTTAAAACCTCACTTTCAGAGAATTAAAGACTAGATTCTTATTTAAGTGAAAAGTGAGTGTTCTCAGATCAATGATCCTAGATAACCCCATTACTTACTGAAGAAGTTCATTTGCCTTGAGTATGAAAGAACCCACAGCAGTAATAGCATCTAAAGAGAAATAAATAAGTATCACTTATTGAATAAGTCAGCTATGTTTAATGCATTCTACTGAGAAATTAAATCATCACCTTCAATTCCTGTAGCATCTAGTCCAAGAGGCTCATATTTTTGCTTCCATGAAGCCATTCCTTTCAATTCACTCAAATGGTACAATAAGGACTCTGAGCCACTAGTAAAACAGCAGAAATAAATATCATTACTATCATCAAAGTGGTAGGGAGCAACTACTTTATCTGAATATGTCTAAGTTTTCAGAAACAAACAAACAAAAAAACTGAAGGGAACTTTAGTTTTCTTTCTACAGGAAATAATTCTCAGGCTGGGTTTGTGGCTCAGCGATAGAGCACTCGCCTAGCACATGCATGGCCCTGGGTTCGATCCTCAGCACCACATAAAAATAAACAAAATAAAGATATTGTGTCCAACTACAATTAAAAAATAAATATTTAAAAAATCTTAAAAAAAAGAATTCTCAAATTCTCATCACAGGTTTGAGATCAGCCTCAATAACTTAGCAAGTCCCATCTCAAAATAAAAAATAAAAAAACTGGGGATATAGCAAAATTGTCAAGTGCCCATGGTTCAACCCTCTAGTATCAAAACAAAACAAAACCATAGCAGAAGCATCCAGTCATTATGACTGAGATAATATACACAACCACAAAATTAGATTTTGTTAGATGATCAAATTATGTTCCACAATTTAACCCAATCATTTCTGGAGTACAGGGTGGCGGGGTGGGTAGTGCTGGGATTGAACCCAGGGCTTCACACATGCTGAGCAAGCACTCTTCCACTGAGCTACATCTCCAGCTCTAGTCCTACCTGGTACTTTTATCACAACCATTTGGCTATCTTGTTCACCCGACTATCCAACATTCAACAAATATTTCTTAAGCTCTGACTTGATGTTAGGCACTATGCTAGATGCTGAGGACAAAATGAACAATGGTGTCCCCTTGGCACTGACAGGTCCCAACTACTACGATTGCCTTGAAGGAAAGGCAGTGGGTGAAGGCATAATCCAAGAACATGATTTAATCTGGAGGTCCAGGAAAGGCTTCTCTGAAGGAATGTACCCAAGAACAGATGAGCGCAAGCCGAGAGCAGTGTTCTGGAAAATGAGAAGGGCATTAAGAAGGCCCTGGGTGGGAAACTAAAAGGCCACTAGTGTGGGCAAAGCAGAGAAGTAGTATGCTAAAGGCCATGCAAAGGTCTTGGCTCTAAGAGCAAAGGGAAGTTCTCAAAAGAGTTGGCAAAGTTCTCAAAACGTCATTAGATCCACTGGGGAAAACACATTCAAGGGATAAAGTGTGGGCTTGAAGAGACCAGTGCAAAAAGTGTCATGGGGCTACAAGAGGACTGGAGTTAGGTACTCAGCATAGTTACAGAACTAACTTGAATATTCAGCATCCACTTGCTGACTGCTTCACTAAAGTAGCTGTGGACAGAAATAGCAGATACCTAGAAGATCCAGGAGCAAGTTTTAGCTATGACTTTAACTACCAGCCAGCTGTAACACCAATTCTGAACTTCAGTTTCTTCCTGTGTAAAATGAGGATAACCAGAACAAACCGCCAAGGTGTTAAAAGAAAAAACGCACACTATGCATTTACTTAATTTCATTGCTCAAAAAAGGGTGTATGACCTATTTTAAAATATATCTCATGCTTAACTGAAAAAAGGCCCAGACAAGATTCAGGCTGGTAGAAACATATTAGAAAATTATTTGACAAAGCAGAACTATCATTGTTGACTCTCTAAATCTTGGGGTATGCCAATATTACCCTCAAATGGCAATGGAACAATTTTAGCTAGAAAGGCTCAAAAACAAAAATGCCAAATTGAGAAAGGCTGCACAGAGAGACTAATGACATGTACACATGGATAAAATACCAAAAAATTCTACATCACCTTCATACCTCTGTAAGTGACTTATAACCAATTTTTGTATACTGGAATATGATGACTCTATAGACTGGCCAAGCTTTTTTAAGCCCTAATTAAGAGAAGAAAATATATTTAGCATACAACTAGGACACTATATGCCATTCCAAAAAAGAAGAAACTGAAGAAGGTATTCATAATACATAAATACTTCAACAGCACCTTTACGGTTAACTGGTTCATCAAGAGGGTCTGAAGTTCAGCACTACAATGAAAAAGAAAGTGTTTTTAGTCATTTTTCCATTCAAAACTAGAATCCATTGTTTAAAACTTAAATTTCAAAATAGAAACAAGATTTTGAAACAAAGTAAACAGAAGGAACTAGCCCAACAAAAATGAGGGCTTTGGTATATTCACAAAGGGACAAAAACGATACAGCCCAGAAGCTAACAGAAAATGTGAGAGAATATACCATATGCCAAACCAACACCTCAAATCAGGAAGGGAAGGTGAATACTCAATAATCACATGGACAATGATCTAATCACTTATAGAAAGAAAGAAGCTAAACTTTCACAGCATACAACCAGTAAACCACATTTAAAACATATAAAGGAAAAACCCACAAGCCATAAAAAAACTCTAGATACAGATCAATAATTGAATTTTTTAAGACAAATCTTTTTAAGGTACCAGAAAGATTAGTTTGGCTACATAAAAATTTCAAAATGTTTATCCATTTAATAAATACACATGCATATACACAACCACACCTACATAAAAAAATACATGAAAAAGCCCCAAAAGATATACACCTGAGGGGGTCTTATGTTCTGCAATTTTCTACTTTTTAAAAGCAATCAGGTTATTTTTGAAATAATTACTGTTAAGAAAAGAAAAACAAAGGTGGGGGGGGGGGAGCAGGAGCACTTATCCTGCTTTTATTACCTTGCTTTCCCCCACAACAACAAATGCATGAATTCATCCTGCACAGATGTAGTAGTGTTTTTTTCCTGAACAAAGCAAAAACAATTATGATATATACTTTATAAATTATAAGCATGTTTATTCAAAATCATAGGGAACACAACCCTATTTCAACATCTGCTCCTCAAGCCCCACCTGCTCTACTTCATAATCCTATCTCCACTTAAGTAGTACCAATGGGAAGAGAGTTTGTTATGGTTTGGATGTGACTTGTCCCCTGTGGGCTCATGTATTGAGGCTTGGTCCTCAGTGTGGTGATGCGGAAATGGTAGAACTGTTAAGAGATGGGGTGTAGTGGGAGGTGGTTAGGTCATTACAGATACTGCCCTGGAAAGACATTAAGATAGTTCTCTTGGAACTCTGGTTACTTTCCACAAGAGTAAGTTATCCTAAAAGGTAAGACTGATCCCTCCCCAGTCTTTGGCTTCCTGTCTTGCTGTGTGATTCCTCTTATTCATATACATGTTGCTGCCACGAGACTCTCCTCATGAGAGGAAGAACATGTGGGGATGCACAGCCTTGGACTTTCAGTATCCAAAACTGGGAGCTGTTATAGCAACAGAAAATACATAGTCCTTTTCACAAATCTGAGAAAATAACATATGAGATTAGACTAAGCCAACTGAAACAGATGATTTTAGCCTTTTATAAATCAGACTGATTTTTCTTATGTCCCTGATAGATAGAGTGTATGTAGATAGTAGGCACTCTAACTCCATGGGAAACTACAATTACATTACCTGCACAAACTTAGTGAGACGAGAATCCATCTGCATCAGTATTTCTTCCCATGCTTCACACATACATGTTAGTGACAAATTTATATACTATTAGCAAAAAGAAAAAAATATTAAAACAGTAAAAATACTTAAATAATATGTGCTTCTTATGTAAAGAGTCACAAAGAAATCCAGTATTTACTTTCAATCACTCTTTTATCTCAGTTAAGCCAGAAAAAGAGGAAATCAGAGCTAATCTTTGGTAATCCTTAACTATAAAACATTTAATGATTCTTTGAACTTTATAATAAAATATTCTTAAAAGCTTTTTTGGGAAGGTGGGGGTGAGTATCCATTGATTGAACCCAGGGGCACTTTTTTATATTTTATTTAGAGACAGGGTCTTGCTAAGTTGCTTAGGACCTTGTTAATTTGCTAAGGCTAGCTTTGAAATTGCAATCCTCCTGCCTCTGCCTCCCAAGCCACTGGGATTATAATTATGCACCATCACACCTGGCTCATTCTTAAGTTTGTATCTGGTAAAACAAATATCCTCAAACTTTTTATGTTTAATGCATAGTGTAAACATGCTGATTTGTTCTGCTATTCAAATATTAAATAGGACTTTTTTAAAAAGCATTGATCTCTAGAAACCTCTGATGCCAAGTAAATTAAGGATCATAATAGAACAAAATCCATGTCCACAGTTCTCTATGGCTCATCCGTCCAGCCCTGAATCTAGCCTAACCTGCATCTCACTCTACAGAACACTGCAGAAAAAAACACTGTTGGGTACTAAGCCTCGAGTCTTTGCACCCTTCCTCTTGCACTCTTTTCTTTCAGTACTGGGGATTGAACCCAGGGGCACTCCACCTCTGAGCTACACTCTCAGCCCGTGACATGTCGTGTTGTGTCACACCATGTCATGTCATTTTTGAGACAGGGCTTTGCTAAGATGCCTGAGCTGGCTTCAAACTCAAGGTCCTCCTGCCTCAGCCTCCAGGGAGATGGGATTACAGGCATGTGCCACCCCCACCTCCCCAAAAAAGCTTTAAGAATATTTTATTTAATGTAAGAGCAGTCAATATGTAAAATTGCATTCTTGATACTACCCCTGCTACTACTACAGGGTGAACAAGGCTAGGCTGGCTCGTTGGAGAATGAGAGATATGAAACAGTACACAGCCATTCTAGCCTAGGCCACAGATTGGCTTGCGTGACCAACCTGGATGAGAGAAGCTGCACCAGGCCCAGATCACCAGAATCTGCTGGCTAAGCCCATCCAAACTGCTAATCTCCAGAACTGTGAACTACTCCGGGATGGGTTTATTATAAGCAGAAGCTAACTAGTATGGAGATTATGTTTCCACAATACTTTATTTGTAATAAAGTACAAGTGAAATTTTATTTATGGAACATTTAAAAAGATTAAAACCATTCTTTTTCCTTTTCTTTTGGGAGTGGTAAATAGAGTTGGGTGGAAATAAATTCTCAATTAAATTTCATTTTCTTGAATTCATGAACATTATGAGAGGATTGGTAGACATCCCCTACTATAGATGGCTTTACAAAATAAAAATTTTAAGTTTTATCTCTATGGAACTTTAAAAGCTTATAGTAAATACAAAAAGTAACTATAAATACCTGTAAAAGAGCTGAAATGTGAGTAAACTTTCTGGCCATTCGAGTTACTTCAGGTAAGAAGGAGTACAAGAGATTGGTTTCAAGCTATAAAATAAAAAGAAATAAAGTACGTCACAATCAGATGCATTTTCTTCTTTAAAAGACAAACCTTTTCTTGCCCAGCTAAAAATAATTCTGTAATTAAAGAGAGTCTAGACCTAACTATTATAAAGACCATATCAGAATTCTGCCTGCTTTGAGCATAACACAGTGAGACTAACAGAACACAACCTCAGGATTCCTATGTGTGATGGTGCCCAGATCACTCTCTGGTCATCAGTCCCTTTTAGGTAGTTATAAATATGATAATCTATTTTGTAACAGAATTATGAGGAAATTAAAAATAATCAAAAATGTATGTCAAAATTAAATGGAAGTAAAAAAATTAAAGGCTATTGATAAATATACAGAAAATATCAATGATATGTGAGTTGTCTCTCAATGAAGTTGTCATTAAGAGATATCTATTATGAGGCTGGGGCTGTAACTCAGTGATAGAGCACTTGCCTCATAAGCATGAGGCACTAGGTTCGATCCTCAGCACCACATAAAAATAAATAAAGATATTGTGTCCATCTACAACTAAAAAAATATTTTTTAAAAAGGTATCTATTACAAAACTCATAGAAAGTGATAATTTTTATCATAGTCCAAGTGAAATCATGGTAATCATAGCTTCTCAGGCTCATGATGAGGAGCAAACACAAACAGCCATTGCAGTGGTAGGTTCTCTGACATGCTGGATGCAACCGAGACTGCTGGAACGCACCACACATACCACATCTTGCATCTTTTCTACTTTTTGAGAGTTCACCTGTACTTAGGTTAAGTGGCAGAGATATTTAAGATGAAAATTTGGTGAAGATTTCTTGGCAGGCAAAGCTATAATGCAAGTATCCTATGGGAGACCCTTCAAAATTTTCCCATCTACAATATGAATAGCAAACAATAAAAAATGGGTTTTCCCCAATATTAAATGTTCACTTTGCCCAAGAGGTTATGTACTGGCTAAGAGCACAGATGCTAGAACTAGACTGCTTAGCATCACCTTCTAATTCTGTGACATGGAGTAAGTTCTAGTTTCTCTGGGTGATCATGTACTTATCTATAAAACAGGGATAATCATAGTACTTACCCATTAGAGTGCTGTGTTTGAAGCACTCAGTCATAGCACATGTTAAATGATCAGTGACGATTAGCCTTTAGGACTATCTAGGACAGAATCGTAAGAATGCACTTGGACCAAAGTTACACTAGTATAGAAAGCAATTAATATGGTCATCAACAGACCATTGAAACACTGTTTTGATGAAAATGATATTGAAGTACTTAGGGAAAATATACTATTTAATGTAAGAGCAGTCAATATGTAAAATTCAGAAATTCCAAGTATTTTTAAAATTTTGCTTTGGTGACTATTAAAGTATACTGAGATATAGGTAATAAAAAACCTATAAAGGCTGGGGGTGTATCTCAGTAGTAGAAAGCATGTTTAGCATGTGCAAAGCCCTGGGTTCAATGTTCACCACACACACACACACACAAAAAAAAAAAAAAAAAAAAAAAAAAGAAAAAGAAAGGAAGGAAGGAGAAAAATTTGCCCCCAAAACAACAAAAAAGCCCCTATAAGGCCTAAGAAATATATAATTGCTCTCTACTGTATCAAATTTCAATACTCACCTGAAAGTATGAAACTTCTGAAGCACCGCTGGTAGAAACCTCTGTGACCACTGATAGCGACTTCAAATCACTTGATAAACATAATGCAAGACAAGTACCAGCAATCTGTAAAATAGTTATCAGCCACCCTGAGTACACGGGGTATTACCACAAGGTCTCATCTGCTTATAATACTGAAAGCAAAAATTTAGAGTTCTGAACAATTAAAAACACACACTCCTGGTCCCTGCCATAGACAGGACACAGGTAGCAGGTGAAGGTTGGTGTCTGCCTGCATGGGCCTTCCCAGTTGAAAGAACACACAAATATCCTGATTCCTGCTCCTCCTCATACCAAGTGTTAAAAGAACCAACTATTCCAAAGTGCCTGTATTTTCTACCCCTTTAGGGAATAGTAAGAGTAAGATTTTAAAAAACTATAAAGAACAAGTGAAATGGCTAATTTGAACTGTCAACTAGACTGGATTAAGACATGCCAATGATTAAGAGGCTTCTAAGTGTGTCAATGAGAGTGTGTTTAGAAATTGGCATGTGGCATAGCACACTGAAATGGAGACCTTCCCTAAACATGGGCAGCACCTTCTAATAGGATGATGGCTTGGATGGAATAAAAATTGGGCGAATAAGGAAGCATAAGCAGATACAAGCTCGATTCTTCTTGAATGGTTCTTTTTTTTTTTTAAGTTGTAGATGGACACAATATCTTTAATTATTTATATGTGGTACTGAGGATTGAACCCAGTGCCTCACACGTACTAGGCAAGAGCTCTACCACTGAGCCACAATCCCAGTCCTTGAATGGTTCTTGATTGCAGCTGTGATTGTCTGAGGATATCATACTCTCGCCTCTTTACACTCTTCCAAAGCGGACTCTGCCAGCAATTCTCTAGGGAATTTTCAGAAGCATTTGATGAGCCAGTGTAGAACCACTGGTCCCTCTTATTCTGAGGCTTTCAGCCTCTTGCACCGCACAGTTACTGGTTCTTCCAGCTCTCCAACCTACAGATGGCCACCATGGACTATCCAGCTTCTGGTCATATAAGCCAACCTAAGCCAATCTCTTTTTATAATTATATTTCCCATTGATTCTGTTCCTCTATAGAACCCTAATACAACAAGATCTAGTAATAGTGGTAGATTTGGTATTAAGCTTAAAATTACTTCTGATGATTTTCATTATATTCCAATCACAAATTCTAAATCCTATCTACTGCAAGCTAGAAAAAAATCATAATCAAGTAGATCATACTCATCTTTTGGTTAAAGATAAAAACTTGACTAGTTCCACCAATAGCTCCTGATCTCTATATACATCATTTTGCTACTATTTAATCTTAATAAGAAAATTATCCTCTGAATTTTCTGGGAATGGTGGTGCATGCCTATAATACCTGCAACCTGGGAGGCTGAGGCAGAAGGATTGCAAGTTGAAGGTCAGCCTCAAAAACCACCCTGTCTCAAAGTAAAAAATAAAAAGGGATTGGGATATAGCTCAGTGGTAAAGCACTCCTTGGTTAAATCCCCCGTACCACCAAAAAAAAAAAAAAAAAAAAAAAAAGAAAGAAAGAAAGAAAGAAAGAAAACAAATTGGTACAACCACTTTGGAAAGCAGTATGGAAATTCCTTAGAAAACTTGGAATGGAACCACCATTTGACCTAGCTATCCCACTCCTTGGTCTATACCCAAAGAACTTAAAATCAGCATACTACAGTAATGCAGCCACATCAATGTTTTAGCAGCTCAATTCACAAGAGCTGAATTGTAGAACCAACCTAGATGCCCTTCAATAAATGAATGGATAAAGAAACTGTGATATATACACACACACATACATACACACACACACACAATGATGGAATATTATTCAGCATTAAAAGAGAATAAAATTATGGCATTTGCAGGTAAATGGATGGAGTTGGAGAATATCATGCTTAGCAAAATAAGCCAATCCCAAAAAACCAAAGGCCAAATGCTCTCTCCAATACGTGGATGCTGATCCATAATGGGAGGGCGGGGGGGGGGCAGATTGGAGAAAATGAAGGAACTTTGATTGGGCAAGGGGGAGGGAGGGCTGGGGAGGGAGGGATGGGAAGGGGGTATGAATGCAGGAAAGATGGTGGAATGAGATGGACATCATTAAACTAGGTACACACATGACTTCACATACGGTGTGACACTACATCATGTAGAATCAGAGAAATGAAAAGTTGTGCTGCAATTGTGTACAACGAATCAAAATGCATTCTGTTGACATATAAACTTAATTAAAATAAATAAATTTTTTAAAAAAGAAGAAACTATCCCACTATCCACTGTATCCTCTATTTAAGAACTGAAAAATCTTGGTTTTATTCTCATTCCATAAGTAAACTGCTATATATTCTATGATAAACAATATAGAACATTTTTAAAGAAAAACTTACCCCTGTGACTCGAGCAATTTTGAACATTCCATAAGCATAGAGCTCAATAAATCCAGAGCTTCCTCCAAGGACAAGAATATTCAGCCTAATTAAAAATAATGCAAAAAGCTGAGGACCAACCAACAACAGAGACGATTCAGTTCTTAAACCAGAAAACATGGCTACTGTTCCCACATAACCCACATGCTAACACTGCCCTGAGGGAACAAAAACCAGACAAATCTACTACCACTCAAGATTTATTGCATCCAGGCTATTCCTTTTCTTTCCCCAAAAGAACAATATAAATTTTCTGTGCAGCCTAAAGAAAAACCAGTTTATAGTAAAATAACATTGAAAATCATATTTATATGTAATCAATAACAAAACAACCCTTTTTCTGGCTAATTTAAATTGTCATCAGTTTTATCATTGATAGACTCTACTAAAAACAACAGATATTAACATCACTATGTTGTTTAGTGGTATTAATATCAACAATGAAACAACATGACAAAAGACTTGCTTGAAACTTCTGAAAACTGACTCAAATATGAAATATCAACTTAAAGAAATCAGACTTATTTAAGGTATCTGCAAGATTTACCTGACATCTCCCAAGAGCTTTATAATTTCATCAGAATTTTCTTCACTAAAATACAAAAATAAATTTGGTCATCTTTCAACTATATCCTCAAATAATAAAATATTACCTTACTTGAAAATGAAAAAGGTTTATCTTACCTAAATATTTTTGAGGTGCTGCTATAACTGGGGGAAAACAGATAAAGATAAAAAATACTCTTAAAAGAAATATATATATATTTTAATGCATAAGAAAATTGCCACAGTATTAAAAATAAAGGACAGAGAAATGTGGAAGATTAATTCCACATGATATGATACTTACTTTTTTGGCAAGGTGGGCAGCTTAGGTAAGAGAAGATTTGATTCATCCTCAGCATTATAAAAAGATGTTAATACACTAAAAAGGAGAAAAAACCAAGCATTATAAAAATACCAAAGAGTTTACTTCTTTTTTCGCTAAAAATGTACATTTCTTTTAAAAGACTCTCAGTTTTTTTAAAAAAATATTTTTAGCTATAGATGGATACAATATCTTTATTTATTTTTATGTGGTGCTGAGGATTGAACCGAGTGCCTCACATGTGAGGCAAGTGCTCTACCACTGAGCCACGATCCCAGCCCAAAAAGACTTCCAGTTTTATAAAACTTATCAAGTAAAAAGATGCCACAATATCTTATCATCATAAAACAATCGTTCTAATATCACAAATGAGAAATGCAAAACTAGGAATTTGTTATTTTTGTAAAATAAATCATCCTATACATTTCACATTTATAGAAATGAATAATAGTAAGCAATTTCTCCACAAATGTAATATGCTTTTATGTACTTTCAGTATTCAGACACCAACTGAGGATTTATGACATCTTAACTCTCACATAAGAAACCAAACTAAATGTACAAGTGTAAACGGTAACTTTAAGGAACATTTCAATCATTCTAACATTTGATTATTGGTTTATGGCTTACATACACCTGGGGGGGGGGGTTGTTGATAACCCAGCAGCTGTGAGAAAATACCACGAATTTTGAAATAGTCTTATGTACTACTTTTCTTTCCCAAGTCTACCTCCAAATGAGGTTGGAAAACAAATGAGTGAACAAGTGAAACGTGTGACTTGGGGTGACTTGGGAAGTATTTTTTCCCACTTCGACACATTGTAGATGAGAGATCCCAGAATCTCCACATAACATTTCTAAGCTATTAGCAGATACCATGTTAGGAATATACTCTGCAGGTAACTGGGCTGGGACGTGAACTATAAGGCATGCTCTGCTCCTCCCACTTCTAGAAAGTCAAATAACCATTTGTAATTCTTTTTTTTTTTTAGATTAGACTTTAGCATTTTCTTTTTCTTTTTTTCCCCCTCACACCATCTCATTTGTAATTCTTAACAGTTAGGACTTACAACTCATTTGATATTAACTTAGTGAACCTTAATTAAAAAGGAAAAGCTAATGAAAAGAAAGCTAATTTCCCTCAAAAGAAAAACAGTTTTCTTCCTTTCTTCTTTTTAACATTAGTCATAACTCAGTGACCCTTCAGTCCACCTTCACTGCAAGCCTGGTGCATTGCTTCACTACACACACTAAGGCAAAATACTTTCACCAAACAAAGGAAACTATGAAAACCATGGGCATGGAAAGAACCTATTCAGTGTCACAACAGAATGCTCAACTAAGACACAAAAGACATAACTCCAGACCAAAAAAAAAAAAAAAAAAAAAGTGAAACAGAAAACAGAATCTCAATTTTAATTAATGTTACTTGAAAGTATAAAATCATTGATATAAACTACTAAACATGAATGAAGAGAAAAATCGTGACCATTCAGGCACTGCTGCTCCAATAATAGACTATTTTAGAAGAAAAAATACCCAGCACAATATTAAAGCATTTTATCTTGATAACCTTAAAACCAATTTATTTTATTTACTTAATTTTATTTATTTACTTAGGTACTGGGGATTAATCCACTCCTTTTTAAGAAATGCCAGCCTCAAACTTATGATCCTCCCGCCTCGACCTCCTGAGTCACATGGATTATAGGCATATACCACCATACTTGGCGTAAACCAAAATTTAAATGCAATGTACACTGAACACTCAAGACAAGTGTTTCCCCATTTCAAAACATGAAAATTTCCTGGGTATGCTATTGTTACTGCTGGTAGTGTTCTTTTCTGATTACTGTACCTGCTTTCTACAGTCACTTCCATCCAATGCATACAAGAAACCGGAGCCTCCACAGAAAAAGAATGCAAGCTTTCAGGCTTTTCTACATCACACAAAATAATTTTCTTGGTGTCAGCAAGAGCAAAGGCCAAAACTAAAACAAGGGGGAAAAAAAAATCAAAAAAGATTATGTAACATTTGCAAAAAAATAAATGGGTATTTCACTTAATGCCCAATTGGACTATTTTAAGCACATCCTAATCATAGAAATTAAACACTAAAGATATCTTTGCACATATATACATTATTATCCAAGTTTATTTTTAATTGCTCAAATTTCATAAGCAATCTACTTTCTCACATATTGTCCTTAACATCTTAAACATCAAAAACTCTGGACTGTAATCTTACTGTCAAGCAGAAAATACAAAATGGGTCTTAATAGATTAAGAATTAACTTATCATCAAGACATATGGGTCCTAAAAACAAGTCCAAAAGATAGGAAGTGATTCCATCTGCTGTGTTCTTGAAAAGTCTATTTATGTGTCTAACCCAGAATAGTAAACACCACCACCGAATACTGATGAGTCTTCCTCCTTTGACTGTGGCTGAATAATTATCTACTATAGTTTCTCTACATAAGTCACTACTATCTTCCTAACATATCCAATTTAAGAATTTCTAAACAGAGAGCAATGAAGTTTCACTGCACACCGCTACACATAACTCTGCTGGATGTGGGGCAATCTGAGCCTCCTGTTTTAAAAAACAATGTAAAAGTATCTTGAAATGATATTTCTATAACAAAAAACACATTTTATTGTCCAAAAACATGAAATGTACTTTAAGAAAATGATAAACTCATCTATTTAAGCACATTTCTACACACTGGCTTTCCACCTTTGAGATCCTGGTTTTATGATGATAGTAACATCTTGAAGACCTTGAGGTCCTCAAATTTTAAGGTTCTGGGTGTAAGGGCAGAGGTGTGGTGCTTCGCTAACATGTGCAAGACCCTGAGTCTGATCCCCATTATGGCCAAAAATAAATAAATAAAAAACAAACCACCACAACAAAAGTCCCCTAATTTTACACATATTCTATACACATTCTGGGCAAAATGACTATAGAATGAGTATAGTGTTTTGGAAGCATTTTACAAAATCATACCAAGTTCTTCCCAGTCAGTGTTCAGAATGTTTATACAGCACTGCTTTATAAAGCCATCAACTGGAAATAATATACAGGTACATCAAGAGGGATATATTTAGTAAATTACAATATATAATAAATTAGCATGCTGTCATTTAACATTAATGTGTTAAATTTATTCATGCTGAGACAAAAAAAGAAAAAATCACACAGTAAAACAGCATGCATCAAATAACTTCTTTTGCTAAAACCCTACATACAGATTTCTATATGTACATATTTTATCAGAAAATGTCAGAAAGGTGTTCACCAATTGCTAAGTGATAGGCTTTCAGGGAATTTCTAGTACTTATGTTTATTTAGAAAAAAACAACAAACAGTGAGGAGCACATATCATTTACTTCAGAAAAACAATATACTTTCTTCCTAAAACACCAATAATACAAATGAACTTTAGGCTTTAGGATTTACAATATTTTACTGTACAGTCTACATGTGTACAACAGTTCATATAAGGACTGTCACTATAAAATAACACATGGAAGAAGAGTTCAGTAATCAAAGCCATACCCAAACAACAACAGAAAGGTACCAAGAGGAAAAAGACAGCACAGAACTGCAAGAAACGGAGTCAGAGCTAACAGTCGTTTAGATGCAATAAATAGACACACAAAGAATATTTATGAGTCACATAGTTAGTGCTAAAATATACTCTTGGAAGAAAAAGGCCAAGGTGGCACTGAACTGACTGGTAAATGACAGGTGGTACTTGGGTCAAATGGTGCAGCACAAGCACAAAAAGGAAAGAATCAAACCAAAACATTTGTATACTCCATTAGATCTCACTTCAAAGTTATCTTTGCCAGAGATATCTGCCAAAGAAGGAAGATGATAAAATTCATCTGAGTTCTATGAAAAATTGTTAAAGCATTCTAAAAAATTAAAATCCCCAAACTTGTAATTTTAGTGTACACAATTAATTCTTTCTGAAATAACTTTTATACAGAACACTCTTTATGAAAATAAGAAAGTTATTTTTTATAATATTATTATTACGTTTGCCATCTGGTCTCCAAGCCAGACAGGTTACTTCCTTTCCTGTATTTTCATTTGGTGGAAAACTCCAAACTCGATGAAAACTTGCAAGTCGATGAAGTAAAACCTAAGATAAAACAGATAAAATGTCAGAATTAAAAATCTATTTCAAAAAACAAAATAAAGCTAGACCCCCCCCAACATAAGACTTTAAACACTTATCATCTACTGAGTAAAATATTTAACTATCAGAGGAACAGAAGACAAGTAGCTGAATGAACATAAGGCATTTTGAAAGAAAACAATAAAATAAGCATTTCAATTTAACCCTGTACTTGCACATTTTTCTTTTATATCAACAGATTTACCTTTTAGAAAGGAATAAAAAGACTGTCCAAGAAAAAGACAACAACAACAAAAAAGAAACAAAGAACATAAATAGCACTTAAAAATAGTAAAATAATTAAACTTTAGATCAGACAATTTGGCATCTAATTTCAGCTGTATCACTTTCTAGCCATGGATCTTGAATAAGTCACTTACCCCAGTCTACATTTGCGTTTCTGCACCAGTAAATGCCCACCTTGTAAGGTCAGTATGATGCTCCAGGGCTCCTTGAGCCTCAAAACTAAACCTGTCCTTACTCTAGCCTCTATATATAACCAACCATTGGAAAAAAAGGAGAAAAGTCTCAGGACTGCATGAAAGGACCACTCCCCATCTCCTTAGTCCCCACACATGAAGCCTCACTAGTCTCCTGCCTTCCCTCACAGGTCAGAATGCCCTTCATTCCTGATAATATCAGTCACCTTTGGGAACCCAGGACTCCCAAAGAATCGCTCACACCTTAAATTTGATCCTCTTGTCTGGAATTACCTACACTATTTCTTTCTTCTGACACTCTCCCTCCACGTCCTTTGCAATTCATGATCAATTGGTCATCTTCAAAACACTATCTTCATCCTTTTCTCTGAAATGCACCTCTCACCTGAGGCTACTGCTTCCCTGTAACATTGCAGCTGGTGGCCGTTTTGTATCCCATGTCCTGTGTAGTCTTTCTACTGGGCTAGGAGATGAAGTAGGTATCCTCCTCGATTCTTAATACCATTTCTGGATGACTTCTTTAAAATCTCCAAATATATGACAGACCCCTAGGCCATTCTTCTCATTCCTTAAAGAGCTGGTCTCCTTGCTCACTCACATTTTCCAAAACTACTCATTATTACATTTGGTGACCGTTCTCAGCTATCTCTCTCCAATGATCATATTTCCCTACTTCACCACAGCCACTCCTAGGTGCACGCCCTGGGCCTGGTCACTACCAACAGTTCACAATGCTGCCAAAATCTGTTTCAAACTTCCATTCCCACTTTCCAGCTGATCTCTACTAAGATCCAACTCTAATTCCTCAACCTCATCAGGGTATACAATCCTTTGATTCTACTACCTATTCAATGTCACTCACCCTGAAATACCCTCACTCGCCTCCTTGATCAGGTTAGAATCCAAGATTCATCACTATGGTCACTACATTTGCATGTAACTTCAACTCCTTTGCATCTCTTTGCCACACTTGTGAAACAACAATCCTGCTTAAGCCCAATCATGTCTGCATCCACAGAGCAAAACAGAATGAAGAAACAGGTACAAGCATACTCACTGCTTTGTCTACTAGACCACTAACCTTCAGTAGTCCTTAATATTGACAAGCAATCCTATTACATTTCCCAGACCCTCCTGCCTTGTCACCTTTTTCACACCTCTTCTCTCTCCTCCAAATTTACTTCTCGATATTCACTCAGACAATGCCCTTTGCTGCTTCTTAGAGAAAATGGAAACAACAGTGCCCGCTATCATATACCCATCTGAATGCTCTTGATGCCCCAATATCTACCTTCCTTCCTAGTACCACGACTGTATTACCTGTAAATCTCTCTAGAATCATGACAGAATTCCAAAGCACCCTGGCAGAAGAGAGACTAAAGACTCACGGAGAGCCTTAAGAAACTAGACATCATACTGATACACTGAGTCAAGGCAGATACCATGGTAATGCAGTTTTACAGGCTGCTAAGTTTCTGCGGCTGCTAGGATTGCCTTACCACCTAGTTTTCAAATTTTGGCTACACATAACACAACTTTACCTGCCCAAGGAGGAAAGATGCATAAGTGAAGGTTTCCTTACAAAATGGCTGCCAAATAAAACTACCCTTTAGCAGAAAACCCTCTACAAACTGGTTATACAAGATAAAGCATAATATAAATGACTAGAAACGCTGACAGCGTTCACACATATTGTCAGGAATCCAGTGACACACCATTCTTTTTCAACTTAAAGGTACCTTCAAGTGGAAAGTGGCCATCCAACCCAGGTATAAAAAGTTGGACAACAGGACACAGAGCCTTAAAACCTCCCCTATTGGTAGTTACACCATGCACATTTGCAGTAAGGCTTGAGAACAATTTATGTTTATTCTGCTATTAAACCGAAAAAAGACTCAGGGCAGGTTCAAGAATCTACCACCTCCTTGCTCCAGAGTGGCACATCATGCATGGGCTTTTCAAGAAACAAATCAACGAATGGGGGCGACTTGAGGATGCAGGGCTGTGTAGTTGTAGCGAAAACTTCTCATGACCCAAAATACAGGAAACTGGCATATAAATAAACCGTCTTTGGCAGATACAGTCCTTCACAGTTCCACTACTTAAAAGTTGACTGCCGCCTTGGAGCAGGGGCGGGGCACGCAGGTGGGCCGCCAAGCGCAGGAAACGGATGGCCCACGGGAGCCGGGTTGGACTGGGGTTCTCGACCCAATGCCAGTGGACCCAGCCGGCTCACTTACCTCGCCCGCGGTGTTGGCCAAAGCAATGAGATCCCGCTTAGGCGACCAGACCAGGAAAATGATCTCCTGGGGCAGCTGCTTCTCTCCCACCACCCGGAAGGATGGGAAACAGGTCGGAAAACGCAACATAGGGGCGGCCCTGCAACCACACCCCAGTCAGAGGGCGGCGGAGCCCTCGGCACCGGCCTTGGGCGAAAAGCCAGACTCCCTGGGTCCCGGGGAGAGCCGCCCTGCTCGGCCAACGCGGCCCAGCTACCCTTCCCTCCACCCCGCCCCGCAGCTCGCTCCGGGAACTTCCGGCGCCAGGGAGTCCTCGCGAGAGGAAAGAGGTGGCGAGCAGGCGGGAGGGCTTGGGGCGGTCGGCGTGTTGACGGGCGTGCCCGGGGGAGGAGCTGGGCGGGGCCTGGCATGGGCAGGGGCGTGGCGAGGGCGGGCTCGGGGCGGAGCTAGCAGGGGGCTGGCCCGGGGGCTGATAGGGACGTGTCTCTCCGGCCACCCGCCAGTCGTGTGTGGGTGTGCTTTCAGGTCTTCGCAGTCTTCAGAGTAATTCACTGCTGTAGGGAAAAAGATCGTCGAAGATTTGGGAGCAAGGCCTTAGAGACGCTGTAAACTTTAGGTCCTTATCAGCCAGGAGTCCTTTAACAGGTCTTAGTTCTCAGTCCTGGTGGCTCAGCAGAATTTTAAAAAGCTCGCCTCCCCCCTCCCAGATCAATTAAAGGGATTAATACCGAATGGGACCCAGTATTTATTTTTTAAAAAAATATTTACTGTTTAGTTGTAGTTGGATACAATACCTTTACCTCACTTATTATTATTTTTTTTTTAATGTGGTGCTGAGGATCGAACCCAGGCTCTCGCATATGCCAGGGGAGCGCTCTACCGCTGAGCCACAGTCCCAACCCGGGGAACCAATGTTTATTAAAATCCTTTAAATGACTCCAGTTTGCAATTAAGGTTGGGGGAGAGCCTGCTTAAACTCCTTCACATGTGCAAATAATACTTTGATTCTTCGTCCTCTTTAAATATGCACCTCACAAGTTATTGGTGGTAGCAGCCCACTATAATAAATGAGGGCTATGGGCTCTCACAGATTGATCCTCCAGCTAAGGTTTTATTATGTAAAAATACATGGATACATGGACTCAACCCAGAAGGCTCCTAGCCTGGCAGGTGCTCCTTTATATATATATATAAATAATAAGAGTCAACATGTTCAACAGTTCCCACCTAAGAGAACACCACTGGGACTCCTGAATTGACATCTATGGGAGAAAGCCAGCCATCTTTCAGTAAGTCCAATATTCTTGCCCTTTTCTGAATCTGGCCCTTGAGGAGCAGGCATTAGATTCTTCTAGCAACAAATATGCAAGTAGCTGTTACATATGCCAGTGCCAGGCACTGTTCTTATCTCTGACTCAATGCCTTCCCTGCTCCCTTTCAGACATAGGCTTTCCTACTCTTGCCTTTGCTGCAAATACCTTAACATGTCTCCCCAATTTTCCCAGATTCAACCTATCCAAGGTGAAAATGGACTTGCCTTTGTTATTCATGAAATGCATTTTCATGTGTTTTCATTAATGATTTGGAGCAGCAATAATGGATAATTATATTATTTGTACAAATATTACTAGTACAGTGGGGGTCCAATACACTCCACTTAATGTTCTTATGGAAACTGAATGGCCATTTTTCTGGAATTTAACCTCAACATGAACCCCCATACAACACATAAAAGTGACTGTTCCAAGAGGTATCAAAGGACAGAAGAGAATATAATTACCTGCATACCAACCTTCAAGGAAGAGTATGAATTTCCAAGAAGGCCTTTCAACATAGGAAACAGTGAATAGCCTTATAGGAGAATCACCTGTGTAATGGTTACTGGAAATGCTCCCAGTAGGACAAGAACTGTTAATACAGTGTTTTCCAGCCTTTTCTTTTTCCTCTGACCCCAAAAAAGAGATTTCGGTTTCCTGGACACAGTAGCATATGCCTGTAATCCCAGCAACTCGGGAGGCTGAGGCAGGAGGATCAAGATTTCAAACCCAGCCTCAGCAACTTAGCGGGGCCCTGAACAACTCAGTGAGACCCTATCTCTAATAAAATACAAAAAAGGGCTGGGGATGTGGCTCAGTGGTTAAGGGCCCCTGTGTTCAATCCCTGGTACCAAAAAAAAAAAAAGATTGATTTTGGTTTTACTCTATTTGTCTTTCCCATCAGGAGGAAAGAGTGCTTTGTCAAACTTGCTCATTTGCACCTTTGTGGCACAGAATCAAGAAGAAAGGAAGCCCAAGACTCAGGTGGTGCTTTTTAAGGAAACCAGGGCAGGAGAGTAGAAATATATGCCGACGAGGGAGGAGAATGGAAGGAAAAATGGACTCTGTAATTCCATACTCTTTATATTCTCCTCTAGTGTTAGGAGGGGGTGCAAGAACTACCTTTCTAGAAATAATTATTTTTCTTGGGCTAGCTCATGCTAGTGGCATATTTTCATACCATGATAGTACAGAAATGGATTTTTGAAGGGCTAGGTAGCTGCAAAAGAAATTGGGAGGGAAGGGAGAGTGTGACAGAATCTGATTAGTTAAGGCCTTAATTCTTAGGACAAGGGCAGAGAGTTAGAATGGAAAGGACTAGAAGTATAAAGACAACAGGAAGCCTAGTTAAAGGGATGGTGAGGCAGCTTCCAAAAACATTCCTGAAGCAGAACTGATTATTCATCAGGTTGGAGGAATGAAAAGGAAGGGAATAGTTGAGAGGCAGGCTGGAGTATGTGAGTGCACAGGATCAGGGAGCAGAGGGCTGGCTGTTACTGACTCAGGGAGCTGGGGTAGTGGAGCATGGGAGGGAGAGAGTAGAGCAGAGAAAAGAAGTTCAGTGAGGACTGTGTTAAGGCAGAGATGTAGCATGGAAATCTGTGATGCCCCAGGCAACTAGACAGGCACATGATGGGGGAAAGTCAGGGTCTGAACAAAGCTTTGGGATTCCCACATCCAGAGATGGAAGATGGAGTTGTATGGGAGGTGACCAATGCAAGCCATGTGAAAGGCTATTCTGAAGTCATGAAATGGGTGGAACACACAAAATAAACAAATTGTGAACTTGCTGGAAAAATAAATAAATGTAAAAGTTGATGCTGGAAGCTCTCTGTTCTACCATGGTTACATTCATGGGTAGGGGGACAACTGATTCAAAATGACAAAAGTAGGGCTAGGAGTGTAGCTCAGGGATAGATCTCTTGCCTAGTGTGTGCAAAGCCCTGGGTTCTAGTACCCCCCAAAAAATCCTGGCACAAGTAGTATGTGTTGCCTCTTGTAAATTAAAAGTCCAGCAGTATCGAAGACTTGAAGACAGGTTGCAAGCAGCAGCAGCAGCAGCACCCCAAGGCTGGCTCCCCAGCAACTGAAGCTCCATGCTGGCTTCCCCACTGGAGAGAGAATGAACACTTCCTCAACCAGAAAACAAAAGTCCTAAGCTTCATCGTGACCTTGAACTCACCCCTATCACAAGCCTAGCCAGAACTAACTACTGGTGGAACTAACTACCCTGAAGAATAATACTATCTTTATAAACATAAATTGGTATTTGCAACATGTCTGTGAAAAAGTCTGGGTTGCAAACAGTATGTATTTCCAATTTGAGTTTTGGGGGTACTTTCAGCTGAGTCTGTATAACTACATGTAAGAACTATATTTGGAAGAAGAGGGAAATTCTAATGATGGTTATCCCTGGTTGTAGGAGTAAAGAGCTTTCAATTTCCTCTGGTTTCATGGCTCATATATTAACTGGAAAATAAAAAATTAATTTAAATTAATTTTAAAAATTAATCCTCATTAAAGCATACAGAATGAATAGGCGGAGTTCTTCTCATTCTCTCCCATTCCTGGCCTCCCCATCTGCTGATAAAGACACTGGCCCGTCTATCCAGGCTTGGTTTCTTAGAGCTCACCTGCTGTTATCCCTCTGCTAGTCTGCAATGTACCAGGCAACTCAACAGTTTGAGACTCTTGGGACCATCTGGCTAATGAGCTAAACTCACCTCTCTGAGCTCTGAGATCTTCTTGCTGACTTTTGGTGCTATATTCCTCAATCTTGCTGAGTTAACATTTATACTACAACGACTGAAATCAAACAGTAGAGATTTTACCTTCAGTTTATTGCAATGACCTTCTAAGCTGACCCTCAAGTAATTAAACCCACGTCTTAATGTTCCAACTAAAATCACATTGAATAAGTAAAATCAGATTGTCCTTTGCATTTGTGGAAGCTTTCCTTACCTAGGCACTCTAAGTGTACTAGCTTCTGAAGTAGCACAGCTCGGGTGCTGAGGCATAAAGTAGTCTATAATGGCATTTCCACTTAGTGAGTTGGTAGTTGTGAACACCTACTAATTCCAGGAAAATGTGTTAATCTGGCTGTTTCCCACTAACTGATATCACATACAATGCAGTTGGAGATCTCTGGTATCACCTTGTGCAAGGCACAGTTCTAGGAGCTCTAGTGAACAAGCCCAATGGCCCAATGACACCCACAGGTCCCTGCCATCAACAAGTTTCTAATACCTATAGGGTAAACAAGTTCATAAAGTCGTTCTACTATAGGGCAGGATTTAAGGACCTAAAAAGAAATATAAAATGAAAACCCATTAACACACACTTTAATACACTGGACAGAGATGTACTGCTCCCCTGAAGAGAACAATAAGGACGTTGCAAAAGAGGTGGCAGCACATTGGACTCTTTTTAAGCTGTGGTTTTATTTTCAGAATTAGGCAAATCTCTCTCAGATGCCGAGTATTTTATAGATTGCTTTGAAGGGGCCAGATATCAACTCAAGGGTTTTTCTTCAAGTTACTCCCAAAACTGAATTATTGTCTAAGTTCAAAGGCTTCCAGATGAGGCTACCAATCTTCCTTCCTGCACATGCCCACATTTAGAACCTCATGTTAAGATGGGCCACATATCAACTCCTAATCCCATCCAATATTATTTAGGTCTCTTTTCCTTTTTTCAGTCTTTAGAATAAACACACAGAAGCAAGTCCTTTCCACATCTTAGGCATGCCTACCATCTCAAAGCCTCTGGACAATTCCATTCTTTCCTCAGATTTTTATTGAGTACCTACTCAATAAATAGGCATAGATAAGGGCTGGGATTGTGGTTCAGCAGTAGAGTGCTTGCCTAGCACAGGGGGGACCCAGGTTCAGCACCACATAAAAATAAAGGCATTGTGTTGTGTCCATCTACACCTAAAAAATAAATATTTAAAAAAACAAGCATAGATAAAATGTGTACTAACGTTGAAAGCTCAACTCTTTGGGGAAAATAAAATAAATGGTACAGAACACTGAGGGGTTCAGAGAAGAAGATATTGGATAGTATGTAGACTCATGGATTCAGAAGCCAGGACCTGAAGACTCCATAAGATTTCAACAGATGCCCACATTCCAAGCAGGAAGAGCAGTATAGTATGAAAAGAAGGCAGCATATAACAGACTAAGGATCAGACTGATGAAGAAAAAACTGCAAAGTCTCATGGAGAGCCTAAAAATATGATGTGGTAATTCATTAAATTTGGTAATGTAAGAAGCAGATGAAATTTACCTGTAATTATTTATTTAAAATGTCAACTTTTAAAAAGCTTACAAATTTTTATCTGTCAAATTTCAGACATTTTTTTTCCCATTGCTGTTTTAGGAGGTATCTTAATGTTCAGAGATTAAGTCCTAAAAATTGGTATTGAGTGGGCCTGGGGCTCAGCAGTAGCGTGTGTGAGGCATGTGTAAGACACTGGACGCAATTCTCAGCACCGCACATAAATAAATACAATAAAAGTCTATCAACAACTAAAAAAAAAAAAATGGTATTGAGTATAAGAACAGAATCACCTAATTCCTTAATACTAATTTTCTAAGATAACAAAGTTTTAAGAAAAATTACTCCTCATTAGAACTAATACTCTATTTCCTCAATTCTAAAGTTGTACTCTTTCTGAGTCTCAATATTTCTAAAATCAGAAAAATCTAAAAAATTAATATGTATAATTAATAGAATGTTTCTTTTTTTCTCCCCAGGAAAGCTATGATAATTTTTTTTTAAATTTTGGAGATAGGGGTCTTGCTATGTTGGAGACTAGCCTCCAACTCCTGGGCTCAAGCAGTCCTCCTTCTCAGTCTCCCACATAACTAGATAGAACCACACATACCAGGCTTCAGTGGTGACTTTACCATTGATGTTATCTTAAAATTAAGGAACATGTAGATGAAAATAACCATTGATCATAGGGACCCAATTGTTTAGTGGTCAGAGTCACTCAGGTATGTCTGAGATTTTCAGAGGAGAATTCAAAGTATTTTACCAATATACAGTGAACACCATAAAAGTCAGGCAATATCCCTATCCAGGCTTGATTCAGAGAGGGGAACTCACAATGATTTTACAGAGTTTATGTCTCATCTAATCGTCTCCAGACCTGCCTTTCCTGTCATCACAGCAATCACATACCAAAGGGAACAAGACAGGGCTATCGGTGTAGCTCAGTGGTAGAATGTTTATCAAGCATGCACAGAGTCCTGGGCTCATCCCCAGCACTGCCAAGGGTGGAGAGTGCAAAGAAGAATTCTCTGATGCTTATTAAGTCCCAGAGTTTTAACTCCTATTTTGAGGTTGCCTGATGTACACCACTACCCTATTGCTCTGAGCCATGCTTGAGTATTTCACATCATGCATTAAACAATCTTACTTACCTAAAATTATAACACCAGATGAGGTGCAGTACTCACAGGGCTTGAGATAACTGAAAGTAAAGATGCCTTCAAATCAAATTTAAAGCAGCTGTTTGGGAATAAGTCACTAAGCAAATATAAGTCATTCAAAACTATTCAGTCTTAAGGAGATAATATCAGATAATGTTTATTCTGGGAGTTCAAATGACTCCCTTCAGAGCTAGACTATTGGACCAGCAGATGCCATTAAGTCCCAGGAGCAATCTTCATCTGTTGACAGAACTTGTCAATGACAGAGGAAAACTGAGAGCCAGGCACATGTATCTCATTTAACGTAATCACAAAAAAACATGAATCAGGTGCAGTAACACACACCTGTAATCCCAGCGACTTTAGAGGGATGAGGCAGGAAGATCGAAAGTTCAAGGCCAACCTTGGCATGTCTCAAAATAAAAAATAAAAAGGGCTGGGGATGTAGCTCAGTGGTGGAGTGCCCTGGGTTCAATCTTTAGTATGGTGACGGTGGTGACTGGGGGAGCGAACCTGAGTTAATATATACTGAGTTATAGCTATTATGCTCCACACTAGAAGAATGAAGAAACTGGAGTTTTTAGAGAGTGAGTAATTTGGCCACGGCCATGCAGCTGGGAAGTGTTCATCAAGACAAGAGTGAGGATTTTAATTACAATGCTCCCTTCTGCTACCAACCGCTATTCCAAAGAGATAAACTTACAGCATTGGTTAAAAGACATTGAAGTGACAGCAAGTCATGGTTCTAAACATCTCATTCACCCAATATTTAAGTGAGTCTATACCATCAAGGACAACTACAAGAAGTACTGGAAAAATAAACATTTAATAATAATATCATTGTGACCTTTATATATGTAGAGTGCCTTTCCAAAAAATTCTTTCCATCATCAGATTCAACTGAAAAATAACTGTAAATTGTACTTTTCTTTGCAAGAGGAGTTAAGCCACTGATTACTATTTAACAGAATATTTTCATATCTAAACACACTTTTATGTTCAATATAAACAAAATTTTACAGTTTTTTACTTTCACTTTCTTCTGAAATCATCTGCAAAAGAATGCTGTATGCCCACTTTTCAGGCAAAGGAGGTTAAAATAATAAGACTGGGAGAGATTTAGAAGAGAAAAGGCATACAGAGTGCACCAGTAAACCCAGCTCAGGATGGAACAGCTCCCCAGGTCTCCAGAGAGGCAGAAGGGGAAGGAGAAGCCAGCAAATGCCACCTGCCTGTTATTGAGCTTAGAAAGGTGCATACGTTTAAAGAATTTAAGTCCAGTGTGGCACTTGCAGAAAATGGCATCAAAGGTTGGACTATAAATCTTTCTTATTCTCAAGCCACTGGACATTTAAGAGCAAAGATATTGATGGGCTCTCTTCCTCCTCTTCTTTCTCCCTGTAACAGATGTGTGATTCATGGATCGTCCTTCTGTGGTCTCCATTTTCATCTTATTACTTTTTCTTTGCTTCTGCTTTCTGACAGCTCTGAAAAACAAGGTGCTAAATTATTTTATAGAATGAGCACAGTGAATTATGTAATTATGGTGAAGTTTAATTAACTAGCTAACCAAATAGGAAAATAGAAGGGAAAGAATTTGCTGTATCGTAAGCATAAATCCTCAATATCCCAACCATAACAACAAAGAAACAGAGGCCTGACGGAGCAAAATGCTCGAGAAAAGACATTTCTTTAAAAGATGACTACTACAGATTTAGAACAAGCTATTTGGGACAAACACACCATGAAGGTAAATAACCACACCAACGAGTGAGTTCGTTTTTCGCTTTTGCTTTTTTCGGTGTATCTACACTGCTCAACTCAGCACTTCAATCTCCAAATACCTGAATTATACTTTTTAGGACAGGGATTAATACATATGGCATTAGCACAAGTAGGAAAATGAAAGAGCACATTGGAAAAACTGACACTTGAAAAGGCCTATTTTTATAAGCCCTGCAGCTAATTTTCCTTCCCTCTGCAGGTATAGAAATCCTGACAAGTGCCACACAGGCGGTCCACCTTTTGTGGTCCCTATCTTCTTGAAGACTAGTTTCAAAATGAATAGGCTGGAACTCACTTCACCCTCTCAAAACACTACACTACATCAGACAAAACAGATCCCTTCTGCAGGGTGCAGTGGCTCACGCCTGTATTCCCAAGCACATGTATCTCATTTAACGTAATCGGGAGGCTGAGGCAGGACGATCACAAGTTCAAAGCCAGCCTCAGCAATTTATTGAGGCCTAAGCAACTTAGACTCTGTTTCTAAACAGAAAATATTTAAAAGGCAAAAGGGCCGGGGATGTGACTCAATGGTTAAGCACCCGTACGTTCAATGTCTGGTATAAACAAAACAAAACAAAAACAGATCTTTGGGCTTGGGTTGTGGCTCAGTGGTAGAGTGCTCGCCTAACATGCACGAGGCACTGGGTTCGATCCTCAGCACCACATAAATGTAAAATAAAGATATTGTGTCCACCTAAAACTTAAGATTAAATATTTTAAAAAAACAGATCTTTTTGTTTCTGGTGTTCTCTGGACTAAGTTACATGCAATCTGTGTCTGGGAAAGATTACTGGTGCATTCATTCAACATCTCCAGGGTAGCAAAATCATGCTCTTTATAACATCAAGAACCAAGGAGTGGGCTGACACTAATAGCCACTGGCACACATGGAAACTTCCCTGGCTGCCCAGGAATATCAATCATTAGAGTCTACCTCTCATAAGCCACAGCAAACTCTGCCCTTCTTGGTCTTCCCAGGACAAAACCTGGGAGAACTTCATTAATAGCACATAATCCTTAATGAATCAAACTTAAGCCTCACTTTTTGTTCAATCAGCATGGTGTTTGTCAGGTGTGGGGAACACAAAATTGAATGCACATCTTCTTTAAGGAGCTAGGAAAGAAACTAAGCAAGGCAGATGTCACCCTTCCCCCAACTACTTTTAGGTGAAGAAATTGAGGCTTTGTACAGAGCAATAGTAACAAAAACAGCATGGTACTGGTACCAAAACAGGCGGGTGGACCAATGGTACAGAATAGAGGACACAGAGACTAATCCACAAAGTTACAACAATCTTATATTTGATAAAGGGGCTAAAAGCATGCAATGGAGGAAGGATAGCATCTTCAACAAATGGTGCTGGGAAAACTGGAAATCCATATGCAACAAAATGAAACTGAATCCCCTTCTCTCGCCATGCACAAAAGTTCACTCAAAATGGATCAAGGAGCTTGATATCAAATCAGAGACTCTGCGTATGATAGAAGAAAAAGTTGGCTCCAATCTACGTATTGTGGGGTCGGGCTCCAAATTCCTTAATAGGACACCCATAGCACAAGAGTTAATAACAAGAATCAACAAATGGGACTTCCTTAAACTGAAAAGTTTTTTCTCAGCAAGAGAAACAATAAGAGAGGTAAATAGGGAGCCTACATCATGGGAACAAATTTTTACTCCTCACACTTCAGATAGAGCCCTAATATCCAGAGTATACAAAGAACTCAAAAAATTAGACAATAAGATAACAAATAACCCAATCAACAAATGGGCCAAGGACCTGAACAGACACTTCTCAGAGGAGGACATACAATCAACAAGTACATGAAAAAATGCTCACCCTCTCTAGCAGTCAGAGAAATGCAAATCAAAACCACCCTAAGATACCATCTCACTCCAGTAAGATTGGCAGCCATTATGAAGTCCAACAACAATAAGTGCTGGCAAGGATGTGGGGAAAAGAGTACTCTTGTACATTGCTGGTGGGACTGCAAATTGGTGCAGCCAATTTGGAAAGCAGTATGGAGATTCCTGGGAAAGCTGGGAATGGAACCACCATTTGACCCAGCTATTGCCCTTCTGGGACTATTCCCTGAAGACCTTAAAAGAGCGTACTACAGGGATACTGCCACATCGATGTTCATAGCAGCACCATTCACAATAGCTAGACTGTGGAACCAACCCAGATGCCCTTCAATAGATGAATGGATAAAAAAATGTGGCATTTATACACAATGGAGTATTACACAGCACTAAAAAATGACAAAATCATGGAATTTGCAGGGAAATGGATGGCATTAGAGCAGATTATGCTAAGTGAAGCTAGCCAATCCCTAAAAAACAAATGCCAAATGTCTTCTTTGATATAATGAGAGCAACTAAGAACAGAGCAGGGAGGAAGAGCAGGAGGAAAAGATTAACATTAAACAGAGACATGAGGTGGGAGGGAAAGGGAGAGAAAAGGGAAATTGCATGGAAATGGAAGGAGACCCTCATTGTTATACAAAATTACATATAAGATGTTGTGAGGGGAATGGGAAAAAAAAAACAAGGAGAGAAATGAATTACAGTAGATGGGGTAGAGAGAGAAGATGGGAGGGGAGGGGAGGGGGGATAGTAGAGGATAGGAAAGGTAGCAGAATACAACAGTTACTAATATGGCATTATGTAAAAATGTGGATGTGTAACCGATGTGATTCTGCAATCTGTATACGGGGTAAAAATGGGAGTTCATAACCCACTTGAATCTAATGTATGAAATATGATATGTCAAGAGCTTTGTAATGTTTTGAACAACCAATAAAAAAAAAGAAACCAAAAAAAAAAAAAAAGAAATTGAGGCTTTGAAGTCCTATATCATCCAAACAGGAAACAACAGGACCAGCTGATTTAGACCCTGTGCTTTTAATCACCTTGATACATATACTCTAAGTTACTGAAGTAAAATGCTAACCATATAGTAGTTATTCAATAAACATTGGCTGTTATTAGTAGTTTCACATGATCATTATGTGGAAGTTTGCTTGACAACATTACTTTTTTCCACATTTAGATTCTGCACTATAGACTCGGATATCTCATCAGTTCATAACAAAAAATCCTTATAAATCTCTTCTCTCCCCCATCCTTCTTTTTTAAAGAGGATAATTTCCAGATAAGTAATGATTTAGCAAATTTAATGAAGTAAAGTGTTTTCACTAATAGCAAAGTCAATGAACCATGTGTTTCTATATACAAAATTTAAATTTCTCTTCAGTTCATCTACCCATAAGTAAGACTAAGAATGAACCAGATCTCACTTGGGAATATAGTAAACAAAACCAGAAGGAAAATATTTACAAATATTCATTTGTAATGTAAATAAATAAACCTTCCAGAGATAAAGTCTTTTAACTGTGATGAACTTATTGAGTATAATAACTTAACTGTTTTATTCTACCTTAAAATTAAATTGACCTAGTATCTGTCCTCTAAATGCAAGGATTTATGTAACTGATAAAACGAGTTTTAACCACAAGAGGGAGCCAGCACCATTCCAGTTCACACTTAAAGGAAAATTACCACTTAGAAAAAACAAAGAATGAGACAGTTGTAAAGAGCATAAGTTTGGGAGACCTTTTACAACACAGGCTATTAAAACTATTAAACTATTAAAACTATTAAAACTATTTTGATGAAATAATAAATAAAATACTATTATGATTAAAAAATAATTTTGCCTTGCCAATTTCATTATGAACATTTTTTGAAAGAAATAACAAGTTTAGGAGTCTTCTTACAGAAGAAAGTAATAATACTATTTAAGAATTATCAGGAAAACCACATTTCAAGGGATTTGCTCTTAGAATTAAAATTGTTATAATCTAACATTGAAATATACTAGATGATTTCCCCCAATGAAAACAACATTAGTATCAAATACACTAGTCATTTAAGAAGCAACAAAGAGCCTACAATTACCAAAATGCCAACTCAGTTTCTATGTATACTAAGTTCACAGAATTAAAGCCTGAACCTGTCACTTCTGTTTCCACCCAAAATTACACCATAAATTATGCAATAATTCCAGACTACAAGTCAGAGGTTTCTAGGGAAAAACAAAAGATTCATTTAATTATTGTTTTTTAGATTCTACTCTACCTTGGTCTACCTAGTGAAAATAATTAAATTTGAAAAGAGGCAGTTTAAATAGCACGCAGAATTCAAGTGGATGGACTTTAATGGAAAAAAATTTCCAGTCTGGTGAGGTGGCATACACCAGTAATCCCAGATACTAGGGAAGGTGAATTAAGAGGACTGCAAGTTCAAACTCAGCCTCAGAAACTTAATTTCATTTAAAAAAAAAAAAAAAAAAAAAAACTAAGGAGGGGCTGGGATTGTGGCTCAGTAGTAGAGCGTGAGCCTCGAACGTGTGAGGCCCACCTGTCCTCAGCGCCACATGAAAATAAATAAATAAAATAAGGTATGATACAAAAAAAAAAAAACCTAAGAAACAGGTAGAGAGCCTGTGGATTTCATCCTCAGTACCACAAAAAATACTAATTTCTACTGGTGGGGGGGGGAATAAATAAATAAATAAGTAGAAAATAATCATAAAAGCATCAGATATTTGTAATACTAATCTAACTAATCTAATGGATTTTCATCACAAATCATATGATACAGTTCCATATTTTTATCCTAATTTTGATTTTGACATAAATGTTAAATCTGGCTATCTGGTAACCTGCAACTAATAACAGTGATATTAAATAGTTTTTGTTGTTTTTGCTTTAAAAAAAATCAATAAAACAAGACAACTTAATCCCTAGAACCTCTTTTAGTTTTTTTTTTTTTTTTTAAGTATAATCATTCAAATTCACCCCATTGCAATAACAGTAGTTTTTCTAAGTATGGTATAACTTTTGCTCTGAGTTACAATCAGAAAGAAATAATGGTGGGAATAGTGAAAATAATCACAGGAAAAAATAATAATAGAAATTTAAATATTTAAGTATTAAACATGTCTCAATATTTTCGATGAAACTGGATGTAATTTAAAGAAATAACTTCATTTCCCACTGCGTGGAATCAAATGAAATGCCTCTTGAAATGCCTTCTCTTTCCTTTCCACCGTTGTATGTCTGTATCTGATCTGTGCCTCAAGGCCTGACCTAAATATCTTGTCCTTCCATAACGCCTGAACTCTCATTTCAAAATTATGATTCTATATGAACCACAGATGTGAAATCACCTTCCACCTCATGTTTGGTTATTTCTGTGTTTCACCTGTAAAGCCGGGAGCTCCCTGAAAGCACCCTTTCAGACCTCTGGGCATTCTCCCTCCCCCATCTCTGTGAACAATGTCATGGCAACAATAACAAGTTGGCACTTTTGAATCCTCTGGATGCCCTGTACTTTTGTAGATTGTTCCATACAAAGTACACAAAGAAAATTTTTTCTAGTAATTAAAAAATTCAACTAACTTGTTAGCTTTCTTAGAGGTACCAATGTTAGGACAAGTACTGCGTTTGTGATCTAATTCACCACAAATAAAGCAGCCATCTTTCGTGCCCTCACAAGAATGATCTGGAACAGCACAGTGATTGCAAATGCTACAGTGGATCCAGGCTGTAAAATAAAAATTGAAGTTTTAGAAGTTCACGCGATATAACTTTTAATTTTATTGACTTTTAAGGTAGAATGCAAGAATAGCATTTATTTTAAATGTTGTGGCTGGTTTGCACAGCTAGTTTAATTTGGCTAAAGAAACCAAAGAGGGTAGAATCCCACTTAAACCAGGTAACTTCTGATTTACAAGGCAACAAATTCAGCCCTTCCTCAAAAGTCATGAGCTGAGAGCCAGTCACAGTGGTAGCTGACTGAGTAGCATAGTGCCCTATTTAAATTAGTCAAGCCAAAATAATAATAATAATAAAACAATTAGTCAAGCCAAATGCCACAGTGAAACAGGTTAGCAGTCATCTCTCCCCATGGAAAACAAAACATACAGGTTGGTAATTATAAAGATTAAAAAGCAAATAAGTTCTATCAGGTCTCTACATTAATTACTTTTTCTTTTTAAATGCAATGAAATAAAAATACTACTTAGAGGAAGAACTCAAAAATGTTTACAGAGAGCTCAAACACCAGTCTCAATACTTACAAGGCTTTACACACTTTTTGCAGAGAAAGCAATGGTTCCATTTCCTGCCATCCTACAAAAACAATTTTTAAATTATATTTGTTATTAAAAATCAAGTTCCACAATTAAAAATTAAAATGCCTTATTAAAATCTATGTAAATTATTCATTTCTTATTTCTCTCTTTCCTGGGCTTCACAATTAAATACTCTGATTTTAATTTATGCATTTCTCTACTCAATTCAAATGCCTCCTTGATGGGCCTCAATTTCCTTAACTGTAAAATTAGGAGATTTATCTAAATGATCTTGAAAATCCACTCCAGTTCAAGCAACCTAATCTGTACAAAGAAGGATTCATAATGAAAATTTCAAGAGAATTAATGATTCATAATTTTATGTGTCTATACTATATAATCCTTAATGACATTCATATTTGAGAGCTTTAAGTAACTTACAAAGATAGATTATGGATTACTATTTGAGTAATATTAAAACTGTGAAGTAAAATATATCGAGAAAAGTACATAATACACATGTCTAATTTAAGGCACATTTTAAAGCAATACTAAGGAAACCCACCAGGTCAAGAAGCAGATATCACCAGCACCCAGACCCACCCCAGGTGCTCCTTCCCGTCAGTGTCCCTCTTTCCCCAAGAACAACAAACACTATTCTGGTCTTTGAGATGGTCATTTCCCTGCTCTTTTTACGTTTGCCATTTATATGTGCATCTCTAAATAACAATGTTTTGTATTCCTCCATTTTAAACTCTACACAATCTAGGCGTAAATACAGATCATTTCTAAACTAAGTGAAAATATGTAGTCAAAAGTATTTCTATAGTTAAAAACAAGTAGAGTACAACTATAATGCACCCACAAAAAAAGTGGGGGAAAAAACAAGCATGATCAGTAATAATTTTTCTAATATTTATATAAATTCAGCCTTTTCTTGGGAGAATAATTTGTGTTTAATAGTACCCCCTCTCCAAAAACAAAAAAACTAGCATCCTTTTTCTAATGTGGAAATAAACAAAACTGAAGGGGCATTCTATCTTCCTAAAAATGAAATAGGAGGTTTATCCATAATGCCCAAACTTGGAAGCAACCAAGAAGATGTCCTTCGGTAGGTATCTATCTGGTGGATACAGTCATTATACAGTCATCCAAATCCAAAGAATGTGCGACACCAAGAGTGAACCTTCATGTAAGTCATGACTCATGGTGTTACGAAGTGTTGATGGGTGCGTGCATCTACTGACAGTGGGGCCTATGTTTGGGAAGGTGGGTAGAAAGAACACGGGAAATCTCTGTACCCACTGTTCAATTTTGCTGTGAACTTAAAGCTATTTTAAAAAATAAAGTTTATTAAGACAAAATAATAAATAGGAGACATGACCCTTGTAGTCCTTCCTTATCTGTAAAAAGTGGAGAGTAACTGTACCTAACTCATAAAGCTGTTGTGAGGATTAAATGCATTAATCCATGCAAACCCAAAGCTCTTAGGCAAGGGCCTGACATGTAAAAAGTGCACCACACATGTTATTAGTTATTACTACAATTAATAACAGTGATGGTATCCATAGTTCAATGCCTTATTTGAAACATAATAATTTTTCCCTCAACAGACATACAAATCTAGTACTACAAATCTAGTACTCACTTAGTGACTTATTTTAAAACACTCCTAATTTTATCAGTTACACAGTATCATAAGAAAATGAATTCAAGTAACTGTTGTTGATGATGAAGGCTATTAAGTACTTTTAAAAGCCTGTTGTACTCTATAACTAGAAATAAAGTACTATTGTATTAAAATATACTTAGCTGGCAAGGATGGGGCGGGGATATACACTCAAGGACATTGCTTATTGGACTGCAAATTAGTACAACCACTCTGGAAAGCAGTATGAAGATTACTCAAAAGACTGGGAATAGAACCAGCCATCCCACTCCTTGGTATTTATCCAAAAGAATTAAAACCAGCATATAATAGTGATACATGTATACCAATGTTCACAGCAGCACAATTTACAACAGCCAACTTACGGAATGTGCCTAGGTACACATCAACAGACAAATAGATGAAGAAAATATTGTACATATACAAAATGAAGTTTTACTCAGTTACAAAAAATAACAACATTATGTCATCTGTTGGTAAATGGATAGAACCGGAGACATCATGCCAAGTAAAATAAGTCAGATTCAGATAGTCAAGGGTCAAATGTTTTCTCTCATACAAGGAAGAGAAAGAAATAAAGGGGTGGGGATGTTCTTACAAAAATAGAAGGGAGACCCATAGAAGAGAGGAAGGGAATCCAGTGAGACAGAATGGGAAGTACTGAGGAATGAAATCTACCAAAGTATGTTATATCCAGGTACAAATATACCACAAGGAATTCTACTTATATGTATAATGACAATGTACTAAATAAAATAATAATAATAGAAGAAAGACTGGTAGAACAAGTGAATGGGGGAGGGAGGACAGGATGGAAAGGGAAGGTACTGGGGAGGGAGAATAAGCAAACTATGTGCATGGACAAATATGACATATCAATCTACTATGTATAATTACAATGTATCAATTAAAAACAAAATTTTAAAAGGAGTCTTTTTATAGATTAAGAATTAAGGGCTGGGGTTGTGGCTCAGCAGTAGAGCGCTCGCCTAGCATGTGCAAGGCCCTGGGTTCGATCCTCAGCACCACATAAAAATAAATAAACAAAATAAAGGTATTATGTATAACTAAAAAATTTTTAAAAAAAGAATTAAGAAAAAATACATTATATAACCAAACTGTACCTTGGATGTGCAAGAATCACAGTGCTCACAGTGTTGATTCTCAAGAGAAACATATCGTTGACACAGAGGGCAAAATCTAAAGAGATATGAAACAACTGCATATATTTATTGAGATTCACAGAGTAGATAAAAGTTTACAAAGCACTTGTTCCAGGAATTGGAGGTAATCAGAATTCAATTCAATATGAAATTATGGACCAAACTCAACAACAACAGAAAAATGAAATGACTCAATATTAAAAGCACTTCACTGTTTTAGTTACACATAACCATATTTTCAGTGACGTGAATTTCAAAGTCCTATTGTGATCTTACCTGTACCCTTCTTCAGTAGGAAGGATTATTTTGTTGGGTGGAATGTTGGTAAAAATACGCACAGGAGACTGTTTTCGACCCTTCTTTCCATGTTTATAAAGTGCATGATTGTCATAATCTACCTAGAAATTTGAAAAAAATTAAGGTAAAAAAATTTACTCAAATGAGCCAACATTTACAAAGCCTTTCAATCCAATAAACAAACAAGCTAATGCCAAGATGCAGGTGAAACCAAGGTACTTAATAAGAAATTCTTAAAAGTAACAGTTCACGGGCTGGGGATATGGCTCAGATGGTAGAGTACTTGCCTTGCATGCACAAGGCCCCGGGTTCAATCCCCAGCACCACAAAAAAATAAAGGAAGAGCTTCTTACTTAATAATTAACAGCCCACAGAGTCCTCTATGGCAGTACAATTTCATCATAAAAAAGGTAAAATCTTTCATGACAAACTCATGTTATCTAATACTAAAGGTACAATACTAATCTTTTACCTAACACAACAGACTTTATTAGAAAGAAGAATTTAGCTTTTGGCCTTAAAAGACTATGCCTTCAAAGATATATGCTAGCTTTTTGGAGACTGAGTTCTTGCATGTGAAGTTGGCTAGATGTCAGCTTTCAGTCCACCAGGTCTCAGGGCGGCCTCACTGTGACCTCCACTCACCACAGGCCCTCTAGCATTCAGGCAGAGCACAGACTCAGGGGTCAGATAGTGGCTTTCCCAGTTACTTGTTATGTGACCTTAGGAAAGTTTACATATTTTCTATCAGTAAAAGGAGGGTTTGGTTCCTGCCTTAAGGTTACTGTGAAGGTTAAGTGGGATTATGTATGTAAACACTTAATCTAGTGGGGGCACAAGGTAGAAAGGCAGAGATGAAGGGAAGGATCCACAACTAACAGGTGTTCTCCCCACAAAGACTATTTCAAACATGTACCTCTCCCCGCAAGATCCCTAACTCAACTGGCAGTTTCAGATTATCTTAAAAGTAAACTGAAACTGGGCTGGGGATATAGCTCAGTTGGCAGAGTGCTTGCCTTGCATGCACAAGGCCTTGGGTTCAATCCCCAGCACCAAAAAAAGGTAAACTGAAGCTAACAAGCATGATTTCTACCAGCTTCTATTATCCACACACTTCTCAATCTTGTTTACAAATCCACTTGGCTCCTCAATCCATCTTTCTTTAGATCAGTTATTCTCAAAATGGATCAGTAAGATCAGCATTCCTGGGATCTTATTAGAAATGCAAATTCTCACCCCACCTAGGACCTAGCAAATTAGAAACTTAGGGAGTGGAGCTGAGTAGTCTGTTTCAGCACATTTCCCCGGCAAACGCAAATTGGAGAACCAATGCTTTAGATTATTCACAAGAAGACCGTGAGAATACCATTTTTAGGAGCCCAATACAGGTGTATTTTTTTTGGGGGGGGGTGTACTAGGAACTGAACTCAGGGGCACTCAGCCACTTCAGCCATATCCCCAGCCCTATTTAGTATTTTTTATTTAGAGACAGGGTCTGAGTTGCTTAGCACCTAGCCTTTGATGAGGATGGCTTTGAACTTGAGATTCTCTTGTCTCACCCTCCCAAACCACAGGGATCACAGATGTGCGCCACTGCGCCCGGCCCAATACAGGTGTGTTCTAACTTTCAAATAAGGTATAACGAATTGTTTTGATTCTGAACAAGAATACACTTAAGAATGTACAAGAGACCTGGTCTGCAAATTGGCTATTTAACAAATCACAAAAATATAAGGAACTGACAATGAAGAAGGAGATCTTTGAAGGTAGACTCCTAGACTCTCTCTCTAGGGCCTTGCAAGTTTAATGCCAATGCCCATCAAATTACAGATGAACAAATTTAGGAAGGCCCATCAACAAGCTTCAGTAGTGGAGGAAGCTAGGTAGAAAATGAGGAGCCCCAAGGGATGATGCGAAAACCCCTAGGGGTTTCTGGCTGACTGCCAGCACTGTGAGCCCTCAGTCCCGCCTAACTGTAGAGTGTAGTATCCTAACAAGGGAAGTAACAGGTGGGACGGCATTTGCAGCCAAGCATTCAGTCATTACATTTTAAGAGACACATTGATAAAACTGGCTCATTTCTACTGAAAACAATGGGAATGAATCAGATTTACAGTTAACAAATTGGGGGTGTTTATTCCGAAAAGAGAAGACTGGGAGGGACAGACAGCTATTTTACAACTGAAGGGGTGTCATATGGAATAGAAATTAGACTTATCCTTTATTGCCTCAGAGAATACAACTAGGACCAATGGTTAGAAGTTAATGGGAAGCATATTTTATCTCAATATGAGAAAATTTTCTAACGATTAGGGCTATTAAATAAATTGAGTTGCCTTGTAAGGCTATAGGAGTCCACTGGCTGAAAGCACTCGAGTGAAGCTAGATGACTACTCGTCATGAATTCAGCAGAGAGGATCATTACATTGGGAAGTCAGCCCAGGTTACCTCTGTTTCTTTCCAACTTTCAAAATTCTGTGAATACATGTTACCTATTACAGACTAAGATACGAAAATAGATTCTACTTCACAATCACCTTTAAAAAGTACCATAAGTACTTTGAAATCGTTTTAATGATTTAAATTCACAACTTTTCCATAATGTACCACTGTGGATTTGAATACACAGTTCCTTATTTAAATTCAATAAAGACATTTTGAACATAAATTTATGAATGTCATAAGAAAAAAAAATCTAAGAGAATCTTATGAACATTTTCTAATGTTGGAAAATAATACTGTGGAAAGGTTTCTGGTACTTGGCCATCCTATGCAATGCAACAGATAGCAGATGGAAGACAGAGAAAAAAAGAACAATTTCTTTATGGGTACCCAAGGAGTCAGAGGATGTATGTGTCAGGAAGGTGGCTGATTGCTTGATTTTGCATAACCTAATTGAGATTATTATTATTTTTAAATGCGGGTTTGTTGTGCTAATTAACTATAAACATATGGAATGTAAAATGCATGCTGCTAGGGCAAATTAATGTACCTCTAACATACATCCATATTTCATAGCTTCATCCACACAAATAAACCTCCTGTGGAAGTGCTGTAAAGCAAACACAATTTTGCAAATTGCACATCACCTAGTGGTAGAGCCGATACACCATCTTCCCATCATTATCCCTGACATTTCACTCACAATGATGATGAGAGGCATTTTCAAATAGAAAATTTCTCCCACGAAACTGATTAATGTGATGAAGTACTGTATAGAAATGAGGGAAAGCACAAAATCTCTGCAATTCCTAGCTTTTAATTTGATCTATACGCAAATATCCTCTGTAACATGAGGGTGAAACTAGTTATACGGAGAACCAAGACATTCAGGTCAACAAATATTTGTTTTGCACCTACTGTGCTCCAGGCATTATGTCAGGTACAAAGATTAAAGATGGAACACAAGTACTCCCATGACGCCCTGAGGACTATTCTTTTAACTTCAACAGACACCAAAGGTCCCAAATGCATTCCACACACCCACCAGCTTCTGGTAAATCTTTCAGTTATATTCCCAGTATCTTAGGTAGCCCTTAGTTAAAATTCCCATGTGTCTCTTACCCCCCCCTTGTTTATTATACACTGAGTTTCAAGGTTTTAGTTGACATCTTTTAATGTGCAATAATTTCCCAGAAATTCCTGTCAAAAGAGTTTCTTTTCTGACCATGAAGCTAATGTTGAAAGTTTTCTACACAGGCTCACTTCACAAAAGAGTAGCTTTGACAAAAGCAAACAGCTGTACCTTCCACACTCCAGGTAAGTGTCCAGGTTAAACAGAAACAAGAGAAAAGAGAATGTTCAATGAGGAAGAGACGTGAGACCACCGAATTCACAAGTGGTAACTATAGGACATGAACACCGACACTCCCTGACTCTGGACTATTCAATCATGTTACTCTGCCTCTTGAGGCTGATAGCCTCAACAAATCCAGAAAGTCACTTCCATTTATCAGATTTAGCACTAAAAGTGAAACTTATTTACCGTCCCTTTTCTGGTTAAATCTTTCTTTTTCCCAGACACAACTCCTCTCCCCTCCACTCCGGTACTGGGGATTTAACCCAGAGACTTTATAATTGTAAGGTACATTCTCAGCTCTTCTTATTTTTTTATTTTTATTTTGAGACGAATCTTGCTAAATTGCGGAGGCTGACCTCAAACTTGTGATTCTCCTGCCTCAGCCTCCGAAGTAGTGCCACTACCCTTAGCTCAATCATTTTATTTTACAGGTAGGGAAACAGGAACCTGGAAAGATCAAGTGACTTCCCCCAAGATTAAATAGCCTCTAAATGACACTGACTTTAAATCAAAATTTCTTTTCATTATTACATCCTTCCTTTATAATCTGTCCTTAATAATAATTCCTGGTTTTCCAGGTCTTTGATAACTATTTTATTCTGTACTTATCAAGGGCTTTATCACAAGCCTACATAATTTATATTTTATGAATATTTGTAGCATTTATTCCTTCCATTTATCTGAAAAGTATTCCTAAAAAAGAGATTTAATGATTTTGGTTTTTTTATTGCACTGTGGCTTCAGGGCTTACAATCATTTTCAGCAATGTCAGAAAACATGCCTAATCAAGATCTATGGAGAAAGATCTGTGAAGGAGAGAAGACTTTCAAATTTTTCATTTGATAAAGGCTTATATTAAAGAAAAAAAGTACCAGAAAATGAAGTTAAAGTAACAAAAGAAGAAAGCAAAAGGCTCAGAAATTAAATAATAATAGGTCCGGAGACATTTTCAAAAATAAAAAAGAAATGCAAAAAATCTCAAAGGGAGATACAGTAAACAAGATTAATATACCAGGATATGTAGTGAAATCAGTTTCTCCAACATGAGCACATAATGAGCAGAACTATTCTTACTCTTAGTAGGACTCATGAAAAAACTTAGGTTTTATAGATTTTATTCTCACTCGTCTTTCCAAAAGTTGGCTCTTTACAGGAAAAAAAAAAAAAAGACTTTTCACCCTATCAGACACATATGATCTAACAAGAACCTGTGTGTGTATATGTGTGCACACTCATTAGGTTTGAACCCAGGGGCACTCTATCACTGAGCTACATCACACTTTTTTCTTTTTGAGGGAGAGTCTTGCTAAGTTGCCCAGAGGAGCCTAGAACTTTTGATCCTCCTGCCTAAGCCTCCCAAGCCACTGGGATTATACGCATGTGCCACTGTGCCCGGCTGACCAGAACCATTTTTCTTCAATACACTGAATTGTTTATAGTTCTTTCTTTCTTTTTTTAAAGAGAGAATGAGAGAGAGAGAGAGAGAGAGAGAGAGAGAGAGAAATTTTTTAATATTTACTTTTTAGTTCTCGGCGGACACAACATCTTTGTTGGTATGTGGTGCTGAGGATCAAACCAGGGCCACATGCATGCCAGGCGAGCGCGCTAACGCTTGAGCCACATCCCCAGCCCTTATAGTTATTTCTAATAAACTTGGGCCTTGCAACAACTATTCATCAAACTATCCCTGGATATTTCCTCAAGTTCTTGGTAACACAGGTTGCCCAAGTAAGCAGCACAGGAGGTTATGCCATATGAAACTCTCTCAGCCACTGCTTTATTATTTATTTTTTAGTTCTCGGCAGACACAACATCTTTGTTGGTATGTGGTGCTGAGGATCGAACCCTGGCCGCATGCATGCCAGGCGAGCGCGCTACCGCTTGAGCCACATCCCCAGCCCCTCAGCCACTGCTTTAAAGAGCTCCTTTTCTTGCCCCTGTTACCATTTCAAACTCTTGTCCATCATGAAAACACTTATCTAAGTATAGATGCAACCATTATCTGAGGGACCTTGTCTTAGCCAATTTTTTTTTTTTTTGTGGGCAGTGGGTGATGGTACTGGGGAATGGAACTCAGGGCACTCAACGACAGCCATATTCCCAGCCCTATTTTTTTTATTTTATTTAGAGACAGGGTCTCACTCAGTTGCTTAGCACCTTGCTTTTGCTGAGGCTGGGTTTGAACTCTCAATCCTCCTGCTTCAGCCTCCCAAGCCACTGGGACTATAGGCGTGTGCCACCGCACCCAGCTCAGCTAAATTTGCATCTCAGATGTCATGTAAAAACAGGGCCAGAGAAAGAGATTTGCCTCATCGTGGGACTAACTAAATGACAACATTGCTGACAGTAATAGCCTCTACTCTACACTTGCAAGTGTTGAGGACGGGGTTCAGGCTTTTCATGCATCCTCTCTGAAGCTCATATTCGTTATCAGTGTACTCATTTAACAGGTACGATGAGCTTGAGAGAAGTCAAGTAGTCAGTCCAGGATTAAAACCCAGATCTCTTCAAATCCACAGTTCATGCTTTTTTCCATTTAATTATCCATCTGACATACATGGGGCACCTACCTAGTGCCAAGCATTGAACTAGATGGTGACTTACTGCCAGAGGCAGCAGGTGCTACTGGAAGCTGGAAGGAGTTACTTAGTTAACATCTCCAGGATACATCAGCTATCTCTGTATCACAAATGTCAACTCTAGAAACAGAAACTAAGACAAGAAACAGAAAACTGGATGCCCTAAAAAGGAGAGTAAGCAGCTTTGAGAGGAATTATGATGTAGTTTTTGCCTGAAGCAGAGCTCAAAAAGTCAAGGTTAAAATGGCTTATGCTATGCATTTTTGGAAAGAAACCTGTTAATATGAATGGCTCAATAGCTATAAAAAATGCCTATTAAATTTGAGAAAGTAATCTCGGTTTTAGAAATCTATTTCAAGGAAGTTATATAAAAACTAGAAAAAATTATATGCATTAAAGTTATTTACAGCAGTGTTATTTATAGCACCTTAAAGGTAGAGAAGCAACCTGTAGTCCAAAAAGAAGGGAATGATAACAGCTTGTTAATGAAATAATCTAAAATTATTAAAATCTGTATTTTTAACAAGCACCTAGGGATTATAGACATTAGGAACCACAGGACAAGTTATACATGGCAATAATTTTAATGTATGACACAGCTCAAAATATTTTAAATTACTAAAATCATGGACAGTCTTTGTCAGGATATTTATTTAAGCAGAATATCCATTCCCCAACCATTCCAGAAGACAAAATAAAATTTACTATACCTGGTAATCCAGCATGCAAAAGCTGGGAAAAAACTGACAAATTCGGGACTCAAAAAAGTAAGGGAAAATCCAGAAAATGGGCAGCTCTTGGTGACTTTCATCTAATGGATCACAAAAAAGAAAAAGAAAAGAAGATAGCAATATTAAAGAAAAAACAAAACAAACAACTTTAATTGAAAAACTTTTGGTATTGGTAGAAATTTCAATCATGCAACACATTTCTCTCTCATACAAAAAAGAGAATGTTTACTACTATGCCATTTATAACTTGACCTTTCCCAAAGGTTAATGGAAATATTCTTTTATATCTAAAACAAAACACTGACTTTATCCACTCTGATTAATGGTCTCAGGAACAGCAAATATTGAAATGTGTAGTTGTCTGATAGTGTTTCAGATTTTGCTTGTACTGTGTCCCCAAAACACAATAGTTGTGTAGCACAATTAATGGAGAAGCTTGATCATGTAACTCCTGACTTTCTCACATTTATCATTTCACAAGCTAGAAGCTATATCTTAAAAAATATGAATGTACTACCTAATTAGATAATTACGTAAAATGCTTTGAAGTCCTAATCCACTCTAAACTGAATAATTGTCCCGATTCATTAACCCACCTCTAGGGCAAGAATCTATGTGTCCTCAATAACCACTACTACTAGCCTACTGAATGTCCTATTTCCACACATCTCTTGGCAAAGTTCAGAGATCTGGGCCTGAGATTGGGTGGCCTCTTAAGAGCTCTGGGCAAGACTTTAGGAACAGGGAATGTAAGGCCTGTAGGGCAGACATATGTCTACTTTATTCACTTATGTATTCCTAATACCTAAACAGTATCTGGCACACAGCAGCCACTCAGTAAATATTTATTGAACAAATGACAAGCCATTGATGTTCTTCCAAGGGTATTTTACCTAAAAGCCATTTTAAAAACATATGATTAGGATAATACAAAGTGTACTACGATAATGAAGTCTGCCCCATCATCAAGCAAGTGTGTTTTTAAAAAGAGAATAGCCCAAGACATGCATTTTCTATCAGTGCTCTGATTCACTGAGCTTGGCTAAAATTTGACAGAAAGTAGATACTTGTTTCTTTTGTAGTCAGTAAAAAATTACACACCTTGGCTTTGACCTTCTTTCCACATAGCAATTAACTTCTTGAATGTATTAGCCAGAGGTTCAACCAAGCCACCAAAAGGAGGGTCTGTCACCAGAATGACTCCTTCACCTTTATCTTCCTGTAAAAATGTTCTGCATACTTCAAGGGCAGCCTGCAACAAATAAAATAAAAATTCATTTCTAAATTAGGACTGGAGAGAGGCACTTTATCCTATTTGGAGGAGAATGCATTAGACTCAGTCTCACTCTTAGTCCTGGAAACTTAAGGGAGTCACCCTGCCACTGCAAAGTCCCTCAGTGACATCCAAAGCCTGTCTTAGCCTGCCCCCCCACCTTTCAGATTTTATCTTTGGGTTCCTTGATAAGCAGGTTTTTAAATTGCAAATTCAAAGACCATCACTATCAGACAACTACACATTTCAAATGGTTAAATTAAAAAACTAAATTTAGTAACCTAAAAGAGAGAAACTCATTACCCATGAAAACTATCTAAAATGTTCAATTCAATTCAACAAACAGGAGCAGGGACAGTGCTAAACCCTGGGGACACAAAGAAGAATAAGACAAGTTTTTCTCCTATCTGACTTGTCCACCACCATGAGTTCAATTCAATAACAGCCACAAATTACCAGTCAAAAATGTTTTTGAGAATCAGGTAAATGACAGGCTTATTTGAACATGCACAGTAAGTAAACAAACAAGTTCTCAACGCAAAGCCAGGCTGGAAATGCACCTTCCCAACAGGATGATGTAAGTGTTCCGTAAATGCAAAGCCAACATTAGCTAGGATTTTTATCATCTTTTGCTCTGGGTGAAGTTAATAAGAGCTACACCTATCATATCATCTCCAGTCACTTGGAAGCCCTTTTTCAAGTACTCGTTTACAGAAGTAAATTGGCACAGGACTTTAAAGTATAATGGCATTTTAAACTTCAATAACTACATGTACGTTCTAATAAAATATATATTGTTCTACTACTAAATCAAAAGAAGATCCAACTGATTCAAGGGACAAGGATGACCTCCCGGTAGAACTCCTAAAGCAGAGGACGCACGTCAAAGGATAGCCATTTTCAGCCACTGCCCAGCACTTCCTTCCTCACTAACATGAGCAAGGACATAAGACACAGATGAAATTGAAACCCTCTAAATTCCTTAGAGTTAAAAACAGAAGGAGAGAAAATAAAACAAGCTGTTTTATTTTGGATGTGAGGTATCCCCCAAAAGCTCATGTGTGAGACGATGCAAGGTTTAAAGGGGAAATGACTGGGTTACAAGAACCCTAACCAAACCAGCTCATCAGTCCTGAAGGGATTAACTGAGTGGGGGCTGAAAGTAGGTGGGGTGTGGCTGGAGGAGGTAGGTACCTGGGCGCATGCCCTTGGGTTTATACACTGTCCATGCTGAGTGAGAGTCTCCACTTCCTAGTACAAGGTCCTGAGCTGCCTCCTCCTCCATACCTTTCTGCCATGATATTCTGCGTCATGTTATATCCAGAGCAACGGAGCTGACAGTCTATGGACCGAGACCTCTGAAACTGTGAGCTCTAAATAAACTTCCACCTCTAATTGTTCTTGTCAGTTCTTAGGCTACAAAACAGCTAATACACAAGCTAGCAATGCCTAAACTCCTAGCTTATTAGAAAACATTAAAAAAAATATTTTTTTGCAGGTAAGAATCAAGAACCATGGCCTTCATGAGTTCTGAGGGTTCTAGTGTTGGCTACCTCTAGGAGACAGAACTTGCTTATGCTAAGGTCCACAGCAACTGGGCTCTTCCCCTCACCTCAGTTACTACAGGGCATGCCTGGCATCTTAATTAGTTTGGCATCCTTGAAGCCCCCTTACCATTAAGGCATATAACATCTTTTACACTGGGTTGCTATGATAAATCCCTGTGAGGGGAACTCTTGCTTTTTAAGCAACTGGACCAGAAAGTGCTGAGGTACAGCGCCTGAGTCCCCTGTGAGCCACAGAGATGCTGGTGGACAGGCAGATATTTTGCCAAGGGATGGCAAATCTCCATGGAGAAACTTTTCCTGCATAGGCAGGAAAAGACTGATGAACAGTCTTCTGTAGATCAATCTCTACAGTCGCAGGGCTAGCTAGAGGCTGCTGCTAAAATACAGAGTAAGGAAAGATGAGGTGGGCCACTGTATTCTTTGAGCAAAGATAAAGTGGGCCTCAGCCATAGCAGCTTATCCGACTCATTATTTCAAAAACTTATTACAAGGTAATTCTATAAATTTTCAATAGTAAGTTGCAGAGTTTCCTAGAAAAAGGCTAACAACATGATACTTTTTGAAAATATGTGAAATTTCTAGCCAAAAGTTTTTTAAATGTAATTTTACCCTTATTTGTATTTATTATTCAAAATAAAAAAGGAAAATCATAGTTTGGTATTAAAAACAAATAACGAAACACCCTAAACCACTCTGCCTACTTTCCCATCACTGTCATGACCTGTCCTCCTGGCTGCAGTTTGGAAATGGCCATCTGGTCTCCCCCACAGCAATATCCCACCAGCTCCACAACAGCCACGTTTCCAGACATCCCTTCCAAGCCTCCCTGCTCTGTTTTGGAGGATGGGATAGAAATGGCTGCAGGCAACGCATAAGGCAGCTTCAGCTCCTCCTTCTCGGTCCTCGCAGCAAGTCCTGTTTCCACTGGGGCAATGCCTGCACAGTGCCCTCCTTGTCCCCCTTTCCCCACTGCCACAGCCCTTGCTGAGGAGTCCCTTATGATACAAGGTCAAGCAATTTTAAACTCCCCACCTCCTTCCCACTCATCTGATCAGTTCTCAAATCCCAGTAACTCTGGGAACACATCTAATTCTAAATGTTATTTATTTCAATACTTTATTTTAATGGCTATCGTGGCTGAAAAATAATGTGTCCCAAAGCTAAATTGTTTCAAATGAAAACAGTGCTGTATTTATTAAATCAGGAGACTCATTTTTCAATCCCAACCAATAATATAGTTTTTGTTTTCATTGAACCTAGGCCTTGATAGAAAGATAACAAAGGAGATACTCCTGAATTTGTTTTTCTGAAATAAGAAAAGCAAGAAATAAGGGTAATAATCCTTACCTTTCCATCAAAGAAATGATGGTTAAACATGTTATAATAGCAAAAGCTATCTTCCATATAAAACTGTGAATACCTGTAAAATAATTTATTATTGGAATTACTTGTCCAGCCACAGCCACACAGTAAGTAAATATTAACTAAACTACATTTTTATTTAATTAATTTATTTATTCTAATTTGTTATATATGACAGCAGAATGAATTTCAGTTCATAGTACACATATAGAGCACAATTTTTCATGGTTGTACACAAAGTAGAGTCACTACATATCGTGTTTTCATACATGTACTTGGAGGGTAATGATGTCCATCTCATTCCACCACCTTTCCTACCCACATTCCCCCTCCCTTCCCCTCACTCCCCTTTGCCCTATCTAAATTTTCTCCATTCCCCCCATGCTCCCTGCCATCCCCACTATAGATCAGCATCCACATATCAGAGAAAACATTCAGCCTTTGGTTTTTGGGGATTGGCTTATTTAGCATAATATTCTCCATTTCTATCCATTTACCTGCAAATGCCATGATTTTATTCTCTTTTAATGCCAAGTAATATTCCATTGTGTATAATACCACAGCTTCTTTATCCATTCATCTACTGAAGGGCATCTAGATTGGTTCCACAATTTAGCTACTGTGAACTGAGCTGCTATAAACATTGCTGTGGCTGCATCACTATAGTATGTTGTTTTTAAGTCCTTTGGGTAACTGAAGAATGGGATAGCTGGGTCAAATGGTGGTTCCATTCCAAGTTTTCCAAGGAATCTCCATACTGTTTTCCATATTGGTTGCACCAACTTGCAATTCCACCTAAACTACACTTTTAAACTACAAATCACTTTCATAAAATGAACTTCATGATTTTTAGTTGTTTGAAATAAATAATACTTTCTAAAAGTTTCAGGGACTCTTAACAATGAATAATGAACTGAAATTATTTTCCCAAGTTTAATAAACCAGTGACAAAAGTATAGACTCCTCAAACATGAAACACAAATGTTCCTGTGGACCAGGAGACTATATATAAGCAACTGGATTACTGACAGATTATAATACAATTTAAACTTTCAGTTGGTTGGCAATTAAAATATATCTCTCATGGTTAATAATTTTAAGGAAAACACTAAATCAACATTTCTTGTGCTCCAGCTGTTAATTATTTTCTTCTGTGGTTAATAAAAAAAAAAAGAAAGAATGCAGTTTTTCTTGTCTAATGCAGATTAGTTTAATAAAATATGCTTCTCAATATCAGAGAAAAAGAAGTATGGGCATTCATGTTTATTGAATTAGTACCAGAAAAGAGGGACATTTATTTACTGAATGAACCATTTTATTTTTCTAATGTACTACTTTAAAATGCCATCATCAATGAATGAGAATAACAGCTTTGGGGATTAACATTTTATAAATTTTTGCTAATTTACCGGGCTAAACTCTTACCAATTATGGTTTAAATTTGCACTTATCTGATTACTTACAAAGCTGAGTTTTCTATATCTCTTAGTTATATCTGTATTGTTTTCCCCATTTATGCAGACAGGTCTTATGGTCTTTTGTGCTGACTTCCAAGTTTTTTATACAATATAGAAAACTTTGTTATCATAAAAGAATTTTGAATGTTGTCTGTTTTAAGTAATTCATAGATGAATCACACCATCTTCCTTGGGAATTCATAAACCATTGGAAAGAATGAAAAAATCAGAGCCACATTCTTTTTCATTTGACTTCTGACCAAACCATGAGAGTGGCATTTCTCTGCTTGTATGGTTACTCTCAGTCACCTGCTCCGCCCATTACCAACTGAGTGTCCACCATGAAAACTTAGGACAGACAGCCCAGGCTTGTCCCCTTCCTGTTCCACTGAGGTCAAGAGCACAGGTTCTACAGTCAGACCCTTGGTTTCAATCTCTGAGCAGTTCCCTTACACACTGGGCAACCACAGGAAGTTAGTGAACCTCTGTGAGCTCCAGCTTCTTCATCTGAAACATGGGGAAAATAAGTTTTTACCTCAGAGGACTTCACAGAATAAATGAGATAATGTATGTAAAGTGTTTCATACTGGCTACATAGCATATACTAAATTGCTAAATAGTATTTTTTTAATAAATATCAGCCATGAAGATTTATGTCTTAATGTATCTTGTGTTAGAGAATTATGTTTATGTTCAACAAAATATAACCTAAACTTTTTTCTTCCTAATTTGTGGAGATAGAGTAACAGCTGTTCACTATTATCTGTAAAATATACTGTAATGTCATTTATGATACTGTTAGCACATCTGCTGATTTCATAAAACATTAATTTGCACTGAATAAACAAAAGGCTTGGATAAATGAAAAATATTTAAACCACATATTATAACCTAATAAACATTCCAGAATCTGTAAAGCAATGTTAATAATCACCGGTAAACAAATATATCTTCCTATTTAACTAAATTTTAAATACTGATTTTTTTAAAAAGTACTTCAATACTAGCACAGCTATGGGTCAACTATTATTCAAGGATGTTCTTGTTTCTTACACTGCCTTGGGAGTAAAAGCAAAGGAAAATACAATTCCCTTCTAATTTAATCTCATTTTTTTCATTTCTTGACCGAGATACAAGAGTTGTTTTCGAAAATTAAAAGAGAAAATTTGATTTGCCTAAAATTCAGTACAGCACACCTGTCCAAAACATTCTGGGCAGCAGTGTGCAGAGCCAGAAAAAGGAAAAAAAAAAAAAGCCAAGAGACTTCAGTTCTCAGTTTCCATCAAGTACAAATGAGGGAGCATAATTATTCATATTTTAAATTATAAAAAAAAATCACTCAACATTGCCCTCTTAAAATGAAATTGGTCACAAAGAATTACTCTCTCCATTGAATAAAGCAAACAAAACCAATCAGAAAAGCATGCACTTGAAACAGCTCAAAAGGACATTCATTTAATTTGGCCATTCATTCTCTTTAAATGAGAGTCAGTTACCAAGTGTGAAACATGCTCTACCCACAGGAAATGTAATCAAGAGCTGACTAAAATTAGTTCATAAAATGAACCTAAGAAATTCATTTTTTGATATAACTTTATTTGGATAATAGTTTGCCAAATAGAGTTTCACATCTTTCATGCTAAAATTAGAGCACATAGAAATCCATCTTAGCAAATGTTAACTTCATATCTAACAACCCCTGAAAAGGCTATTTATAGTCCACATGGAGAAGGCTGGAGTTGAGGCAGTCCTGCAGCCTGGGACAGACCTTACATCAGGCAAGGAGAAACCAGAACCAAACTATCCAAAGTAATTATTCATTGCCACTCATACTCACCAGATTCTTTTCCTGATCTAACTGTGTGTGGTCTTTGAGAGAAATCTGAACCAACCACAGCTCCATCATACTGTAAACACAGACCACACACGGGGTACACTCCATGCCCCCAGATATTATAAAAGACCTAGTAAGTAGGAAAATCTCATGTTCAAGGACTAAAAGACCATATTTCTTTTTCTTTCTTTCTTTCTTTTTTTTTTTTTTTTTGAGGGGTGCAGTACAGGGAATTGAACCCGATAATACTTTACCACAGAACCACATCCCCTCCCTTCCACCAAGCCTTTTTTTTATTTTGAAACACAAAGTTGCCCAGGCTGGCCACTAACTTGCAATTCTCCTGCCTCAGACTCCTAAGTCACTGGAATTAAAGGCATGTGCCACCACACCTAGCTGCAAGATAATATTAAAATGGCAATAATCTCTAAATTAATCTTCAACCACATGCAAAAAATCTCAGTAGGGTGGCCACAGTAGCACTTGCTTATAATTCCAGTTGACTTGGGAGGCTAAGATAGAAGGATCACAAGTTTGAGGCCCGCCTCTGCAAAGCTTAGCAAGACCCTGTTTTATTCATTTTGCTTGTGTGTGTGGTGCTGGGGATCAAACCCAGGGCCTTTTGCATGCAAGTCAAGCACTCTACCAACTGAGCTATATCTCCAGCCCCCTTTTCAAAATAAAATATAAAAAGGGTTGGGGCCATAGCTCAATGGTTGAGCACCCCTGGGTTCAATCCCTAGTACCACCAAAAAAAAAAAAAAAATGTAAATATTGACAGGCTGATCCTAAAATCCACATGGAAATGCAAAAAACCCAGAATAATTAAAACTACCTTGAAAAAAACAAAGTTGAAAGACTCACATTTTCCAATTTCAAAATCTACTATAAAGCAAAATATATAAATAAAAACTATGTGGGACTGGCATAAAAATAGAAACATATTAGTGGAATAGAGTCCAAAAATAAATCCATATCATTAGTTTTTATGATCATTAGTTTTGCTTAAGATATGTAGGCCATTTTATTCATTCATTCATCATTCATTTATTTTCTGTTTGTTTGTGGTGCTGGGGATTGAACCCACAGCCTTGCACATACCAGGCAAGTGTTCTACCAATGAGCTACACTCCTCAGCCTGGTCACTTAGTTTTTAGTAGGGTGTCACAACAATTCAATGGGAAAAGAACAATGAGGAGTCACATGCAAAAGAAAGAAGATGAACCCTTACCTCAAAGCACGAATAAAAACTGGCTAAAAACAGATCTAAGACCTAAACGTAAGAGCAAAAACTGTAAAACCGTTAGGATTAAACATAGATATAAATATTATGACTGGATTTAGGAATCATGTCTTGCACATGACACTAAAACACAAGGAGGAAAACTGGACTTCACCAAAGTGAAAAGACAATCCATAAAAAAGGAAGAACATACCTGCAAATCGTAAATCTGATAAAGGTCTAATATCCAGAATATATTACTAACTTTCTGAATTCAACAATAAAAAGGTAAACACTTAAAAATGGGTAAAGAATTGAATAAATATTTCTCCAACGGGTAAACAAATGGCAATGAGGAGATAACGCTCAACATCACCAGTCATCAGTGATTGCTAATCAAAACCATAAAGAGCTGCAATTCAAAAAGATGAATAGTAAGCATTGACAAGGACATGAGAAATTAGAACCCTCATACATCCTGGTGGGAACAGAATGTGTGGCATGGCCACCTTGGGAAACAGTTTGGCAGAGCCTCAAGAAGTTAAACCTAGCCTGGCACATTGGCACCCACTTACAATCCCAGAGACACGAGGATTCCAAGTTTGAGGCCAGCCTGGGCAACTCAGCAAGACCCTGTCTCAAAATAAAATTAAAAGGGCTATGGGTATATCTCAGTAGTTAAATTTCAAATTTCATCTATGGGTTCAACCTCAAGTATCACACACACAAAAAAAAAATGGTTCAATAGAGTTAAGTTACCATATGACCCCAGGCAATTTTACCTCTAGGTATGCCTGTTATGGGCTGGTTTGTGTCTTCTCAAAATTCTTATGTTAAGTCCTAATCACCAATACTTTGATATCTGACTATGGGTGACAGAACCTTTGAAAGATGATTAAGGTAAATGAGGCCTTTAGAAAAAATTTGGACACAAAGACACCAGAGATGAGTGTGCATTAAGGACCACACGAGGAGACAGTGGTAAGGCAAGCCAAGAGGGGATTGAGAGAAACCAAATGTGCTGACACCTTCATCATGGACTCCCAGCATCCAGAACTGTGAGAGAACAAATGTCTGTTGCTGAAGCCACAGAATGTGATATTTTGTTTTGGCAGCTCTTACAAACTAATACAATACACAAAAGATCAGACAACATGTCTATTTTATACAAATATAAAACTCATACACGTTCATAGTAGTATTACTATGTCAAAAAGTAGAAGCAACCAAAATATCCATCAACTAATGAATGGATGATTAGTCAGCTTTGTGTCACTACAATGAAATACCCAGGTAGCTAACTTTACACTGAGAAAAGGTTTATTTAACTCATAGTTTTGCAGGATGAAAGTAATTTGGTGGCCATCTCTTAGTTACATCATGTCCTAAAAGAGATGGAAACGGTGGCTGCATGTGCAGAGCAATGTAGCAATTTGACTATATCAAAACAGAAGCGGGGGTAGGAGGGCAAATTCAGGCTTTTATAAGAATTCTCTGTGAGAACTGCCAAGGAGTCTCACAAAACCTGCCTTCCAAGGGCAAACCCTGACCAAGGACTCCCACAAGGCCACTCCTCCAACTTCCCCTGCACCACCCTGGAGCCTAAGCCTTTAACATATGGACCTCTGGATATCTTTAACACCCTAACCACAGCAACGGGTAAACAAAATTCCCTATATCCATACAGTGGAATATTATTTACCCATAAAAGAAAAATGTACTCATACATGGATGAACCTTGAAAACATTATGCTAAGTGAAAGAAGCCAAACTCAAAAGATCATCTACTGTATGATTCTACTCATGAAATACTCAGAAGAGGCAAATCTGTAAAGACAGAAATTAGACCACGGCTGCCCAAGGCTAGGGGTTGAGGGATGGGAAGAGACCAATCACTAGGAGAGCATTTCTTTCAAAGGTGATAAAAATGTTCTGGAATTAGTGATGATGGTTCTACAACCTTGTCGAGATACTGAAAACTACTGTTTTGTCAGTGTTGAAATACATCTGCATTTTTAAAAAATAAAGAAATACGCCAGGGCTGGGGATGTGGCTCAAGCGTTAGTGTGCTCACCTGGCATGCATGTGGCCTGGGTTCGATCCTCAGCACCACATACAAAGATGTTATGTCCGCCGAAAACTAAAAAATAAATATAAAAAAAAAGAAGAACTATGCCCAAAATATAGCAAGTGGAAAAAAAAATACTATATGAATCTACTTTTAAAAATGTTTATATGCTTAAAAAAATGTAAAAACCCAAATCCAGAATGTTTTGGGTGAATTAAAGATCGTTCTCCTTTAAAAACTAAGATAATATAAACCAGATAGTCCTGCAATTTGAACCATTTCCTTGACTCTGTCTGTGTGTGTGTACAGAATAAATTTACATATATATGTTATATACTTACATATGTAAATACAAACAGACACACACATATATACATTTGGGGGGACGGGTATGGTATGGGGGATTGAACCCAGGTTTGACACATGTCAGGCATTTTCTTAGTTTCTTTCTGCATAAATCATTCCACCACAACTATTTTGTGGTAGGTGGGGGATACTAGAAATTGCACCTTGGGGTGCTCTCCAGCCTTTTTTTTTTTTTTCCTTATTTTTTAAACTTTGTCTTTCTGAGTTGCCCTGGCTGGGCTTGAACTTGCAATTCTCCTGCCTTGGCCTCCAGAGTACTGTGATTACAGGCCTGTAGCATAATGCCCAAATCCACCACAACTCTCTTGAAGAAATCTTGCCTTTACAGAAATCAAAATCATTATATGACTTTTAATGTAACTCAAAGAACTATATACTATTAGAAAGATAACACTGTATGCTTTTCACTGAAGGTGCCAAAGGTAGGAGAGAGTGTTCTTGAAAACTGTATATTTTGTCCTGAATTATTTGATTATGGACATCTGGTTTGTTTTATTTATTTATTTATTTATTTCTCTCTAGCAATTGAATCTCCCCTCTTTCAGTCAAGCACCTCTTACCTATGGAAAACCTACTCTATGTGGCTGGTCCAGGGCTGTCCCGGGCACAGTGATGGCTGTGACCCAGGCAAGCTGACTGCACTCCCTGAGTTCTGCTGCTGCAGACCCTGGGAAAGACGGCTTCTTTCCACCATCACACTGGCAAGCTGAGACTGTACACGTTTAACAGTGCTGTCAACAAAGTCCCAGCATACAAAGGAAAACTGTCTACACAGAAAAAGAACGGGAGAGAAAGAGCACTAACGACACAATGTGAGGCTCGGGCTCTCGCCTGGACTGAGGCCTGCTGGGTCCTAGGCCCCAGGAATGAAAACCAATAGTTCCTGCACATGATTAGATTTCTGGAACCAACCAAAGATTTCCAACTTGTATGAGTACCTTATTCTAAATATATAAATAACCTGGAAACAGTTTTCAATTTATCTGAAAACCTTTGTGGCACAAGAGGGGAGGGCAGAGGGAGAAAGAGAGGGATCACGAGAGAGAGATGATGGACTACATAAGAGACGCTTATATACAAGTTCAAAAGCAAAGTTATCCCCAGAGGATAACCTAATTTTTAGAGCCAGACTACCTGGGTTTGAATCCTGGCTTAGCCATTTACAAACTGTGACTTTGTTTATTTCACTTCTTTGTACCTCGGTTTACTCGTCTGGAAAGCAAAGATAACAGCCTCCATCCTATACATTATGAGGAATGAGTTAGAATAGGCCTGACGTGGGACACGCAATTTAGAAAATACCAGCTACCATTAATACCAACATGATAAGAACCCAGTAGTCAAACTTCTACCTTTAAAACAATGCATTTATAGTTACCTTAGGAAACGAATATAGAATTTTTAGAAAAATTGATATACCCATAGGGTGGAATATTTTACAGCTATAGAAGTAATGAGGTTGTTATGCACTAAGATACATATGAGTATTGAAAGAAGTCAGACACAAAGGTCACTTTTGAGTGATTCCATACCAAATGTCCATAACGGACAAGCCATAGAGACAAAAGTGGTTACCAAGGTAAGTGAAGACAGGGTTTATTTCCAGTGTGATGGAAATATTCTGGAAGTAGAGAGTGATAATGATTCCATATACAGTGAATACACACAAAACCCACTTAAAAATGGAGAACAGGATATGAATTCTATTTAAACTTTAAAAAACTAAGTTGTCTTTACAAAGAAATCTGTATTATCATTTTGCCAAGGATCACTTGTGTTGAGCAGACTTTAGCTAACTATGCTAGTCCTGTTAACAAGAAATCAATAGATAACAGGTAAACGCTGTTAAAAAGGAATGAGATAGTATAGGAAAGGTCTAAAAAATGCAGTTGCTTATTTCAAGCAACATAAAATTGATTTAGGGACTGGGGATGTAGTTCAGTGGTAGAGCACTTTCCTAGCATGTATGGACCCCCCCCCAAAAAAAAAAAAAAAAAAAAGAAAAGATGGAAGGAAGAAAGGAAGGAAGGAAGGAAGGAAGGAAGGAAGGAAGGAAGGAAGGGGGGAGGGAAGAAAGAAGCAGAAAAAAATGACTTAGAAAGCTAAAGAAAAATAAATTACAAAAGTTATACTGTTTAATGTAACATTTTACACTTTAAAAATCTGTCTGCCCTGTTTTTAGGGAGAGAAAGCATATCTGATTTCATAGATTCTCGCCAACAAATACTGGAATATTGGCCAAATATGCTCCAATTGGATCTAAATAAAAAGATATACCATGTGTGATAATGTATTAAGAACATGTTCTTGTTCTCGAATCTTGTGAAAGATTATAAGACGCTAAGAGCACAGTGTACATATAGCCACCATGAACTCCTGGGATTCAAACAATCATAGAAACCAGGAGGAGTATGTTCAGCTCTGCAGAACACAGGAACAGGAGGTGGACACAGGTGCCATGTGTTAGCAACCAAAGGTCGGCTTCCTGGAAACACCCACCAGTGGGGCACTTTGGCACTTTGCCTCATCGTGTATGACCCAACACATCAGAGGCGATTTAATTCTCACATTCTTCCACAGGATTCAGATGCTAGCCAGTCCTCTGTCTTGGGACCTGTCCATTCCCTTCACATCAGGAGTAGCCAGTGAGCCAGTAGGACATTATCTGGTAAAATATATTTTAAAATGTCTGACCCCACTTCAAAGATCTGCTGATGAAACAAAGTACTAGAAAACTTTATTTATTGGTTATTTGTCCTGTTTACCTTAATTTTTTTTTAATTATTTTTTAGTTGTCAATGAATTTTTTTTCATTTATTTATATGTGGTGATGAGGATTGAACCCAGGGCCTCACACATGCCAGGTCAGCACCCTTACCACTGAACCACAACTCCAGCCACTGTTTATCTTAATTTTGAGACAGGGTCTCACTAAATTATATAAGGTCTCTGTAAATTACTGGGGCTGGCCTGGAATTTATAATCCTCCTGCCTCAGCCTTCCAAATCATTGGGATTACAGGCGTGCACCACCACACCCAGCAAAATCCTAGAAATGTGATTAAGCATGAGGAAGTTCAGTTTATCTTTGACCTTAAGTACATGAGAAGAAACTTCCTTCAACAGAAATTCACCTCTAAGGGCTGGAGTTGTGGCTCAGTGGCAGAGCACTCACCTAGCATGCATGAGGCACTGGATTCGATCCTCAGCACTACATAAATATAAAGATGTTGTGTCCACCTAAAACTACAAAATAAATATTTTTTTTTTTAAAAAAAGAAATTCACCTCTATGTCACAACTAAACACATTCATAGAAAAATATCTAGGAAGTACACTAGCAAAGAGAGAAATCAACTGCTTCCCTACTGAAATATGGAAGATCACATATTGAGCTTACACGATTAAAAAGGTTCTTCATAACCAACTACTACTTTTAATTGTTAATTAAAAGTTGTGTCAGGCCAAGTGTGGTGGCATACACCTATAATCCCAGCAGAAGGATTGCAAGTTTGAGACCAGTTTCAGCAACATAGCAAGATCCTTGTTTCAAAAGTAAAAATTAAAAAGGACTAGGGATGTAGCTCAGTAGTAGGGTACCCCTGGGTTCAATCCCAGTGCTGAAAATAAAACAGAAAAAAAAAAAAAAAACTTGTGTCAGATTATAACAATTAAGAGGAGAAAAACATAAAAAGAAACAGGAGACAATGAAGGAGAATAAATATTACATTTTGTAAACCTACCGAAAATCAATGTCCAATAAAAGGCTTTTAATATGAGGTTTCTTATCACCTGGTTCTGTCAACCTGATCAGCTCATGCAACCTAAAGCAATTAGCAAAAGCAAATTCAGTAAGAAATTACAAATGTCATAGTTAATAAGCAAACAAACAACAAAATCCATCAACTTTCTCTCATCTCTGATATTTCAATGAAACTCCAAGGAGAATCTGGCAGGCATAACCAAGGTTTTAGTTTTGCAAATACTTTTAAAAGGGCTGAACTCTTCTGAAACAGAGATGTTTCATAATTTCATGTTTTAAACAATTTTGATCTCAAATCAGAAAGCGTCTCCTAAAGGAGTATGTGTTATTTATAAGGAAGTGTCTCCTATCAAGTATATCAAAAAGAAATTTACAAAGATTTCTCTCAAATGGAATACAGGTGGCAAACTCAAGAGAGGGACCCTGTTTTCCACCTCCTTTGAATACTCAAAAGCTTCATGCCATACCCTACACAGGCAAATAACAACTCCATGCATCTCCCCACAGTTTAAATAATAGTGATAGAAAAAAGTTTTTAACAATCATAGAACATACCTTGGTGTTCCAACACACAGTACTCTTCTGAATCCCAGGGCAGAAAGGAGGTCTACTAGGAATTGACAAGTCCGATCAGCAAACAAGTACTGGGCATTTGTCTTCTTGTTTTCCAATGGATAAAGGAGTTGACTGGGCCTTCTTAACTGGGTGACAGAGACATCACCCACCATCTGATGCTCATGATGATCCCCCCAGTCATCTGGTAAGAGCAACTGCTGACAGCTCCGACAGAACTTTCTCTGACTCAAGGGCAACTCAATAAACCTCAAATACCTTCAAGACACAATGAAACACAGAGTAGTATATTTTAGGTTTGTTGCTATAAAGACAATGTATTTTTGCTATTTTTAGTACCCAAAATGTATTCTTATTTTTATCCTAAAGAATACTGCACAAAGAAGCAAAGATAAGAAAAATCTGTAGAATGATGGCTAGAATTTATGTCTAGCTATATAACTACAAAGTGGAAACGAATCAGCAATTTCATAAGAATTGAGATGCTCCAATTTAGTCACTGAATGAAGATCAATATCCATTTAAAATGTGAATATAATATATTACTCAAACAACTTAGTAGTAATGGCAACTACTATCATGTTTAAATTTATTGACAAATCCATGTGTTCTAACTTTGAAGTGTTAAACAGTCTGGCTCAAGTTGACAGTCATTTTAAAATGAGAAATTAAGATCATTCTTCAAGTTCTTACGGCATACTTAGCAAGAAAAATTACCTCCTAAAAGAAAAGATGTTCTCTTCTGCTCTCAGCAATACTGATGGAGGCTGAAGCAAGCACAAACCCTAACAGCAAGACAATATGTAAAGCCTTAAAAAGAACCTGACTGATGTCCCACATGTTTTCTCAAAAGTCACTCTGATACTTGATTTCAAAGTTACCATTTCTTTTTTTATTTTTCCCTTCATTTTACTAGAGACCATCTAAGAGAGAAAATGATAATCAAAGTCAGAATGTGGGGCTGAGGATGTGGCTCAAGCGATAGTGCGCTCGCCTGGTGTGTGTGCGGCCCGGGTTCGATCCTCAGCACCACATACAAACAAAGATGTTGTGTCCGCCAAAAACTAAAAAAATAAATAAATACTAAAAAAAAAAAAAAAAAATTCCCTCTCTCTTAAAAAAAAAAAGTCAGAATGTTTTAAAAACTGCTGATTTGGGGGGCTGGGACTGTAGCTCAGTGGTAGATTGCCTGTCTCACATGTGTGAGGACTGGGTTTGATCCTCAGCATTACATAAAAAATAAATAAATAAAGATATTGTGTCCATCTACAACTAAAAAAAATATTTCAAAAAATGCTGATTTTGTATATGTGATGAAAACAGAATAAAAACACAAAAGGAATATAAATAAGATTATTGGTGACTACAGAGGATGAGAAATATCTAAATATAGGCATGTTAAATAGTGCACTAAAGGATTCTACAATTTCACAAGAGTCCAACAGTTTGAATGGAACTAAATTTGGGGACTATAATGTAGAACCTGTAAACTTAATAAGGAATTGAGTGAGTATTAAAACTTTTTCCACCCAAGCAATTTCATTTCAAAGCACCCACAGCAGTGACAAATAGATATTCTGAATGGCTACAGCAAGAAATCAGCTACCGTGACAGCAATTTAAATGTTTTGATTTCTATGATAAGTGTTCATTTGACAGATTTATCCATGACTAGAAAAAAAAAAAGAGATGGATATTAAAAGAAACTTCTTAGTAATTCAAAGTAAGAATGTCAGTAGGAAAAGGCCCCCAAGACATGAAATGCAAATGGAAAGCATCAGAAGCCCCTCCTCAACAACAAACACACTTCATTTACTGGTACTCCCCTTCAACACTAAATGGTACCTATTGAAGATTTCCACATTCAGCCTGGACAGAGTAGCTAAGGCTAGATTTACCATCCTAGCCCTCAAAAAAAATTTTTTGTTTTCATTTTCAAAAAATTTTTAAGCAGACAAAATATATGAAACAACCGTTTTAAAATATTGGACAACTGATAGCCCAAAGTAAAGGTCAATGAACTGATGTGACAGAGTAGAGAATTTGGGCAGCCTAAGACAGCCAGAACTCAAGTGCAGAGCACTCCTCACAGAGTATGTGAGAGCAGAAAGCTGCACACCAGAGAGGAACAGGATGGGGTGCAGGAAAAGGGAGCACACTCCCAGGTTTGCTGATGATGCCCTCCACACATGCAAGTGGAGAAATACCCAAGGCTAAGGAGAGAACCACTGGAAAGGAGCAAGTGAAAGAATTGCCAGAACACTCACACAGGGCCCAAAATAGTTTGTCCACCAATAAGCCAGAGTACAAAACCCTCAAAATGCACAAGCAGTGGGTCAAGTGCTCAGACAGGTCCTGCCTCAGTGATGTGGAAAAACATCCCCGCAGGTACCCTGGTGCACCCCTGTGATCCCAGTAACCTGAGAAGCTGAGGTAGTCAGGTCACAAGTTCAAGGCCAGCCCAGGCAATTTAGTGAGACCCAGTCTCAAAACTAATAATTAAAAGGGCTGGGGATAGAGCTCAGTGGTAGAGCACTACTAGGTTTAATATCCAGTACTGCACAGAAAAGGAGAAAAAAAAAAAAAAAAAAAACAGGCCTGGAACTGCTCTGTCCTGCCTAAAAAGCTTAAAAACAAATTTTCAAAAGCAGGCCAGTGGCAGTTCTAGCTCCGTGGGAGAGCACTTGCCTTGCACATGTGAGGCACTGGGTTCAATCCTCAGCACCACATAAAAATAAAATAAATAAAAATATTGTGTCCAAAATTAAAATATTTGTTTAATTAAATAAAAGCATACTTTTTCTGTAAAGGATGACAGTAAATATTTTGAGCTTGACAAGCCATATATTTTCTCTGTCAAAACAGAGAAATTTTGTTGTTTTAGCACAAAGCAACCACAAAGTAAAGGCAAATGAATAGACCTGGCTGGGGCTGGCCTTCAGCCTTGGTTTGACAGTGGACAAACTATTCTGGACCCTCTACGAAGTTCAGGAGATCCTATTCAAGAATATCGAACTACCAAAAAGTATTTTAACAGTGTCCCAAAACAAAGGTCAAAAATATGAAAAGGAGAGCTGGGGATGTGACTCAGTGATAAAGCAGTTGCCTAGCACGGTTGAGGCCTTGAGTTCAATCCCCAGCATCACAAATTAAAAAAAAAAAAAAAGTAAAGAAAAAAATATCCAATGTGCAACAAGGTAAAATTCACCTTGCCAGCACCCAATCAAATACGACCAGGTAAAGCTGCTTCTCACTCTCAAGAGAGCCTGCATTCTCCCTTGAATGTGTATCTATCTTCCCAAATAAACCTCTATGCCAAATAAATAAATAAATATTATCAGGTAGGCAAACAGGAAAACATGACTGTGACTATGGGGAAAAAATAAATCAATCCAAATCAAACTATAAATGACAGGTGATATAATCAGAAACAGAGGCCCCTACCATAACTACATTCCATGTGTTCAAGAAAGCAGAGGAAAGCAAGGGCCTGACCGTGACAGGCGGGGCTGCAGCTCAGTGGCAGAGCAAGTGCTCAGCACCCACCAGGCCCCAGGTGCCATCCGCAGCTCCAAAAAAATTAAAAGTAAATAAAATAATACATGCACGGAAATATAGCAAAGGACCATATCAAACCTATAAATTTTTTTAACTGTCTGAAATGGAAAAAACTAAGCTCTAGATAAAATAAAAATAAACAGAAATTTAGGGCCTACAAAAGAAAAGATCTGTAGTAAAGGAATGCTGTCAAAAACTATCCAAAACAGAACATCAATGGGCCTCAATAAGAATAAATGGAGTCCCCAAATGGGGCAGAACAGAAGTTCTGGAAAATTTTCAAAAGTTCTCAAAAGATCCCACAAACTCAGACAACCACAACAGAAACACAAAGGAAACTACAATATACATTAAAAAATTATTCAAACTCAACAATAAACAAAAAACCTTGAAGACAGAGGAACAAAGAATGACATCAGGTTCCCCACTGAAAACAATGCAAACAAGGGGAAGTGGAGAAACACCAAGTCTACACACTGAGGCCAGCATTATTCCAACACCAGAACCAGAAAGAAAAGAAACTACAGACCAATATACCTCATGAACACAAACTCCCAACAATTAACAAATATTACAGATCAAAACCAGCAATGTACTAGTAAGTAATAAATCATGACTAAATATAGTTAATCTCAGAACATAAGGTAGGAATGTAAGGTTGGAATGCAAGGTTGCTTTAATGAATAAATTCAATCAATGGAGTCACCATATTAACAGTATAAAAAAAAAAAAAAACCCAATACACCAGATACAGAAAGTAGCCCTTGAAAAATCAAGTATCCTATGACAGTAAGAATTTTTTATTTATTTTAATTAGGTATATATGACAGCAGAATGCTGTCACTGTACATAACTGCAGCCCAACTTTACATTTCTGTGGTTGTACACGATGTAGCATCACACCATGTGTAGTCACATATTCCACCATCTTTCCTGCCCCCGTGCATCCTCCCTTCCCTTCCCTCCCCTTTACCCAATAAAAGTTGTAAGAATTCTTAAAAAAAAAAAAAGGAATCAAAGAGAACTTCTACTAATAAAGATCATCCAAGAAAAATTCACAACTAGCATCATACTGATGAAGGTCTGCTCTCACCACCTCCCACTCAACATAACTATAGAGTTTCTCACCATCTAATGAAACAAGATAAAAAAATAAAAGGCATAGATTGGAAAGGAAATATTAAAACATCTTTATTCACAGACATGTAGAAAGTCCTAAGGAAATCTTCAAGACACCTGCTAAAACTAATATGCAAGATTGCAGAACAAAAGATACACAAAATCAACTGTACTGTTACAGACCAGCAACAGACAATCAGAAACTGACATTTGAAAAGAATACTATCTAAAACAGCATTAAAATATATGAAGGCTAGGGGTGGTAGCACACACCTAAAATTCTATTACATAGGAGGCAGAGGGATAGCAAATTTGAGGCCAGCCTGGGCAACTCAGAGAAACCCCATCTCAAAATAAAATAAAAAGGCCTAGGATTGTAGCCCTTTTATTAAGGACAAAACAGACAAAAGATGTACAACTCCAGCACACTGAAAATTTAAAAACATTATGGAGGAAAATTAAAGATGAGATAGTAAACAGAAAGATAAACCATGGAGAAAACTCAGTATTTTAAGATGTCTCAATCGCAATCCCAACAAGGCTATTTGTAGAAACCAAAAAACTCATTCTAAAATTAATATAAAAATGAAAAGGAACTAGAATAGCCCAAACTACTCTGTAAACATACGACAGTTAGGAATATTTAAACTACCTGATTTCAAGAAGGTTATGATGAAGTCACAGTAATCAAAACAATATGGCATTTATGTGAAAACATACACTTATACTTTTCACATAAAAAGAAAAAAATATCCAATGTGCAACAAGATAAAATTCACCTTGCCAGCACCCAATCAAATACAACCTTTGACTTCTGTCAAAAGAACAGAATAGTGTCCAGAAAAAGCCACACACATATAGTCAACTGGTGTTTTACAAAGATACTGTAACCAGCTGAATCATGCCCATCCCTCACCGCCCATTAAAGATGTCTACATCCTCACAGAGAACTTACGAATACCTTATATGAAAAAAGGGACTTTGAATATATGATTAAGTCACAGACCCAAGACTAAAACCTAAAACTACAAACTTTCTAGGAGAAATTAAAATTATACAGTCAAAAAGATTTGGCAGGGTTTTTTGTTGTTTGGTTTGTTTTTGTTTTTATGGTACTGGGAATTAAACCTGGGTGCTCTACCACTAAGCTAATCCCCAGTCCTCCTTATTTTTTGAGACATGCTCTCATTAATTTGCCAAGGCCGGCCTTAAATTTACAATCTTCCTCCCTTAGCTTCCTGAGTTGCTGGGATTACATAGATGAACACGAAAAGACTTCTTAAATAGGACTTGGGCACAAAGTATAAAAGAATCAATGACCTAAACTTCTTCAACAGATAATATATGGGGCTTTGGGTATAGTGTATGCTTAGCATGCATGAAGCCCTGGGTTCAATTCCAAGCACAATAAACAAACACACACATACATACACACACCTCATAAGCAGCAAAGGAAAAATTAATTGAAATTTAAAACTTTTGTGCATCTAAGAACAGCATAAAGAAAGTGAAAAGGTAACTCAAAAATGGGAGAGATATTTGAAGATTACATACTGAGTAAAAGAATGACATTATAACATATAAAGAACAAAACTCAATAATAAAAAGACAATTAGTCCAATTAAAAACAGCAAGAAATAGACACTTCTCCAAAGAAAATAAAATTAATAAATACAACGAAAAGATGCTTAACATCATAAATACAAAGCAAAACCACAAAATTATATCACTTCACAATGGCTACAACTTTAAAAATAGGTAATAATACATGTTGTAGACGTCCGAAACTGGATCCTCATACACAGCTATTGGGAACGTAAAATGGCAACCACACGGGAAGTCTGGTCACTTGTAAAAAGCTGAACATCATATGATCCAGCTATGCAACTCCCAGCTATTTAGTCAAGTGAAAGAAAAGTGTGAGTCCATACAAAGACTTATAAATGAAAGTTCACCAGAGCTTTATTTGTAGAAATCAATCACTGGAGGAAAACTAAATGTCTTCAACAGGTGAACAGACATGTCTATATAATAAAATCTTACTGGGGAATAAAAGGAACAAACAATTGTCAAATACATCAACACAGATAAACGTAAAAAGAAAAAAATGATTCTAAGTTAAGGAACACAACCCCCATTTTAAAAAAATGATACAAACTGTTACAATCTCACTTATATAAATTTCAAGAAAATGCAAACTATTCTGTAATGACAACATGCAAATCAGTAGTTGATGGAAACCCTGAAGGTGAAGGGATAAGGGACAATAGAGCAGGAAGAAATTGGGGATATAATGGTTATGTTCACTATCCTGGCCATGGTGATGGTGTCACAAGTAAATGCAGGAGAGATCCAACATGGCGACGGGCGCGGAGAGATCAAGTCACTGACCTCTTCAGCTGTGTGGGCATAGGGAGTCGTAAACAGTCTAAATGCTGTTTGCTCAGGATCACTAGGCAATGCTGAGCTGACGTGGATCTGGGGCGAACAGTCTGGGCCTCTCAGAACACACACTGAGCCCGGATCGGCTGAATTCAAGCTCCCGTTCGCCTGCTTCCCACAGACAAACAGCTGTGACTCAGCACTAATCCATCCCGCTGAAACAACTGGTCGGCCCTTTTGATCCTACGGAGGTAAATGCCAACCGAGCCTTCATAGGCAGTGGCCACAGGATTGAAACGGGGCTTAGGAGAGACAGTCACGACCCATCCGTTGCATTGGTCACCCGGCAAAGGGAAACGAACTGTCGCCATTTGCAAGAGACACCACCATGGCAGAGAACTGACATCACCAGACTGCGGCGGAGGAGATAACTTCATTGAAACCAGCGGCTACAGGTGTGTAATCCCCTAGCCTTCCTTCTCCACACATCGGGGAAACCTTAAGGGCCCCTCCCAGCTCTCCCGTGAGCGCGATAGCCAGACCGAGGGAATCAGGAGTGGCGCGGGACCCGCGGCTCGGAACTCCTGACTACCGCTCCCACCAGTGCTGACAACTGAGGTCTCTTGCACCAGCTACCGGGGGCGTGGCTACCGGAGGGCAAGTAAAATTCCCTGAGGATTCTCAGCCCCAAGCTTTACAAACTTAGGGTCTGAGGGAATGGCAAACAAGGAGAGTGTACCCAGTCGTTCATGAAAACAGGGCTCCTGGGAGCAGCAGACCCGGCCTGTAGCCACTATTGTGGTGAGCGTCCCAGGTGAGAGGGGCCTGGCTAGAGGAAAAGTGGGGAAGGGACTAGACACAAGAGGAGGCCCTAGGCACTCAGGATTGGAGACTCGCCCAGTCTGGGAGGAGGAGCTGCTGCACAGTGATTGGTTCCCGCTTATTGACAGGAGAAGCTTGGCCCGGTGGGCACAGCTCCACCTACTGGAAGAGAAGTTAATCAAACTCTAAGACTACATTAGTTTTTTTTTTTTAATTTGGGGGTTTTTTTTCATTTTCATTTTTCGTCCTTGTTGTTTTTTAAATTTTTTTTAAATTTTTTTCTTCTAATTTTAATTTTTATTTTTTTATTATTATTATTATTTTTAAATTTTTTTTCTTTTTTATTTCCTTTTTTTCTTCTTTTGTCTTTTCATTTCTTTTCAATTTTCTTATTCCCCCTTCCTTGAATTCTACCTGCTTACTCTCATTCTCTTTAGTGACTTCTTCCCTTCCATTCTAATACCTTTCCACCCAAGCATCAAATAAATTTATAGGAGTAAACAGTAACTCAGCAGTCAAACAGAACAAGAAGCAACATGAGCAGCTTCAAAAAGCAAGGAAGAAAAGGAGTACAAACAATGCAGGACAGCCTAAATATTCAGGAGGACCTAGAGTCATCAGAAAAATGGTCATATAAAGAACTCAAGGAACACCTTAGACAGATGGAATGGAACCTTAAAGAGGATATGAGACACCAAATTCACACAGTGAAAGAACACATTGAAAACGAATTACATAAACAGATAAAAGAAGAAGTTAAGCATCTTTATCAGGAGATAGAGATTATAAAAAATAATCAAACAATAATTCTAGAAATGAAGGAAACGATAAACCAAATTAAAAACTCAAATGAGAGTATTACTAACAGAGTGGAGCAAGTAGAAGCCAGAACGTCAGATAATGAAGACAAAATATATCATCTTGAAAAGAGTCTAGCCAACTCAGAAAGGCAGGTAAAAAAATCACAAGAAAAACATCCAAGATATTTGGGATAACTTAAAAAAACCAAACTTACGAGTCATCGGGATAGAGGAAGGTATACAGATTCAAACCAAGGGAATGAGTAACCAGCTGAATGAAATAATTACAGAAAACTTTCCAGAAATAAAAAAGGAAACGGATATACAAATTGTAGATGCATACAGGACACTGAGCACACAAAATCACAGTAGACCAACGCCAAGACACATTGTTGTGAAGATATCCAATATACAGAACAAAGAGAAAATATTAAAAGCTACAAGAGAAAGGAGGCAGATTACATTCAGGGGTAAAGCAATAAGGTTAACAACGGATTTTTTATCACAGACGCTAAAAGCAAGAAGGTCCTGGAACAATGCATTTCAAACACTGAAACACAATGGATGCCAACCAAGAATTCTGTATCCAGCAAAATTAAGCTTCAGGTATGACAACGAAATAAAAATCTTTCATAATGAACAAAAGTTAAAAGAATTTCCAGCCAGAAAACCAGCATTGCAAAGCATCTTGAGCAAAACACTACATGAGGAAGAAATGAAAAACAATAACCAAAACCATCAGTGGGAAGTGCCTCGGTAAAGACAGAAGGAGGGGGGAAAGATTATCATGGAGAAACAAACTAAATTAAAAAAAAAAAAAGGATAAATAATCAAACATGGCTGGAAGTACAAACCATATATCAATAGTAACTCTAAATGTTAATGGCTTAAACTCTCCAATAAAGCAACATAGGCTGGTATCATGGATTAAAAAAACAAATCCAACAATATGCTGCCTCCAGGAGACATATCTGATTGGAAAAGACATACACAGGCTGAAGGTGAAAGGATGGGAAAAAATATACCACGCACACAGTCCTCGTAAGCAAGCAGGGGTGGCCATCCTCATATCGAATAAAACCGACTTCAAGACTAAGTTAATCAAAAGGGATAAGGAAGGACATTATATACTGTTAAAAGGAACCATTCGCCAACAAGACATAACAATTATCAATATTTATGCACCAAATAATGGTGCTGCGACATTCATAAAACAAATTCTCCTCAAGTTCAAGAATCAAATAGACCACAACACAATAATTATGGGTGACTTCAACACACCTCTCTCACAATTGGACAGATCCTCCAAACAAAAGTTGAATAAAGAAACTATAGAACTCAATACCACAATCAATAACCTAGACTTAACTGACATATATAGAATATATCAACCATCATCAAGTGGATATACTTTTTTCTCAGCCGCACATGGATCCTTCTCAAAAATAGACCATATATTATGCCATAGGGCAAGCCTCAGTAAATATAAAGGGGTGGAGATAATACCATGCATTTTATCTGATCATAATGGAATGAAACTGGAAATCAATGATAAAAGAAGGAAGGAAAAATCCTACATCACATGGAAAATGAACAATATGTTACTGAATGATCAATGGGTTACAGAAGACATAAAGGAGGAAATCAAAAAATTCTTAGAGATAAATGAAAATACAGACACAACATATCAGAATCTATGGGACACAATGAAAGCAGTTTTAAGAGGGAAATTCATCGCCTGGAGGTCATTCCTTAAAAAAAAGAAAAAACCAACAAATAAATGAGCTCACACTTCATCTCAAAGCCCTAGAAAAGGAAGAGCAAAACAACAGCAAATGTAGCAGAAGGCAAGAAATAATTAAAATCAGAGCGGAAATCAATGAAATTGAAACAAAAGAAACTATTGAAAAAATTAACAAAACTAAAAGTTGGTTCTTCGAAAAAATAAATAAGATCGACAGACCTTTAGCTATGCTAAGAGAAGAAGAGAGAGAACTCAAATTACTAACATACGGGATGAAAAAGGCAATATCACAACAGATGGTACAGAAATACAGAAGACAATTAGAAATTATTTTGAAAACCTATATTCCAATAAAATAGAAGATAGTGAAGACATCGATAAATTTCTTAAGTCATATGATTTGCCCAGACTGAGTCAGGAGGATACACACAATTTGAACAGACCAATATCAATGGATGAAATTGAAGAAGCAATCAAAAGACTACCAACCAAGAAAAGCCCAGGACCGGATGGGTATACAGCGGAGTTTTACAAAACCTTTAAAGAAGAATTAATACCAATACTTTTCAAGTTATTTCAGGAAATAGAAAAAGAGGGAGCTCTTCCAAATTCATTCTATGAGGCCAACATCACCCTGATTCCGAAACCAGACAAAGACAGCTCAAAGAAAGAAAACTACAAACCAATATCTCTGATGAACCTAGATGCAAAAATCCTCAATAAAATTCTGGCGAATCGAATACAAAAACACATCAAAAAAATTGTGCACCATGATCAAGTAGGATTCATCCCTGGGATGCAAGGATGGTTCAATATACGGAAATCAATAAATGTTATTCACCACATCAATAGACTTAAAGATAAGAACCATATGATCATCTCGATAGACGCAGAAAAAGCACTCGACAAAGTACAGCATCCCTTTATGTTCAAAACACTAGAAAAACTAGGGATAACAGGAACTTACCTCGACATTGTAAAAGCTATCTATGCTAAGCCTCAGGCTAGCATCATTCTGAATGGAGAAAAATTGAAGGCATTCCCTCTAAAATCTAGAACAAGACAGGGATGCCCTCTATCACCACTTCTATTCAATATAGTTCTCGAAACACTGGCCAGAGCAAATAGACAGACGAAAGAAATTAAAGGCATACAAATAGGAAAAGAAGAACTTAAATTATCACTATTTGCGGATGACATGATTCTATACCTAGAAGACCCAAAAGGGTCTACAAAGAAACTACTAGAACTAATAAATGAATTCAGCAAAGTGGCAGGATATAAAATCAACACGCATAAATCAAAGGCATTTCTGTATATCAGCGACAAAACTTCTGAAACAGAAATGAGGAAAAACACTCCATTCACAATATCCTCCAAAAAAATAAAATATTTGGGAATCAACCTAACAAAAGAGGTGAAAGATTTATACAATGAAAACTACAGAACCCTAAAGAGAGAAGTAGAAGAAGATCTTAGAATATGGAAAAATATACCCTGTTCATAGATAGGCAGAACTAACATCATCAAAATGGCGATATTACCAAAAGTTCTCTATAGGTTTAATGCAATGCCAATCAAAATCCCAATGGCATTTCTTGTAGAAATAGATAAGGCAATCATGAAATTCATATGGAAAAATAAAAGACCCAGAATAGCAAAAGCAATTCTAAGCAGGAAGTGTGAATCAGGCGGTATAGCGATACCAGATTTCAAACTATATTACAGAGCAACAGTAACAAAAACAGCATGGTACTGGTACCAAAACAGGCGGGTGGACCAATGGTATAGAATAGAGGACACAGAGATTAATCCACAAAGTTACAACTATCTTATATTTGATAAAGGGGCTAAAAGCATGCAATGGAGGAAGGATAGCATCTTCAACAAATGGTGCTGGGAAAACTGGAAATCCATATGCAACAAAATGAAACTGAATCCCTTTCTCTCGCCATGCACAAAAGTTAACTCAAAATGGATCAAGGAGCTTGATATCAAACCAGAGACTCTGTATCTGATAGAAGAAAAAGTTGGCTCCGATCTACATATTGTGGGGTCAGGCTCCAAATTCCTTAATAGGACACCCATAGCACAAGAGTTAATAACAAGAATCAACAAATGGGACTTCCTTAAACTGAAAAGTTTTTTCTCAGCAAGAGAAACAATAAGAGAGGTAAATAGGGAGCCTACATCATGGGAACAAATTTTTACTCCTCACACTTCAGATAGAGCCCTAATATCCAGAGTATACAAAGAACTCAAAAAATTAGACAATAAGATAACAAATAACCCAATCAACAAATGGGCCAAGGACCTGAACAGACACTTCTCAGAGGAGGACATACAATCAACAAGTACATGAAAAAATGCTCACCATCTCTAGCAGTCAGAGAAATGCAAATCAAAACCACCCTAAGATACCATCTCATTCCAGTAAGATTGGCAGCCACTATGAAGTCAAACAACAACAAGTGCTGGCGAGGATGTGGAGAAAAGGGTACACTTGTGCATTGCTGGTGGGACTGCAAATTGGTGCGGCCAATTTGGAAAGCAGTATGGAGATTCCTGGGAAAGCTGGGAATGGAACCACCATTTGACCCAGCTATTGCTCTTCTCGGACTATTCCTTGAAGACCTTAAAAGAGCGTACTACAGGGACACTGCCACATCGATGTTCATAGCAGCACAATTCACAATAGCTAGACTGTGGAACCAACCCAGATGCCCTTCAATAGATGAATGGATTAAAAAAATGTGGCATCTATACACAATGGAGTATTACTCTGCATTAAAAAATGACAAAATCATGGAATTTGCAGGGAAATGGATGGCATTAGAGCAGATTATGCTAAGTGAAGCTAGCCAATCCCTAAAAAACAAATACCAAATGTCTTCTTTGATATAATGAGAACAACAAAGAACAGAGCAGGGAGGAAGAGCAGGAAGAAAAGATCAACATTAAACAGATACATTAGGTGGGAGGGAAAGGGAGAGAAAAGCGAAATTGCATGGTAATGGAGGGAGACCCTCATTGTTATACAAAATTTCACATAAGAGGTTGTGAGGGGAACAGGAAAATAAACAAGGAGAGAAATGAATTACAGTAGATGGGGTACAGAGAGAAGATGGGAGGGGAGGGGAGGGGGATAGTAGGGGATAGGAAAGGTAGCAGAATACAACAGTTACTAATAGGGCATTATGTAAAATTGTGGATGTGTAACCTACGTGATTCTGCAATCTGCATTTGGGGTAAAAATTGGGAGTTCATAATCCACTTGAATCTAATGTATGAAATACAATATGTCAAGAGCTTTGTAATGTTGTGAACAACCAATAAAAAAAATTTAAAAAAAAAATTAAAAAAAAACAAGTAAATGCATATGTCAAAATTCATCAAATTGTACATTTAAATATATGAAATTTATTTTACACAAATTATTATACCCCAGAAAAGCTGAAGAGATAAAAATAAAAAGTTATTATAGAGGAAAATCAAAGATGAGATAGTAATCAGAAAGATAAACCATGCAGAAAACTCAATATTATTAAGATGTCTCAATCGCAACCCCAACAAGGCTTTTTGTAGAAAAAAGCCCTAACAACCCACAAATCACTAGTGACCAGAAATCCCTGCTTTTCCAGGTCATTTCCAGCTTACATCTGCCATCCTGGAGTTCTATCTGGTTAGTGTCCCTTTCACTTTCAAAGAGTCCAGATTTGGATTAAAATTATGCAGTCACCCTACATAGGACCCCCATCATCTTGTGAAAGTTCAGTCAAATTTGAAAAGTGCTATATCAAAAAGAATGTTTCAATGAACTTAAAATGTACCAAATTTTTAAAATACATGTACTCTCAGGACAACAGCCCCAATTGGAAGTGGCTGAAATACCAAATCATTATTCTGAGAACTGGTTAAAAAGAACAAGAGAAGGACTGGGGATATATAGCTCAGTGGTCAAGTATATGCTTGGCATGCACAAGACCCTGAGATTAATCCCCAGCACTGCAAAATAACAACAAAAAGAAAAGAAATTAGACATTTATTTTGTCTTTTCCCACATAACCTGTAACATGGGAAGCTAAGAATTCATGAGATAAGGTTTCTTTATAATAGAATTACAGCCAGTCATGATGGCACATTCCTGTAATCCTAGTGGCTCAGGAGACTGAGGCAGGAGGATCAAGAGTTCAAAGGTAAAAGGGTTAAGCAACTCAGTGAGACCCTGTTTTTAAATAAAATACCAAAAAGGGCTGGGATGTAGCTCAGTGGTTGAGTGGCTCTGAATTCAATCCCTGGTACCCCACCACAAAAAGAATTACAGCTCATAATGCATAAGTCTCTAGGCACTGATCATCAATTACCTCTAAAATCACTAGGAGAAAGGCTGATGATTAACTGTATAATGGCTGGTGTAGGTTGGCTGATACCTGAACACATGATCAATCAATCCCAGTAACACAAAGAACGGCCCAGTGTGGTGGCCCATCTGTAATCCCAGCAACGTGGGAGGCTGAGGCAGTAGGATCACAAGTCCGAGGGCATCCTCAGCAACTTAGTGAGGCTCTAAGTAACTTAGCAAGACCATATCTCAAAATAAAAGTTTTTTAAAAGATCTGGGGATATAGCATAGTGCTAAGTTGCCCTTAGGTTCAGTCCCCCCGTATAAAAAAAAAAAAAAAAAAAGGAAAAAAAGGTCACAAATGTGAACAACTAGAGATTTTCATGTTATATAAAAAGAAGTAACAATTAGATGGTGAATTCTAAAAGCATAAGCCAGAAGAGCTGACCACAGCTGCCTCTGGTGGGAAAAGGCAGGCGTGGAGACAAGAGATCTAGGTTACTCTTTATCCAGAATCACAGCAGAACTGCAACAGACTGATTTTTATTGAGACATAATTCACACACTATACAACTCAGTGGTGTTTAGCACACTCAAAACGTTGTGCTGGGTCACCACAGTCTAATTCCAGAACATCTTCATTACCCCCAAAAGAAACCTCCTCCCATCAGTAGCTGTTCCCACTGCCCCACCCCAGCCCTTAGCAGCACTAATTCACTTTCTGTGTCTACACATTTTCACACTCTGGATGTTTCACATAAATTGAGTTACATAGTAGCCACATATAGATTTTTATCTAGAACTTTCTGATTAATAAAAGACTTTTCATTTAAAAAGTAAAAACTGCTTTGAATCTTAGCCAAACAGAAGAAGAATGAAGACACTACAGCCAAAAGGCATCAGTGGGCCCTGAATCCACTTACCCAGATTCAGACTGGGCAAATGAGGGAGCTACAGCGCAATACAAAATGTGGATAAGACAAATCCAGATGAAAGGAGAAGAGAAGGCAGGAGCCAGTGTAAGCACAGTGATTTTCTCATGTTGTAAAATGGGTCATGGGCCAAAACATAAAATTGAAAGCTGAAAATCAAGTTAAAAACAGTTAAGGGCTGGGGATGTGGCTCAAGCGGTAGCGTGCTCGCTTGGCATGCGTGCGGCCCAGGTTCGATCCTCAGCACCACATACAAACAAAGATGTTGTGTCCGCGAAAACTAAAAAGTAAATATTAAAAAAAAATTCTCTCTCTCTTAAAAAAAAAAGTGAAAAGCAATTTTGAAGACATAAAAGTTAACTCTGAAAATAAATAATTAAAATCAGCAGTAGTTAAGGAGAAGGAAAGACAGGAAGCAGAGATGTACTACACCCATCATTTCTCAGTTTTTAGAGGAACGGAGACAAAAGAGAAAAGGATTAAACATAGTATAGAAAGTTAGGAAGGCAAAACTAGAAAACACAGAAGAAACCTCATGAAAAAAGAAAACACAGATCACATAGTCAACTTGAGCAAAAAGAAACAAATAGAGAACATAAGCATTGTAGCAAAACTAAGATTATACATCCACTAAAGCCTGTCAGACTGGGTCACAAAGCAAGATTTAACCATCCAATTTCATCACTTCTAAGATGTGTATTTTTTTACTTTTTCACGTGCATGATATTGGGTATGGTTGATAATTGCCATCAGCTAGGCAGAGGGGATGGCGCGGTTCGACAGTATGCCCACATGCGAACTTAGTCCTGGCTCCTGACACTGCGCTGTCTCCAGGCAGCTCTGGGCAACCCCAGAATCACAGGGAGAGCTCCCTGCCATGGTCACCTTGTCAGTACCAAACACATGACTGCGCATGCTCTGAGTATCCAGACAGAGCAGCAGGTTGTGCATCTGGCTGGAGAAGTACGTGCTTATCGTGGAGCATCCAGCACAGCTACCAGGCTTTGCAGGACCTGAGAAAAGGAGGAAGATCCCACCCACAGGTGACGCAGATGAAGTTACATCAGATTCTGATACTCGAACATAGGCAAAAGGACTACTCAGCACACACTGTAACACCAGATGAAGGCAGAAGCTGCAAAAACACTAGAAGAGGAAAGAAAGTCCCCAGGTAGAAAGATTCACCCACCATAGGGACCTAAGTTTATTTTCAAAAGAAGGAAGAGTGCAACACTGCTAAGCGAACCTCCACTTACATGATGCATCTTTGGACCTTGTTGATACCTCCTTCAGGTACTTCCAAATTGCCCTTAGGAAAGCTTTACTGCTAATTTATTAAACTTTTCTTGACAAAAAATAAACTGGGATCTTGGGCATATATCTCCCTTCAAAATCACAGCATCATCACTCAACTATACTACTTTAAATTTAATATTCAGACACAAGGCTTTTGAAGTTTGGTAGAAAAACATGAGACTGTTAAGCACTAAGGATTACTCAGTGCTCGCCCCCATCTTATTCGTATTTACAGCACATGCCCTGGGGGGAGAGGAAATTCATTCTGCGAATGGCTCAGCATGATCACAAATTGCAGGCTAGCATTTTGAAATGTCATTTTTATTGATCTCCATTTGATGTTCCATTTGCCTTTCCTGGAGTACACAAATTATGTTTATGGCATTTCTCTAATAGCAAACCTTGAAAATCTAAGTTAAATGAGCTCTGAAAAAAAATTTAACCAAATGAAATATCAACTAAACAAAATTATCTGGATGTACATAAATTAACACTGATTTTAGCATTCGAATTTGTCTTTCCTAAGACTTCATAGGTCACAATAAGGGTGCAAACATAATACATAATAGAATATTAACACATTTCAGAGCATAACAGGCAGCTTAAAAGCTTAAAAAAAAAAAAGGAAAAGCAAATCTCAGGCAGAAAATTTACATCTGTCAATTGAACTCCTATAAAACATAAAGCATGAAGCTGGGCCTGGTGGCACATGTCTATAATCCCAGTGATTCCGAAAGCAGAGGCAGGAGGATTCCAAGTTTTAGGCTAGCCTCAGCAACTTAGCAAACCCTGTCTCAAAATGTTAAAAGAGGGCTGGGGATATAGCTCAGTGGTAGAGTGCTTAGCATAGACCAAGCGGTGGGTTCCACCCCTGCCCACTGGCGCAAAAAAAAAAGCATGATTCAAGGAGTTGAGATTAGAAAAATAAATATCAAATCCTATTCTGCAAACTAGAAACCTGTGCAGCACTGCAAATTCCATGATTTAAAAAAAATAGTAACAAAAGTCAACTTATCTTGCCAGTTACCATCGTGCCTTTCTAAAATTTCAAAAATAGTCAATAAAAAGCTCTTGTTAGTGCCCAAAAAGAGAGGAAGTTTGTGTTACATTGATAGGTACAAAGTTTAAATGCAGTTTAGAACTTTCAAATATAGTAGCTCTTGAATAAGCTAAATTTATAAATGAGTTGTATGAAATTAAATTATACACATTAGAAAATAATCTCAAGTAGGAATACATCATTCTTGGGTCCTTTTACATACAAGAATAAACTGCTAGTCTCAAACTGAAGACACTTTTAATAGGTAATTAATTAAGGATTTGACTTTAAAAAGCCAATTTTCAGTAGGATTTATCTTAAAGCACCACAAAATTTCAGAATGACTGATTTCAAACTTGTACCCCACATAAAGCATGTAAAAAAGCCCAGAAGAATCACTTAGAAAGTGTCGCAGTGAAATCAATGACAGCACATTTCAAAAACTTTCAACTTCTACTCATCTTCCAGCACCTGTTTGAGTACTGTGTCCTTAAGCTGTATCGATCAACTAATTTACAAGTTCCTCACTTTCCAGAGCATGTAGTCTTTTCTATGAATACTGTTGATGTCTAACATAATCTTCCTCATTCTGTATAATCTTTATATATATATATATATATATATATATATATATATATATATACATATATATATATATACATATATATGTATATGTATATATAATATGTATATATATCTCAACCCATTACTAGCATTTTAAGTTCTTTATTGAGACTTCAACAATACCTGATGAACAGATGATTGGATGGATGGATGGAAGCTACTAGAAACAAAAGCCAAGGTCACAAATGGTTTCAGGGCTGGGGATATAGCTCACTAGGTACAGTGCCTGCTTTGCTTGCACAAGGCCCTAGGTACAAGACCCTGGGTTCAATCCCCAGCACCATGAAAGAACAAATGGTTTAAGATGTTGAAAACAATTTTATTAAGACAAGCTTTCAAGGATCAGCACAAGATACATTAAATTATGGTCCCCAATAAATAATCTTTTGGAAATCCTCTAAAACTTCATAATTTAGCAAGTGATTTATGTTTTAATTAATATATGTATTTCAAAAATTCTTTATTATCACAGCTGGGAACATGGCTCGCTGATAGAAGGCTTGCCTAGCATGCTGGGTTTGATCCCCAGCTCTGGAAAAAAAAAATATTCTTTATTATCAAAAAAACACATTCTGACAGGACAAAGATAAGAACAGTGGTTTAGCTCTGTACTAAAATTTTATCATATAGGGAAATAAGAAACCTAGATTTTTTTGAATTTAATTGAATCACTAATATCCTTTTGTAATAACATGAAAAACATGCTTATCACATAAAAGTAGGAGATAAGGGCAAAGTACAAGACTCTGTTTACATTATGACTACAACCTTGTAAAACAAAGAAAACTTGGCACAGCAAAACTCACCAGCCAGAATTTCTACAAAATGAACAAAGCAATAGGTTCAGGGGTGTACATAGTGTTTTTCCTCTTTCCTACGTCTTCAATATTCTATTTTCTCTCATGATAACCTCATCATGGTATAATACTATACCACTCCTTACCTTTTATCTCTCTGTACCTCCTAACATGAAATCATTATACAACATTTACTAATCACTATCTACTTTTATGTTTTAAAATGATGCTTTAGAGTCACAGAGTCACAACTCAGTCATTCTTGCAGCATGAACTTCAAGTTATTTAACTTCTGCAAGTCTCAATTTTCTCATCTAAGTAAACTGCCTAAGCAGGATTAAATATCATCTCATGAGGAACATCAAGCACAGTGCCAACCTCACAAGAATGCTCACTTTACATTAATTTCCTTCTCAACAGTTTTTGTCGTTGACTGAATTCCCATGCAGTAAGAAGACATCTCTGATTAAGTACAGCAGTTAAGAGGCGACCACATTATCTTAAGAAAAGCTTTGTCCTTAAGAGGGCTTTAAAAGCTAAGAAGCTCAAGGCTGGCATGGTAGCACATGCATGTAATCCTAGGGATTTGGGAGGCTGAGGCAGAAGGATCATAAATTCAAGTACAGCCTCAGCAACTGAGCAAGGCCCTAAGCAACTTAAGTTGTCTCAAAATTTTAGAAAATGGAATGGAGATGTAGCTGAGAGGTAAAATACCTCTGGGTTCAATCCCCAGTATCAAAAACAAATACAGCAACAATAAAAAGAAAAAGAAGCTCAGGAAAATTATTTCAAGCAGATCTCAGTACTCCTTTGCACTTAGCCAGAATGAGATCCCACAACCCTGAATATAAGCAGCCTGGGTAGCAGGAGGAACTATCATGAAACTGCAAAACCTTTTGTCATTAGCAACCAGGATCTATTTTCATCATCATTATCATCATCATCATCATCATTTGCAGTACTGAGGACTGAACCCAGGAGTGCTCCACCTTTGGGTACACCACAAGTCTTTCTTATTTTGAGTCAGGGTCTTACTAAGTTGCCCAGGCTGGCCTCAAACTTGGGATCCTCCAGTCTCAGCCTCCGGAGTCACTGGTATTACAGGTGTATGCCACCACCTGACTCAGACCACAGGCTTCTTAAGGAGCTTCTTTCAGCATATAGAACACCATGCCTTTGACACAGGAGAGTAATGAACTGTACTCACAGATTTGCTAAGAAATTAAATCTATGACTCAACTCTAATTCACCCAGTGAAACATCTGAACAAAGCAGATTCTTAAAAACAGATATGTATAACTTTAAAAAATTATTTTGGTTTAGTATTTCAAGAAAGAAACATTACAGTAAATCTTCATGATATTGGATTTGGCAATGACTTTGCAAAGGGAAGGTCTCTTTGTTTTTTGTTTGTTTTGCAGCACTGGAGATTGACGCCAGACCTGGCACCTGTTGAGCAAGTACTATACCACTGAGCTGCATCCCCAGTCCTTGCCAATAGATTCACAACTCTGATATCAAAAGTGTAAGCAACAAAAGAAAAAATTAATAAATTGAATTTCATCAAAATTAACATCTCTTACGCATCAAAAGAAACCTCCAAAATGGGCCAAAATATTTGCAAATCCCATGTCTGATAAGGATATAACATCCAAAACATATGAAGAATTCCTGTGACTCGATAATAAAAAGTTACCACAATCCAGTTAAAAATGGACAAAGGACTTGAACATACATTTTTCCAAAAAAGATATAAAAGTGAACAATGCACACATGAAATGATCAGGAACATTAGTAATTAGGGAAATATTTTTAAAAATCAAAAAACTTCTGTAATACCAGCTTTTGGGAGGTTGAAGCAAAAAGATCATAATTTTGAGGCCAATCTAGGCAACCAAGCAATGCTTTGTCTCAAAATAAAAACCAAAAGGGGTTAGGGATATAGCTCAGTTGTATAGTGCCCCCAGGTTCAAATCCCAGTACCACAAGGAAAAAAAAAGAAAGAAAGAAAGTGAAAAAAAAATCATAACATACCAATTCACAACTACTAGGATGACAGGATGGCTATCATCAAAAAAACCCTCCAGCATTGGCAGAAATACCCATACATTGCTATAGGAATATTAAAAAGGTGCAGCCACTATAGAAATGTTTGTCAGGTCCTCAAAAAACTAAACAGAATTATCACATAACCAGGCAATGCCCTAAGGTATCTATCAAGAGAATTAAAAAACAGATTCAAATAGGAATTTGTGTGCCAACTGTCACAACTGTCAAAAGGTGGAAACAAACCCAGTGTTTGTCAACAGATGAATGGATAAAAAAAAATGTGGTATATACATATAATGAAATATTATTCAACCATAAAAAGAAATGACGTTCTATCATACACTACAACATGGATGTGCCTTGAACACATTATGCTACGTGAAATAAGCCAAAAGAAAACATTGTATGATTCACTTACATGAGATACCTAGAACAGTCACAGTCATAGCAACAAAAAGCAGACTGCTTACTGATTAATGTGAAAAAGTTTCTGTTTGAAGTGATGAAAAAGTTTGGGAAATATATAGTGGTAATGGTTGCACAACATTGTGAATATAATTAATGTCATTGAACTGTACACTTAAACATCATTGAAATGATAAGATTTATGAGATAATATATATATATATATATATATTACCATGATGTGTGTGTGTATCTCCACAGTAAAAAAAAAAAAAAAGAAAAGTAATTTAAAAGAAGAGAAAAAATAAAAAAGATATACATAAATAGCTAAAATAATAAAGAAAGATGATGCCATAGCAGTACCTTTCCACACACTGTGTTCGGGACAGAGGAGGCTGACATCTTTGGTTATGAGCTTCTCGCGCAGCAAGTCTAGCTCCTGACAACTGAAAGACAATATAAGACCCACTGAACAAATTATCAAACATGTTACCACTCTACAAAAACTGGTATCACATTCTGTTGCAATCCAGGAGCAAGAAATTTTAGCAGCAGAATGTTATAAACAGCATTCATTTGAGGGAAAACAAATCACATAAAACTAGGAAGATTCTATGACAGTCTGAAGCAACACCCAATATATTAAAGCACTGAGAAATTCATTCTTACAAAGTGATCTTAACAGGTCTACAGAAGAGTGGTAAAGAGAGCATCTTCCCATAAAACTAAAAAGGCTGAAAATTCTCTAGTCAGAGCTTTCAGAAACTTTAATGGGAACTGAGTCCAAGAGGATACCAAGCTTATAACTATTTCTCCAAGTGCCTTCCTCAGTCACCTAGTAGATTAAAGGATATTTAATGCAAAAATTAAAAAAAAATTTTTAAATGTTTTCCTAATTCTAGGAATGATAACCTAGAGTCTTATGGGAAAAATCTACACAGTATTTGCAAATGGAATGCTTGGAATTGAATATTTGTGCGCCCCCCCAAAATTCACATTTTTGAAGCCTAGCCCTCAATGAGGTACTGGTTGAGCATCCCTAATTTGGATATTCAATACATATCTAGAGCAGGGACTTGGGGAAGTAATTAGGTCATGAGAGCTGAGCCTTCATGGATTGTAGTAGTACCCTTTGAAAGACAGCTTGCTCACTCTAGCATGCACATGCTCTCATATTCATATTCATCCATCTCCCACCCTTTCTGCTATGAGAACACAATGAGAAGACAGTCATCTGCACACCAGGAAGTGGGCCTTCACCAGACACTGGATCTACCAGGCCTTCATCTTGGACTTCCTGGCCTCCAGAGCTCTGAGAAGGAAGTATTTGTTGTTTAAACACACCATCTATAGCGTTCTTGTTACAGAAGCCCAAGCTAAGACACAGAGAATCAGTCACCCAATACTAACACCTCAGCAAATCTTGAGGTGTGGTGATGCATGTCTATAATCCCCACTTCTAGGCAGGCTGAGGCAGAGGGATCACAAGTTGGAGGCCAGCCTGGGCAATTTAGCGAGACCATTACTCAAAATAAAATATATAAAAATGACTGGTGGCTACAGCTTAGTGGTAGGATGCTTGCCTAGCACACATGAGGCCCTGGTTCAGTCCCCTAGTACTGGGGGTTGGGAGGAATTCAACTCACTAAATGTTCAAACTGTATTTCCATTGGTTTAGACATTCTCAGTAAAACTGACATTCACTAAAACTAAAAAGTTTATACTCAGAAAATTGTCATACCTTTTCATCTTCCCATTGAAAAAAATTACAGTCTTTTCTATCTCTACAGGCTGAGCAGGCATAAAACCTTCGTGTTTCTTCCTTCCCTCGGTTCACCTTGACAAACAGAAGAGTGGGTCCTAATTCCAGAATAGGGGGAAAACAAGTCAAAGGACAGTCATCTACAAAGTCCTTAGTTTTCATTGCCTTAAATAAAAACTTGTTTAGGCTGTATGCACAATTTATCATAACTAAGTCCTCTGCTCTTTTTTTAATATTTATTTTTGTTAATTGTAGTCTGCTCTCTTTAATAAATTTTCTTTTTTCCAGGCACGGACTACTCAGTAGAAATCATTTTTAAAAAGTGGTCTCTACGAGACAGAAAATGCCATGGCCTGTACAGCTGCTGCCTATGTTGTCAACGTTACAAACTTTCGGGTCTTGAGAATAAAATCCCCAAGGATCGAGAACCTGCCACCTCCAGAGCTTTACTGAGCTTTTATGGTAGGACACACCCTCTCTGTAGCAGTGAGAGGAAAACTGATTTCCAGGTTCATTCTGCCCTTCTCCCTAACTTTCTTCTTAAGACAGCAATCCACAAAGACGCCACCAAGTACTTGTCCCTGGGAGTCACCCAACACCACGCAGCCCTCCGCCCACCCTGGGCCCTTTTCACTGCCAACAAAGACCTAAGACCCTGGAGCCAAAACCACAGCAGCGGGGACTTGGGAGGGCTTCCCAAATAAGTGGACAAACACGAGGTCCGGAAAAAAAGGGCGTTTTCTCGGCATCACACATGACAGAGAACAAAATCTCTTCCAAAGAACAGTCCTAAAAGCCCACAGCACTTCCAAGCCGCCCCGCGACCGCAGCGCCGGGCCGCTGGGCCGAGCCCGGACGCCGACCCACCGTGAGGGCAGAGCGGGGCAGCCGCGGCAGTGTCGGAGGGGAGCGCCAACTCCACTCCTGAGTCCCCCTGCCGCCTGGCGCCCGCCTCAGCCTCCACGGCGGCAGACCGGTTCCTGGGGGCCGCCATCTTCCCACCGCCGTCCCGAAAGCCTCAGTCTGCCCCAAGGAGGCTGAGAAGGAGCGCCGCCCTGACCCGCGGCCACGCACAGCGCCCCCGCGCGTCTGGGAGGAGCTGGGGGCCGCCGCGCGGAGGCCTCGCCCCGACACTCCGTCCCCGCCCTCCCTGAGCTGCCCCTAAGGGGTCCCCAGCCGCCCGCTCCTTGTTGGACCTGTGACAAGAGCTCCCCTCTATCTGCCTTGTCTTAAGCACCTTCTTTCATAAGAACATAGCCAGGAGGTGAGATGAATCTTTGGAACAAAGATTGGCTCAGATTGTAGGCCCAAAAGGCAGCGTCCCCACCAGGAGCCGCTAACCAAAAACTGAAACAGCTGCAGCAGCTGCACTTGATGGAGACTTTTGTTTTTACCAAGTGACTGTGTCGTCTCCTCAGTCTCGGACGATATTTATAGATGTCCATTATAATTGCATGCACACTGACATTGGCACATCAGAAAGAAAGAAACTGTCCCTATGTGCCAATGATACATAAAATTGTCTACCTAGAAAATGCCAAAGAATGTACAGGTTTTACAACTTCCAGTTAAAAGTGAGTTTGGCAAGGTTGCAGGATATGAGATAAACATACAAACATCAATTGTAGTTCTATATTTTTACTAACACTAAGAATATCGTTTACAATTGCTCAAAGAAAGGAAATATGTATGACTCTAACATAGCATATACAGAAGTCATGAGCAGAAAACTACAAAATGCTGATGAAGAAATCAGGGATGACAGAAATAAATGTAGAGGGATAGATACTGTGTTCTTTATTTGGAAGACTCAACATTATAAATATGTTATTCTTCCCAGGTTTAGGGCATGCAGGTTTGGTGCAATTTCTCTCAAAATTCCAGCCAAATACAAACAATTTTATGCTGAAATTTATATGGAAATACAAGAGAATAGCTACAATAATAAGAATAAAGCAGGAGGAATCGATCTACGTAATTTCAAGGCTTACAGCTGCTGTAATGAAGACATACCACATGTGTGCACATGTGAGACTATAAATGAAATAGTCAAATGTCATCTGTATCATTTAAAGAATTGATACACATACAAATTTAGCATGACCCATTACTATGACATATTATTTTAAAACTATTGCTCTTTGTCATTCACACTCTGCACATGTGCCAGTAACATCTGTGATGTAACATTTTTCTGAGGTATCAGCACAAGTTTCCAGACATCGTAATTTGTACTTCTACATCTGAAAGATAAGGAACTTTCTGGTCCCAAGCATGATGCCCCTTGGGGGAATTTTATCTCAAGACTTAACTACCCAGTCACATTATCATTTATCTTAAAATGTCTTCTGTATACATTTTGTGATCTGCAAAAGACTTGTTTACAAAATTTTCCATTGAACTCATGAAATCCTACCAACAAAATTAGTTTCTGAATTTCTAAATTTCATTTGCTTGTTTAAATCACGCTGATTCTGTGAGGTGGCCTCTGTAAGCAGTTGAAACCAGTGTGGTAAACTTCCCAAGCAAAAATCCCAACAGGTCTGAGGCTGGTGCTCAGTGGTGGAGCACTTGCCTGGTATGGGCGAGGCCTGGTTTTCCATTCCTGGCACACACACACACACACACACACACACACACACACACACACAAAGTTAATCCAGACAAGTAAATGACAGAGTAGTCAGAGATAGTAAAGTTTACAAAAATAAGGTAATTATCTCTTTTTTGAGAGAAAACTTTGAAGAGGAAAAGAAAAAACCCTCACATCATATTTAGATACACCATCCTATTACTTAACAACAGGATTTGTTCTAAGAAACACATCCCTCAGTGATTTTGTTGTGCAAACATCATAGAGGGTACTTCCACAAACTAGGAAAGTCATGCCATCACTAGGGATATAGATTTGGGGGACCATTGTCATGTATGGGGCCCATGGATGATGGAGAAGTCCTTTTGGGGTGGCTGACTGACTATGGTCAATAGTCAAGGTTGGCTACCAGCTAAGGAGGTCATGGAGATGAGCAATTAGTTGTAAATGTCTCCTTTTGCTTCCTAATAGTGGTTTAGTTCATATGGGGAAAATCCGGGAGCAGAGACACACCAGAGACTCAGCAGGGTTCCAGAAGGAAACTAGAGGCACAGCTGAAGATAGGCCCTTGACGCCTGAGCACAGGTGGACACCACCCACCCCTCCTGTCACACAGCGTGGGATCCAGCAGCTCCTCCAGCAGAGGCTGGGGACCATCTGGTGAACTTGCAGTGGAGGTCAGGAAGTCTCACCCCTTGACTTTATTAAGAGAATAGAGAGGTGTGTTTTGAAGACTGTCAACTCCCAAATCTTCCTCCGATAAAATGGTTGAAGCCAGAGGAGCATTTTGTAGTTGGTGCCTGACCATCTTCTCTGTCTTCTCGTACCAGGACCCCCAGGGCCACAGTTGTCCTTTGGGAAGCCAGCCCACCCCAATTCTAGCCCATGCAGTGTGAGAGGTACCAAGAACAACCTGACTGCCTTGAGTTTGGGACAGTGCTAAAATGGCTTTGAGAGAGAGAACTGTGATGCCTAGAGGTTTTATCAGTTCAGGGACATCCATGACGCATCTGAGGGGTTTGGCTCTGCAGTGTCCGCCGCCCAGACTACACCATGATTGTTACGGTTGGGACACGAGGTGTCCCCTGAGCACTCCTGTGCTGATGCAGGAGTGTTCAGAGGTGAAAGGGCTGGATTGCAGGAGCTGTAGCCTCTTCAGTCCTTTGAATGGACTAACTGGTTGGAAACTGTAGGCAGGTGGGTTGTGGCTGGAGGAGGTGGGTGTGCCCTAGAAAGGTCAGCTCAACCCTGGAACAGTGAGCCAGCATAAACTTTCCCTCCTCTGGGTTGTTCCTGTCTGGTATTAGGGTCGCAGCAACCAAACCTGACTGACAGAGGCACTAGTGGCTGACGGATCCAGCTTCACCTTGGCCGGTGAACTCAGCTCCGTGTGCCTCTTGTCTTCCTCCAGGGACCAGCAGACCACCGACCAGCCCAGGTGTATCTTTCTCATGAGGAAGGCAGACACAGGACAGCCAGTCACTTGTGCCCTATGGAGCCAAACTGATTTCAACGTAGGCTGAGGAGTTATGACCAAAAATGAGTGGTTTGTAACTAAAAACTCTTCAGATTACGATGCTCCTCCTGTAAAAATGTAAAAAAATTGGAAAATAACTATTGTTTTGTTTTAAAAAAAATCCTACCAATGTGTCTGATGCTTTAAGTGAATGCACGTATGTATGCACGGACCAGTTCACAGGGGCCTCGTTGCCCCCACCCTCCAGGTGAGGAAGCAGGATCAGAGGCTCCAGAGCAGGAGGAGGTCAGCCCAGAGTCGGGCTGCCTTGCTCGAATCCCAGCTCCACGCGTCCTAGTTCAGGCTCCGACCTCATCCTCCTTGTTCCATACCGTGATGATGACCATCGTCCCTGCCCTTCTGAGGTCCTGTCAGGAAGACTTGAAGGGAGAATCCCTGTGGGCACTCCTCAGGTACCTGGACTAGCAGCTCATATGGTCCTGGTCCCTTGTTGTGATGGCTCAGGATTAGAGCTGAGCTAGGATCTGAACCGAGGTCTGTCCCTGCCACAGTCCTCCCCCTGCAGTCTCAGTGGACTGTCCTTTCTTTATGGGACAGATGGGCTGCCTGCTCCTCCTCCATCCCACACTCCTTACTGGTTTGCTTGGTTAATACCTGCTCATTGCCCAGGTGGAGCCCATGCTGCCCCTCCCCGTCCTTCCCTTCCCTCAACCTCCTTCTCCTTCTCCCCCTCTTCCTCCTCGCCCTCCTCCTCTTTCTCCTCCTCCTCCTCCTCCTCCCCTCCCCTCCCCTCCCCGTCTTTCATCCTCCCCCACTTACTCCTCCTTTCCCTCCTCCTCAGTGCTGCTGTGACACCTGACTGCACCCACAGCTGCAGCGCTGTTGCCCCTGTACACAGTCACCTCATTGCTGGCTTGTGCACCCCGATTTCTGAGCCTTTTGAAAGCAATAGTTATGTTTTTCTTATATCAGCAGTACTGGCATGTAACAGATACTACTGGTTCAATGACAACTCTAATCAGATTTTTTAAATCCAAGAACATATGAGCTGAAAGGTACCACTGAGCTGTCTCCTCTAATGAACCTACAGTGGGCCCTGCCACCTCCTAGGGGACATTTTGGAAACGCATGCCAGTGTTTCAAGCTATCACAATGATGGAGGGACACTTCCTGTATTTGGAGGGGGACTGGGTGCTAAAGGACAGATAAGACTAGAACAGTCCCACACAACGTCTCACACATTTCTAGAGTCTAGATAGACATTTATTTAGATGAATAACCTGTCTATAATCACTTGAGACTCAAATCTAACTTTAATTTACACAAGGTATTTTTGTACAGTTTTAATACCTCTGAATATTCCATGATACAACCATTATGTACATCTGGGGGACATACACTGCATCCAGAAAAAGTTGCTTGTTTTTTTTTTTCCCCTCACCATTGTGGAAAAAAACCACATGACCAAAACCAGCAACGTGGCTGGTGGTACCTGAATGCCCAGGACCACCCTCCTGTGCCACCTGCACCTGTGGCTCCTCTCCTTGGGATCACTGTGTCCATCATGGAGCAAGTCATTCCAAATCAAAGCAGGAGCGGTCTCCCCTGTGACTGCAGTTGGCCAGGCTTGGCAGCTCTAGGCCGGGCTCAGCTGGCAGAGCAGCTCCAGGCCTGGTCAGCCAGGCAGGGCTTCTGCTTGGATTGGACCCATGCTGCTCCGTGTGTCCCTGTGGGGCCAGGCTGAAGGGGCAGCAGAATCCTGGAAGAGGCTCTCCTTGTGATTTTTGGCCAACGCACAAGAGAGTAAGTCCCACTGCACTGCGGATGTCAAGTCCCACTTCAGTCTTGTTTGCCATTACCCATGCAGCCCATGCAGGAGGTGGAGATGGAAGAAAGTGATTTTTTTTTCTTTGATGTTCTGGGGATGGACCGCGAGGCCTCACACATGCTAGGCAATTGCTGCACCACTGAGCTACGTCACATTCCCAGGCCGAAAGTGAATAGTTTTGAACAAATATCTAATCTACCTCAGTGCTTCTTTGGAAATGATCTAACTTAGCTAGCCCTGATTTCAAACTGTCATCTATAAAGAAAAAATTCCGTTTTGCCTTATTTAAGTTAGATCCAAATGTTCTCATTATAGCAAGTCCATGCCGCTGACAACCACAGTGCAATCTACCCACGTGGTCATGCCTAAGTGTTTGCGTATAAAATAGGTATCTTACTATAAGTAACTGTTCTATTTTAAATATATTTATTTTATTTGAAATTGAGTATATAAATACACTATATTAACTGTGAATTTTAACTATGAATTTCAAGATTATCAATGAGGTTTTTATGAAGAGGAGCCCTGAGCCCACCAAGATTGGGAACCACAGAGGTAATCCAATATAGGGACAGGGTGGGACAGTAGAGTTGAGTCAGAGAGACTGCAACAGGCTTATTAAAATCGGTGCAGTGGAACAGGCCTGTAGTCCCAGCAACCTGGAGGACCGAGGCAGGAGGATTGCAGTCAGAGACCAGCCCGGGCAATCTAGGGAGATTATGCCTCAAATAAAACAAAAAGATCTGGAGATATATCTCAGTGGTAGAGCACTTGCCTAGCATGTGCAAGGTCCTGGGTTCAACTACCACCACTGCAAAAAAAAAATAAGAGTAAATGGTGGATTCAAAGAAGCAACCATTCTTGGTGATTATCAAGAATACAAATAACAGGGGCTGGGGTTATAGCTTAGTGGTAGAGCGCTCGCCTAGCATGCACAAGGCACTGGGTTGGATCCTCAGTACCACATAAATGTAAAATAAAGATATTGTGTTTGTCTAAAACTAAAAAATAAATATTAAAAAAAGAATACAAATAACAATTAATGTTGGTGAGGATGTGGGGGAAAAGATACACTCACTCATTGCTGGTGGGACTGCAAATTGATGTCACCACTCTGGAAAGCATTATGGAGATCCTTCAGAAAACTTGGAATGGAACCACCATTTGACCTACTCCTCAGTTTATACTCAAAGTACTTAAAATCAGCATACTACAGCGATGCAGCCGTATCAATTCACAATAGCCAAGTTATGGAACCACCCTAGGTGCTCTTCAACAGATGAATGGATAAAGAAAATGTGGTACATATACAGAATGGAATATTACTCAGCCATAAAGAAAAATGATATTATGGCATTTGCTGGTAAATGGATGAGACTGGAGACTATCATGCTAAGTGAAAAAAGCCAGTCTCAAAAAATCCAAGGCCGAATGTTCTCTCTGCTATACAGATGCTAGCACACAATAAGGGGCTGGTAGGGAAGAACAGAAGTTCACTGAATTAGACAAAGGGGAATGGAAGGAAAGGGAGGGGGATGGGAATAGGAAAGACAGTAGAATGAATCGGACATAACTTTCCTACGTTCATATGTGAATACACGACCAGTGAAACCCCACATCATGTACAACCACAAGAATGGGAAGCTGTACTCCATGTATGATATGTCGAAATGCACTCTACTGTCACATAACTAAAAAGAACAATTTTTTTTTAAAAAAGAAGCAGCATCTGTTCTCCTGACTGACTTCATTTCGTCCTTCCCTCCCAGCTTCATCGCCTGCTGGAAGAGAAATCTGTCCCCCAAGCCCTGGCACCCAGAGAAGCCTAGCTGCAGCATGCAGGTGCCACCTGGCCAAGTTGTTTGCGTATGTGTACCTCTGGGTGCCCTGCTTTCGTCCCTTCCCTAGATAACCATGGAGTTATTGTTCCAACCAGGAAGAAAGTTTTCTGTAGTGTTCCCTGTTTGACCAAACCAAAAATAGACTCCTTCCTGCTTCACCATGTCTGCTCCCTTTGTTAAATAGACCAACTTTTGGGGGTGGCAGATGACCAGATCTGATACCCCAGAGTCAGCCTCTGGCCTAGGACTTCAATAATGACACCTCCCATTGAATCTTGCTGTCCTGTATAGAAGTTATGTAACTCCGGGCAAATGGCATAACCTCTCTGAGCCTTTCTCGGGCTCACTATGGAAGTAAAGACACATATCTCTTCCAGGTTGTGGTAAAAACCAAATGTGATAATGTGTGACTTTCAGGATTCTGGCAGGAAACTGATGACACACTCAAGTGGGGTACTGAGTAGTACCAGTCTTGGGGATCAGGAATGGGTCCTTGTTCCGTCGGTGCTGAAGATTAAACATCTGAGAAACACCAAGTCAAGCGTAGAAAGCAAGTTTTACTTAAGGGAGTAGACTTCTCTGGAGAGCTGGGGACCATGGGAGTGGGTGTGTCTTGCCCTTTTATAGACCCCAGAACCCCACCTTCTCTTTCTTCTCCGCAGGAGTCTCAGGGCAGGCAGGAGTAGTGCAGGGGGTGATGGCTTGCTTGCGCTGGGAAGGTGTTAGCACCCCTCGGGCTGGGCAGTGTGTTAGGGATTACCCAGGGATAACCTCTCTGCACTCAATCCTTCATTATCCACACTGACTGCCAGACCTTCCCACCTGCCTCAATTTGTTGAGGAATGTGACATTTCCTGTCCCCTCAGGCCAGGCGGGGCTGCAGGCAGATTGCTTTTTGGCAAAGAAAGCATGTGGGGTGTCTATACAGAGGGCTTATTTTATACAATGATTCTCATAACCTCCTGTTCCCACATTCTCATCTATTTGTCCCCTTACAGGGGGACTTTTTGCCCAGGTTGTGAGTTAATTTCAGGTGAACCACCCAAGGACCATGCATGTCGGGCCATTAACAGCAGGGTGCCACCTCCACCCCAGGTCTATTCCGCCAAGAGAAGACAGAAGTTTCTGGAAGTCATAGACAATAATTACTTGGAAAAAGTCAGCTGTCCAAGACCTGCTACAATGGCCCCCAGTAGAGGATCTCAGTCAACCATGACAAGCCCATAGGGCAGAAGTCAGGAGGGACAAGAGAAATTATGGGGGGTGGGGGGAATGAAAAGACATGTCATGCTCAAAACTGAAAAAAGTAGCACCATGAAAATGTCTGCACTATCCAAAGTTAACTGCAGAAACTGGGGGTGGGGGATCAATACTCCAGCCTCACTCTCTGGCCCTCAGAGCTTTCTTCATCAGGGCCTCTTATTGGCAGAGGCAACCAGAAGTGAGAAGTGTAGGTTGCTATTGTCCATCAAGGTCAACCTCCAACACAAAGCAGAGGGGAGGGTGTGGAGCGGATTTAGCAGAGAAAACAGATCCTGTCCAGAGCAGCCTGGAAATCAACTAACAGAGCTCCTGGCAAAGGAAGGAACCCACACACAGTTATGTAAATAAGCAAAGGCCCACACACGGGAGTGTATACAACACCTCAGCCATAGGCACCCAGCAAGCCCCAGTAACCCGCCCCACTAATAAGGAGCGCCTCCACTACAGTCTAGTTGACCTCCTCGTTCCAAGTCTAAGGCTTTTTCTTGGGGTATTCCTCTGGAGATTAGGAAACAGCCTGAATTTGCCCTACTCCTTCTGAAGGGGGAACATTCCACCTACTGAGGGTGGAGATTGTGGGGCTACAACTCCCCCACCCTGACAGGCCCCAGAGATTCTGGGAGTGGATCTGGGCCTCCCAGCACAGGTAATAGATCCACATATGTGCATCCCCGCCTCTTTAAAAGTTCTCACCTTGAAAAACCAGCCTCTATCTCAGAGCAAAGCCTGTCCAAGGAAGGGGGCGTGACCCTTGTCCTTGGAAAGACCCACAGAGCACTCCTAGGCACATATCCATCCTGCTGAGTTGTTTATCTACAAATAACAGGAGAGATCTGCTGCGCCAGGTGTCCCTGACTCAGTCAGGCTAGGTGGGGACCCATAGCAGCCCCCTAGCAGCCACCAATCAGCATGAGACAGGGAAATACCTGGGATGCCAGATAACCCTCCCAGTAGTTTATGGTGGTTGATAACTTGTTGGGAAACCATGTAGTTCAGCACAAACACCCCTCTTGGCTTAAACCAATCAGTTCAAACAAATCCCCCTCTTGTAGTAACCAATCACCCCTACCCAACTTGTTCCCGCCAGTGAATGTGCTAATCATGTTTTAGAGTTATTTGATTTTCCCGCGGTGTGTGATGATTTGCTAAGAGATGCTATGATGTATGTGGGGGTCCCTGCCTTCTCCAAAGAATGTATAAAACTGCTGCAAACCCTGGGCTCGGGGCCTCTCAGCGTCACCTGTTGCTGTGTGGTGCAGAGGACCGAGCTAGCTCGTAATAAACACCTCTTGCTGTTTACATCAATCTTGGTCTCTGGTGGTCTTTTGGAGGTCCCGAATTCAAGCATAACAGGCCATTCCTTGCTTAGCATTTGGATGGCCATATTAAGTGAAAGCCACCATCTTAAGTGACAGCCGCCATCTTCAGAACAAGTTTTGCTTTCCCTCAAGGCCTTTCTGAGAAAGACTCACCACTCATACCAACCCCACACTGAAGCACCCCCATTAGTGAAAGGGTAAAGTTTCTAAGCTGCAAAGTCTGAATTAAAATGTAAAAGACTAGGTATTGTTAAGTTCCTCTGCTACACCCAGAACCTGAAATTCCTGAGATAGTTAAGACAACGCCCTACTGGCCATTTAGCCTAGGGCCCTGTGCAGTTTGTCACAGGGCCCGAACCAATCAGTTTGAATGTGTACCCCGCTTAGGAGTGACCAATCACCCCCGCCCAACCTGTTCCCGCCAATGAATGTGCTAATCATGTCTCAGAGTTGTTGTTCAATTTTCCCCGCGCCTCATGATGATTTGTTCTGATGTATGCAAAGCCCCCCGCCCTCCCCAAAAAGTGTACTTAAGCTCTGCTTGACCTCTGCTCTGGGCTCTGGGCTGCTCTCGCTTTTTGAGCGAGCCTGCCTGGGGCCTCAGCGCACTGAATTGGATCCTCAATAAATCCCCTTCTGCATTTGCATAAGTCAGTCTCCTGGTGGTCTCTTTCTCCGACTTTTCGCCAGACCCTTACATTTGGTGCGTTGGCCGGGAACTGCGCATCGCCGGACAGGGAGACCCCAACGGACTGCTTTAGGGGGTAAGTAAGGCGCCTCTCTCTCTCTCTCTCCTCCTTCTCCTCCTTCTTGTTCTTCCTTTGCGAGCGCTCAGGTCTGGTTTCTGGCTCAGTGGAGAGCACAAGCTCCCAGAGGGCGTAAGCTCTCAGAGCTTTGGTTTGAGGGTTGGCAGCGTGTGGCTGCCAGCGGAGAGCGTAAGCTCCCCCTGGCGGTGGTGGACAGACGTGTCCAGGAGCCACAGGCCACCCCTCAGGGGACGCCCTGGGGGATTCGGGGGGACGGAAGTGCCCCCCATCAGGTAGAGGAGCGGACGAACCCTCGTCAGGTGTACTTTGCTGCCAACCCATCTGGCTATTCTTTTTCCTCTGGTTAAGTTGACTGTCTTTAATTTTTGCTTCTAAATTTGTGTTAAACGTTTACTGTGTGTCCGTGTTTGTGTCTCGTGGTGTCTCGTTTGTATTGTCTTGTCCCTGTCTTTGTTCAAGTAACTCCCAGTATGGGACAAAGTCATTCCACACCTCTGTCCCTGACTCTTGATCATTGGACGGATGTCTGCTCAAGGGCCCAGAATCTTTCTTTTTCAGTGAAACACAGGACCTGGCGGACACTCTGCGCCTCAGAATGGCCCACCGTCGGAGTTGAATGGCCCCCAGGAGGGTCCTTCCACCTCCCTTTAATCCGTAAAGTCAGAGATACTGTCTTTCAGCCAGGGCCGCGTGGCCATCCAGATCAACAGCCATATGTTTTAACCTGGCAGGACCTCTGTGAGTTTCCTCCCATATAGGTGAAGCCTTTTCTTTTCCCAACTCCTGTTCCATTCTCTTCCCCCACGATCCTATCACTCAAACCTTCCGCTCCTTCCCCTCGTCCCTCCATTCTCCCTGAGTCACAGGATTTAGCTTTACTGGACTCCCCCCCCACGTCCTTATCCTCTACCCATGCTCCCAAACCCCCAATCCGTTTTAGCTGACCCTCCTGCTGCTGACTCGGTCGCCCCACCGCTAGAGGTGATTGGGTCAGACCCAAGCCCTCCCGGGGAAGCAGCTGCAATGATTGCAGCAGCAGCAGCCCCTCCCCCACTGGAGGAACCTGGACCGGCTAAAGGAACCCGCAGGCGGAGGATAATGGAGAACTTGGAAGCCCCGGTAATGCTTCCTCTTCGTCCCTATGGGCCCACAATAGATGATGGGCACGGGGGAGAGATGCAGGCTTACCAATACTGGCCTTTCTCCCCCTCAGACCTTTACAACTGGAAAAATAACAATCCCCCTTTTTCTGAGGACCCCACCCGACTTACAGGTTTAGTCGAGTTGCTGATGTTCTCACACCAGCCCACCTGGGATGACTGCCAACAGCTTTTGGGGACTCTCTTCACAACAGAGGAACAAGAGAGAATCCTCTTGGAAGCCAGAAAGAATATTCTTGGACCAGATGGGAGACCAACCCAACTTCCTAACATCATCGAAGCTGGCTTCCCCTTAAACCGACCCAACTGGGACCCTAACACCTTTGAAGGTAGGGAGCATCTGTCCACCTATCGCCGGGCTCTTGTGGTGGGTTTCTGAGCGGCCGCTAGGCGGCCAACTAATTTGGCCAAGGTAAGAGAGATTATTCAGGGACCCAATGAATCACCCTCCATGTTTCTGGAGAGAATTATGGAAGCATATAGGAGATACACTCCCTTTGATCCTCAGGCAGAGGATCAAAAGGCATCTGTTGCAATGGCTTTTATTGGGCAGGCTGCCCTAGATATTAAGAAAAAGTTACAACGTTTAGATGGGCTACAAGATATGACCTTAAGAGATTTGGTCAGAGAGGCTGAGAAAGTATATTATAAGAGAGAAACTGAGGAAGAAAAGGAACAGAGGAGGGAGAAGGAAAGGGAACACAGAGAAGATGAGAGAAACATAAGGCAGACTAAAGCATTGGCTAAGGTCCTGGTCACAACCACAGATAGGCCAGAAGTTGGAAGGCAGGAGACAGGAAGGGATACCTGGGCCCACGCCAAAGGCTGCCCCTGGCCTCAGATCAATGTGCCTACTGTAAAGAAAAGGGACACTGGGCTAAAGAGTGCCCCAAAAAGAAGCAGATGCGCCGGCCTGCCATGCTGACTCTAGAAGATGACTAGGAAAGTCGGGGCTCGGATCCCCTCCCCGAGCTCAGGGTAACTTTTGAAGTGGAGGGGACCCCAGTGAACTTTGAAGTAGATACAGGAGCAGTATATTCAGCCCTCAAGGCCCCACTGGGCCTTCTATCTAATAAAAGATCCTTAGTTCAAGGGGCTAATGGCAGTAGATATCGGGCTTGGACAACAAAGAGGACAATGGACCTAGGAAGGGGAAGTCCACCACTCTTTCCTAGTGATCCCAGAATGCCCGGCCCCATTGATGGGCAGGAACCTACTCACCAAGCTCCGGGCTAAAATAACCTTCAACCCTGATGGTCCCCAAGTGGAGTTTCTAAACCCTTCAGTAAAAACCCCTATAGTCACGGCTCTGACTATGTCAGTAGAAGATGAACATCAACTCTTCATGGCCCCTGGGACTGATCAAACAGGTAGACTACCCCAGAGATGGATAAAGGATTATCCTGATGCCTGGGCAGAAACTGCTGGGTTAGGTCTAGCCATAAAACAACCTCCAATAGTAGTAGAATTAAAAGCCTCTGCCTCTCCAATCAGTGTTAAACAATATCCTCTAAGCAAAGAAGCTAGGGATGGGATAAGACCCCATATCCAGAAATACCTGGCTCTTGGGGTCCTAAGGCCCTGTCAATCAGCCTGGAATACCCCCCTGTTACCAGTAAGAAAGCCAGGAACTGGGGACTACCGTCCTGTTCAAGACCTGAGAGAGATCAACGACAGAGTGCAGGACATTCACCCCACGGTGCCTAACCCATACAATTTGCTTAGCACTCTGAATCCGGAGTGGAGATGGTACACTGTGCTGGACTTAAAAGATGCTTTCTTCTGCTTGCCCCTACATAAGGACAGTCAGTTGTTGTTTGCTTTCGAATGGATAGACCCAGAAATAGGAACATCTGGCCAACTAACCTGGACTCAACTCCCACAGGGGTTCAAAAACTCCCCCACTCTCTTTGATGAAGCTCTCCACAGGGACCTCAATGACTTCAGAACTACACACCCCGAAGTCACCCTACTCCAATATGTGGATGATCTGCTGCTGGCAGCCAACACCAAGGAGAACTGTGAGTCTGGGACCCAAGCACTATTATCTGAGTTTGCTCAGCTCGGATATAGGGCTTCTGCCAAAAAGGCCCAAGTTTGTCAACAAGAAGTAATCTTCCTGGGTTATTCTCTTAGGGGAGGCAAACGATGGCTTACTGAGCTTAGGAAACGGACTGTTGTACAGATACTACCCCCATCTGATAAGAGACAGCTCAGAGAGTTTTTTGGGACTGCCGGCTTTTGTAGGTTATGGATTCCTGGGTTTGCGTCTTTGGCTGCCCCTTTATACCCACTGATAAAGGGGGATGTCCAATTCCAATGGACCCCTGAACACCAACAGGCTTTTGATAATATCAAAAAGGCGCTGCTATCTGCCCCGGCCTTGGCACTCCCAGATGTAGAAAAACCCTTCACTCTCTACATCGAAGAAAAGAAAGGAATAGCGCGGGGAGTGCTCACTCAGACTTTGGGACCTTGGAAAAGGCCGGTAGCATACTTATCAAAGAAACTGGACCCAGTGGCTAGCGGGTGGCCCCAATGTCTAAGGGCTATAGCAGCGGCAGCCCTTCTAATAAAGGATGCTGATAAATTAACGTTGGGACAGAAGCTGACTATCATAGCTCCCCATGCCCTGGAGAGCATCATCCATCAGCCTCCAGACAGGTGGCTATCAAACTCCAGAATAACCCATTACCAGAGCCTCTTACTTGACAAGGACAGAATAACGCTGGGACCCCCTGCTCCACTCAACCCGGCTACACTACTGCCAGAAGAATCATCAGGACCTGTCGCTCATGATTGTCAACACATACTGGCGGAAGAGACCAGTGTACGAGACTTAAAGGATCAGCCACTGCCCCGCCCTGAGGTCCTATGGTTTACGGGAGCAGCTTCCTCCAAGACGGTAAGCGGCAGGCTGGAGCAGCAGTAGTTAGCAAAACTAATGTTATCTGGTCCTCTGGCCTTCCAGAAGGAACATCAGCTCAAAAAGCAGAGCTAATTGCCCTTACAAAAGCACTGGAGCTAGCATCAGGCAAAAGAGCCACCATATACACTGATAGCCGCTAGGCATTCGCCACTGCTCATGTGCACGGGGCTATTTACCAGCAAAGGGGGCTACTAACCTCCGCCGGGAAGGAAATAAAGAACAAAGATGAGATCCTCCACCTTCTCTCGGCAGTAAAAGGCCCTAAAGAACTGGCTATAGTGCACTGTCAGGGGCACCAGAAGGGGAATGACCCCGTGGCAGTTGGAAACAGACGGGCAGATGAGGAAGCTAAGTTGGCAGCCCTAAACAGAGTGACCCTGTTAACTGTTTCCACGCCGGGGGAACAACAACCGGGAAACTTGGCTGCACAGGAACATTCAGGCAACTTATGGCCTGGGGACATAGACACTGAACTCCGGGATCCCACAGAGCCAAGTTCACAATTCCAAAAAGCCCAACTCTATGTCAAAGATGTACACCAGCTCACCCATTTAGGCTCAAAGAAGTTACAGGCACTCTTGAAGGACAAAAGAAAGCTGAGCAGGTGACTAGAGCTTGTCAAGTCTGCCAATTAGTTAATGCATACCCATCCAAGCTTCCTGCATGAAAGCGTTTGCGAGGGACCAGACCTGGACAGTTCTGGGAAGTGGACTTTACTGAAATCAAGCCAGCAAGGTATGGACTTAAGTATCTCCTAGTCTTTGTAGATACTTTTTCAGGATGGGTCGAAGCCTTCCTCACGAAGAAAGAAACGGCTCACATGGTGGTCAAAAAGATTCTGGAAGACATCTTTCCAAGATTTGGACTGCCTAAGGTAATGGGGTCCGATAATGGACCGGCATTTGTGGCCCAGGTAAGTCAGGGTTTGGCCAGGACCCTGGGGATTAATTGGAAGTTACATTGTTCCTATAGACCCCAGAGTTCAGGACAGGTAGAAAGGATGAATAGAACAATCAAAGAGACCTTAACGAAATTAAGCTTGGAGACTGGCATAAAAGATTGGACTATGCTCCTACCTTATGCACTGTTTTGTGCAAGAAATACCCCCTCTGTCTCTTTGTGCAATCTCACCCCTTATGAAATTCTCTATGGTGCCCCTCCTCCAATCAGGGACCTGACTCCAACCCTGAGACTTAAGGATTCCTTTCACACCCTCTTGCTTAACAGACTTAAAGCCCTTGAACACACCCAGCAATACCTGTGGAAACAGTTGGCCGCTGCTTATCAGCCCGGAGACAAGGAACCCCACACCGATATCAAGTGGGAGACTTCGTCTACGTGAGACGACATCAGGTGTCATCCTTTGAATCCCGCTGGAAAGGACCATACCAGGTGCTGCTTATAACACCTACAGGAGGATCCATGCCTCCCATCTCAAGCCTGCGCCCTGTCCAGACTCTGGCTGGAAACTGGAACAGACTGGTAATCCTCTCAAATTGCCTGTCCATCGTGTGGGTAGGGCTATGGATTCTTCCCCTGACCACCTGCAGCCCTAATCCCCATCAGCCTGTTCAACAACAATGGCAAATTATAAATCCCACTGGACAAGTAGTGTGGTCTATTTCACATACAGCTCCCTTATGGACTTGGTGGCCATCTCTCCATCCAGACATTTGTCAACTGGCCATAGGCCTCTCTGACTGGGACCTCCCTGACATAGAGGACCCCACACAGATCCCGTTCAACCCCAAACCAGGGCAACATCCCCCACACCATATGTATTATGGATGTCATCTACTCCTATCATAGGTGTAGACTAGCCAGTCTTGATTATTATGTGTGCCCGGCTGATTTCCGAAGCCGCAAACAGGCCTGAACCTGTGGAGGGCCCGATGACTTCTATTGCAAATCTTGGGGTTGTGAACAAACGGGAGCTGCATGGTGGAAACCAAACTCCTCAGACAGCATGATTCAGGTAGGGCGAAATGACACCTGGATACACCCTAGGAACTGTTTAGCCGAGTGTCAAACACTCGCTGTGAAAAAAATAGTCTATGTAACCCCCTCAATACAACTTTCACCTCCAAAGCAAGGGGCTAACTCAGGACGACATGGCTTATGGGAAATACCTGGGGAATGCGATTCTATGTTTATGGCCCCACTTATGACTTTGGTCTCTGGTTCACCATCCGACTTAAGCAGGAAGAAAATCCCACAGCAATAGGGCCCAATCCCCCCAAACCAGGAATTAAGCCTCCCAAACCCCCTTTGCTTAGAACTACCAGAACCCCTCTACTATCTCAATCCTCCCGGTTTCCGTCTTTGCCTCCTTCCCCAGTCCAGAGTATAGCTGACTCCTCCCTCTGGGAATTAATTACAGGAACCTTCACAGTACTGAACTCCACACAGCCAGACCTCACCCAATCCTGCTGGCTATGCCTCTCTGCCACGCCCCCTTATTATGAAGGGATAGCAGTTAATGGGACTTATGCCTGAAGACGCAGAGTTCCACCTGTAGTTGGGGCAAAAATCCAAAGTTAACTCTCCCAGAAGTAACCGGGGCAGATTTATGTCTAGGGTCCCCACCCAAAAGTAAACAACACGTATGCACCCAGATAGGAGAAATCAATGTCACGCAGGGCTTTCTAGTCCCTGAGAAAGGAACATGGTGGGCGTGTGACTCAGGATTAACTCCTTGCATTTCAGTTCAGGTGTTTGACAGCTCTGCAAACTATTGTGTAATGGTACAAATACTCCCCAGGGTGCTTTTTCATGATGCAGAATCATTTGAAGGTTTAGTAGGGGAACAAATAACCTGTTTCCGCCCCGGAACCAGTATCCCTCACTCTAGCCATACTAACTGTGGGACCCTGTATACTTAACCGTATAGTTTCTTTCCTCCAGGCTCAGATTGGACAGGTGAAACTCATGGTTATCACACAGCAGTACGCTTCTCTGGCAGAAACGGAAAGTGAGACCCCTCAATAATTATGATCTATTACTTTTAAGATTAAAAGTAGTCAGAAAAAGGAGTGGGGAATGAAAGGGTAAAGTTTCTAAGCTGCAAAGTCTGAATTAAAATGTAAAAGACTAGGTTTTGTTAAATTCCTCTGCTACACCCAGAACCTGAAATTCCTGAGATAGTTAAGACAACGCCCTACTGGCCATTTAGCCTAGGGCCCTGTGCAGTTTGTCACAGGGCCCGAACCAATCAGTTTGAATGTGTACCCAGCTTAGGAGTGACCAATCACCCCCGCCCGACCTGTTCCCGCCAATGAATGTGCTAATCATGTCTCAGAGTTGTTGTTCAATTTTCCAGAGCCTCATGATGATTTGTTCTGATGTATGCAAAAGCCCACCCCCCCCCCCCGCCCTCCCCAAAAAGTGTACTTAAGCTCTGCTTGACCTCTGCTCTGGGCTCTGGGCTGCTCTCGCTTTTTGAGCGAGCCTGCCTGGGGCCTCAGCGCGCTGAATTGGATCCTCAATAAATCCCCTTCTGCATTTGCATAAGTCAGTCTCCTGGTGGTCTCTTTCTCCGACTTTTCGCCGGACCCTTACATTAGGACCCACCCAGCTGTAATCCCTGAGTCTGCCCCATAAAAGCCCCTCTCTCCACCTATGGAGAGATGGCCTTTGTCAGCTCTGACAAATAAACTCTTGTGTGTATCTCTGCCTGGTCTCCGTCTTTCATTTCTCGCTCATTCTGTCTCCTAGTTCCTTACTTTCCTTTCACCCTGGGACTCCCAATAAATCTGGAGGGCAGGAGGAGCACTTCATCTCGCTTCCTCTAAGAGGACCTACTCTCTCATTTGAGGGTGTCCTCCTTTCCCCTTTCCCATCCCTTCTGATAAACTCACGCCTATTACTCTGAGCAACATGTCTGAAATCTTTCTGACTTGGTTGCAAGAATCAGGGTTTGAAGGGAGGCCTCTGCACTGCCTCAGTTTCCCAGATGGCCCCAGCTTGGTAACATTTGGTGTTTCTGACCAGTTTCAGGGCCCCTCTCACTTAGCTAAGCTGTTTCTTCTGGCCTGAATAAATCTTAATCTTTTGCACTCATTCTCCGTTATCCATAGATTTTATTTTTGGAGTTCATGAGACAAGAACCCCAGTGATTATAATGCAGAGGCAGGGAATTTGGTTTCAATAAATATAGTTTCAATACATTTTATTCAAATCCAACTTTGAAGGAAGATGGAAGAAATAAATTGCTTCAAAGGTCCCACTTCTAAAATACCTGAAAATCAGCAGAACTCTTAAAGGAGGTATGGGGTAAACACTAATCAGTGCCTAGGAGAGCTGGCAGTGAGATAAGGAATCTGAAGAATGCGATAAGGAATGGAATGGAGAGGGGAAGCTGGTCACTTCCCTTATCTCCAATCTTAAGGAGAGGATCTAAACAGAATGACCTTAGTTATAAAGTAAAGGAATGTTCTCATAAAACATCTGAAGAAACCACTTGCACACTGGGCACATGACCCATCCTATGTATTTCCCCTGCTTCTAGGTACCACGTGGCCCTCCTTTGGATCCTGGCCCACTGCCCAGCAAAGAGTGCATAACCAAATAGCTAAAACCCTCCATCGCATCTCCCAAGTTCTTTTGTAGGGATTGATAAACAGTATGCTTGGGGTGTTTGCAGCCCTGGGTTGAACAGGTTGAGGCAGGGAAGTGACAAAAGGCAGGAAATATGCACATGTAGAGTCATTCAGCCTGCTGTAGGCAGCCTAGATGGGCTAGCTTGGCTCCCGTCTTCCTTGGCATGTCAGAGTTGGGGGCTCTGCTTCTCCAGCTTCCTTCTGTCAGCAGGAGATTCGAATGCATTCCCAATTCAAAGAAGGGCTGGGGACCCAAATTCAGTCTGTTTTGCCAGTCTTTTAAATTATTTTTTATTTTGAAACATGTTCATGCTAAAATTTCTAGGCTCGTCTTGAATTTGCAATCCTCTTGCCTCAGTCTCCCAAGTACCTGGCATTATAGGCATTTGCTACTATGCCCCACAGAAACTGAGCTTTAGATAGAAATTCAGGACATTATGTATTTTCACCTCCTTGCAGAGGGCGTAGGGAGCAAGCTGAGTCTTGACTGGATGTTAAATTGCTTAGAAGCCAAGTTGGGACAGCTGCCACACTGGTTTAAACGAGAGCTTTGGTTTAAATGCACTTCCTGATTATCTTTAAGTACTGCAATTTAAAACAAATACTTGAAGGTAGAATAGTTTTCTGGAATGTTCCCCAAAACCACAGTGAGATAAAAGGCAATGTTGTTCACCTGGTGGTATCCAGGATCAAGCATGTGGTTAGACCAGTTCTCTCAACCATAGATGGTTCTGGATGTTTACACAGTTTTCTCATCCTTGGGTGGGTGAGGCTGCCTGGCTTTCTGCTGCTTCTGCAGGTCTCAATAGTTTCAGTAGCCTGACTGCTAGGGGGATTGTGTAACCAGAGCCTCTGGGACAGGCAGGTTCCTGGAATCAAAGAAAAAATCATCTCTTTGCTCACAGAGGTTAGCTGCTTCTTTTTGAAAGTGTGCTTTCAATTTTCAGATTAAAAAACAAAACAAACCCCCCCCCCCCAAACTCACAGAAGCAAAGGCCACTGACTGCCAGATTGGCATTTCTCAGGTGCACAGATGCCAGGATTCTGACAGCTTTTGAAATTTCTCTTAGTTTCTCAGGAAGTAAGGTTGTCACAGGGAAGAGAAGCTCCAAAGGAGTATAGGAGAAGTTTCTGGAGAGAAGGGCAAATTCAGGGCCAGAGGGCTCTTGGCACTGGGAATGAACCCGGAGTGCCTTACCACGGAGTTCCATCTCCAACCCTTTTGAGACAAGGTCTCATTAAGTTGCTTGGGGCCTTGCTGAATTGCTGAGACTAGCCTTGAACTTGTGATGCTTCTGCCTCCGCCTCCCAAACTGCTGGGAATACAGGCATGGGCCATTGCCCCCCGAAAGAGTTTTTGTTTTCTTCCAGAACTTTTAGCCTTACAAACTCATTAGCTCTTCTAGGTGTACATATGAGATTAAGATGAAGTCTTGCCTGTGTGTGTGCACCCACGTGCACGTGTTTATGTGTAACATGCACTTATTTTCTATTTTGGAACCATTTTTGAAAATCAGTTTACTATATGTGCATGGTTTATTTCTGCGCTCTATTGAGAATATTGATCTGTATTGCTTATCCTTTTTTCTTTATCACATTTTTAGTACTTTACCACTAAGCTACATCCCCAGTCCCTTTTTTCGTTTGAGAGGGAATCTTGCTAAACCAACAATGATCTTGAACTTGTGACCCTCCTGCCTCAGCCTCCCAAATCACCAGGATAGGCATGTGCCACTATACCCAGCTGTGTTTATACCAATATGACAACATCTGGATACTGCATCTGTTTATGTCTTGATATCAGGTATCTGAATAAGTCCTCCAACTTTGTTCTTGTCCATTTATCTTGGCCCAAACATTTCTATATGCAATTTTTTTTAGAGGAGCAAAATGGATTTGGACTCATGGTTTCAGAGGTTCAGGCCATGGTTACCTGACTCCATTGCTCTGGGCCTGAGGTGAAGTAGAACATTATGGTGGAAGGGCAAGGTGGACAAAGGCTGTTTCTTCATGGTAGTCAGGAAGCAGAAAGAGATCATGAGTTAGATACAAATAATTCCCAAGGCATAATTCCAGTGAACCACTTCCTCCAGCCACACCCCACCAGCCTACAGTTACCACCCACTAATTCATTCAAATTATTAATCCATCAAATGGATTAATACACTTCCTAGGCTACAGCTCTCATAATCTAAATATTTCACCTCTTGCATTAACACAGGAGCTTTGGGGGGTTACTCATATCTAAACCATAACATTGCACCCCTTGCCCCCAAAAGCTTATATCCATCTCACAAAGAAAAATGCTTTTGTCCCATCTCTAAATGTCCCCATAGCCTTAACAGTTTTAGCACTGCCCAAAAGACCAGGTCCAAAGTTTCCTTTGAGACTCAAAGCAAACTTGTGGCTATGAACCCCTGTAAAGATCCAAAGCAAGTTATGTGCATTATATATTATGTCATTATATATTAATGACACAGAGTAAACATTTCAATTTAGGGGCATAATAAGAAGGGATGACACCAAAGCAAGACCAGGATTCAACTGGGAAAACAAGTCCTATAGCTTTGTGTGTGGCCTCTCAGGCACATGGCAGCAGGATGTGATCCCCAGGGCAGACCCACCCCAGGACCTTTTAGGTTGCAGCCAACATGGTCTCTCTTTAGCCAGGAGCTTTTCTTGGCACAGGTTTCATGTTACTGGTATCTCTTCATCTCAGAGGTCTACACTGTAGCTTTGTCTTTGTCTCACAATCTCACACATCTCCCTCTCAAAGGGATGCTCACAGAGATTCCAATCCTGCTATATGTTGCCTGGCCTCCAAGGCCTTTGAAATCTTTTGGAAGTCTTTATGACCCCTTTACCTCCAGCATCCTTCATTCATGAATAACCAGCAGCATATGGATGACATCAAGGTCTGCCATCCGCTTGAGCAGTAGCCAGGCCCCCTTGGACCATGGCTGCAGTGGCCTCTTGAGTGCCTGGGTGGCTGAGCATCATGAAACAAATCCTGGGGAAACAACTTTCTAGGCATCCCTTTGTGAACAGGGTGCCCCCAAGGTCTCTTAATTAAGAGTTTTCACTTCTATACCCTTGAACTTGAAGGTGGGTATGGTCTTGTTGATTCCTGAGATGGCCTCAAGGAATCTTTCCTATTGTCTTAATCCAACATACTTAACTTCTCTTTAGTGGCCGGCCTTCCTTGGCCCAATATTAGGTATGTTTCTTCTATGGCCAAACTGTAAACTTTTTCAAATCTTTCCTCTCTGCTTTTTGCTCCCTAGTCTCAAAGAACACCTGGCTAAAAGCTTTCAGCAACATCATGCCAAAACCTGAATGTTGTGCTGCCCTGAAATTTCCTTTGTTAGATTAGTCCACCACTAATCTGATTAATTCATACCTCACACAAAGTCTCAAGACAGACAAAATGTAGGTAAGTTTTTGCCAGAATGTAATATGAATTAACTCTAGTGCAATTCCCTAAAATATCCTCCTTCACATCTGAAACTGCCTAAGCACAGTCCTTACTGTCTGCATTCTTATCTGCATTCTGGTCTCCTGAGCTCCCACCAGCATCACCCACTTAGCTTTGATTATAACATTCTAATCCTGCATTTCCCACTTTTCCAAACTCCTCCTACAAACCAGTTCCAATGACTTTGAAACATATGGTCAGGTGAGTCAGAGCAATGACTCCACTTCTCAGTACCAATTCCTGGGTTAGTTAGGTTTTTGGTGCTGTGACAAAGATACCTGATATGAACAACCCAGAGGAGGAAAGAAGTGTATTATTTTTATTGGTGCATAATAATTATACATAATGATGGGATCCACAGTTTCAGAGGCTCAGTCCATGGTCAGTTGACTCCATTGCTTTGAGCCTGAGTGAAGCAGAATATGGTAGAAGGGCATGGTGGAGGATAGGTGCTTACCTTATGGTAGTCAGGAATCAGTTCCATATACACTTTAGAATTAGCTTTTTAAAATTTTTTACCTTAACAAAAAGGGTAAATTTAGAATTAGACAGCTGGACTCTGTTTAGGTGATCCTAATTTTGTTGGCAACATCCAAAGCAGCATAATCAGGAGCCTCTCAAATGTATGCCTTCTTCTCTCCATCAGGCCTGATCAGGGTGTTAACCTTGGCCACATCAATGTCACAGAACTTCTTTACAGCTTGTTTGATCTAGTATTTGTTGGCCTGGACATCCACAATGAACACAGAGTGTTGTTGTCTTCAATCCTCTTCGTGGCTGACTCAGTGGTCATGGGGAACTTGATTAGGCATGGTGGTCAAGCTTGTTTCTCTTCCAAGGATATTTGGGCTGCCTCCAGGGCTGCAATTGGGCCATCAGAAGGTAGGTGACATGAGGATCTTCTTTTCATGACTATGAGGGTCCTTCAACACTGGCTTCTTGGACTTCAAAGCTTTTGCTGGCTTCAACTTTGGGAGGGGCAGGAGCTTCCTATTTAGCTTACAACACCATCTTGAGAAAAAGGTTAGAATTAGCTTTTGACAAATTTCAGATAGGATTTTTATGTTGAATCTATAAATTTGAGAATTGACTCTTGATATTTTCAATACATAAGTATGGCATAGCTCTCCTTTTGTTTAAATCTTTTTTTTTCCAATGCTTTTATAGTTTGGTGGAGAGATCTTGCTGCTTTATATAAATTATATATTTTTTACATTTTCTTTTATTCTAATATTGCTTGTTTGTAAACCTTGAAAAATTATTTTAATCTTAATTGTTGTCTTTGATATTTTTACATTTTCTATATGCATAATTACATCACTCATAAATAATGAGTGTCATTTCTTCCTCTCTAACCCTTATACCTTGTACCTCTCTCTTTCTTACCTTTCTACACCAGTTAGGCTCTTTAGCACAACACTAAGAGGTGAGAGCAGGCATCTTCCTCAAATTTCTGACCTTATGTGAACTGTGAGAAGACAGAAAAATGGCCTCTGAAGATGTCCATATCTAGGGATGAAAGTTAAAGCTGAAAGGGAGGAGGGGAGAGGAAGGGGGAATACTGGGGAATGATATTGCCCAAATTATATTGTTACATCATGTGCAGGTACAAATATGTAACAACAAACCCCACTATTATAACTAATTACAATGCATTGATGAAAATATGGAAAAAGTTCACAGTTAAAATTAAGATTGTATGTCAGCAAATTTTTGAAAAGGAAAGGAGCTGATGGGTATAGCCCAGTGGTAGAGGATGTGCTTAGCATGCATAAGGCCCTGGGTTCAATTCTCAGCACAACTAAAAAAATGGTAGGGGTAACATTATCCTGTATTATCTCGGTGGGCCCAGTGTGAACACCGGGGTCCTTCAAAGTACGAGAGAATGGAAGGAGGGAGAGGCATAGTGCCTAGGAATGGGAGCCTAAAGGGAAAGCAATGGATTCTCTTCGTACAGCCTCCAAGAAAGAGCCATGGGGACACCTTGATTTTAGTCCACTGAAACTTGTATCAAGACTTTTGAAGTTGTAGAACTACCAGATAATAAGTTTGTATTGTTTTAAGCCACTAAGTAAGTATGTGACAATTTGTTAGCAGCAATATAAAATATACAAAGTTTTAGATTTTTCAACCCTTAGTATGATGTTTTTGATGTTGGCTATTTGCTCTTGTGTTCCTTCTACTTACTTTCTTTCTTTTTTTTTTTTTTTTTTTTTTGGTACCAGGGATTGAACTCAGGGGCACTCAACCACTGAGCCACATCCTTAGCCCTATTTTTAATATTTTATTTAGAGACTGGGTCTCACTGAGTTGCTTAGTGCCTCATCTTTGCTGAGGCTGGCTTTGAAACTGTGATCCTCCTGTCTCAGCCTCCCAAGCCACTGGGATTACAGACATGCGTCACCACACCCGGCCCTTCTACTTGATTTCTAAAACCGGTTTTTAACTCAATATTTCCTTAAAGCTGTCAGCTCTCATTTTATCTTCTTGTTGCTTGTCCATCTCATTTTCTGATTTTGATGTAATTTTGCTCTTAGCTTCTATCATTTCTTAAATTACTTTAGCACATTTTATTAAAATATTAGATTGAACCAGGAATGATGTCATGTGCCTGTTCTCCCAGCTACTTGGGAGGCTGTGGTGGGAAAATAATTTGAGCTCACAAGTTTTAGACCAGCCTGGGCAGCAAAGTAAGACCTCAACTGGGGGTAAAAAAATGAACTGTTTTCTTCTGCTTCATTCTTATGGCTTCATTTTCTATGGTTATGTTAAACAGATAGTTATCCTACTTTTTTTCAGAGCATATTGTAAGATGTAGTCATGTTTAATTGAGATGGATTTTCCTATTATTTTTTTCAAGTGTCCTGTGCAGGAGGTTCAGGTAGCCCAGTGATAGAGCATTGCTTAGCATGCACAAGGCCCTGGGTTCAATTCTCAGCACAGCTAAAAAAAAATGGTTCTAGGGCTTTGTCAGTAATTACAAAAGTTACGTGTTTCACCACCTCTTTAGTACTGTGTGAATTCTCTTCCATTTGGTACTCTCTCCTAGCAGTAGTCTTCTAACATAATTCTTTTCCATTTGGCAGTATCTGAACCATCGCTCCTCTATTGCAGGGCCATTCCCTTGGTGTGTTCTGTTTCCAGCAGTGTCTTTCATAACTTTCTTTCTGCAGGCTCCTTTTTACTAGCTGCCAATGGAATGCTGGGAAGCCTTCATCCCCCTTTTGATTGTGGTTTTTGTATCTACCAATTGAGGGAGATCCTCCTTTTGAAGCTGAGTAGATGGTAGCAAATTCTGGGTTCCCTGGCTCTTAGGTCATCACATGCTCTGCTTTTCTTCTCTCAGGTTGCTTTTCCACAGCTAGTGTTCCTATGTGATCTTGAGGCTCTTGATGGTTTTGATCCAAGCTGGACTTTGATCCAGAATTAGAGAGATCATCTGTCACCTATTTTTGGTGAGATGATATCTCGCTGTATTTTTTGTTACCCTAACTGAGTTATGGAGATTTAGAAACCATTGCTACTACCACACTTCAGGTAAAATTGCTTTTTTGATATTTTACTTTAGAGAGATGTGTTTTGATTTTAAAGTGACTTCTTTCTGCTCATGTCACAGCCCAATGCAGCCAGGAGGCTATACTGGTAGTATTTCTCCAGCACTGACTCCTGTGCCCAGATATTTCCCATCTGGTAAAGTCTTTGCTTAAAATCAAATAAGAAGATGAGAGTGGTCAGTTATGGCAGTAGTTTCACTGCCAAGCCTGGAAGTCACACATATCACTTATCTCTACATCTCCTTGGCCGGAACTCACTCACATGGCCCCAAACTGCAGATGAGACTTGGAGGTAGAAAAGCACTAAGAAATCAAGTCTATAAAGTCACCCAAGCAACTCAGTGAGGCAGGCTGTCAACCTACAAAGTCACCTCTCTCCCCATATCCATACAAGGTACCTGATCAAAGAGCATGTCATCACTGTTATTTAATAAGGTTTAAATTTCATTGCATAGTACTTAAATATAGAGAAAAATTGCAAGCTCGGTTATAGCTTAGTGGAAGATCATTTGCCTAGCAAGCACAATGCCCTGGGTTCAATCCCCAAAACAAAATGAAAGTTGTATAAATCAAATTATTTTCAAATATGCAAAAAAACAGATCTCTACAGTCATCAACTGGTGACAAATAGAGGGGCTGACAAAGGCAGCATGAAATGTAAAAAGATTAAGAATGTTTCTGACTATGAAGATTCTAGTTAAATATATCCTTTGCATTACAGAGTTAAACAATACCACTAATATCCCAAGTAAGAAAAGTGGTAGTTTGCTATCATTTATAAACATAAGCATGTTCACAAACACTTTAGATATTAAACATACATACATACAGGAGAAATCTAGCCTCAAGACAATGAATTTTATTACCTTTAGTCTACCAGGTTTGACAGTATAAATATACTCACTGAAGAAAACACAATATTTAAATAAGAATTAAGTTCATGAAAGTTTACAAAACATAGCCAATGCCAATGTACCCTAACTTGTAAACTTATCTTAAATATCTCAACTTTACTTTTGTATCATGGTCAGACATTTAAAAATATATTCATGTTATTTTAAGTTATAAAACAGTAGCAATTTACTAAGTTCTCCATTATAAAAATTAAGATAGTAATTCTCAAAACACTAAAAAAAATTGTTTATGAAAGTCAGACCACCCATATCACAACAACTGATATCCTTCCTTTTAGATACATCTTCAAAAGGCACATTTTGATTACTAGTATTTACCTAAAGATAGTACTTTGAGTTTTGATTTTCCAGTAATTTTTCCATTTATCTCAAACTGAGTAAATGGAAGGTTGTAGAAGATAGGACACAGGTTTCCAATTAGCTCCTCAAAGGCAGCAATATGCTCATTCATCACATCCATGAATATCGAGAGTGATTTGAGGAAGATACTGCAGATCTGTCCTATATCCTAAAATAACCACTTGAGTATGCTTTTTACACAAAATAACTCATTTTTAAAAAATCACGAAAAGTAAACCTAAAAAACAAAAGACCAAGACCACAAATTGCCTAGTTTAGTCCAAGTAATGATGTTACTAGCTCTGAGACTGAAGAAGAAATTAAACTTTTCTCCTCTGGAATCACATCTTTATATTAGGCTCATTTTAATTTAAATCACTTTGTGACTTAATAGTGTTATAAATTCCGAGAATATGAGACATACTCATATTCAAAATAAAATATAAAAGTAAACTTCAAAATCAAATATAAATAATTTGTGGTTCCCTCTTATGTTTCCCTCTAATTTGGACTAATAATCTAAAACCGGTTCTAATTATAACAGCATCTATAATTTCAAGCACCACTATTATTTTTAAGAACTTATTATTGAGAAATCCATAACACAATCCAATACACACTTTAGGGATAGTTTACTTTTCAGTGACTTTAATACTAACTGAATACTAAAATGAACAAGACTCTGAAGTACTGATTGATTAATCACTTGATCTCATGTAAGAAACAAAAGGGAATTTTTAAGGTTCTTGTGAAATTTCAAAATACTAGAGATCTACCTTAAATTTACATTATTCCCCTCAAGTCTCATTTGAATATATCCATTTAAAAAATTTTTTTAGTTGTAGATAGACACAACACCTTTATTTTGCTTATTTACTTTTATGTGGTGCTGAGGATCAAACCCAGTGCCTCACACATGCTAGGCAAGCATTCTACCACTGAGCTACAACCCCAGACCCCTATCCATTTGTTTTTTAAAGGGGGAATATTTTTCGATGTTTTTTTCTTACTAAAACAAAATAAATCATCAAAAATATGCCAAGGTGCCAGGCATGGGAGCATGCTCCTGTAATCCCAGTGGCTTGGGAGGCTGAGGCAGGAGGATCACAAGTTCAAAGCCAGCTTAAGAAGGTCATAAGCAACTTAGAAAGACACTGCCTCAAAATAGAAAATAAAAAAGGGTTGGGAATATGACTTAGTGGCTAAGTGCCCCCGGGTTCAATTCCTGATTACCACCCTCACAAAAAAAATTTTAAGGTACAAAAAAGAAAATGGTCTCTGTCACTTCAACAACATATTTAATTTTTAGGTCCCCAAAAATGACCACTTTAGCGGCACTTATTCAAGTTCTAAAATAGCAGCTTTTAAAATTAAGGCAGCATTGCTTTATTCTTATCTATTTTTCTACAGACTACTCTTAAGTTCACAGGAATGGTTTCAGATTTACCCACCCTCAAAGGTCTTTTGTAATGCAACGTAAGAAGAGTTAACAAGAACATTCTTCCCAATGTTTAAAAAACACAGAAAATGTCACTGTATTCAAAGTCAACAAATATCTAATTTTTCTACTTTAAATTATACAGTAATTACAGTCATTCTAGGTGTGTAAACCATGAATTTACCTTTTACACTAACAAAAACATAAAATACATATTTTCTACAAAAATACAATGTAGAAGACTTATCACTTCTTCCCTGATATAGAAATTTAATATTTGGACAAAAACTGTAAACTTTGATTACATTCAAAATGTAACCATTTTAAGGACTTAAATAGTTTTGCCATCTGGAATTCTTAACAGCAGATTTACATTGCTGCAATGTTTTAACAATGCAATAATGCCCAACAGTTGTTTCTCTTACACCTGCTACCAGGAGGAAAAAAACGGTTTCCTGCAATGGACAGTCTGGGTAAAGGAGCTGCCTGGGTGGATAATCCGACCCTGACTTCCCCCTTTACTGCGTTCCACAATCACACAAGGCATCTGGACCAGCTGAACAGGACTCTTCCCATCTCTCAGTGCCTGAGTAAGATTTAAGATCTATGGAAAAAGAGAGATTTTCATCAATTCAAAGAAGCCAAAAAGCCTCCACTGACATTATTATTTCAATCATTTAATCCACCATAATTTTTATTTCACCCATTATGCACAACAGAGATTGTGATAAGTAACTATTATAATTCTGTCTTTAATGCACAAAATTAGAGTAACCTACTAATTTGGTAACTTTAAAACACTTTGGAATGCATCTATGTCCAAGAGCAATGAAATCAGAGACTAGATAAACTGAAAGGTTCAATACATTTCATCTCACACAGAACTTAAACAAATAATAGTTTAAATATTTGCCTTACTCATTTATTTGACGAATAAATTTACTGCATACCTACTATGCATTAGGCTCTATTCCGAGTGCTGGGGATATGATAGAAATACAGACAAAATTCCTGCCTTCTTTTTAGCAGGGGAAGGGGTCAATAAGCAGAAGTAAGTAAATTACTTCATGTACTAGAAGGTGGGCAAGCATGAAACAGGCCCAGAGTGGGTTAGAGAGTTGGGGGAGGTACCAATTTCAAATAAAATTTTATTTAAGAGTTTATTATAGGAAAAATCAAACTTGGAAGAAATATATTCCATGTTCAAAGATACCTAGAATTTTTACCTTTGAGCATATAAATAAGGTTATGAAACTCAATTCATAGCTTAGAGCCTAGTCTATTCTTTGTTCAGATAAAATAAAATTTTAATAATTCATTTTTCTTTTTTTTCTGCATATTAGGAAAAATTCTTTTATTATGTACTTTAAATATACAGATATCTCCTTTAGGTACTCGAAAATACCTAATATGCACTTCACTGGTTCTTTAATAAAGATTAGTTAATAATGATAAGCATGAAAATGTCAACATACAGCCATACTAACTAATAAGCTTCATAATATTTTGAATACTATAAATGAGATGGTTGAGCTCCCAAAGTATTTAATATATCACAGAAATAAATATTTACTAGCAACAGTAGTTATAGATTATATTTGTTTTAGGATGCCTTTTAAGTTTCCCTCTTAAAATTTTCTACTTTGGTTACATTTGGACACAAGAGAAAAAGAACTTATAAAATTTAGGTTTATAAGCATTGTTTATACCATGAAAATAAAATGGAGACCAGCATGTGTAAGGAATGAAATGTTCTAGTTAGTTTTTTTCTTTTTAAAAATTCTATTCCACAAATAGTAAGTCTAAATATAGCATTTTAAGTAACATCTAAGATTTTCCTGATGCTAATTACAATGCACGATTGTTATAGAGAATCTGAAAAATAGAGAGGTACAAGAAAATGAAAGTCACTCCACAAGATTATATGAATTTTCAAAGTATTATAACAGCACAAGTTACTCAATCTTAAAACAATCCTGACTATTAATATTTCTCTGGGATCAAAAGAGACTCGATAATCTTGCATTTATCTACTAAATAAACATTTACAAAGAGCTCACTGCATAGGAGAAGGGACAAAACAGAAAGGAAAAACAAAATGAGCCTTGAAAGAACTTATGCTCCCAAAACAAAGGGCCACAGGAGCAAATAACTGCAGTGCAGTGTGAGAAACACTTTAGCTGCAGGAAATTGTGCCCTGACTTTAAAATCCGATCCCTTCCCCCTGCCCAGTTTTTTTTTTTTTTCCACTTCTCAAAGAATACACAAACCTTTTATTGTATGTTTAATTATAGAGGCTTGTTTTAAAAACTGCAATGGACCAAACTGCAGGCAAGAGGAAACACTGAAGCTCTCCACCAATGTCACACCTGATAGCTTGATAGGGACATCTGCCATCTGGCAAAGACAGGTGGCACAAACTCACCTACTTCATACAGACTGCTTTCCTTTAGATTAGTTCACTGGCCCTCAATTTCAGTTGGCAGAAGAATCACTGTGCCATACACACGAAACCACAGATATTCTAACTTAGGATCCGTTTTATGCTATTTTCCAATAGGCATATACTCAACAGGCTGATTTAAAAACCAACTTTCTGAGTCCAACAGACACCAGTATATTCCCGGGGAGTGCTGCAGAAACTGCCTCCCCTGAGTGGCAGGAGGAGCCTGAGAAGACCAAGCTGGAGCTTGAAGGGAAAACTCTCGCAGAAGAGGGAGAGGCATCCAAGGAGGGCAGAGCACAAGAGCTCCATTGAGAACTGGGAAGAAAGAGCAGTTCAGAGAAGCTAAGAAGCTTGGGAAGTTGCAAAACAGCAAGAGTAAGGGGCAGTGTGATGGCTGGAGGCTGACTGTGAAGAACCTTGTTGGCTGTGCTGGGGGGTTGGACTTGAGCTTGTGCACAAGAGCAAGTCCAGGGAGCTGCCTTGACAAAAGACAGGATCACAGGTGTTTTTAAGACTGTGTTCTCTCTCCCTCTCCATGCAGTGCAGGGAATTGAACCCAGGTCCTCATGCATGTTAGGTAAGCCCCCTACCACTACTCCCAGCCCGGTCCTCATTTTACTGTGGAAGAGATAAGGATGTGACTTAGAAGATGTCAATAAATCCAGAAATGAGATGATAAAAGACCTCAGGTAGACGCAACGCCAAAATGCTGCAGATTTGACAAGCTAAGACAGATCCCCGATTTCATAGATACAGCATGTGACTTAGACCCCCTCAGACATGTTTCTTAGGATCCATTTTATGATCCTAAAGCCTCACAAAAAATGCAGGTGACAGTAGTTATTGTGAGAGTAAATGACAACAAACATAAAACACCCAGGAAAGGGTCAAGTGCTTAGGGGGTACTAAAATTTTAGCTTCATTTTTTTTAACATCAATAACTTAATTTGCTTTTAAGATTCTGGTTTGTCAATCAGTGAATACAAGCTAATTGTGTTTTCTTAAAACAGTTTTATTATTTCTGCCGTTTTTCAGATCATGGGGAAGATATACTTCATATTTCTCATAACCAAATTACTCTGAAATTCAGTGTTCCATGCACAGGTAGAACTTAATGAGTTTTGTTGAACCTAATCATTGCCTATTGTTAACTAATATAAAATTCAAAATGTCATTTAGCTCTTACGAATATTACCAGTTCTGAATTCTAAGAAATGCCTTCGTACTAGTTCCAGGCCACATCCTCATGTGAAGAATTAGAGCATGTCACTGGTTATGTGTATAAAACTAAATTACTGTAAACTAGGGCAAAAGGCTTGGTTGTACACATCACAAATCATTAAGATAGTGAATAAAACTGGAGGGGAGAGGAATTTAAGAGATATTTATAAATGATAAAACATGAGCATTTTGACTGAATTAAGGAACTACCTGAAATAATGATTCTGTTGTTCAGAATATAAAATGTACTGGTGTTTTTTTGTTGTTTTATTTTTTGCATGTTAAGTGTTTGCTTTATAAGTACTGAGTTATTTTCAGATAAAGGACAATATCTTATTTTTAGGCCAACTATCAACAAACAAAACCCCACCTAAAACCAGAGAGCTACACAACCACACACATACATAATCAGGGTACATTATTTATTTATTTTAAGAAACATTTTTAGTTGTAGATGGACACAATGCCTTTATGTTGTTTAATTAGTTTTTTGTGTGGTGCTGGGGATTGAACCCAGAGCCTCACACATGCTAGGCAAGCGCTCTACCACTGAGCTACAACCCCAGCCCCACATTATTCTTTTTGGATATCAGAAAGCTCAAACTCAAATTAAAATTTAAAAACAAAATAAAATAAAACAAATTAAAACATATAACCTAGATATCATCATTTTCTCTCCCCCCCCCCACACACCCCAGATCTTGGTCCTGTCATTTTTTATCTATTTTATAAGCATTTTTATAATATGTTAGTTCCTATGTGAATGAGATAGGATAGGAATAAACACACTGGAAACAGCAGCTACTTACTGGCACGCCTTTGTAGCTGACCTCAGAAATGAATGTTCCCACGTCTCCTTGGGGAAGCATTTCTTAATTTAAATTCCTCATGTGCTAACTTTAATCCACAAGTAAAGCTAACAATATTATTTATAGCACTTACTTATTTGCTTATTTAAAATAACATTCCTAATATAAAGATACAGGAGTCCCCTCTTAACTATGATTTCAGTTACCCGCAGTCAACCTTATTCTGAAAGTATCAAATGGAAATTTCCAGAAATAAACAATGCATGTTTTAAATAACTTATTTCAGTATATTGCTATAATTGTTTTATTTTATTACTGTTATTGTTAGTCAGATTTTATCATAGGTATGTATGTATGCATAGGAAAAAACTGTACATATAGTGTTCAGTACTATTCAGTTTCAGGCATTCACTTGAGGTCTTGGAACATATCCCCAGAAAAAGGGAGACTAAAGGATACCTTCAGGGAGAAGAAAACCCCAGAGGATGAAGCATAGTGATATGGCAAGACAATTTGTTTCAAGCAAAAAGGTCAAAGAGGGACATAATTCTTCACACTTGAAAATGTTACTCAAACATATTTTGGAATGGTTAAAAATTTCTGCAATATAATTATAATTACTGGTCAACTAATCCCTTTATCCATGCTCAAATGCCAAAAGACTCTCCTAGCTAGGCTCGCTGGCTCTAGTCTCCTTATCTGCTAAGCAAATCTGCACTCACTGTCCAGCCTCACCTTCGGCAGTGGTTCAAACCTCTTCTGGGTTAGGAATCCCTTCGCTGAGATATAAGTCCTACCCACCCCCATCCCTGGCAAAATGCACATACAAAATTTCACACATAATTTCAGGGAGTACAGAGAAAAAACCAAGGATAAGGTTTTTTTCACACTCTTCTTTTTCTTCCATATTTATTTTTTTGTAGTTGTACACAATAACTTTATTTTATTTATGTATTTATTTATTTATTTTTATGTGGTGCTGGGGATCGAACCCAGTGCTTAACACATGCCAGGCAAGTGCACTGCCCCTAAGCCAAAATCCCAGTCCCACCCCCAAGCCCCTTTTCACACTCTTCTTTAATGCTAAATTTCTAATTACTCTAATCCCTGCCATGTGAAATCAACACTCTGATTCTCAAGGCCTTCTATATAAACGGGCTATATCCTATCAGTTCTGCCATAAGTATTTGATGAATTAATAAAATATCTGATTTGATTATATTTACTTCTTAAAATTCTAGAACACAATCAATGCAAAAGCCAAATTCATCTTCCTTGCCACAAGTACTATAGCAAACAGTTATCTTAAATTCAATGTATATTTTAGGAAGAGAATGCTAATTTGGAGTTTACTAAAAGTCAATCTTTACAGTATGATATATTTTCACTGCAAGGTTTCCTTTTGGAATAGTCAAGGAAGCCTAGCCTGTAGGTCAAGGTCAAGGTGGCCTAGCCTGTAGGTCCACACCAACAGACCTAACACTGTGTGTCTCTATTAGAGGAGTCGAGGAGGAGGAAGGGTAAAAGGATTGATTTAAAATTATGTAGTGCCCTGACTCTTAATCAGTACTCAACTCTGATGACAGGGTTATTTACTGATGGCTCTAGCAAAGCCAAACATGTTCCACAAGGAAAATAATCTAATGGACTAGAACTTGGTATTGAAGATCCACACAAGGGGACTGAGGGAATAAAGGGTACTAAAGCTCAGGAAAAGAGCCAATGGGATGATGACTCAGGGGCAGGCACTGACAACTGGTTAAATACACCACATTCAACTAGGTCCAACGTGCCTAATATATAAGACGACAGAGGAAAGACACTATTTAAATCAATTTCATTTCTAATCACAGGTTACAGTGATAATGTCTCAGGAAGTTTTAACTTAATCATCAAAAAGTGACCTACCTGACCCCTCATCACAGACATCTGACTTTCAAAAGTAGCTTTGTCAAAACTTTTGTCAGTCTATTACAGAAAGGAAAAAAAAAGTTATTATTATTCCAAAACTCAAAACCTTTGAAACAAATATAGAATTAAAAAAAAAAAACTGTTCCATATAGCAAACAAGGTCATTAGAAATTTTTCTCAATTGATAAAATAACAAGAATATTCTCACTTAACGTACTTTTTCCATACTCCTAAAATGACAAGAAAATTTAATTTGTTTATATCCAACTTGTTTCAGAAAGGATTTAAATGGTTTTCTAGACAATGAGTTCAGGCTTTTCAAGAATTAGATCACAGCAATCACCAAACTCATATAATTCATACAGTAATTTTGTAAAAATTCAACTTTTAAGGAAAGCAACATCACAATTTTGATGTAATCTCACTTGAAAAGATACTCATAGTAAGTGTAACTTTACAAAATTTATGCTTCAGGAAAATAAAGTTGCTCAATCCTGTTATATTAGGTTCTACTGCAAGCCAAAATACAAGTAGTAGTAAACTAAATTAGCTCTACTTGGAAACATCTTTTTTGTTAGGTGTGATGGTAAATGTCTATGATCTCAGCGACTTGGGAAGCTGAGGCACGGGGACTGCAAGTGTAGGGCCAGCCTTGACAATTTAGCAAGACTCTGCCTCAAAATAAAAAGTAAAAACAAAGGCTGGGAATGTAGCTCAGTTGTACAGCACCCCAACGTTCAATCCCCAGCACTGGAAAGAAAGGAAAAGAAAAGCTCTTTTTAAGGTTTCTTTCTTTCTTTTTTTGTAATAATCAAAACTAAACATTTTTTAAAAGCACTATGCCGATTGTTTGCTTTATTTATTTTTTCCTTTTTAAAAATTGTACAAGCACCTGGGTTATAGATGAGAGCCAAGTATCAGAGGTAAATACAAATAAACATTGGTATAAGATAGACATGTGTTTGCATTTTAAATCTGGGCAATGAACTTGACCTTTCTCAGCACTAGCTTCATCAAGGGTGCTATAGGGTTGTAGTAAGTTTTAAGTGAGACATAAATTAAAAAGCATGATGCTGCCAGGCCCTGTTTCACATGCCTGGGACCTTAGCTACTAGAGTGGTTGAAGTAGGAGGATCCCAAGTTCAAGGCCAGCCTGGGCAACTTAGTAAGACCCTCTCTCAAAATAAAAAACAAAGGGTTGGACATAATAGCTCAGTAGTAGTGTGTGTGTGTGTGCCCAGCTTACGTGAGACCCTTGGCTCAAACCCCAGTTTAAAAAAAATAATAATAATCTGCAAACATCATCTCCACACACAAATTAAACTTTTATTTACCTTAAAAAGTTCATAAAGATCTTCACATAAATCTTGCACAAAGTTCATGTCAGAAATATATGGCAGAACCAAGTTTCTTGTTTCTTCAGAAAAAGGAACTTTTGCTTGAGGAAGCCACGCCCAGTGAAATGGATCTAATAGAAAATAATCAGTGGCAGAAAATGGTTTATTTAGACTCACATTTATCCTGTTTCTTTCCTACAACTCCTAGGTCTCCCAAAGAAAGGACAGGAGAGAGAAGTTAGGAGAGTAAACTATTTTTTGTAATTCAAATTAATCAGATTCCAAGTTCAGATAGCCAGTTCAGATGGTAAAGCACAGTAAGGTCTAACCTGAACAAGTTATATTTCTGAGTTTGAGATGGTAAAGAATCAGAATTTGTTGAGTCTATTTCAAATAGTTCTATCCAAAAATGTATCTGAATCTATCTGGTTCCTGAGTTCAGAGATTGGTGGGTACCTATTAATTATCCACAGCCCCAGACTAAATACCATAGTTGTATAAATCAACTGGAACTGTGGCATTTGTATATAGAAGACATTCTAAATTTTTATAATATCAGAAAGTAAATAGGTAGCTTTAAGGGATGAAAGATCTATAACTTGGGTGATGATGTAGCTCAGTGGTAGAGCGCTTGCCTATCAGGTGAACTCCTGGGTTAGATCTCCAGTATCACAAAAAATAATAAGAAAAAGAAAAAAGAAAAGAATCCATATTTCTGGGTAACTAGTGGCCCCTACAAGGAGACCATTAAATTCACATAGTACCAGGACTTGAAATTCGATTTGCATAATGGTGGAATCTTCTAAAAAGGGTACTATGCATATTCCAAACCCCCCAGTTTGGTTCCCACCACTCAGAGAGCTTGAGGAAGAAATCTTCCCTTGGAGCCACTGGTACTCATATCTCTTCTATAGATCTCTCTGTACACTGCAGGAGGTACTAATTGCATGCTAAAGCTTTTCCTCTGGCCCCCATCTCCTGGAAGGTACCTCCAGTTCCCTTCTTGTCTTTCCCTGAAGAGTTTCATAAAGGGAAATCCCTTATTCTTTGCCTGCCTTCACTTCTTATCCCTCAACTTCATGCAAAATCCCTCCCTGGGCCCCCAAGTCATCCCACAAAGGCTCTCCACTGACCCACCTGCAGTCCTCATGCTACTTAGTCTCTGCAGCAAGGAGCACTGTTCATATCACCTTTATGAAATTCCCCCTCTATGGTTCTGGAGATACCACTCTCTCACAATTTACTTTCTGTCTTATAAGTCGCTCCCTCTCTCTTGTGCTGGCATTTCCTCCATTCTTTCAACATTAGCGTTCCTCCAGACTCTAAACTCAGTTCCTTCCCTTCTTTACTTATTAAGCATTCATGAAACATTTCTCAGGCTCTTATGTTCCTAGCACTGGATTAGGCAACGATGTTTGTTCTCCTTGATTTCCCTGGGTGATAGCAAATACCACCATGACTACCACCATGGCTTCCAGATGACAACAGTTTAAAAACTATATTCTCAATAGTAATTCCTCTTTAAGTTCCAGACCTTTAATTCCCAACTACATGTTTGATAAAATTTACCAACTGTCTTACAGAAAACCTAATACTTTAAAATGTAATTTGAACACAGTTTCCCAAAGATTAGGAAAAATAAAATGGAAACAAGACAATTCAATCAACAAAAGATAGGAAAAGCAAAAGGGAACAAATGAGAATTCACAGTCAGGAGAAAAAAAGATAAGATGGCAGAAAAAAGTTCAAACAGTTTATTAAGATTTAAACTATGGAGTTAAGTGCACCTATTACAAGACTCAGACTGGGTTAAGAAAAATGTACCCAACGTTGTTTATTAGCCATACACTTAAAACAAAATGATGAAGGTTAAAAATAAAATTGTCTAATACCAGGTAAATGCCAACAAAAAGAAAGGAGGGATAGCAATGTTGTAACAGGCAAAATAAAAAGCAAAAGATGGAGAGGGATAAAGGGCAATATAATTCACACAGATTAAAAACAAAACAAAACAAAACAGAAAAACCACCAAGAACATAAAACACTGGACATTTTTGTGAGTGAAACACAAAGTAAAAAATGCAAGAAGAAATCGACAAAATCACAATCAAGGTGATCTTAACTGCCTCTCCAAAATTAAGTGGTTTAATTAAGTGGTCAAGAAATAAGTCAAGGATTTGATAGGACTAACAACCAACAAACTTTAATTAGTAGACATAGACAGAACTTTGTGCCAAAACATTTTTTCAAATATAGTCCTCCAAATCAGCCACATATAAAATCATAAAGTACATTCTAATGAATTGCAAAAAACAATTCACTTGTGTGCATGTACGAATATAGAAGAACAAATTCTATCATTATATATAACTACAATGCACCAATAAGAAATGTGGAAAGAGAAAAAAAATTCACATGCCATTTTCATGGATCACAATGAAGTAACATTGGACAATTGCAACAACACACACTTAAAAAAATGTCAATAATCAAAATAACCAATATTGAAATCAAATAAAATACTTCTAAGTTACTTTTATCAAAGAAATCAGAGAATACAAATAAGCAAAGCAGAACAATATGGCAGAACTCATCCAATCAGTAGTTTAGCTGAAATGATACCCAGATGAAAATATATGGCCCAATAATAGCATTTATAGTGCCATAATTTGGATTTTGAATGTCATCCAAAGGGCCATGTGTAAAATGCTCAGTTGTCAGCGTGCGGTGCTACTGGGAGGTGGTGGAACTTTGTGAGAGGAAGTTAGGTCACTCGGGGTGTGCCCTTTAAAGCAATACTGGGACCTGGCTTCCTCCTGTCACTCTCATTTGCTTTCTAGCAGCCATGAGGTAAACATTCTCTGGTACATGCTCTCACCACGATGTTCTATGCTACCACAGGCCCAAATCAACAGAGCTAAAAGACCATGGATGGAAACCTCTGGAACCATGAGCCAAAATAAACCTTTTCTTTCATTAAGTTTATTTTCTCAGTTACTTTGTCACAGTGATGGAGAACAAAAGAGGATGAACATAATAAAAGATCGAACACATAGTTAATGAAAAAAAAAATCAAGCAAGCAAACTGAAAATCTGATCAATAAAATAACCTGAAGAAAAGCAAGATAAGTAAGTAAACAAATAGTCTAATGCTTAACAAGCAACAAATCTTTGACAAGCTTAAACATTAAAAAAAAGTAATTCATAGTAGGAATTTAAAAGAGGTATAATCATAGAGATTATTTTAAAATTTTAATTACTACATATATTTTAAACTACGCAAAAATCAAAAAACAATGTAGTAAACTCCCACATTCCAAATAACCTAATTTAGTTATTAATAAACTTTTGTGAAATTACTTCACCTATTCTATCTTGTCTCTACCTCCACCAATATTTAAAGGCAAATTCTATATATCACTTCATTTCATCTTCTAAGAAGTTAAAATGCAAAGAGGGGATTAAAAAAAATTGGTGGGGTGGGGACAAGGGACTGAACGCAGGGTCACTTAACCGCTGAACATCATCCCTAGCCTTTTTTATTTTTTATTTTGAGACAAGGTCTCATTAATTTGCTTACGACCTCTCTAAATTGCTGAGGCTGGCTTTTAACTCGTGATCTTCCTGTCTCAGCTTCCCAAATGGATGAGATTACAGGTGTAATTAAATGCCTGACATTTAATTTTTTTTAAGTTATAAGAGAATTCTACATAAAATGTTATACTCACAAATCTGAAACTCCAGATATCATAGATAATTTTGAGCAAACTTAAAAATGTCTGTAACTGGCTCAAGATATAGAAAACTTGGTATTTAACCATAGAAGAGACTTGGAAAAAATTAAATCACTATTGAATGGGAGGGGGTCAGGCCTAAATCATTTTATAAGTGAATTCAACTCATAATATTAACCAAACAATAGACAGCAAGACCCATGCAGTACACATCTTTGTATTCCCAGTGCCTAGAACTGAATCCTAATAAATGATTATACTTATACTTCATCCAGTTCTGTTATTTTGATGTCTACACATCTTGTTCCCTCCCTGCTTTGGAAAAGAGACTATGATAGAATCTACAGATAGTTCTAAATACTCACATGTTCTCCATTCATCAGGATGTTTAAAAGGAAATGCTAGACCATTATCAATTGCAGCTACTTTAATAAGCAATTCTTTATCATTGATCCAGTTTAAGACCTAAAGAAGAAAGAATGATCTGTTGGTAAAAGCACCTATATAAATATTTCCAAAGGATAAATTATTTATAATACTTACTGAGGTTTAAGGACATATTCTTTCTCAAGAGTCCATAAAAGGGCTGGGGTTGTAGCTCAGTGGTAGAGCGTTCGCCTACTATGTGTGAGGCACTAGGTTCGATCCTCAGCACCACATAAAAATAAATAAAATAAAAGTATAAAAAATATTTTTAAAAAGAGTCCATAAAAATTAAAATTGTTGCAAAAAATGAAATATAAATAAAGAAAATCAAAATCAAAACCAAAACAAATTCACCCAGGAAGGGAAGAGACTATTTTAAAAAACCAGTAAGAATTTCACAAATGCTAATTTTAAAATTTGACACAACATGTTTACATGGTAATGGTTTCACTTTTGTTCCCTGTTTTTGGAGAGTTTGAGAATATTAAGACTTTAAAAGTGATATTCTAAGCTGGATACAGTGGTGCATGCCTGTAATACCAGCAGCTTGGGAGGCTGAGGCAGGAGGATTGCAAGTTCAAAGCCCTCAGCAATTTAGCAAGCTCCTGTCTCAAAAAAACAAAACAAAACAAAAAAAACAAACAAACAAAAAAAAAAACTAAAAAAAGAAGCTGGGGAATGGCTCCATGGCAAAGTGCCTCTGGTTCTATCCCCTGTACCCCACCCCCACCAAAAAAAGTGATATTCTAGATGCATTGCTTAGATGTTTGATATTTGCAAAATATTATTGATTTCTTTAAGATAACAACTTGACAAAATTACCTTATTAAAATTTAGTCTTTCTTATAGTCCCATGGAAACAATTAGGTTACATATAAAGTATTTCTAAAGAAAATTCCTCTAAAAGACTATAACTAAATATAATAAGGTCGAGCAGAAGGAACCTCAAGTTATTCCTGACTACAGAATGTAGGCCATTCCTGACTTCTACATTCTTCTGTAGCAGAAACCAAGACCTCAGGAGGAAGACAAAGAGTATTTCCCATTATATAAAGACAGGTGGTTGGCATTAGTAAGTGTCCTAGATAAAAGAGCAAGAAGTGAAAAGGGCTATTTTTAAATTAAAAATTCTACCGTGAAGATGTGCCAGGTTTCTTTGTTTCTCTTAATTTACACCAAATCTCACCTCAATGAACATACACAAAATACTCAGGGCAAAAGAAGAAAGTTTTCAACAAATTTAATTATCCAAGATTACCAATGAAACAAATTCAGGAGGTATTACACACATATATATTTTGTATATATTTTAAATCCCTTTCTGCTATAACTGCCATTTATTTTCTACTTCTATCATTCTTTTTCCTATTTACAACTTTGTTGAGGTACAATTTCTACAAATAAACCTTACATGTCAAAGGGTCCTATTTGATAAACCTGAATAGATGTGAAAGCTTCACCCAAAAGTTTCCTGAGTTCCACTGCAGTTCATGCCTCCCTCTGCCCCATCCCCTGTACCCACTGGTCTGCCTTCTGTAAGTAGGGGCTGATCTGCATTTTCTAGACTTTTATGTAAATGGAATCATACAGTATGTGACCTTTTATAGCTTCTTTCACTCAGCGTAGTTTTAAAAGATTGATTCCCTTACTATATGTATCAAGTTTGGTTTTTTTTATTACTAAGTATTGCATATGTATTTTAAAATTTCATGGATAAACAATTAAAAGTACAAATGCTTCAAAGTGATGCAAATATTTTAAGTGACAATTTAAGAACAGAAATTATAAGTACTGGAAAAATTATTTTTCTTAAATCATTTAAAATTTTCTCAAAAGTGGGGCCAGGTTGTTGTAAACTTTAAAAAGTCTAAAAATGTCTTATGTAACTAATATGTGAACTTAGGTTACTCAGAGTTGATAGTAATGAATCTAAAATTTTTATAGTGTTAAGAATCTCAGTTTATTCTGTGTTAAAACCAGCTTCTAAGTGAAAGTTTTCTTTAAGTTCAGTGGGTATAATTCATAAGTAAAGCATACATGTTCCACTGCATTAGGTAATATTAGATTACCTAATACTGAATAAAAAACTCGGAAGGAGCCAGTGCAATGGTATACACATGCCTATAATTCCAGCACATTGGCAGGCTGAGGCAGGAAGATCACAAGGTTCAAGGCCAGTCTCAGAACTAGTGAGACCCTGTCTCAAAAATAAAAAATAAAAAGAGCAGGGACTGTGGCTCAGTGATATAGCACCCTGAGTTCAATTCCTAGTACCAAAAAACTCAGCAGGAACTGAACTAATAAAATACAAAAATACCAGAAACCTTAATTACATAAAAGCAAAGTAAAAATGGTCATTCTGCAAATTTCCCAAGCTCTAAAAAAAAAAAAAAAAAATGATACATCTGGTATCATTCTTCTATTTTAATACAAAACAAAAAATAAAGCTGCCTAGAGATAATAAAAATTAGAATCCGGAAATTCAGTGTAAACAAGTGACAGAAAAAAGATGAGAAGAACAGAATTAAAATCAAAGATTTAACAAGGGAAGGAGGAGATAATGGAGAATAACTTAATTTCAAGAAATCTTTTACACAAATTGACTGTTGTGTATGTGTGTGTGTGTGTGTGTGTGTGTAGATATAGATATATTTACTTATTCATTTTAAAATTTGCTTACCTCATGGTCAGTTTCTTTTTTACATTTCTCCTTTTCATATCTGACTAACCAATTATCATTTCCTCTGTCTTTTAAAAGAAACAAAAAAAATTGTTAATTGATTTTTATGGGCATTATAGATGAATATCAATGGGAGAAATCTAGTCACCTGCCGATTTTTGAGATTTTCATTGATTTTCTATAGCATACGTCTATCATATCAAAGTTCCGATTTAAAACTAAAAAAAAAACCCAAATAAACAAACAAAAAAACCCCATAAATATTAGCGACCATTTATTGAATGTTTTCTCTGTGCCAGATACTGTTCTAGGGGCTTCACATGTGTTAATTCAATCCTTATAACCTACCCTGTGAGGGAAATATGATTATTAGATTAAGGTTATTAAAATCAAGGGTAACTTCCTCTTCACCTGAGAAAGAAAAAGCATCTACCCTTCCTGCTAGACAAATTTCCAAACAGGCTACCAGGGTACTGGGGGTACCCTGGACTACACACTAATTTTAGTTATTAATTTAAGATCACATTAATTAAGAAGCTCAATGTAGAAAATTACATGATGCTTTTTCAGAAGCTAATATGAATGAGAAAACATTTCAAACCAGTAGTTCTCAAACTTTAGAGTGCATCAGAGTTACCTGGAAAACGCATGAAAACACAGTCCTTGCCCCACTGCAGAGTTTCTGCTCAGTAAGTCTAGGATATTGTACAAGAATGACCCTGAGAATCCAGGGAACTACAATTGGAACCTACTGCTTTGGACTGTCTACATCCAAATTTGGAATTAGATTATTTCCTTACAAAGCAGAACAAATGAAAAGTTTAATGTATTTGTAACTATACTAACAATTACACAATGTCAAAATGAGCATCTAAACTAAATTATACAATCAAGTTTTAATTTTTCATATTACGCAGATAACATTTCTAATATCTGGCCTTGTCCTGCTCCTAGGAAATTTCTCTTTAGGGGCCAAGAATTGATCTCTGTCACCTAGACAGGAGCCTAGTATGAGTCAAACCCCCCAGTATAGGATTAATTATGCCCAGGAGAGTTTGTACTATGTCTGTTTTGAAAACAGGTAGAAGAAGTAGCTTTAAGATTTTTGCATCAAAATTTTATAGCTCTGATTTAGGTAACAATAGTATATAGTTTGAAAGCTAACGAGACCAGAGTGAACAAATGAGAGAACTTCAATACCTGTGTTTCTGATGATGTAATCCAAAACAACTAATCTTTCAAATTGTGACTGAAATTGTTTTCTAATATTCTCAGGCAAAGGATCAGCTTCAAATTTCCTAAGCCAATATTCAGCCTCCTTGTAACCTTCAACAAATAACTGAAAGGAACCAATCTACAATTTTAAGAACTATAGTTAGAAACAAAAGTACAAGAACAAAGGGTTTAATTTTTAATTTCTCAGCAGTACTGTCACAAAATGTTATACAAACATAATAAGAAAATAGAAGAGATAACGCTAATTTAGATAAGCATATTTATCAAGAAACCTATTTTTACACACTAATTCACATGAAGAACGCACAGCAAATAAAAAATGTTCAACCCTAGACTATTAAGGAGCATTGCTAGACTAGACTTTTAAGCAGCTATTTCGGGATAATCAAAAAGGAAAATAAATATATGCCCTCAAGGTGACACTCTTAACAAGAATGCTGCTTTCTAAAAATATTCATTAAAGTGAATTTAATTATGGAGGCCAAATTGAACATCAATCCTGATTATTTCATAATAGTGCAATTTTAACTCATGAAAGAAACGTTTCAAGATTCTTCTTAAAACATAAAATACAGAAAATAATTTTATTTTAAAAATAATAGTGGATTCTTTGACTATTCAGATTAAAGATCCTGTCATAAATTTTAAAAGAACCAATCAATTAATCATAACCTCTATAGTGTTTTTTTACAAAGTTCTTTCCTTGAAAATATATCCATCTTAAAAGACATTTTTGTTACTAAAATTTACTAGTTAACATTAAACCATGTATTAAAGATGGAAATACAAGTTTTCAACAGCAGATGATGCCTGGGTACTGAGCAACCTTCAAAAATGCAAAATCACCACACACAAAAATCTATTCCTTATCCCAACATTTTATAGTCTTGTTGTTGGCATGATTTTTTTTTAAACAATTCCAATGTTTTCTTTAAGGCACTTACAGCTAAGTAGTAGTAGTCATTAATATGGAAATCATAGTCTCCAATAGTCATGCTTATTTTAGTACATCCAAGAAGGAAAAGGACTTACAAAAAGTCTTAGAACTCCAAGTTTACTTGGAGTACAATTTTTAAAATTAGTTAATCATGAATTTCCACTCAAAGTCTTTTATCTAGATACATGTAGAGCAAAACCAAAACAAAATCATAGGTCAAGTCTATTTTTAAAAAATAAATCCTAGAGTTTTTCTAGGATGCCTTTTCCATTAGCCCTCTCCACCTTTGCTTAGTTAGCTGCTAATCATCTCTCAGTTTATTTTAAAGTGATTAGAAAAAACAAAATCTAATGTGCAATGAGCAAACACAGCTGCTACCATTTACTGAACCATAACTATGTACCAAGTACTTGACTTGAATTTCTCAAGTTTATCCTAAGAGGTAGTTCATGTCATTCCCTACCTCATAGAAACTAGGGCTGACAAAATACAGACCCTGCCCAAGGTCTCATGCTAACTAGTATAGAGATAGGATGGAACCCAGCTCTGACTCTAGATCTGAACTTTTGGCCATTACTTTATAAAGCCTTTGATACAGCATCATCTGGGAAACATTCCCTGCTCCTCCAGACTCAGTTAGGCATCTCTCTTCTGCATCTTGTCTTTGTGTGTGTGGTGTTGGGGATCAAACCCAGGGCCATGGCCTGTTAAGCAAAAGCTCCACCACTGGGCTATAATCCCAGTTCTAGGCATCCCTCTTTGAACCTCTCAAAGCTCCCGAATTTACTACCTATCAAGCACTTTATCAAACTGCATTGAAATGGCTTGGTTACTATGAGCTCCTCAAAGAGGAAAAAGCTTTTACTACTATAACCACAGTCCAGAGTGCGATGTTTAGCTCTAAGAGATCAGGCTGAATCTCCCAACTACATCCTAAGTACAGCTTATCATAGTAACTCACCTTAGGAGGTAGTCCTATCCGATGAAACTTTCTACCTACTTTTGGCACTTTCTGTAAGGCATACTTTTTGCCTCTTGATTTTGCTCGGTCAATTGCACTGTAATTAAATGTCTCACTGACAAGCCAAACCACCTAGAAACACAGAGTTCAGAAAAATGGTCAGAATTTGCATTATGATATTTCTATCCACGTACGCAATCAAATTCACTCTAATCCTGTAAACGAGCAAAGTTTAAGGCTATAGCTGAAAATCTAAGATAGAAAGGCCAGGAGATTTTTGTGAAACCATGGAACATATCTCTTTTCTCAAAGAGGTATAAAAGTGACCTAAAAATTTCTAGTGAAAAAAACTAAGCAAGAGTTTTAAATTGTAGAATTAGATATGAACATTTTGAGGATGGCAACAATTAAAACATACAAAGGCCAACAAGAAACCAATAGCAGCCTTGTAAATAGCTATCTTGACCTTCCACGAATCTCGATCCCTCATTTTTGTCTACTTTCTAAATGCAAGTCCTTCCTCCTCTCTGTGTTAGCTCCCGTGACCTCCCAGGAACAAAAGCCATTCCCTTGCATGCTTGTGGGTCTATGTGAGGACAAGTTGGCAGCTGCTCATACTCTTGAATTACCAAGAAGGGATTCCACTTTAGGCTCTACCATTAAGTTATTACTAAAGTACTCACAGACAAGTGGGCTAAGTATTTGACTGGAAACCCACTCTGCTTTACCTTTGTTTTAGGTACAATGCCCAGATGAAGCTTTTCATCCAAGAGGTAGGCCCCAGCCTCAGAAAGGTAGCCCTGGTTGGGAAGCAGGCAGCCTCTGCCAAAGCAGCAAGGGCAGCAGACCTTGTGGACATACTTGGTCCATTTTGGATTCAATTGACCGTAAGGCTCTTCTGATTTTGGTTTAAAAACACCAATAATTTTCTAAAGGGGTAAAAAGGAAAAATCTTATTAGGCTTTTACATGTGTGGAAGCGGACATATATATCAAACACATTGATATCCATTATTTTACATATAGATTGAGAGAGAGAGAGATAATAATCCACAAAACACATTCTCAGAATTTGTTTCCTCCTATTCCCTGACTCAGATTTAGGCATAGCCTTCAAGTGTTAAGAAGTTTGTTTTCAATCACATTTTACTCATTTCCATTGAGGATCTAAACTCAATAATTCCTTGGACCAGTACTTTTCAAATAGTGCTCTGACAAACCTTAGAAGGTGAGGGCAAGGGTTCATGCCATTTAACCTGTGACCCATTGCCATTTAACCAGATTAACTCATTTGTTTTATAGTAATGGACTTCGAGGTTAAAAAAAGGTGTCTCACCAATTTTAAATGTTTGAAAACCACCACTTTAGGTCAAACAGTGTTACTATTCAGAATCTATTAAACACCCAAGCCACAAGTTTGTTTAACATCTACTTTCCCCACTACGGCGCTAAAAAGGCTGGAGCTTTGTTAGTGCTGCACCTCTAGTACTCAAAGCCATATCTGAAACACATTAAGTTTCCAAGTATTTGCTAAATAAACTAATAAAGTCTATGCCAAAAAATATTTCTCTAAACAAAGGGAATAAGATACACTGAATAACTATGCTGTCAGCTGCTCTTAGCCTAAGACTTTCCCAGTTATGTTTTTCATGAACCAATCTTTTAAATAAACTCCTTTATTTAAAAGATTGGTTCATGAATGTCTAAAATCTCTATAACCTTTTGTACTGATCTGATACAACATATATATATATATATATATATATATATATATATATATATATATATATATATAAATACATATATATTTTTTATCTTAACTTTTAAGGGAAAGGACTTTGCTATGTTGCAAAGACTGGTGGCCCCAAACTCCTGGGCTCAAGTGATCCTCCTGCCTCGGACTTCTGAGTAGCTGGGACTACAGGCATATGCCCTTGTGCCTTGTGCCCAGGTACCTACAACTCTCTTAAAATCTCAAAGGAGGTCTATGCTTTAAAATTACTTTGAAAATATAACTTTAGTCTTTGAAAAAAAGGGGGTAAAATTGTGAACTTTCTTATCTCTCAAAAGAGGACTTGCTGGTTGTGCATCAGAACCAGAAGGCTTTTAGAAAAAATGAGATCAATTTTTGAAAAATTCTAGACTAAGTGGAAGAAATTACCATAGAAATTTCTCTTTTCTGCTCCAGAATCATTTATTCATTTCACTTTTGTGCATTTCAATGACTTCACACTTCAGGTTACCCAGCCTCCTTCCCTTGGCACAATGCCAGAAAAAATATATCTAGAGAAAAATATAGCCTTGAAAAAAAAAAAAAAAACCAAGCATTGGAAATGACATTAGACAAGTTGTGAAAGTTTCAATTTCTACTCTGCTTGGCAAGTATGGTAATAGACTATTTTAAGGTGAGGACTTATTGACATATGCTCAACGAATCTCCAAGTGAACAGGGTATTAAGTAATTGCTTGAAACCAAATAGAAGCTGTCAGAATAGCAATCTATAACTTAACAACAATTAGCTCTATTTCTATAGAGGAGGGTGCTTTAGTAAAAAATAATAACCAAAAAAATTGTGCTTTATTTCACAAAAGAGGGTGCAATCGAAATTAATATCTTCAGAAATTCACAATGACTTCAGATTTAAGTTAGTGATTTCCAAAATTTTCTTAGTATATAGTAGGTCTGTGAAATTCTCACCTTCTTAGGATCCTTTACAAAGTAACTTCCACTTGAGCCTTGAGAAATTCTTTGTGGAAAAATTCCCAATTCTATTGCTTGTTCTGCTCTCAATATAGTATCAGCAAATTCTGGATCACCCAAGAATGCATTCATCTCTGAAAGGCCCGTGGTCACTGCATTAAGAAGAAAGATTAGCCTCGAGAATGCTCATGATATGGACCTAAATGTGTGAATTTGGTTATTGGTGTTAGGACAGAGGTACAGAAAAATATAATTAAGTACTACATGGACAGCTTTGATCCTCCTTCCTGACCACTTCTAAGTTCTAAATAATGCCATATGGAAAAAACTTTACTATTTGTTGAAAAAAATCACACAAATACCTCTCACTTCTTTGAACTCCTCTGCAATGATTCTGTCCTTCATCCTTCTCTAGCTCTAATTCCACAGTCTTGTCTCAAATCCTATCATCAGTAACTACAACTTCTCCACAATTTTTCAAGCACCTCTTAGCTTCCCAGTTTAGTCCCTCCAGCATAAAATTCACTCATCCTACAGGAACCTACAAGCACTGATCTCCTTGTTATCCTTGGTCTTTACTCCCTTCATGTGCCCCACTCCTTGACCACCTTAAATATGGCCTGTCATTACAGAATCACTCTTCTCCCTCCCTTCATCATGGTCACAAGGAAAAATCTCAGTCCTGGTGAAACCTGTCTGTTGACTCTATGCCTCTGCCAGGATAGCTGAACTTGACCAGAGAAACACATATCAACTCAAATTCTCAACACCTCCTCTCCCACCCTCTCTCAGCAGATTATCTATCTAGCTGCCTACTTCATGACATGAAAAAAAAAATATATGTCTCATATATACATATATATGTGTGTGTGTGTATACACACACGCATACACACAGCACCACACCTACTGATCCACTGCTTAACTATGGGTCGACACTGATGATTTCCAAATTTCTCTCTCAGGCCTGGGCTTGCAACTATTATTCAACATCTCTACTTGGATGTTAACAGGTGGCTCAAAGTTTATTACCCAAAACTCAATTCTTCATCTTTAACACCCTCCACCCCAAGACTTCATCTCCATTCCTCCCTGTTGTAGCTGCTGGCAATTCAAAATCTTCCAGTTGTATAAACCAGAATAAGCTGCAGAACCTTAGAATCATTCCTGATCTTCCATTCTCACCTTCTATCTCCAACAAGAAAGTTGTGTAGGCTCTACTGCCTAGTGTCTGGAGCCCAGCCTCTTACCATCTTCCATTTCTTCCATGTTACTTAGGTAATTATCAGTTCTTGCCCAATTATTATAAGAGCCCCCTAACTGGTCTTCCTCTTTCACTCCTGTCTTTCTACACTCAACCAAGCAGCCATAGTAACCCTCTCAAAACAGGACAGACTACATCACTCCTTTGTACCTAACAGTTCAAGGGCTTCCCATCTCACTCCAGAAATGAAGTATGTCTTCTGCAGTTTCCACCCTTATCTTACTAGACCTGCCGTCTGGAGCAAAGGCCTACTACTTACCCTCTTCAGTGAGGCCCATCAAATAGCTGAAGGGCCTTTCTTGTTCGCAGAGTCTTTCTCCACCTCCTTCCACACTGAAGTGTTCTCAGGCTTTTCAGCATCGTACTTGTCCTCATTTCCTGCCTCAATATTTCACGTAATGTTTCCTCTCCAAATATGGTCTCCAGAACCAACTAACTCACGAACAGAATAGACACCTCATCCTCAATCTTGACACTGACCCAAAAGAAAGAGTCCCTAGAATACTGTAGGAGTTCCTCAGGAGTTCCGTCATAATACTAATTTATATTGAAATCGCTGAACTCTTGGACTACTCTTGTTCTCTCACAGTCTACACCTGAACAGCTCTTTTGGACTTCGCAAGACTTCACATTATTACTAGTAAGTGTTACCAAGTTGGCTATGGGTTAGGTGCGTCATAGAACCTCCTGTTGTTCCTATCATGAAGTCCATAGTCATTTGTCAAATACTGAACAATTCAGTTTCAAACAAAATCAGATCAATTAGAAACATTTCTGTTGAAAATAAAGCAGGATGTTCTTGCCACATTATTGAGATAATATCATCCTACAGGAAGCTACACATTTTTTTCTTTGAACATGGTTTGCATTTAGCATCAAAATCCAGAAGGGCACTTAAAAAAAATAACTGGTCCTACTATCTAATTACTGTCAGAAAAAAGACCTATCAACTCTTCTAAAATGAAAGCAAGTGGTTTTTAGTAGATAATTTTTCCTTAACTGATTCATTACTGACAATTACATTCTACGATTCTCTGCATGCTCATTACTTAAATGTACTTTGATAATGAGTTTAATGTGAAAGGCACCCCCAGATATTATACTGCTTCATGCAACATATGATATGGATAATCTGGTTTGAAGGTTTATTATCAGTTTGATTTTTAATAACTCAGTGCTGGAATAGAACCCAGAGACTTCTGTTCGCTAGGCAAGTGCTCTAGCATACAGAGCTACACTGCAGCCCTCTGGGTTTTTGCTGTGTGTGTGTGTGTGTGTGCGGGGGGGGGGGGGGGGTGGGGGTATTGGGAACTGAACCCAGGGACAACCTATCAATGAGCTACATCCCCAGTCCTTTATTTTTAATTTTAAATTTTGAGACAGGAGCTAAGGCTAACCTTAAACTTGCAATCCTCCTGCATCAGCCTCCTGAGTTGTTAGAATTGTAGGTGTGCACCACCATGCTCAGCTTTTATTTTTATTTTGAGATAGGGTCTCACTAAGTTGCTGGGAATTTATTAAGTTGTCTAGGCTGGCTCAAACTTGCAATCCTTCTGCCTCAGCCTCCCAAAAAACTAAGATTACAGCATGTGCCACCACACCAGGCTATCTTTGATATATAATTATATTTATATATATTCCATTAAAACTGTGGTCACTGGGGCTGGGGTTGTGGCTCAGTGGTAGAGCACTCCTCTAGCATGAGTGAGGCCCTGGGTTTGATTGGAACCACCACATAAAAATAAATAAATAAAATAAAGATAAAAAATTTAAAAAGCCATGTTTCTAAAAAAAATTGTGGTCACTATCTTAAGAAATAAAGTATGGCATTTTGTGTTTGTGTCAGAATATATTCAAAATTATTTTCTAAGTAGCCTCATATACTCCCTTTGGGTCAATGCTAGGAAGAGACGGTGGCCTTCTAGTCAAGTTCCAGTCTCGTTCAGGCTCCTCACTTTTCACAGATGTCCAAAGCACCCCTGAAGCTTTGCTGCTCTCATGACTATTCCAAGCTTCTTTCCCATGGATATTTCTTATTCATCTTTCACACTTACAATACTATAACAAAATGATCTAAGTTCCAGGAAAGCAAAAGATCTTTGTTTTGTTCTCTGATGTATCTTATGTGCCTAGAACAGAGGTCCTGGCACATGGCAGACCCTCAATAAATTTTGTTCAAAAAATAAACAAACTAGCTGGGCACTGTGGCATATGCCTATAATCCCAGAGCTCAGGAGGCTGAGACAGGAGGATCAAGTTCAAAGCCAGCCTCAGCAACTGCAAAGCACTAAGCAATTCAGTGCGACCCTATCGCTAAATAAAATACAAAATAGGGTGGGGGATGTAGCTCAGTGGTTGAATGCTCCTGAGTTTAATCCCCAGTACCAAAAACAAAAATAAAAATAAAATCTGATCATGTCAATTAAAAAAAATTAACAAACTCTCCCATCAGCCACACTTAAGGGTTATTACTGATCCTTTAGAAAATAGAAAATAAAAGTGGATTAAGAGAGCCCACTGTACAGCCTTTAGGTTCTTAGCTGAACATAAAAATACAGGGTAAATTACCAATTTTAAATTTAAGTAATTAAACAAACAATTAAAACAAACCCATCCTCCCTTAAGAGTTAGAATGACCCCTTTCCCATCTTTCCTTACCTTATCCACTAACCAGAATATTTCTAGAAAAAAGTGCTGATAAGTCTGATGAACTGAACGCTACCTTTAGGGTTCCAATGCTAGATGTCAATGACTCAGCTGAATCTTCCCTGTCCCCTACACATCTAGGGCACTGCTCCATGCCTCTGTGGAACCTCAGACTTACCAGTCAGAGTATGGACAGTGTGTTAGAACTATTTCTTCTAATTGATTAAGTCCTCCTCCAGGCTACACAGCTGTGTAGGGAGGCATGCATGTGATAGGTCACTATTCTTTCAAGATCTTGATTTCCACAGGTACCCTGTAGGCATACATATTTGATGAATGATGTATCTCTAATGAATGGAAAACAAAGAATTGTGCATGCTGTATTCTAAGCAACAGCTGAGGAATAATCTCCAACACATTCCTGCTCCATTTCAAAAACTCAGTTATGGTGACTGTCAGACATCTGCAACTTCTACTCTTCTAAACTTTCCTCTAAATGAAACCAGGTTATCAGTGTCCTGAACCTGGATCAAGCCACACTGTTAACACAAGCTACTAGAATTACTTCTACTGAAAAGGACTTCAGGAAAGTTATAAGAACTAGACTTATAAATTCAATCACTTTTATTACAAAGATGTTGTTCAGCTTATAGTCTCTTCTCCAAGAGAATGCATGACAAGTTATCATTTGTCAGTTCTGTTTTGGTTCAAACAACAAGTTCAACTTCATGGTCTCCCTAATTGGTTTCTTTCATGTTAGCTATTCAGTAATCTTATTTCAGTACTCTTATTCCAGTTTCCATCTTATTTAGTTTACTACCCCTTTTCTCATCTTTCTTCACATTTATATGATTTTCTAATTTTGAACATGCATTTTTTGAACATGAATTGAACGCCACCTTTAGGGTTCCAATGCTAGGTTATGGTGACAGTCAGACTTCTGCAACTTCTACTCTTCTAAACTTTCCTCTAAATGAAACCAGGTTATCATTTAGGGTTCCAATGATTCAAGCTATCGTGAATCATTAAATGACATAAATAAAATTTCATTTTCCTTTGTGAGTTCTAATTGTTCTGTTAGGCTCTCCAACAACAGACATGTATGTGCTCAAGTCTGTACTAACTGGGACCTTGGAGAACTCACTTCACTTCTCTGTGCTTTATTAAATGGGAATAAAAAAATAGCACTCATTTCAGAAGGTTGGTTAAAAATTAACAAATGCGAAGTACATAGAACTATGCCCAGCACATACCAACTGCTACATAGATATTAGCTTTTATCATCTTTAATACTATGCAATTCACTGACTAAAATGATAACTAGGACAAGGAATGCCACTACTCCTACTTTGATAATGATTTAACAACCAACACTATAGTTTTTGCTATTTCTAGACTTTGTCAAATGCCTTATTAAAGATAACAGACATGTGACTAAAGTACATAAAGTTCCTGTTTTTATAAACAAAACAGCTAAGCATCATAAATGATGTTAATCTAAAGACAAGAATGTCTTAGACCTAAAGGTGGTTTGATGGAAATTGGATGGTAACAGACAAAGGAAATAATGGCCTCGTTAAAAAAAAAAAAAAAAAAAACCTAAATTTTAAACTAATCATAAGTATTTTTTTTTGGGGGGGGATCTCTTTTAAACACATTTAAATAATGTTTATAGTTCAAAACTATTTTAAAATCCCATTTTAAAAAACTCCATAATAACCAAAGTAACAATTATTTTATAACACTTAGGGATCTAGCTGGGTGCAGTGGCGCAAGCCTATAATCCCAGCAGTTCAGGAGACTGAGGCAGGAGGATTGTGAGTTCAAAGCCAGCCTCAGCAAAAGCCAGGCACTAAGCAACCCAGTGAGACCCTGTCTCTAAATAGGGCTGGGGATGTGGCTCAGTGGCCTAGTGCCCCTGAGTTCAACACCCCCCGCCCCGTCTTACCTAAATAAATAAATAACATTTAGGCATCTGTAGCAAAATGGAAAAGTGCAGGACATGAAAAAGAATTAGGCTTTATCTAGTTCTGTCTTTACCACTTCCCAGATATTTGACTCTGGACAGACCACTTACCTCTGAAGTTCTATGAACTACCAACCATCACAATTTTATTAATTTTACCCAAGAAGGATGGTCAATGAAAACTAACTATAAATTGTGATAAAAATATCACCATTAAAGAGGTAGGCCTTCTTTTCAATATGTATTCTAACTACCATACTCTAGCTTCACTTTGACTTTTTCTAGCCTTAACATTATTTATTTACCAAAAAAACTCCTCACTTTCACACAACAAATGCATTTTCTGGACTTTTGGCCCTAATAAAATCTAGCTATGATGTTAACTTTGAGGTGGAAAAAGGCAAGCTATCTATGAGGATCTTGGTTACTTCACAGACTGGATTCTAGGTAATAGAAGTCTAAACTGCCAGTGTAGTTAGGTGAATGTGATCCATTTGTGATCTGGTTCCAACTTCACGTTTGTTTGCTCCACCAAGGGTCGTACTGAAAACGCACCCATTAGCCTAACTGTATAATACTAGCATAGATGCACATCAGAAATGTTGGCTAAAGCTTAAGAGTGGGCCAGACGGCTTCCTCTTGGCCTCTTCAATTTAGAGTATTTATGTTTGAACAGAAGTTCAAATAGAACTTGAGTAACTTACTCTATCCCAAATTCTTTGCATACATACTAGTACATACTAGTAGCAGGGCAGGTAAAAATCTGGCAGTTGAAAACTCGGGAAAAACTAAGCAATATTAATACAAACTATCTTTTTTTGTAGCGTTTAAGTGTTGCAAAGAAAGATACTCCAAAACACCGTGTGCACACCATCTCTTTAAATCCATCCTAACACCGGCAAGTAGGTGTAAACACCACCATTTCACAAACAAGTTGGTCTCTTCTCTAGCAATAACTATATCAAGTCTACTCGATTTACATGAAATTAGTCTCACTTCTCTCCACAAGCCCCAAACTCACTTCTTCAACAACAATCTATGCTAAGCAGCATGCCTAAACTTTACTTTCAACTGCCCTCTTTCAAAGGTGATCCATTCATTTAACAGTGAAAAGGTGTGTGTTTTAACGCATAATTATAGAAACGACTCAAGAAATAAAAGCTTTGTAAGAGATAGATAGCAGGAGCAGGAAATTCGTCTCTGCCCCCTCTAACTAGCGTCACAATAACATTTAGTTGGAAAACGTTTTGAAACGTTTTTGGATATTCTTGCTGTACATCTCTCTCTTTGCTGTCATCCACCTTGCAAAGTCACAACTCTGGGAACTTGTGGATAGTTTCGAATTATTAATTCAGAACTCACGTCCAAACTTGAGCAAACAACTTACGTCACTCTGTTAAGTTTTCTTCAGTGTCTGGCTACAGTTTGGACTCACTTTGGGGGGAAATCTAAAGAACTGGGAGTTTAATGACAATCGCTGGTCTAGCCTACAGACAGTGGACAAGGCGAGAGGTGGCGCAGGGCAGGTGTCCGCGCCTGGGCTGGCTACTCGCCCCGCGACAGGGAAGCCCCTCCATCCAGGCGAGCGCAAGCGAGGGGCGCAGCCGAGCCAGGAGCGCTGGCAGCGCGGGGAGCAGCCCCGGGCCGGGCGGGAAGCGGGACGCGCGGCGGGGGCAACAGGCGCTGGGGACGCACGCGCCGGGAAGGGAGCGGGACACACCTGAAACCGAGGGGCGGTTCCGGCTGTGGTCGGTGGGCGAGTCGCGGGTGGCCCCCACGGCCCGCGAGAGGCTGCGGGACGGATCCTTGGGCGGGAGCGGCAATTCTCCGTCGCGGGCCTGGAGGGGGGCGGCCGCGCCCTCGTCGCCAGCTCCCTCCTGCTGCCTCACGGCGCCCCCCGGTGCACCCCTCCGCGGCTGGGCCCAGGCGATCCGCGGCAGCAGCGGCTCCCGCTCCTCGTCCTCCTCTTCCTCCGGGTTCCCGCCGCCCGCGGACCCCCGCCGGCCCGGCTCGCAGAGCTCGGCCATGGGCTCCCTCTCCGTCTTCCGTGCCGAGACCTTATCAGAGCGGCGGAGTGCCGGGACCCGGCCTCCGCATCGCGGCAAACTGGAGTGGCTGGGTCACACCGACGCCACCTCACCAGCACAAGGGCCAGATCGGGGCCCGCCCCGCGGCTGTCCCGCCCCGCCCTGCCCTGCCGCCGACCACGCCCACCGCCGGCCACGCCCCACCCCTCGGCTCCGCGGGGCGCCGCCCTCGCGCCTGCGTAGAAGGATCAGCGCGATGGGGCGGAGCCTGGGCGGGGCCGGGCGGAGCCTGGGCGGGGCCGGGCGGGGCCGATGGAGCAGCCACCTGCCAGGCAAGGCCAGAAAAGCACTGGTGGAGGCTGCTGTTGCTCCTACACAGTGCGGACACAGTTATTTCCGCGGAGGTCCTCCTCACTTCAAACTGAATAGGCTTCTCCTCCTACTACAGAATTTTCACAGCTTTTGCGATATATGAATTTATCTGAATGGCTGATATTTGTTTCCTCTGTTAAAAGCCCATCTCCTTATGATTTCTTCTTTGACCCATTTCTTTTGGGTATGTTTATTTTTTTTTTTTGAGAGAGAGAGAGAGAGAGAGATTTTTTAATATTTATTTTTTAGTTTTGGGCGGACACAACATCTTTGTTTGTATGTGGTGCTGAGGATCCAACCACACGCATGCCAGGCGAGCGCGCTACCGCTTGAGCCACATCCCCAGCCCTTGAGTATGTTGTTTAATTTCCAAGTGTTTAAAGGTTTTTCTAATTAGTGTTATTTAAAATTTAAATTTGTTGTAGACAAAGATTCTTTGGCATTTCATTCTTGTGAAATGTGTTAAGACTTATTTAGCCTGGTATAGTATATACCCAGGTGAACATTACATGGTCATTTTTAAAAGAAGATGAATTCTGCATTTGAATAGTTTCAAATTGAACTACTAATTGAATCTATAAATATAAATTTAGTTAAGTCACCTATATCCTAAAAGTTGTTTTTTTTTGTCTAGTTCTATTTCTTTTTTTTTTTTTTAAAGAGAGAGTGAGAGAGGAGAGAGGAGAGAGAGAGAATTTTTTTTAATATTTATTTTTTAGTTCTCGGCGGACACAACATCTTTGTATGTGGTGCTGAGGATCGAACCCGGGTCGCACGCATGCCAGGCGAGCGCTCTACCGCTTGAGCCACATCCCCAGCCCATAGTTCTATTTCTTACTAAGAAGATTATTATGATTGCTATTTATTATTATGGATTTGACTATTTTTTCTTTTAGTTTCATGAGTTTTGCTTCCTGTATTTTGAAGATGTATTACTAGGTGTGTGCATAAGAGTTTCATGTCTTCCTAATGACTTTTTTGAAAGTTTTAAAAATTAAACTTTAAACAATTTAGTATTATGGACTGTTCTTCCTATCTCTATTAATGTTCTTGGCTTGAAGTTCATTTTGAGGGATAATATTAACTATTCTAGACTTTTTATGCTGTTTACCTTAGGTAAATCTTTTTCTACTCTTTTTAATCTATTTGTGTCTTTATACTTAAAGTGTGTTAATATCCTGTAGATAGTTTACCATTGGTTCTTGATTTTTTAATCTCTGTTCTTTAATTGGGATTTTTAGTCCCTTTACATTTATTGTAATAATGATGTGGTTGGATTTAGATCTCTCACTTTTCAATTCCTGTACTGTTTGTTTCATCCTTTTACTCCCTGTTTCTCCTTTTCTGCTTTCTTTAGGATTAATTCAGTATGTCTAATTAGTTCATACTAATTTCATTGTCTTTCTGCTGTATCATTTTAATTTTTAGTGGTTATGCTAGGACTTACAGTATGCATCTTTAAATTATTTCGATGTATTGAGAGCTTTTATTATACTATTTGACATAAAATGCAAGCATCTTGCAAAAATGTAGTTCCATTTATCCTCCACCCTTTATATTATTGTTGCCATGTACACTAAACCTACATGTTTTAATACAGTGAATGATTTTTGGCTTAAGCAATCATATCTTTTAAAGAAATTAAGAAAATAATTTATGGTATTTTATATTCACCCACATTTTTAGTATTTCTTGTGTTCTTTGCTCCTTCCTGTAGATCTGAGTTTCTATCTAGTATCATTCCACTTCCTTGTGAAGAATTGTTTTAAAAATTCCTTATAATGCAGAATCTGCTGGTGATAAGTTCTAAGTTCTTTTTTTTAAATATGTTTTTTAGTTGTCGATGGACACAATATCTTTATTTATTTTATGTGGTGCTGAGGCTCGAACCCCGTGCCTCATATGTGCGAGGCGGGAGCTCTACCACTGAACTACAGCCCCAGCCCTCCAAGTTCTTATTTATTTGAATTTATCATTATTTTACCAACATTTAAAAATATTTTCTCCAGACTTAAAGTAATAGGTCAATTTTACTCCCCTTACTCAACCATGTTCAATTCTAAAAATGTCATTTCGTTGTTCTGTGTCCTTCATTGTCTCTGAATCAAGTCCAGCTACCTAAATGTCTAATCTGCATCATGCCCTTTTCTCTAGCTGCCTTGAAGATTTCCTCTGTATCTTTGGTTTCCAGTGGCTTGAACATGATGTCTTTGGAATTATTTTATTCTATGTGGGTTTTGTTGAGTTTCTTTAATCTGTAGATTTATGTTTTCTATGAAATTTGGAAGGATCTCAGTTATTTCTTTGAATTTTTTTATCTGTCCCATTCTCTCTTTCCTTTCCTTCTGAGATTCCTGTTACATGTATGTTTTACTCTTACATATTGTCCCGAAGATCAGTATGGCTCTACCTACTAGCCTTTGACTATTTACAAACAGTTATGAAACCCACCAGTGAAGAGCTTTAAAATTTCAAGTTCCATCGCTTTTAGTTCTAAAGTTTCTGTTAATTTATTATGACCATATATTTTATTAAGTGTGTGTGAGAGAGTGTGTTGTGTGTATTGACCGGAATCAACATCTACCTGATATTTTTCTTTCAACAATCCAACTGTTGCTTTCTTCTGGGCTCCTTGAAGTCTCCCCCATGCAACGCAGTTCAGATGTTAGGCAAGGATCTGAGCAGAATGTATGTGCAGATTTAGGAGCCCTCTACCCCCCTGACTTATTCCATTTCAGGATTTCTCTCTTCCATTTCCAGCTGCTCTGGGAGCCCCAGATTCCATCCTCTACTCCTTAAGCCATGGAGTTGTGACTTTTTTATTGAGTCCCAGCTGCCTTGCACAGTGCCTACGAGGAAGTGCCCCAAGATAAAACGTATGGACATAAACCTCACTCGTTGTATGTCCATCCTTTGAAGAGTAGCCGTCTTTTCAGTTTCTGCCCACCAGCTTTTGATTACTTTCCAGTGTCTTCAAATCACTGTTCTCAGATTTTTTTCCCAAAGTGTATAATTTTTATCTTTAGAGGGTTAGTTTGATATAATCTCCTGTGACATATTTTATTGCAAATGCATCTTTTAGTGAAATGAATATTTTCATTTCTCAATTTATGGGTTGATGGAGGAATATTTCTTGTATCTAGATGAGAGAATATTTAGCATAAATTCTATTTATAGTTTTTATTTTTTATAGATTTAAATACTGAGAAAATTTGTCCAAATAAATAGATGAATGTGGGAACCATTTTGCAATGGCAAAAAAAAAAAAAAAATCACTCTCATTTCCTTCCAAGGTATATGCTAAAGATTGAATAATGCTTTACAATCAAAAATTAATTTTTACAATTTATGCTGAGACATCATTTAGGTCCTCCTTTGTTTTGAGTCATTCAATTTCTGGAATATATACCAAAATGACTTTTATAAGCCATCAAAAATACCAATAATAGGGCTTATTAAAGTAATAATAATTATACCTTAGTTCTTTCACCTCAAGACATCATTTTTTCTTTCTTTCTTTTTTCTTTTGATTAAAAAGGAAAAAGAAGGCTTATTCCTTTTTTAACAAAGGAGAAAAACAGGGGACTCCTGTCCCAGAAGCTGTGATTCTGCTCATCAGTAGGAACAGGGGACTTTTAAAGAAGTGACTCAGAGGCTGTTGAAATTGTAATTCATTTGTTAATCTGGGAGACAGTCATTTCTGAGATCTTTTGGTACCATCCCCAAAGTCTGGATTAGTTCATTCCTACGGTGGGTGTACTCAGGGACAGATATATCTTCCTAAAATGAGGAAGAAAGGTAATCCTGTTTCCCTGAGATTAGGGTGGGGGAGTGGGGAGACAGGAAGAGAAAGAAACATGTCCATTTTAAAAATTAAGTTGCAGGGGCAGAGCAGCACAGGCTACGTTCAAAGCATAAAGGGACCACTGTTCTATTTCCCCATGTGGATTTCTACATACCATTTCTATGGAAAAATGGGTGATGACATCTTCAAGTTGCTTCCTGCTGAAAGAGGGCAAAGTTGGGGGAAGTAACCCAAAGTTCTTGTTCTCTATCAGGTGGGGCGTGGACATTTAGGGTATTCAGCATCAGAATAGTCCATTGGTCCACGGTGGCAGATGGCAGGTCACTAGACAAGGCATACTTAGGGCAGGGATCATACTAAACCAACAAAAAACAAGACAGCAAAACATACTTTTTTGTAAACAATTATACAAAAGTAATACGTATTTTTTATGAAGAGGGGGACTGGGGATTGAACTCACTGAGCCACATCCCCAGACCTATTTTGTATTTTATTTAGAGACAGAGTCTCACTGAGTTGCTTAGTGCCTCACTTTTTGCTGAGGCTGGCTTTGAACTCGTGATCCTCCTGCCTTAGCCTCTGGAGCCCCTGGTTACAGGCATGCACTTCCACGCCCAGAAAACACAAAAACTATTTCAGTCAGTCTCTGAAAACCACAAAGACAGTAACTCATATCAGTGAAAAACAGGTTGAGATTAGCAATGCAGGAAGTTAGGAAGATTTGTAAGTCTATGAGATCAGGTTCAAATTAACTCAAGAAAAATTTGTGATCATTGTTATTGGGCATTCCCACACAAGAACCCCTCCTTTATAGCCTCCAGCTGTACTTACTTTTGGTAGGGCTGACACAAGTGTACATCTTAAGTTATATTAAAAGAAACATTTTTTTTTAAATGTCCAGGTAAGACTTTGCTTAGGCTTTACTCTCCTGCCAGTTGTAAAGACCAAGTTGGTCAAAACTGACCTTGTTCCTATCTACTCTTTTAAGAGTCAGCTGAGATTCCTCTTGGGGACATGTGTGAAGTCTCTTGGCTTGTTTAGCTTTCCTCTACCCGTGGTGCCATTTTCCAGGGCGGGTCAAGGTCTTATTGACCATAGTGGCTTCTCTTGGAAGTATCAGGGACATTTCCATCTCCATTGCCCCTCCTCTTTGCAGAATGCGCACTTGTTGGCTTCCTGTTCTCTCGATATCCCTTATGGACAAATTGGGACTCACCAGAGTTGCAGGGCCCAGAGAGGGGTCCCAACATTTGCTGTGTCCTGGCTGAATGTAGAGGGCAAAGGCCAAAACATTGGCTGCTTTTTTCTTTTACTTACTTGGCTTTGTTCTCCAAGTTTTGGGTTTTAAACATCCAGCAAGTCAGTTTCACCAGTCGAGTAACAGGTTATAACTTCAATATCTATAATATTACAGATTTGGGGGTTACTATTAGTACTGGAAGTTGGCACTATATACCATCTGTCCTGTAAGTGATGGCTTCTTATCTCAAATTAACTCAAGTTGTTTTATTAGAAGCAGTACCTCTGCAAAACACTAATAGGCAACAGTCATAAAGTTTACAAGGAAAATACAAAATGAAATTAACAAAGAAAAATATATCCAATTTGTATAGTAACTATGAATCAAGAAAAATGATTTTTATAATCTCACACCTTTACTTAGTTATATATTATATTCCCTGTTTATTTTGGGATCACAGTAGTCTTTACAACAAAAATTGATCTTTTGAACACAACTTTAAATGAGCTGAAGTCTAGCCTATTTTGGAGTCATTCTAACATGGAGTAAAGTGAAAACCAGAGTCTTATCTCAGGTAGGGCGGGATTCTTGACAAATAAAGGCACCTTATTTTTAACTCAGTGCTGAGAAAATAGAAATATCAATGTTTCTACAGGTCTCTTGTTGATAGCATTTTTTTAATAAAATGCTTTTATCTCCTTATGAGCTTTAAGTATATTTTTTGTCAGAACCTTGGACCTCTGATAAGTGGATGCTGATCCATAATGGGGAGGGGGGAGGCATGGGAAAAATGGAGGAACTGTGATAGGGCAAAGGGTAGGGAGGGTGGGGAGGGTGCTTGGGGGCAGGAAGGATGGTAGAATGAGATGGACATCATTACCCTAGGTACATGTATGACTACATGTATGGTGTGACGCTACATTGTGTACAACTACTGAAAAAGTTGTGCTGCAATTGTGTACAATGAATCAAAATGCATTCTGCTGTCATATGTACCTAATTAAAATAAAAATTAACTTTAAAAAGAATACAGATAATTATAAATGCTGGAGACAATGTGGAGGGAAAGACACATTTATATACTGTTGGTACGACTGTATATTAGTATAAATACAATGGAAATAAGCATGGGGTTTTCTCAGAAGACTAGGAGTGAAATTGCCATGCAATCAAACTATACCAATTCTTGGTATTTGTCTAAACTAAACCACTTCTTGGTATTTGTCAAAAAGAATCAAAGTCATCATCCTATGAGGATAAATGCATAGCCATATTTACAGCAGCATAATTTACAATAGTTGAGTTATGGAACCAGCTTGTGTCTGTCAATAGATGAGTGGAAAAAGAAAATGCCATATATGTCTGTAATTGAGTTTTATTCAATCATAAAAAACATGTCATTTGCATGAAAATGGATGAAACTAGAGAACATTGTGTTCAGTAAGTCCCAGTCAGACAACCACAGGCTGTATGTTTTTTCTCACATGTGGCAACTAGAGAGAAAAAGGGGAGGAAAGAGGCCTCATAAAAACAGAAGGAAACCAGTGAAGTACAGGAAGGTGGTTAAGGGGAGGGAGTAGGGGAGGTGTTGGAAAATGAAATAGATCCAATTATGTTACGTGCAGGTGTGAATATATCACAATGAAGCCCACTGTTATGTTTAATTATAATGCACCAATAAAAACCTTGGAACTTCAGTTTTTCTCATTCAGTGAATGAAAAACATCTAACTTATAAGTTAATCAGCAATGCTGGTTTTGTCAGTTTTCTTTTTTGGGCCAACCAGCCAAAACAAGATTTTTTTTTTCAATTTACATGAACAGGTTAAAATATATCCCTATGTTGGTCTAGAAATGTACGCCAGAGGCAAAGCACTTGCTTAGCAGGAGTGAGGCCCTAGGTTGGATCTCCAGCACACATCCCTTCCCAAAACACCCCAAACATGCACATAAACGTGGTGTGTGTGTGTATCAGGTAGGCACCCTCTCCCTGGCATGAACCAAAATTCCAGACCCTAAGAAACAAAGCAAGTGTTCAGCATAAATGATATGGTTTGCGCAAATAGTTTTGACCCAGTGAGCCATCCTTATCAGGACTCCGGGAACACTCCTGATATCCAACCACAATAAACTATATATATATGCACATACACACACAAACACCCACACACCCCTCAGTTTGGAACTCAAATATTTTGCTCCCTCCAATAGTTCTAATACTTTGTATATTTTGTTCCCTTGGGGATGCATTCTTTGATATGAAATTCGTCATTATTCCCCAACCCCCACACTATAATACATGGGAATTCTGAACATTTCAATCTAGGCCTAAATGCACCACATCCAATGTCACCATCATCCTTTAACAAGAAAAGCAAGAAATGCTGCTGCTATTTCATGGTGCCTTTGTCAAAGAAGACTTTGCTGACACCTGTATTTCAAATTCATCCTTTGTTGGGAGCCTCAGGATTGCTTAGGCTTTGGAGCAGAATCATGGGAAGATTCAGGATAGGTCTTCTTGTGTGCCGCCATTCAGCTCTGGCACTGACCATCAAGAGTGAAGGCAGACCCCACCAGTTAAGGGCTCAGTCTTCCACAGGACTGCTGTCACTTCAGATGCCAGCCACACTTCAGAGGTCCCTCACAACTGAATGGGGGATTGAAGTATGTGCTTGCCAGAGTCTTAGTGAGTCCATTAGTAAAGGCATGTTTGAAAGAGTTCTATAAGAAGTGTTATAGTGAAAGCCACCAACCTTCCACTTTTCTTTGCGCATATTGATATTTTCTCCTTTAATATCAATAAGACAATCTGGTTAGAGGTCCCCAAGATCACCCCCTGTTTTGATGAGTCACCAGGAGGACTCACATTCATATTCATATCTGTGACTTGTTATAGTGAAAGGCTACAAAGAAAATCAGCAAAGGGAAAGGCACTGAGCTAAGTCCGGAGGGAACCAGGAGCCTCCTTCTAGGAGTCCTGTGGAGTTACACAGGACACTCTTCTTTCACCATTCTATATGTTGTGACAACACATGTGAAATGCCTGTGTACCAGGGAAGGCCATTAGAGACTCAGTGCGCGGAGATGTTTTAAGGCTGATCAGGTAAGCAGTCTCTCCCTGGCATGAACCAAAATTCCAAACCCCAAGAAACAAAGCAAGTGTTCAGCATAAATGATATGTTTTGCACAAGCAGTTTTAACCCAGTGAGCCATCCCTATCAGGACTCTGGGAACACTCCTGATATCTAACTGCCCACATATCAGCCATGAACCCACCTTACAAGTAGGCCTTTCTAGGGATAGCCGTCTCAGGCTGCCATATTAACTCTTTTTGCATACAACCTATCAACAAGACAAAGCTGAGTTTATTGCCCACTGTGATAAGGAAAACCAGTGTCTCAAATGTGGCTACATCCTCAAGGGTAAGGGCAAGTTTAGAACATTTTGAGATTGAAAGTTTGGTTTAAGGATTTGCAGGGCCCAGATTAGGATTGAATTAGGATTAGTAGAAACAGCAGAGCAAGAATTTTTGAAACAAGAGATTCAAAGAACTTTGTGACCCAAACTGCCTTCTGATGCTTGATTAACTTCTCAGGCAGTCCCTGTAATGAACATCTAGTTATTTGTATGGATAGGAGTCAGATAGATTAGTAACAGTATGCTAATGAAGATGTTGGATGGTAAAGTCAGTACTGACAGATGTGGGTAGACAAGTGGTTTCCTCTCAGTAAATATGAACTTTTAAAAAATGTGGAATATTTTAATTAGAAAGTAGTTTGAAAGTGAAAGTCAAAGTTCACTCATGCCTGAAGTTTCTAAGGAAAATGAGTAGCAATAATTCAGTGTACTCCCTAATTGGGGGGAAATTGCATTGATTTTTTCCCCCCAGAGATTTGACCTCTGATCCATCATCATAATCTGAGACTGACCTCCAAAAACAAAGCAAACATGCTTGATGTGAAGGGTGGTTTGAGGGAAGGGAAGAAATGATGGGCAACCACACACACCAAGCATCTACAGAGCACCTGCTATGTAACAGTCACGTGCACTGCTCGTATCACGTCTGTCTTCACATCACCCCTGAGAGGTTTTACCGTCTGTTTCACAGATGAGCAGCCTGAGATTCAGAGAAGCTAATGTAACTTGTCCATGTTCCCACAGCTAGTCAGTAGAATTGTGACTTGAACACAAGTTTCTTGTCCTCAGAGCACAAGTTACAGGTTACATCTTATCAAATGACTTTAATAATTTTAATTTTTATCGATACTTATTTTGGGGGGCAATGTTTAAAAATCTGTGACTTTTCTCCACTCTCAGATTGTTCTCTGCACCCAAAAAAAAAAAAAATCCATCTGCCCTCTGTTCGACAAATTAATCTATTGTACTATATGAAAGGCTACCAAGATGCTGAAAGGAAGATTTTCACTCCAGTTAATTAATATGTTTTGGTTATGTACTCTACATCAGGGACTTTACCAAGGAAGACCCTGGTCTGGCATGGGAATGGGTTCAAGTTCAAGGTTGTGGCAATGATTAAAAAATATACATGTATTTAGGCCAGGCCTGGTGGTACATGCTGGTGATACCAAAAGTTCAGTCCTTGTCCCCATTCTGAGCCAAGATTTAAAAAAGAAAAGAAAAAAGTTTATTAATTTGCTAGCAAAGGAGAAAGGCAAGGGACTCAGTCACAGAGACTGTCATTCTAACTGCCATGGGAAAGGCACAGTTTTATAAAGGGGATCAAGGGGCTGGAGTTGTAGCTCAGTAGCACTTGTCTAGCAAGTGTGAGGCACTGGGTTTGATTCTCAGCACCACATATAAATAAATAAGTAATATAAAGGTCCATTGACAACTAAAAAATATTTTTTAAAAATGGGGGGGGGAGCATCAAGGGCTGTTTTCCAAGTATATCAGTACATATAATTAATGCCCAGCTCGTATCCTTGGGAGAGTGTATCTCCTGTTCCCAGGCCTGGAGTTTCTTTATTCTCATGGGCAGTGAGTGCATGGACAGATCATTCAGCTGACAACAAGAAGACTGTTCATCTTCTTCCCCCTGTTGTTAGGGAAGAGAAGAGAGAGAAAAGGGCAAGGGAAAAAATAAGTTTTAAAATAAGCTGCCCAATGGTCAAGCAGCAAGGTTTATATGCAAAGCATGAAGTGGACTCCATCACAGGAAAGGGACCCTCCTGTCACACTTGTAGTTCTAGCTACTCAGGAGGCTGAGGTGGGAGGATCACTTGAGCCCAGGAGTTTAAGACCAGCCTGGGCAACACAGTGAGATGCTGTCTCTAATTAATTAATTAGTTAACACATATATACTTCATTAAAATGCACTGATACTTCTAATTTGTGCTGATTGCCTTATTTTTAAGAAAAAAAGTTTAGTGCTGTAAGCAGACCATTCAATTTTTCCTTTTCTTTCCTTCTTTTTTGAACCCGGGACACAACCGCTGAGCCATATCTCTAGCCCTTTTTTATTTTATTTTTTTAAGTTTGAGGCAGGGTCTCATTAAATTGCTTAGGGCCTTGCTAAGTTGGTCTCAAACTTGTGATCCTCTTGCCTCAGCCTCCTGAGTCACTGGGATTACAGGTGTACACCACCACTCCTGGCCTCTTCCTTTTTTAAAGACAGGTTCTTCTAATATTCCCTAGGCTGGTCTGGAACACCCGGGCTCACGGGATCCTCCTGCCTCAAACTCTGAGTGCTGGGACTATAAGTGTGCACCAACGTGCCCAACTCGTTTTTCATTTCAATGAAAGAAAACTAAAATATCTAAGTGCAAATACAATTCCAGTTGCTAGATAAACCCAGCAATTAGAGTGCAGGAACTGAGGTTTCACAAGTTTTATACACTTTGAAATTTCCCCAGATTCTTCTTTATGTGGTGCCGATCTGTAATAATCAGTTTAAAGGGGGAAAAAAGCAATTAAACAAAGAAAAGGCCATCAGCTTGTCAGCAGGAACATGGGGAGCTGGAAAAACCATGTGCCACTCCTGCTGGTGTGGGGGAAGAGGAGGTAAGTGTTGGCAGGTGCTGAAAGAAGTGGAAAATAGGCCAAATCCCGAGGCCCCAGGCAAAGAGAGAAACAGGGCGAACAGGTCAGGGCCTGCAGAGGCCTGGGGCTTAGTCCTGAATTGTTTCCTGGGGCTGTCATAACAAATGGCCACGAACTGGTGGCTTTAAACAACAGAGATTTATTCTCTCACAGTCCTAGGGTCTGGAACTAGCTCAGAATCTAGGTATTGGCAGAACAATGCTCCCTCTGAAAGTCCTGGAGGAGAGCTCCTCCTTGGCTCCTCCCAGCCTCTGGGGGCTCCTTGGTGTGTCTTGGCTGGTAGACAGGACATTGCAATCTCTGTTCCATTGTCACATGGCCTTCCCCTCTCTGTGTGTCTCCTCTTCTTATAAGGACAAGTACCCCTGAAGTTAGGGTCCTCCCCAATCCAGTATGAACGCACCTTAACTAATCATATCTGCAAAGACCCTATTTTCAAGTAAGGTCACAGGCTGAGGTTTTCTGTGGACATGAATTTTTGTGTGTGTGTGGTGAGGAGGGTGGCTTTTCAATCTATTCCAAAACCTATCACAGTAATTTAGAAGGACACCCCCAGAGCCTCCGTGGTCTAATAGTATAGCTTTCCTAGTCAGAACCTGCAACTAGGAAAAGGAACCCGCTGAGAAACCTAAACATGGTCCCAGTGAAAATGGAGCCCTCGAGGACACCCCTTCCTGTGTGTGACCAGGTTCGTGCTGTTCCGTGGATGAAAAGTCCATGATTCCAAGTTTCTGACAACAAAGCACCTGCCCAAAGCACCTGCCCAAACATGCCTTTACTTGTGGACTTACTTGTTCACTTAATGTCTAAGACTCCAGCAAGCACACCCTTCCCTCCCCCAGTCAGTCGTGAGGGACCTCTGAAGTGTGGCTGGCATCTGAAGTGACAGCAGTCCTGTGGAAGACTGAGCCCTTAACTGGTGGGGTCTGCCCTCACTCTCGATGGTTAGTGCCAGAGCTGAATGGCGGTGTCAGATCAGGCTGGGCAGGCAGCAACCAAAGGAGGCAGATTTAAAAGGGCCGCTGAACAGGCTTTATTGAGATATCACTCCCGGGCGGAACTCGATCAGACCCACAGAGGGGACAGGGGAAGGGTCTGAGGAGAAACCGAGTGGAAGCTCCACCGGACTGGACTTTTATGGGACTTTTATGGGGCTTACAGCAGGAAGGGAAGGGCTTGGGACAGGAAAAGGTGCCCCCTTGGAGTTGGTCAGTGGAGTTGGCTGAACTCCAGGATTGGCCAGGGGGCCCTGTTGATTGACAGGCATTAGTCAGGAGATCTGGCTGATTGACAGGCGTTTCTGCCGGCATCTGATTGATGTTCTTTTCTGGCGTGGGCTGCTTTGTTCTAAGTTGCCACTAAGTCGCCACCAAGTCGCCGCCACCGACCTAACAGGTGGCACACAAGAAGACCTATCCCGTGCTGAACGTGTTCCATCAACTGCTCAGGACGTCTGGAGTGTTCCCCGAGCTTCACCAGTGGAGTCCCCCTACCTCACTGGGTATGATAGGCCCAGCTAGAGAAGACTAGGAGAGGATAGGATGTGCCAACTTAGGGAGAGACAGGACGTACCAGCTGTCCAGACCTGTCTTCACTAAAGGGATCTTGTACCAACTTAGACACACGTCCAGACCCAACTATGCTGAAGTGATCTTGCACAACTTCCTTCTGGAAGGTGCTTTTCTGGGCTTTGTCATCAAGCTGGCTTCAAGGTAAAGGAAACTGACTTATCCAAGGAAGCACTGGCCATTGGAGATAGTCACTCTTGGCACCAAGGAAGCACTCAGGAGTGGCTGCCCAGGAGTTTCAGGTTCCTGAATTAGACTCTGGACCTCTGCATATAATAATAAAAAGTAAACAACCTCATATGCCTGTACTATTTTTAACTTCTGATCTCGGAGTCATCACTCTGGGTAATACATTAGTTGTAAAAGAAAATCAAAGACATAGTCCCAATCATTCCTGCTTGATAAGAAAATTTTCAAATGGCATGTTAAGCTATTAAGTCATTGTCCACGTGTACAGAACTCTCCTAATGATTTCATCTGGGCCTCCTCCCATCCCTCCATCCTTCCCTGTTCATTTTTTACTGAAAGGTCTCCTGAATCCCCCACCTTCCTTCTTTCTCCTACTACTACCATAGCCCAAACCGTCACTTTCTCTAAACATCATTTACTCCCCCTGTGAAAGCACCTGCAGCCCCCTACCATGAAGAAGACATTGAAACCTTACACATCTGGTCTTGCATTCAAGTTTCATATCTTGCATGGCTCTCAAGCACATGGGCACATTAAAAAATGTGCATACCTTTTCCCTTCTTAACCTGGCCACTGTTGATTTGGTTCAGCAGACTCAACTTCCAAACCTTCAGAGGGAAAGTTTGAATTTCCTTATATTTCCTTGGGCTTACGAGACCCTGTGAGCTCTGAACCCTGACCACCTCAATAATTGTAAGCCAGTCCTGGCTTTCTCTTTATTCTAGGACTTGACTATATGCCTGCACCCAGACCATATCAGTTAAGGTTCTACAAAGAAGCAGAACCAATGAGATACACAAAATTTATTTTTAAGGAATTGACTCACATGACTGTGGGGCCTGGCAAGTACAAAGTTAGCAGGCATCGACCCTGTGGTTGCAAGGAGGATTTCCTCCCTCACACAATTCTGTGCTGACCTGTTTACCTGTTTGTATTGCCAATGAGTACACGTGAACCAAAAACCCATGCTCAGTTCACTTGATGCCCAACATAGAACTTGCCACATACTTGGAACTCAGTAAATAATCACCAAATGAATGCGTCTCCTCCGACTCCATTGCTCTGGTTGAAGAAGTGAGGTTAGAGACCCTGAATCTGTGATGTCACCACAAACAAGACTGGAGCTGGACCAAGCTCCTGGCTCCTGCCTGTAAACTTGGACTCCTTGACACTTGGCTGCTTCTGTTTGTGCTGGAAGGTGAAAAGTCGCCAGATGTGTGAGAGTTAGCTTTAGCTTTTAGAGGTTCGTGTGTGTGTGTGTGTGTGTGTGTGTGTGTGTGTGTGTGTTTGTGTGTGTGTGTAGCTCTTCTGTATTAAAAAAGGCACACTCAGGCTCCTTAAGTGATCGGTCTTGTTCTTGTTATTCCTTAAGTAGGACCAGGGTGGAAAGGATAAGAAGAAGCTCATGTGGCCGGAACTGCCATCTCGCTGGGCTGCGGGAAACCTGCCCAGGAACTGAGCCCAAAGCAGCATGAAGTTGCCAGTCCCCTGTCACCGTGTGGCCCAGCTCTCGGCTACTGTTCTGTCCTTCCTGCTGGAGCCCTGCGATGACCTGCCCGCAGTCCTGCCTTCCTGAGCCTGTGGCTGCTGCTTCATTGCAGGTGGGGCTCCTGGGGTCTTCCCTTGGCAAGTTCTCAGCGTCTCTGCTATGCAGGGCTCTCCTCGGCTTCTTTCATCATTCTCTTTCTTGTTTGGGTTGAGCTTTTCACACCTGGCGTGTCACAGAATAGCCAGAAACTGGCTGTTTTTATAGTCAAGTGGCTATGATGGGGGAGGGCAGGAGGCCAGGAGATCACCTGGAGGAGAACATCTTTTCTTTTTTAAAAAATACTTTTAATTAATTAATTTATTTATTTATTTAATGCGGTGCTGAGGACCGAACCCAGTGTCTCACACATGTTAGGCAGATGCTCTACCACTGAGTCACAACCCCAGCCGTAGAATATATTTTCTCTACAAAGACTGTTGGGGGGAATTTTTATTTATTTATTTTTCTCATTACTAAAAGTGAGGCAGGCAAAGTCATTGACCTTCTGATCCTGCAAAAAAACAGTAGCCACAGTCTTACTCTGTTTTCTGTTGCTATAACAGATTGTCCCAGACTGGATAGTTCATAAAGAATAGGGGTTTATTTATGTTTTGGTCATCTTTTTTGCTGCTATAATGAAAGGACTGACCAGAACAACTATAGAACAGGAAAAGTTTATTTGAGGGCTCAGGATTTTTAGAGGTCCCAATCCACAGACAGCAGGCTCCCTGGAGGTGAGGCAGAACGTCATGGCAGAAGATTGTGGTGGAGAAAAGCAGCTCACATGATGGGCACGAAGCAGAGAGACTCTACTTCCCAGATACAAATACACACCCCCAAGCCACAGCCCCAATGCCCCACCTCCTCTAGCCACACTCCACCTGCCTCAATTGCCACTCAATTAACCCCCCCCCCCCCGGGACTAATTCACTGATTAGATTAAGGCTCTCACAAAGTAATCATTTCCCTTCTGAACCTTCTCACATTGTCTCATCCATGAGCTTCTGGGGGACACCTCATATACAAGCCATAACAATTTACTTCATGGTTCTGGATACTAGAAAGTCTAAGATCCTGGTGTGGGCATCTAGTGAGGGCCTTCTGGCTGCATTATAACATGGTGGAGGGTGTCATGGCCAGACAGAGCAAGTCGGCCAGCTCAGGTCTCTTTTTCTATTGTTATAAAAGTCACTAATGCCATCATGGGGCTCCATTGGCGTGACTTTGTTTAATCCCAATTACTTTCCAAAGGTCCCATCTCCAAGTAACATTCCGATGTGAATTTCACATGAACTTTCCAGCACATGAACTTTGGAAGGACATATTTGAACCACAGCACAGTCCAAAGTATTATTGTATAGCAAGATACAGTAATATTTTTAAAAGGCTCCAGCTCCCTCCTTTCTACCATATATATGGTGGCTCTCACTTTTCCTTTCCATGTTAAAGATCTGGGCAGGGGGCAAGCCTTGCTGGGAGTGCTAAGACAACAGGAAGCACAGAAAGTGGTGGGAAGTCAAATAACCTGGGATTGCAGCATGATCTGATAGGGACAGTGACATACATATTTAAATGAGCCTCGTTCTGAAAAGCGATGTCCATGAAAACAGACAACCAAGTCTTATTCTACTTTCTTTTTAAAAAGAAGATTTTAATCTAATCTGGTAGAGTAGAAGAAAATAACTCAATGTTCTGAAAATAAATTTCCCAGAGGAGGCCATTAAGGCAGCCCTTTTGTTTCCTGTCATACTCTGAATCAGTTACAAGGACAAACTCTATTTGTTTGGGTACATTAATTTTGCTCAATGGCCTTTCTATAAAATGAGCATCAAATTGATGGGACTGGACCTCAGTAAAGAAGAAGTTCCAATTTTCTCTGGATGGATTGTTCTGGACGTGCAGTGGAAAATTATTATTAATAGCAATTCATGTTTACTATCCAGTGAGCACGAGAGAGAGAGAGAGAGAGAGAGAGAGAGAGAGAGAGAGAGAGAGAGAGAGAGATATGGAGTTTAGAAATGCAGCTGTATCCAGCTAAGCACTGAGCACCACAGGACAGGCTATGGAGCAATGACCTGATCTGAGTCTCTGTGGCTCGTCTGCAGGGCCATACTTGATGTATTGGACCACACAGGTTTTTTTCTGTGTCTCAGTTTAGAAATTTCAGTGGGAGTAAGACAGGTTTTGAATACGATCTGAGTTATCTTCTTGTAGGTACCGTGGGATGCGGATGAGCTAGAGGCATCCTTGTGTTTACTTCAATCATTCACTGAACCACGGGGAGGGGCCAAACAAGCACGTTTCCTTCCCTCATGGAGTTCAGATTCTAGAGATGAAACCTGGCCCCCACACCTTCCTGATTCTGATTGGGCTTTCAAGGTTCAAACCAAAATAGAGGTATATGGTGGCTCTAGATTTTGCTTCTCGGGTAAAGGGATTGAGAGCCCAGTGTTCTGGAAGAGGCTATGAAGAAGGAAATGGAAAGAGGTAAATAAAAACTTCATCTTCCTAGGGCTCAGTCAGAACCCAGCTAGTCCCCAGGGACAATGGGGTGCAGAGTTGCTGTGACCCTCATTTCTCAACAATGTGTATGAGTCTGTGGTTTGTGTTCTGTGTGTTAAGACTCATTCCTGATTCCATTTCTCCTTCTCTCCTGTGGACATGAACAAAGACCAACCAAATGAGAACAGGCAAAAGCCCTCGGCTCAGAGCTGCCCAGTGAGGCAGTCCGTCACCATCACCTGGTGGAGGATGTGCCTCATGGTGGAGGAGGTGAGCCCCAGCAGGAGGCTGCAGGCCCGAGAAGCTGCAGGCGGCTGAGCAGAAGCAGGCGACCTGTGTGGTTGGTTCAGGGAACATGAGTGGCTGTATAGTCGGTCCTGAGGTGGAAGCAGGAACAAAGGTCGGGGAAGCTGTCAGTTATTAATCAAGACCCAACTGTGTTGCGGTCAGGTTGTTATTTGGCTTCCTAGGCTGTTTGCTCCAGATAATGGGCTGATTGCTAGAGACTATGGGTCAGAGTTTTATTTTTTATATGGTCTGGGCCATAGTTCATTTGCATATTTAGTCTTTTGCTCTTATTTTACCTGGGTTGCTCCATCAATTCTAACTTTAAAATTTTCCATGTTGCTATATATGGCGAGGCACACCTATAATCCCAGAGATTTGGGAGGCTGAGGCCGAAAGATCTCAAGTTCAAGGCCAACCTGGGCAACTTAACAAGATCCAGTCTCAAAAAAACACAAAAAGGGCTGAGAATGTACCTCAGAGGTAGAGTGGCCCTGTGTTCCCCAGTACTGGGGAGAAAAATCCTCTGTTTTATACATATTTCTGCAGCCTTTATGGCACATCTACAAAAACCCTTTAATTACAAAAATAATGAATGTTTTAAAAAGAGACAAGCAAAAGGAATAAAATTTGATAAATTCCCACCAACCGTGTCCCTGCTAACAAATTTCTCTACATTGTCTGTTCATCTATGCTAATACAATCCCACAGTATTTTGTACATTCATAATTCCTTATAAATAGTTGCTGGTGTGTTTTCCATTGAGAGTTTGCAGAGTTGGGGAAGATTTTTTTTATTCAACCCTTACTCTCCAAGCCTCACATGGTGCAGGGAGCATGGTAGCCTGTTCCATCTTTATTAACTGAATATTTTATATTGAATTACACGAAGCTGCCTTGTTTTGTAAGTCCAAAGTGATCAAATAATGGGCAATTTCTCATGGTTGAATAGATGGGTGGATGGATGGATGGACAGATGAATTGAATGCCCTTAACCATCGTCCGTTCTATTCTATGTAACTAATGATTTAAGCATCACAGTTCTGAATAAACGGGCTGTGGCCTTTTGACAGGAGGGAGACATCTCTGTTTTCTACTTTCCATTTCTTGTTATTTGTTGTTATTTCTTCTATTTGTCTATCCCTGTTATTTAGCCAATTACCAAATGGTTGTGTTGATCCTTTTCATCCACCTGTGCATTGAACTTCTTTATAAAACCACAATCTCCCTGTCATGAGTAGATGGATCATTTTCATTTTTCAATTATTTGAGCCTCCAGTTTAGGACTTTGGTTAATGGTTTGGTTTTGCAAGACATTGATTAGAAATGTCTTTCTTCTTCTTTTTTTCTTGATTACAGCATGCATATCTTTTCCCTAGCTATCTTTTATTTGTATCCGGTAATTTAGATCTAAATATATGACTATAGTTACCTGCCATGTACTATATTATGTAAATTTTTTAGGAAGCAAAATTGTTTTTTTTTTCTTTAAATCATTTCAAAGGTTGTCATTAATCAGAGTAAGGATTTTGGAAGAAAATCTTGGCAAAATTAATTGTTTTGAATAAAATACTATAATAATAGCAAAATCATTGTTGCCAACTCCTGTTCAATACTCCTCCTATGATCCTGTCCATGTGGAGTATCTAGAGAGGAGTCACCACATAAATTATCTCTGAGACTGTGGACTGCACAGCTTGGTATTTAAAAAGCTACAGTTAGTAGTCAAGTTTGGAGGAGAGGAAAGGAGTCGGCCGTTCTGAGACCCCTTTTCTTCTAGCTGTCTCTTGCAAATTCTGTGGTCTTGGCTGTGTTCACTTTCCAGTTGGAGTCTGAGTTCTCTGTAAAGTAGAGATAATGTTGTCTTGTAGAAAATATTCATTGTTTCATTGAACACACCCTGACTTGAGCCTCCAGGCCCTCCTCTTGGCCGTCCTGTTGGGTGACACACCTCCATTCAGGACATTCCTGTTGCTCTCGAGGCTCTGGGGTTGCAGCGGGGAGAGAGGCAGGCAGGGCTTCCTAGACTCTTCTGTGGTCAGGACATCACTGGCCACTCCAAGGGGTTGGTGACTCACTTCCTGATGCTGGCATGCTGTGGTTGGAGGTAAGAGTATTTAAGTTCAAGTCTGCAGTAATTTGATTTGGGGAAACTCTGAATTCTTCCTTCTCAATTCCTTCTGCAATTAAGATTGGGGACATGTTCTGCAAAATGTGTCACTAGGTGATTTTGTCATTGTGCAAATGTCATTGAGTGTTCTACACTCACCTAGATGGTGCCTAGACTATCAGGTACATGTATGGCACAGCCTATTGCTATAAGCCACGATGACCAAACACACAGGGGGGGATTCCACCACAAGATAAAATGTGGTCAAGAGACACAGCAGATGTGGGGTGAACGAGGCCACTGAAGAGTGATATGGCTTGTTATTTTACTTTTTTGTTATTAAGTAGGAGAACCCTCTAAAATGATGATTAAAAAGTATAGGATAGTAAATACTAAACCAGTTACATAGCTGTTAACTGTCATTAGCAACTTTGCTGTTAATGTTAATTATCATTAACAAGTATTAAGTATACTACCTAGTCAGGTATGTTAAACTTCTATGGGAACCAGCAGCCCGTAGTTCTGCTTACACATCATCACCATAAGCCAGCAAGTTGTGCATTGCGCACAACGTGCCAACCACGCTGTCACTTTGTGATAGAGTTTTTCAGCTCCATTATGAGCTATGGGACCACTGCCAGACACCTGGCCTTGTTCACCTAAACGTTGCTATGCAGGTATGACTGTTGTGTTTTCTGCTTCCATAATGGTCTGGGCTGTTACACCTGCTCACGGTTTATGGGCTTTATCTTTATTAAATAAGATCACCAAGCCTGGTGCAGCGGTGCACGCCTATAATCCCAGCGACTCAGGAGGCTGAGGCAGGAGGATGGCAAGCTCGAGGCCAGCCTCAGCCACTTCTCAAGACCCTCTCTCAAAATAAAAATTTTAAAATGGCTGGTGGTAGAGCACCCCTGGGTTCAATTTGCAGTAACACATGCACCTGTGCACACACAAGGAAGAGCATCGAAAGACAATATCTCCTGAGCACCCTTTGTAAACTGTAAATATATAATATTTGGTGATTAAAAATCTTACTTTTTAATTTTTATACTTAGGTTGGTTTGAGGAAAGCAATGTGACAGTATGTTTCTTGATTAGAGTTAATTGTTTCCAGAGAAGTTTCTGAGTTCTTCCTGCCACTGGCCCACACAGTTTATCAACAGCATCACCCGAAGGCCTCACCCTTCACTCAGTGTTAACTGGGAAACATTTAAAAATACCCACCCACAGGCCTCCTGTGAAGCAACTTGGCTTGTAACCTCCAGAGGTTGGGCAATAAAACAACTCCCCCGGAAACTGAGGTGCAGCCGGGGGTGCAACCAGGGCTCCTCTAGCCTTGACTCCTGAAGTCTTTCCAGGAAACTTTCCGCATCCCCCAGGCCTCCCTCCCACTTTTTGGAAGGTAAAACTGAGGGCCTGGGCAGCTGCGTACAGAATGTGCCCTCTGCCACTGCCAAATGGCATGGCAGCATTTCATGGGTTTTATAGTCATCACAGAATTGCTTTTTCTAATTGAGTGCTTCACAGATCATAGAGCACTTTCAAAAGCACCATCTCCTTGAAATAAGTTTAGTTTTTGAATTCAGATACAAAGAAACATGCTCATTATAGGAATCTTAGAAAGTGTAGAGAAGCTGAAAGAAGATTTAAAGATCTCCCAGGCCAGTTATGGTGCTGTGCACCTGTCCTAGCTACTCCAGAGGCTGATGTGGGAGGAAGGGTTCAGTCCATTAGTTTGAACTTTTTTTTTAAACTGGGATTTGAACCCAGGGTGCTTAAACTGAGCCACATCCCCAGCCCTTTTTATATTTTATTTAGACATAGGGTCTTGCTAAGTTGCTTAGGGCTTCACTAAGTTGATGAGGCAGGCTTGGAACTCTCGATCCTCCTGTCTCAGCCTTGCAAGCCACTGGGTTTACAGGAGTGTGCCACCATGGCCAACTGAGCCCAATAGTTTGAGACTAGCCAGGGTGACATAGCAAGACCCATCTCTTAAAAAAAAAAAAAAAAAAACTCCTAAATCTTATTGTCCAAAGGCAGCCATTGTTAATATTTTATAAATTTCCTTCCAATTGTTTCTAAACAATTAGTTAAAATTTTTATCATAAAATTATGTATTCATGGCAAATCAAATACAAAGCTTATAAAGCAAAACATAAAAGACCTTCTCCTCTTCCTGTCTCCTCCCCTACCCTCACCTCTCTCTTCTTTGCGAAATTTCATTATCCAGAAACAGACATTGTTAACAGTCTTTGCATTTGGACCCTTTCAGATTTTTATTTTCTATGTGCACAATTTTAAAAAGTATTGCTTTTCATGTTGTATTCTTAAAGTAGGTGCAATTTCTATCATTGTATCATATATCTTGAGTACTGTTTTTAATGGCTGCACAACATTCTATCATGTTTATAATTTTTCTTAATAATTTATATAATTGGCTTAATTATATGATGTTGAATAATTGGGCTGTTTCTAGTGTTTTACTATTATAAATTCTGCAGCAAGTCTCTTTGCTCACACAGCACTTTCTGTTCTCCTGAAGCAATTTCTGTTCATAAATTCACACTCCAGGAGAGCATTCCCGGGTCATATCAATAGCCCTTTGGCTATGCAGGTACCCACCTCACCTGTTTTATGGTAACACAGAGAAAGGAGCATGGGTTTGGGGGGTCAGATAAACTTGTATCCAGATCCCGGCATTGCTACTAACTGGCTGTGTGACTTTGGATGGTCACTGACCCTCTCGGTCATACTTTGCATTTGTTGTATAGAACTAATAATGGCTACTTGAAACTATTTTTAATGAACATTATTTTGCAAGGCTCTCAAGGTTACTCCCTCCCTGAATAGGCACTGGGTCAAAGATGTGTCCCATACCTGTGAAACAGCAACTTCTTTTGGCCTTTTAAAAGTTTGAGGTGTGTCTTATACTCAGTAAAGTGCACACATTTTAAGTGTCTGGCTCATTTTTTTTTTTACATATATAAACAATTCAGATCAAGACATGTAACAGTCCCATCACCCCAGAAGATCCCTGGTGTCCTTTCCTAGTCAATAGCCAGCCCTTCCCAGAGGTAGGTGCTGACTTCTATCAACATGGATTAGTTTTTGTTTTTCCTGATTTAAATTTTATTTTAAGAAATCAAACCACATGTATTTTTGTATTTATGGGGTCTTCCCTCAATGATCGCGTTGTATGATTTACATGATGTCGTATTAACAGTTTGTCCGTTTATATTGAGTCCTTTTCCAGGCTGTGACTCTCCCAGCCTTCATCTCCCCTCCTGCTGGTGGCTCCTGATTTGCCCCTAGCTCGCAGCCTACGAGCCCTTTGTCTTCAGTGGACACCCCACACTGATATCTCTGCACAGACCTAGGGACGAAGCCGCAGGCTCCCGGGGCAGGTGCCTGGTTAGCTTCAGGAGGCATTTCCTTGATCTTTGAGGAAGTCAGGTTTTGGAAAGCTCAAGTCCCCGCTGTGGTCTGCAGGGGATGTGCTCCCCAGGGGCTCTGTGCTGGAAGCCTGGTCCTCACGGTGGCAGTGTGGGCCAGTGGTGGATCCTTGGGAAGGTGGGCTCAGGGGGAGAGTAATCTCTCAAGAGATTGAAGTTCTGCTCTCTCAGAACCCTGGTTAGTTCCCAAGAGAAGGGCTTATTCCAAGGAGAGCAAGCTGGCCCTGAATCCCCATGTGATCTCACTCTCTCATACGCTCCTGCCTTGGTGCCACCTGCCCTGTTGTGACGCAGCCAAGGGGGACCTCGCCAATGGGCAAACAGTTGTGCTGCCCAGTGTTGAACTTCAGCCTCCAAAACTGTGAGTTAAATAGACATCTCTCCTTTATAAATGACCTAGCTTCAGATATTTTGATGTAGTAATAGAAAATAGATTTAGACTCTCATTTATTTATTAATTCAGTAAATGTGAAGTATTGCAGGCATTGTCCTAAGTCCTAGGTTGGAAGGACTCCAGAGTTAGTTAAGTGAGAGAGTCAAAGATTTCAAGAAGGATCACTTCTCCTTTTCGTCATGCTGAATGTATCTCGGAGCACTGAGCTTTGTCTTCAAATCTGTACCCTGATGATTCCAAGATGGCTGCTGCCTCCAAGTATTGTATCATTCCAAGACATCATCCAAAAACAAAAAGAAGGGAGAGTGGGGAAAAGTTCTCCTGTGTGTGCCTGTGTTCTGTTTTGTTTTTTAATCTGGGAGAAATTTGCAAAACTTCCTTCAGGCTTTCTCTCTGGTCCATTCTCTAGGTTGGGTGATGTGCTCAAGCCCTAGTAATAAAGAGATCAGAGAAAAAAAGTGGCCAGCATTTCAAACTTCCTCAATGAGAAGCATGTTCAACCAGTAAGGAAGGAGGAAGTAGTTATAGACAAGCAACCGACAGTATCACTATTTTAGAGCAGTTTAAACTTGGGTAAACAGCTTACTCTCATTGAGGCTAAAGGAAAAATGGCAATTAAATCAGTAACACTTGCTTTAAAGATGGAGGTCAGAATTAAATGAAATAAAATAATGTGATGTAGTGGACACATAATAGGTGTCCTTTATTTTACTCCCATGACACTCGGCACTGGTGGAGATTTCAAGGACTGTTTAGATGGAAGACCAGGTGAGCAAAGCAAAGAATAAAAATAGAATGCTTTTCACATTGTGATAGAAGTCCACATACTTTGCAAATGGTGTGGCTAGAGAAATCGTAGCTTATTACTTCAAAGATGCAGAAAAGAATGTGGACATCTGAACCAGTTGCTAGGAGATGTACTGTGTTCGACCAGATTGTGTTGCTTCCCAAATACGTGAAAAAATATGCACACACGAAGGTTGTTGGGTACCCAGGGGGCTTTATTTTTCACTGTTTTAATAGCTCATGAAAATATGGTGGTGCTTTTTTATGGTTGTAATGAATTTTAGGAATATGAGACTTAATTGTGGCTTCCTGGTACTAAATCTTTTCAGGGGAGAGAGGAGAGACTTAGCATGCTGCTTCTCTCCATGTGAGCTGGTGGCCAGTGCTTCCTTCTGTGGCTGTTCATGCTTTCCTAAAAATTGCAGGTGAGTGTGGAGAGAAGAAGTGACGATTTCAAGAGTTGATGCCTAGACAACTTGGTGTCATCTCTCCTGAGCTTCATTTGCCTTCCTCAGATTGATTCTCATTTTTTAAATACACATCTTTATGTATAGGATGGATTTTTTGGCATTAAAAATTTAGAAAGGGAAACAATATAGAATGTGTCAGACTCTTTGATTTCAATATCAGAAGTGCATCTTCTTTTTTTAAAAAAATTTTTTTAGTTGTAGTTGGATACAATACATGTATTTTATTTATTTTTTATGTGGTGCTGAGGATTGAACCCAGGTCCTCGCATGTACCGCTGAGCCACAACCCCAGCCCGCATCTTAACTTCTTAACCACCATACAAAGAAAGTTAATTAACTCACATAACTGAAAAGTCTAGATCACACTGACTCAGGCTTGACAGGATCTAGGAGTTCAAAATGCCACTATTTTGGTATGCATGTGTCCTGTCCTGCCTAAATTCTTCTAAAATGGTTTCATTCTCAGGCCAGTCCCTAGTGGTGACAGCATCCTTCCCAGCATCATTTTGTCTTACTAGCAAACCCAGCAGGGAAAAAAAAAACAAAAACAAAAACCCCAAACATGCATTCTTTTGTAATAGTTTCAGGAAAAAGTGTCCACTCTGAAGGGGAATGGTAAAGAGAGAGGTGGTGCCAACAGAGAGCAGAATCGTAATTAATAACTGGCGTCAGATTGGGCAGCGCCTAGACTGTCCCTTTTTTTTTTTTAAATTGTTGGTCGTTCAAAACATTACATAGTTCTTAATATATCATATTTCACAGTTTGATTCAAGTGGGTTATGAACTCCCATTTTTACCCCGTATACAGATTGCAGAATCACATCGGTTACACTTCCATTGATTTACATATTGCCATTCTAGTGTCTGATGTATTCTGCTGTCTATCCTATTCTCTACTATCCCCCCCTCCCCTCCCCTCCCCTCCCTTCCCCTCCCCATTTCTCTCTCTACCCCCTCTACTGTAAATCATTTCTTCCACTTGTATTATTCTTCTCTTACCTCTCATTTCCTCTTATATGTAATTTTGTAAAACCCTTAGGATCACCTTCCATTTCCATGCGATTTCCCTTCTCACTCCCTTTCCCTCCCACCTCTCATCCCTGTTTAATGTTAATCTTCTTCTCAAGCTCTTCGTCCCTACCCTGTCCTTGGTTACTCCCCTTATATCAAAGCAGTCATTTGGCATTTGTTTTTTAAGGATTGGCTAGCTTCACTTAGCATAATCTGCTCTAATGCCATCCATTTCCCTCCAAATTCTATGATTTTGTCATTTTTTAATGCAGAGTAATACTCCATTGTGTATAAATACCACATTTTTTTTATCCATTCATCTATTGAAGGGCATCTAGGTTGGTTCCACAATCTTGCTATCGTGAATTGTGCTGCTATGAACATCGATGTAGCAGTGTCCCTGTAGCATGCTCTTATTAGGTCTTTAGGGAATAGACCGAGAAGGGGAATAGCTGGGTCAAATGGTGGTTCCATTCCCAGCTTTCCAAGAAATCTCCATACTGCTTTCCAAATTGGCTGCACCAATTTGCAGTCCCACCAACAATGAACAAGTGTACCTTTTTCCCCGCATCCTCTCCAGCACTTGTTGTTGTTGGACTTCATAATGGCTGCCAATCTTACTGGAATGAGATGGTATCTTAGGGTGGTTTTGATTTGCATTTCTCTGACTGCTAGAGAAGGTGAGCATTTTTTCATGTACTTATTAATTGATTGTATGTCCTCCTCTGAGAAGTGTCTGTTCAGGTCCTTGGCCCATTTGTTGATTGGGTTATTTGTTATCTTATTGTCTAATTTTTTGAGTTCTTTGTATACTCTGGATATTAGGGCTCTATCTGAAGTGTGTGGAGTAAAGATTTGTTCCCAGGATGTAGGCTCCCTGTTTACCTCTCTTATTGTTTCTTTTGCTGAGAAAAAAACATTTTAGTTTGAGTAAGTCCCATTTGTTGATTCTAGTTGTTAACTCTTGTGCTATGGGTGTCCTATTGAGGAATTTGGAGCCCGACCCCACAGTATGTAGATCATAGCCAACTTTTTCTTCTATCAGACGCTGTGTCTCTGATTTAATATCAAGCTCCTTGATCCATTTTGAGTTAACTTTTGTGCATGGTGAGAGAAAGGGATTCAGTTTCATTTTGATGCAAATAGATTTCCAGTTTTCCCAGCACCATTTGTTGAAGATGCTATCCTTCCTCCATTGCATGCTTTTAGCCCCTTTATCAAATATAAGATAGTTGTAGTTTTGTGGATTGGTTACTGTGTCCTCTATTCTGTACCATTGGTCCACCCGCCTGTTTTGGTACCAGTACCATGCTGTTTTTGTTACTATTGCTCTGTAGTATAGTTTGAAGTCTGGTATCGCTATACCGCCTGATTCACACTTCCTGCTTAGCATTGTTTTTGCTTTTCTGGGTCTTTTATTATTCCATATGAATTTCATGATTGTTTTATCTATTTCTACAAGAAATGCTGTTGGGATTTTGATTGGCATTGCATTGAACTTATAGAGAACTTTTGGTAATATCGCCATTTTGATGATGTTAGTTCTGCCTATCCATGAACAGGGTATATTTTTCCATCTTCTAAGGTCTTCTTCTATATCTCTCTTTAGGGTTCTGTAGTTTTCATTGTATAAGTCTTTCACCTCTTTTGTTAGGTTGATTCCCAAGTATTTTATTTTTTGGGGTGATATTGTGAATGGAGTAGTTGTCCTCATTTCCGTTTCAGAGGATTTGTCGCTGATATACAGGAATGCATTTGATTTATGCGTGTTGATTTTATATCCTGCCACTTTGCTGAATTCATTTATTAGCTCTAAAAGTTTCTTTGTAGACCCTTTTGGGTCTGCTAGGTATAGAATCATGTCATCTGCAAATAGTGATAATTTAAGTTCTTCTTTTCCTATTTTTATGCCTTTAATTTCTTTCGTCTGTCTAATTGCTCTGGCCAGTGTTTCGAGGACTATGTTGAACAGAAGTGGTGAGAGAGGGCATCCCTGTCTTGTACCAGATCTTAGAGGGAATGCCTTCAATTTTTCTCCATTCAGAATGATGCTGGCCTGTGGCTTATCATAGATTGCTTTTACAATGTTGAGGTATGATCCTGTTATCCCTAATTTTTCTAGAGTTTTGAACATAAAGGGATGCTGTACTTCGTCGAATGCTTTTTGTGCATCTATCGAGATGATCATATGATTCTTATTTTTAAGTCTATTGATGTGGTGAATAACATTTATTGATTTCCGTATATTGAACCAGCCTTGCATCCCAGGGATGAATCCTACTTGATCATGGTGTATAATTTTTTTGATATGTTTTTGAATCCGATTCACCAGAATTTTATTGAGGATTTTTGCATCTAGGTTCATTAGAGATATTGGTCTGTAGTTTTCTTTCTTTGAAGTGTCTTTGTCTGGTTTAGGCATCAGGGTGATGTTGGCCTCGTAGAATGTATTTGGAAGTTCTCCCTCTTTTTCTATTTCCTGAAATAGCTTGAAAAGTATTGGTGTTAGTTCCTCTTTAAAGGTTTTGTAAAACTCTGCTGTATACCCATCCGGTCCTGGGCTTTTCTTAGTTGGTAGTCTTTTGATGGTTTCTTCTATTTCCTCTATTGTTATTGGTCTGTTTAGGTTGTCTATATCCTCCTGACTCAATCTGGGCAGATCATATGACTTAAGAAATTTATCTATGCCTTCACTATCTTCTATTTTATTGGAATATAAGGCTTCAAAATAATTTCTGATTATCTTCTGTATTTCTGAAGTGTCTGTTGTGATATTGCCTTTTTCATCCCGTATGTTAGTAATTTGGGTTCTCTCTCTTCTTCTCTTTGTTAGCATGGCTAAGGGTCTGTCGATTTTATTTATTTTTTCAAAGAACCAACTTTTAGTTTTGTCAATTTTTTCAATTGTTTCTTTTGTTTCAATTTCATTAATTTCAGCTCTGATTTTAATTATTTCTTGCCTTCTACTTCTTTTGCTGTTGTTTTGCTCTTCTTTTTCTAGGATTTTGAGATGAAGTATGAGATCATTTATTTGTTGGTTTTTTCTTTTTTTCAAGGAATGAACTCCAAGCAATGAATTTTCCTCTTAGAACTGCTTTCAATGTGTCCCATAGATTCCGATATGTTGTGTCTGTGTTTTCATTTAACTCTAAGAAGTTTTTAATTTCCTCCTTGATGTCTTCTAAAACCCATTGATCATTCAGTAACCTATTGTTCATTCTCCAAGTGATGCATGATTTTTCCTTCCTTCTTTTTTTTTTTTAAGAATTTTAATATTTATTTTTTAGTTTTCGGCGGACACAACATCTTTGTATGTGGTGCTGAGGATCGAACCCGGGCCGCACGCATACCAGGCGAGCGCGCTACCGCTTGAGCCACATCCCCAGCCCATCCGTCCTTCTTTTATCGTTGATTTTCAGTTTCATTCCCTTATGATCAGATAGGATGCATGGTATTATCTCTACTCCTTTATATTGTCTAAGAGTTGCCCTGTGACATAATATATGATCTATTTTTGAGAAGGATCCATGTGCTGCTGAGAAAAAAGTGTAACTGCTTGATGTTGGGTGGTATATTCTATATATGTCAATTAAGTCTAGGTTGTTAATTGTGTTATTGAGTTCTATAGTTTCCTTATTTAACTTTTGTTTGGAAGATCTGTCCAGTGATGAGAGAGGTGTGTTGAAGTCTCCCATGATTATTGTATGGTGTCTATTAGACTCTTCAACTTGAGAAGAGTTTGCTTGATGAACATAGCTGCACCATTGTTTGGGGCATATATATTTATGATTGTTATGTCTTGTTGGTGTATGGTTCCCTTGAGCAGTATGCAGTGTCCCTCTTTATCCCTTTTGATTAACTTTGGCTTGAAATCTATTTTATTAGATATGAGTATGGACACTCCTGCTTGTTTCCGCAGTCCATATGAGTGGTATGATTTTTCCCAACCTTTCACCTTCAGTCTATGTATATCTTTTCCTATCAAATGCGTCTCCTGTAGGCAGCATATTGTTGGGTCTTGTTTTGTGATCCATTCAACTAGCCTGTGTCTCTTAATTGGTGAGTTTAAGCCATTAACATTTAGGGTTATTATTGAGATATGGTTTGTTCTTCCAGCCATATTTGTTTATTAATGTTACTAAACCTGATTTGTTTTCCTCTTTGATTACTTTCCCCCCTTTACTGTCCTACCTCCCATTGTTGGTTTTCATTGTTATTTTCCATTTCCTCTTCCTGTAATATTTTTCCAAGGATTTTTTGAAGAGATGGTTTTCTAGCTGCGAATTCTTTTAACTTTTGTTTATCGTGGAAGGTTTTAATTTCATCTTCCATCCTGAAGCTTAATTTCGCCGGATACACGATTCTTGGTTGGGACCCATTTTCTTTCAGTGTTTGAAATATATTATTCCAGGATCTTCTAGCTTTCAGAGTCTGTGTTGAGAGATCAGCTGTTATCCTGATTGGTTTACCCCTAAATGTAATCTGCTTCCTTTCTCTTGTAGCTTTTAAAATTCTCTCCTTATTCTGTATGTTGGGCATCTTCATTATAATGTGTCTAGATGTGGATCTCTTATGATTTTGCACATTCGGCGTCCTATAGGCTTCTAGGATTTGGGATTCTGTCTCATTCTTCAAGTCTGGGAAGTTTTCTCGTATTATTTCATTGAATAGATTGTTTATTCCTTTGGTTTGGAGCTCTGTGCCTTCCTGTATCCCAATGACTCTTAAATTTGGTCTTTTAATGTTATCCCATATTTCTTGGATGTTCTGCTCATGGTTTCTTAACAGTCTTGCTGAGCTGTCTATGTTCTTCTCAAGTTGAAATACTTTGTCTTCATTGTCTGATGTTCTATCTTCTAAGTGTTCTACTATGCTGGCAGTATTCTCAATTGAGTTTTTAAGTTGGTTTATTGCTTCCTGCATTTCTAGGATTTCTATTTGTTTGTTTTTTATTACCTCTATCTCCCTGTGTAATTGATATTTTACTTCCTGGATTTGTTTATGTAGTTCCTTGTCAAAGTGATCTTTCATTGTCTGATTTTGCTGTCTCATGTCTTCCTTGAGACTCCAGATCATCTGAAGCATGTATATCCTGAACTCTTTATCTGACATTCCATCTGTTGCAGCTATTACCTCTTCTAGAGTTGAGTTGACCTGCATTGCTTGTGGTCTTTTCTTTCCTTGTCTTTTCATACTGCTCGCGTTTCTTTCTGCTTGGTGAAACTGTTGTGTTTTTGAAATTTTCCCCCTATTTATTTATATTGCTCTTGTATAGTTGGAAAATCTCCCTTGCAGGGTGGGTAGTGGCTGTGCTCCTCCTCTAATTAGGGTGATCTGTCTACCACTCTGGTCGGTCGCAGGTCTGCCCACCCTGCGGGCGCAGGTGGCGACTCTGCTCTGCCCACACTCCAATTGTGGTGACGTAACTACCACGCCCTCGGGTCGTTGGTCCTGATCCGGATGTGGGCGGCGGCTCTGCTCGGCCCCTACTCCAATTGGTGTGACGTGTCTACCACGCTGGCAGGCCTCTAGGCCTGTTCCGCCGGTGGGTCGCAGGTCTGCCTACCTTGCGGGCTCGGGCGGCAGTTCTGCTCAGCCCCCACTCCCAATGGGGGTACCTGACTGCCTCTCCAACGGGTCGCTGGGCCTTTTCCGGACACGGGCGGTGGCTCTGCTCCACCCCCACTCCAACCAGTGTGACGTGACTGCCTCGGTGCTACGTGTCCACCACGCTGGCAGGCTACCGGGCCTGTCCTGCCAGTGGATCGCAGGTCTGCCTACCTTGCAGGCTCAGATGGCGGCTCTGCACAGCCCCTACTCCAAATGGGGTGACTTGGCTACCACGCCATCGGGTCGCTGGTCCTGTTCTAGGCGTGGGCGGCTACTCTCTTCGGCCCCAGCTGCAGTTGGGGTGTCGTGATACCACGCCGGTGGGTCACTTGGCCTGCTCTGGGCACAGGCGGCAGCTCCACTCTGCCCCCCTGGCCCCCACAGCACCCAGCAGGACCCGGACCGAGAAGCAGTCACCGCAGGTTCCCCAACCCTGGGCCAAAGCAGCTTCAGGAGCCAGAACCCGGCCTCTCCGATCCCGGCTCATGCTCCACTAGGAGCAGGCTCCAAGGAGCGACCCCCGCGGGTTCCCCTGCCCCAGGCCAAAGCAACTCCGGGAGCCAGAGCCCGGCCGCTCCAAGCTCTCCGAGCTCGGTGCACGCTCCGCTGGGAGCAGGCTCAAAGACGCAGTCCCCGCGGGCTCCCCAGCCCCGGGCCAAAACTGTTCCGGGAGTCAGAACACAGCCACCCCGAGCTCAGCGCACGCTCCACTTGGAACTGGCCTCAACACGCAGTCTCCGCAGGTTCCCCAGCCCTGGGCCAAAGCAGCCCCTGGAACCAGAATCCGGCCGCTCAGAGCCCGGCGCACACCTTGGCAGGAGCGAGCCCCTAGGAGTATTCTCCACTGGTTCTCCAGCCCCGAGCCTGAGCGATCTGTCTGTGAGACGCAGGCAAATACCAGCCTGAAATCACCTGTTCCGTAGCTGAATGAGCTGAGATCAGTAGAAAACAGGGATGATTACATCAGCTCTCCAAGATGGCGGCTGCTGTCCTCCTCCGTGGTCCGACCGGTGTCGAGAACCGAACTGGACCGCTTCTCTCCTCTTTCTCAAAGCCGGAACTCAGCACTAAGCACGGCCATTGCACCACTGGCAGGAGCCCCCAGAATCCGCATCGCTGCACCCCTGCTCCGGCACCTCACCGCTTCCCAGCGCAGACTCCAGCTGCAGGGCGCAACCCTCCGTATGGAGAAATCACCCGCGTCCGAGCCCCCGCAGCCGAACCTTGCGCTATGGAAATCCGTCCACTAGATTCTGGAGCACCTCAATTTCACTGGAAATTCCCAACAAGACAGCCTTCAGCTGTTTCACCTTGTCTTTCTCCCGCACAGTGACACGGCGCACTGGGGTGATGCACTCCCTTCGCCGCCATCTTCCTCCTAGACTGTCCCTTTTAAAACCTAAAGGAAAGAGAAGTGACGATCCTCCCAGTGGCTCTGTGTGTAGCCGTCACGTCTTTCACCCTCTCCGTCTTCATTTCCCCATCTCCTCTTTCTTTGCCTCTCCAGTGCCCCAGGAAGTGGTGAGTGATATCTGCTCTCGTTGGGGTGACGAGGGTGACAGAGTTGTAGTGGTGGTGGCTGCGTTGGGGAGTAGGGTCTCCTTAACCCAGCCCCATTTCCCCCACAAATCCCCAAGCCAAGAAGAAAGGAGGAAAAACCTCGGCTTCACTAGGCAGATGCCTGCTTCTCACTCCCCACTGGATTCCAGTGGCCTAGTCCCTGACCCTCAGAAGCATTCAACAAATATTATTTGAATGTAGGAAAGAAATTTGAAGAATCTGTAGGAACCCCCCAACACACACACACACACACACACTCTCTCTCTCTCTCTCTCTCTCTCTCGTTGTCTTTATTTTTTTAATTTACTTGTTTGGGATCAGGGATTGAACCCAGGGGTGCTTAACCACTAAGGCACATTCTCAGTGGGGTCTCACAAATTGCTGAGGCTGGCCTTGAACCTGTGGTCCTCCTGTCTCAGCCTCTCCTGAGCTGCTGGGATTACAGGTGTGCACCACTATACCAGGCTCTTTAATTATCCTCAAAGCATGGGCTATGGAGCTCTAGTTCCTGGGCTTAAGGTCAGGCATCTCAGCTCTGCCCTTACAAACTGTGTGTATTTGGGTGTCTTACCTAACCTCTCTGTGACTCAGTTTCTTTATGGAAAATGGAGATTATTACAAGATTTTTGAGGGAACTGAGAATTAATACATATAAAATATTTATGTGATAGAATGGATTTCTAATCATCTCTATAAACAGATATATATACACACCTCCCCACCCCCTTGAAGATAGACTTGGCCTTGTGACTTGCTTTAGCCAATGAAATGTGAGAGAAAGCAGCATGTGCGAGCACAATAGGACCAGGCCAGATGCAAACTTCACGGATCATCTCAGCTTTTTATTTAGGAACAAGATTTCATGCAGGAACAGGGTGACGCCTCTGATGCACCCACTTTCCTGGTGGAAAATGAGCCAAGGGGAAGCTTGTGCTTATAGGTTATATGGAGAGGTAACCTAATTATTATTGCCAGAGTGTGTCTACTGGAGGGTCTGGGGTCAGCAGTCAGTGGGCCAGATGGAGGGTCTGGCGTTAGTGGTCAGTATTTATCTCTTTCCCTTTGGGGTCTCATTGACTGTCACTGAGAAAGGACTTATTTTGCCTTCTTCCCAGAGACTGCCGGTCTAGGCTTGGATGGATATTTCCTCCCCAGGGCTTGTCTTGTCCCTGGGAAAGAATGTACTGGGAAAGGATCAATGCTATCAATGTATGGCTTTCTTTTACTCTCCCTTTCCCAGGCCGCACTATGTGGGGTTTTTCATTTCCATATCCAACAGCGTGTATCACTTCTGAGTGGAAACGTTAGTAGCCTGTGTGTGTTGTGATCTATGCTGTGTAATAGAGAAGTTTGCCTTGTCTCCCAAAACGACTGGCCTTTGCCCCCAGCTTCTGTATCACATCTGATAGAAACATCCTTGATTAGGGCAGGGGCTAGCCACATGCAGGAAGTCATGTGGTTTAGGGTCTGTCCTTTGGGTCACCTGGTGTCAGCCGACCTGGATACTGGCCAATGGCCTGTATCATGCCTCTGGGACGAAGCTCCAGTAACAACTCTGGACACGGAAGCCCAGCTGAAACACCTGGGTGACCAGTACCCTGTGTGCCTGGTCATGGGTCGATGCCAGGAGTCAGTGTCCTCAGACACCGTAGCTTTGTGTTTGGAACCTTCCCAGATCCTGCCCTGTCTTCCTTTCGCTGTCCTACACTGGAATTGTGCGTGCAGCAGTTTTCAGTGAGCTTTGTGAGTCTTTCAAGTACTTGTGGAAACTGAGGGCTGTTTGGGGATGTTCAGCTTGTGTCCAGTGGCTAATGTCAGGAGTGAGGGTGTCTTGGAGACTGTGCCCCAAATCTTGTACTTTCACACCACAAAGAAAAGTAGCTCAAAATAGACCAACCACCAACACGTATGGGCTGACACTATAAGATGCTTAGAAGAAAACAGATGGTGGAAGAATTCACAGGAGGGTAAATCTTTGTGAATTTGAACTAGACAATGATTTCTCAGATATGATACCTAAAGCTTAGCAACTAAAGAAACAATGGATGAATTGGTCTTCATCCAAATTAAAATTTTAAAACTTCCTAGGACACTATCAAAAAAGTAAAACAAAAACAAAACCAAAAAAACTCAACCATGAAATGGTGGAAAATGTTTTCTTTCATTTGTTTGTTTGTTTATATTTTGAGTCGGGGCCTCTAAGGTGCTGAGGCTGTCCTCAACTTGATCCTGTCTCAGCCTCCTGAGTCCCTGGGATTACAAGTGTGCACCACTATGCTCAGTAGAAGAAAATATTCTCAAGGCATATTTTTGATAAGGATCTAGTATCCAAAATATATAAAGATATTTTATAACTCAACAATAAACAATGAACAGGCAACTCATTTAAAAAGTTGAATAAGAAGTTTCCTACAAGAAGATACACAATGGCCAATAAGTGTATGAAAAGGTAGTCAATATCATTAGCCATCAGAGAAAGGCAAATCAAGGTCACAATGAGAGGAGGCAGACTGGAGGGAAGCTGTCTTTCTTATTGGGTGGTGATCTGGGATTCAAGCATGGGGAATACTGCTTCTCTGAGGGTGGGTGAAAGAGGGATTTCACTAAAACTGAATATTGGACAGTCAGACTACCTTAGAGATTTAGAAATTTTTTGGTACATTAAACAAGGAAAAGGGACAAAATTGGAGCTCAGCTGCTTGAGGGAAAAGCAGCATTGGACTGAGAAAAACACACAAGGACTGAGAAAGTTGAGAAATACTGCAGACAGTCTCAGCATGGAAAATCCAGAGATCAAAGGGGCAGCCTGCCCTAGGCAGATATAATAAACTGGCACACCACAGGTGACCCGATTTACCCAACTGTCCATGAAGAGCCCAGGCAGGAGCCACCTTGAGGTGACTGTGCTGTGGCCGCACCAACAGGAACCAAGAACTGGGATCCCCTAGATCCAGCCGGGTCCAATACAAAGTTCTGACATACACCCGCCTAGTGATCTAGATGGTGCCTAGCAAATCCTGGGAATATCAGGTTTGAAGAGTATTTTTCCAAGGGGGAATACAAGTTGGGGAGGCTGGGAGAAATGTGCTCCTTCCCCCCTTTAAGTCCTGTGTCCTGTAGGACCACTGCAGCTGGTTGGGAATTTGAATGGGCAGGTGTGACTGCCTTTGCTTGGGGACTGAGATCAGGAGGCTGGGAAGGGTGGTATCTACAGGCAACAGGAGTGTTGACTGACCAGCTTCCCCATCCCATGAGTGGAACCCTGGGGTGACTCCTGGTGTACAGTCTCTAAGTGTAGATTGGGGACTGTCATGCTATGGAGGTGCATTGATTTAATGTCTCCAGACTATTTGCCAAGAGATAAATCAAGCCCCACTAGACCTAAGCCCCCTCCTGGAAGCTCCATCTCCAGGAACTCTTCTCACAGAACCCAGCAGTGACTGACCCTGGGAGTGGGGCTGTCAGCATTTCTCGTCCCACCACACCTCCTACTGCCAAGAAGGGAAGCTGAGAATTTTTGAACTCCAACTGACATCTCAGTGAGCAACACACCAAATGGAAGGGTTTGACAGCCCTTGCCTCTCCTCTTTCACTTAGTGCACACCTGATTTAGTCAGCTTTCTGCTGTGACTAAAAGATGGGACAGAACAATTTTTGGGGAGGAAGTTTATTTGGAGCTCACAGTTTCAGAGGTCTCAGTCCAGAGACAGCAGGCTCCAGCCCTTGGGACTCAAGGTGAGGCTGGACATTGTGGCAGAAGAGTGTGGCCGAGGGAAGCAGCTTACATGGTGATCAGAAATCAGAGACAGGGTCCACTCTCCAGATATGAATAAATACCCCAAAGCCATGCCCCCCCATGCCCACCTCCTCCAGCCATACCTCTGCAGCCTTCAATTACAATTAATTCCACCAGGGGATTGATTCACTGATTGGATTAAGATTCTCATAACCCAATCATTTCTCCTCTGCACTTTCTTGCATTGTCTTACACGTGAGCTTTTAGGGGATACCTTATACCCAAACCATAACAATTCCTCAAGAAGAATCAGAAAGAGAGACAGACAGCAAACTTATATTCTCATTGACTATTTTTTCCACCACAGTGAAAACAATTCCTTATTTTTTCATCAAAATTCTCCATTTTTTTTTCGTGTGTGCAGAATGATTCATGGACATCTATACATATATGTATTTGTTTTTGTTTTCTCATTTCTAGCATTTTTATATGTATTTTTAGTTTCTGATGGGCTTTATTTTATTCATTTATTTATATGCAGTGCTGAGAATCAAACCCAGTGCCTCACACATGCTGGGCAAGCACTTTAACACTGAGCTACAACCCCAGCCCCACATTTCTAGCATTTTTTGAAGATAGTACTTTTCCTTGCTTTGTCTTTTCAGGGTTACAGTTTTTGATTAGTATATTTTGAGTTTGTTTTGTATTTTTTCACTATTCAGTTTCCCTTATTTCTCTTTCTCTTGTTAATAGACAAATTTTATTCTTCTCTCTTTCACTCTTTGATTTTTTACTTGTTTTCCCCTCCTTTGTCATAACCATCACATCCTACATTTCTTCTGCATTTTCCCTGTACATGTTTTGAAATTGCACACTCTTCTCTACCACCTATTGCTTTTTCTTTCCTCTTAATTAACTTTATTCTTAACATCTTTTAGCACTAATTGGTTTATATAATGCCAGCTCCTACCACTAATGCTGTAGCAACTATTGATGCTGCAGAAGTCAGAGATAACACCTAATGTTTGATTCTATGCTAAACGTAATACATGATTACTTACTGTTTTTACTGGTGGAAATTGCTGATAGTACAATTTCTGTTTATTGTACCAATTAACATTGTAGATGTCATAGTAGGACCCAAGTATTTAGTTTAATGCTAAATATTGTTTGCATAGGTTGTTTCTATTATTTGGCTCCCCCTAATCTGTGAGGCATTGGAAATGGAGAGGGACACTATAAGTTCATAGGGTGGAAACTCTGCTGCTTCAGATTCATTTGGATTCATGAGTAGACACACAAACAATATGAAAAAAAGGGAACAAACCATCCCAAACAACCCAGATTGCCTCAACATCACTGCACTGACATCACAGTGGAGGAAATATCAGACAAGGAATTTAGAAAGTTCATAGTCAAACTGCTCTATGAGGTAAAATATGATGCAAGAGAGAAAATACGATTGAAAGATCAATTCCATAAGAAGATATTGATTCTGAAGAAGAATCAATTGGAAATTCTTGAACTGAAGGAATCAATAAATCAAGTTAAAAATTCAATGGAAAGCATCACCAATAGACTAGACCACTTGGAAGAGAGAGTCGCAGGCAACAAAGACAAAGTACATAATCTTTAAAATAAAGTTGATCCTGGAGAAAAGATGTTAAAAGACAATGACCAGAATTTTCAAGAAATGTGGGATAACATCAAAAGGTCAAGTCTGATTCATTGGGATAGATGAAGGCTCTGAAGTACCAACTAAACGAATGCACAATTTTTTCAATGAAATAATATCAGAAATTTTCCTAAACCTTAAGAATGAAGTGGAAAAATCAAACACAGGAGACATATAGGACTACAAATGTACAAAATTACAACAGACCTACACATTATTATGAAAATTCCTAACATACAGAATATGGATAGAAATTTTAAAAGCTTCTTGAAAAAAATGACTGGTCACATTTAAATCAATCCAGATCTCACCCAATTTCTCAACCCAGACCCTAAAATACCAAGTTGTGACAGGAAATGGATGCCAACCAAGAATCCTATATCCAGCAAAATTAAGCTTCAGAATTGAAGATTAAGTAAAAACATTCCACAATAAAAAAGAATTCACAACTAGAAAGCCTGCACTACAACACATACTCAATAAAATATTTCATCAAGTAAAAATGGAGAATAAAAATTAATACCTGCTGCTGGTGGAATGTGATGGACATTAATATCCAAAGTACATGTATGAAGACAAAAATTGGTGTGAATATACTTTGTATACAATCAGAGATATGAAAAGCTGTACTCTATATGTGTAATATGAATTGTAATGTATTCCACTATCATATATTAAAAACATTAAAAAATACCTGCTGAGAGAAGAACTACAGCAAAAAAATAGACAATCAAACGAAAATCTAATTCAACTTAAAAACTAAAAATAAGTCAAAAAAATCAGGAAATAAAAATAATCTCTCCATAATAATAGTGAATATAAATGGTCTAAACTCATCAATCAAAAGACATAGACTGGCAGACTGGGTTAAAAAACAAGACCCAACAATATGCTGTCTCCAGGAGACTCACCTCATAGATCATTCACTTGGATCTTATAAACAAGCAGGATTTCTATTCTCATATCAGATAAAGTGTACTTTAAGCCAAAATTAATCAGAATAAAGAAAGAAGGTAATTTTATATTGCTTAAGGAAATCATACATCAAGAAATAACAACAGGGCTGGGGATGTGGCTCAAGCGGTAGCGCGCTCGCCTGGCATGCGTGCAGCCGGGGTTTGATCCTCAGCACCACATACCAACAAAGATGTTGTGTCCGCCGAGAACTAAAAAATAAATATTAAAAATTCTCTCTCTCTCTCTCTCTCTCTCTCTCTCTCTCTCTCTCTCTCTCTCTCCTCTCTCACTCTCTCTTAAAAAAAAAGAAATAACAACAATAAATATTTATGCCCCAAATAATGGAGCATCTACATATATCAAACAAATCCTTCTCAATATCAAGAATGAAACAGACCAAAACACAATAATATTAGGTGACTTTAACATGCCTCCCTTTTTACTAGAGAGATCTTCCAAACAAAAGCTAAATAAAGAAGTTACAGAACAACAACAACAACAAAACAATTAATAATTTAGACTTAACAGATGTATATAGAATATTTAATCCATCAATGACTGAATATGCTTTCTTCTCAGAAGCACATGGTACATTTTCTAAAATAGATAATGTTTTGGGCTGGGGATGTGGCCCAAGCGGTAGCGCGCGTGCGGCCCGGGTTTGATCCTCAGCACCACATACCAACAAAGATGTTGTGTCCGCCGAGAACTAAAAAATAAATATTAAAAAATTCTCTCTCTCTCTCTCTCTCTCTCTCTCTCTCTCTCCCCTCTCTCACTCTCTCTTTAAAAAAAATAAAATAAAATAAAATAAAATAAAATAGACAATGTTTTAGGCCACAAAGCAATTCTCATCAAATGCAAAAAAAAAGATAATACCCTGCATTCCATCAAATCATAATAAAATTAAAAATTAATGACAAAATAAAAAATAGTAACCACTCTAACACCTGGAGATTAAAGCATATGTTATTGAATGGTGAGTGGATAACAGACGAAATCAGGGGTGAAATAGAAACTATTTAGAGGTAAAAGAGTATAAAATGTATTAAAATATTGAGGACACTATGAAGGTGTTTCATAGAGAAAAGTTCATAGCATTGAGTTCATAGATTAAAAGAAAAGAAAGAAGCTAGGTTGGTGCAGTGGCACATGCCTGTAATCCCAGCAGCTTGGATTGTGAGTTCAAAGCCAGCCTCAGCAACTTAATGAGGCACTTAGCAACTCAGTGAGACCCGGTCTCTAATAAATATAAAAAGGGGCTGGAGATGTGCCTTAGTGGTTAAGGACCTTGAGTGCAATTCTTGGTATAATCATCATCATCATCATCATCATCATCAGAGATGAAATTGAAATAAAAAAATTCAAAAAACCAACAAGATAAAAAGTTGATTTTTTGAAAGAATAGACAAAATTGATTAATATCACCGTAAACACTACTGAAATACAGAGGGTAATCAATATTTTGAAAATTGATACTCCAATAAGCTAGAAAATCTTGAAGACATCAACAAATTCCTAGAGACAAATGACCTCCCCAAATTGAACCAGGAGGATATAAAACAAATTAAACAGATCAATTTCAAGTAATGAAGTTTAAGAAACCATTTTAAAAGCCTATGAGCAAAGAAAATCCCAGGACCATATGGATTCTCAGTTGAGTTCTACCAAACCTTTGAAGAACAATTGATACTAATCCTTAAATTATTTCATGAAATAGAAAAGGAGGGAAGTCTTCCAAATTCATTCTATGAAGCTAGTATCACCCTGGTACCAAAACCAGACACAGACACATCAAGGAAAGAAAACTTCAGACGAATATCTTTGATGAGCATAGATGCAAAAATTCTTAATGAAATCCTGGCAAATCATATACAAAATCATATTAAAAAGATAGTGCATCACAATCAAGTGGGGTTCATCCCATGGATGCAAGTTTGGTTCAACATATAGAAATTAATAAAGCTAATTCACTGGGCTGGGGATGTGGCTCAAAGGCGCGCTTGCCTGACATGCGTGCGGCCCGGGTTCGATCCTCATCACCACATACCAACAAAAGATGTTGTGTCCGCCGAGAACTAAAAAATAAATATTAAAAATTCTCTCTCTCTCTCTCTCCTCTCTCATTCTCTCTTTAAAAAAAAAGCTAATTCACTGCATCAGTAGACTTTAAGGCAAGAATCACATGATTATCTCAATAGATGCAGAAAAAGCATTTGACAAAATACAGTATCCATTCATATTTAAAGCACTAGAAAAAAATAGGGATAAAAGGAACATAACTCAACATTATAAAAGCTAAATACAATAAGCCCAAGGCCAACATCATTCTAAATGGAGAAAAATTGAAAGTATTCCCTCTAAAAACAGTAACAAGACAGGGATGCCCTCTGTCACCGCTCCTATTCAACACAGTCCTTGAAACTCTAGCCAAAGTAATTAGGTGAAAGAAAGTAATTAAGGGAATATAAATAGGAAAAGAGAGCTCAAACTGTCTATTTGTGGATGACATGATCTTATATTTAGAAGACCCAAAATACTCCACCAGAAAACTTCTAGAACTTATAAATGAATTTAGCAAAGAAACAAGATATAAAATTAAGACTTGTAAATCAATTGTGTTTCTATACACCAATGATGAATCAGCCCAAAGAGAAAGTAGGAAACTATCCAAGTCACAATAGCTTAAAACCAAATCAAAGCAAACAAACAAAAACTTGGGAATCAATCTATCAAAAGAGGTGAAGCACCTCTACAATGAAAACTACACAACACTAAAGAAAAAAAATTGAGGAAGACCTTAGAAGATGGAAAGATCTCCCATATTCTGGGATAGGCAGAATTAATATTGTCAAAATGGCCATACTACCAAAATTGCTATACAGATCCAATGCAATTCCCATTAAATTCCAATGATGTTCTTTATAGAAACAGAAAAAGCAGTCATGAAATTCATTTGGAAAAATAAGAGACCCACAAGAGCCAAAGCAATCCTTTGTGAGTAAAGTAAAACAGGAGGCATCACAAAACTAGACCTTAAATTATACTATGGAGCTACAGTAACAAAACCAGCATGGTATTGGAACCTCAACAGGCATGAAGACCAGAGGAACAGAACAGAAAACAGAGACAAACCCTCATAAATATTTTGTACTAAATAAAGGTATCAAAACTTACACTGGAGAAGAAAATAGCCTCTTCAACAAATGGTGCTAGGAAGTCTGGAAATCCATATGTAGCAAAATGAAATTTAACCCCTACCTCTCACCTTGCACAAAACTCAACTCAAAGTGGATCAAAGACCTAGGAATTAGACCAGAAACTCTGTCCCTACTAGAAGAAATTGTAGGCCCAATACTCTAACAAATTGGCTCAGCAACTTTTACTTCCTTAACAAGGCATCAAAAGTGCAGGTAGTAAAATAAAAAATCAATAAATGGAAAGGCATCAAACTACAAAGCTTCTTCACAGCAAGGAAATGATCAAGAGCGTGAAGAGAGACTACAGATGGGAGAAAATCTTTGCCACCTGCATCTCGGATAGGACATTATTCTCCAGGATATACAAAAACTCAAAAAACTTAACCAAAAACAAATAACCCAATCAATAAGTGGGCAAAGGAACTGAACAGACATTTCTTAAAAGAAGAAATATGAATGGCCAAAAAATATATGAAAAAAATCAACATCTCTAGCAATTAGAAAAATGCAAATTAAAACTACACCGAGATTCCATCTCACTCCAGTCAAAATGGCAATTATCAAGACTTCAGTAACAATAAATGTTGGCATGGATGTGGGGAAAAAGGTTCACTCGTATATTGTTGGTGGGACTGAAAATTGGTGCAACCACTCTGGAAAGCAGTACAGAGATTCTTAAAAAACTTGGAATGGAACCACCATTTGACCCAGTTATCCCATTCTTTGGCTTATTCCCAAAGAACTTAAAATCATTATACTACAGTGATGCAGCCACATCAATGTTTATAGCAGCACAATTGACAATAGCTAATCATGAAGCCACCCTAGGTGCCCTTCAACAGATGAATGGATAAAGAAACATTTGTGTATATACACAATGGAGTATTACTCAGCTATCAAGAAGAATGAGTTTATTATATTTGCCATTAAATGAGACTATCATGCTAAGTGAAGTAAATCAATCCCCCCAAAACCCAAAGGTTGAATGTTTTCTATGATATGTGGAATTTAACTCACAATAAGGGTGGTGAGTGGCAGAATAGAAGTTCAGTAGATTAGACAAAAGGAAATGAAGGGAAGAGAAAGAGGATAGGAAAAGGAAAGAGAGTGGAATGAATCTGATATAATTTTCCTATGTCTGTATGTTAATATATCACAGTGAATCTCGCCATCATGTACATCCACAAGAATGGAGCCCTAGTTAGAATAAGCTATATTCCATGCCTGTATAATCATATCAAAATGGAAGCCAGGCACGGTGGCACAGGCCTGTAATCCCAGAGGCTCAGGAGGCTGAACCAGGAGAATTGTGAGTTCAAAGCCAGCCTCCACCAAAGTGAGTCACTAAGCAGCTCAGTGAGACCCTGTCTCTAAATAAAATACAAAATGGGGCTGGGGATGTGGCTCAGTGGTCGAGTGCCCCTGAGTTCAATCCCAGTACCAAAAAAAAAAAAAAAAAAAGATTCTACTGTCATGAATAACTAAAAAACACGAATAAAAAAAAATCACAGTGAGATAACACAACACACTGCTGTACCTGAAAGGGCAACAAGTGTTGTGCAGTATGTGAAAAAAACTTGGAAACCTCAGACATTTTTGATGGGATATAAAATGGCACAGTTGCTCTGGAAAATGGTCTGGAAGTAACTCTAGAAATAAATGCTAGATGTATGTTAAATATGTGCTCAACAGACGCCCTATTAACTTTACTCCTAGGAGCAGCATAGACCCCAGGATATTGAAATGATATGAATTGATGGAACATTTCTGGGGAGCAGATTAGAAGTTGTTGCCATTGCTCTAAGTGTGCGTATCCTTCACCCATAAATCCCATCTCTGGGAATTGATCCTAATGAGATATGTTAAGGCAAGAGTGAAGAATGTATAGATGAGATGGCTCTGAAGTGCTATATAGTAAATTTGGAAACAACCTAAAATATCTATCAATAGGAGCGAAGTTATGATATAGTTTTTATTAGGGATACCTAGATCTTGTTTTCTTTTATAATGTTTTTTAGTTGTAGATGGACACCATATCTTTATTTTATTTATTTTTATGTGGGGCTGAGGATCGAACCCTTTGCCTCACACATGCGAGATGAGATTCTCCCACTAAGCCCCAACCCCAGCCCCTTTCTTTTTAAAGGAAAACCCAGCTCTTCTTTAACAGGATGTAGGTGCTGGCACATGACCCCTTTGTCCTCTAGTTCTGTCCTTTCTTTGGGTTGGAATCAACATCTAGGACAAGCATCTCTTTTTCTTTCTCATTTGTGGGCACAATTCCCAGCAGATGAACCGTGGATTTGAAAGAACAGAGCAGGACGTGCAACCTTTGTAAATCCTTTCCTGACAGTTTCTGCTCCTTGGAGGCTATGCTGGGCTGCTCCTGTGTTTCTCCTGGAGAACTGGGGGCAGAAAGATGCCTCTGGGTGTCCTCAAGGGGAGAAGAACTGGTGACTGGGAGTGACCTAGGTCCACTATTTCAGCCTGAAGGAAAGTCAATAAGAGCTCCCCTGGCTACCCCTGAGGCCTACAGACACACTGCAGGAGTTCAGGGCCTGCCAGGCCCTCTCTACTTACTGAGAAGGCTTCCCTGACTGGGGCTCAGAGCCCTTTGGCAATCTAAGCTCCCCACATGTAGGCAGAAGGTTGGAGGCAGTCTGGCTAATGGCTGGGCTCTGTTTGGAACTGAGTCGTCTTTGTATCTTTGGTCCTGACCTTTCTACCACACTGCAGTGAACGTTCGCAATCCTGGCCTGAGAGTTGGTGTGGAGGTGGCGAGCCTGAATCGTGACATGCCCTAATATATGTACGCCAGGGTTTGAATATGGTTTGTCCCTGAGGGTCCTTGTGTTGGAAGCTTAGTCAATGTTGAGGTGGTGACATCTGTAACATTGTGTCCTTGTGGCAGGTAACCATGTCACAGGGACTCCAACTTCATGAATGGGATAGTGCTATCTCATGGGAATTGGTCAGCTCTCTTAGGTCTGGATTAGTTCTGGAGAGAATGGGTTGTTACAAGTGAACCTGGCATCTCCCCGAACTCCTCTTCCTACCTGTGTTCCTGCTATGTGATACCATCTGCCATGAGGCCCTCACGAGAACCAAGCAACTATCAGCTAGGCTCTTGATCCTCCAGAATTATGAGATTAAACCTCCTTTCTTTACCAATTACCCAGCCTCCGCTAGTTTTTTATAGCAACACAAAACAGATTAAGATCTATTCATTGAAAGATGTTCATGATATATTAAGTAGAAAAAATGTTAAATATATTAGGAGATGGATATATCAATTGCTTGATGTAGCGATAATTTCACTGTGTATATTTATATCAAAACATCATGTGCATATCTTAAACATGCACAACTTAAAAGATTGAAAAAAGGTATATATTGTGATTTCATTGTTTATATTAGAAGAGTTTGCATAGAAAAAACATTTTGATGAATATAAATCCAGTGTGGTAACCGTAGCTATCACTGAGAGGTGTGTTTTTGGAAATGATACCTATTTCTTTTATATATTTTACAAGTGTTGGATATTTTTACTTTTAACAAGCATGTATTACTTTTAAAATAGAAAACAAAACTTATTTTTCAAAACATGGCAATGTGAGAGGATCAGGTGGGTGTTATTGTCTTGGTGGGTGGCTTCGGGCCTGGCAGTGAGTGAAAAAGCACAGAGCACAAAGGTGATTCCAGTCTGCTGGCCAGAGGGTGCCCACTGCCCACCCGCCTCAGCTTGCTAGATGTTGGTGGCCACATTTCCTCCATTGTTATTCGGAAGTTAGAGGGTGTCAGAGACAGCTGGGCTCAATGGGGGCTGTGACAGACTGAATTGTATCCCCAAATTCATATTTTGAAGCCTTCACCCCCAGTTCTTCATAAGGGGACTATACTTTAGGTCTTTAAAGAGGTGTTTAAGATGAGGCCATCTGCACGGCCCCTGACCAATCTGACTGGTGCATTTTTAGGGGGAAGTTTGGATACACCAAGAAAGGCCACGTGAGGACACAAGAGAAAGAGTGGCCATTCGCAAACCAGGGAGCTCTCTGGACTCATAGGAAACCAAACCTATTGACACCTTGACCTTGTACTTCCAAGCTCTGGTACTGTGAGAAATAAATTCTGTTGCTTAAGTCACTCAAGGGGATGTTTGGTTATGATAGCTCCAGGAAACGAATTCAAGGAGATTCACAACTTTAAGCTTTTGCACGTTGAGATGGGCAAATATTTCAGCCAAAACATTTCACAGATGCTGCCTTTTTTGCCTTTCTTCAGAATACCTCCCTCCAGCAAGTATTTCATAAGCAAAACTTCATCAAATAAGTTGTCTCTATTTATGATTCCACATAATTATAGGTCTCCTCAATTTCATTTCATTCCAGTACAGAACATAAATTTATCCAATTAAAAATAGGTGCTTCAGCAAATGATTCATCCTGCAAGTTGAGATATTCTCAAATGCAATTATAGAATTGCAACATTAATATTGTATATCATTTGAGGCATCATTGTTTAACTTGTTCACTACCTCCAGTGCCTAGGAAAGGATAAATTTTAAGTTTCCCTGCTTGAAAATAACGTTTTTACTAACTGCATTTTGGCACTTTATTTCATAAATACTTAATAGAAATTTTTCATGATCATATGAAAAACCTTGTTATTCATCAGAAAAAAATATATCAGTTAAAAGTTACTTGAGAGATCACTGCACACTAGAATGGATAAAGCCATGAAGAGTCACAATCCTAAGTGTTGGCAAAGATATGGTGCAATTGGAGCTCTCATTCATTGCTGGTGGGGATGCACAATGTATATAGTAACTGGTAATTACAATTTGGCATTATCTTACACAGTTAGATTCTACTTCCAAGCATTACCTAAGGGAAATGCATTCAAACAAAAACAGGTATGTGAATGTTCACAGCAGTATTATTCCTAACAGGCCCAACTAAAAACAATCCAAGTGTCCATCACTATTGAATGAAAAAACAGATGACAGTATATCCATACCATGGAAAATTACTCAGCAATAAAAAGAAAGGAAACATTGGTAAAGATAATGACATGGTTACATCTCAAAAGTATTATGCTAAGAGAAGCCAATCACAAGAGACTCCATACCATAAGTCCACTTACATGAAATTCTATAATATGTAAATGGTGAGAACATCAAGTTAGTCAGCTTTCCGACACTTGTAACAAATACACAAGATAAATCAGCTTAAAAAGAGGAGAAGTAGATTTTGGCTCATGGTTTGGGAGGTTTTGGTCTATGATTGATTGGCCCTTTTGCTTTGGGCCTCTGGCAAGGCAGCCCATCATGGCAGAGAGTATGTGGGGGAAAGAAAGAGAGAAGAGGAAGATAGGTGTCGCATCATGCCTTGTGGGGACATGCCCCCAGTGACCTAAAATATCTTGGTAGACATCATCTCTTAAAGGTTTTCCACCTCCCAATAGGGTCTGCAGCAGGGATGGGGGGACACCAGTCACTTAACCCATGGGTTTTGGGGTGACATTCCAGATTCAATGTATTGCAGACATAAACAGACATGAGGAAACTTTCTGGCTTGAGCAATTGCTCTATTTCTTGGTTGTGTTGATGGTTAAATGATGGTATACAACCTCTGAAATGTACTTGGACACGAAAAGGTAGTATAGATAATACTTTGATGAACAACAACAAAAAAGGACACCATTTCCAATTAATTTCAAACAACATGCAACCAAAATTTAGAGGACTTGTTTGCAAAAGCTAAATACAATGTAGAATCCTTACATTGGTTTGCAGAATAGATATTCAGAAGCTCGGGCATTTTTAAACATCAGATTGATGACAGGCAGCAAAAAAGAAAACACGCAGCACTATATTGAAATACGGTTAGACACTCAATGTCAGCATTGTGACAAGATTTTGTAATTCAGTCGTTCTGTGCACATGTTAACATATTTGTAAGTCTAGGCAATTACAGATTATTTCTGGTAGCTGAAAAAATATTTTTCAGCACTAGAGATTGAAGTCAGGTCCTTACACATTGCTAGGCAAGTGCTCTACAACTGAACTACAACCCAGCACTAAAATAATCATTGTTGGACAGTTTGAATGTAATTATAAATTACACGTGCACCATATTCAATTGCAAGTAGATCTCTTACTTTGGTTAAAAAACACCAAATTTATCAAAAGTTTGTGTTCATATTATGAACACAAAAATGAGTCACTTTCTTCACTGCTGAATTTGTAATTGATTGTGGAATAATACTCATAATTAACTCCACATGTCTAACCTTCAAGAGGATTCATTTCAAAAAGTTTTACTTTGATTCTATGGAACAGGGGGAAAAAACCTGAAAGATCATTGGGCTGAACTGCTTCCTCATTTCAAGCAGCTGAAGGCAGTGAAGCAATGACACCACTCTCTGGGAGATTTTTCTTCTTCACATTTACTTCTATCACTTTTTCTATAGACATAGGGAAAAAACAGGGGACAAGGGATGAGCAAAGGTATGAACGTTGTTTTGATCTAAGGGAAAAGCCACGCATCATAGAGTGAGAGCTAAATCACCTTCTGCAGTTACACAGGTTGAATGGCCAACTTTGGGCATAAACTTCTTAAAATAATTCCTAACTTTATAAGTAGGTAATGATGTTTCTCCAAAAATTTATACTTACTCATATGATCAGAGAAATCATTAAGGCCCTGACAATTGTGGTAAAGTTAACAAATACTATGTGGATATATCTTATCATTTACTTTCCTGGGAAACAGACATTCAGAACTCAGTTTTTCACTTAAACACACTCTGTAATTCTTGAAAAGGGTCAGGAAAAGACACATGGATTATTTATCAGTCATTCTAGAATGCTCTGTGCTGTATAGGCATCTCATGACTACTAGATAAGACCATGGAAGAAATTAATACAACATGGAGGTCTTCCAAACTCATCCCAGTTTATATCTCTTAGTGAAGTAAACTTTGCATATAGTAAAAAGCATAGATTCTAAATGTGTTCTTCATAGGGTTTTAACAAATGTTACCCCTGCCCAAATAAAGTATAGAATGTTCCCATCACTGCAGGAAGATCCCCCACTTCCCCTCCTGGCTAATTCCTAGCCCCACAGGAGACCTATTTTCAAATTTCCATTTCCATGGGTGCATTTTTAAGCTTCTATAAATGGAATCACTCAGCATGAATTTTTTGGAGTTTGGCTTCTTTACCTAAAGTGAGATTCATCTACTTTGATACATGTACTAATTCATTCTTTTGTCATTTAAAAAATTGCTGAGTAGTCTTCTATTCCATGGATTTACCACAGTTTATTTATCCATCTTCCTACTGAAAGACATATGGATTTTTTTTTTTTTGCTATTATAAAGGAAGCTGCAATTGATGATTCTGTACACGACTGTTGTAGATGTATACTTCCTTTGCTCTTGGGTGGGTATGTAGTCATAGAGCTACTGGATCTGAACTTAAGTATAACTTAACAACTGCTGACAGATGGTCTCAAGCAAGACTAGCATTTTACACTTGGGCTTACATATGAACTCAGCAACATATGAAAGCAACATATAAAAAATGTCATTTACTCTGCAGTGTTATAGTCTGTAAACAAGTCAAGATGGCGCCTGGCAAAATGCCAGAGGGAGTGGTTTGTGAAGTAAGGCCAGCGAGCCATTAAGTGTGGAGATTTCTTATTGGTTGACTGATGTATCTAGTTTATGCTAATTAAGATAAGCTGTGTGGAATGTATAAATACTGCTCCTGTGCTACAATAAATGGCTTCCACTCCTGCTGTATCAATTACACAAGTTGTTCGTCACCCCCCGGGTATTTTGCTGCAGCCGGACTGCGGCACTGCAGTCTCACCAATGTCTGAGTTATCACCCTTTTTAATTTTAGCTATTTTAGTGGGTGTGAAATGATATTCGATGTGGTTTTAGTTTGCATTTTCCTGAGGAGCACCTTACAAAGAATAACTCCTTAGTGAAGTGAATGTTTGAGTTTTTGCTCACCTTTTGGCTTAGCTTTTGGTCATTTTTATTATTGATATATAGAAGGTCAACCCATATTGTGGATATAAGTTCTGAGCTACATCTATGTCTTCTGAATTTTTTTCCGCTTGCTTTTCACTTTCTTATTTGTGTCTTTTAAGGCATAACAAGCACAGTATATTGATGAAATCTAATGTATCAGGTTTTCTTTTACAGTTAATGGGGTTTTTTTGTATTCTGTCTAAAAAGGATCAGTTTCTTAAAAGTATTATTTGATGAACAGAAGTTTTACATTTTGATGGAGTCTAGTGCGTCAACTTTTTTCTTTACGAGTTAGTGCTTCTGCGTTTGTTCTAAGAAATCTTTGCCTAACCCAAGGTTTCAAAGGAATTGCTCTTATTTCCTAGAAGCATTATGGTTCTATCTTTTATGTTGAGTATATGATTTATATAAAATTTCAGTATCTGAGTAATGTGATGGAGGGATCAGAGTGGTTACTTTTTATGCATATTAGTCAATTTTTAACTTCTCTGAGTCTCATTGACCATCTGCAGAGTAATTAAAGCCTGCCCCAGAGATGTTGAGATAAATAAGTATTTAGGACATAGTAGGTGTTGAACAATGTAGCTCATTCAAGACCATCCTAAAATTTTGTAGGTCCTTCCACAGATAGTCCTCCTGGTCATTTTTCTTATACTCCATCATGGCCTAAGTCCCTCAATTAATATTAACACAGATGCTCTTAACAACCATTTGAGCACCACCATGAATCTGGTGCTTCTTATACCTGATGCCAACTCTTGGAGGAAGTGTTCATTCTGAAGCCAGAGGTGGTTGAGAGAACAAGAGTTTCTTGCCCAGGGAAACAGTGACTCTGATATTCCAGCTGAGGCCCAGGATCCAAGCCCACATCCCACTCAGTACATGCTTTTGACTTCTCAGTTGGACCTGTCTGTCATGAATAACAAGGTCTTCTGGAGTCCTTCGAGTGTGTTGTGAGTAGCACCTGGAGACACACCCCAGTTTTAGCCGATGGAGGTGCTGTTTCCTAGTGCATCTACCTCCATCCTATCAGTGGTCTCCAGATGAGCCTCTGGGGCTTATCCTTGACATCCTGGACGGCTCCTTCTGCATCACCTCTCACATTCGCCTCTGCTATCCATCAGTGGTGCACGCCCAGGGAAGCACGGTCCTCCAGGGAGCATTTGAAGTGTGTGTGTTGGCTGGGGTGGGTTTGGTACTTTGGCCCTAATGGCACTTGGTGGTGGCCAGGATTCAGGGATGCTGAGTATCATGCCATGAACCAACCAACGAATGAATGACTCCACCCACAGTGCCAATAGCACTCCCTCCAACATGTCAGCTACACCCAAACCAAGCCCCAATCCAAGCCATCTCCTCTGTGATGGCTTTCTCTACCCGCCAGGCCGCGGTCATCTCTCCCTATTGACTGACTCCCTGCCATTACCTTCTCCATCGCTTCTCTGTAGATGGTCCTCCTGCGCCTGCTTCTCTTCTCTTCTTGGTGTGTGAGTCTGTCTGTCAAAGCATGCTGGAGGTGCTTTGGCTCCAGGAAGTGAGTCTGCTCTTTTGTATCCATGAACACAGTACCTCCTGAGCTAAGCCACTCGGTCAAAAATGATTTAAAAAGGTTTCAGTCGATAGAACCCTAAGAATTTCTTTAGGGGTTGTAGCAAGAGAGACATGAACAGTGGCCTTTGTGAAGAATGAGTATAAACATGTATGCTACAGCGTCCTGTGAGAGACCTGGGGGCCAGGTGGGTGGGATGGGGAACCTCAACCCTGGCTGACCTTTGCCTGGGGTTCGGGGCAGCTTCGGAGCCAGGAGAGAGCTGTGCGAATAGTCAGCCCTCCCGTCAGCCCTCAATCTTGTGCGAATAGTCATGTGATTCATGCACCAGGCCATTAATCCAGCAAGAAGCTGCTAAACGGACAGATGAACAAAAACAGGAGGCCCTTCTGAGAGCCCTAAATTATGTCTCATAGCAGCTTTATGTACTTGAAAGTGAAGGGTATCCCGTGAACACCACGGAAGGTACCTGGAGCCTCTGTTTCTAATAGAAACTTGGGAAATTCAATCAAACTGCTAATAAATTGAGGACTTATGTTGTTCAGTGGTTGGGCTGGCACAGCGATGAAGAAAAGACCACACTTGATCTTTCAGGAGATTTCACTCACAAACAAGTGAGAATTTTTCTTGAGTACTGCTATTCCTTTCCCTGTTCCCACACCCAGTGCTAAGAACAAGGCCCTGAATCCTGCTCTCTGGAATTCCTCCAGCTCTTTGCGCTTGTTTCCGAGGCCTTCTTTCCTAAGATCTGAGTGGCTGGCAGTGACAGCCTCCTACCTGGTTCACTGGCCTTGTGCACACTACCTAAGTGCTCCACCACTGAGCCACACCCCAGTGCTTCCTGCCCATTCTCATCCAGCATCACACACCAACAGATTCACCATCCTTCAAAACAACACGGTCCTCTCACGCAATAATTGATGTGAAGTCCTTTAATAGCTCCTCTAAAAAAAAGTTAGTTGTGTTTGGACACAATACCTTTATTTTATTTTATTTATTTTTATGTGGTGCTGAAGATCAAACCCAGTGCTTCACAAGTGCTAGGCAAGCAGTCTACCATTGAGCTAAAACCCAAGCCCCAGCTCCCTGTTTTTTTAAGGATAAGTTCAGACCCCTTCCTTACCAAGATTCTTCACCATCACGTCCCTATTTGCTTCTCCAGCCTTTACACAGTATGATCTTCTAATCTGGACTCCTAGTCCTTTGGTTGGTTGTCAGATCTCTATGTTCCCCCGGTACAATGTGACCAAGCCCCTGACCTGCTGACTGTGCTTTCAAGATTCATCCCCTTATTTCCTCCCCCTCGCCCTGAGTGAGGGGCACCTCTTATTTGGGCCTCCACCACCCAGGAGCTTGTTCATCCATCACATGCACCATACCTGTTTTGTACGTCTCTTTTCATTGACTTTGATAGTCTCAACCAAAATGCAAGGACTATATCTGATGTGTCATTGTTCAACATCTACTAGAGCACCTGGCACCCACTAGATGTAGGGTTTGCCACCTGTATTTGAATGAATGCCTGTGCAAGGTCATGATAAGTAAGACAAGAAGGCTTATTCAGGGACAACTGTAACGTGCATTTATCTCCACGTAATCTCTGCTTTGCTTCTAATGCTGCACTTGGAAAAATTTTCATGGACAATTGAATACCTCATTGTTCCTGAATGATGTATGGGAGTGGTACGATCTTAGGAAAGAGACAAGGTTTAGTATCTCTGGGGAAATCAAAACACGTGTCTCCAGTGTACTTCTCTCAAATAATATGAGCATTCATGTTCGATTGATCTGTGGATGGAAGAGCTATGCTTTAGTAGATTGAACATTTTGGTTAAATACTTGAGTTTGAAACTTCATGGCTTTATTAAACAATCTTGCTTTGCTTTTAATTCAGTTTTATTTATTTGAACTTCGTGGACTGTGCATCAGTTTCCTGATGTAACAAATGACCCTGGGGAGCCCCAAGGAAAACAAACTCTCCCACAGTTCTGGAAGCAGAAGCCCACAGTCCAAGTGCTGGCAAGCTGCACTCGCCCCGAAGCTCTGGGGGAGAACCTTCCTGGCCTCTTCCAGCTTCTGGGGCTCCAGGCATCCCTTGGCTTGTGACTGTATCACTCCAGTCTCGGGCTCTGACATTACAGGAACTTCTCTTCTGCTCTTTCAAAAACACATGGATTTAGGTAATTACCTGGCTAATCCCGAATGACCTCATCTTGGGCTGCTGAGCTTGATTATACCTGCAAAGACTGTTTTTCCAAAGAAGATCACATTCACAGGCTCTGGGGATTACCATGTGGACAGCTTGGAAGTGGGAGGGTACCATTCACCCTCTACCCGCAGCCAATAGTCATTTTAAATACATTTGTAAAATGCCACTGGGATAGAATTCCAGGTTACATGGGTATTTTACCTTAATTATAAATTACTGTTTTAAAGTGCTTGAAAACAGTCTTACTCAGTTTGGAAGGAGCTACACAGCATGGGGAGTATTAATATTAATATTAAATGGGGACGCCACCTACTGGTGGCTCAGATTCACAGCTGGCAGTGTGGGGAGAGAACACTGAATGCAGAAACCTGCAGCCTCACAGATGACCCACTGGTGTGTGTGGCACCTGTTGACACACCTGGCTATTCAGATACTGCTCCTTTTCCACTCTGCGCCTCAGTTTCTTTACCTGTGAAGGGGAGGAATCATTCGCTCATTCCTTGTTTATTGAAACACTATTATTAGGTCAATCACTAGGTAGCGGGGATGTAGTGATGAATAGTGTGAACAAAGTCCCTTACAGACAATAATTCTACACACAGGATTGTTGTATGGTCTAGATGGAATAATTCAAATAAAGATGTGGTACAGCAGTTATTGGTATTGTTATTCTTACCTTTAAATTCTGTTTTTTTGGGTTTTTTTTTTTTTTTTTTTGGTACTAGGTATTGAACCCGGGGTGCTTAACCACTGAGCCATATCCACCAGCCCTTTTTATTTATGTGGCTGTTTTCACTAAGTTGCTTAGGGCCTTGCTAAGTTACTGAGGCTGGCTTTGAACTTGTGATCCTCCTGCCTCAGCCTCCTGAGCTGCTGGGATTACAGGCGTGCACCACTGTACCTGGTTAAATTCTGTTTGATCCAAATGCTTATTTAGAGTTGCCTGCCCTGGCATTATTTGTTGAAGATTGCCAGACTTTTGGGGAAATACCTGTTGGTTCTTGCTCTCTGCAGTTTTCTCTGCCTCTTCCTGTCTGGCTAGCTCTTTAGATATGAACAAATTATGAGGTACTTGGAATTGCAAACCAAGTAAAAGAAAGGAACCTGGAGACACACTTTTTTTTCCCTCTTTCTCTTCTCCATTTCAGGTTCCCCTTGGTTTGTACATTCTAGAAGAGACCCTTCATTCTGTTGATATTATTGAATATCTTTCACATGTTGGATAACGCATTCAATGTTGAATATACAAAAACAATGAACTATGGTCTTACAGAAGCCAAGAAAGTTCCAAATTCAAATTCTAAAAATGGGCTGAGTAGACACTGGTGTTTCCAAAGTTTAAGAAGAAAGATGTCCTCCTCCAGGGAGTATTTGGGACAATGTCCATCAAACCCCAGGCCTCATGATTTTTATAAATTCAAATGCAATAGCTTCTCAATATTTTGGCTAAGATCAAGTGTAGTATACCTTTAAGTTTAATGTCTAATATGTCCTCTATCCAAGGACAATATTTTTGAGAAGACAGAAATGCTGACCCTGCTTTGAACATTACACCATGTTTTTATGCATCTAATATATAATAAGCTTTGTATAGGCACAGTTTTTTTTTGATGTGATAAAAAAATAAATAAAACATTTGAACGCCACACCATGTCACATGGGCATGGGATTTTCCTTGATGTCTTCATCCTCTGCCTTTGTCTGCATTCACTTGTTCAACTGGACTTCTCTTAACATCCTGAGAAAGAAATGTTTCTAGGCTCTAAAGAACTCAGAGTATAGTTTTCAAATGTACATTTTCCAACATTCACAGAATTTCAAGAAGTGCGCCATTTGCCTAGGGGCAGATGATTTCAACACTCTCTCTTGTGATAAGTTGGTGATTGGGAAGCTGATACATGAGTCTAAGGCATTACTATTCTACATTGATGCTTCCGAGGAGGAAGTTAGTCAGGGGAATTTTTTCCTCCCTCACATTTTATTCCTGCTGAAATAAGTCAAAATACCCTCCGTTCTTTGTATTCAAAGGTGACACGGGTACCAGCACGACCGTCAGCGGCTGTCAATCCCCAGCTTTTGGAAGCGATGTCACGGTGCTTTCCCTTGCTTTTCAGTTTGCTCAGCATGTCTTTGAAGCATCGCTCAACTCATCTCTTCCACAGCTCACTGTTCAGCCAAATTGCACTGTTTCAGCAGGAAGTCAGCTAAATACCTAAAAGCGAGTGGCAGGGCGTCTCCTTGCTCTGGACTTCAGTGTGTGCTTTTTAAGGAGCAGCCTTCAGAGAGGCAGCATCTGTACCCCCTGGACCCCCTGAACCTGTGCACCCTACACCACAGATTCCTGGATCTCATCCCCAGACCAATGGATTCAGAAATTCTGGGAACAGATTAGATAATCTCCGTGTGTGTGTGTGTGTGTGTGTGTGTGTGTTTTGCTGGGGATTGAGCCCAGGACCTCACACATGCTGGACAAATGCTCTACCATGAAGCCACTTCTCCAGTCTGCAATCTGCATTTCAAACAAATGAGCCTCAGGATTCCTATGCGCTGGTATTAAAATCTCTGAATCGAGGGCTTCTGCAGTCACCATCCATGCCTTTGTAGAGCTTTGTGTCTTCATTTCCACAAGGGGTCATCAACCATCTGCAGAAGCTCATTCCCAGAAACATACCTGAGTATCTCCACAAAGGGGAGGCACATTCCTATGATTCAAATCTTCCCAGAAAAACCTCCAACCTTAAATATATTATGGGTCATATTTGGAAAATGTCCCACTTGGCAATTGAGTGATACCATCCTAAATGACGAGGTAGATCCTGAACAAAGAAGACAAATCAAGTTCAAAATGTTAACATACATTGAAAGAAGAGGAGTTTGAATAGTGGGAGAAGAATTCTGTATAACCTTCAACAGAAAGGAAAAAAAAAAGTCCTCAGCTCAGCTGATAGACAGGCAAGAACATTTTCTGCTTTATATTAATAAAATGAAAACGAGAGCACTACCTGGAGCCTTCTTCCTAGACAGGTGGACTCCCAGGGCTGCTCAGGGCAGTCTATATCTCTGGCTGCTGAGATGCTGTCCCAATGGCCCAGAGCTCCATTTACATCTGTATCATTCCTCCAACCACAGACAGCATTTCCGCTTAAGTCTTTTTTTTTTTAAACTTGTGATTTTGAAATAATTATAGATGTGCAGGAAATTGCAAAAAAATATCAAAAACACAAAAATTATGTATACAGAGGTCCCATACACCCTGCAACTCAGTTTCCTCAATGGTAACATCTGTCACAACTATAGTACAATATCAAAACCAGGAAATTGACATTTGGCATTGGAACAATCCACAGGGCTTATCCAGATTTCACCTATTTTACAGGCACTTCGGGTGTGTGTGTGTGTGTGTGTGTGTGTGTGTGTGTGTGTGTGTATGTGTTATTCCCTGTGATTTTATTACATATATACATTAGTATGACCACAAAACTAAGCTGCAGCTCTGGTCTATTACTACAGGGACCCTTTGTAGCTGTGCCCAGCCCCTGCCATCCCCACTCCTGGCTCTAGCAGTGACTAATCTATTCTGTCTCTTCAATTTCACAAAATCATTTTTAATAGTGTTTTACTAGCCTTGAGGCAACCTCCAATCATGCTGAGCTTCCTGCTTAGACTGTCCAAGTTGTCTCTCAAGATACCAATTACTGTTTTTGTTAGCACTCGAGTTACAAAGTTGCATAAATTTTTAGTGGTTTGACTATAATCCTAAAATTCCTAAATGCATTCTTTTTAATGTATAATTTTGCTGAGTGTGTGGTTTTCAGCAATATCTGTTCTGTATCATAAGAGAAATATTTGTATAATGGCTGAAACATAATAGAAGTTTATTTTTTTACTCACAGAAGAGTCCAAGAAACATTTTCTGTCTGGCAAGCATTTTGGGGGGGCTGGTGTGGGGGGTGGCACTCATTGTTTTTGTTCATGAACTTTTGAACATGTTCTTTGTTATTGGCTCAGTCCATTTCCTGTTAGTATAGCACAATACCCAAGACTGGGGTACTTTATAAATGAGAAAGATTTATTTCAGATCATGGTTCTGGAGGCTGGGAGGTTCAAGGTCTTGGGGCCATATATCTTCTTGCTGTTGGGGATTCACTGCACAGTCTGGAGGAGGTAGACAAATTAGTTCCACAAGAGATCTACTCTCAAGATAACCCATTTATCCTGAAATGGATTAATCCATTCATGACCTCAGAATTCACGTAATCACTTCTTACAGGTCCCACTTGGTCCCACCTCTTAATAGCTCACAGCAAGAATTCAATTTCAAAGAGTTTTTTTTTTTAATGGGGACTTTTAAGCTGTAGCAATTATCCTTAATTATGAATCTCAACTCTAATCTCATTTTCAAAATAATCATAAATTAAAATATGCATGTTTTCATTTTAACCAAAGATAATACCATTTGTCAGACATCACTAAAGAACATTGCTAAAGAATTTGGTTCTTGGGGCTGGGGTTGTGGCTCAGCAGTAAAGCACTTGTCTAGCACGTGCGAGGCACTGGGTTCACTCAGCACCACTTAAAAATAAATAAATAAATCTCCAACTTCAACAAATATATATATAAGAATTTGGTTCTTAAGCTACTTCTGAACAACTGTGATGGTCAAGTTTTGTGAACCAACCCCCCGGCCCCCCAAGCCTTCTTCCATCCTGTCCTCTCCTGTACCAGCAACTCTCCCAGCTCCTGTCAGCCCCTCATCTGCTTCCATCTCTCCACACAGCCAGGCCTTTCCGCTTCCTTTCTTTAGAGAAGGCAGCTGCCCTGCCAGTGGGAAGGGGAGACTGCCCTGGGTCAGCCCTGATCACAGGTGCGTCTGGCCAGTTCGAGACACTGCATGGGGAGCTCATTTGGCAACATCTCTAATGTAGACTTTATCTGTGATAAAGATAATATCTTGGGCTCTATGTATCTTACTTCTTAATTGGTTCAAAACCTGCATGGGCAAAACACTTGTATTTATTGGGCCTCACTCAAAGTGCCTAAGAAAATACATAGACAGACAGACAGACAGACACACACACACACACACACACACACACACACACACAGCTTTTGTTTTTTATAATGAAACTTCAAGGGATGAAGATGATTGTTTTGTTTGTTTGTTTGTTTGTTTGTCTATTAAAGCTCTGGTAGGGAACAGGTAGAAAGGAAGGGATATTGAAGCAACTAAAGAAGTAAGGAAATCTTATCAAAATATGAGGATGAGGTAAGGTGAGTGGGCCACGTGGGTTCTGCTTCTATTGAGGAGATGGGATATTGCTGCTCAAAGCTTTAATAGTGTTGAAGAAGAATATGACATTAGAATTCTTAGATCTGAATGGAGTGGGGCATGACTTCCATATTCCTGATAAGCTTCAGGTGATACTGATGATCCTGGTCCCCAGACTGCCGCAGTCTTGGCTGGGCACAGAATCACGAGCCACTCAAGCAGGAACAAAACTTTATTTCGAAAAAACCGCCGCTGGCAAGCCAAACCCGGTCCTCCCACGCGGGCGTCCACCGGAACCGCGCGTCTCCCGGAACCCGGGGTCCCCCCGGACCTCCCCCGGAATTTCCTCCTACTATCCTTCCCCAACCAATGGGAACTCTCCAAGAGTCTGGTAATGTGAGTCCGGTAGCAGGCCAAGGTGAACAGCGGGAGTCCAATTTCCATATGAATGTAAATCTTAACATAATCATCTCAGTGGCTAGCTGGCGTCACTTTACAACCAAAGGTGCCATACATCGTATATTTGCTTGTGGCTCCTAGCATCTGCCCCCTTCTGTTTAATTAAGCAACAAGCAATGTGGCTAGGGACCGTGCCTGGTAGGTTGTCCAATGTAACATATGGTTCTTACCCGTCATGGGAGAACTGACCTTTAGGCGTCAGCTTCCTGTCTTAGGTTGAATCCACTGTAATCAGAGCAACCCGTCACTGACTACCGGTCCAGCAGTCAGCCATGCTTGTGGATAGGCCTATGCACCAGTGGGGGGGTGAGGTTCTTGCCTTACCTCTGTTGGCCCCCAAATTTAGCCTTGGTGCCAGTGGGGGGGTGAGGTTCTTTGCCTCACCTCTGTTGGCCCCCAAATTTTAGACCATCACTAGTAGAAGGGAGGAGGATACAGAAATGCCACGACACCAAGCCAATTGATGGCTCCTTTGGAAAAATTGCGTCACTGGTGACACCATCAGCAAAGATATGCCAGCACTACCACAATTAACATGGGGTGAGCTGGCAAGGAAATTGCATCACTGGTGACACCATCAGCAAAGATATGCCAGCAGTACCACAATTCGGTGCACCAGATGATATTTTACAATGTATGTAACTGATATATAGTCCAGGCAAGTTCTGCAAGCAGTTCAAATTGGAGGAGTCTATCAATATGTCCATTTCCTCCCAAAGTAAATCAAGTCCTTGATTGAGCATTACTTGTTGAGTTATATTCATTGATGTATCAGTTTATACAGTTTATTGTGATAGCTATCATGGAAGCTGTAGTTTGGTTTTATCTCAGTCTTCACCGGAATTGGGATGGAGATGGAAATTCTGGCAATGATGCTAAAGAGACATTATCCTGAACAGAATTATTAAATATAATGAAAAGGAAAGGTGAAAGTAAACAAACAGATCTGTTAAACTCCTTTAAAAACAATCCTTAACAGTTGTTTACCTAATTTAAATTAGTAAACAAACAGATCTGTTAACCATCTTTAAAAACAATCATAAACAGCTGTTCACCTAATTTAAATTAAACCATATAAATCACGTGAATAAAGAAAAAATTCGGATCCATTTTTTCATGAGCGCTCCTCATATAAGAAATATGGACATACACACATACAGACATACAACACTAAACAGAAGTGTGCACACAACATACAACACATAAGACAATAGTAAATAAAGGCCTTGTAACTATACTTAGGTGAAATCTCCATTGCAATGTTTAAAAACTCCACAGTCAAAAAAATAAAACACAGTCAAAAAATAAAACTGATCAGAAAAACATTAACCTAGGTTTGTATGAGCTCAAAAATAAAATAGAACTTTATGATGTGGAAAAATGTAATAATAAAATAGATATTGAAAAAAAACCGCCTTGGTTAATCACTGTTGCAGATGTAAGAATAGCCAAGCCGGAGCTCTGGATGTCAGCTGTTATGGATTTGAGTCAAATCATCTTCTTTTTCTGTAGAAATTGTTTTAGTTAATCTCTCTGGAATCCAAATCGGTTGCTGTTCATCCTGTGGGAAAACACAGACAGCGCCCCGATTCCAGACTATCACTGGATCTGGGCCTTTCCATTGTCCTGTTAGAATATCTTTCCAAAGTACCTTAGGCTTATGTACATTTTTGGGGTACAAATGTCTTTCTGCAGCACTAAGTCCCGATGAATCTAAATTTAAAAAGTTTAGAGTAAAAAGGGTTATTTTAAGTTTATCTTTGGGGGATATATACCCCTTTCCAATTCCCTCCTTTTGTTTTAATAAGTACATTTTAATAGTTTGATGAGCTCTTTCAACTATGCCTTGTCCTTGTGGATTGTATGGAATTCCTGTTATGTGAGTAATACCAAATGATGAGCAAAATTGTTTAAAAGAGGTGGAAGTATAACCAGGACCATTGTCCGTTTTTAACTGTTTTGGAACGCCCACAGTGGCAAAATTTTGTAAGCAATGAGCTATAACATCTTTAGTTTTTTCTCCGGCATGAAGGGAGCCCATCAAAAATCCGGAAGAGGTATCAACTGTAACATGTAAATATTTTAATTTTCCAAATTCTGGCAAGTGTGTGACATCCATCTGCCAAATATGGTTAGGTATCAGTCCTCTAGGATTGACTCCAAGATTAACTTGTGGTAAAAATGTCACACAATTTTGACATTGTTTTATTATATGTCTGGCCTGTTCTTTAGTTATTTTAAAACGCTTTTGTAAAGTATTAGCATTGACATGGAACCTTTTATGAAAATTTATAGCTTCTTCTATTGTGGAGAAAATATATATGTCATGTGTAGATTTATCTGCTAGTTCATTGCCCATACTAAGGGCTCCAGGCAATCCTGTATGTGCCCTGATATGACCTATGAAGAATGGATCTTTTCGGTCCCAGATTAGACTTTGTATAGCGGAAAACAAAGAGAAAACAGTAGAAGAAGGTGAAATCCTACCAGCATCTTCGAGGGATACTATAGCATTAACTACATACTGACTATCAGAAAATAAATTAAATACAGAATCTTTAAACATCATAAAAGCTTGTAATACTGCATTAAGCTCTACCTTTTGAGCTGATTGTTTGGGTACTAAAAATGTAAAAGTTTGATCAGGGGTAACTACTGCTGCTGTGCCATTGTTTGACCCATCAGTGAATATATTTGGAGCATTTATGATAGGGGTTTTTCTTGTCATTTTTGGAAAAACTACAGGATGCTTAGACCAAAAAGACAACAAAGGATTAGATGGTAAGTGATTATCAAAAGAAACACTAGTTTTACACATGATTATTGCCCAAGTATTTAACTCATTAGCTAACTCATCAATTTGATCCATAGTATATGGAGTAATAATTTTATTGGGAGAAATCCCAAATACTCCCTTAGCTGCTTTTATTCCTTTGAGTATTAATTGTCCTACAGCCTCAGGATATCTAGTAAGAATAGTATTAGGAGAATAAGATAAATGTATCCACAATAATGGACCTTCCTGCCAAAATACTCCTGTAGGAATATTTTTTGTTGGTAGTACAATAAATAATAAAGGCAAACTTATATCAATTCTATCCAAATGCATATTTCCCATATATGTTTCAATGATTTTTAATGCTTTTCTTGCTTCAGGCGTTAACATGCGGGGTGAATTTGGATCTGATGGACCTTTTAGAATATCAAATAAAGGTCCTAACTCTCCTGTTGGTATGCCTAGATAAGGCCTTATCCAATTTATGTCTCCCAATAACTTTTGAAAGTCATTAAGTGATTTGAGTTGATCTACTCGTATTTGAATTTTTGGTGGACGGACCATGGTTGAGGATAATAGAACTCCTAAATAATTAATTGGAAGATTTAATTGTACCTTATCTATTGCTATCTCTAGATTATAATTTTTCAATAAGTTTGTAAGTGTGGCATAACATTCTAGTAATGTGTTTTTATCTTTATGTGCCAATAACACATCATCCATATAGTGAAATATTTGTAGTTCAGGATTTTGGTTTCTAAGTGGCTGGATTGCTTTATTAACATAAATTTGACACATAGTTGGGCTGTTAGCCATCCCTTGAGGGAGTACTTTCCATTCATATCTCTGATCAGGACCTTCATGATTCAGTGCAGGGATAGTAAATGCAAAACGTGGACTATCCTCGGGATGAATTGGAATTGAAAAGAAACAATCTTTAATATCTATAGCTAAAACATGCCAGGTTTTTGGTAAAGCAGACAATTGAGGAATCCCTGATTGAGCAGGTCCCATAATAACCATCTCATTATTAATGGCTCTTAAATCTTGTAATAATCTCCATTTACCAGATTTCTTTTTAATGACAAAAATGGGAGTATTATGGGGGGATACAGAAGGTTGTATATGTCCTTCCGCTAATTGTTGTCTGACCAAGTCATGGGCTACTTGTATCTTTTCTTTAGTCAGGGGCCACTGAGGAACCCACACTGGTCTTTCTGATTTCCAAGTAATTTTGATTGTCTCAGTGGCCCTTTCTGAAAACCCAATTCATGTCTATTTATTTCTTGATCTATTTGACTAGGTGCTGTCATACCTTGTTCTTGTTCTCTTAATCTTTTTTCTTTCCTAAAGCCTTGTTTAGCCCTAGTAGTGGGCGCGTTAGGATTGATATTATTTGTTAATGTCAATCCTAATTGATCTAGGACATCTCGTCCCCATAAATTTACGGGAAGATGATCTAATACATAGGGCTGTATAGTTCCTTCACATCCTTCAGGATCCCTCCAATCTAATACCATAGCACTTCTATGGGGATTTGTTGCCACTCCTAGGCCTCAAAGCGTTTGAGTGGCTTGTTGTAATGGCCAATGTTCTGGCCATTCTTGACGAGAGATGATGCTAAGGTCTGCACCTGTGTCGAGCAGCCCATTAAAGTCATGTCCTTGAATATTTAATTTTAGCATTGGGTGAGAATCTAAATTTAAAGACAGCATAGCCCAATCTACACCTGTGGAGCCTAATCCCTTGGAACCTCTTTCTACATTACAACTGGAAAATTTATCATGCAGGCTGGGTATTATTAATAACTGTGCTATTCTATCTCCTGGTGAAATTACTGATATACCTCTTGGAGAACTAGCTATAATTTTTATTTCACCCTCATAATCGGGATCAATTACCCCAGGACTTATCATAAGTCCTTTTAGTGTAGAAGAACTGCGTCCCAATAATAAGCCTACTGTTCCCTGGGGAAGAGGTCCTTTTACTCCTGTGGGAATGATTTGAACTCCCATCTCTGGAGTTAGTACTGCCCTGGCAGAGGCGCAGATGTCCAGCCCTGCGCTCCCTCTAGTTTGTCTGATGAGGGATTTACTGGATAATGCGTCCTGGGCACTACCTTGATGGTGCTGTTGGGTTCCTCCATTGCCCCATATATTTGTGGTTTTGGGCCCCGGGGCATTGGGCCCTCCAGTCCGTTTTTTGGCAATGGAGCCTGATACCTTTCTCCACGATATCGTGGGTAAACACTTGGTCCTTGTCCGTTTTTTGATAACGAAATACCCTCTATAGTGGTTTGAGAACGGCATTCATTAGCCCAATGTTTCCCTCTATGGCATCGTGGGCAAATACCCGGTATTCTATTCCTTTGATACCCAGCTTTGTTAAACCCTCCTCTTACGGGGCAACTCCTTTTAAAATGTCCTGTTTGATTACAATTATAGCATGTTTTTGGCCTAGCATCTAAAGCCTGTTGTACTGCTGCTAAGACTTGCCCTTGTTCATTAATGTCTCTACATAATTTAATATATGTGTTTAAATCTTCATGTCTCCATGGTCTAATGACCTCTCTGCAGCAACGATTTGCTTGGTCATAAGCCAGTTGTTTTATAAATGGCATTACCTGTTCTGTATTACCAAATATCCTAGAGGCTGACTGAATAAGTCTATCTACAAATTCAGCGTAAGGTTCATTAGTTCCTTGTATTACCTTAGATAATTGACCTTGTAAGTCTCCATGCCCCTGTAAAGTTTTCCATGCCCTAACTGCATCTACAGCAATTTGTGCGTATACGCCAGGGTCATATTCAATTTGCTGTCTTTGACCCTCATAAGGTCCCTTTCCCAAAAGCATATCTATATTTCTTTGAGGGTAACCAGCTTCTGCATTTCGCCTAGCTGTCTCCATGCAAAATTCCTCATTGGCAACTTTCCATAACAAATATTGTCCTCCGTTTAGCACAGATCGACACATGTTAGCCCAATCTGCTGGTGTCATGTCCAAGTTGGTAACAGATTCGACCATGCTTATTGTGAAGGGAGCTTGCGGCCCATAGGTTGTTACAGCCTCCTTTAATTGCTTTATTGTTTTGAAATCTAAAGCACGGTGAATTCGTTGCCCTCCTGCCTGCTCAAGTACAGGGCATGCTAATCTTTGGGGTTCTGTCTCAGAATTCCGTCCATCAACTACGGGAGTTGAGGGCCGCTCAGCGGTAGATGGAGCTGTTGGTTGAATTACGCCCTCTGGTGATAGAACGGAGTTAGTAGCAACCTCCTGTTGTAATTCTCCACCTGATGGCTGCTTTTCCTCTAAGCTTGCTTTTTTTAAATTTTCCTCTGACTAGCTTGAGAGACCTTCTCTTTTGCTTGACCTAGTGTTTTTTCTACCATAGTCTGGACCTCTAACAATTTACTTAGCAGTTTTTCGGTTTGTTTTTTACTGGATTCTAATCTACTATAAAGGTAACGTAACCCAATAAGATAGGATAAAACAAAGCCGAAACAGAATGAAACAAAAACTAAGCAGAGAATGGTTGTATCGATTTTCTCTTTCTCAGGGCCGAATAACTTCAAACCTTGAGCCAACCATTTTTCCCAGTTCGCCTGAGAAAATTCTAGGGCTAGGGAGCTCGAAATAAAAACAAAATAAATCAAAACAAGAACACACTGTTTTTTGAGATGGGCACCCATCCTGTCGCCTTCCCTCAGGGGCGAGCAATTTTACTCACCTCTAAGCTTCAGGCGTTCCCCGCACGGGCCGCCAAATGCCGCAGTCTTGGCTGGGCATAGAATCACGAGCCACTCAAGCAGGAACAAAACTTTATTTCGAAAAAACCGCCGCTGGCAAGCCAAACCCGGTCCTCCCACGCGGGCGTCCACCGGAACCGCGCGTCTCCCGGAACCCGGGGTCCCCCCGGACCTCCCCCGGAATTTCCTCCTACTATCCTTCCCCAACCAATGGGAACTCTCCAAGAGTCTGGTAATGTGAGTCCGGTAGCAGGCCAAGGTGAACAGCGGGAGTCCAATTTCCATATGAATGTAAATCTTAACATAATCATCTCAGTGGCTAGCTGGCGTCACTTTACAACCAAAGGTGCCATACATCGTATATTTGCTTGTGGCTCCTAGCACCAGACATCTTGAGTGGCAAGCCTGTATGAGATCGAGAATTACTACCCTTTGCTCTCAATGATCACTCATCAATGTATTTATTTTGAAGCAAATTTATGCTAACAGTTGCTTTGATTAATCTTATATTTCTGATGTATATGCAATTCCCTAAGTATACCCCCATCTTGGACAGGTTGCTCATGTGACTCACATGCCCCCACCTTCCAATGACCCCTTTATCAATAAGCTTTGGAGTCTTTCACAGGCCACTCTAAAGTGCAATGGTTTAAAACCACCACCATTTATTTTGGTCATAGTCCTGGACTGGGTTCCACTGGGCCACATTACCAATCTTTACGGGGCTTACCTGTGCACCTGGCCATCTGTGAGGAGCTGGAGAGCTGTTCCTCAGGTGGTGCTGGCATTGACTGGAACATTGCAGGGGACTGAGTCACACATTTCCCATCCTCCAACTGCCCAGAGCGGGTTTGTTCCTATGGTGGCAGAAATACATTAGGGTGAGCCCAAGGTGTAAACTCCTTCCTACACATTTGGTTGTGCTCATTGCTGGCACAGCACGGAAGGAGGCAAGCTGCACACATCTAAATCACATCTGCTACCTTCTGTCCCATTGGTCAAAGCGACTGGCAGCATCCACTCCAGGGTGGAACAGAATTGCCCAAAGGTGTGGACACTGGGAGGGGAAGCATTTGTGATTGCTTTTGAAATTGGACTCTTCAAGTTCAAGTTGACCTTTAAGGCCAATCCCAGAAAGGCCTTGTTGGCGTATTTTTATCCCACAGGATTGCTCTTTCACTTCTTTCTTACTGGAACCTTCTTTCTACTTATCTTTGGATACAGCCCCAGTTCACTTTCAATCACTAGCTCCTTTGTAAGCTTGATATCTAAATTGGATGAGGTTGTTAGTTACAAAACACATTTCATTCAAACAATTATAGTTACTGGTGTGTAGCATGCATCCTCTGTTCTATCAGATATTTCTAAAGGGCTGTGTTCATTTTTGCATTCCTATATCATGCAACAAATATCAATTGCTATTACTTATACCAATTACTTTATATATTTTAAATCCCATAAAAATATAGGCAGTCTTAGTGATTCCTTTTTACAGAATAGGAAACTAAAGCACAAGAGAACTAAAGTTACTTGACTAAGATCACAGAGCTAGGAAGCCTCAGAGCCAGGATTTTAACTCCTGTCTCTTAAACTCAGGATCCTGTCCTTTTCCATTCATCTCCTAATTGAATGAAAAGTAGTGCTCATGAAGAAGCCACATGCAGATATTAAGAAGTGACCAGGATGGATGTGATCGTGCACTTGTTATACTGTAAGTGTCAGGCTCTGGGGGTAGAAGACATCAAGGTTAATGAGTTTCTCTTCTCAGCCTCAGATTTTGGACTTAGATCTATAGATTCACAAATTATTCTCAGTTCTCTTAGAGATCAACAGTCTTTGTTGAACTGAACCATTATAACCCATGTCACGAGATACTTAGGGTCTGTGGAGATAGAGAAGGGACTCCCACATCGGCACAATTGTCAGATGGCCACAACCCTCTTTAATCAATAGGGAAACTGAGGGAAGATGAGAAGGTTGCAGGGTGAGGTTACTTCCTGCTCCTTCCAAAAGGGATTTGAGACCCTTGCACAGGGAGCTGCTATTTTTAAGGAACACGGTCCCCATTGAGTCCTGTGAGTCACTCTTGAAGAAAGGCTTACTCTGCCAAGCCAACAAGAGGCTCATGGTGAGTCACCAAGGCTCCCACTCTTGGATGTTGCTGGAAAAATTCTTCTCCCTCAACTTTCCATTCTGGATATTCCATAAAAACATCAATATTGGGCTTCGCTTTCTTGGTTTGGGATTGTGGCATCTGTTCTTCCCTTCCTGGCATGGCTGTTGTAGTGTGGGCAGCCTGGTCTCAGGAGAGGACAATGACTTCAGCTTAGTTACCTACACATGGGGTGGCTGGTCAGTCTTTCTCTTGACGTCAATAGTGCAGGGAAAATAATAACACAACCAGGTGTGGTGAATGATTCTTTTTCTAAAAGAAATATTTTCACGTATGAAAAATAGGGTCCTCAGTTGAGACTGTGAGCAGGAGCAGTGCACACACTCAGTGGAAGGGTCAGGATTAAGTGCAGGAAACAGGCACAATCTTAGATACTTGAACTTTGAACTCTAATGCAGGGGATGGGGAATTTTAAAAGTTGCCGGAAGGTCTTGTGCTGTGGGCTCTAGGCCGGGTGGCTAGAAAGACTCCTAGGGTACTACAGGAACACCTCCCTGGGAGCTCTACCTTGGAGGCCACCTCTAGGGCTGCTGGTTTCAAGAGCCCTCTGCTGAGACCGGGTTGTCAGGAAGCCACACTGCCAACTCACACTGCCTGTGGACACTCAGAAGGCTGTAGAACATTCACCCAAAGGCCCAAAGCCTCATGTGTCTGCTACCTTGTTTGCCAACGACAAGAAAAGGTTGAATGGACTGGGGAAGGTGGCCTCTGCTGGAGCTGCCTCCCAGTCTCAGGTGAATACAGTTGTCCCCAAGAGCACTGGATCCAGGATCCTTGTGGATACCAAAATCCTTGGTGCCCGTTGCCTTATGTAAAATGGCATATTTGAATAAAACCCCCACACATCCTCCTTCCACTTTAGATCATCTCTGGGTGACTTAAGATACCCAACACAACATCAATTCTATCTAAACAGCTGCTATATTGGACTCTTTAGGGAATAATGACAAGGAGAAGTCAGTACATGTTCACACAGACACAATTTCTATTCTGAATACTTTTGGTTCATCTTTGCAGATATGGGAAACTGACCATACAGTCTGATTGGCCAAACTTAACCGGCTTCTGAGACACTGGGTAAGAGTGAGTCTCGAGAATGTATTTGTTGGAGGGGTCTGCTCTTGCCACACACCTAATATCAAGCAGCACAGTCACTGTCCACGGGGACATGGCTGTCCCCTTCCCTGTTGTCATCACCCCCTTCCACAGAAGAGCAAACTAGAGGCCTTGGGTGATTTTCACACATGTTTGTGAGGAGGGGAGTGGGCTCTGAACTCCATCTGCCTGATTGCAGAGACACACTCCCCAGCCGTCCTTGGCCACCGTACCCTGCTCTTCATCACTGCCTCACCACCTGCCACCACGCTGAAGTCGCAGGCTCCAAAACTCTCCCTCACTCTGTTTCAAGTGTCAGCAAGCCCCAGGCTGTGGGCTGTTCACAGGCTCCTGACAGGTCTCCTGCGGCTTTTCTCTGGCTCCTGCTTTTATAGGGAACAGGAACCATCTCTGCAGTCTTAGAGCTCAGAGGAAGCTTTCTCTGCTAACTCTCTTCCCTCTGGAGAGAGGATTGCTTCACTGATCCCAGGGAAGGTCTGAAATGGCCTCTGCTACATCCACTTCTGCTTTGTTTCCATCCCTCTCCAACAGAAATAGGGAAGATGAAGGCAAGACCCTGCTTTACGGATTTTTCTCAGTCTCAGCAAAATGTAATGGCTCCACTCTGTTTTCTTCCTGGAATCACAGGAGGCTTCTCCCAGCAGCCCAGCTGCCGATTCTTCCACTCCTCCTCTCCCTTTCAACTGTTCCTTGGAGCTTGGCCTTGGTGTGGACGTGGATTTGCTTCAAATTTTTAAGAGGCCTCATTAACGAAGTTGGCAACTGATGGATCCTACCATGCCTCTTAAGAGAACCGCCACGTCCCCTCCCGCAAACATTTTAAAACGCTCCTGAACGGAATGGTAAAGAGTGTGGATATCACTTGTCTATTTGCATCTGCCATTGGAAAACACCTCCTCAGTTTAAAATGCCCTCAGGACACAAGTTGTCCCCTATTTGTGCCTGGTCCCTGCTTGCTTTCCTCTCTCTACACCGGGGTTCATTCAGCAACCACTAAATGATAGGCCACCTTTGGGACCCATTCTTGCTTATTCATTCTAAAATATTTGTGCATCCTTACCAGGCACTGTGCTAAGTGCTCAGAAGAGTTGGTGAATAAATAGTCCGTGTTTCCAGAAGCTTCCAATGCAGAGATTCCACAAGCAACCAATTTCTCCAAACCAGGTTCCTACTTAAGTAGTCAGGGAAGGCTTCCCAAAGGTGGCAACATTTATGTTGAGTGGAAAGCAGGAGGCTGCCGTGTAGATTGAAGAAGGGAAAAACAGAGGAGCAGCAGGTACAGCACGTGGGAAGGTGCCGAGTGAGGAAAGGAAAGCGTTGGCATTTCAGGATCTACAAGGAGTCCCACTGGCCAGAGGGAGGAGCGGACTCAGGGTCTGTGGGACCAGACCTTTAGGACCTGGTAGGGCGAGGGATTATGTGCTCAGTGTGACGGGAAAGGGTTCAAGGGGAGGCATGGGCTGCCCACTTAGAGTAATTGTCATGACTGAGTGGGGACTGGACTGGGACAAAGGGGAGAGGAGAAAATTGGAGGACAGCAGTTACTGAGGCTGCCCAGCATGGACTAGGCGATGGAAGAGTTGGAGAGAGGTGTGGGTGGGATGTGAGTGGTGGGGAAGTGGGGGGGTCACTGATGCTGAGTGTTTTTTTCCAGTGATGCCGGGACTCAGTGTCATGGGATCCTGCACCAATATGGCGGAGGGGGCTTTTCTGCCCACGGAGGCTAACGGGCTTATGACTCTTGACAACCTATCCTCTCTCCCCTCTGGTCATGTCTTGTTAGTCCGTCCACATTCCAGTGGATAGAACCCTGAGGCTGCCCAGTTACCTGCCTACAGCTTGGACCATGGATGCCTCTGGGCTCTGACAGTACTGTGGTGGTTAAGGACACAGTCTCCAGAGCCAGGCAGCCTGGCTCAAACCCTGACTTGTTCTCTGGTCTAATGGTGCAAGTCCATCTGGCGTCTCTGCGGCTTGGCTTCTTTAGTTGTAAAACGGGGTGAAGATGTGGCACACGGGTTTCACTGAGTTGCTGGGAGGGTTGGATGAGATGCTGCAGGTAAAGTCCTCAGAACGCGTCTGGCTCAGTGTTAGTCCTTAGCGGTGTGAATCAGTGGGGACCAGGTACCTTTGAGCCAGCTGATTTCATTCTACACCCATCCTTACAGCAGGGTTTAGTGTCTCAAGGCATCCTCTAAGTAGATCCAACCCCACAAGTGGAGTAATAAGAAAGGAGACTTTACCAAGTATCTCAGTGGGAGAAGGAGGGTGAGGTTTCCTTGGGAGTGCTCAGTGTCCCAGCTCAAAATCCCTATTGAAAATCTGGCCCCTTTCCTCTTGGTACACCCTCTGCTGGGCCTCCCCAGTCCTGCAGTTTCCATGGCCTCTGGGACTGGGCCCCTCTCGCTCCTTCCTCTTAGTCTTTTCACAGAATCCACTTTGGGTTTTGCTCATTTTCTGTTTTCTCCTATAAACTGAATGTTTGTGTCCCTCTAACCCCCCAAAATAAGTTGAAATCTTACCCCTCAAGGTCCTGGTATTGGGGATGTGTTTTTGGGAGGTCCTGAGAACACAGCTTTCAGAAGGGCTTTCTGCTCTTGAGAAGCGACCTCCAGAGAGATCCATCACCCTTTCTGCCACATGAGGGTAAAACCAGAGCAGGCCACCCATCTATGAACCACAGAGCAGACCCGCAGCAGGCACTGGATGTGCCAGGACCTTGATCTTGGACTTCTCAGCATCCAGAACTGTGAGCAATGAGTTGCTCTTGTTTTAAGCCATTTTGTGATATATTGTTATAGCAGCTCATAAGGGATTAAGCCATTTTCCATTTTCCTAATTTCTAGGCTTATATATTCAGTCTCTCAGTCCTTTTTTCTTTCTTTCTTTCTGTCATTTTCTTTCTTGAAAGAGGTTTACCAATTTAGAGAAGGCTAGGGATCCAGATCCTTACCTCTTGGGGACTGTTCAATTGTCTCCATGGTCCATTTTACTGTGACATCTTTTGGACATATATGTTATTTTATCACCACAGTGATAATCTGATGACAGAATCGATGGTCAGAACTCCAAGGGCTGCTGGCCTGGGGTTGTGGCTCAGTGGTAGAGCGCTCGCCTAGCACATGCAAGGCGCTGGGTTCGAGCCTCAGCACACATAAAAATAAATAAATAAAATAAAGGTATTGTGTTCAAGTACAACTAAAAAAAATATTTAAAAAAAAGAAGAATTCCAAGGGCTGGGGGTGTAACTCAGTGCAGGAGCACTCGCCTGGCATGCACAAGCCCCAAGTTCAAACAGAATTTAAGGCACAGGATGGAATGCAAATGACCAGCATCATTAAAATTACGACAAAACAAGATCAAGTAACAGTTTCTTTAGGACGCTTCGGAACCAGGAACCAAACTGCCCAACTCAAGCCCAGAGAACAAATCTCACAGCTCATGAGAATCAACTTAAGACAGCCGAACAGCTTTCCCTTAAAGTCTCCATTAATGCCTTTTCTACCTGGCCTTTCTCATTGATCCATGTATAGCAAGGCATTTTAGTGATGGCACAGATGCCCCTGTGACTGGCCAAGAAGAAATTTAGAGCAATGTGATTGTCCATCTCTGCTCATGCAGAGGAAGTGCAACTGATTTGTATTCCACTAAGTGCAGGGCAGCTTCATTGCAAGTTCTGCTTGAGCTAATGATGTCTCTTGCAGTCTTTGCTATCTGCATCACTCTCACCAGCATGAACAATGAATCAGTAATTCCCCCAGGGAGAGTGCTGGAATAATTATGACTGGCCTGGTTTTGGAGTTCATGTACGGTGGGGATTTCTAAAGTATGTGAGGCATTAGTCCGAGGCAAACAGGATTAGATGTCCTGGGCCAAAGGAAGTCGTATTCAGCAGGGACACCTGGAGATATAGGAAAAAAGAGTTACTCATGATATAAGGTGAAAACCCAAGCTTTACATTAGCTGGGATACATATTTGGATTGCAATTAGCCTCATTTAGGAGGCAAGTATTTGGATCATCATCCTATTAGGGTTGTTGAATTTAAATTTAGAAATACACAGGGTCTGATCAATACTCTAATAATTGGTTCCTTTTCAAGGAGAGAGGGACACTAGCAAAGTTACAGGTTGATTCACTTAAGATCATTTGTCCATGTAATTGCAAGCGGAAACATCATCGGTTGTGATTCCCTAAGGTCTTGTTTAATGAGATTGAAATTGTTCAGAGATTTTTATCATGGGGATATGGTGATGGATGATACATTCAGCAGTCAGTAAGACTGAGGGAAGTGGCTATTGTTGGGGATAACCCAAGAATGTCATTAGAATGAGTATGTTCCAGACTAACAATTATCTGGAATAAAAGGGAATGAGGCCATTATGGAAAGACAAAAGCTAGAGGTCCATATAAAATAAGCAAGCAGATTAAACAACAACGAGAGTTAGGCAGGGATCTTAGCCTAAAGCCTTGGGAGAAAACTGTCCTATTTGAGGTCATTGGCTTGTTCTGAAGGTCTTGGGTTGGCTGACAGCTTCAGAAGACTGGCTGTTTCTGGAAGGTATCTGAGAATCCTCAGTTTGAAGCACCTTGTTGGATTTGCTTTTCAGTTGTACAGAATTCAATTTTTTTTTTTTTTTTTTTTTTTAGTTCTGAAATGTGAGCCCAGAGATTGGCTCCTCAGGATTTCACTGTTGTATTCATTGTTAATTGTACAGATAAGGCTCCTAGCAATGAAGTTCAAGAATAGTTCCTCTTGGATATCTCTTCTAATAGATAACATTTCCCTGTTGGAGATCATGAAGAGGCTATTTAGGAGGATGTGGGACTAACAGCATAGTGATCTTGGTGTTAGGAACGAGTATAGTACATGAATCTCTTGCAATATTGTGACATGTCTATGTGCAGTAGAACTGAGTCTGCTATCAGAGGTGGAATCTCTAAATGTCTGGGCCTTCCAAAACTGGATCACGCGGCCGTAAAGGTTATTGGAATGGGAATATCAAGGAGACTCAAATGGTTCACAAGGTTTTGTTAATCTAAATGTAAATATGCCATTGATTCTTTCAACCTCTACAGAAGATTTTGGGTCATAAGGATGGTGTACTTTTGGAAGAAGATTATAGATTCTTTATAATAATTTCACAATTGAGAAAAGGGTAATGACTTAACAGTGTTCACATAAAATGTGTGCCTCGGTCACTTGATATAAAAGTTGTTTTGCCTCAGGTTGGAAACATAAAATCAAGTAGCTTTTAGAAACTATAAGGAATGTAGCTTTTTGGCAAGGAAGTGCCATAGGCCACCCTGAAAATAGATACACAGTAAATAAAATACATTTTAAAAATTGGTTCGATAGTGGTTAAAACAAACAAACAAACTCTTGAGTCTTGTTCCAGGCCCTACCTCCCTTTTACAGATTTTCCAGGGATATGCTGTTGACAGGTAACACATGACTTCAAAATAACCTTACTGTCTTTTTTAAAGTTTCACAACTAATGCTGATTTGTGATAGTAACCAATTGGTTTACACTACAATGAGTATTTCCATGAAGAAATGTAATTTCATGCAGAACAATCAGATTTCCCTATTCTTTCTTTTCAAAATCAGGGACTAGACACTGTCAAGGTAGAAAGACCCAGTGCAAGAAAAGTGCTCAACTTATGGGAAGGTCAAGAAGCAGAGAGAGACAGGAGAGGGGCAGGGCCAGCAGGTAAGGTGAACCCTTCCTGAGCATAGGCCAGTCACCACCTCCTTCAGTCTTGCCTCACCTGCCTACAGTTACCACCTAGTCAGTCCATTCAAACCAGGACACAACTTGCTTATGAATGGAATGTCCTCTGGAACTCTATGAAATAATCTCTTTTTTGTGTACTTGTGGTTAGTAGTTTTTGCTGATTTCTGTGGCGTAAATGCTCTCACTGTGTCTAATTTCAAGGCACCAACTTTTGAATGGGAGTTGAAAAAGATATGCAAAAGTGCACCATTATTATTGTGTTTCCATCACACAGATACAATGGATGAAAGTAATCTGAGAAGCATAGATAATAAATATAGTAACATAACTAGAAAGTGGTGAATTTTGAATATTTTGCTTTTAATGTCATTCTGTGTAAGCTCATATAATTTAATTTTAGGAGTATCTATTTAAAGACTAGCTCACAAAAATACTGAACATTTAACAAGCAGCTTTCACAATCAAGTGTGAAACAGTGTAAATGGGCTCTAGTACACTACTGAGTGAGGACAATGCCAGGGATTACTATAGGCTTACCTAAGATGAAGATGAGGAGGAAACGGAAGGCAGGGATCCTTTTTATTTATGTCTTCAGCACTTGTAGGTTATTCAAGAGCCAAAGTAGTTCATTGATTTTTCCCCCCTCCTATATTCTGGGCATTGTTTTAGGTACTAGGGGGAGAAGGAGCACTGCAGCAAAAGTCAAGGCTCTTACATTTATTGGGGGGCTATGTAGACACATGTCTGTGTGTCCGGTAATGGGGAACAAACGTTATGGCTAAAAATTCTGTAGTGCCAAAGAACAGGAGTGGAACATTGCCATTTCATATGGGATTGTCAGGAAGTTGTGAATGTCTTGGAACCTGACAGTGTGCATAAGGTTGATTCTGCGCAGATCTTAATCAATCAACAAGGTTGGAACACAAAGGAACGCATTTTTTTTTTCTTATGATGCCCATGCAATTGCACTTCTGTATGCTCAGCAGTTCACCCAAGTGCGAAGTCCTTTCTAAAGTTCTAGTCTTGGTCTCAGAAACACTAGGGTTTAACTAGACCAATCAGATGCTCACAGTCCGAATTTTAACACTGACTCCTCCCATCTCCGCCAGAAGCCGGCTAAATGTGAGGACGCTCTTGCGCATGCTCAAATACTCCAAATTCCTGGTGTCCCGGCTACAGGTTTGCGCATGCGCAAGAGGGGGCGTTGCTGGTCGTTATCTGTTTTTGTCCCAAGGTCCTGCCGTACCGTCCAGGCGGCGAGTTGCATTCTGGTTCCGTCGGTGGCCGGTGTGAGGGGAACTGTACTTCAGTCTACCCGTCTCCGACGCCAAGGGCGTCATGAACCGCGAGAGCTTCGCCGCGGGCGAGCGGCTGGTGTCTCCGGCTTACGTGCGGCAGGGCTGTGAGGCCCGCCACTCGCACGAGCACCTCATACGGCTGCTTCTGGAGAAGGTACCGAGGTGTCGGTCCCCTCCCCAGCTGCGCGCCCGCGAGGCTCCGGCCCCGCCCCGCGCCCCGGTCCGTGTCGGGTCCTGCTAGCAGGCTGCCGGGTGGAGTCCATCCCGGACGGTCGCAGCTCGGCTCGCCCCGCGCTGTTCGCTGCGCTCAGGTCCTTCCCAGCCTCGCCGCAGCCTGCGAACCCGGAGCCTGGCCTGCGGGGCTGAGGGGTCGGGGCTTGGAGACCTCTTCTCCGCCCTCCGAACCGAGGGGTCCCAGCCCAGCTCGTTTCCCCTTGTTTGTGGAAAGGGCAAAGTCCGAGTCTTTCGCGCTCCCAGGGACTCGGGGACACTGGTCCACCACGAGCCAGCTCGGGACTCGGGGTGTCGCCCCGCCCGGGTGCCTGAACTTTAATTTCACTAGTTCGACAGCTCTAATTATGGCCCCTGGTTGGGGTCGTCTTCACTCACAACACGGCGTATTGGTTCCCGCTCACTCAGACTTACTGAAACTTATACCCCAGGATACGCGTTTGTCATCACTTCTCGCAATCTGCAGATAGTCGTAATCAAGTGTAATAGGAATGTTGTGCCAATTTGAGGTTTCTTCATAGTGCTGAATTTTATCTCAATTTTAGGAGCAAGGAGCGTGGCAAAATACACATTTAAAAAGTTTAAAATACATTGATGTAGGGTTTACATCGTCTTGAGAACGATGGTTTACTTGAATATAATTACTAGGTTTTTTTTTTTTTTTTAATGTTTTTAGGGCAAGTGTCCAGAAGATGGTTGGGATGAAAGTACTCTTGAACTCTTTTTACATGAGCTTGCAGTCATGGATAGCAACAATTTCTTGGGCAATTGTGGTGTGGGAGAAAGGGAAGGGAGAGTGGCATCTTCATTAGTTGCTCGTCGTCATTACAGGTATGTTTTTTAAGTAGATGTGAAATCATTTTTTTTTTCTTTTTGAAGGATGGTAAACATAATGGTGGCAGTATTCGGCTTATAAAATTGTCCATTGGCAAACCACTTTATTGTTCAAACGGGCTTGGAATCCAGATTCAACAAGGAGATGGAAACAGTTTATCTGAGCAGGTGCTTTTCGAAGACAAAAGAGTAGAAGTACTAATATCTGGTGTTTCCCCTGTCAGGTTCTGGGTTGTTAACAGCACAACCCAAATGTTCTGAAAAGAATGTTTGATCTTGTGGTTGTAAGGGTTTTAAATACTTTAAGGTTGTTTATAGATTTCCATTTCTCTTTTAACATTGCAAGTTTTGTTTGAGAATGATTTATAGTTAGAACTTTAAAACATTGTATCTAAGCTGAGTCCCATTTTATGAATATTTGTTTTTGTTGAAAAGAAGTAGGAAAAGGTGTATTGGATTATTAATTCACTTTTATTCATTATTTCAGAAAGCTTTTCTTCAGTTCTGATAATCATGAAATTATGAAGTGATAGTGATTTTAAATATGATCATTACTTTCTGTTTTTCAACCTTTCTGGAAGATAAATATAAAAACTCTCTTAAAAACTCCTGTCTTCCATGATTTTAAATCGTGATGAAATTTTCCTGGGCGTAATAGGATCTTTTTAAGCTAAATTGTTGAAGTCAGAACTAATGATCATGAATGCATAAATTGAATGAAGATTTCATATTTAACAATTTGCTTATAACATAGTTGGTAAGTAATAAATGCTTTGTTTATGAGATTTTGATGGTAAGGAAGTGCAACACTGTTCTGTTATAATCCCATTACACAGAATTTCTGATCTGCTTAACTATAAATTACAAATTATTTCAGATTACAAATAGATTTTTTATTTTAAAAAGTATTTAGAGACTTTTTTAAAAAATGTATAATGTCATATAGTTTAAAGTCAGTGGATTGTCACTGTTATTTTTAAGAAGCATATATGTCTTTTAAAATTAGGACAATTTTTGAAACAAGTTCATTGCCATTAGAACTTCTCTGGTTTTATAGTGTAGTTTCTGTTGTTGCCTAACAAACCATGCCAAAACTTAACGGCTTGAAACAGTTATACATTATTATTTCTCATAGTTCTCTGTGTTAACTGGACTTAGCAGAGTGATGATTGTTTGTTTTGCCTCTTTGGTATAGTTGTGATCAGATGTTGGCAGCCAGTTTAGTCCTCTGAAGCATTTTATTCAAGATGACTTACTCACATTATATGGGAACTCCGATGGCCTCTCTTTGACTTGGGCTCCTCCCATTATGGCAGCTTGATTTGGAGAGAGGGCACCCTAAGAATGAGCTGTTTAAGGATCCTGGTGGTGGGATGGGGTTGTAGCTCAGTGGCAAAGCACTCACCTAGCATGTTTGAGGCCCTGGGTTCGATCCTCAGCACCACATAAAAATAAATAAAATAAAGTTATTGTGTCCAACTACAACTAAAAAAAAAAAAAAAAAAAATCCTGGTGAAACTGTAGGTAGGGCCTCTTATGAACTAGCTTAGAGGTTCCAGACAGTCATTTCTGCTAAACTCTTACTGGGCAGGCAAATCACTAAAGCTAATCTGGATTCAGATGGAGGGGAAATTAGACTTCATCACCTGGTGTGGGCAGGGAAAAAAGAAATTGATGGTAGCCATCTTTGGAGCCTAGATACCATCACAAAATTGATGAAATTATTTCAATTTAAATAGGATATTTTCACTCTATTAAATATAGTTGATGACATATATATTCAATAGCTGAATATTGCCTCTGTTCTTTTTTGGTTATTGTGATTGAATACTTGTGTATTGAATCACTTAAAATACTGAGTGTATTTGTCCAGTCTTTGCCCTGTTTTTTGCTCAGGCTCATTCATGGGATTGGACGATCGGGGGATATTTCTGCTGTGCAACCAAAAGCTGCAGGCTCTAGCCTTTTGAACAAGATTACTAATTCTTTGGTCCTGGACATCATAAAGTTGGCTGGTATGTACTGTAGTAATCATAAGACATTTGGTGACCAAGGGTGTATACCTTCGCCTAATTTATTTTATTAGTGCCTCCTTCTAAAAAGAATATAACTGGCTTTTTTTTTTTTGGTATGGGGGAATGAACCCAGGGTCCCTTAACCACTGAGCTACATCTCAGCCCTTTTTATATTTTGTTTAGAGACAGGGTTTCCCCAAGTTGCTTAAGGCCTCACTAAATTGCCGAGGCTGACTTTGAACTCATGATCCTCCTGTTTCAGCCTCCTAAGCTGCTGGGATTACAGGCTTGCACCTGTGCCCAGCATAACTGGCTTTTAAAAGGACACACATATAAGAAGTGTTACTGAATAAGATAGAAAATCAGTCATAACCCCAGAGGATGAATTTGACAGTGACCTTTCTGGGAGTAAGTACAGAAAAACAAATACTCAGGCTATGACTCTTATTTATTTGAAAAAAGAAATATATTATTTCTCTAAAAAGGATGTTAGTTTTTCAATGGTAACTAATTTTTGTTTTACTTCTTATTTGTAGGTGTACACACAGTGGCCAATTGCTTTGTAGTTCCTATGGCAACTGGTATGAGTCTAACTCTGTGTTTCTTAACATTACGACACAGAAGACCAAAGGCAAAGTATATCATATGGCCACGAATAGACCAGAAATCCTGTTTTAAATCCATGATCACCGCAGGTAAAAAAAAGAGAAGTGGCCTATATAGTGTTTTAAATATCCTAATGTACAGATAGATAAATGAAAAATTAACTAAATCTGTTCCGTATTTCTTTTTTTAATGTAATAAAATATACATGATGTAAAATATAGTGGATATATTGCTTTTAGGTTTATAGATACTAAATGTTTACCATTAAAGTTTATGTAATTATTATTTGTGGGACCTATTGATTGCTAGTTAAATATACTCTTTTTATTGAAAATTTAAACAAAAATTTTATATTTTAATCACAGAAGGCTCTTGTGAGTTGAGATGGGTCAGTGATCCTCAAGCTAGTGAAATCAATTACAGTTTTCTTTAAAGGTGAAACTTTGATGTTTGTGATTTGTTTCAGTCCTTGAATTTATATTATTATTTATGTCCATCTCTGAAATAAAGTGAGCTGTAAATTAAAACTGAAATATTGCCAGAGAATGAGCAGACTTGGACTAGTGATCCTTTTTGTTATCAATATCTGTTATTACTTCTGTAGATTCTATTTAATTTTTGTTTTTATTATTTTCCAAAGTTATTCTTTTTTTTTTTTTTTTTGTCACATCAAAGTGTTAAAAAGGTTTGTGATCCTAATTATCTAGTCTTTCACGTCATTTTGACCTGGCTTTGACTAATGTGAGCATTGTGCCAGGTCTTTATTACTAGAGGAAGGCTCATCAATCAAAATATTTAGAGTTCTTACATGGAACAGCACTGCCGTGTCAAGTTCCAAGATCTGACTTTATTTTCGTTCACCCTAACATTTAGATTTCTGGTTGGCTTGGTTAGGTTTTGAGCCGGTGGTGATAGAAAACGTGTTGGAAGGTGATGAGCTGCGCACAGACCTGAAAGCTGTGGAGGCTAAAGTCCAGGAACTTGGGCCTGATAATGTTCTGTGTGTTCATTCTACTACATCCTGTTTTGCTCCAAGGGTGCCTGATAGGTAAACGATTTGTGGATATTGACCTTTACGTGTTTGTCAGTCTCTGAAATAATGTTATATACTAATTCTAAAATATACTTAAATAACATTTGGTGGTAAATAGTGGATGGTCCTAGGAGATTAGATTAACCTTTTGGAAAAATAACATAATGACTTGGGAAAGTAAATATTTACTGTAGAAGAAGGAAAAACAATTAGTATAGGGGTGGAGATCCCTTTGTCACCTGAATAGAAGCAGGCCATATATTTTCTTGACTTTTTTGTTTTTTTGTGGTACTAGGGATTCTACCCAGGGCCTTGAACACACTAGGCAAGCCCTCTATCACTGAGCTGTCTCTAGTCTTTTTTATTTTTATTTTGAGATAGTCTTGCTAAGTTGCCCAGGCTGTCCTTGAATTTGCCATCCTCCTGCCTCAGCTTCCCGAGTTCCTGGGTTTACAGGTTTGCACCATATTCCCAGCTTGCTTTCTTGCTGTGTATCCTGTTTCCAGTCTCTTAACATCTTTTTCCTTATTTAAAAAAAAATTTTAATTTTTTAAAATTAGTTATACATGACAGTAGAATGCATTTATGCACTTTCATTTCCTCATTGTTTTAAATAAAAATTTCTTTTCCAAGCTAAATGCTGAGTTTAGTTGTTTTCATTGCTCTCTTTACTTCTTTGACCTTATTGTTAGTTTTCAGATATAGGAACTATTAGTATTAACAGATTTTAAATGGAATATTTTAGGATTATTTATTTTCCTTTGATTATTTTTTAATTGGAAGATTAAATTCTGATGTTTATTAAATGTTCATAGTGGTTGTTTTTATTTTGAGAATGGTATAAATATTTAAGAAAATAAAAGTAAACAGGAAATAAAAACAAATATTTTTATTTGTTTTATTCTGAAAATGTAATAGCACTTTAGTTTGTTAGTACAGATTTCTGTTTTTAAAAGTAGTTGTTTTTGTTTCATTTTAGTATTTTGAACAGAAGTACTAATAATTTGTAAGAACTATATTGACTTTGGACTTATTAATAAGTTACACTCTGGCTTTCATAGAATCTCATTATTTGGCAGTAATGAATGTATGTTAGCTTGTATTATAGACAGATTTGGAGAGAGACTTTTTAAACCATGCTCTTGAAAATTTACCTTGCTACATTCATGAACCTGTGAATTCTATTTTTGATTATATTGTGTACACTTTAGTGGTTTTTATTCTTAAAAGCATTTAAAATTTGTATTGAAATATTTTTTCAGAGGTTTTATATTTGTGTTTATTCTTCATTTAACTTTTTAAATACTAGTATAATTGAATATTGTTTTTAAAACAAAAACAATAGCAAGTAGTGAGCATATTATGATCATAGTCCTTCACTCATTCACTACTGCATATAAAATGCCTGCAGTCAATGTTATTTACTGGCCCCCTTAAGAGGTTTGACACTGAACACCACCTCTGGGCTGATGTTCTTCATCCTTATATGCTTCTCGATTATAATAGCGTCATCCTTCCTGATTTGGATCAAAGTCCATCAGTTCTACCAGATCCATTTCATCGGTCTCTTCTAATTCCTTCCTCTGATATAGGAGTTTTTCCAACAAAGAAAGTTTGTCAGGAGGGAGAAAGCCATTTTCAGGAAAGTTTACCTTAAACTTGATGGTTAGGTGATCCTTTCATTTGGTCTATAATAAATTGGCATACCTTCATTTAGCACACACTTTATATCTCCATGCTAGACAGTATGACTGGATGAGAGGTGATGACTGTAGTTCGATTATCAAAGAGTGATACTGGCTTCTGGAAGCCACATGATGCTTCTACCAGCTATATGTCCATATACATGAAGAGGCCTTCTCCTTGTCAAATAAAAACAGCATGGGCCTTCTGATCTAACACAACAATAATATCTCCTGGTTCCAGTTCTGGCTCTTGGTCTCCTTCACCTTGGAATGTTATCTTCAGTCCATCTTTCATGCCTTTGTCAATATTAACTTCTAGAATCATCTTCTCTCAAACTATCTTCCTTCTATTGCAGCTTTTACATCTATCTTTAGGACTGATCCATTCCCGCTGACCTGGGCTCTCCATGTACACAGACTGAATTTGGTGAACCATTCCAGGTCCTATCTGATGAATTCTTATTTGCATTCCAGTACCTTGGCATTTGGGACAGCACTCTACTGCCCCTTTCTTACCACCTCAGCCTTCACATTTGTCACAAATCACATTCTTTTGCAGAGCCGGTTTTCTTGTGCACCATTATATAAATCTTCTAATGTTACTGAGAGCTGATGCACAACATTTTTGCCTTTTCTCTTTCCTTTGGATTCTTATCCTTGGTACGTAAAGGCCAGTTTCCTGTAAGCCTTTTTCAATTCTTCCTGGGTGGCATTGGGTTTGACCCCCCCTAAACATTATAGTAAGTGGTTTCTTTCACCATTTTCTACAGCTGGTGAGCAGGCTGGGGCCATTATAGGGGAGTGGGTGGGAGGGTTTTACTGTGCAGCTTGGGCAGCTGCAGCTCCTCCACCTCTCCCCAAGTGTTCTGGAAAGTTCCCCTGTATTGAAATATTAAATAAACATTTCTATTCTTGTTTGTTCGTTTTGCTATCTAGGAAAAAATTTAATGTGATAAAGAACTCATGTTTCCAAAAATAGCATATGGGGCTGTAGCTCAGTGGTAGAGCTCTTGCCTTGCATATGTGATAACTGGGTTTGATTCCCAGCACCACATAAAAATAAATAAAACAAAGGTATTGTGTCCATCTGCAACTAAAATAAATAAATAAATAAATAATAGCATGTGGATATTTACATTGGTTGGATTATCTATCCTTGGGGAGAGTTTTATTTTTATTTTGACTAATGTTTATAGTACGCATGGCGCAGTGTTGAGTATTTTACATCTATTATCTCTGTTAGAAAAAAAATGTTAAATTTTTTTAATCAGCAAAATTCTCATTTGTCACTTTTTAGTAGTGTTATGTAATGAATGTTTCTTTTCTTTTTTTTGTAGTTGGACACGACACCTTTATTTTATTTATTATTTTTATGTGGTGCTGAGGATCGAACCCAGTGCCTCACATGTGCTAGACGAGCACTATACCGCTGAGCCACAACCTCAGCCCCATGAATGTTTCTGTTAAGAGGGAAGTTCAGGAAAAAATGGCATGTATAGTTAGTGATATGTTTGAATTTCTGATTTTATTAAATTTTACAATTACATTTTGATTCCTTTATGTCAAGTGTACTTCCTTTAATACCTCATTTTAATGGTATGGCATATATTTTATTTTGATTAGATAACTGGAATATTATAGGGGAAATATTCTTAAAAGAGATGTTAAAAGAAGGGTATCATTTCTTTTAATTAACACCATAAATTAGCTTACATTAGTTGGATTATCTGATCCCTATGGAAATTATTTTTCTGCTTCTTGCTTTTTATTTAATGTATTTTCATAATCCTATTAATGCATTTGATCAGATTATTTAAAACTATACTCACAAGTGATTGTATTCTTTTTAAAATATAATTTTGATTTTATTATGGTACACTATTTTCAAGGAAGTTTTTTTTTTTTTTTTTTTGTGGTGCTGGGGATTGAATCCATGGCCTTGTTCATGTGAGGCAAGCACTCTACCAACTATATCCCCAGCCCCAAGGAAGTTCTTTATTAGGGAATGTTTTTATTAGATCACATATATGTGAAAGTGCCTTTTCTCTTGTGAATATATGAATCACAGAAGGTCTGATTTGTTAAAAACATCTGATTACTTTTAAGTAACAAAATAATTTCTGTATTGATTTGTGAAGTTTATGAAAATAGATGATAAAATGAGTTTTCAGTTCATAAAATTTAGGGATACAAATTGAAAATGAAAATTTTTGTTGAGCACAATAATCTTATTTCTATTTATAGTTTGAAAACATGAATACACATCTACTTAAAAAAGAAAATGTATCATGTATAATATATAATATCATGTATAAAATGTATTATATATAATGTATATTTGAAATATATCCTTTTAGAAGAAAATTTTTATTATATAAAGATACTTTGCTTTCAAATTCTTTTATGTGAAAGGAAGCTTTAAAAGAAATAATTTTCTTAAACCATAGGAATTAGTTTTAGTTTCATAGTGAAGACATTTCTATTACAGATGACTTCAGTCATAAATAGCATTTGGTTTTGTGAAGGACCCTTTTTATTATGTACTGAGTTTTATTAGCTTCATTTAAAGTTAGATTGAAATTGTCTTAATGTGAGAGGTGTAAAATGAAAAAGTGTGAGTGAATAATTACAGATTTAAGCAATTATTTAAAAGATTCTGCTGGTATACAAGGTATTAGAAAATGGCACTTATTTTGGTACTGAAACATTTCAACATCCTATACTTTTAATACATTAAACTTATTTAAAAATGTATATTTTATGATGGTTTAAAGTGAGTTTTCTGAAGATTTCCAGATGTGTTAATTATTTTGCAGATACTAGCATTGGTATGGTAAGCAACTGGTCGAATTTAAAAAAGAATATATCGTTTTGTGAGGGGTCAATATAAATAATCTTCTTGCTTTGTTTACAGGAATTTTTTTAATGATTTAAAAGTTACTATCTACGTAAATTTTTATATTTTTTTCTTATTTATTGGTAACATTAATTTAAAAGTTTTTTTTAGGCTTTTCTAAAGTGCTTGTTTTGTATTTCCAAACTGCTGAATTATATATGCTGAGAGAGTACAGAAGAAATTTCAGTGTCCCCCTGCCCCCTGTATACATTAATGTTGATTGTTAAGTTAAAAAAAGTTTCCACATTGTAATTTATAAAGCACAGTGTATGACTTCCTGTTGTGTATTTGTGCTTAGATTAGAAGAGCTGGCTGTGATTTGTGCTAATTATGACATTCCACATATAGTCAACAATGCCTATGGAGTGCAGTCTTCAAAGTGCATGCATCTTATTCAGCAGGTAAGAGTTTAAAAAGATATGTTAAAAAAAGTAGATTTTGGGCCGGGTTTGTGGCTCAGTAATAGAATGCTTGCCTAGTATGTGTGAGGCACTGGGTTCAATTCTCAGCACCACATATGAATAAATAAAATAAAGGACTATTGACAAATGAAAAATAAAATATTTTAAAAGTAGATTTTAACATTCACCAGGGTAGTTATTTTTATCTTACAACCTTAAATAGTAAAAACAGTTATGTAGCACTCTCTAATATTGCTTAAATATTGGGTGCATTAGAAACTTGCATTCAGTATCCTCTCAGTAAAAGTCCTTATTCCTTGTTAGTATGATGGTATTTGGACAATACTTTTGTTAGTCCCAAATCGGTATGAAAGTATTTCAGTAGTTTTTAACTTTCTGAGAATGTTTCATGACCAGGATTCTCATTTTTCTAATATAGTATTTTAGAAATTTATAGTATTTTGTTCACATTTCCTATTGGTTCATTATAGCTGCCTTATAGTATTTAAAAAAATGTACTATTTTAAAAACAATTGATGATTATGTTTTGTATTTAAGGAATCATTTTACCTTATTATTCTAGATTTTATTTCATTTAGAAACATTTTAGCATAAACTGTCGAGTTATGGGGATTTTTTGTTTTTTGTTTTTTATGTTTGTTTTTGGTTTTATTTATGGTACTAGGGATTGACTCCAGGGGGTTCTACCACTGAGCTGTGTTCCCTTTTCTTTATTTTTTATCTCTACATAAGTTGCTACGGCTGGCCTGGAACTTGTGATCCTCTAGCCTCAGCTCCTGTGTTGCTGGGCGGTTTAGTCAGCTGTTTCACTGCTGTGACTAAAGGGACCCAACCAGAATAACTGTAAAGAAGGAAAAGTTTATTTAGAAGCTCATGGATTCAGAAATCTTAGTCCATAGAAGGTCCACTCCAATCCCTGGGGCTCAAGATAAGGTTGAACATCATAGAGGAAGAGTGTGGCAGAAGGAAGCAGCTCACATCAGAATCAGGAAGCAGAGAGAAAGGGATACAGAATAAATATCCAGGTACAAAATATATATCCCAAAGCCATGCCCCAATCCCCACCTCGCCTTTTCAGTTACCACTCTGTTAATCCCTAGCAGGAGATTAATTCACTAATTGGGTCAAGGTTCTCACAACCCAATCATTTCGCCTCTGAACCTTCTTGCATTTTCTATCATGTGAGCTTTTGAGGGACACTTCACATCCAAACCATAACACTGTGATTACTAGTGTGGACCACTATGGCCAGCATTGTTTTGTTTTTAATATAAGCATCAGCTAGATCCTGATGATCTGTCTTGGGTTCTAAGTTTAAAATATGCCTGTTTCCCATTCCATTCAGAATAAGTCCGAGGTCTGGCCTGCAGGACTTTGCATGTTCAGGCCTTTGCTGCCCCTCTGACCACGTGCCTCTGACCTGCTCTGCTCTAGCAGAGCCTTTCAGTGGTTGCTTTTCAGTGCCTCCATCATGCCGCAGGTGTGCCTGCTTCCAGGCTTGTGCTCCTGCTCATCCTTCTTCCTGGATTCCTTTTGTTGACTTTTATTGCTTCTCCCCTCACTTTTCTTTAGGCTAATAAGACTTTTTTAGATATCTTATCTAAAATAACACTCCCCTATTCCTTGCTAGTATTTTTTCCTCCTTTATCTATTCATTGTTTTTTTTGTTTTGTTTTGTTTTTATTTTTGTTTATTACTGGGGATTGAGCCACTGAGCCACATCTCCAGCCTTTTTTATTTTTTATTTTGATACAGGGTCTCACTAAGTTGCCCAAGCTGGATTTGTACTTGTGATCTTCCTACCTCAGCCTCTTGAGTTGTTGGGATTATAGGTGTGCACCACCATGCCTGCTTTGTATTCATTGATTTTAAGATGCATAGTTCCACATTGTGATGTCTCTGAAATTGGAATGTCTTATGATCAGTGATGTCTTATGACGTAAATTATCAATAGTGATAAGTAAGATAATAATCTTAAAATTGATGGCCTCTTGCTATTTTTCTTCATAGCTTTTTTAATCACTTCTTCTATATTTACTTTTATTAATTGATAGTAGTTAGAATTAAGGTTTTGTTAAGGTTAGAATTTTGTTTACTGTTAGTTTTTATGTATTTAGGACAATAATTAGTATCTAATACAAAATTGACACTCAGTAACTGACTACTGAACATAGTGAAAGCATAAGTGAAGTGGTATTATGTTTATTTACCTGTGTGGATAATGATTTTAATACACACATTCAGTTTTTTTGGTACCAGGGATTGAACCCAGGGGCACTTAACCACTAGGCCACATCCCCAGCCCTTTTTTGTATTTTATTTAGAGACAGGGTCTTGCTGAGTTGCTAAGTGCCTTGCTAAGTTGTTGAGGCTGGCTTTGAATTCACGAACCTCTTGCCTTAGCTTGCCAAGCTGTTGGGGTTACACGTGTGCGCCACTGCACCTGACCACATACTCAGTTTTGACACGTATGATTTGTGTTATGTATACTTAAGTTATTCAAAAATTATGACCTTTTCCAACATAATGAATGTACTAAGGCCTAGTAAATACTACTTAGTATTTTTTTTTTTTTTTGGTTTTTAAATTTTGTATGTACTAGTTTCATCTTTTTTTAATGTTTTCTTATTTACTTATTTATTGGTTCTAATGAGTTATACATGACAGTAGAAAGCTCTTCAATTTATTGTACACAAATGGAGCAGAATTTTTCACTTCTCTGATTGTACATGAAGTAAAGTCACATCATTCATGCAATCATACATGTACCAAGAGTAATGATGCACATCTCATTCCACCGTCTTTCCTATCCCTTTGCCCCTCACCCATCCCCTTTGCCCGATCCTCCACTTATCTCATGCACCCCCTACCCCCCATATGAATTATCAGAGAAAACATTCAGCCCCCATTTTTTTGAGATTGGCTCATTTTGCTTAGCATGATATTCTCCAACTCTATCCATATACCTACAAATGTTGTAATTTTATTCTCTTTTAATGCTGAGTAATGTTTCATTGTGTATATGTACCACAGTTTCTTCATCCATTCATCTATTGAAGGGCATCTAGGTTGCTTCCACAGTTTAGCAATTATGAATTGTGTTGCTATAAACATTGAAGTGGCTGCATTACTGTAGTATGCTGTTTTTAAGTCTTTAGGAGTGGAATAGCTGGATCAAATCATGGTTCCATTCCAAGTTTTCTATGGAATCTCCATACTGCTTTCCAGACTGGTTGCACCAATTTGTAGTCTTACCAGCAATGTATAAGTGTGCCTTTCCCCCCACATCCTTGCCAATACTTATTGTTGCTTGTATTCTTGATAACTGACATTTTAACTGGAGTGAGATGAAATCTTAGTTTTTATTTGCATTTCTGTAATTGCTAGAGATGTTAAACATTTTTTCATGTTTGTCGATCGATTGTATATTTTCTTCTGAGAGAAGTGTCTGTTCAGCTCCTTGGCCCATTTATTGATTGGGTGGTTTGCTTTTTTGATGTTAAGTTTTTTGAGTTCTTTATATATCCTGGAGATTAGTGCTCTGTTTGACGTGTGTGTGGCAAAAATTTGCTCCCACACTGTAGGCTCTCTCTTCACTTTGTTGATTGTTTCTTTTGCTGAGAAGAAGCTTTTTAGTTTGAATCCATCCCACTTATTGATTCTTGATTTTGTTTCTTGCACTTTAGGAGTCTTGTTAAAGAAGTCAGGGCATAATCTGACATAATGAAGATTTGGGCCTACTTTTTCTTCTATTAGGCATAGGGTCTCTGGTCTAATTCCTAGGTCTTTAATCTATTTTTGAGTTGCTAGTTTCATCTTTGATGAAACATGGTTATTATGATAGTAGTAGCTGATTTGCTTAATTTCTTTATTCAGAGTTTATATCAGTTGGGATGTCATTGGCATCTGTAGCAGAAGCTCCAGTTGGCTTAAGCAATAAGGAAGTGGATTAGTGTAGGTAACTTAAATCCAAAGGTGAAGTGGGTTTTAGCCATGATATATCAGGATTTCTTAAAACCATTACTAGGATCACCATTTTTCTTTTTCTTTCTTTTCTTTTTTTTTAGTTGTTGATGGACTTTTATTTTATTTATTCATATATAGTGCTGAGAATGGAACCCAGTGCCTCCCACATGCTAGGCAAGCACACTTCCACAGAGCTGCAACCCCAGCCCAGATCACCATTTTTATTTTTATCATTTGCTTGGTGTCATATTTGTTATTCCTTAACTTTTTAAGGCTTTCTCACAGTTCTAGACTAGATTATATCTAATTTGTATGGAAGCAAGGGGAGAGTGTACAGTTTTCTAAACTGGAAATTTTGGCAGACATTTTGTTTCAATTACTCATTTGTATTGCTCCCCTCTCTTTCCTCCTTTCTCTTTTTCTCTTTAATGTTTAGTATTCTCAGTTCTTTTGAAATTCAAATATATCACATTAAAATTTACAAAAGTGCAGAAAAAGTAGAAGATCATTTATAACCATCTTACCTTTATAAATACCACTAGTAATTTTTATGTATCTGTGTTTTCTCTTTATATGTATTACTTTTTACATATAGTCATTATATACATTTAACATTGAATTTTTAAAATTTTATTTATTTAGATGTTGGTGGACGTTTATTTTATTCAGTTATTTATATGTGGTGCTAAGAATCGAACCTAGTGCCTCACACATACTAGGCAGTTACGCTACCACTGAGCCATAAGTCCAGCCCCAACAGTAATATTTTAAATTTTGTGTTGTGTTTCTCTTCACATGCTTATAAAGTTTTTGTAATTAATGATCACTTTAACATTCCTTAACAGTTACTTGAATGTTATTTACTTAGTCAAGAAGTGCCCAGTGTTTTAGTATTCACAATCTGTTTCTGAATATTAGAAAATTTGGTGGCATACCTGAGATTAAGACCTTAAAAGAAACTGAGCTCCATAAAGCTGTACATCATAATGCCCTGCTTTGTCATCATCTCTCTGCATTTATGAGGTATTTTACTAACATTTTAACCAGAAGAATAAAACTGAGATGAGTGGATGGATTTTAAAAATGCAGATATTGCTTTGTTTTAGATACTGTGTTACCTTTAAAATTGATGTATCTTTAAAAGAAAAAAATAAAAAGCAGTAAATAAACATTCTATTTTCCTCAAATTTGCTTTCATGAAAAAAGGCTGTGTCACTGTTACTTTAACCCAAATAAATACATGGGTGTTATTGAGTGCTGGTTGATTTTTCATGACATTCTAAGTAATTAACGTCACCTTTAATTCATCCAGTAGCTCTTATTGATAGTATATACCACTTACTGCCTGCCCACCATGTGTGTTTAGGCATCCTGCCAGGCTTTTAAAGTTTCTTAACTAATCCTAACAGTTGAAGGTGTACTTTTTTTTGTTCCTGTTCTCTACATGAAGAAACAAACTCAGTGGGCTTAAGTGACTTGCTCAAGGTCCCATAGCTGCAAAATAGCCCATCTAGCTCAGTATGACGCTAGAGCCCCATGTTTTTCTTTAAAAAACAAAGTACTAAAGCTGCAAGTCTTTTCTTGAGAAAATAATATTGCATAATAAGGCAATCAATGGAAGAGCGAGCTATAACTGTTTTAAGAATTTCTTAAAGTGTTTTTAGGGAATTCCCCAGAATGACTTAATTCTGAGCAGATCAAGAAATACATTTCTGTTTATATTTGCTAAAGTGACTGATTTGAGTCTCATGGAATATGGATGATGGCGGATTTATGGCAAGTGATACAGTACTGTATCAAATACACATACAGGATTAATTATTTTAGTCAAATGGATTGTAAACCTCCCAAAGTGTGGGAAGCAGCAACTTACTACAAGTTTGAAGTATGTCACTGCCACTCACTCACAGACCTGGTTGTTTGTTGTTCAGCAGATGTTTGCTGGGTTCCCACTGATGGGCCAGGCCCTGGGGCGTGTGCTGGTGCTGCAGTTGTGAATACATGGAAATCCTTCCTTCTTGAAGCATTCTGATTTTGGAAGCAGACAGTATGCAGATATTGAGAAATACTCTGGTATTTGGAAGAGAGGGAAGTCAGATTATATGGAGTGATCCAGAGACCTCTTCAAAAAGTAACCTTCAACTGGAGCCCTGAATGATATGAAAAAGTGAAGAGAGAGTGAGAGAGAAAGAAGGGAGAGAGAGAGATTCCAGACAGAAAATTACAGCAAGTTTGAGACTAGCAAGGAGGCCAGAATGGCTAGATCATCATAATGAGGGGAATAGTGGTGGTAGAGATTTGAGATGTATTAAGGATTTGGGATTTTACTTGGGGTATGGCTGTTTGGAAGGTTTGGAGCAGGAGAGTGATATAGAATATGGTGAGCAGAATGTAGGATGGCGAGCGTAGAAGGCTGTCGTAGCAGCCCACGTGAAATATGTTGGTGGCTGGGGCCAGAGTATTCTCTGTGCAGGTGATAGGAAATTATTGGATTCAGACATATTTCTAGAATAGATTTTATAAAATATGCTGGTGAATTATATGTAGGATGTGAGAAAATGAGAATTCAGGGCTTCTAGGCTTTTGGTCTGAGTGGCTGGAAGAGAGGAAATGCTATAGGATAATATTCTTTCTTTTAAACAGGGCCTCTTCATCTAGATTCTGATCCTGCTGGGCATTGATTGCTTGGGTAACCTTCAGTAAGGAGCTTTAGCTGTCAGGATTTGAATCATAGCGGATCTTGGGCATGTCACTTTAAGTTCATTATGCTTAATTTTGTCATCTGTAAAATAGGCATTATAGTAGCATCTACCTCATATGTTATTATGCAGGTTAAGTGTGTGTTGAATGTAAAGTGCTTAGAGCAGTGTCTGACACACACTAAGCACTCTGTAAATCTGGCAGTTGTTATTTTGTGAACAATTATTTGTTTTATAGGAATAGGTTCTGGGGATAGCAGTAGGGAATAAAATTAAATAAAATATTAATGATTAATATGTTAACTGGAATAGTGTCTGCCGTGTGATAGGTGTTCACACATTTGCTTTATGAATAAATGAGTGAACTAATAAATGGCGGCTCTTTACCTCATAGGCTGTATTCTAGTGTTCCTTACTCCGCTTCAACAGTTCATCCTCCCAATGTTTTTTCCATCCATCATTAATGGGGGAATAGGGTCCTTAGGCCATTCTTGAGATTGGGTCTGGCCTGCCTGTTTTCTTGCCTCTGAGAGTGCTGTCATTTGAATCCTGCACTTTAGTGATAAAGGGTTCTAGCTAAGTCTGGTGCACTGATTCCTCTCGTACTCCTGCTCCCGGCTGAGGTTCATGTTTCAGGAAGCCTTGGGCAGCAATTAAATGGTAATAAAAAGGCATCTCTGTGCCATTTTATTCTTACATGCTGCAACTTGGAGTATTTTTCCATTATTCTATTGGTCTTACATGCTTCCCTCTGTTTTCCTAGGATACAGTGGCGTTCTCTTTAATTACAGTATGTTGGGGAATTAGAGGTGTAACGGGAAGTTAAGATTTAAACAGTCCCGTGATAGTCTATGTCTAGTTTGCTACCTTTTCCTGCTTTTGCTGCCTCTCCCTTTTGCCTGGATCTGGTCTCTCTGATTAGGCCGGCTATCTGCACCTTCCATTCTCCCTGAGATATGGAGATGGAGAGGAGGTGTGAAAATGAAGGTCAAATGTGGTTATAATATTAATAGGAATGTAGATTGCAAATACAGATTGAAAATCTGTGCCTACAGATAAAGAAGAAAAAAAACGATCTTAGTTGAAATTTAGATAGTATCTTTACTTTTAAGAGGAGAGACTTTAAGCATATTAGACAGAAGGTCACAGACTATGTTGGATGGGAACCAGAACTTAGTTTTATATTTCTAGTAGGTAAATAAATATTCAGTTTTTCTAGATTTTCATTTGAAGTTCATTTTGCAGTGGAATGATATTATCTAAGATTATAATATTAGGCAACATGCATTACGTAGAAACATTGCTTGTTAAATTTCCAAGAGTATACATATAAAAGATAGTTAAAATTTGGCTTCTCTCTTGTTTCTGAGTGGCAGTGGGAGCAGAATTTGTTGCTTACAGTGGTTACAAAGGTATAAGATTGTCCTTGCTTCAAAGAGACACTCAACTGTCTAACTGTTTGACCGCTTGGGTAGCTGTAATCCATTAGGTTACAGTGGCAGCTCTTGAACTCACAACGGGTGTTTAAAACTGCTTAATTGTTGCAAGACTCACTGTAGACATTTATTGTCAAATAAAGGATTGCAGATAAGAAGCATGGGAAGAATCCAGTTTTAAGGTGTAAAGCTCTATTTCAGTAAAATTCCCACCTGAACTAATAATGAAAACCTGCCAACTTCACAAGGTTTTTGTGAGAATTGAATGATGAATATGTAAAGTATAAAATACTGCTTAAAAAGAACATCATTTAAAAATTTGGTTTAAGACTTAAAAACATTTTACTGGCACTGTTACAAAAATAATAAAAGTCTCTGACCTTTTATTTCTATGCATTATTTTAATTTTGTATTTTTAAATTAAGGTATAAGGTATAATTGTATTTATTTATGGTGTATAATATTTTAAAATATGTATGTGTTATGAAGTGGTTAAATCATATAAATTAACATAGCCATCACCTCACCTACTTAACATTTTTTGTTGTGGTGATTATTTGTTGATAGTTGTTGTTTGTCCTAGCAACTAATATGTAATATTAAATGTTATTTATTCTAGGGTGCTCGGGTTGGTAGAATAGATGCTTTCGTTCAGAGCTTGGACAAAAATTTTATGGTCCCAGTAGGTGGCGCTATAATTGCTGGCTTTAATGATACCTTCATACAGGAAATCAGCAAGATGTATCCAGGTAAATAAGTTATTCTTCAGAAAAGGTAACTAACAAGCAGAAACCCATTTGTATATACACTGCTGTAATAAATATTAATCTCCAAAGCTTCCTCTATACCCTTTTTAATGTAATTTGTCCATTCTTATTTTAGGAAGAGCTTCAGCTTCACCTTCTTTAGATGTCCTTATTACTTTGTTATCACTTGGATCAAATGGCTATAAGAGGCTGTTAAAAGAAAGAAAGGTGAGCTTTCCCTTTAGGTGAACTGGAGGGAAAAGGATGACTAGAATAAAAAAGGGCACCAAAATTGAACAACTTCTGTTGTACATCCATCATAAAAATGTTGGAGAATCTGTGATTGATGTGTGTGTATGTAAACTATTCACTAGAACAGTGTTCCAAATCACTGGTGTTTTTGCCTATTGGTTCATTCCATTGGGAGTTTAGATATATGATATGGGAATGTACTCTTATCTAGATCCACTGTAGGTGGTTTTCAATTAGCCATTGTCATCCGGTCTATCCTCATAGTCTGAGGAATATTGGACAGGTGGTTTTACTTTTATTATTTATTTATTTTATAAAAACTTTACAAGGGGGATCTTATTTAGTAAAATGAATTTTATTTATCACTTAAAGACAGAGGTTATTAAAGGAAAAATAGAAAAGTCTTCTTTTTAGGTTTTGGAAGCCTAAATACAGTTTAGGTTATGGATGTTAATCTCAGGAGGAAGAACCAGGTCAGAAGTTGGCCAGCTTCTCATACTAAAATAATAAATTTCTCTCTTGCCATTTTTGGAATGCTGAACTCATTGGACTATGTCAGCTGTGAGAAGAAAAGTGACATTTATGTTTAAAAACTGGGCTTTGTCTTCAGTACCAAAAACTAGCTTTATTCAGGACAACTCCAGAACCAGACAGTGTTGGCAGAGCAAGTCAGATTAAGGTGTTTTGTTCACCTCCCATTTGGGAGAGCTTAAAGGTCCAGGTACAGGTTTTGTGTATATTTAACTTTCTAGCACTTATTAGCTATTGTAGTCCCTTAGATTTATATTACTACTTTACATAATTTAAAACATTTATATACATGTCTGTAATCTCCAACATCTTCTAACAGTATTATGATGAATTAATAACAGAAGTTTAAAAATTTTATGCCCTGTTTTACTTTATTCATCTTTTTCCCACTCATTCAGTCCATGGGCAAGTTGTTTACTTTTTATTGTGAGGACATTTCTTAAGGTATATCTTCATAAAGGAAAAGGTACTCAGGAGTCATTAGGAAAATGCAGATTGAACAGTAAGATACTACTACACAGCTAATGTAAACTAAACCTGACAGTACAAATGCTGACAAAGATCATGAGCAAATACATCTCTTAGACATTGCTGGTAAGAATGAAAAGTAATACAGCAACTTAGGAGAAACTCTGGCATTTCTTACAAAGTGAAACATAAACTTAGCATATAATCCAGCCGTCTTCTACATATTTCTCTCAAGAGAAATGGAACCTGTTTTCAAATTTGGCTATTTCTGACCAGAATCACTATAGACATTCATGTATAGACTTTTGTATAGCTATTCTGTTTGTAATTGCCCAAACCTGAAACAACTGAAATATCATCTGATCAATAGATAAACAAACTGGTATATCCATACTGAGCAATAAAAAGGAATGAACTGCTGATAATGCAACACAATCATGACTCTGAAAAACATTATATAAAAGAAAGAAGCCATACTCGAAATACTGCATTTTGTATGGTTTCTTTATATGCTGTCCTGGAAAAGGTAAGAAAATATAAGGACAGAAAAAAGATCTGCGGTTACCAAAGGTTAGGGATTAAGGAGGGGATTTTTTGGCATGATGAAATGTCTTATATCTTGAGAGTGAGTTTCATGGCTCTGTGTATTTGTTAAAATTCATAGAAATGGACACCTGAAATTTTACTTTATTTAAATTATACTTCAATAAATTTGACCAAATTTTTATACAGTAAGAATAAAACTGTGGTTTTATTAACTACAAAAAGGAACATCATGGTCATAGATTGTTGTAGCCAAGAGAAAATCTCAGATCTTTCAAGGAAATTTCTCCATACATCAGATGACAACTCTTGTTTATGTATGTGTTACACTTATTGGTTTGTCTGAGAGTTTGGTTGTTTCAGATACCAAAGGTTTTAGCTATCATATAAATTAGTTGTTTAACCTTGGAAAAGTTACTTGAACTTCTAGGTTTTGTTTCCTTATTTATAAAAGAAATATCGATATATCAGGCCACTTTTATTTCTAAAATAATTTAGAGTGTTTATTAAAATATAAAGATACTCAGGAGTCATTAGGAAAATGCTTTGGACATTATAATCATGGGAGATGGTCTAATTAAGTCAGTCAGTATAAGGCACATTGGTAATTTAGAAATCAGACATTTTCTAAGTTTGAAGTTTTTCTTTTTAAGATGATGGAGCCTCATATTCATTTCCATCCATCTCAGGCCTCCTTGCCCCAGTGACAAGCCCACTTATAGCATGGTCTAAAGTATGGACAAATGTTTCTGTGAAGTGTTTCTTGAAATTTTGTCAGTGAAGTTGAGTGTGGGGTGTTTCATTGAGTAAATACTTAATTCACTGACCAAGAGAGCCTGCTCTTTTGGAGCACATGTTGCACGTGGGGTGATTAGCAATGAGCAAACAACATAAAAGACAAACTCTAAGGTTTACTTGAAGGTGAATAGTGCTGTAGAAATAAAACAGAGCTCTGGTGACTCTGACATTAAAAGGTCTGGGAAGAGAAAAAGGAACAGCAGAGGGGATTGAGAAGGAGCTGTCAGTTAAAACCACACAAGAGCATGGAGTTCTAGAAGCCAAGTGAAGGGAGGATTTCCAGGAGGAAACTAATACCATGGATCCAGTCAGTTAGGGTGAGATTAAGATTTGACCATTTGTTAGAAAAGTTTCTTGTAACATCCTTCTTAGTGTAACTTGGTGCAGGGTTATATTATCTCTGTGAATTATCTATATGTGCACATACATTATGGGCATATGAAATACTGACACCTAGTACTGAGCATTTACTATGTGGCAAGCACTCTTCTAAGTGCATTTTCACGTCTTCATTTAATCCTTACAATATCCCTGTGAGGTAAGTTTTATTGTCACCCTCATTTTCTCAGGAAATGGGACAGAGAAGTACCATGAGTGAGATAAATTGTGAAATTAGATTTAATCTAGGCAGTTGGGCCTCTTATTCTCCATATTAACCTTTAGACTCTACTGCCTTTTTGTATAGTCTAGCCTGCTAGCTGGTAGCTGTGTAGCTACATATAGCTATAACTCTGAAGAGTTAGGTCTACTAAAATCTAAAGGAGGCAAAAACAATGAATAAATTTAGCTATTCCAGCCAAAATAAAGTACAGTTATATTTTAGAGGGAATATATGTTATTTGCGTGTGTAGAATTGCTATGCTTGGGCAGCAGCTCCCACTGATGCAGGTAGTCTTGGTGGATCAGTCACAGTGTTCCTTCCTTCTCTTTCATAGCCAAGGGCGTGTGATGTGGCTAGCTTGGTTCATTGGTAGGTATGTGGAAGATGAGTCTGCCAGTAAGTTTATAGATCCTCCAGGGATAAAAGGCCTCTTGCTTTGCACATAGCAAGTTATAAGGATGGTTTTATGGTTATCAGCTGCCATGTTTTTGGCTGTGCCAAAAGAGATTTCTTGAGACTAGAGAACATGAGGAAAAAAAGAAGTGAATCATTTGAGACTCTGGATCCAGCCATACCTACCTGTAGACAGTTGTTAAATGAACCAATAAGTTCCCTTTTCTGTTTTAAACTAGATTTCCAACACTGATATTTTGATTCTTCCTATATCCTCAACTCCTTGTGTCATTAAGCCATTTGTAATGATTTCAACATGTCACATCTTGTCCCTTTCTGCTGTTGTTACACCATACCCTTACGCTATCCTGGCAGGGTGGCTTCAATGGCCTGCTAACTCTTCTCCTGATCCTCAGTTGTGGCTGATTTGTCATGTTGACTTTAATTTGCAGTATGACTACATGTCATATTGTAGAGTGATACCAGATTAATATTCTAAAATATAGTTTTCTTCAAGTTACTCTGCTTTAAGTTTCCTGTTATTTGTAAGACAGAAGTCAGACTCCTTAGCCTGCCATCCTGTTTATAATTTGATCCCACATTTCTTTAGCAATATTGGCCCTACTTATTCATTTATTAATTCAAACATTTATGCATAGACCCTAAAGTTAAACTCACAGACAAAACTGAAACAGTTTATACTCTCATGGAAATTATAGTTTAGGGGAAGTCTGGATATTAAATAAACAATTATAGATCTGATGAGAATTTTGAAAGGAAAAGCAGCATATATATGAGAACATCCATTGCAAAGCAACTCTGGAAGACCTCTCTGAAGAGGTGATATCTATTCTGCAAAAGTACAGTTTGTGCTGGGTGTGGTGGCACACACTGGTAATCCCAGTGGCTCAGGAGGCTCAGGCAGGAGGATTGCAAGTTCAAAACCAGCTTCAGCAATTTAGTGAGACTGTGTCTCAAAACAGCTGGGGATGTGGCTCAGTGGTTAAACGTCTCTGGTACCAAAAAAAAAAAAATCAGTTTGTACATTTATTTATTAATATTCATGTTGTGGTCGTAAGCTAGCATTGTTGGCCAGCACAACTGTAGAACTTGAAAGGGTATTTTAAACTGTGACTAGAAAGCAAAGTATTGTGCACCCACCAGTGATGTTTTGGATCACTTTGTAAATATTAGTTTTCTTTTAGGGTAGATTCAGATTCAGTAGGTCTGGAGTAGGGCTCAGACAGTTGCATTTTAAACAGATTTCCCTCCTGTGATGCACACCCAAATTATAAACCTGTTGTTTTAGGGCATACACAGGTCATTTGTATATATAATAGAAACTTGGAAACACGCAGTGTCACAGCATTTTAATACTTATATAGATAATAGTTTATGGCATTTTAGATAGACCACTTAATTATCCTAAATATCAAAGCTCGAAAATGTAACTTGTTATCTGTTTTATCTTCTACAGTATTTTTTCTTAGTTACTTTTTGTTTTATATTGATTATTTGGCAAATTTTGCTAAGATTCATTTTCAAACGAAATAGGTGGAATATATTTTTCCTGATAAGAACATTTTACAGTTTTAATCATTTTTAAAATACACTTTATCATATAGATAGCTTTAAAAATCTTTAAAAATCCTTAAAATGACTTTTACATGCTGTCATTTTAAAATGCTAAATATGCATGCTGTTTAGTATTTCTTGCTTCTGTTCTTGAATTTAAATTGTGAATAATAATAGTATGAAATATTTGTGTAACATATATAAACCTTGAATAATTTTGTATTAAAATTATTTAATTAGCACATTAAAGTGATAGTTTGAGTGCACACGTCTAAAAATCTGCCATTATCTGAAATGAAATGCCTAACTTGGTTACTCATCAAGAATCCAGGTGATCTGGTAGACTAGTGCCACCATGGAGTTTGCCATTTATCCCTCTGTTCTTAGCATCCTTTATGTGATATATAGTAGATGCTCATCAGATGCTTAATAACAAGTAGATGCTTGTTAGGTGAACTGGCAAAGAGTTTTTGGGACACCTGAGTGGAATATTGCTTAGTTGTCCCTTGTTTTACACAGAGGAAGTATTTCATTGCTTATATGGACCTAGGTAAACTGCTTGAAAGAAATGAGTTAAATGGTGTTTAACAGGCATTGTACCTCTGGGCATAGTATCTCCTGCCTACTTTTCTCATTTCAGGATTTTAGAATTGTTGATGTGTTAGGGATGTTCTGTCACCTTCTTGAAACCGTAAGAATTTCTTTTATGTCTTGGTTCTTTTGTCTTTTCATATTTAGGGTTTGACTTTTAAACACTCAGCTATTCAGTCGTACCCAGTGTGTGTACAGTTTGCTTAGCATGAGTGAAAATGCTCTTGCTTTGAGAAGGACCTGCAAGAATATGTAGCTCAGCTACTGAGGGACCCAGCAGGCATCACAGCTCAGCTTTTCGTGGACTTTCTTCTTTGTTATCATTGAGTAAACACTATGGGAGGGATTTCATGTTCAAATGGTATTCATGGATTGGATGGCTTCATCTCAGATGTCAAGAGGTAACCTCTTTGTAACACTCAGAGCTTTGTTCTTTTCCTTTTATCTAGATACAGGTAGTAGAGTAGAATAAATAGGGACAGGACAAGAACATCACTGTCAACTCCTGTGTGTTAGCACACATCTAGAGGAGATCTGCCAGGTAATGTTAGGGTTGGGGGTTTGGTGCTGGGGATTGAACCCAGGTTCTCATGCATCTTAACCATGTGCTCTACCACTGAGCATCATCCCAGCCCCAGTTTTTGTTTTTATCCTGAAAGCTCTTGAGACTAAGGTAAAAAAAGTAGGTGGGCAGGGAACTGAGGTTTGTATGAATGTCTACTGTATGTCAGCAACTGTGCTAGGTTGATTATATTCGTTATTTCCAGTAATACACCACAAGTTATTGAGGTAAGACTATCCCCATTTTACATGAAATTGTGGCTAGAGGGGTTCAGCACTTGCCCAGGGACTGAGTACAGAGCTGAGTACCAGACCTGCTGTGGAGACCGAGGTCTGGTGATGCACCAGCCCTCGAGCTTGCTTTCTCACCACTGTCTTCTCCCAATTGCAATCACCCGTTCAGTGCCCAGGGACTGATCGATCACTCCAAGCAAGGTATTGAGCCATAAGATGATGATTGATCTTGTGACCTTCCTACTCTGTCTAGTGGAGGTATTAAAAACCTCAAAGCCTTTCTAATGTAATAATTGGTTTTATTTAAACTTCTATGTGTAGAATTTATTTAGAACGGATTATCTATAAGAGTAGTTTTCTAAGTGTTAAAATACTTGTTTAAGAACTGTTGTTATAAATAAAACTTAGCTCTTTAACAACTTCATTCAATAGGTAGGTCTTTCTGTTGAAAAATGTGGATGTCCTCCATAAACCATAATTGCATATATGTAGCATAAATATTGTTTCTTTATTGGATTTGTTGCAGAAATAAAACCTCTTTGTGTATAAATGGACTTGGTTTTGAACTGTGAAAATTTAATCGTGATAGTTTATTGGTTCAGCTCTGGAGAAGCTGAGGCAAAGCTATTTTGCTCCAGCCAGAGCTATTTATATACCATCACTGTGAGCTCCTTTTTATATTATTGGTGTTATGCCTACTAAAAAAAGGAGTGTTAAAGGAAAACTTCGCATTTCTTTTTATTCTGTGCCCTTATTCACCACAATGATATTTTTAGAGGTTATTTCATCTAGCTATCTCTCTTCAGGAAAGGCTTTATCTTTTTCACAGTAGAGACAGACAAGAACTCAGCTTGAAGCCATTTCTTCTCAAGCTTTCCTTTTTGAAGGGTGAAAGGATCAGAGAAAGTGGGACTTTGTGTGCCAATTGAGCCTCTTTGCCCTTAGGCCCTTCCTGAGCAGCACATATGCTTCATTGAGGGGAGAGATGACCAGGAGTTTTAATGGAAAAGACAACTTTAAGGAAAGAGGTTAAAATTTAAGAGACTGTTTCTTTTGAGTTTTTCTATGCAAAAAGAAAGATCTGGCTTAGAAGTTTATCCTCACTTTGTTTTGCTTCCAGAGAAAACCATTATTCTGCTTAGCTTTCCTTTTATAAAAGTGCTTTGCTGAACAGGGCAGGCAGGTAATCATTTATTGTTGCAAACATCTGCTGAATTGGCCAAGTACAGAAGAAGAATGACAGCCGAATGGCTGCTTCAGAGGCTAGAATTTGTGAGCTGAAGCTTGGAGGACAAACTAAGTTCTAAGGGAGCACCAGATACAACCTCAGTGTCCTGTAACAGAGCAAAATTTGGAAACATGAGTAAATTTGCAGCTCTAAAAGTAGTATAGTTAAATATCCAAAAGTGTCAGATTTCAGGCCTGGATATGAAGCCTCAACCATTTGAGCAGTGTTTTTGCCTCAGAGGCAAGCCCTTGCAGATTCTTGGCACTGGCCAGCCATGGACAACAGTACATCACATTTAGTACTGTTTGCCTCAAATATGGACATCGGTGTGTGTGAAAATGTACCTGCAGTGTCTTCCATCCATGTGTTCAGGTCATCGACGAGATGTTATACTACACGTCAAGTTTCTGTTTTGATTTATTATCCGTTCTAGGAGATAATGAAATAATATCTGAAGTACCATTTTTATTTTATCCTAGAACATGAAACAGTATGTTTCAAAAGACATCATCACTTGAGACCCTTTCCTTTAATATTTAGCTGTTATGCACATCTTTGGATTATGGGGAGGGATAGTCTGGATGTCGGGTTTCGTGACTGCAAATCAGCTTGCAAAAGGCCATATGAAAGATAATGCTTAATATAATTCAACTTATTTTCCATTAACATCTTGAACTATGGTGTAAGTTTTGTATTTTTATTCTAGAAATATAGCTGACATTAGCATTTAGGCATACAGTTCAGTTTATCTCTAGTGAAAGTCTTTTAAAATTGTTATATACAGCACAAAGGACATAGAAAATCAATAATATTTCATTTCTTTTAAGTAAGATCCTTCTATATACATTTGCTTGGGTTGCTTATAAATTTCTTCCTTTACAGAAGTATTTTGTAATAAATGTCAGTTATGGATTTAATCGTAGCAAAAAATAGTGCAGGTTCTGTAGTACCTTTAATATATCAGGTAAAAAATTGCTTAGCTAAGTATTAGTGTAGTAGAATAGTACAATTTCCTAAAAGATATTTTTTAAATGTAGTGATATTAATAGGAGAGCATTTAGGACCTTAGTACATGGAATATTGTAGAATTCAATGCATTGTACCTTTAAAATACTTAAAGCTTCTTTGTTTATTGGTTTGCCAATCATAACCCTTTACACAGTGTAGAGATACTATAAATATTTTCTGTTGAATGTAAACTTGATTTGAAAATACTCTTCTTTTTTAATCTAATTACTCTCATACTAGTATGATTTGGTTACCTCAATGTTATCTTTGTAGTCTGAAGAATTGTAATATTAGTTATAGTTAAAATTGAATTTTGGCAGTATTATCAATTGATGGAACTGGCTAAAATTAATTTATTAGAGTATTAGAAATTGAACATTGGGCAAATTCAGTTTTTTAATAGTCATGTATGCATCAGTAAGTTTAAAAGCACACTCTAGGGGATTACTGAGGAAACAGTTCCTATTTTTTTCAGAAATAGCTAATTCAATACAAACTGAGTACTCATTAACTTCCTCTTAATCTACAAATGTGACCACATTGGTGTTTAATGTGGTAACCTAGCCAGATAGAATGATATTTTAAGTTGGTCTTTACCACTAAAATATATAAACTGGAGAAAACTTTGCTTCATTAATAAATGCTTAAGGATAAATGAAAGGCGGAGGTGGTTTTGGTGTTGGAAGGGACACACACAGTGGCCTGAAAAGGGTATTTCCCAGCTGTGAGATTTGTTTCTGCTTAAGAGAGATTGATGAATTTGAGAATAAGGGAGAATTAGATGCAGATTACGACTTCGGTGAATAATAATAGATGAATAAGATCAGCATTTAATAGCTAAATGAAAACATGTGACTGTGTTAATAAAAAATATACAGAGCATTTAAATTAGTGACCTAGGTACTTTATAGTAGTTGAAAATATATAAGTGAAACCCAGGAATTCTACCTTTTGTTAAGACTCACGTGGTACTGAAAAATTATGAATTGTTCCAATTGCTTTAAAAACTGTTGACATATTGTTTCCATTTAAATATTTTATATTTCACCTTCTGATGGAGTTTGGAATATTGGTGTAAGGAGGAACCAAGAAATCTTTATCTAAGAAAAGATGCCTATAACATTTTTTTTCCCATTTCTGAAAATAATATTTACCTCCTTAAATATGTCTCTATACTTTTCTTAATGGCAAAAGAGAAAGTCTTATCACATGTAATAGTAATAATTACTGATAGCTTCATTAAGTGTGGCAGTTGTAGATGTTAACCTGTTTTAGAATTAATCTTTATAAAGTATCCTAAAATTTAAGAATGATTTTTGTCTTAATATGTTTTAGGTGAGAATATAAAATGCACACTCTTGACAAGGGTAAAATGTTTGTGGTCATAAATAGACTTACTAATAATTGGAAGGAATTTTCCTGTTCTTTTAATTTTTACCTAATAAAAGATGGAGTTAGTCATCCAGGTGCTTTAGACATGAAAAAGACCTTTTGGGGCCCAGCCAGAGTATCTAACTCTTAGATAAGAGTTCAGACAGAAGAAGTTCTTATGGCCTTTGAGGTTGCAGAGGTGTGATTTCCTGCTGTCTCCACTTGGGTACTCTGTTGGCTTTGGCTCTTTGGTATATCTTTCAAGTTTATATTTAACTGGATGTAGGACCAGTGCAAATGGGTTGATTCACCTGCAGATGTATTTGGGCAGGTTTTCATTTGAACACCCGCCCCAAGGCCATATGAAGAAAGCAGAGTAAAATTTTGGTTCAAATAATTGCCAACTTAAAATTTATTTTTAAGTATTTGTTTGTCCCACTTTATTTGGGACATTTTACACTAACAAGACAAACATTTTTATTATATTTTCAGCTATAGGATATCAGTTTACTTTGGATTAGGACAATTTTTAACTTTATGTGATTTAAAGGAAATACTTTTAAGACTGAGGATATAGTTCAGTGGTAGAACACTTGCCTAGTGTGTCTGAGGCCTTGGGTTCAATCCCTAGCACCACAAAAACAACAAACAAAAAACAACCCACCACCAACACCACCATGGTAACCTCACTTCACTTACCTCTTAACTTGCATACTACAGCCTGGCATATTTCTCTTGGTATTGGGGAAATAGTGGGAAAAGCTCGTACTTCCAAGGAGTTTTTCCATTCTGATAGGCAGCAATAGGCAATATTCAAATAATCAAATAAATGAGATAATTTTAGATTGTAGTAAGTATAGTGAAGAAAACAAAATAGGTAATAGTATTAGAGGGAGATTGGGAATTGAGGGTGGGGAAAGTCGAGCTATTTTAATAAAGAAGTGACAAAGGAAGGTCTCCTTAGGATGTGACAAAAGGTTTTGGCCACTTAAGGAGTTATCTGGGAAATGTGGGGAAAGCAAATAAAAAAGGTCAGACAGGAAAGGGTTGCAAAGGAGGATGGTGGACAGTGGAGTGGGGGATGACAGTCACTGGGTTGGGTATGTTGCTGGTTTACATCATGTGGGGCCTTGGAGTTGAGAGTGGTGTTTTTATGATTACAGGAAAAAGTCATGAGAGGAGTGGTGGGAACTAGTTTATGCATTTGAAAGCCACTCTGGCTGTGTATAGAGAAGATTGTGGGGGGTGGGGGGGCAGAGGAGTGCAGAGAAACAACATGGACTCTTCTGCCATGTCAAGGGGTGGAGTTGATTGGGTGCTAGACTAGAGTGGGTACCTCTGGAGGTTCTGAAGAGATGGATTTGGTATGGGCAGGTCATAGCCCCAGGGCAGGAAGAGGGCTGGGATTTTTTGTTTTGTTTTGCCTTTACCTAAATCCTATGGTTTCTGATGGTTATGGCAGCTTTGAATCTCATTATATGTGGCAAAGGAGGGCACATAATGAAGTAATTTATAGCACACACTTCATACACTCAGATTTCGTATTAATATAACTAATGAGTTGCAATATTTATTCGATTTATTTTAAATTTTAAATGTGACTTTTTATTGCAGGAAATGTTTTCATATTTGTCCAGTCAACTAAAGAAGTTGTCAGAAGCCTACAGTGAAAGATTATTGCAGACACCTCACAATCCCATTTCATTAGGTAATTTTTTCCTTAAAAAAAGAAAATCTCTACTTCTTATCCTTCCTTAGGAAGAAATCGGTCTTTACAGCAAAAGAACTCTTTGTCTATATGCTCTTTTGAATTTATTGCAGTATTAATTCGTAAATTTAAAAAATTTAACCTTTAGAAATGCTTTAATTATTTCAAAAATAAAATCTATCCACTGAATCAGGATCAGTGAATCCTTTTTATCACTATGATACTTATAGTGAATATACATAAAGTAATAATTTAAGTCTTGCTTCTAACCAAAATACCTCAGTCACTAGTAATAACTCTAAATAATTAACACTTTCTCCAGGATTGGGGGTGAAGCTCAGTGGTGAAGCACTTGTCTAGTATAACAGAATCCTTGAGTTTGATCCCCAGTACTACAGACTTAAATAAATAAGTAAAACTCTCTCCACTTAGCAATATCAACATATCAGAAATTAAGTTTTTTCTTATTTTTAAAATGTTATTACTTAAGAGAAATCTGTATTTAGCTTACGTAGCACGTGTGAGTGTTTGTATCTATCTATACATCTATCTATTTTTTGTACCGGAGATTGAACCCAGAGGCACTTTACCACTAAGTCACATCCCTAGATCTTCTTTATTTAGAGACAGGGTCTCACTGTGTTGCTTGGGGTCTTGCTAAGTTGCTGAGGCTGACTTTAAACTCGCCATCCTCCTCAGGCCTCAGCCCCCCGAGCTGCTAGGATTACAGGCTGTGTCACCATGCCCAGCTTAATCTGTATAAAGAAAAAATGGTAATATAGAATTATGCATTTAACTAACTTCATAATTACCCCTTTAATTGGTGAATATATATGTATATTTATATAGCATAGTAGTATGGAAAGTGAATCATTTGCAACTGCAGCCTTTTTAAGAATAGGCTTCTGTGGAAAACCTTTGAGGGCACCAACGTAATATTATCCCAATCCCTTGCTGGTAGGCAGAGAAGCTGGTTTGGGATATCAGAATATCAATTCTGCTGTGTGCTAGCCTCTCATCAGTTTTTCCCCTATCTCTAAAATAGAGATAATTATCCCTCACATGCAAAATTGTTAAAATTTGTCGAGGTTATGTTTGTAAAGTATCTAGTAAGTCAGCCTTCAGGCATGTCCACAGTTTCCCCCCATACTATCAGAAAGATCATTTCCATAAGAAGTTGATCTTACAGTCTTAAATATGTACTAAACAATCTCCCATATTCTCATTTTATAAGTTATTAAAACTTGGATGAGTTTGAATAAACAACCATTACTAATCTTGTCATTGCATCATCTATTGAGTTGGAAAAACTCACTTTTGGGGAAGGCAATGTGGAAATTCTGTTCCTGGTTGTGACCATATTAATTCACATAAAACTATGTTTGTCTGATATTCAAACAAATCCCTTATTAAGTGCATTTTAAAGTGATGTGCCACTTGACAGACACTGAATAAGAAGTAATTTGTTTTTTTGTTTTTTGGGGTTTTTTTTTTTTTTTTTTTTTGGGGGGGGTGCTAGTAAACCAGAGCTTACAGGGATATTTTTTTTCTTTTTCAGCTGTGACACTGAAGACACTAGATGAACACCAGGATAGAGCTGTCACTCAGCTTGGCTCAATGCTTTTTACCAGACAGGTTTCTGGAGCCAGGTAAGAGTAATTTTTTAAAAGATATTTAGGATATTTAATGGCTTTTCCAAGTTAAGTCTAATAAAATACTTTTCTTACAGTAGCCCCCCCCCCAAATATATGCTAAACTATGCCTGAGAATTCATTGTGTACTCAAAGAATGATGAGATAGAGGATCTGTAAGAATAGTAGTTGCACCTGAAGACTTTCTAGGCTTGAAATAGTCCCAGAAAGATATGAATCTTGTTTAATAGTGTATAGAAACAGTTTCATTCTTCTCTCTACAGTTTTTTGCCTATTTCCTTTGTTAGATGATTTTTCATTGATATCATATATGATATTAGAAATAAGTGATTACTAAGTTCAAGTGAAATTTTGCTAAAGAAATGGCTGTTTCCTAAACTAAAAGGGTTATGGAATTCTTGCCTAAGTATTGCCTTGGAAACATGTACTTTTTTCTCTAATATATACTTAGCATGAAAATGAATCTCATTTAGCATGATAAATTTGTTGAAGTCAGAGAAAAATGTCTTGAAAATAAGTATCTTGCTCTAAATGCTTTTCTTCACATACTTCTGTTAAAGAATTTCACTCTGACTACCAGAGGGTAGAAATTTCACATCAAAGGACAGCTTTTTTGAAAGAAGAAAATCTTAGATTAATTTAGCTTATACTTTGATAAACTCTTATCTGTATGCAATACAGTTTTGACAAATGCTTTTTCCAAAATGTTTTTTTTTTTTGACCTGACTTTCAGTATTGCTGGTATTTGTCTTTATATTTAGGTTGATCTTAATTAATTGACTTCTTAAAAAAAAAAAAGGTAAAAGATTAGAAATCTGCTTTTATCTTCGTATGCCTGTGATGTTAAGCTTAGCAAATGCATGGGCCAGAGCTCAGTATTGCAGATTGCTGATCTGCACCCCATTGTAAGTGGTTACATCATTTCTTCTGGCTCCTTGCTGTAAAGCTCTGTATTGCATAGCACTGATCAGATAGTTGGAATTTTAGTTTGTTGATTTTTTGAGGGGACATACTACAGTTAAAAGTGGTTGGACTTAAAGTGTCTATGTATGAATTCAGATTCCAGATTTGGCACAAAAACAATTTGCTTTCTTTTTCTACTTTGAAGATGTAAAAATGTTTGAGATTCCTAGAGTTTGTTGTTCTTTTATAGATGATAAATAAATGGTAATCATCAGGCAGAACTTTTTAATGTAAAATATCAGTGTATTATATAATTTCATTTTAAGGCTGACAATCCATTTGCATAGGCCATGATTTATGGCTATTTTTAAGCCTCTTAATAGATGAATGGCTTAGTAAGACAAATATCTTGTTTATGGGTGACATTCTGTTAACATCACCAGACATTAAATTGATAAATCTTCTCCCTTTCAGGGTTGTGCCTCTTGGGTCTGTGCAAACTGTGAGTGGCTACACTTTCAGTGGCTTTATGTCCCATACAGATAATTACCCTTGTGCTTACCTCAATGCTGCAGCAGCCATCGGGATGAAGATACAGGATGTGGACTTGTTCATAAAAAGACTTGACAGATGTTTAAAGACACTAAGGAAAGAAGGAAAGAAGGACAGCGATGTATCTGTAGTTGACAATTATGACAAAACTAAAGATGTGCATATTGAAGAAATGGCTTTAAAACTAGATAATGTACTTCTTGATACGTATCAGGATACTTCTTCATGATGTGTGAAATGTTTCTTTTTGATAATCTGAAAGAAATGGTATGGCTACAGTACATAAAGGCAGTTTAAAGAAAAGAACTGAAATTTTTGAATTGAGAATTTTATAGAGAATATTCAGTTGAGGACTAGACTGTGGTCTGAGTTAGCTCTTGATGGTTGCTGTTTTTTATTTTTCGACTGCCTCAATCTTTTTGATTCTTGACAGGTTAAAATATGCAATTAGCATTTTTATAATTGTTAGAATATTTGTCAATGAAACATCATGGTTCAGATAATTCATAGAAATATAATCACTGTAAAATCACCTCTAATTCTCTTTGAAACGTAGAGTGCTTCTTCCTAGTATTCACAAATCACTTACATTTCTGATCATACAGAATCTCTAATGCTGCTGTTATTGAACCTTCCCTCAGGTGTCACAGCGTGCCTGTAAGAGACCTTATCAAAGGAGCAGAGGCAAGACGTAAACTTCCATTTAGATGCCAGAGCAGCGGTTCTCAACTAGGGATGATTTGCTTATATCTAAGCAATGTTTAGGGACATTTTTGGTTGTTGCAGCTGGTGGGATATTATTGACATTTGGTGGGAGAGGCCATGGGTGCTGCCCAGCATCCTGTAATGCATCAATTCCTGGAACAGAATTAACCAGTCTAAGATGTCAGTGATGCTGAAGTTGAGACACAATACTCTGAAATCCATGAAATCCTCAAATGTAGAGGAGTTTTCCATAACAACCTTAGTTATGCAGTAGTTACCGTCATGTGCTGCATGACGGCAGCAAGGGACTACATCTTAGATAGTAGTTCCATAAGATTATATTACCTAGTGACATCATATCCATTTGGGGTTTTTTTTGGTGGTACTGAGGATTGAGCCCAGAGGCACTTTTCCACTGAGCTACATCCCCAGCCCTTTTCATTTTTTAATTTTGAAACGGGTTCACTAAATTGTTGGAGATGGCCTTGAACTTGTGATCCTCCTGCCTCAGCCTCCTGAGTCACTGGGATTACAAGAGTATTCCACCAAGCCCACAACCATCTTGGTTTGTGTAACTATTACTTTCATGTTCACTTAACAGCTCCACTAATGATCTCAGACCACATCTCCATCATTAAGCAACACATGACTGTCCTCCAAGAAGCTAGATCTAGAAATTTTATCAACTATACTGCATAGAGAACCTTAAGTGATAACTAGGGTAATGAGTTCTAAACATGTCATTATAAATTGTTCTTCATGGAACTTGCACATTTTTCCATTTGGGCAAGTGAAAACTTTATTTCACTTGCTGTTTTTGCTTTAAACAAATTTGTATATTGATTAGTTTGCTCAGGTGTGTGCTCACCCACCATCAAGATTGGCTAACCAAGGGTATTTTGTAACATATTTTTGCTAGGGAGGTAAAAATTATGTTGTACGATAAATGGATGTATTACTCTTTTCTGTGCCCATATGCTCATATTCTGAGTCTAAAATTCCAGGTTTATTGACTAACAATGATTTTTATTAATTTTAAGAAATTGACTAATGTCTCATAGCCTAAGGAGTTGGTGAAGCCTCTGAATACACTACCTTGCCAAGGCCATGTTTCCTAAAACCTGCTGTGAAGCATTTTTTCAATTGAGAGATGCTGGCGGGGGGGGGGGGGGTGGTGTGGGGGGACGTGGAGGGGGGAAGGTCCTGTAGACAAATAATTTGGGAAACACTTTTGCAGACCTGCTCATGGCATATTGAAGGCTCTAGAAAACTCCTTTAGTAAAGATTAATTCAGTTTGACTATGTCCTAATCCAAAGAGAAACCTGTTTTTAAAGTAAGATACTACTTATTAACATCCCCTTCAGCATACATTCAAACTACAGTGGGAGACACTGTGTTGACTCACAGGTTGTAGTTTTCCTGATTTGGTGATGTCAACTGTTCGAGAAAGTTTCCTGGTATGTTGGTGATGTTTGCATTATCTTAGATCCTTTTAAACACAAACTTGGGCAGAGACCGCTCCCTTTAATGTCTAAGTCAGAATGCTTCAGACACTGGTTTGATAGCCTTAAAAGTCAAAACTGGGTTTAGATGAAATACTTAGTTCATATAAATATTATAAAGGTTATTTTAAAATCTATTATATTTGGGGGTTTCACGCATTTCAATTACAAGAACTCATTCCAAAGGAGTAAATATTGGGTTGCAAAGTTACGTAATGTTTTCTGTGTGAATTTGGGACTAAGTTGTAGAACCAACAAAGATGAACCAGGCACAAACCAACCCCTGGAGTCCAAGAAGGGACCAGAGCGATGCTGCAGATATAAGTGCTGGCAGTGTGGCGTGCCCTGCGTGTGAGCCAAAACTGCTTTGTAGAGCAAGTAATCTATACCGTGTGGCCATCATTTAGATTAAGAAAGGCCAGAGTCAAGGGACGAGCACATCTCTTCATCTGCAGTGCATCAGCAGTTCTTGGGCTTCAGCTGCTGAATAGATAATAACTAATTGAAGATAAATTACATGAACCCATATGTGAGTGATAGATACGCTAAAACATTTTGTTCCTGATGCACAAAATCAACTGTAATTTTTACTGTAACCGCCCCCTCCCTTGTCAAGTGTTTTTGAAATTCCAGGTCTGCTCCAGCTGACTTCACATGGACCCTGAGGTCACAGAACTCACCAAGTGTTTGAAGGGATGATGTTGCTTCTATCTCTTCAGGCTTCCTTTGCCCCCACCCCAGTGTCATCTTCCTCCCTCTCCCATTTCTATATAAAAGTCTTAAAAAGTGTATACATAACTTTCTGTAAATTGCTAGCCTCATAATCTGTTATCCTTGAACTGTCAGGGGCAATAGGGAAGAATTTTCAATGTCCTGTCTTTGTGGTCCCTTATTAACAAGGCCATCAGGTTAAAATTTGGGAGTTGGGGTTTTAAAGTCACTGGGCTATATTGGAGGAGTCTGCCCAGAAAAGAAAATGGAATAACATGAACTCTTGTTTTGGTCACTTACAGAGCAGGGAGAGGGGCTTTAAATCGTGCTCTTACTTTGGCTCTTGATCCTTTGCAGATGAGTCTTTCTATAAGGGGATGATATGTGATTCCAGCCTCAGGAACCCCATGTTCAACTACAAATCTTACTATTTAGCTTTTTGTGTTAGTTGAATTAAGTTGCAGAATATGAATTATTGAATGCAATTCTGTTTAGCCAATGGGCACTTGATGAACAGAATGGTAAATATAAATTAAATTCTAATTCACATAATTCTGCAGTGGTTCTCTTTAACTACTCATAATAAGAACTGTCATTGAGACTCGAGCTTAGATGTGCTTTTATTTTTAGACTATGCCAGTGGTTTCCATAGATTTTAGTGAAATTTAAATTAAACAAAGGTGTTTTTGTTGCCACTGTTGTTTTACTGGTGATATTGCTTTAATAATGAATTAGCTCATTCTGAGAGTTAAATTCTGTGTTCCTTCATAATTAACAATTGAAAACAATAGCAACAGCAATAAAAAAAAATCCACAAATCTCTTATACTCAAGAGAAGTTTTTGGAATATACACACATTTTGCTGCACATAAAAATTGGGTTTATTTTTTCCCCACTAACTTGTTCTAATTTCTGCCAAGCCCTCACGTGGTTTTGTTATGTTTTACATTCATGAGCCTGAGGTTATTTTTGCAATTTTAGAAAAATCCAGTTTTGAATACATTAGAAATCATTTCAGACCTCCGAAAAGTTTGATGATAAGAATTGATTGAATATGTTGTTACAGGTTTGTTTTGTTTTTTTAAGAGTCCCTGCAGCAGTCTTCCCTTTGTCAGGTTGCTTTGTGACTCCTGTGGTCTGGTCTAGTCCAGGTCTGACTTACCTACTTTGTCCTTTTGTGCCTTGCTTTTTACTTTCATTCTGTCCATTATGTACAGCGTAAGATGGTGAGTCGAGGGCTAACGAATGCCTTTGTCACTTTCCACCTAATATTCTACATTTCAAACTGAGGCCTTCAGCAGAACCTGGAAATGTTCTTCTGTTGTGTCAGGTGCTGCCAACATGGGCTTCTGGAGCAGTGTGAGGAAAGGTGCTGTTCAACTGTACGTACAACTGGGAGCAGTTTCAGCCGTGAGAATATGAAGCTGATGTCAGCCTGCTAACATCAGCCTGTCTTATCAAAGGGAAAAAAATGTTTCCTGGGATATTTTTGGTGTAGACTGTTTGAATATAAAATTGAATTATATAATTTATTACATGAAATTAATTTTTAATAAACACTAATAGTACCTCATATCATTCTACCTAGTCATTATTACAGATAAAACATAAAAGTACAAATAACTGACACAAAATTACTTGCCTGTCGTTTGATTTTGTTATCAGTATCAACTTGCCCAAAAAATCAGCAAGAAAAGTTAGACCTATACTGACATACGGCTGGGATCTGAATTATTTTGATGATTGGTAGTAGGGTTTGAACCCAGGGGCACTTAATCACTGAACCATGTTCCCATTTTTAATTTTTATCAGAGACAGGGTCTGGCTAATTTGCTTAGGGCCTCACTAAGTTGCTGAGGCTGGCCTTGAACTTGTGATCCTTCTGCCTCAGCCTCCTGAGTTGCCAAGATTACTGGCATTTGTCACACCCAGCTTGAATTATTTTTTTAAAAGGAAAAGATGACATTTTGCAAAGGGCTGATTGACTATATAAAGTTGGACACTTAATAGTATCTAACCTTTTCTAAAAGAAACATTTTTATTTGAACATAAAATAAACTAATCAGTGTAACTTCAGATATCTTTTTTTAATATATATTTTTTTAGTTTAGTTGAATACAGTACCTTTATTTATTTTTACGTGATGCTGAGGATCGAACCCAGCACCTTGCACATGTTAGGTGAGCACTCTACTGCTGAGCCACAACCTCTTTTGCTGTTTGAATTATGGAGGTGGTGTCTTTGGGAGTCACATCTCTGTACTGGTAATTACCATGCGAGCTCACATGACCCCTCTGAATCTCATTCCTATCAATGATATGTGAAGTGGACACAGCTTTATAGGATTGAGGGTTGAGTGAAATAACACTTGGAGTGATTAACTCAGTGTGGGAGACAGTACTGTTGACTGCTGTGATACTCTGCTAAGCAGTGTTAGATCTAAGTAAAAATGTCTTCTTTATCATCTGTTTATTCCAGAGAACTTTTTTAAGGGAAGTTGTCAATGAATGTTGTCCATACTCCAGTGGAAATAAATTTCAAACATTGATAGTTGACTTCAGATGACCTTTTTTAAAAATCTGTGTAACTTTTAGGGTTTTCCTACTTTGTTTTTATGAGTTTCCTTTGGTTTTGCATTTAAATTTGAGGATGAAAACATACACAATACACTTTTAAAGTGCAATTATTCACTTTTATGCACCTGAAACTTCAAATCTGAACCTTGAACAAGTTTGTATCACAGTGGTGCCACGGGATTGTGTTATCTGACAGCAAGGATTTTGGTGGAGTCAGTAGACCTATAAGCATAACAGTTGTTCGGTATCTTTAGCCTTGTTCTTCCAGAACTTTATGTAGGACAGCTGGTCATGGCTCTAAATTTGTATCTCGAACAAACCTTTTTTCCTGATCCCTCTACTTGTACACAACTGCCTAATCACCGTCTCTTGGATGCCAGCTGTTCATGCTCCTGATCTTTCCACTGCTTAGGCCCCAAACCTGGGAATTATCCTCCACTCTACATCTAATCAAGTAGTTGTGTCATATTTGCCTTGGAATTGTACCCAGGATCAAGCCCTTTCTCCTTTCTGTAACCAGCCAGCTCTGAACCACCAGTGTTCCTTGGTTGTGTTGCTTAGCGCCTTCTTCCTCCCCCCACAAAAGGTCTCCGTGCCTCAACCTTGGCCCTAGTGCGGTCTCTTTCTCAGTGCAACTGCCAGAGGGACCCTTGAAATCTATCCTGTCACTTACCTGCTCAAACTCTTGCGGGTAATTCCCTGTACCACCCGAGTACAAGCCAGAGTCCTTCCTAAGTCCCCAAAGGCTCTGCTGCATCCACCCTTGCTATCCAGTCCCTCATCCTGCCGACTCGTCTCTTCCACACTCACCCCTGCCCCTCTGCTTCAGCCACGTTTTCAGCTCCAGGACACCTGGAGAGCCTCAGCCCTGGCTGTTCCCCGGCCTCTAAACCCACATGCCGGGCTAACTCACTTCCTTTGCAGTTTTTATTAAATTTCCTCCTTTTCAAAGACTACCCTTTTAAATACTGTAGCTGTCTCCCCGACCTTAACACTATTTCAAAAGTCAGCTTTTTCACTGTTGTGACTTAATGACCCAACTAGAACAACTGTAGAGGAGGAAAAGAATTGGGGGGCTCATGGTTTCAGGGGTCTCAATCCATAAACAGTAGACTCCATTCCTCGAGGCTCAAGTGAGACTGAACATCATGGCAGAAGAGTGTTATCAGAGGGAGGAAGCTCCGTGATGACCAGGAAGCAGAGACTCCACTCACCAGGTACAAATATATACCCAGAGCCACGCCCCCAATGAACCACCTCCCCCAGCCACACCCATCTGCCTCCAGTTACCACGCAGGTCATCCCATCAGGGATTAACTCACTGATTAGGTTAAGGCTCCAGCCAAATCATTTCTCCTCCAAACCTTCATGGTCTCACAGGTGAGCTTCTGGTGGACACCTCAGATCCAAACCATAACCCTAATTGACAGTGAGGACTCTGTTTCAGTGTTCCAATTTAAATTCAGGTTGGAATTCAGTAGGTCTGGGGTAGGGCCGCATTTTTAGTAAATCCTTAGGTGATACCTATACTATTTATGGGCCTCATGGACCACACTGGGGAGCAGAGGTCCAACATGCTATGCAATTTACATATTCATTATGTCACCTGGTGTGTCCCCCATGCTAGACCAGAAGATCCATCAAAGCAGAGTCTTCTACGCATGTATCCCAAGCACCTAAACTTCACCTGCCACACGACGCATTCTCAAATACTTTTATGAATGATTCAGTAGGTATTATTAAATATTTATATAACTACGTATGAAATCCCATCGTGAGTAATTGAAACTATTCAGTAATTTTCCATCTCTCTCCAAAAATTTTCCTTGAGGTGGCAGACACAAAGATCTCCCTGCAGGGAAGCCTTGCTCCCAGCCGCTCCGCTGACACCCTCCTGTCTGAGCCAAAGTTATGCTTTTCGGCCAGTTTCTGAGTCAGGCAAGGGGGCAGGTGTCAGAAGGCAGTGTCCTGCAGCAGACAGCTTCACCTGGGGGGCTCCCTGCTGGGCTGGCAGATACTCTTGTCAGGCCCCATCACAGACAGGCCACTGCTCGCCCCCGCCCAGCTGCTCCGTTTTCTTTGACAGGTGTTGGTCCCCCATAAACCTTTTGCTTCCTTTGCTCTTCCTCTGGTTTCCAGAGGATCCAATTCACAATACCTGAGACCAAAGGCCCCCGCCTACTTTTCTACTCTGGTTTGCTCCCTCCTCCCTTGCTTTAAAGGAACCTGCCAAACCCTGGCATGCACCACGTGGCCCTGTTCAAACAGTAATCCGCAGCCTCCTGAGTCTCCTGTGCTGGCCGGCACAGATCCACACAGTTTCTGTCTGGCCTTTTTAAGCTATTTCCTGATTTAAAATACAAATTTCCATTTTGAAGTGTGGATCCAGACTTAACGCCTTGGCACACCTTTGATAAGTGGTCCACAGACAGTGAGAGATGTCAATCATGCAATAACCACTCTTCAGGAAGTTTCCTTCAAAGCCATAGAGTGACAACAGAGTGAGAGGCCAGACTTCAACCCTGGCTCTGCCACTCAGAGACTGGGCACGAGTTTCTTTTGACTACATGTAAAATGAGGATAATAAGACCTCACAGGGGTGAAAAAAGATCAATGAAATTATACATGTACTGAGCAAGGAGTCAGGTATGTGGTGAGCGGTGTGATGTCGCTATGACTAAATGGAAGTTAACTACAAGCAAGGCCAAGGAAAAGCTCTTTACTAAATAGCACAGAAGTAGTCCTTGTGAGACGTAGGTGTGTGTGTTAACCTATGTTGATTAAGACCAAGTTATCCAGGTTTAAAAAGAAAATTGAGCTGGGGACTCTATTCACAGTGCCTGGCCTACGTGGCCCTTCTGGAGATGACCTCCTGCCTCCTCTTGGCTCTGCCATGGTGGGGGTCATTTCTGTTGCTTCACTTTTTCTCTTGTTAAAATGCAGATGCTGTGGGAACTAGAAACTGCCATTTATCCTTATCAGTTACTGGTTCATTGGTTTGGGTGAGTTTATCAACTGCTACTGCAAGAATGGGTAACAGAATAGCTAAACTAACAGAAAACCTCTTTATCATAGAAACTTTCAAACCTATGCCCCGCCCCCCACAGGGGGGCCACCGCATGTCCCTCGCTGAGCTTGGCATTCACCAAGTCCCATTTTGTTTCACACACCCACTGGCCCTCTAGTATGTCAAAGCAAATCTCAGGCATCATTTCTGAGTGAGGGTCACATCTTAATATGTACCTCCAAAGCAAAGGACTTTGATTTTTTTTCAATTGTGGTATCCTTAGCCCACCTAAAAGTGTTGGCAATGACTTAGGGAACCTAGATCATTCAAATACAAGGCCAGGGCTCATTCATTACTTTCCTTTTACACTTGAGTCGGAATCCAAATGGGGGCACCTCTGGGTAGATTTTAGTGGGAAAGGGTGAGAGTTGAGGAACAGAGAGCGTTGGAGCCAGTGCATAAGGAAGCACAGAGAGGAGGTTCTGAGAGCTCCTGGCCCTGCTCGGTTCCCTTCCATTACTGCTCAGGGTTGGGGTCTCAGCACCGCAGGCTCTGCAGCCCAGGAATGTGGTGCAGGTCTTCCTGAGGGCTGTGCCCTCCAGGTGCCGCAGACCCCAGACGCTCACCACCAATTTCTTCTTCCCAGGTTCTTGTCTCACAAATTCAAAGACTGAAATTCATGGACGAGGATGAGTGAGCGGGAGAGGAGGATTTATTCAGGTGTCAATAAAAACAGAATTTCCACAGAGGGAAAGAGGACTGGACAGTCCTGCCCTCTTAGTATGCTGGTCTAAAGGTTTATATGGCACCTGGGTCGATGCTATTGGTCCCAACTTATGCTAATCAGGGCTTGGAAGGGGGCGAATGCGACTGGCTAGGCCCACTCAGGTCTGCTGCCCTCTGCCCTCCCAGCAGGTGGCCTGGCTCCCGGCTTCCCAGGACGTTGAGGGCCACAGATTGCAGACGCTGGTGGGTTCCAGGCTGCTGGGCTGGCATTATGGGCTGTGCAGCCTGAGCCCTGTCATTTCCCCCTCTGAAGGAGTGCCCCAAGTACCATTAGGGGAAAGGGGTCATGACCGCTCTGGCTACTTCAGGCTGAGAAGGGGCACTGATGGGGGATGGCAGTCACAGTGCTTCTGCAGAGGCCCGATCGGGGGCCCTCAGTACAGGGGAGTTTGGTTTTGAATTCCACCTGTAGGGCCATTTATAGGTTGGGCTTCTCCCACATCAGGGGGTCTAGAAGTCCTGGTGGCGATGCTCGGCAGCCGGGGAAACAGCTGGGCTGTGGGGGCTGCCCCCTCCACACCAGCCCCCCAGGAGCTTGCAGCCTGCTGAGGAATTGAAATTTGACTGGCTCCAACTTCCTCTGGTTCTGATGAGAAAAGGACTCGTATCCATGTCAGTTTCAACACCCACTTCCTTAAGGTGAGGTTTTAAGTTAGAATCCTGAATAGGACTAGGCCTAGCAGCAGGTTGGGGTCATCGTCCTCGCCCACCCAGAGGTCACCCTGATTCTAAAGCGGATGGAAGGTGCATAGAGCTACACGGGCTTAACCAGCTGTGTAGGGGGAGCACCAGCTCACGTCAGTGGTCCCTGGGAACGGGAGGTGGAAAGGTGTCCCCGGAGAGACCAGAGGAGCAGAGTGGGGTGCCCCGGGGAAAGATTCTGCCCGATGTGTCTCGGGAATCACAGTAGAGACACAACGGAGTTTTTAGGAGGGTCTTGGCATCTGTGACCAGATCAAGAACTAAACAGTGATTTTACGCTCCTCCCTCCCCAAATCTTGGTCACCCACAATAAAAGGGTCCTTCGCGCCCAAATGGCAGGAGGTATAGGTAGAAACCTATGAAGAGAAAATCCAAAGTCAAGCTGACCTTGGAGCCATTCACCCGGAAAGGTGAGCTCAGGGGTGCCTGGGAAGGCCCAGGGCTGCTCCGATCCCCACCGTGACCCTTCCAGGTGAGAACAGATTCCCACAACAGTGCACAGCTGCTTAAGGTCAGAGTTGAGGCAGCTCTCAAAGGCCAGCGCCACCCACGGGCCAGGCCAGGGGCAGGAACAGCCCAAGGAGATGGAGAAACCCTTTGCAAGGCAAAACGTTGGCCCAGAACATTCTCACAGCTTCGGGACAGACCATGCCTCTGCTTCTCTTGTGCCTTCTGTTTCCAGAGTCTGCTCTCTATGTCCAGTGGACGGACGGACATGCGAGTCCCCATTGCCAGTGACTCAGACCTTCCTGGGTGGGATGGGGTGGAGCAGCCTTTTGAACACCGACCGACCTCCATTGACTTCTTGAAGGCCTGTAAAAATACTCACCTACTAATAAAAAGTAAATAGGCATTTTAACATGGGGGAAATTCAGCATTTTTGGGGGGGGGATTGCATTTGTGATCAGAGTCTATTTTCTATTTATTCTCATCTATTTGCAATAAATGTGTTTTGGGGCCAGCTTGGTTTATGCTGTTCCCCAGGAAAAAAAAAATAATAAATGGGAATAGAAACACAATCTACCCAACCAGGCCGCTCCCCAGCCATTCCCATGGAGCCCCGAGCTTCCTAGGCATGAAATTGACTGATGCACACAGAGGCAGCAGGTGCGGGGCCACATGCCACTCGCCGCTTTTTTTCCAGTGTGTGTTTATAATCAGTAAATGGCTGTGGACGTTTCAGTGGTTCCCTAATACTGATGGAGAGCGGATGCCATTAGAACTTGAACTGGGATCGCCACGCAGATGGTGGGAATAAACATCCAATTCCACACACAGTTTTGTTTGTCTCACTCTTAAAAGATCAGCTGAGTGTCAGGCTCCAGGGTGCCAGCAGCGGGGAGGGGGAGCCGGGCTGCTCTGGCTTCCAGACTGGCTTCCTGCTGAGAGCCAGGACAGCGGGCTCCCCCCACCTGGAGAGGTTCCCGAGCAGCAGTGGGGACCCTGGAGCCACAGCCAACAGCTCCGACCCCCTCCTCACAACCAGAACGTGCCTCCATTCCACAATTCTCGGGCTTTGCCGCCCCCTCGCTCCCATCAGTTGCAAAGCTGCCCCGACCCAGCCACCCCAAAACTGGCTGAGCCCTGGCCTCTCCTTGGGTTCAGCATGGCGACATCCCCAGATTCGACTTCACGTACTCAGCCTCCTCTGACGTCCCTCCGATCGGATCCCATCCTCCCTGGGGTCTGTTGCTTTACCACATCGTGTGGGACCTTAGCAGGTTTTGTTTTTTTTTTTTTAAACAAACAATCATCAGTTAACTTGTTCAGGCTAGAAATAACCCATAGAGGTAAAGTGAACCTGGTCCACAAAGGTTTGCTTTGCCAGGTTTGAAACAATAGAAATGTCTCTGAATCATGTCGTGCATTGGTGTGGACGTCTTCCCGGGTCACACATGCTTTGGAACACAGCATCTTGCTTTGGTTTTCAGACGGTCTTTGGAACCACGCAGGGTGTGCTGAGCACGCTTATTTTCAACCCAGCCTCAGAGGATCTTGGTGATTGGCATGGTTTGTCTGGCAGGGTCTGTGTTTAGGTCACTGTCCGTTGCTATAACAGAATGCCTGAGACTGGGTGATTTATAAGGAAAACTTGGGCTCACAGTCCTGGAGGTGGAGAGGTCTGAGAGGCAGCAGCTGCTTGGCTTCTGGCGGGGTCTCTTGCTGCTTCAACTCATGGCAGAGAGCAGGAGGGGGAACAAGGGCTTGCACAAGAGGGGACACGAGGGGCAGCCTTGCGTCATCACACCCAGATCTTGCACATTCAAACCACACAAGGAACCCTGGGCCGGACTGGCTCTGACGCCCACCTGGCACTTTCTTGGAGACACTGCGCCAGGAGTTAAGATGGGGACCTTCACAGCAGAGCAGGGCTCGTCAGCCGTCTTTTCCCCTTAAAGGGCCAGGAGGAGATCTCAGGCTTGCTGGCCACACTAGCTGTTGCAGATACCGGAAAGCAGCCGCGACCTGTTAGCGAACGGGCATCGTGTGTTCCAATAAAACTTCATTGATGGATGTGGAAATTTGAATTTCATATACTTTTCATGAATCTTGAAATGCTCTTCTGTTGATTCACTTTTTCCAATCATTTAAAGGTGTAAAATCTATTCGCAGCTCCTGGGCCATACAGACGGTGGCTGGTTGGATCCCGCCCATGCCTTGCCGACCCTCCTTTAGAGCCGGTTCTGCCCTCTGCGGAGTGTGTAATCCGGCGGGTTACCTGCATGACCACGCTGGGGGCAGCCAGAGCCTCCTGCAGCGGGGACCTGGCATGCAGTGAGGTGACTGTCGCATTGCAGCCCTCAGGAGAAGGGAGGGTGGCGATTAGATGATGCTGAGTCCCGGGAAGTTGTTGGTCCTCCCCAAACACACCCCTGGGGCTCTGGGCTCTCCATCACCTCCCCAGCCTTAGGAGCACCTCCTGAGGACGAGGACTGGGAACTGGGAAATCCTCCACCCCCAGCACCCCAAGGACTCAGTCCCAGGCCAGGACTCAAGGTCAGGGGGCTCAGATGGGCCTCGGGGGAGCCTGGGTGGGGAGCTGGGCGGTGCAGGTGCACAGGGAGCCGCCAGGAGTCCCGAGTGTGCCCACTCAGCATGGAGCCCGGCAGCGTGCCCACACCTGGCTGGTGGTGCTCCCCTCTCTGAAGCAGGAACGTGTGACGGTCACCTGTTCCTGACCCAATACCCAACCCCCTCAAGGTCCCACACCTGGAGCCCTGCAGCTTGCAGGCCCCGGTGAGAGGGGCTCTCAGGACCCAGGAGGCCACAGGGGGACTGTCCCCCCTCCCGGCCTGCAGTTTCCTGCGGTCAGCTGAACCTTTGCACCTGCCCAGGGCACTGCTGGCGTCCCACTGCCCGGGGCTGCAAGGTCACTGCTGGCGTCCTGAAGGGAGTGCTGAGTGCTGGGAGCCGAGGGTCGGCCTGGTCCTTGACCACCCCTCGGGACAGCCTCGGTGCCTGCCCACCCCCTCCTGAGCCCTGACGCTGCTCCCTCGCAGGCATGTGGCCAGAAGCGGGGCCAGAAGCGCCCCCTCTCCTGGGCCAGCCCTCGGGCTCCCAACCAGTCAGTCCAGCAGCAGCCCCCACCCACTAAGCAAAGCTGCACAAACCACAGGTCAACCATGGTTTAACTTGCCGGGCAGTGGGACCCCCATGGCATGGTTGGAAGGTGGAGTCCGACTGAGGTTTACTGAGCCTGGCCAAGGACTCCTAGTTTCTTATCAATATTCCCCTCTCTCCCTGAAAACGCCAGTTTTAACTGGAAATAATGCCACCCTTCCAATGGATTAAACTTCCCAACTGGCAATAACCATGTGAGATACGGTCAGGCCAGTGAGATGTTAGCTGAATCACTGAATAGGACTGTGGGAAAGGTTTTTTTTTTTTTTTTTTGAGTGTCCTTAACAAAGAATTCACATGTGATGACTGGAGCTCAAGCCACCATCTTGGACCATGAAGTGGGCACACGAAGCCTGGTGGGGTAGTGAGGTGGAAGTAGATGGGGGCTCTGATGATGGATGAAAGGTCCACGACGCCCCCCGCCCCGGGGGTCACACCCTCCCGACATGGTCCGGAAGAGGAAGATACTCGGCTGCACACTAAACCATGGTTTTGAGTTTATCTGATCCAAAGGATTCAAGTCTCATCCAAGGGGTGACAGACAGTCGCGAGGATGGCCATGTGGTCCCTGCCCCTTTACACTCACGTTCTATGGGTTCCTGGAATAAGTGGTGGCACGAAGTCAAGAAAGGTGAGACCTGAGAGCCGTGGTCCGAAGATGTCTCCTGCAGTGACATGTTCATGCACTCTGTGACTTTATCGTCCCCTACTGCAGACGGGGAGATGGAAGGTCACGCTGCCTGCAGAGGGACATGCAGGGTGGGGTGGCTTGAGAATCCCAGCCCTGGCCTCCTCCCTGTAGCCCTGCACAGCAGTCCCACAGTGCACAGCAAGGCAGCACGCAGAGGGACTACCACCCAACCGCAGGGACCTCCGTTCCCAGCCAGGGTCTGTGCAGCAGTGCTGCCTCTCTTCACATGTGACCTTCACGTGGGGCGGGGCTGGGCAGGAGGCTTCCCAATAGTGCTGTCCTGAGGGACAAGAGCACCGCGGGAAGCGGCAGGTCTCTCCACCTGCATTTCATTGGTAACATTTCCTTGGCCAGAAGACTGGCCAAGATCCAGGGAGGGGGGACACAGACTCCCACCTTTGTAGGAGTGTCAGAATTTGTAGATGTGCTTAAAACCAGTCCCCATATCAGCCAGGCATGTATTCAGTAATGATCATCCGGCTGGTAGGGCTCCTGGGAAGAGATGGGACACAGACATGATGGCTGGAGCTCATGCAACCATCTTAGACCATGAAGAATCCACAGAGAGACACCAGGAGCCAACATCACGGCACCCATCACAGGGAACAGGTAAGTCCATCTTTCCAGACCTAACCGGTTGAATTCTGGAATCTGGGAAGCTCAGGAGGCCTGTGTTGCCCTGTGTGTAAGTACCAGTCATCAGAGCTGGCCGGGTCCCCTCCCTGTCTCTGAGGACCCTGTGGCTGCCAACATTGAGCCCCCTGACTTGGGAAGAGTGGAGGACGTGGCCCAGGGCAGGGGTCCCCAGGCACAGGGGTGAGGTCAGCCGTGGCGGCCCAGTGCCCCAGGGAGGAAGGCCATTAACCCCGGCGCTGCTGGGAGCTTTGGCACTGACCTCTGGGAAGGGAAGGCTTTCAGGCCGACTGGCCTTTCCAGGGTCCAGCCCACTGTCCGGAGGGAGTCCTGGAGGTCCCAAGAGCTGTGGGCCAGCCTGGGTTCGGGGGACACAGGGCAGTGAGGCCAAGCTCCCAAGTCCCCCAGGGCTCCCTCCACCACTGCCCACCTCCCACGTCCCTCCCCGGGACGGGTCAGCGAATGGTCCAGGGGACAGTAAACGCGAGCACTGGGAGCGTGTTCGGGGCCAGGCGGGCCAGGCGGTGTCACGTGGAACTGTTGAAGCGCCATGCCCACCTGCAGGAAACAGGCTCCTCCTGCCTGGACAGTGGGTAGGACCGGAGCCCCCCTCCTCTCATCCTCTTGGTGAGGAGGGAGCCTTGGGCTGGAGGCTCTAGGACCCTGAGCGACAGCAGAGATCCCTTCTTGGCCGCCTTGCCCTCGAGGATCAGAGGCCAGGGACCCCAGGAGGGCGAGCTTCCAGGGCCACCTGCCCGCCCCGTGCTCCCCAGACCTGCCCTGGCCTTCCGGGCAGCGGGAAGGTGGCCCTAGAACCGCGGAAGTGGGCGGTGCGTGCAGCTCCTCTCTCTCTGCTTCTCCCACTGGCTTTAAACCGAGGACCAAGCGCTTTTCCGACGTTGAGCAAGTGGTTGGTCCTTAATGGTTTCTTGGGGGCCCTTAACCCCAAACTCACCCTGTGACCCGAGGACACGGCGGGGAGAGGTGGTCTGCCCCGGCCAGTTCCCTCACTAGGAAGGAGACCGACGGGCAGAGGCGCTACCTCCGCTGGGCTTTGCCCCAGGGCCCTGGCACCCAGCCCCGTGCCACGAAAAGCCACAGTCGGAGGGACCCCAACCTGACTTGAACCCCTGACTTAAACCCCGCGAGGCTCCTCGCAGCCTCCGCTGACCCCATTCGTGTGAATGATCATGTTTCTCTGCAGGAGCATCCACAGGTGCCCCAGGATGCTGTCCCCAGGGGGCTGCGTCCTGCTGTCCCTTCATCGAAACCCGCAAATCCAGAACGAGTATCAGACAGGGGAACCGCAGGCCGGCAGGAAGCACAGAGGTGACCCAGGGGCATGTCCTGGGCTCAGTCCCAGGATCAGGGCATGGGGGGGGGGGAGTGACAGGGAAGGGAGGGGCTCGGGAGGGGCCACGGGAGGGACAGGTGGGAGGAGCGCTCAGGCTGGACTCCAGACCCTTTCAGAGTCACACTCTGGCCACCCACAGGCGTCACCAACTCTAGGGTGCCATGGCAGCAACACCATCCCCCCGGCTTCTCTCCGGCCCAGGGTCAGGGGCTGGGGAGGGTCCCCAAGGGCAGGGCAGGGCTGGGGGAGCCGCTGACTGGACTTGGCTCCCTCCTCTGTGGTTGACATCTGGGTCTGTTTCCTGGGCTGAGTGACCAGGCTGCACACTCGGGGAATTCAGGGTCCTGGGGCTGGAGGCTCAGGCCAAGGTCAGCGGCTGCTTCCTTCCAGAGCTGCAAGAGCCTCTCCAGGCCCTACCTCCCAGTGCCCCGTGGCCACAGCACCAGCTCCCGGGCCTCGACGCCCCCTCCCACAGCCGGCGTCTGTGCCCCAGTCTCCCTGTCTAGGAGGACATCAGTTGTTCTGGTCACCAGCGTGACCTCATCCTGACGATGACATCCGCAGTGACCCCACTTCCAGATCAGGCCACACTCTGGGGTGCCGTGGTCAGGCCTGTGGTTCTGGAAGGGCAGATGGGGACAGAGTTCAGAGGAGGGAGGGCCAGGGTGACCTCCAGGTGAGGAGTGGCAGGGCAGTGTCCCTGCCGTGGTGACATGAGAAGGGACGAGGAGCCCACCAGAGCCTGGGGTCGGAAGTGCCTGGTGGGAGGGCGGCTGGGGCTCAGAAAGCCGGGCGGGGCCACCTGCAGGGGCTTTACCAACAACTGACCACCTGATGCAAAAAACTGAAACCAAAGTGATTTCCCATCCTCCCATCATCAAGGAGTTTTGCATCTCATCTGAGTTGTTAATCTCAGGAAAAGTGACAGAGGACAGACAGACCCCGTGGCAGTGTGGATTAAGGTGTGGGTGTGAATGCTACCTTGGCCACTTCTTACTGTGTGACCTTGGAGAAGTGACCTGCCTTCCTGGGCATCAGAGTCCTCTGCCCGAGAGGGTTGATAGCCAGCTGCGTCACCCGGCTGTGGAAGGACCCCGTGTGAGCCCAGAGGAAGGCCCTTGGCCCAGAGCCCGGCACCCGCGTGCTCCTGGGTCCACGTGGAAAAGGGTGAACTGCAGCATTCCCGGACGGGCATGTAACCATCCCTCAGGGAACGATCCGGCGGCTTGGGCCCCTGTGGGAGAGAGGGGCAAGGACCCGCGCTCTCGGGGTCACTAGGAACCAGCCGTCCCAAGCCGCTTCCCTCCCGTGATAGGGAGCAGATGCCAAAGACCCAGGGGAGGGCTGGGGATGTGGCTCAAGCGGTAGCGCGCTCGCCTGGCATGCGTGCGGCCCGGGTTCGATCCTCAGCACCACATACCAACAAAGATGTTGTGTCCGCCGAGAACTAAAAAATAAATATGAAAAAAAAAATTCTCTCTCGCTCACTCTCTCTTTAAAAAAAAAGACCCAGGGAACTTAATCGTGGGAGATGTTACTAGAGGCCCTCACAACAGCCTTTGGGACAAGAAACAGCAACTTGATCTTCTCAGCTGGGCCATTCCCTCTTGGGTTGTAGCCAAAGAGTCTCACATGACAATCAGCCCGAGGGGAAGGTCCCCAGAGCTGACTCCCAGGCGCCAACTCTCCACTAACTGGGACACAGGCTCGCCTCTGCTGGATCGAAGATTCTCTTTCTCCGCTGCTCTGAATGCAGTTTCAAAGATTTTCCTGTTTGTTTTTGAAGCAGATTGAAATATTTACAACACATTTAGGATTGTTTCATATTTGCATTTAAAAAAATTTTCCCCCCGAGTGGTGACATATTTAATCAAAATTCGTTGGATGCTTCATGTCATACAGAAGCCTTCCTGGGCCTTGCTGATGAGGGGGGAAGCTAGCGGGCCACCAGGCATTATTTTCTGCTCTTGTTTTAATAAATAAATAAACACTGCACATGTGAACTGCCCACGCGTGTGCGCGCACACACACACACACACGTTTTCTTGGTACCACCTATGTGTCAGGCAGTGTGCTAGGCACGAGGGGATTCACAGTCGTGACATTGGAAGGAAGCGACTTCTTGAGCCCAAGTGCAGAGGCATCTCCCGATAGCCCAGGAGCTGCGGGAGCATTTTCGTGCCAGCTCTTGCTATACATCCTCCAAGGTTTGCAGCCACCTTACCCTTTGTGCTGGGTTTCACTTTTGAAATAAAAGCTGATCTCCTGAGAGAGGCCATAAAGGCAAAATTGCAGTCCAGACACTTTTTTTTTTTTTTTAAAGCAAGGAAGGATGTTCACAAAGGAAGTCCCGAAAGATCACATTGGGCCAAACACTGGGAAAAATCCAAATAACCTTCTCCCCTGCCCCCAACCACTGAAATGCCACCCGGCCCCCAGACAGGGCGTGCCAGCTCTCGCCCACCTGAGCCGGGCTGCTCCCGGCCCTTGCCGCCGGGTGAGCTTGTGGGACCAGCTGGGTACCCTGTCCCCAAACATCACCAGGATGTTTGTTCTACATTGTAAGTGGAGTGAAACGGAGCACGGATCATGGCTGTTACAGGCTCAGCGCAGTTGTCCCCCCCACCCCCTCCCGAGTTCCCCAGCAGTGCCTCAAGGCTCTCTAAAGGGTGTTTTCTGGACAGACAGACTGCATAAAACAGAGAGAGGAACTTCCTCTTCTTCCAGTCTGGCTGCTCGGCCCCCTCTCAGTCCACACCGCCATCCTCCAAGTCAGCCGCGGTCCCATCCGTCAGGGGTGACCAGAGTCACTCAAGCAATCCACGGAGAGTGTTCACGGAAACACGGGGTCGCTCTGAGCTGCCGGGAGTGTTTGGGAGGTCGGTGCCATGTGATTTTTGTACAATGGCTGAAACGACTGTCTAGAAATAAGAACCTCGCCCCCTGACCTGGCGCAGCCGACCTTGATCCTGGCAGCCTATTAGGAGGGAGCACCCTGAGATCTTTGAGAAGACACCAATGCGGGACCCCATGCACGACGGGTGACCCAAATCTCCAGGGGCTGGCCTGGGTCTCTGTGGTTCCTTAAAATCTTTCCAGGTGTTTCTGAACCGTTGGGGTGTCAAGAGCTAGGGGTCCCACATCAGAGACCTGGGTATGCAAGTTGGTTGTACCACAGAGTTTTGAGGGAGCCCTGGGGGCACTGATTAAATTCTTTGAGTGGGGGTTAGAAACTACCTAAGTCAGATACCATCCATTAGTGCTTGGAACATAGTAGGTGCTCAGCAAATCCATCCATCCACAATTGTAGTCAATTCCTGGATGCTCTCTACACAGCTTCTGTGTCTCTCTCCCTCTGCTTTCTCATCATGATGCCATGTGTCCCCTGTGTGCCCAGTGAGTCTCACCCCCCCTCCAGGTGACATCTCAAGAGCCCTCAAGAAAGCCTTCTGTGAACACCTGCTCCTCCTAATGCTAAAGGAGATGCATGCAGGTTGGTGGCACCGTCAGGTGTCTCTTCCCTCGGGTGTCACCCGCTCCTGCACTATGATTGGGTTTCATACGATCGCTTCCACTTACTAACCCATGACCACCTACAGGGCAGGGCATTCAGCTTCCATGTCTACATGAAGGTGGTGGTGAATTCATGTGTCATTTTGGCTGGGCCACGGTGCCCAGAAATTCGGTCAGACATCATTTTGAATATCTCTGCGGGTTATTTTTGTTTGAGATGAACTTGGATGTCAGCAGACTTCGAATCAAGCAAATTGTCCTCCATAGTAGGGGAGGGCCTCACCCAATCAGTCGAAGGCCTAACTAGAAGAGCAGCAACAAAAAAATTCTGACCTCCCCCAAACAAGAGGGAATCCTGCCAGCAGGTGGCCTTTGGACTCAAATGTGGCCTTAGCTCTTCCTGGGCCTCCGGTTGGCTTTATCCACCCCGCAGTTTTGGGCTTGCTAACCTCTATAACTGAGTGCATCTCTTAAAGTAAACCTTTGCCTTTATATGAACACATTCTGTTGCTCTGTTTCACTGGAGAACCGCAGCTAGTGCAGTCACCCAGCGGAGTGGCCACAAGTCTTGTGAGGACATGAATGGTGCGGTCCGTCCTTTCCCGGGAGCTCCTGGAAGGATGTCTGGGTTCGTGCCTTGCAGAGAGCAAAGCTCTGCCCACATCGTTGCTAGAAGTGCTCGTCCCCCCTCCCCCTGCATCGCCACCATGGTGGCAGCTGGTTCCAGGGCTTGTGCCACCGCTGGTCTGAAAGTGGCCTGCAGCTCTTCCTCCATGACTGCTGGATGCCTTATTCCAGACAACTACCTCGGCCTCTTCCCCGACCACCGAGTGCTGAGCTGACCCCTGCTGTCCGGGGCAGCCTCTGGGCCACGTGGTTTGCAGTCGTGCCTCATTGGATGGAAGGAAGCCGTGGGGACGGGGACAAGGTGTTCCCTCTTCTTTTCTGTGAGCCCATCATGCAGCCACTCAGAAATGGGCAGGCATTAGCAGGTCGAGGGGGTCTTTTTTTGCCCAGGTGCCGGGTGGTAGGAGAAAGCCAGTTTTCCAAATTAATGATGTTGCCAAGACATGTTCCCGTCTCTATGAGAGGCTCTGCTGAATGAGGACAGTTTCTGAACCAGTGACAAGCCCCAGAGGAGAAATTGCCCCGATTTACTGCAAGTCCAAACAGCTTGGCTTCTGCCAGAAGGTTGGCGCTGCATTTGAAGAACAGCTGGAGCTCAGTTTGGGTTTGGGTTATTAGTCATGAGTCGGGCTGGGAAGGGTGTCTTTGGGGAGACGGGGTCTTGGGCAGGGGACCCAAACTATGGTGAATAACCCTGACAGCCACGAGCATTGCTCAGCAGATTTAACTGCCTCAGCTGGGCCTGTCAGTCAGCCAGGGCTGTGCAGCCTCGGGAGACAAGAAGCGCCGGCCAGCCCAGGGCCAGCAGCCAAGTCCCAGGCTGACATTGGGCCTGGATTGAGCTTCCTTGTTCCCTGGTGCCAGGCCATTCTCAGAGGCTCAGAGCTGGGCCAAGCAGGGAAGGCCACGGAGTCCTGCCGTGGTCAGAGCAGAGGAAGCCCAGGAGTCCTTCAGAGGGACAGCGTGGGCATCAGCACACCGCAGCAGCCATCGCAAATGACCCACAGGCCTCAGAGGCTCGCCATGGGCCAGCCCAGGCCCTCCACGAGCTCCGGTCCTCCTGGGCAGAGTCAGTAAAGCACCAGGGCTTCCCGAGGGCTCTTCTGCTTCCCAGGCCAGCGGCTGCTCGGGTGGGTTTTGATACGGTTTTGCTTCCCCTCTTCTTCTCGGCCTCCAATCCCTCTGCAGACGAAGATGGGGTCTGGGAACTGGGGTCATGTCTTTCAGTACAGAAAGGTCCAAAGAAGATCAAACTCTCCATCCACCAGAAACGAGTCCTCTGAGCATCGTGACAGTGACACTCAGGATAGCTGGCTCTACGTAGGTACTGTGTAGACGCTCTGGTGTAGCTCTACAGAATGAGGATTTTGCTGTTTCCCAATTTGCACTGTTTCGCTTAACAATGTCGTAGAGCGCTTCCTCTAACAGTGACTGTGGACACACGTCAATATTTTTAGGGACTGCATAGGATTCTGTTACCTCGCTGTATAGAAAGGTATGGACTCAGCCACCCGTGGACGGGTGATGAGAGTCCACTCAGGTGAGCCTTTCCAGACCCCGCTGCCCCCTGACAGCCCATCTGATCTGCGCTCTGCCCACGACTTAGCTCTGCGCCCTGACCATGCAGCAGCTCCTCAGTGCTGCAGATGTTTGGGGAATGACTCCGACAGAGGGCTTTCTGTCTCGTTGTATCATCTCCTTAGGAAAAGTTCCAGGAAGGAGAGTTTCAGGCTCACAGGGAGTAGGCATTGTGACATTTGTGACACAGTGCCAGCTTACCTTCTAGCTCTGCCCACTAGAGGCAGCCCTCACCCTCTGCCGAGTCGGCTGTTCCCCTTGTGTCCATCCCTGCCCGTCCAGTGGGCTGGATGCTCAACTCTAAGCCCTGTATGTCCATCTGGGTTTGGAGGACTCGTCTGCTCTTTCTTCCTCTTGCCAGCAGTGAGCTCAGGGCCTGAAGCAAGGTAAGTACTTAATAAATATCTCATGCAGTTGGGCCAGAATATTTATAAAGCCTGTCCCCATGCTGTGCACCCGAGGACATGCAGAGGAGCGTGTCATCAGCTCTGCCGCAGCTCACAAGGAGACCCGGTGACCCAGCAGGCCTGCACCTGTCTTTGGAGAGAAAGAGGCAAGGTCGTGGGCGGGGGAATGGAAAGCCCAGTCCTCACCCGGGTAGGCCACAGAGGATGCGCCCAGGGAGCTGCCACCATCCAGGGTCATGAGGGTGGGAACCAGGAAGCAGCCAACAGCAGGCCCGGCCCAGAGAAGGGTCTGGTTGCTGCAGCCTGGGGCCCGGATAAACCTCAGCTGAGGACCTCCTATCAGGGAACCCTGCATGGGCTGGCTGAAACGCATGCCACCGTCACCTTGAAGCACCAAACTGGTCCCTGGAGATTGGACAGGTCTTGCCACCTCCATCAGGAAATGGCTTTACACACCCACACCCAGGAGCCAGCGGCTCAGGGGGACCCCCAGGTGTTAGAGGAAGCGGAGAATGAGGACTTAGGGTTTACGCAAAAACAAACAGCCAGCTTGCCCTGCCCCCCCTCACCCCCACAACCTCTCATTGTCACCACTGTCTAGGTGACAAGCAGCCGACCAGGGAAACCTCTCCCTTCCTGCCCCCTGTGCCACCTTGTGCAGGTGGAGTGCGTGAGACACCTAGAGAACTGGCTGAGGGTGCATGCTCATGTCACTGTGACAGGGGGTTCGTGTGGCTTTGTCCACACAAAGGGAAATTCTCTGGAGATTTCTCTGGCCATCGGGGAGGGCCGCGGTCACCTCTTCTGGGGCCACCCGGACAGCACACTCCCACTCCCCTGTCTGTCCCTAGAGTGGCCTTCCCTGCCTGGAGGGGGCAGTGTCCCCCAGGAGAGCTGGCCAGGGCAGAGGCTGGAGGACATGGCAGCGGCCAGAATCTTCCAGTAGTTGCCTGGAGGCCTGAGGAAGGGTCTGCCTCGTGATCACACCAGAAAGTTCCATTTGTGCTGTTGCCACCTGCAGCTCTGCCCAGCGGCCAGCAGGTGAAGGCAGGTGAAGGTGGTAATGGACGTGGCCAGATCTCGCTGTCATCGGCCCAGTGGGCATACAGCCCGGGCCTGCTTCTCCCACAGGTGAGGCTCAGGACCCGTCCTGACAGAAGCTGGGTGGGAAGCTGGGTGGGGACAGAGGAGCTGCCATGTCAAGGATGCTGCCAGATAGCGGAGAGAGCCCCAGCACAGCCGCCAAGTGACAGCCTCAGAGATGATGCAGATGGGAAGGAGCCCTGAGCTACCCAGGGTGGTCTGGCGCCAGTCACTGAATGCCTATGGGGCGGGACGCACCCCGACAATCCCCCGAAACTCCCACCAAAGGCCTGATGTGCCCAGCTGGGCCCTGCCTGAAGCAGCCAAGCCTGTACCCTGAGCCTCCGTGGGCTGCGATCATCATAACCCTCTCTGCTGGGAAGCCAGGGAGGCAGCTGCTCCTTCAGGTGGCTGACATAGGGCCGGGGGACTGAGGAGCAGGGACAGCAGGCAGCTCTACCCAGGACTGCCTGGTCCCCAGCTTTCTCTGCCAGCACCCAGGGAGCCAGCATTCTTCACCCTGCCCCCAGGGCCTGCTAGATTAACCACACCCAAACGGCCAACCTCCCTCTCCTTAGCATGAGCCAGAGCCTGAGGTCTTTTCCCTACTGATTCTGCACCTTTGGGCAACCCCTGGGGCTGCTGGGAAGAAGGATGAATTAATATGCAAAGAAAATAGAATGCACCTGGAATAGAAGACGCATTATTACTGCACATACCATGTAATGTGTGTATGATAAATAATATACAATACAGAGAGCATGCAGCACACACACACTCCAAAATATAATATCACACACATATAAAATATAAATATTACATAATAAAATATTTGTTATGTTTATAAATACAGTATTATCTATAAAATATGAATATCACATGTTATGTTTTATGTATATGTTATATTTTATATACATGTATACCATATGCAATATATAATGATAGTATTAGTTCAACAAGTATTCATTAAGCACCTACTATGTGTAGGGAAAGAGAGGAAGGCGGGTGTGGGGAACGGGAGCCAGCTGCGGCTGAGGCCCTGCAGACAGAACAGGAGGGTGCAAGCTCCTGCCGCCCCTCTGCTGCTTCAGGGCCCCCCATTAACAACATGCAGAAGGACAACAGGTGTATTTTGCAGCCCAGACCTCAGGAGACCTGTGCTTCTCCTCCCCTGGCAGAATGCTGTCCTGAGGTGGCCATGCCCTGAAGCAGGAGCAGAGACAGACCACCTGTCCCCGAACCCAGGGGCTCGAGTGAGCCTGGGCCGGTCCAGCAGCAGAGCCACCAGTGACCCACAGAGCTCACTGCTGGGCGCATGGTGCAGAGCCATAGATACTGAAGGAGCAAGGGGCAGGGCAGGTGTGAGAGGAGGGGACTCTCTCCTCTGACTCCTGCTGGGCAGTTCCTCTGGGTAACAGACCACAGCTGTCTGCTCCCCTCCACCCGCTGCCTTCTCTCCCTGGTCAGTGGGGCTCCAAGCACATGCTGCTCCCCTGTCTGCTTCCCTGGCTCTGCACCCAGCCTCAGCCCCAATGGCCGGTCCTGAGAGCTGCCCTTCCTGGCCTTACCTGCGGCTCCTTTGTGCTTTTTCAAGCTGCGTTTTTCTACAGAACACTCGTCTGAATTTGTAATTATACATTTATTTTTGTGTTCCAAAAGTCCAGCCCCAGAAAATCTCAAAGAGCTTTTGCATCTAGACATTACAAAAGACAAAGAACCTTCCTTCCAGTCCCTTGCCCTCTCTATGGGTTTCTTTAGATCCCTGGTTCTCAGCACGTGGTGGTCCTGGGTCCACATCAGTGGCCTCACCTGGGAACTTCTTGGATTCCGCCCTTGGTTACAGGATCGGGAGCTCTGGGCTAGAGCTGAGCACTCAGGGCCTGGCCTTTGAATGACAGGCGGCAGTTTGAGAACAGGGGGCGTGCGGTGGGGGGGTGGGGGCTTGGAAAGACAATGGGCCACGCCCCTTCTGCTGGGTTTGGGGGAGCTAGTGGGTGGGGAATGCCAGGCAGGTGTGCAGGGGTGGGGCTGAAGGGTCAGGGCTCCTGGCAGTGGGTCTGCATTTCATGACAGAGGGAGGCCACCCCACCCCCCACCCCTAATAGATGAGGAAACTGGCCTTTAGCAGGATTAGGTAACAGTCTCCACCCTCACAGCCAGGTTGTGGCAGGGTCAGGACGGGACCTCTAGTCCATCAATCCCCAGGGTTTGTATGGTCAGCTGCCAGCCAACTGTTCAACTGCCAGCCTCATTGTTATCTGGAAACACAGTCCACTCTTCTTAAAGATGCAGCAAAATGATCACCTCCGCAGAGAAATACACAGGCCCTGCCTTGCCTCTGGGTGGGGCGGTGGGGTGGAGGGAGCTGGCCAGGCTTGGGGCAGCGGGCAGCCTCGGCTGCTGGACTCCACTATTCTCTTTCTCTCTCTTTTGTTCCAAACACTCAGGGCGAGGCCAGGGGCACAAACAGCACCCGGCAATGCATCTCCCCAAGTTTATTTACTAAAACAACTTTATGACCAGGACGTGTTCACAATGAAAATATGACAGCCTGCGTTTCTTGTCGCCATGGATCTTTAATTCGAGCCTGCCTCAAGGTTTTCTATAAACCAGGGCTTCCTGGCCCCCCCATGTGATTCCTGCACGCGAATGAGTGACGGCCCGGGCTGCTCTTTTCTCATCTGAAAAGGCTGCAATCGCTGTGTGTAAATGGGTGGAAAATGCTGATATTTGGATTCTATAAATAGCTCGCCTCGCCAGGCGGCAGGGCTGGGTTTCATCTGCGCGGTCTCCTTGGACTGTTTGGGGCCTTATCACTTCTATCCAGGGTGCGGCATACAAATGAGCCCCGCCAAGTGCGGATTTGGGACATTTGGGCGCATCTGCGGATAATGAGGGGGGCTGCCGCGGTGTGCGAGCGGCAGCCCGGGATGCGCACGAGCCTCCCCGGAGGGGAGGCAGCTCGCGCGGCCCCTGCGCCCCACTTCCATTTGCAGCCCGCGCCGCCCGCCCGCGTGGGAGGAGGTTCTATCTATAGCGCGCTATTTTTAGCCGCATCGTCTGAGAACCTGACAGCAGTTAATGACTAGGGCTCAGCGCCGGGCTGTGGCTGCTGCGCCCCGGAGTGCGCACGGCGGGACCAGCTGCGCCGAGCCCACGGTGTCGCATCTGCAGACGCCCTTTCTTCCCCGGGGAGGCAGGGTTGTTGGGGGAGGGCCATTTGGGGGGCATCGCCCCCCATTTTCTGAGAATGCTCCTCTGGCAGGGAGGGGCTCTCTTGTTCATTTATGCAGCGAGTGCACGAGCGGCATCTGATGCTGCTGCCACGGTCTGGTCTGGAGAGGTGCAGGACAGGAATGGCTGGGGAGGACGCCCCGGGAGCTGGGGAAGGACTTTCATTGCAACTTGAGGAGATGGAAAACTTGGGGAGAAGACCGGGATACAGTCACCCTGATTCAGAAGGTGTATCCCTAAGGCGGGAAAATTCAGAGGCTCTACTGTGCTACTTCCCAGCCTTGATTGTATAGATCAGGTGCCATATGCACAGAGAGGCCCAGGGATCTGCCCAGGAACACACAGCCTGCATCTGCTGCCCAGAACCACGTTACAAGTCAAAGGACTGGTGATGTCCTGGGAACAAATACTAGAAGGTGTTCAGCGTGCGCACCTGTTCTCTCTGTCACCCTGCATGCTAGAGGTCAGGGTGGGCTGGCTGGCTGAGCACCAGGAAATCAGATTTACAGCAAGAGGTGTCCTGGAAACAGCCAGTGTCTGGTGGTGCCAGTTGGGAAACCTGGGGACCTTCTCAGACATGGCTGGGGATTAATGCTCCAGATGTGCCCAGGGAGAGTCCTCCTGTCACACTTCCTAGGTAACACCAAGAACCGATATGGACAGCAAGAGGGCACCATTCTGAGCAGGTTACACACATCAGCTTTGCATTCCCACTGGGACCACTATTACCTCATTTTACAGAGGAAAGAGAGTCTCAGAGAGGCTAAGTAACTTGTCCAAGGTCACACAGCTAGGGAAGGGAGGGTCTGGTATTGAAACTGGGGCTGCCTGGCTCCAGAGTTGGTCACACCCTTAACCCTCTTCCACATTGCATCCAGTTCAGGCCCATCTGAACTGCCTCACTCAGCCCAGCCAGATTTAAGAAGCCTGGACATGTGAATAGGCTCCCTTACTCTTGGGCACCTCTAGAGCAGTGTTGTCCAATCGCGACCCTGTCCAGATGATGGAAACATTCTAGACCTGAGCCATTCAGTACAGTAGCCACTAGCTGTGACTTTGAAATTGCCAAGTTGGACTGAGAAACTAAAATTTCAATTTGTTTTAATTTTAATTAGTTTCCATTTCAGTAGCTACTGGTGGCCTCTAGAATACTAGCCACACAGAGCATTTAAATATGACCACACCGGAACCTGTTCCCAGAGATTTTAGTGGTCTGGGGTGAAACCTGGGCAGGGTTATTTTAAAAGATCTCCAGGTGAATCTGATGTGCAACCAAGTGCTTGATGTCCATGACCTCCAGGGTCATCTTGGCCTCTGAGAAGCAGTCCTCTGTTCATACTGTGTGGGTGGTGTAGGTGCCTCACTCAATACCAGTTCTACCCCATTATGCCTTGCCTTCCTCTACTATGGAGACTTAGAGAGCTAAATGCTGGGTTTATATGATGGATGTGCAGCTGGAAGTGCAATACTGTTCTGGCTAAATAAATGAAGTAGAATTCTGCTAGTGGTGTTTTATCAACCTTCTTCTTCCTACTGGAGGTGTCCAGAGTTGTGGCGACCATCTTATACCATAAGGGAAGACCAAGAGATGTGCTAGCACCACCTTGATATCACTGTTACTGAGTCAAGCCAGCAGTTGCCCACTTTTAGACTTCTTGTTCTGGGGTGTGTGTGTGTATGGGGGGCAACCTATTTGTTTGAGTCATTCTATTTATGTTTTCTGTTTCATACACTCTAAAGATTTCTAATACAACTACTTCTATTTTCTTTGGCTTTGAAATTATTCAAGATTAAACATGTTGAAGTAAGTGAAATGACTTTGCAAACTATAAAATACTCAGGAAACGGACAATGTTTGGGTTTGGTTTGGAAATATTGCCAAACTTTAGGCAAGAAATCCAACTATGCTATACCAGGACAAATTGGGGAGGGTTCTCCATGGGGACTTCGTGAGGCTGAGTCCTGGAAATAAGTGAATTATTTGTCCTGTTTTGCCAGGACATTCCAATGTTGGCAGGGAAAGTCCTGTGTCCTAGAAAAGCCTTCAGTCCTGGGCAAACCAGGGTAGTTGGTTGTCCTCCCTGGAAGTTTGGGGCCCAGGGACTCATCCTCCAGACAGAACACCTGCTTTGGAGCAGCTCGCTAGCCGACCTAAAAAGACTCGGCGGCTTCTTGCGGGAAAATCCATCAGCTGAGCCAGAACATGCCTCTCTCAGCATTTCGCCTCTGGTTGCTGGTAGTGGATCAGTGGCTCTGAGGATCACTACTCTTGCTTCTCCTTCTGAGCCCCCGCTGCATCTTTCTCTGAGAGGGAGGGAGTGTGTGGAATTCTGCCGCTCCTGGGGAGGCAGGCTGGTTGTGGATACGTGCCCTGATGCTCACACAGGGACCTGCCTAGGTCCAGCCTTCCGAACACATTCCCCTGGACTGAACCACATCTGCTGGTCTTTGGCTACAGTCCTGATTCCACATCCCCAGCTGTTCACCCCCACTCTGCCTCTCCTTAATTTCATCCCAACTGAGCTTTTCCCTACCAGCAATCACACTCATCCCTCCTTATCCATGACTGTACTTCCTGAGGCTTTAGTTACCTGTGGTCTGCTGAAGTCTAGAAATAGTAAATGGAATATTCCAGAAATAAACAATTCATAAGTTTTACATCGCATGCTCTTCTGAGAAACATGATGAAATCTCCCACTGTCCTGCCTAGGATGTGAGTCTTTCTTCTGTTCAGCATATCCATGCTGTATATGCTACCCTCCCATTAGTGACTTAGTAGTCTTCTTGATTACCAAGTTGACTGTGACAGCATCACAGTGTTTATGTTCAAACAACTGTTACTTTACTTAATAGTGGTCCTAAGGAAAAAGAGTAGTGATGTGGGCAATTCATATATGCTGAAGAGATGCCTTCATCTTTATGTGAAAAGGTAGTTCTCTACTTAAAAGAAAAAAAATGTATGCTGAGGTTGTTGAGATCTGTGGAAAGAATATATTTTCCATTGGTGAAACTGTGAAGAAGGAAAAAGATTTGTGCTGGTTTTGCTGTCACATCTGAAATTGCAAAGTCACAGGCACAGTGCATGGTAAGTGCTTAGTGAATACGGAAGAGGCACTGAATTTGTGTAGGCTACGTAGGAAAAGACATAGAATATATGAGGTGTGTTACTATCTGTGGTTTTATCCACAGGGGGTCTTGGAACATGTCCCCTGCAGCTAAGGGGGAGTATTGCAGGCTCACCTTTTTATCTGAATGGCACATTTTGGTTTGCAAAGGAATCATAGGCATAGTATCTCTTTGATTATTCCAACAATCCTAAGAGGTGGATATTAGTCACTGGACCCCCACTTTCTAGATGAAAAGCTGAGGTGCATAAGATCAATTCACTGGCCAGCGTCCCTCTGATTTCTCTCTGCCCTTACTAGGCTGTGAGAGTGGTTTCGCGAGGGGCTCTGGAACCCACAGGTTTGGTTTGGGATGCGCCTCCTCTTCCCCACTGCGTGACTTTGGTCTCTTCCTCGGCCTCACCTCTTGGTTGTTAGGAGTAGATCAGAGTACGTCTGAGGGTCCAGGACAGTGCATGGTACCCAGCAGAGTCTCAGTGAGTGACCCTCCCTCGTGCCTTTCTGTCCCCCACCCCCACCCCCAGGCCTCCTCTTTCTACCATGCTCAAATTTTAATGAGCCTCTAATGGACGAGAGCCCTTTAATAGTAAGGCTAAGGCCTCCTGCCCGGCAATTCGCTCTCCTGGCCTTTGAGGTCCACGCTGTTTTCACTTCCATCCTCAGATGAGGAAAGAGCTCAGGGAGGCTGAGCAACGTGTCTTAGCCTCGTGGCTGGTGAGTGTCAGAGCCAGCGTGCTGGCCCTGGAGGACACGCTTGGTCCCACCCTCCTCTCGCCTTTGCTGATCTCCTGGTGGGAACCCCAGGGGGCCTGCAGGGCAGCGCTGGGGCCCCTCCTGGACCCTCAGGCCTCCTGGGCTGTCCTATCAAGTATGACTTATTTAAAAATAGCCTGCGTCCTAAGTCCCCATGGTGCCCTGGAAGCCTGAAAGGGTGTCGCAGTCCCTAAGTCCCCTGGAACAAGTGACCACAAGCCAAGCAGCTTCACCCGTTCGGACTGAGCATCGTGCCGTTCCGGAGGTGGGAAGTGCTCTGGGGTCTCAGCAGCTGACATGAAGGCTGGGTCCCTTCTGGGGACTCCTCTTCGCTTCTTGCAGCTTCCTCAGCTGCCCCCTTCCTTGGCCTGTGACCCCCGCCAAGTCGGCAGCACCGGTGGGTCTGTGATTCTGATCTCCTTGTTGTGAGGGGCCCATGTGGCCATCCAGGGCACTTTTCATCTCAAGATCCTCGACTTTGTCACATCTGTAAAGTCCCTTTGGCCATGCAAGGTGACACATTCATAGGTTCCTGTCCTTAGGATAGGGGTGCCTCAGGGAGCCCAGTTCTCTGCTTCTTGTCGGGGTGGGATAGGGTTCGAATCCCCTCTGCTCTCCGAGCTGCTGTGCCCCAGTTTCCTCCTCCATACAGTGGGGGGAGGATGGAGCCTGTGGAGATGCCCCCTTCTAGAATGCTCAGCTGCTTCCTCGGGTTCCACGAACGAGTAACCTCCTGGGAATCAATAAAATGGTGCCGGAGGGACAAGACGGTGCAGGCCAACCCAGGACCAGTGCGTCCTAGTCCTGCCACCAGAAACCCAGCCATGGGGTCACCCACTGGAGCTCTCGCTTCTGTTCTTGGCCTCCCCTGTGGGGTGACCGTCCTCAGCCGTCTGCCTCTTCAAGCTGCTTTTCTTGACTGTAATGGAGTCCAGGCTCCGTCTGTCCTCGCCTGCCCCCACGAGCCCCCCTCACTTCTGTGGGACTAGACTTCACCCGTGAACCTCCACCCCGTGCGCCTCCCGCCCTCAGCCTCCCTGGCAGTAGTGCCCAGGGTGCAGCAGAACTGTGCGTCCCCGTCTCTGCTCCTCTGAGGGACCGTCACTTGAATGGGGTGCAACTCTCCCAGTGGGCCTCCAGGGAAGGCGTGCACCTGGATTCTCTGGATTTGTACCACAAATAACCAAGAAGCACTCCTGTGACTTTTTCCCCCATGGAATAGTTCATTGAATCCTCTGAGTGGCTCTAAGAGGCCGGTGAGGTCATCATTCCCATATGGGAAAACGGAGGCTGGGGAGGCTAAACTGACCCTAGCCCTCAGGTCACAAAGCCTGTAGGTGGCATCTAGATGTCCAGAGGCTGTCACTGCTGCTCTGCCCTCTCTCGGTGACCTTGTCTCCCTTCCCCTCCACACCCAGGGTCATTTATATTCTAACACAACTCCCACGTCCTGTCCTAGCAGCTACAGAGCAAAGATGGAGGAGAGGACGGGGACAGCAGTGTTGACACTGCCTGAGGCCAGAGAGGACAGCTTCCAGAGACCCCAGGAGGCAAGGGCCAGTGAGGCTTTGCAGGGCTCTACAGGGACCGAGGCCACATTTGGAAGGTGGGAAGCCCGGGGCAGAGCCTCTCTCGGCAGAAGCCCGAGGCCAGGTGTGTGCAGGTGTATGGGAGAGTCTCTCCAGTGAGTGGAGAAGGTGTGGCCCATGGTGGAGGTTGGGGACAGCCCCACTCAGTCCTGGCACACAGCAGACCCTGACCGTGTGCCTCTGCAGGCCAGAGCCCGGGGATCAGCAGGGAAAGGCCATGTTTCCCGCTCCTGGAGCTGGCGCTGCTGAGGAGAGCAGAGGAGGACGGAGTGAGATGAAGCAAGAAGAGCAGTGGGAGGGACACACACATGTACGCACACGCACACACACATGCACACACACATGCATATACGAACATGCACACGCACACACATGCACACACACATGCACATATGAAAATGCACACAAGCGCACACACGCACACCCCGCTCCTCAGGGCTGGTGTGCCCAGAACACAGCCTGGTTGTGTTGCAGCAGCGCCTCGTCTCCCACAGATGAAGAGCAGGTTGCTCACAGCCCCCCATGAAAGCAATGAATCCCCAAAAGCACTGTTTCCGAGCTGCGATGTGCAGCCTCTTCCTGGCTCATCGGTGTCACCCCCTTGGCGCGGGGGGCATGGGAACCAACACCGACATCCTGCTCTTCCTGCCACACTGGAGGGGCACCAGGTCCTCCTTTCCAGGAGTCTCCTGTCCTCTGCCAGCACCCGTGGAACTGACTGAGGTCCCAGATGCCTTCTGTCCCTGTCAGGTGTGCTGGGGGACGCGGGGTGTGGGAGCTCCAGGTGATCTCATCTCAAGAGGAAGACGCCACCCGACCTTGAGCTTTCCTGTTGCCCAACTCCACCTTCTCTCCCTAATGATTCAGTAGCGGACATGGGGTAGGTAGGATGGAAAGAGGTCCGTTTTGGCTCAGAGTTCCAGTCCAAGGTTAAAGGGCACATCGGGTGAAGTCCTTGCTGGCGGGGTCCTGACATGGCTGTGTCCTGTTCTCTCCCATCTTATACAGTCACTGGATTCAATAAGGGTCCCCACCATATGACTTGATCTAACCCTAGTCATTCTCAAGGACCGGGCTGGGAACACTGTATTTGGATCCGGTTTCTGCCCTCTTAATACCTCATGGGGGACATCAAACTCCAATGTGTGATCTAAAGGGGGGAATTGCATTCAAACCATTGTGCATTGGAAGTCTGGGGGTAAAGGAGCCGTAAAATTATTAATTAGGTGATTTGGGAAACCTCCTGGTGACTAGGGCAGGTGCAGAGAATTTTTAGATTTTTCTACCTTAGAAAGAAAGGTGTTAAGGTGACCGTGATGTCACGTGGCCCATTAACATATTAACAGAAGTGAGATAGCAGGTGGGCGTGTGGCTCCTCTGGTCTTTACTCTGGAGACAGCTGACATCTTCAGGGTTCCCATGACAACGTCCAGGGTGGCTGGCTGGAAGTCCACCCCTTGAGAAGGCTTCCACAAGTGTTCAGTCTACCTCGTGTAGGTATCGGAGGCTTTGGGAATGAACACATTGAATGCTAGAAGTGATTTTTTGAGGGAGGGACACAGGGTGGGGATTCAACTCAGGGGCACTCAGCCACTGAGCCACATCTCAGCCCTATTTTGTATTTTATTTAGAGACAGGGTCTCACTGAGTTAGTTGCTTAGCACCTTGCTTTGGCTGAGGCTGGCTCTGAACTTACGATCCTCCTGCCTCAGCCTCCCAGCCGCTGGGATTTCAGGCGTGCACCATCGCCTGGCTAGAAGTTATTTTTCATTGGTGAAATAAGGAGTATTCAGTGTATACAGATTGCCACAAAATATTACAACAGGACTCCTGCTCCTGCAGAGGGTTTAAGGATCTAGATGAAATGACTTTTGAAAATGAAAATAGGTTCCCTGCTTCACCAGTTTCTTTCCGGTTCTTATCTCACACATTTGAAGAATAAAGTCCATGGACAATAGTAGAAGGGAAGGGTAAACAGCTCGGGATTCATTTAAATGAAAAGTGAAGAAATAGAACTCCCGCAAGGCAAGAGGAGACTGGGAACAGCAGAGTGCATCCTGGGGAGCGAGTCCAGGGCTGACGAGGTTTGGGGTCTGAGCATCCACCAAAATCTGTGTGAAACAGGCGCTGGGGAGGGGGCAGAGCCCCGGGTCCAATGGACTGGGCGGTACTGGAAGAGTTCAGGCTGTCAGGGGGGGGGGGGGTCCCTAGCCTTCGGGTTCTACTCCTCCTGTGACTCCAACTGGGTTCTCTCCCACCTGCCGGTTCCCCACGCTCGGGGCCAAAGGAGTTGGTTGGGCTGTCTGCACAGGTCAACCTCGGGGGCTTTACCTACGACAAGGCCTCGCAAGGCCCCTCACCCTGGCTGCTGACCGTGGACTGTTCTCACACCCAGGGAGACCCCAGTCCAGGTTCTCAAACTTGGCTGCACAGATAATCACCTGGTAGGAAGCTTCGATCATCTGTGTTCTGCTTTGAGAGGCGGACCTTACGACAGTGGCTGGGGCGTTGCTGGATGTAGCCTGGGTGTCAGGGTTTGAAAGCAAAAAGGCTGCAGTCGCTCGCATTTAGGCCCATCACATAGGAGTTCCATCTCTCTCTCTCTCTCTCTCTCTCCTTTTTGTTTGTTGGTTGGTTGGTACCAGGGATTAAACCTGGGGGTGCTGACCACTGAGCCACATCCCCAGCCTGTTTTGTATTTTATTTGGACACAGGGTCTCACTGAGTTGCTCAGGGCCTCCTGTTGCTGAGGCTGGCTTTGAACTTGCCATCCTCCTGCCTCAGCCTCCGGAGCCGCTGGGACGACAGGAGCGGCACAAAAGCACAGGGAGGAAGGGAGTCGTGGGGCTGGGTTGGCTCTCCCCACAGGGCCCTCCCAGGAGGCTGCGGAGCCCAGCCCAGGACGAGCTTTCCTGGCTCACGCCTCACGCTTCCTTCCCCAGAGATCCTGATGGCTCTCGCAGAACCACCGAAAACGATCCCGAGGCTTGAAGAGCGTTGATCAGATGGAGAAACGTGCCAGTTTTATTAGTACTCATTAACAGACCTAATTACGCAGTGTGCCCCACACTGTCAGTAACAGTGGCTGCTGCTGCACGCGCCTCCGTCACCTCGGCACACTGCAGGGAGCTTAGCAGGGAGACACCTGCCCTGTGTGGGGCCTTGGTGTGGTCCACTGCAGTCCCTCCCTGGGGACGCTGGACGGGACCTTTCACCTGCTCCTGGTACAGGCTGCTGGTTCTCGCTGTGGCCACGTGTTGGACTCTGCCTGGCCAATCTGCGGCCACCGGCAGAGGCTCTGATTCCAGGGCCATCCCAAGGCGCGGGCAGGTGTGACCTGACTATGGTGTCCCTGGGGCAGGGAGCCGGCTCCCTGTGCACAGCAGGTGTTTGACACGGGCAGAGGGACAAGGGGACCACTCACCCTGTCTTCCTTCCTGGGGAGCTGGATTCCCCCCTGAGGCTCCTGGCTCCAGTTTGTCCTTGAACATGTGGCTGAGTGGGTGAGAAGGGTGTGTGTGCGTGCGTGCGTGTGTGTGTGTGTGTGTGTGCATGTGTGTGTTTCCTCCTAGAGGGAAACAGCTTGGAAACCTGGAGCCTTAAAGTCCTGTTGATCTTGGGGCAAGAAGAAGAGACCCTGCTCTTGAGGGCTTAGCCTGGAGCCCAGGGGCTGGAAGCAGGGTGAGGGAGGCTGAGGGGGCCTTGGGGGCTGGGGGCACTTTGAGGTCAACTATACCAACAAAGGCAGGCACGGCGGTGCATGCCTGTAATCCCAGTGACTTGGGAGTCCGAGGCAGGAGGATCACAAGTTTGAGGCCAGCCTCAGCAACTTAGTGAGACCCTTTCTCAAAAGAAAAATAAATAAACAAAAAGGGCTGGGAATATAGCTCAGTGGTAAAGCACCCCTGGATTCAATTCTCAGTACCAAACAAACAACACCCTCCCAACCTCCCCCCAACAACAAACAAAACCAAACCACCGAAGGCTGCCACTGTTCAGCTCTTTCCAGTGCAGTGCACCATGCCAAGGGCTTTAGAGTCACCCATTTGTTCTCTGCTATGACCCTGGGAGGAAGGCAGTAAATATTTCAGAGATGAGGAAACTGAGGTTCTAAGTGGTTCAGAAGGTGACCTCTAGTGGGAAGCCCCCCAAGATCAGAAGGATATGGGGATGAGAGTGTGGGAGGTGCAGGGCTGTACCCTTGTTCCAAGGCCCCTCTGGGTTGGGGAGCTCCTGGAAGGGACACATCTACCATGATTCCTGTGGGTCTCCCACCAGGAACACGGCATGAATGTCCCCAGGCTCCACCTTGCAGGATCCCAGACAATGGGTTCACTGGACTGAGCAGTGAGAACTGGGGCCCAGAGGGCTTTCTAGGTTTAAAGTGGCAGTGTCAGAAGAGGGGAGATTTCATTCTTGAGTCCTTGCACCAAGAGCTGGTGTTCAATCTGCACCAAACTGGAATATGATCACACTGAGATATTAGAATTGTTTGTTACAGCAGCAGAACCTGTCCCACCCCGACCAGTAGAGAGAATTAAAGAACTGAACCAATCCAGAGGTGAAGTCAAGATTTAACTGAAGTTAAATGTTCTGTGTGACCTACAGACTCCTGTTGTCCCCCGAGGACTAGGGGTGGCTGGTGCTTTGACTCATACTTACATTTACTATATCTGAAATTCATATGGTGTTAGAATAAAAGTCATTCCTGTTACCATACCTGGAGCAGGCTGAGGGCCCCAGGGTTCGGCCAGTCTTGCTTCCGGGCCCCTCCTCCTACTCTGACCAAATTCAAGGTGGCTCCATTCCTAGGTAGTTCCTGAACCCTGCACCGGCTGATCCCTAGCAGCCAAGACTTGGCCACTATTCACAGAGCCTGGCCCACGCCTTGGTCTCTGCCTGTCTGAAATGCATTTATTTGGGGAGACTGAGAACCAAACTTGGCTTAACTCAGATTGGCACCAACTGAGTACCTTCACTTCTAACCTTCAAACCAGCCTAAAGAATTCCCCTAAGCTGCAGTTAAGAGCCTCCCCCCACCCCAAAACACTCCTGTCAAAGTTCTTGGCAGGTACTTGATAGGAAGAAGTCGGAATTTGACTGTATTTGTGTCTGTTGCTTAATAGGGTTTAAAATGTTCTGGGGGGAGGAAGTGCATTAAGAGAGCAGCAGGGGGCTGGCAGAGGGGGCAGGCACTTAGAGGGATAGGAAAGCCTGCCTTCCCCTGCTCTGGAGGGAGCAGACGACAAACTGCAAATCAAATAATTTGTGTGGGAAATGGCAAGGCCATCCTCACATCAGGGAAGAATAACAGCAGGAAGTACTCAGAGCAGCACGTATGGAGAACTGCACTACTGCCCTCCACGCCTCGTCTCCTCTCTCACCGCCTGCATTGTACAGACGGAAGAATCAGAGAGGTCAGCCAAAGTGCCCTGACCACACAGCATGGGGCTGAGCTGTCTGATGGCTGCTGTCCTGATGCAGGAGGGCAACAGAAGAGCCCAGCAGCTCTCGGCCCTGGCTGCACGGTGGGAAAATCAGCTGGGAGCTTTTAAAACAGCACTGGTGCCCTGAAGCCACCCCAGAGAATCTGACTTAATTGAATTGGGCCGCAGCCTGGGCATCGGGAAGTCTTAAAGCTCCCCAGGTGGATCTCGGGTGCAGCCAGGCCTGGGAACCCAGGATCCATGGTCGGGAGCCTAGACAAGTCCTGAGCTGACCTGGGCAAGTGTAGGGAGATGGAGGAGACCAGTGGGGGGTGCTGGACAGCTTGGGAGAAGGGGGACAGAAGTGACCACTGTTTAGTTCTTTCTTTTTAATGACAAGTGGCTGTATCAGGTATTAAGAACTTCAGATTCCACGTTTCCCTAGATAAAGCATCAGGAGACCAAATCCTCCAATGCTTCCTCAGTAGTTGGACCTGGTGCTGCTGCCTGGACCCTGAGCTGGGCTAGCCCAGACCTGGGAGTTCACCCAGACCTATTTTTAAAAATTATTTATTTCTAAAACTATGACAAAATATTTATAGCATAAAATAAACCACTCTAACCATCGGTAGGAACACAGTGCGTTAAGCTCCTCCCCCTGCTGTGTGACCATCGCCACTGTCCATCTTTGGCCCTTCTTTATCCTGCAAAACTGAAACTCCATGTCTGCTCAACAAGAACTCCACAGTCCTCCCTTTCCCTCACCCCTGTTCCCACTAGGCTGATTTCTGTCTCTGGGAACTTGACTACAATCCAGACCTGTTTGGATGACGTCGATACACTTGTGCCAGCTCAAAATCAAATAATAATAACTACCTTTGAACAAGCAGCTAATAGCACAGTGACCGTTTAGAATGTACTGCAGCCTCCAGGCTCAGGCAGGCTGGCAGCGAGGGTTCCTTGTGCTCACAGTGGAAGATTGCCTTTCGTAGCCCGTATGATGGTTGCGTGCGACCGTACTGCTGGGTTCTAGCCAAATGAGAGTGGCAGAAGTGAGACAGATCATTTCCATGCCTAGCCACACCCTCCCTGTCCTGTATCACCTGACATACCCTCTTCCCCTTCCGTAAAAACCTCATAGGCCACATGTTTGAAGTGGCAGTGTCAGAAGAGGAGACATTTCATTCTTGAGTCCTTGCACCAAGAGCTGGTGTCCAATCTGCACCAAACTGGAACATGATCACACTGAGATGTTAGGTATATTTGTTACAGCAGCAGAACCTGTCCCACCCTGACCAAAAGAGAGAACTAAAGAACTGAACCAACCCAGAGGTGAAGTCAAGATTTAACTGAAGTCAAGATTTAACCCCAGCCCTCCCTGCTTCCAAATTTGATGGTTGGAAACATTACATTCAATTTTTCTCACGTGTCCCTATTGCTCTCAAACTGTTTTCGGTTAAATAGATGATTTTAGAAAAAAGAAAATGAAAACACTTCTGTAAAAAAATTTTAGACATTTTAGCATTTCTGTCTCTCCACATCAAACCATCCCCCCAAAAGAAAAATAAAACCAGCTTCTGCTGAGCTCTCTCTTCTAGCTGATAAAAATCCTAGGAGCCTCCGGGACTCGTGTCAGGCAGACGTTTAAACCTATTCTTTAAGCGATGTTTCTCCAGCAATTTATTTCCTGTCACAGCCTGTGTTTTCTGCCTATGAAGGATGATGTTTTGTTCACCTCTGGTGCCCTCAGACCATCGTCTTCTGCAGTAAATGTCCTCAAACAGGGCTTGCGCTATCCATTAGGTAGGGCTGTCTTGGTGGCTTGTCACCATGAGGCTGCTTCCCCAGCTGTGTAAGCTTCATGTCACTTCTCAGCATGTCACCTGCTCCTGGCTCCTACTGAGTGAGTGTGTGCGCCTCGTTGAAAAACACCCCTTCCAAGTGTTCCTCTCTCTTCTTTCTCAACGTAGCATGAACAGACGTGGAGCACAAGCCCAGGGCGGGGTCGGGAGGTGTAGAAAAAGGACCCAGAGGGAGGGCACAAATCTGGGGACTTGGAAACAGAAAAGCAATGTTGGATGGAGAGCGGCAATAACGGTAAAAAGGAAAGCACCAGAAAACTCTTCACACTGTGAACCTCAGGCCGCAGAGAGGGAAGTGGTCGGCGGCCAGATTCAGCAAGCGAGAGCCCGACGTCCAGGTCCATTCAAATCTTGTTTTGCATTAGTGTGTCTTGTGTGATATTGGGGTGTCCTTAGAATAAAAGTATTCAGTGTTTACCTGAAGTTCAGCTTCACTGGGCACCCTTCATTTGTCTGGCAACCCTAAGATGGGCGGGGGGTACCGCTGGAAGCCTGGGCTGGGCGGGGGGTACCGCTGGAAGTTCAGGGTGCTTGGGTTCCTGCCGTCGCTGGCTGGGTCCCTTCCGATGGGATATTTAACCTCCCTGAGCCTCAGGTTCCTCTTTCTGCCATGGGGGTGGTGCGGGCACAGTTGTGAGGCCTCAGCAGGAAATGCTAGTAAACTCCATGCTCTGTGCTTGGCCACGTAGTAAGTGTTCAGTAAGCGCACACACCTTGCTGGAGCGCTAAGGCAGGACCAGGCCTGTCGGCATCCAAAGGCTTCAGGTGCCCGGTGCCATCTTGGGTGTGTCCCACAGCATCCTCCTTGGAGTCGGTGGGCGGGTGCTGATGCCTCTGAACCTCACTCTGCTCACCTGCAACCCGGAGCTGATAAATGCACCTTTCAGGATCGCTGGGGACATTAGAGACTGGGTACAGGGAGTGGCACCAGTGACTTCAGCTGTTCCCATTCCTGTGCCCCTCAGCAGGTTCAGTCCTCCTCAGGGCCCAGGGCGGCCCAAAGCGCCGAGGCTGGCTGGGAGATGGGCAGGAGGTCCAGAAGTGCCAGAGGAGGAAACGGCCCTCCTCCAGGGACCTCAGGGACACAGAAGAAATGGCCTCTCTCCTTGCACTTGGCCTTGTGCAGCTGGAGCTGGGTTTCCATTTTGGTGAGGGACCCCCCTACACACTGCCTGCCCTGTCCCCACACCCCAGAGGCTTCTCTGTTATCTCTCCACCCCTTCCTCTCTGATTGCTGATGTTGCAAATATTTTCCTGGGAGGACCTTGATCCTTAACCAACTGGATTCTTCAAATGTTTGTGGAGAACCCACCGCACACATTGGGGTGGCAGGTGTGGGGCGGCAGGTAGAAGGTTTAAAGGGATCCAAGACCGAGGCTAAAGGGGGGGTGGGGTGGGGAACGCAGGACTCTTGGAATCACACTATAAAGCTATGCGAGTCCATCATATGTAAAGCATGTTTTGAGCATCTATTCTGGACCTGGTACTGCTGGGGGCTGGACAAGACCTCATCTTGCACTTGCTCATGGTCTGCTAAGCAAAGTGTTCAAGTGCTGTGCTAAGTCCCCAGTGAGTGCCGTGGGACATGGAGGACGCACATCCAACCAGATCTGCGGTTGGGGGACAGGGAAGCCTGTGCAGGGGGAGGCACACTCTGCTAGAGTCTTGGGGAGGAGCGGGTCTTAAAGACAGGGAAAGAACAAAGGAGGAAAACGTTTCAGGCAGGAAATAGAGTGGCCCCCAAGACGCAGATCACCCACGGAAAACCCATCCACCATAACCAGGCATCAAAAATAGGAGCAGCCGACATTTCCCGAACGCTTCTTGTAAGTACAGGCCTTTACACAGCTGATCTCACTGTCCCCTCACTCAGTCCCTGGAGATGGGGGTCACTGATCTTCCCATTCTCCAGGTAGGGAAGTGGAGTCCGGATGCAGTCAGGCAATTTGCCCAGTCACCAGACCCAGTGGGCCCTGGAGCTCCGTGCTGTACCTGGCTTTTCCAATTTCTGAAGTTCATCTCCTAAGTCCTCCTCCACGCATCTCCTAGATTCTAATTTGGAATGTTGACCTGAGACACTTAGTACATCTTTCTATATGATTGCCGTTTTCTCTTTGATGGAAAATCTGGCCCAGTCCGAGGCCCCTCCCCAAACCCACTAGCCTGCTGCACTGGAAGGTCTGGGCTCCTTTCTGCCCATCCTCTGTCCAGATTCCCGGTCATTTATCTTCACAAAGCACCGAATCAGAGAAAAGTTCTGGGAAAGGCAAAATCAATGGCCGGATGTCCCCCCAGGCCCTGAAAGAAACCACAGTCCTGCTTGGCTTGTGGTGGCCTCCCCCACCGTCCACCCCGGCTCCCCAAGCACTTAGCTGCCCCTATCGATTCCAGGCCCCTGGAGGTGGAGTCATTAGGAGGAGCTGCTCAAGTCTGGGTCTCCTTCCCTCCTATTGTCAAGTCACAAAGAAAAATAAAAAGAGGGGAAAGATGTATTGGTCCTGTTGCTCTTGACTTCCTTCCCCGTCTAGAGCTGCTCTGTCCCAGGGGGAGCTGACCCTGCAGGCTGGGCTGCAATTGACCTTGGCCACGTTTGTCCAGGGGGAGGCGATGGCGGGAGCCTGGGGCTGGAGAGCAGGCAGAGGCCGGGGTACGTACCCCCAGCGCCCCCAGCAGCTCTGCATTGTCTCCGGCATCTTCCTCCAAGGGCCCTCTGTGGTCCTGGAGGGCCCTGGCTCCGGGCGTTGGTAAGGCCACCTACTTCTTTGTCCCTCTAGCCTAGGGGTGGACTCACCAGCCTGCGTTTGGCATCTTAGCCACTTCATCAACTGGGCAAACAACACCCGTATTATAGTCCTTCTGAGTTAAGTACTTTGAGCGATTTCTGTTTACCTGGCTGGAGTCTAACTGATCCAGAAAGGGAAACTAATTTGCTAAGCAAAGACGTCTGGGATGCACCCAGTCTATAAAACCATTGGCAAACCCATCCAAAATGATCCGGTTCAACTCAGGGCAATGCAATGACTCAATTCAGCCCAGTTCAGATGATGGTGCCCCTACTTTGAGAAAGGCACTCTGCCAGGGGGTGGGGAGACGAAAGGAGGAGTCGAGGAGCACCCCTCCACGGAGTTGGTGGGCTGGTAGCGTACGTGGTCAAGACAACTGGGTTGAGCTACTCTGCAGGGTGGACTAAGGGTATTATGAGATGACCCTGGATCTGGGGTTTCAGGAGACCTGAGAGGGACTTCCCAGGGAACAGCACTCAAATGGGAAGATGGGAGGAAGGACTGCAGGCACAGGGAGTGTGTGAGCGTGGGGTGTAGGCCAACAGCTGTAGGAGATCTAATCCTCAGAAAGCAGGACATGAAAATGCGTCTCTAGAATCCACCCAGGCAGCCGGCTGTGCACCTGTAGTCCCAGCACTTGGGGAGGCTGAGGCAGGAGGATTGCAAGGTGGAGGCCAACCTGGGCAATTTAGCAAGACACTGTCTCAAAATAAAAAAATAAAAGGGCTGGGGATGTGACCCAGTGGTAGGGCACCCCTGGGTTCAATCCCCACTACCGAATAATAAACGAACAAACAAAATCCACCCAGGCAGATGGAGGAATGGAGCAGAAGAGTTAGCTAGGAGACCAAAGGCTGAGATTTCTATTTGACAAAAATAATAAAGGTTTAAAAAAGACCATTAAACAAATGGTGTTGGGACAGCTATTTAATTATTGGAAAGAAATATAAATATAGGTTTTGTCTCTTGCTTCTTATCAAAATAATTGAAGAGTTAACTCCTCCCTCTCAAAGTAACCAGAACATCTAGAAGACACTCTAGGTTCAATTTAAATTGGACTGGGATGGAGAGGACTTTCTGGAGCATATGATTAAGAAAAAGAAAAAGTTATGGAAATTAAACTCCAGGAACGTTACTAAAGTTAAGGTGGCATAAACTAGGATTAAAAGTTTGCCAAAAAATATGACAGAGAGCTTTGGATTCTTAATATAGAAAGAATTTTACAAACAAATATGAGGAAACAACCTAGTGGAAAATATGTGACTTAAGTGTGCAATTCATATGGAATGTGTGGGGAAATTGTAACCAATTAGTCCTTGGAGATATGCAGATTCTCTATAATAAGACATCTTTTCCAATGAAATTTGCAGGGTGTGCTTTGTTTTCTAATTTAAACTTGAAGCTGGTGGGCATTGTCTGAGAAGGGGTCTCTTGTCATTGCTGGTGGGAGTGTGAATTTTACCTTTCCAGGAAATGATTTTGTGGTGTGTATTAATGACGGTAAAAATGCCCGTGGCTTTGTTTCATCTCTATAATGCCACTTTAGGAGTATGTCCAGAGGAAATTCACAGGGAGGCATCCTCTTGGTATTATTTAGAGTGAGAGGGAAATGTGTGCCCTCGGTGACACCGCAGTGTAACAGAAAACCAGCGCGTCTCCTGTCACGCCACAGTAACATGTGATAGATATGACATGATAAATGCACTTTGGGATAAAGATAGGAGCAAAGGAAAGGGAGAAGCCAGGCGAGAAAGGGAACATTCTGCCCAGAACCCCATGGAAAGTTCTCACCGAGATGGTGATATTTAAATTGGGTCTTGAGGGATGAATAGGAGTTTACCAGGTGGAGCAGAGGAAGGTCCAGGCAGCCAGAAGAACACGTGTCAATGTGTAATGTGGGGAGTCCTGAGTGTGATGTAGCAAGAGCTAGACTGGCTATTAGAGGAGGGAGGGAGGGTGAACAGGGAGGGGGGTGTCAGGAGGATTTTGGTCAACTCAAATTTGCAGGCAGAATTTGGGGCAGATTAGTTTGGTTCAGTAGGTTGCCGGTGCTCTCAGGAGGTAGGACGACACTGAGGAGGCTTGGAAGAGAGGCTGGCCAGGAGAGATGGCGAGGTGTGAAGGGGCAGGATTGCTACCATGAGGATAGGCAGGGGCAGAATTCCAGGATCTGAGACTTGTTGAAGCAAATGGGAACAGATAATTGGAATTCAGGAGGCACGTGCGAGGCAGAAAGCCACCGAGGAAGAGGAAGTAGACATAGTTGATGGAAGTCATCGTGTCAAGCAGCAGCAGTTCCAGAAGAATCCTGCCCCGGCTGTCAGCCTCCCCCAAGAAGACAAGACCCTGGTGCCTCCTGGAAGGACTCAGGGAGCCCGTCACCTGGACGACCCCGGGGAGGGCTGGCAGGTGCTCAGGTCTGGCATCTCCCGGTCTAGCCTGTGCTCTGCGGCGGAGCTGAGGGAATGGAAGTTCATGAAGTGACACCTCTGAACTTCCACGGAGGCCAAGTTCAAAGACGGGGCCAGGCTTGAAGTACAGGTTTTCTGTGAAGATCTGCAAATAGTCCCTCCAGCAGGGAGACGGACAGTGCAGACAAGGGAAATTGGTAAAACAGGCACACACACACACACACACACACACACACTCACACAAACACTCACTCACACGTGCACACTCACACACACACTCATACACACACACATTCACACACACACACTCACACACATTCACACACACACTCACACACACATTCACACACACTCACACAAACACTCACACATGCACACTCACACACACACACTCACACACATTCACACACACACATTCACACACAGTCCTCTGCCCCAACACCTGGCAGGCATTTTTGATCCAATATTGGGTGATCACATGCAGAACTGTTGTGAACGCCCGTGTGCAGTGCCACCTGTCACGGTGGCAGTCTCATTTATAAAACAAGACCAATAGGCCCTCCTATTGGAGTGGGGGGTTGGCCGTAGTGTGGTGGCCTGGGTCCAGCTCTCAGGCCCACAGTGTGTAGGCTGATTCCTCCTTCTGTGGAAGAGGCCGCCTTCTCAGGTCTGTGGGAAAGAGGAGCATGGCTTACCCCAGGCACTGCTGTCACAGATAATGCAGGATGTCGCCACCTCACCAATGTGTCTTGAAGGGGACAGGCTTACAGGGGGTGCAAAGAGGACCTCAAGACCAGGAGACAGGGGAGAGAAGAGACCACCACTTATGACTTTGGACATGACCTATTGGAGCACACTGTCAAGGTCACCTGGGGACCGGTTATTGGGCCCTGGTTGAGAGGGTGCACACTTTGGAGCCTGCTTCCAAAGAGCACTGTCCTCACTGCCAAAGCCCTTACATGAGTGATAGCCCCGTGACAGCAGGGTTTAAAGTGCCAAGTGTGTGGCCCTTTAGTAAAGCTGGAAATCGGCCTATGCCCTTTATCACTTGGTTTCCTCAAAATGGGCTGCCCCTCCTGATGGAACTGCAACTGTACAGAGACACGGTCCCTGGTGATGGCTGCCTTCCCCGGCCCACCCTCCAGCAACACCTGGGGACGTCCTTGCCCAACTTGTGCTCCACTGTCCCACCTGAAGCACTCCATCTCTGGTGGCCGCTCACCGCAGCCTCATCCTGGGCCCCGTGTTTTAGGGTAAATGTGAACCTACTAAAAGGGCACTGGATCATACACAGCCCCCGACAAGACAGAGATCTCCTTCTCTTCCTGATCACTTTGGGTACAGGAGGACGCTCCAGGCAGGGTGGGCACTCTTGTCTGTGGAGCCCTGGGCCACGGGATGTGGCTTTTGGTCTCTGGCTTCTACATCTTCTGTAAAGGACCAGTCAAGAAGCATTTCAGTGTCGTGGTCCATGAGGACTCGATTGTGACTACTCAACTCTACTTTTGTAGCACTCAGGTAGACGGAAACTATGTTTACACAAATGAACATGGTTTTGTGCCAATAAAACTTTATTTATAAAGACAGATCATGGGCAGGAATTGACCCCTAGTTTGCTGGCTTCTGTTTTCATGCTGCCCAATGGAAATATCAGGTGAGCCTCCTACATGACTTTTAACTTTTTAGTCATCACATTTAAAAAGTACAATGAAGCCTGTGAAATTAATTTTAATATTGCATTGTTTTAAATTTAATGCAATCTATTTAAAATCTTATCATTTAGAAATGTAATCAATATTTTGAAAGTTTTTTTTTTGTGTGTGTGTGTATGTTGCTGGGGATTGAACCCAGGGCCTTGTGCATACGAGGCAAGCACTCTGCCAACTGAGCTTTATCCCCAGCTCATTTTTTAAAAGTTCCAATGAGATAGTGCACGGGCACCTGGTCTCTGAAATCCAGTGTGTACACACTATGGCACCTCCATGTGAGCGCCTGGAGCCCTCCTGAGGCCAGCGGCTGCCGCGTGAGAGCGCAGTCCTCACGGTTGCTCTTGGCTACGTGCTCAAAGTCGTCTCCTTGGCACCACGTCTGCCTTCCAGTTCATGAGAAGAGGAGGAGTGCTCACACCCAAGTGTTCTAGAGTCAAGACTCCAAAATCACAGGTCACTTCCCCATATCCACTAGGGTAAAGATCCAGTCACGTGGTGCCCTGGCTGCAAAGGACCTTGGGAAATGTAGTCTCTAGCTGGTGGCCATGGGCTCAGCTAAAACTTGGGGGCAGGGCTGTCACAAGGAGAAAGGGAGAAGGGTATTTGCTGGATCTTCTCTATTTTATCATTTCAACAGTCTTCTCTCTGATTCTGAGATAATACTCTCACCAAGGCTGGTCTTGAAAGTCAATCTCCTGGAAGGTGTGTTAGTGAGCCTTCCGCACTGTGACAAAGAACCTCAGATAATCAAGTTAAAGGAGAAAAGGTTTATTTTGGCTCATGATTTCAGAAGTTTCACTCCATGGTCGCTTGTCCCTGTTGCTTTGGGCCCGTCATGGCACTGTATGTCATGGAAGGACAGTGTGTGGAGGAGCCCTGTTCACCTGATGGCATTTGGGAAGTGAAGGGGAGAGACATGAAGGGCCCCGAGTCCCAGGGTCCCCTCCAAGGGCACATCTACAATGAACTAACTTCCTTCCACTAGGCACCACCCCCTAAAGGCTCCACCCCTCTCAATTGCCGGTGGGCAGGTGACCAAAGCCTTTAACACGTGGGCCTTGGTAGGACACTCAAGATCCTAACTCCAACAGAAGGGAAGTGTTAAGCTGAATTAAGTTTGGCCTAAGGGTTTCTCAGACACACCTAACTGGACGTGTCCACAGACCACAGCAGTCCTGTAACAAAGAGCTGCGTCTCAGCCAATCACAATCAATCACCTGTGCAAACCACGAGCCAATGAGACAGACACAGCTGTAACCAGTCGGGCTCTCTCTCTCTACCCCTCTTCCATTTTCTGTGGGTCCCTCACTTTTCTCTGGCCATAATGTGGCCTGCCTGCGTGGCAGGGTGGAGAATTCTGGGGCGATATGCTGGGGACTGCTCTAGGCGATTCTAGAATCATAAAAAAGCCGATTCCGATCTGCAAATCTAGATGGGTGATAATTTTCCCTTTTAGCAGAAGGGACGGGGACTCCTGTTTCAGACCCACCCCCTTGACACCTCCCACCCCTCTGCCATGCCCCTGGTCCCTCTCCTCCATCTCCCCTGGTCCCCTGTACTCCTCCACCTGCACGGGTGTCCTGGGGCTGCCATGACTGTCCCTTAAAGTGGTAGCTTAAAACAGCAGAAAGGGATTCTCTCACAGATCCAGAGGCCGGAGGTCAAAACCAAGGGCAATGCCATGCTCCTTCCAAAGTCCCAGGGACAGTGCCTCTCCCGCCACTTCCGGTTTCTGGTGGCTCCTGGTCCTCCCTGGCCTATTGACCATGGCTTTAGCCACATCACCTTCTCTTCTGTCCCCTGGTGTACTCTTCTTACAGGGATGATGCTCAGTGGATTGCTGACCCTTCCTGAGCCCAGGCTGATGGAGATCTTTAATCAGACCTGCCTGGACCCTATTTCCACATAAGGTCACGTTCCTGGTGGGCGTGAATTTGGGGAGATGTTACCACACCAAAGGATACTATCCTGTCTGCAGGGTGGCCGGCAGCTTTCCAATCACACTCATTTCTGCCACAACCCTGACTTTCTGTCGCTCAAAGTCTCTGGCAGGTGGGAAGTCTCCAGCACAGGGACCCTCAGGGAGGCCGGAGGACCCCAAGAGACTGGAGAAGCCAAAGGGGGCAGGGAGAGAGTGAAGAAGCAAACCTCGGCGGGAAGCAGAGAAGAGTGCCCACCCTGCCCCAGAGACATAAAAAGCACCGACACTCTGTGTCCCCAGATAAACAACAGAGCCAAATAACCCGATCCCCTTATCTAGTTCTAGTGCCCGAAATCAGCGAATTCTGGGGCATGTCCTGACGGCTGCTGACGACTAGCAAAACGCCTCCACCTTGTCCTCCTGCAGTACGGCTCTGATGTAGGGATGACAGTCCTGCCTGAAAACAGCTGTTCTTCCACCGGGGCGACGGGGAGAGTTGGCAGCCTTGTGCAGGTGTTTCATTCTGTTCTTTTAAATATCTTGGTGTTTTTTCATTTCCTGGCTTCCTTGTCATTCTTTGCAAATGACCTTCGTGTCTTTGCCTTGAGTCTTGTTCCACAGCAGGACCCCTCCGGATGGTGGCGTGGAGCGGGAGAGGACCCTCCTCTGTCTCCACGACCTGTGATTCCATCTCTCACTGCCCCTTCCTTATGTCCACTTTTCTCCATCTGCACTCCAGGTCCCTGTTCAACTCTCCCCCAGACCACTGCAACAAGCAGCAGCTTCCCCCTCCCCACAACCCATTCTCTACCCAGTGAGGGGTGGTCTTCCTAAAACACAAACCTGATCATGTCCCTCTCCTGCTATACGCCGCTCTGTCTCCCTGTTGCTCTTAGCATAATAGCTAAGAGGTGCCCAGCACTGTGTGCCAAGCACTATGCGGACAAATGTTATGCACATCTGTATTAATTTGACCCTCCTCCTAACAGCCTCACATTTCACATTAGCAAACAGAGAAATTAGGTAGCATACTAATAAGTGATAGAGCAGGGATCTGATCCCAGAGACACTTGCTCCGGAACCTGTTCTTACCTGTCACTCTGCACAATTGGCCTTGTGGCCTCTGCAGCCATCCATGAAGCCCCTGCCACCTTGCCAGCCCCCTCACTCCCTATACTCTGAGGATACTGTCCTGCTTGCACTTCCTCGTACCTTCCAGCTCTTGTCCACCCCAGGTCCTTTGCACTTACTCTGCCCTCTGCTGAAGACACTCTTTCTCCCCACTTTCCAGGCCTGGGTTCAGAGATGCCATCCTCCATCTTCCAGACCAGATCAAACCCTCTAGGGGCTTTCAGAGCACAGAGGGCCTTCCCTTGCAGCACGCGACCCAGTCCCACCTCCCCGGGGTGTGGGTGAGCATTTGATAATGGTCCTGCCTCCTTTCTCTCCACTTCTTCCACACGAATGTAGGCTACAGAGAAAGGGAGGGTTGTTCTCACTGTCCCTCCAGGGCTTGACCCAGGGTCTGGTTCACAATATTTGCAGAATAAAGAAATAGATGAAGATGATAAATCAGTGATGCCTGATATAAGGTGAAAAAAAATGTCCTTACTGATAAAGGTCACGGAAAAGCTGACAAGGGAAGAGAAGCACTAAACATGGAGCTTGTTGTGTGATCGGCACGGGTTACCCATCCTGCCACCATCGCACCTGGCACAGAACAGGCAGTGGGTAGGCTGCAGAGAGGGGATCAGACGGCTCCTGGGTGCGCCACCTCGGGTGAATGTCCCGCCACGGCTCCGCGGAGTCCAGACGCTCCCTTTTCCCTTCAAATTTTAATGTTTCTGAAAGCCAAGTTCATCTTACAACGAGCTGTACACTTAGTGAAGTGTATTTTTGTTGTTGTTGTTGTTGGTCCCTGAAAAGCGGTTAGGGGATCAATGGCGAGTCCTGCAATCAACGGCGTTTGCAATCGAGGGAATTCCATGTGTGGCCTGGGGTAAATCCTTTGCTTTCCTGAATCCTAACTTCCTTATCTACCAAAGGGGCAGGGGTGTTGTAAATATTGAGGATGTCCATGTGGCCTTAGCGTCGTGACAGGTACCTTGAATTTCTCCAGGGAAAGTCTGAGTTTCATAAAATATGAGTCAGATGGGTGTTTTGCTGGAATCGTCCCCACACCGTGTCCGCAGGGTCAGTCCCACATTTGGCTACTCATCCTTTCAGAGGAGAATCGAGAGAGGAGACTGGGGAGGCTCTGTCTTCTTGACATTTTAGTTGATGCTGCAGGAAACCTCTTCTTGTCTCTTGGGAAAAGCCTTCCCCAGCCGGGGCGACGGGAGAGAGGCACCTTCTAGCCCCCACCAGGGCGCATCCTGGGGCTCAGACGGCTCCTGCTCCCTTGATAAAGACTACGAGCTTCTGCATGGGATGTTCCCCCTGCGTTAAAAATAGCAGGGAATTTGACTCATTTATGGAGCACCTGGCTTTTTTTTTTTAAACCTAGGGCAGCGACTTGTTCTATTTCGACATCTAATGCTCTTTTTCCTGTTATTCTGGATGCACATTAGTCAGTGCAGCTACGTTGCACTGAAAGTCTGCATTTGCTCTGAAGCGGTCACTGGGTACCATCTCGGCAAAGCTATCCAGAGCCTTCGCTGGGGTCACTGCCGGCTCCTCCACTGACTTGAGCCAGGGCCTGGGTCATGATGGAAATGATGCCTTCAGATGACACTGTGAAAAATCACGCCTTTATGAACAGCCTCTCTCCCCTTCACAGGCTCAGTGCAAGTCGCAGCCACGTTTAAGTCGGCAGGCTCACGCGCACTCTGAATAAGCTGGAAAACAGACATTTGGGTTAAAATGGAAAAACCACGGCAGAGGTAGGTGCAGAAGTGGAAAGGAGATTGAGACACCTCCCAGGTCAGAGGGCCCGGTCCCTTTCCTGCTGACGGGTGGAACACACCACAGCCTGCCTGGTCCAGGGACCAACTTTTGTGGATGTCAGCAAATGGTTTTTCATCTCTGCTTAAGCCACCGCAATAGGCCTTCCGCTATTTGCTGTGGGGCAAATGGCTTGTCTTTTAAGAGTTGATGTGACCTTTGAAAAAGCAAAAACTTGACCACTAGGTTGGGTAAATGAAGTGGGTGATGGAATTTGTGTGTGTGTGTGTGTGTGTGTGTGTGTGTGAGAGAGAGAGAGAGAGAGAGAGAGAAAGATTGATTTACTTCCTCTAACCACACACTTCCTGCCTATGGTTACCACCCAGTTAATCCATATCACTGTCTCCAGAGCCAGCAAGTAATCGTAGCAGGTTGGTGCTGTCTCTCTCTCCAAAAGGTCTGCCTATGTCTTAGCAAGTGGAATCTGTAAATGGGACCTTATTGGACAAAAGGGGTCTTTGCAGATGTAATTAAGTTAAAGATCTTGAGATGAGTTCCTGCTGGATTACCCTGGTGGCCTTATATCCAACAGTGAGTGTCCCTACAGGAGGAAGGCAGAGGGAGGTTTGAGACCACAAAGAGCAGAAGGTCCTGTGAAGTCGGAAGAGGAGACTGAGGACCCAGCCACAAGCCCAGGAGCACGGGCAGCCGCCAGAGCCAGAGGTCGCGACGGAGGACTCTCCCCTGGAGCAGCCGGAGGGACACAGCCCTGCTGACACCTGGATTTTAGGCTTCTGGCCTACACTTCTGAGAGCATGCATTTCTGTGGTTTGAAGCTGCCACGTTTGTGGTGGTTTATTACAGCAAACACTTTCTTGGTTACTTTATTACAGTTGATTCTTTTTTTGTCTTGAAAACTTGGAACTAAGACAATTCCCAAAGAAACAAGAATTTCAGAACTAATTTCAGTGGTGACAGTTTCATTGAACTCAGTGTCTATTTTTCTCTAAAGCCTACTTAAAATAGTTCCTTATCAACTTCATCAATCAAGGCCCAACTAGGCATGTAGAAGCCACTTGAGGTATTTGTAGAGAGGAAATTTCATGCAGGAATTTGTCACGTTGGTGATGGAGGGGCTGAGAAGTCACTAGACCACAGAGAGGTCACCCAGAAATTAGCAGCAACAGGAAGCCTTGCCACTCCTAGGGAGGAGGTGCTATTACCCGAGCCCCGGGGTAGGGCCACTTGCAGGGAGCTGGGAGCATGGTGGGCTTACGTGGGGGGACTGTGAAGCTGAGAGGACACCTGAGGTGGACAGGGGACGGGGGGGATGCCAAGCTCTTCCTTCCTCCACCTTCTGTCCCTGGCTAGTCCCTCTTGCTGTGACCCCAGCCAGCAGCTGCCCCACGAGCAGCCTCAGAGAGAGTGACAGTCCCCAGAGGACAGAGCAGGGGAAGGTGAGGGGACCTTGGACTGAGCCACCCAGGACCTGGACCGTCTCCTGAGGACGCACTTCCAGAAAAGCTGCCCAGGATGCCAGGGCTGGGGTGGGGGCGGGACAGGGTGCTCTCCGCCTTCCCAGGAGACTCGGTCCCATTCCTCTTCATGTCCCTCATGGCAACAGGGGGATGCTCCCCGAAGAGGTCTGCCGCCCAGTCCCTGGACTCTGTGAGTACGATGCCTTGATGGTCCAGATGTGATAAGTTAAGGATTCTGAGATGGGGACATGAATTGCCCATTGTCCCAATGGACCACAGAGGGACCATAAGAGGGAGGCAGGAGCATCCCAGATGAAAAAGGAGAGGGACGACGAAGCAGGGGTTGGAGGTTAGGCTTTGAAGATGGAGGAAGGGGCCCCTGGCTAAGGAATGGGGGGCCCCTAGAAAGACAAGGAAATAGCCCCAGGAAGGAGCTCAGCCCCACCAGCAACCTGAGGCTAGTCCAGGGAGGCTGGCCAAGGGCTTCTGGCTTCCAGATCCCTGAGATGATACATGAGCGTGGGCTTAAAACAGTTTGTGGTGGTTTCAGTAGGAAAACATCCATGGGCCCACTTCAAATGTTAGGGTGAAACACCCAGCCCCGTTCTGTGCCCAGCGGAGACTGCGATGGACCCAGTTCCTTTTTCACACGTTCCTCTGAGCCTCTCTTCGCCCCGAGTGTTCAAGGCAAAGACAAACAGCCAAGCAGCTACTGGCCGCGGCTTGATGCCATCGGGGGAATTACAAACCACTCTTGGTCCTAAGTGGTGCTTGGATGGTTTGTGTGGAAGTGTGACCCACACCTACGGAGCAGGGGTTGGTCCTACGCCTGCACCAACCAGACAGTCGCACTGAGTCCCCACCACGCCCCTTTCCACCTGCTAGGTGTGATTGCTTGGCTCTGGTAGTTGGTCAGCATTGCTTTGGAGGCTATTGATTGAAGCTGTGAAAGTCTTCTGCTATTCCTGGAGAGTCTTCGTTAAATGAAGCAGGCTTGATTCAGACAAATGAAGTGGGAAAGAATGTTTTCTAAAATGATAGCTCCTGTTGTTGCAAGATTTCTGTAATCTAATTAATGGCAGAGGCCTCAAGCTCCTGTCTCCATTCTAGAGAAAAGGAAATAAAAAGAGGAAAGGAAAAGCACCAGGAACCCATTCCTTTTACTCCTAAAGACAACAGACTAAGAACAACAGCAGCGATAGGGACACAATGATTGATTTCACTGCAGAGAGCTTACGTTGAGAGCGATCTTGCATATCCTTTTCTCGTCACTTAAGGAGAGAGGTTGGATTGGCCAGGTTTTCATAGGAAGCAGTTAGGTGTTGGCAGGTCAAGTTCATGCAGGTGGGAAGCATTGGGCTGGAACTCTTGAATCAAATATTTTAAGTGCTATATTACTGTTGCTTGTATTTGGATCTGAGAGAACACCCAACTCAATAAACTAATTAAAACTAATTAAAATAATAATAGTAATAATAATAATAATAATTTACACCTGGCATACATTTGTTAATGACTGATCCCAGTCAAATGTCATGAGTGAAAGTGGTCCACCCAGCCACAGCCCACCCCCAGGCCAGTGACTGCCACTCGTATTCCTGAGCGAGTGTTAGTTCCAAGAGGCGAAGCAGCTTCTGGTTTGGGAAAGAGCAAATGTCTTGGGCTCGTGGGTGGTGGGTTCGTTCGATCCTTCAGACCTTTGCTGAGCAGTCATTGCTGAGGGCTCACCTTGAGCCAAGTACTGCACAGGGCAGAAGGAGTCACAGTCCCCTCTCTTAGCCGAGGTCATTGGCCTCTCCCTAGGGCCTGCCCCCACAGCCCACCCTGACAACTTGGGAAAGACCCTAGGCTTACAGAGTCCAGACCCGAAGGGGACCTTGGAGGGTTATCTTTATGTGAAAGGGGGCCCGGCTGACCAGCTGGACTACGGCTAAGAGTCGCAGAGGTCTGAGTTCAAATTCGGGGTCGGTGCCTTCCTAGCCAGGCTCTCCTCGCTGTGCCTGCTGGGTTGGGGATGATACTCGTGTGTACCCCAGAGGGCAGGGGTGAAGTTTAAAGACGAGATAAAGCGATTCGCTAAGGATCTGTCCATAGCAAGTGCTCGATACATATTCAAGCTCTGTATCACTGTCACGACCCTGCTCCTCCTCTCCATTACTGAATATTTAATGTTCGTGTGTCCAGTCCACAGGGCAGGTGCCTTCGGGATTGGTGAATATAGAATTATGGTTGTATGTGCAGATCCCAGTCCTCCCCCTCCTGGTACCACGGCTGTCCAAGCCCCATCATGCCCTCCCAGTGCCCCAAGACCTGGCCTCCCCGCTCCCTGCTTGGTTGTGGGGTCCATCCTGTGAGCAGCATGTCCTGTGGATGCTGTGTGGTGGTCCTGTGACTCCCCCACCCTGCCCGCTCCTGCTGCCCTGGACATCCAGCCTGCAGGTCCCCGTCTGCACCCCTCCGAGCCGCCCCACAGCCTCCTTTCTGCTCCTTGAACACACCGGGTCCTCTCCTGCCCCAGGGCCTCTGGGCCTTCTGTTCCCTCTCTCCAGAATGACCTCCCCACTGTCCCTGGTCTTGCCTGTCTCATCAAGGGCCACCTCCCCACATCCTTGCAGAGCACCTCCCGGTGTCTCCTTCTCTGGCAGGGAAGCTCCAAGAACATGCCAGCCCCCGGGGCCCGGAACAGAGCCTGGCGCAGGTCAGGTGCTCCATGAATACCTGGGAAGAAGGAATGAGTCCCTCGCAGCCGTGGTTTTCCTAATAGGAGCTTGAAGAGACAAACTTTTATGATTCAATGACGTGGTGGATTCTAATTTTTAAATCGTACCTGCTTGAGCTAGAATCATTTATCCACAAATTTATCCATTGTCTCCAAAAAGCTAGGGGACAATGACCGTCGCCCTTCCACAGACACGGGACACAGCAGCCGGAGGACCCTTTATGCCCAGTGGTCCCAATATGCTAGTGAGAAAGGGTCCTGCACCTGCAGCTGCCTCAGCAAGTCCAGGCAGATTGACCAACCCAGGGGGAGGCCAGCGCCAGGAAATTAGATCTCCAGCCAGAGAGGCAGGTTCGGTGACTCTACTAAGAAGTACAGTGTGTGCACATCCAACATGCCTGAGGACATGGCTCTGCAGTCTTCCCATCTGCCCTCCTGTCCCTGCACCCTTGAGGAAGGTGACCTGGGGGAGAGGGACCAGTGTGGCTCTCGGCACCAATGCTTGTGTTGGAAACAGATGGGAACCCGGCTTTGGTGGCTCATGTAGAAAAATGACGCAGATCTCAGTGGGAAAGCTGGTTTGAGGGTGGCAAAAATCCTACTGTTTTATGTATAAAGAACATTTAGATATTTATACACATTATATGGGGGCAGGACTCAGGAGAAAATAAACATTTAGATGAGGTCTAAAGTTCACCTACCTAACAAACCCTTCGAGGGTGGACTTGGTTCACCACTTCCCAGTCGGGGAAACCGATCCTCCCGACAGGGTAGGCTGCACTCGAGTTCACCCAGCTGTAAGTTGGAGAGCAGAGAATAGAAGTGTCAAAGTTCCACGTAATTCCAGAAAAAAACTATTTCTCATAGAACTGTGGAAGGTGCCCAGGGCCAGTGAGTGCTGCTGGACACCCTGTGCATTAATAGAGAAGACAGCAAAACTGGGAGTTCAGGCCTTCCAACTCTCCATCAGGAAGCCTCTGACTCCTGAGGATTCTGACCCCTGCACCTGGGGGAGGGGTCTCATAAACACACCTGAGACCTCCGGTGATGCCCCACCATTCACCTGTCCTCATGTGAAAGCACAAGGCAACGAGGCAGGAGGAATCAGACAGACATCACCAAGCACTGCGGGGAGATGTGAGGAAAACAGGGAAGAACGCGACTGCAGAGAAACCACCAGGCTTCCAGGACGGGTCTCCATGATGATGAAGGATAATGCTCCAGCTCTGTCCCTTGAACACTGTGTGACCCAGACAAGTTGTCCAACCTCTCTGAGCCCCAGTTCCCTCACCTGGGAGAAGGCTGTGAGAACTAGTGAGATATTCTGAGAATGGGCCTTCCAGCCTCTGTTAACAGAGATGCCAGTGTCTCCATGACCATCCTTCCATACTCTAAGAGAGTTTCCTTCTCCTAAAAGTTCCGTCTTAGTTTGTTTTCTGTTGCTATAGCAAAATACCCGAGACCAGGTGATTTATAAAGAATAGAAGATTATTTGGCTCACGGTCATGGAGGCTGTAAAGTCCAAGAGCAGAGCACTGGGATCTGGTCATGGCCTTCCCGAGGCATCCCAACATGGCGGAGGACATCCCATGGCGAGACAGAGCAAGCCTGACACCTCAGGTCTCTCTTCCTCTTCTTACGAAGCCACTAATGCCACCACAAGGGACCCATCCTCATGACATCATCCAACCCTATTCACCTCCCCAAAGCCCCACCCCCAAAACACAGGAATTACCTTTCTCAGGTGTGGACTTTGAGGGGTGGTGGGGGACACAAACCACGGTGACTTTTCTGCTTCATTACAATGTTTCATTTGTCCCTAATGATGGGGTAGTGGGAGGGGACAGGAGCCCCTGAGCTCAGATGTAAGTGTTCAGATGGATCTGTCCTCTGTGGCCCCACAGAACCAGCTGGACAAAGACCACGTCCAAAGAGGAGGGAGATGCTGTCAGACATACACTGTGTCAAGTGCCTTGCGGTTCAGCCACCGTGGGTACCTTGGGGTCATCTCTTCCTCCCCACTCCTGGGAGCCCAGCTCTGAAGTGTCTCTCAATGACCCTCTTTGTTTGTTTGTTTGTCTATTTTTTAGTGGTGCTGGGGATTGAACCCATGGCCTTGTGCATGCGAGGCAAACACTCTACCAACCGAGCCATATCCCCAGCCCCTCGATGACCCTCTTTGAATCTAGCTCTTTTCCCCCCAAGTGTTTGAATGTTCCATTTTTATTTTTATTTTTTTTTACAGGAAATTAAAACGTCCTGTTACTCACAGTCAGTGTTTGTGGGTTGTCATTCTCTCCTCTGTGCCCTGTCCACAGGAGCCAGCGCAGACATGTGGCAATGCCACCCTCATTGGAGAAAGCAGGAAATGCAGGGGAGTCCCAGAGGCTGATGAACTTGTTACTTAAGTTCTCTGAGCCTCAGTTTCTTTATTGCTAAAACAGAAGCAGTGCTATTGCTTAGATATGAGGGTCCCCCAAAAGCTCATTGTGAGAAATGCAAGAACATTCAGAGCCTAAGTGATTGGGTTATGAGAGCTTTAACCTAACCAGTGGATTAATCCACAGATATGGATTAACTGGGTGGTAACTGTAGGCAGGAGCGTGTGGTTAGAGGAGGTGAGTCCCTGAGGAAGTGCCTTGGGGTTTATACCTTGTCTCTGGGGAGCCCCCCACCCCACCCCCAGCTTCCTGTTGCCACGTCCTGAGCTGCTTCCCTCCACCATGTCCTTCTGCCACACCTGACCTTAGGCCTAGAGCAATGGAGTTGGCCGTCTGTGGACTGAGACCTCTGGAACCGTGAGCCCCCAAATAAAACTCTACCTCTGTGTTGTTCTCATCAGGTCTTTTGGTCACAATGATGAAAAGGCTGACTAAACCAAACAGAGATTCCTGATGTGAGAATTAAATGACATTGGGTTTGCATTCTTAATAGTAAGTGGCAAATGGACAAAGTAAATTCTATATCCTGCAAATGTAGAATTCACTGGTTCAAGGAACAGCACAACCCAGGGACACACAACGTCAGATTCCACTAACAATGTCAGCAAAGGATGCTCCTTACACACTCAGGGGACAGAAAGGAGGCCACCCCAACCTGGGTTAGGTGCTGTTCCACCACTTAACTACACGACCCCTTGGAACTGAAGACCCACTGTGTGCTTACATTCCGTGCATATCAAAAGGAAATAATTCATGTAGTACTCATTGTTCCATTGTTGGAAAATTTTAAATGTTTTGAAATTTGGGGGTATATGATTTTTTTTTCCAACTGGAAAATTTATAAGGTACAAGGATAGAAGAAATAGCTATGATGAAAATTTTCTGCTATAAGTATGATTACAAGTATAAAAATACGCCACTCTACATCATGGTATAAGTATAAAATTCACTACCGTATTTCAAAGACTTGGTGTGAAGAAAATAAAATATTTCTGTAGTTTTTACATCAATGACAAGATGCAATGAAAATATCTCGAATCTCTTAGGGGTTGGAATTGTGTCCCCTCCAGGCCACGTGTTGAAGCTCTAACCCCAGCACCTTGGAATGTGACTATTTGGAAACAGTCGTTGTGGATGGAATTCACTGAGATGGGGTCATTCCCAGCCCAACAGACTGGCGTCCTTATTAAAGAGCACCTAGTGAAGGGGCAGTGACCCACTCTCAGGGAAGACAATGTGAGACCCCATTCCTAAGCCTTGGAATGCCGCAGAGGGCCTGCCACCACAGAGGCTGGGGGAGAGGCCTGGAGCACATTGTCTGTCCCAGCCCTCGGACTGTGGGCGAGACATTTCTGGTGTTTCCACCACTCCGTTTGTGGTTCTCTGTTACAGTCCCCTTAGCAAGCTGGCACATCTGGGCTAAATAAAATATATTATTATGTCCCTTCTTTATTGACTTTCTAAAAATGTTAACAAAAGGTTTGAGATTATACACACATCATCCCATGTTGCTCTTCCATGTTTCTATCCCATGTTGCTTTTCCAGGGGTAAAGTCCAGATACTGTAGGACACAAGACAGGGGACTTGACCCTTGGGAGTGGGATTGGAGAAGGGAGGCTTAGACTGAGTTGGGAGATTCATGAGGGCTTAATTAATGGAGAGAAGCAGGATGTGGAGGGCACAGAGCTAAGGGATGGTGTCTTCTCCTGAGCCATCTCCCCAGCCCCTCCACCCCAGGAACAATGTGGCCAAAGCTGACCAAACTGAAACACCCTCTGGCACAACGTCAGTGGATACCTGGGGGCAGTCACTGGCTGCATCCCCCTCCCCTGCTGCTGAGGGGCGCTGAGTGCAAGACCATGCTGTGGAGCTGGACAGAGAGAAAGAGGTCCACGGCTTCTGGGGGACGTCCCGTACCACTGAGAGCTTAGAGTTAATAACTCATCTAATTATTTACAGGTGTAAATGGTTCAGGCTCACTCGGAAGATGAGACGAGCTGTCACCACACTCAAAGATTTCAAGTTCCTAAAACATTCCCTGCTCATCGCTCAAGGGAAACAGCTCCACTCTACCCTGGGGAGCCAGTGGTGACTCTCAGGGTGTCCTTTCCTGGCCAAGATGGACCCGTTTTTTTATTAGATTATCAGAGATAGCAACCCCACAGGAAATTTCATACCAGACCCACTAGATTCCCATCTATGGCCAGAAGCGGCCTCCGTCCTCCAAACCAACACAGTGTGGACTGGGCAGTCTGAGACAGGAGCATGGACCCCATTGTGCTCAAGAAGATGACCGAATGAGAGCGGGGGTGGTGGAGAGCAGACTCAGGTATTTATTTCCAAGCTAAGCCCTGCCACCTTCAAATATGTCTGATTCTTGTGAAAAAAATTCCCTAGCTGAGTGCAGTGGAGAATGCCTATCATCCCAGCAACCTGGGAGGCTGAGGCAGGAGGATTGCAGGTTCAAAGCCAGCCTCAGCAACTTGATGAGGCTCTGTCTCTAAATAAAAAAATTAACAAAGGGCTGGTGATGTGGCTCAGTTGGTTAAGTGCCCCTGGGTTCAATTCCTGGCACAAAAATAAATAAATTCCTTTACATTTTGAAAAATGGACACATGGCTGGTTAACCCTGGAAGGACATCTCTGAGGTCATCTGATTTCCCAGTCATCGAACTCCCCTCCCTCTAGGCTCCATTGGAAGTCCCTACAGCAGGGTGCTCTCGTCCCTCCCTTCACTCCTTCCTGGAGCCATTTGGGGAGCCCAGAGAGCCCCGGAGGTGGTGAGGTTCACAGAGACAGTTAGCGCTGCGTCTGTTTTGTCTGAAGCCTGCTTCCCTCTGATGGAAGCAGAATTAAACAGCTGACCTTCACAGGCTCCTCTCAGACCAGGGGTCCGAATGGCCCAGGGGCCTGGAGAACCTTCAATCCTCTCTGGTCTCTCTTTGGGTGGCTTCTCCTCTTCATCAGCCCTTGTGCCAGGTGCTCCAAGCCCTGTGGTCTCCAGGACATGTCCTCAGTCCCACTGGGGGAATGCCAGCCCGGACCTGGGTCCTCCCTTCATTCTTCCTCGTCACCATCCATCAGTCATCCCGGAGGCTGTCACGGGCACCGTGCGGGGTGATGCGGCTGGACCAGCGAACCCAACATGCTGGGCTCTGTGGGGCTCCTTTGGGAACACTGGGTCTCAGTGCCACCATCCTCCAACAGGGGCCATTTGAGGCTTTCAGGATTCAGCAGAGAGCAGGACGGCGGGGTTCTGTCTCCAGGAGGCCACACCCTGGTGAGGAGCATGCATTCAACAAGCCAGGAAATGGACCCACGCGAAGTGAAGCAGTGGGAAACTGCTTGAAGGGGGGTGGGGTGGGGGGTGGAGGGTGACGGAGGGACCCTTGAGAGGGGTGGGCAGGGAAGGCCTGTCAGAGGATGAGACCTGCACCAAGCAGGGTAGGTGCTGCTGAGGGGCGACGGGCCGTGGGCATCACTCCTGCAGGGGGAAGCCCCGCTGAAGGAAGGCCTCTGTCCTCCGCCCTGTGTAGGGAGGGTTTGTCGGCAGGTGGGAGTCTTCCCGCTCGGTGTCCTGAGGCCCTGCCTGCGGGTGCTCAGGCTCCTCTGGGACGGCAGGCAGAGCGGTCTGCAGACTGCAGAGAGCCAGCTGAAGGAGGAGGCCCTGCACACAGCCTCCTCCATCTCACCTCCTGCGAGTCCTCCATCTGATCAGGAGGGGCAGTCGTACCGACCAGAACTGCTTGACCACAGCCTCATGGTCCCCGTAGCCATGAGTGTGAGCCGTGGGACTCCTGTCACCTGGCACTGGAAAAACGGGTCAGCAGCCAGGACAGAATGTGCCGCCCCCGAGAAGTGCCAGCAAGGGCCAGGGTGCCCACTCCGCTCGGTACAGACACGTGTACCCCGGGGTGAGTACTCCTGTGGCCAGCACCATACAAAGAGGATCGTGGCCACTTCCTCCCGAAACACGCTATGACAGTCCTTCTACGTTCCACACCAGCTCCAGCCCTCAGCTCCCCAGCCTTGGCCCTCCACAGCTCCAGGGGCAGCCCCCGGCGGTACCCCCCTTGGCACCCAGGACAATGCAGCTCTTCTTTCTGCTCCTGTCTCCTGGCCCATTCTGAAGGGCCCACAACGTCACCACGGGAAGGGCCCTGGGGCTGTGGGCTCTGGGGCTCCCTGCAGCACTGAGGCCCGAGGCGGAGCCCGACAGGTGCCTCAGGGCAGCATCAGGCCCGGCTCCCCCTTGGCTGGGGGCTGCCTCCGTCCTCTCTCCACCTGCCTCTCCTTTCTCCTTCCCTGGGCTTCGTCCCCTCCGCAGCCTCTTTCGCAGTGGCCTTAAGCCAAGGCCCAGCCAGGGAGTCTGTGCTGGCCCAGCCAGGGCCTCCCAAGATTTGACTCAAGTCTTTGGCCCGTGAAGGGCCAGAGCCCTGCCGTGACTCCTGCAAATTAACCTGAGGAGGGAGCTTTGCTTATCTGTATCTGGGTGCTCAGGGTCCCTGTGCCAGACCCTTGTCAGGTACATGGTCGATGTCACCAGGTGAGGCCTCAGTGTGAAGGCTGCTTTGGCGACTTCCTCTCTCTCTCTCTCTCTCTCTCTCTCTCTCTCTCTCTCTCTCTCTCTCACACACACACACACACACACACACACACACACACACTCATTCCCTGTCCAGAGCATGAGTACTTTCTCAAAATTCCCCAGAGGCTGGGCAATCTTCACGGGGACTTCCTCCTCTCACTGGGTCTCTGTCCTTCTGTCCTTCCTATTTATTTCTCCAGCTCCCTGAATGAATAAACACATCCCTACCTCCCAACATCGATGACCTTTCTCCATCTCTCACCCAAACCCATTCCTTACCCCGGACTCGTGTTTGCATTTCAAATTCAAATTTCCAGCTAGTGCCCAGGGAATACCCTCTCAGGTGGTCCAGCCAACCCAGTGGTGCCCCCTGCTCTTCTCCCTCCCAATATCCCCTCTTCCCTGTTCTCTGTGTGCTCTCCCTGGCCAATGGAGTCTTCAATCTCAAATTCACCCACCTTGGGAGACAGCATAGGGCTGGGACTGGGCTTTCAAGTCAGATGATCTGACTTTGTAAGCCGAGTCTATCACTACCTGTGCAAACTTAGAAAAATTACCTACCTCTCTGAGCCTCAGACTCTTAATCTGTAAATGGGGGATAGTATCACCTCCAGGCAGAGCTGTTTCAAGTCCTAAGATAAACTTACGTATAGTGCCCGGCACCTAACAGGCATTAGAAAGTGTTCACTGTTGTTTTTACTGTTGTTATTAATTGGTGGCTTTAGCCATTCCATTTCCTCCACGCACAATGTCCCTCCTCCATATCTGGTGGTTTAGAGCCTGTCCATCCTTCCTGACCCAGCTGCAAGGATAGAGCCTGGGAAGCCCGACTTGACCTTGCAGATTAGAAGGAAGCATTCCCTCTCTTCCTCTTTTTCTTTGTGTGTGTGGTGGGTGAAGCCCGAAGTCCTACGCAAGCTGAGCAAAGGATCTAGCTCCGAGCCACACCTCCAGGGCTCTTTGCTGTCCTTGGGCCCTTTTGCTGTCCTTTGTTACCAACTCCTATAAAGTAGTGAATGTATAAGAAAATAATTGCTGCTCAAAGTCTCTTGGATAGACTTGAATTTTTCTGAAACAATCTTTACCAAGCTCCCCTTGTTTTGGTCACTGACCAAGTCCAGTTGTCTTTCGGAACCTCCACAGCCATTGTCCCCCCCGCCGTCTTGCATTTCTTCAGGGACTCCTCTGCTGTACTTGTCTTATGCTGAAAAGCCCACTCTTTGGCTCTTTACAGACAGGGCTTGATCCTCATCCGTCTTGGCAGCCTCGGCCCTTCATCCAGTGTTCTCCCAACTCAAGCGGCTCAGTAGATCCATATTGGGTAGATGGACTTGTCTGTAGATTGTTGTGGTTTGGCGGTGAGGTGCTCCCTAAACTCCGGCATTAATGCAGGAATGTTCTGAGATGAGATGATCAGAGTGTGAGAGCTGTCACCCAGTCAATCCACCCTCGTTAGAATGACCTGGCTGGGTGGTCACTGTGGCAGGTGGGCATGGTGGGAGGAGGCGGGTCACTGGGGATGTGCCTGGAAAGGTGGGCCTTCCCTGGGCCACGCCCCTCCCCTGCTTCCTGATCCCACCATGACAGAGCAGCTTTCCTCTGCTGACCCCCACCACAGCATGCTGGGCTAACTCCCCTCGAGGCCCAGAGCCATGGGGTGGGCCCATGTGAACTGAGACCTCTGAAATGGTGGGCCCCAGATAAGCTTTTCTTCCTCTAAGTTGTTCTTGTCAGGTACTTTGGTCGAAGTGCTGAGAAGCTGACTCACGCAGGAGTTGACCAGGGAACAATGACAGAATGAATCCCAGACCAGGAAGCGTCGTCAACTCCCAGGTGGCAGCAAATTTCTAAGAACTATCACCACTAATATTCTCTTGGCTCCAGAAGGATCTGGAGATGTGTCACAGCTTTACTGAGCTCCTATTGGTTTACATCCACCCACCAACAAAATGTCCTTTTGACCCTTTGTGGCAGACCTGGAGCCTGGCAGCTCAGATTCTCCTCCGGAAGGGGCTGGCTGACCAGGGGCTGGCCGTGTGCTGAGGGGACAGGCTCCAGCTGTTAGTGCCTAGGGATCCTCCTTGACCAAGCTGGGCAGTGGTAGGAGGCCCAGCCATTTCCCCTAGAGGTAGCTCTCCTCTGGGGGGTCTCCCCCTGGGAGCGCCAGGTGGGCAGGCAGAGACCTGGTATGTCTGCCTCGCTGGGCAGCCTGCTTCTCTAGCTGTCTGAGGTAGATGGCCACCCCTAGTAAGCCTTTTGCATTTGACTCCAGCTTCAGCCTCCACTTCCCTGTGATCCCAAACAGCACTCTGCAGACCCGAGTTCCAAGAGCCCCAAGAAAGAGCCCAAGGGCAGACCGACCCTGCACATTCACACCAGGAAAAGAGAAGGTGGGGCTGACCTGATGACACTCATTCTGGCCATACATGGTCACTGGAAGCCTCTTCCAGTGGCCTCTCCATGTCCCAGGAAGGACATGGGTCTTTTGTTTCTTTGGGGGAATTCAACTGTAACTACATTGTCCAAAATAGTACAGTAAAATCAATCAGAGGGAATGCTATTCTCATGGCAAATTTCCTGATTTCCCAAATGAGTCTAAAGCCAAAGACATTATTGATGAATCCTATTATTCCTCTTGGAGGATAAAAAATAAAGATAAATAGTGCTGTCTTGGATGGGCCCCCAGGGGACTGCGGCAGCTCTGGCTAGAGGGGAGGCTGGGGTGGGTGGGGGCCGGCTTGCCCCGCGGGCCCTTTCCTGGCCCAGAGGCTTCAGGAGTGATCTCTGCTCTCCCAGGGTGACTCTGCCATCTCCTCTCTGTCCCCATCAACCCTCAGCAACTCTCTCTTGGTTCCTGGGGATTCTTGCGTCCAGCCAGGTCTCCTTTGCCTCAGTGGGGACTTGTTGAAGGTGTCTTCTCCAAGGGCTGAAAGAACAGTCATATTAATGTTGCTCTAACAGCAAAGAGATGCCTTCGAAAGCCTTGGGTTAAGATGAAGGAAGGCATGGTAGGTTCCGGCCTTCTAGAACCTTGGGGAAGGCATTGATACCATTTCCCCACTCGTCCTGATACCCTCCAGTAGGACTGTTGGTGGAGCAGTCTTTGACACGTGGACATTAGCTTCCTGATCATGGACAGGCCACTTGACCTCCAAACCTCGGTTTCCTCCTTTGAAAACGCCTGCTCCAGGGCAGCTGTGAGCCAGAGTCGAGGTTGAGATAACGGGGTGAGAAGGCCTGGTAAACCACGCAGCTGTGGCGTGAACGTCAGATGCCTCACTGAGCCTCCGAGTGCTACTTCTCTTCTTCCAGTGAAGGTCAGTATCTTACCAGTGCTCAGAGCTTGACATAGAAACTCCCAGAACTTTATATGTAACAGAGGGCAAACCTAGGTCCGACATGAGCTAAGATGGCCTGCTGGGGACAGACGTGGGATTTACAACCATCCTCTCCTTAAAGCCAATGTTCCTGTGTGTCAGCACTTGGGCCAATGGACCTGACCCCTTGCCCTTCCTTAAGTGATGGATCACCCACTCTCCTGCCAAATGAGCAGTCCTCAGGAGCCACATAGATTCTGAGCTCCAATGTCAACGTGAAGATCAAGAACAAGGAGTCAGGAGGTTCCTTTAGGGATGAGAACTTATCTGGGTGCAGGGACAGGCCTGGTCTTGCCCTGGGGGAAGGACAGGATGTGAAAGTTTCCACTCTCTTGTCCCCTGGCTGGCCTTGGGGCACTGCTCAGCTGCCTGGGGGCTGCCAATCCAAGAGCAAGGTGTCCACCTGGATTTCCTCCATGTGCAGGGCAGGCTGGAGGCAGCAGGAGACGTCTGCCCACCACCGGATGCCAGGGTCTAACACAAGGGCTGGTCCATGGGAGCCTCGGGAAGGATTTGTTGAACAATTAAACCAAGCTTCTCAGCTTTCAGAGAAATGCACAGATTGTGTCTCCTGGGGCTGTTGAAAGAAGTTTTCGGGAAGAAGTAAGACCCTTTTGAGGTACTGACAGACTCCTCTGACAGAGAAGGGCCTTACTTCCTTGTATATATTTCAAGCTCTTTGAGGAGAATTATCCATGGCTAATAGCAACCATATCTATAACCTATTCCTAATCCACCTCCATCAATCCATTTCAAAACCCATATTCATAGTGATTTCTGGCTCAGTAGGTAGAGACCAACTAGCTGAACACACAATGGACTAACTCATACGGCTTATAAACACTTTCCACATTTTTGAACTGATTTCAGTTCCCAGCAATCCGGGGTGATGTGCACTGTCTCCTTCCCTTGGCAGAACAGGAAATCGAGGCCAGAAAGATGAGTGGTGACTGAGGGGTTCAAATGAAGGACTCTGAGGGCACACTCCACGCTCCCTGCTATGCCGACTTCTGGTACCAGATTCTGAAGAGCTCTGGAGAGGGAGGCCTGGGGAGGCTCGGAAGATAGCTGTCCTTGCTTTTCTTCTGAGCAGCCTTTCCTCTAAGACTAGAGGAGAGACCTAGGGGTGGGTCGGGTGCCAATGTCTTAGCTGGGCACAAGATCACGAGCCACCACACACCTTGTAGATTCAAACAGCAATTCTTTATTCCCGAACTCACACCGGCCTCTACACACACGCTCTGGGGCAATCCCAGTTCTCCTCCGCCCAATTCACCTACTCCACCAGGCTTTTTTCCAATATCCCATTTGAATCTCACGAGAACTCAACGGGAACAAGCAGCAGGAACACCCTAATCCCGGCAGCAATAATCTTCAACCTCCAACTTCCCTAAAACCCCTATTGTCTTAAACCGGGAACGCCCTAAACCCAAGGACCGGGATACTTCCTCAAACCTGATCAGCTCTAAACCCAGATCCGCCTTCCTTGAGCAAGGTCACCTGACATGCAATGTCAACAGCGAAATCCATTTAACATGGGGTACGCTAGCAAGGAAATTTTGATGCGTCATTCCTACTTGGCAATGGCCCTCAGCAGTCGGGGGAGCAGAGGAAACCATGGTCCATTTCTGATTTCAGGAATTCTGCGTGGCATCACCTCCATGATGTTTAGCTTAAGTCTGAGAGCTGTGTCAAATCAGTAACGTGCCAGAGACGGAGAGCCCTATAAATATGCAGCGCAGGCATTGCCAATACTGCCCAAGGAACACGTTTTGATGCGGGCTGGGGCAGGTCGAACAGAGTATATCTGATCACAGAATAACTCAGATGTGGTAGGACAGAAAAATTATAAGTCCCAAATATATTTGATTTAGCCTTGATTAAAGTTAAGTGGGGACCAAAGGTCAGAAAGCCTTTAATAGTAAGAATCTTCAGATTCAATATTCAGAGCAAAGCACTGGATTAACCATGGTTTACGGATAAGAGAGGAGCTTAGAGGATCTGTTATTTTACAGATCTATTATTATACATTTAAGTTAAATCTCTACTTTTTTCTTAACTCCTACTTCTGAAAGAGAATTTCTGCTAAGACTCTTCACTAAGAAGAACAAAGAGATTTCCCGTACAGTTATTATGTTGACTAATAAACTCCAGTCCATGGAAATTTGTTATAAAGTGCACCCTGTTTGTTTTAGGAGATCTTTGCTCACAGACCCTCCACCTGCCTGTGATCTGTCCTCGCACAACCCAACTGAAAGGCTGGCACGTTCTCTTAGAACTAGGAACATAGCTGAGGCCTTCGGTCTTGTAAACATAAATAAAGTGCAAAACAAGTGACCTGTGAAATGCGGTGACTCGTGTGGTTAAGTGACTCTAACTGATTACGACCTAAGTATTGGATTTCAGATGAAGTAGGAAAAAACAGATGGGAAGGTAACATCGTAGCGAACTCAGCACAGAGAAAATTAACAAAGATGGAAACAAAATGTAGAGAACTAAGGTAGAAGAAAGAAAATCAACAGGGGCCTGACTTGGTTCCTTGAGTGAATTAATAAAATAGACTGATGCTATTATTCAAGAGAATAAAAACAAAACAAAACAAAAAAGTGTGCATGTGCAGGGGAGGCAGGATTTCAAAATTTCTTGAGCAGGGGGAAAGGAAAGGACATCATAAAATTGGGGCGGAGCACGTGGCGAGACAGTTGTGGTAGTTGCTTATCTCAGTCACTGCGTATGGCCTCTGTTCTTGGTGATAACTCAGTGTATTAGTTAGGATTTGTTTGGGTGCAATGGGCCAAAACCCAGATTCAGAGAAGTTAAGCATCAGAGAGCTCGTGTTACCTCACATAACTGAAGAGTTGAAGGGTAGGCTTGATTTGAGACTCGAGCAACACCCCTGAGATCCCTCTCAGGTGGGGCCTCTCTCTGCATATGTGGATTCGCAGGCTCACGTCACACAGCTCCCAGGTCAGTGGCACAGAGAGACTCTGTTCCCAACATTTCAAGAAAAATCCCAGTTAACGGATTTTGCTAGCCCTGGTTAGCCCAGTTGGGTGGTGTATTCATATCTAAACCAGTCACTGTGGCTGGGGGATTGGAATGTTTTGGAATGCTATAGTCTAGCTGAGATGTACAGTGGAAGATGGAAGTGTGGGTCAAGTGAGGCCCTTGGACTAGACACTGAGGAGGCTTGATTCCCTCCCGGGCAAGATGGCGTCCTGTCTCCATGAGAAGGTACAGCTGGCATAAGCTAACAGAAACCCACAGGAGTCCCTTATGCTGGTGGAGGAGGTGACAAAGGTCACTGGAACTGTGACCAGGGTCCCGAGGGCCTTTTAGTTGACTTAGGAAACTCAGGAAGAACGCATACTGGCAGCCCTTCAAGAACACAACTGAATTCAAGAGGCCCATCAGGGGCAGCTTCAAAACGAGCTCCAGCCTCTGACACCACCAAGTTCTGGAGAGGAAATGACGGGGAGCCAGGAACCACATCCACATTTGACCAGCAGCCAGCCCCAGAGTGGCCTATCAGGGTGATGTGGTCAGAGAGGGATTGGCAGACTCTGGGTGTGGGGGAGGCTTTAAAAATTTTTTTTAACCCCAGGGAATCTCGTCTGTATTCATTCAAACCAGGAAATACCTTTGAGGTTTGGATGAATAATTTTTATTCGGTTGTTACAGTAAGCATTGAAGCCAGAGGCACTGGGCGGTAGCAGAGGCCCTCTGAAGCTGAAGCTTATGGTCCTGGTGAGGGGAGCAGGCGGGGGGTGGAGGTGGGATTTGGTTGGAAAGTAGGGGAGGGGGATTAACAGCCTGATGGAGTCTCGAAGGTTCTCACAAGATTCATAGTTTGGTTGAGGATTTGAAGATGATCTGTGATCTAAAAATAGATTTCCCAAACTGCAGTATTCTTAGATTCACCGCCTTCTATAAAATTTCTGCCGTTCCTCGCTGCCTGTACCTGGGCTGGATCTTGTCCCTCATGTCTGGGATTTCTGAAATGTCACTTCTTCATTGCATCAGCCAACATTACAGCCAGGGCTTCCCGAGGAAGGACCACAGCTTCCCCTGGAGTGAACATTCCCATTATGCCAGCTCCTCTTTCCACCCCTGAGCTCCACCTGGGCCTGTGGGTGCCTCGAGGTCACCTCAACTCAACCTCCGGACATTCCCGATACCGCTCTCCCCCAACCCTCTGCTCTTCTAAGCTTCCTTGTCTTAAGAGATGGCTCCTCCAGCCACCCGCTGGCTCTGGCCCACACCCGTGGACATCTCACTCATCTTTCCCCCTAAATTCAGCCCAATGGCGAGTCCTGCTGATCTTCCCTCCAAGCTGCACCTTGAGCGCACACCACTCTGCATCTCCTCTGCTGCTCACTGTGCCCCAGCTGCACCATCTCTCTCCAGGACTCGTTCCTCCTCCCATTCTGTACCTGATCATCTGGAATAACCACGTTGAAGCACACGTGACATCATGCCTGTTTGATGGGAGGGGTGGACTCCCTATGGCATTTAGAACGACAGGCAGGCTCCTTGCTTGGCCTACGAGTCCTGCGTGATTTAGTTCCTCCCTACCTTTCAGATCTCATCTCACCTTCTCCCTCTCCCTCCTTCTCTGTGCACTGGCCACCCTGGCCTTCATTTGAATCCCTCCAAGCATGCATCTCTTCCTGGTCCTGGGCCTTTGCACATGCTCTGCTTTCTGAGGACACTACCCCTTCCTCAGCCTCTGCCTCTCCCCTGGCTCCTTCTCCTCCTCATGCTCAGTGAAGTCCTCAGTCAGGCTTCCAGCCCCCCCTTCCCTCCACTCAACTAGGCTCTCCCCTTTTCTCTTCCTTCATGGGTCCTACCATCATTTGTCATCACATGTGTCTCCCATGAAGGTGGGGACCATGTCTGTCTTTGCCATTGCTTCATATGGACGCCCAGCAAGCACCTAGCAACTTCTCAGTCTATACTGACCCCTGAACAGACCAGCAGCGGAATGTGAGTGTGCATGATTGGATGCTACTTCGAGCTACCATTTCATCCATATTCAAGGTAGCAACGTGCATTCATGTCACGGGGCTCCGCCTGAATAAGTGTGCATCTAAATGAGGATTTCTACATCTTCAGAAAACTTGCTATTTCCTGGAAACAGATTGTGTCTCTCTGATTGTCTATTAAGTTTTTTTTTTTTTTAAACTGCTGAAGATCTTGGAACCAAACCAAAGTCATCTCCATTTCCATTTTTATATCTTAATTTATAAACTGCGCCTTATAATTTACAAGCACTCGCTTACTGAGTGTCTTTAGCAGAGCCGAAACAAATACCAGCTCTGCCAGCTCCCTACTCCAGGCTTTTCTCCACACTGTGTTCTAGGATGAGCCAGAGCTGGCCTGAGTTGCCGAGAGTAAGGACAGTAATAATGATGACGAGTCACATTTATTTAGAGAAGAGAGAGAAGTCTTTTTATCCCCATGAAACAGGTGAGGGAAGAGCAGCAGGAGGTGGGAATGACATGAAGGAGGGTTTGCTTGTGAGAAGTGGAGCCCGGCCTGGAATCTGTGCCTCTAGAGTTCTCCAAGGATCTGTTAGGTCACTAGGCCACATGCTAGTGACATTGTGGGCCAGATCATTCTTTGCTGTGTACTCTAGGATGTTCAGCTGCATCCCTGGCTTCTACCACCCCTCGGTGACAATCACAAATACATCCAGACATGGCCAAGTATCACCTGTATCATGCTCAATGGAAAACCAGGGTGCTAGACTGTGACCCAGACCTTGATTAAAATGCAGGCTCAGGAGCCAGGAAAGCTCCATTTTTCCAGGTGAGGAAACAGAGGACAGAGAGGGCCTAGCTTTCTCAGCATTACACAGTAGTACACCGCAGGCTGGGTGCCAAACCTAGGCCTGTCTGGTTCTGGGGCAGAGCCCACTTACCTCCCCGGACCTCCAGCAGGCTTCAATGCAGATCTTCTTGTCCTGGGTTGGCAGGAAGTGCTCCATTTGTGAAGCCTCATCTCTACCACTCTGTAAAGCAGCAGCCCCTCCTTTAGAAAGACACATGCATGATGTTGGGTCCCTGTATCTGTTGCTGTCCCTAGACCCAGCAGCCAATTTTGGAGTATAATCCTTCTGGCTGGGTCCTGAGTGACCTCGGGCAAGAAAAAAAAATCTTGACGCTCAATTTTCCTATCCATAAAATGGGAAGACTCACTTCCCAGGGCAGATGTGAGAATAAATGATAAATGTTGCTTGGTTTGCATGGATGCGAGGTGTCGGGTAAATGGTGGCCGCAATGAATGTCCAGCTCCCTCCATGAAGTTTCCTACAGTGAGTTCACCTTACATTTCTGAACCTCTTCTGGAAGGTCTGTGACCTCCGTGTAGCCCTGTGCAGTTACTCCTTTAGGGCTACCTGCTGAGCTAGACTCAGGCTCCCTTGAGGATAGGGCCTGCTGATGTGGTATTTTCCTGGGGGATGGTGCTATAAATAATTGTGAAGAAGTGATAGCCCTAAACTTTGGTGCTGGGCTTTTCTGGATATTGCTCCATATCAGAAGTGGTTTCCTTGGTCTGTAGCCTCAGGATGGGGCTCTCAACCCCCCCCCCCCCCAATTCAGCAGTGTGGGCTACTGGCCACTGTTTGGGTTCTGCTTTGTGGTTTTCCTTGATTTCCCCAGCTGCGGGCTAACTCAAGATCACACGACAAACTCAAGGAGTGCCAAAGGGACTAAGTGGGGCCAGGTAACCAATCCCCATCCCAGGCCAAATCACTTAGACCACAGGCCTGTCGTGATGCCTTCTGGCTCTTTCCTTATCAGCAAATCAATCTGCCTCAAACCATCAGCGAAGATTAAGTGGCAGTTCCTAGACGCATCACGCCCTGGGTTCCCATCAGTTTGCATCCCCTGTTTAATGGGGTGGTGGGCTGCTGGGTAAGCAAGCTACCTTGTTGAGTAAGGGAAAACTTTCGCAGGCTTTTTGTCAAGCTCAGGCAGGGCCCAGAGTGACAGAGGCGCATACAGCGGTCGCGGCTTCCCTTTTCCACAAGCCTTCAGCTTGGGCGAGCGCCTGGTTCCAGTAACCAGATGCCAGAACCCAGTGCCCTCTCAGAAGACAAGCAAAGCCACCCTCGCTGAGCCCCACGGCTCACTTCAAAATCACTAAAGGCTGCTCAAAAGTCAGGACTCTTCAAAGCTCCCAGGGCAGAGTCCCCTCCCCACTGATCACGCCAGTTCTCCCTGTGCCTACTTTTTGGGGCACACATTGTGGCCAGGCTTTAAGGATTCAGATCTCCCCCACCTTCTTTGCAGCCCGTGGAGGGACTGCGGGCATCTGATCCTCTGCGGTTGGGCCAGACTCCCAAGGGGTCTCGGTCCCGGAGGTCCCCCAACTTTTCCCTGTGGCCCTCCGGGGCGCGGCGGCCCCCTCCCCCGCGGGGCGGGCCTGGCCGTGCGCTACTCATTGGCCAGCGGGGCTGCGGGCGCGAGTGCTGATGTCAGGCGGGCGCGAGTGCGGCGGGCGCAGCGGCGGCGGCCGCCCAGCAGCCCGGGCTCGGGTGGGGGCGCCGAGTGGGGGTGGCGGCCAGCATGCTGCTCGGCTGCGGCTCGGCCTCCCACACCCGCGGCGCCCGCGTCCTCGCCAGCAGCGGCGGCGGCCGAGCAGCGAGCGGCGCCCGGGTCTGCAGCGGCGCCGGGTCCGAGCGCGCGGCGCGGCGGCGGGGGTCGGGGCCGGGCCGGGGACCGGGGACCCGGCATGGCGCTGCGGAGAGGCGGCGGCGGGGCGCTGGGGCTGCTGCTGCTGCTGCTGCTGGGCGCCGGGTGCCTGATCCCGCGGAGCGCGCAGGTGAGGCGGCTGGCGCGCTGCCCCGCCACTTGCAGCTGTACCAAGGAGTCCATCATCTGCGTGGGCTCTTCCTGGGTGCCCAGGATCGTGCCGGGCGACATCAGCTCCCTGTGAGTGGGACCCCTCCAGCCCCCACCTCGCCCCACCCTGTGCCCGCCACCGCCAGGGAGTTGCCTCTGGCGCTGGGGCAGCGCGCCGGACCCCTCTCGCCAGTCCCTGTTTTGGTAATTGGGTGCGGGCGCTCTAGGGACGTGGGTGGAGTCTCGGTTCCCAGGAGGATGGAAGGACCCTGAGCTCTAGAGTCTGGAAACCCGGTCAGGTCCCCGTGACAGTATTTCTCAAAGTGTGGTCGGCGGTCCACCTGCATCAGTCCCACCTGGGGGATCTGGTGACAGTGAAGGATTGGGGCCCATGGAGAGGTAGGGTCTGTGGAGTGGAGCCTGAGGGTCGGCGTTTGGCGACCACTTGTGATTCTGGGTTGCAGCGTTAAACTTTGACAGGCTGTGTCTGTGCTTGTGGGGTGGTGGGTGTGTGGTTGCCAGAGGAGCAGCAGAACCCGACTGGATGGGGTGCAAACTAAGACTTGGTGAGCCTCGCTGCCCCACCTCACAGTGGGGCTGAGGTTGGCACTGTGGCCTCCTCCTCCCTCCACACTGCAGGTTGAGAAGAGCCTGGGAAGGCATGCAGCCTCTGGAAGTGGAGGCCACCCCACGTGGCCTGAAGAGGGGGTTCCGAGATCTTGGCGGAGCCTCGGGATGTGGGTTGTCCAGCTCAGTGTCAAGGGCAGGAAGTCAGCCCAGTTCTTGTTTGAAGTCCAAGGGTCTTCTTGCCCTTCCTCCCCTCACATTGTGTTGCCTGCTTTTCCAGCTCTGGAGTGAATGACTAGGAAGGGCTTTGCACTGCTTGTTCCCCTGCTAAGTGAGGCTTTCAACTTGGGTCATACAGCCACTCAGGTCCAATGACTAGCTGTCCTAATGGCTGTGGAAGGGCTGTTGGGCCATATCTACTGCAGGCCCAGGTGCTGGGGTGCCCCCTGGGTTGTAGAGGAGGGAGTCCTGAGAGTGACGTTACTGTGCTTGCTCACGTACAACATTCCCCTGCCTTTGTCCAAGGCCAGACCCGGGCCTGGACCTAGGAGCAGGGGCATCCTGTTTGCATTTATAGGAAGTCAGGAGAGTGTAGCTGGAAGAACAGAAGGCTTGTTTGATTCTTACTGTTGCCAAGTCAGGTGACATGGAGGATTCCAGAAATTAGAATTCCCCTTGTTAAATCCTTTAAACCAGCAGCTGCTTAATTGATCTGCATGTTAACGAAAATAAAGTATTGAGGTCCTGCTGTGGCCAGGAAGGGTAGGGAACCTGGGGGCAGAACTAGAGCCAAGCTTCTTGCCCCCGAGTTGACCGTTTCATCTGGCAGATGGCATTGCCTCCCCCGCACAGTCAAGTTCAGGTGTCTTTTGAGTTTTCCCTCAAGGCTTTCACGGTGCATTTAATCAGAAGTGCTCGCAGTGTCTTTCAGAGACATGCTCCCAAGGGGAATGCTTAATTCTACCCCAGAGTTTCGTGGGCCAACATTAACTTTGTGTCTGCACACACAGAATCTTGGGCAGAGGTGAAGTAATTATCCATTTGCAGCCGGGGCCTCCTGTAGTTAAGCAAAGGAAGCCCGGGGATTGATTGGAGCTGGCTGAGCTAATGTCTCTAAAGGAAGCCAGACCGATGGTGCAGGTGTCTAGTATCCAGACTAGTTTTCATATTGATCAAATGCATTGGCAAGAGGCCCCACTCTTCCATTCCTACCCCGGGGAAGCTGATGGCCTCGTGTGGTAAGCCTCATTGAGAGGAAGAGTTTGAAGTGCAGGTGGAGGGTCAGGCGGATTGCCCACCCCGCCCGCACTTCCTGAAAGAAACCCAGGCCTTCTTTTGTTCTGTTTTTGCCTGTAGGAGCCTAGTAAATGGAACTTTTTCAGAAATCAAGGACCGAATGTTTTCCCATCTGCCTTCCCTGCAGCTGTTGTAAGTATGGAAAGTTCTCTTTGCAAAATGGGGTTCCCTGAAGTGTGGTCCTTGAAGGGTGGTCTCTGCCTCTTTGGTGTCAGTCCTTCCTGAAATCTCCTAGCTCCCTGAATGAATGGTGGCTGCCTCTTGGGGTGCACTGGCCCTGGGGTGTCTTAAACAAAGTATCAAGGCCCCTTGCTCCAGGTCCTCTCCCGACTTTGGTCCATGCTGTCTTCCAGGACTTTGTTGTAGATTCGACTTCCAGATTCAGCAACTGGGCAGGTGATTACATCAATCATGACCAGAATGAAGTGTTCCCCAAACATCTCACTTTAAAAGAAACTTACTTTTTAAGATCTTAATATTACCCTGGAAATAGGAGCATTTCTAGTTTATCCATTAAACAGGCAAGCACCATAGTATGCATTTATGTGCTTCATTATATCTCATGAACATAGCATCTCTCTGAAGAGGGTATTTTGATTTTCCTATTTGACAGATGAGGAAGCTGAGGTCAGAGAATTAAGTAACTTGCCAAAAAAAAAAAAAAAGAATCACAGATTCTAACCCCAAACTCAAAGACCTCACTCATAACTACTCTTCGTCCCAGCACTTCTCGGTGAGCAATGCCCAGGTCACTGTGATAAGCGACGTGCAGTACACATAACCCAGGTCAGCTAATGTTTGTTAGTGAAGATAAGTGTCCAAAAAGCAGTTTTCCAAAGCAGATCATTGCCAGAAAAAGTCAAGTACACAGCTCATTCTCTTTATCATATTAGTTTCTTAAATTTGAGATGAGATTGTAAACTAAAGCAAGCAATGAGCTACAGAAAGATATACAGAAATGTAGATCATTCCTCCTCCTAAATAAACGGACTGTGGATACTTTTTCTTGAAGTGTTATGTGTCTACTTACAACATTATGCTTTAAAAGCTGAATTCTCTTAGAATTGTAATGATATTATAATGAACTTTCTCTACCATGGTAGGAGTATAAATATAAATTTAGGTATTTTAAGTGATTACTATAGACTATATAGACTTTTACCAAATAGAAAACTATATAATGATGAAGAGTCTGCTGAAGACTTCTTAAACTTTTCTGACATTTTTCATGGGAATGTATAATATAGTAAAAGGGACTTCCCCCCACCGCCAACTGTGTGACTTTGGTTAAATCACTAAACTTCTTTGGGTTTGGATTTCCCTAAAAATAAAGTTGGATGAGATCCTTCTAGGTCTATGATTCCATGGTTTCTTGTGTATTATAAAGCATTCCCTAGCTGTTCAGCTGTGCCTCGCCTTAGAATTATCAGCTCATATTCACTAAGAAACCCAGGGGTGAGAGGTATACAGTATTGGAAATGACCAGAAAATCTGGCCAAAAGGAACCCACTTCCTATCGCCTGTATCAGTAGTGTGGAAATGAGGCTGGGGACCTAATGGGCTGCTCTTGGGCTGAGAACAGCTCAGGTTTGCCTACAAATCAGAACACAGCAAAAGAAACAGAAAGGGCTGTATCATGTGGCTCAGGCATTGCGTCTCTGCCTTGATATCTGTCTTATTTTCAGACTGCTGAATTCTAACTCATTCACCGTGATCCGTGACGATGCATTTGCTGGACTTTTCCATTTGGAATACCTGTAAGTGTGGTGATTTGTCTGCTCCCAGAGTGCTCTGTCTCTTGGTGGCTTGCTGGATTGTGTCCTAAGCTAGGACAGCGTCTCTGATGGGTCTGCAAGTGAAGTAAACCTTGTTTTCTTTTCTGCACGGACTTTTGAGAGTTTCCTTGCTTGTAAACACACTGGGGTAAGAGGAGGCTGGAGACAAAGAGTGGGGAAGCAAACAAAGAGGGAAAGACATTCATTCATTCTCTGATGACATTTAATTTGTGGTGGAGTAAGCAAAATTGGAAACTGCGTTGGATATTTTTACCTCTCATAACCAGGTGTGGATTTGCTGATCAGTTAGAAATTGGGCTGAAGGGTTCTGAGGGTTACTTATTTTTAAACAAAGTTTCCCTATTTGGGGGTACAACTCTGTTCTTTATCCAGCTCTTCCACGTCCCGTATTCCACAGTATTTCCTGTGGATTCTGCTGAGTTGTATTTTCTTTTTCCCTCTATAAGAAAAAAAGGTAATTTCCCCCTCTCCAGATGTGTAGTTCTTATTTTTATTTTTCCTAGCTACAAGCTTTGCCTTGTTCTGGTTTCTGCACCAGGACACCATGTCTTTTTCCCTCCTAGATTCTTTCACTCTAGTATTCCGTAAATCTGTCATAAAGCTAATCCTGCCATCAGATAGGATTTCCTCACTTAGCATTCAGAGGGGATTTTTAAGGCTTTCTTATTTGATGTCAACAGGTAGATGTTGGAATTCTAGACACATCTGGGTATAGGGAAACTTTCTGTTGACCTGGGGTCTTGGGGAATGAGGAATTCTTCCCCCAGAGTCGATGTGATTTGGATGTTGTGATCATGTGGTACTCTGGCTTGTACGTGATATGGAAAGAACGGCAGGACCCCGTTGCTAATTCCAGCCAACCCCAGTGCTAGCTCCAGCCAGCCTCTCTGAAGGCACACACTCTACGAGGGAGGTACAAAGGGGAAGCTGTGAGTTTTCCCAGCAGGCAGTTCATCTCAGTGGCCAGGTCACTGGGGAGGAAGTGAGCTTGTCAGTTTATGCTGTAGTCTATTACTAGAGAGGCCCCAGATTCTTTTATTTTTTATTTTTTTAAGGCATCAGAAAGTTCTCAGTGTGAGGATCAAGAACCCGTTCACAGATCTAGCAAAGCCTCTTTCTTGGACCGTCTCATCAAAGGCCCCCTGACAGTTGACGTAATGCAAAGCCATAAACTAAAACTTAGTTCTCTGTGGCCCTAGGGAGTCGTCACAGTACATTCTCGCCCTGTCTTCCCTACAGAGTTTAAAGCACCACCAGTGTGATGGTTGCAAGATTCTATGAGCAAGCCCTGCACCATTTTAGCACAGATAGAGAAAGCCAGCCCTGGTTCAACTTCAGCATACTCCCTATTCCTCGTGGCACAGATCTGGAAGGGATCCTTGCCTCATCACCCATTTGCTTGGAGGGTGGGACCTGAGGAGCTCACAGTTGCTGGGAAACAACCTTAATGGAACTTTCCCTCCTCAAAAACTTTAATAGCACCATGTAGAACACTGGAGTCTCCTCAAGGGACTGTGATATTATCAGAAGAGCGGTAGCCAGGCACTGTGAAATGCAAGCAGAGCTGAGCTGGCTGGGGGCATGTCTGGAAGCTCTCCGGTCTTGCAGAGATGAGCATTTCTTGTCTTTGTCCCATGCACTCCCTACCCCACCCCAACACCCCAACTCTGAGTTTGAAGACTTCCGTGCTGTCCGGAAGGAGGAAGTGCAGACACGCTCATGTGCCTTGCTCCCATGTGGACTTTGCTGTGGCTAACTTAGTCTTCAGAGACGTGATGATTCATGAATGCTTCTAGATTTTACTCCCAAATCATACCAGGATCACTTTTTTAGACATTTTCAGAAGAGGAAATTCAGTTGAATTATGCGACTTTCCTCCCCTAGGTTCATCGAAGGGAACAAAATAGAAACCATTTCAAGAAATGCCTTCCGCGGCCTCCGGGATCTGACTCACCTGTAAGTCCTGTAGCAAATGTCACCTGTCCTTTAATGTGTGGAGTAGGACTGGCCCCTGGCGTGTGTCTCTGCCTCCATAGTTCCATACTGCAACGTCCCCCGAAGGAGACTCACCTCCCAGCTGCCCAGGTTTTCTGCTGTGGAACAGACCTTGCTCTTTGTGGTTACCAACACTTGGCTTAATTACCCTCTTCATCCCCTGCATTGCAGTTGGGGTCACGTGAAGTGAGGAGCCCTGAGCTGTGAGGGGCCTTGCGGCTGGGTGGAGGAAACGGCAAGGGGGCTAACATGCGTCCTGCACCTACTTGGTGTCAGTACAGGGCTGGGGGCCTATGAGCCTTCTCCTCTCTCTTCTGTGATAATCTGTGAGTCCCCCTTGTACAGATTTGAGAACTGAGGCATAAATAACTCCTTACAGAAGGTCAGAGACGGGATCAGGGCGCTGGAGTTGTGGCTCAGAGGTAGAGCATTTGCCTAGCATGCGTGAGGCGCTGGGTTGGATCCTCAGCACCACATAAAAATAAAATAAAGGTATTGTGTCCACCTCTAACTAAAAAAAAAAAAAATTAAATATGTGATCAGAATTAGGACCAAGCAGAACAGAGACATCTTCATGGTTCCTCTCATTTGAATGCAAATCACTTTTTCTTTTATGTTGGATTAATCTGCGGGTTCAGCTAAGCTCTCGGATTCCTTAATAGCTTTCTGAAGACAAAAAAAAAATATTAAATTGATTTGAATTGGCATATCAAAATGAAGCAAGTACACACATTGAGCAAATTTATAAAACTAGAAAAAAGTAATGGCTGTATTTATGAAAATGCAAAAATCGTCCTTGTCTTGGTGAGGGTGATTTATTAGGCAGGAGCCAGGTTCCGTTGGCACGCTTGATATTTTGTGTCTGAGGAAGATGACAGGTCTCATCAGCACTGGGAAATCTGAAGGGCTTTGGGTGTGGACATTGGGCAGGGAGGGCAGTACCTTTGGGTGTGACCCTGACAGGTAATGGTCTTTGAGACAGCCATCACATCAAGCCGGTGGGGCTGGGGGGTCTGTCTTGGGCACAGGGAGCCCTGTGTTTGGAGGGCTACCCGGCAGAGCTCTGCAGGGGGTTTCTGGAGCAGGGAGGTGGGGTGCCATGGTGAGGGAGAGGACACCTGGATCCACAGGGCCATGCTGGAGAGCGGCAGGTTCTCTTTGACATTCTACCTCCAGGTTTCCTTTTTTCCCTATAAAAGACTTGACTTGTTTCCGGTTCAGTCTAGACGCCAGATCCCCACAGTCTTGTAGAGGCTAAGATTATGGGCTTGGCGTTCCATAGACTTGGGCTCAAATCTCAAGGCCATCACTGATTCATATTACTTAACTTTTCCGAGTCCCAGTTCCTTATTCTTAATAAGAGGATGATCGTGCTGACTTCGTAGGGTTGCCGCAGGTAATGACGCTGGTGGCACCCAGCCCATTCCTCATGGGGAACGGTCGAGGTACGGTTGACCTCAACGCCATCGTCAAAAAACATGGTTCCCTCCTTCCACTCATTAAGTCTCGATTTATCCACGGACTGCTAGGTAGCCTTGGAAGATTGGGTGTCCAGACAGGGTTTCTAACCGGACAGCTGCGGTGTCTGGAGAGGAACAGCCGAGTCAGGGCAAGCCTGGCTCCCAGAAGTCAGGACTGAGGGGCTTTGTTTTTAAGTAAGCCTGTGTGACTGACTTAGTCCAGATGGCCACTTCATTTGTCCAGTTGGCTTGGCTACTGTTCCTCCCTCTGGGGAGGGTGAATGTACCCTGGCAGGTCCTGGGTGTGGATTGGCTATCTCTTGCTTGTGCGCCTGTGGGTACATGGACATTGATATGTGTGTGCATGCCTGTTTGCGTGTGCATGCCTGTGAATTGTTTCACGTGTTATCCTATGTGCATGCTTACAAGACATACCTCCTTCTCTGTGTGACATCCAGAGAGCGCAAATTCAGAAAGAATGAGGGAATCCTCCACATGGGTCCAGAGTATTCCAGATGCATTGGAGGGGAAGCAGGCTCATCTCAGCTGGGAGGGGGAAATCCCCAGGCCCCCCTCTAGCTCTCCAGCCTCAGTACCCTGGACATCCTGAGAACACGAGGCTCTCCGTGTGCCCCTGCACGCCCCGCTCATCTTATAAAGGGCTTTCCCTCACGCCCTTCCCTATGCCTATGATGCTACTTCTTCTGTCCTCAATTTCCTAGAAACGTCTTCTCCTTCAAAGTCTAAATCAAGTTCTGTCTCCCCCGTGAAGCGTTTCTCCCGTGTCCCCCCTTCTGCTGGCTACACACACACACACACACACACACACACACACACACACTGTTATGCTCTACACCAGCCACCCTGGCTGAGGTTTCACGATGCTGGTCCTGGCTCCCCAGCAAGGGAGGAAGCCCCCTGAGGACAAGCCCTTGCACATCTTCCACAAGCCCTCAGAGTCCGGTTCAGGGCAAATCCTATAGGAAACATTTGATGATTCATTGGTTGAGCAATGGATTTCTTACGGAGCTGGATTTTTTAGTGTGTCCTCTACTTCCAGGCAAATCTGGTGACTTTAAAGTTGCTCCTGTAGGCTTCTGATGTATTTAGAAATTAATGCATTTAGTACAGTGTTTAATGAATGAGCTGGTCCCCCTCCTTCCGTTTTTATTAAACCTCTAATGAAGAGAAGACATCAGCTCTGAAGTTCACTTCTGTGCCCAGGACAATGTGGCTTGAAATTGGCCTGTTTAAATTAGAGATCTGATATCTCCCCCCCCCCCCCCAGCACCTTCAGATGCACATTCACATGTAAGGAAACACAGATCAGGTTTCAGAGCATTGAGAAGTCACGCCAATCTGTAACTAAAATCTAGGACATTGGTTTTCAGCAGTCCTGTAAAGCCCAAGGGACAGAGAGCTGTTAAATAGTTTCAGAAATGAAGTAAGTGCCATGAATTTGTAGACAAAATGAAGTAGGGAGGGAGATGTTAAGCACTTAGTGTGAGTGGGGTGGATGACCCTCTAAATAATTCTGCTTTCAGAGCTCTAAATTGCATTCTTGGAACGATCGCTGAATGCACTTTCTGTGGCTTTTAAAAATATAAATCATTTAGGAAAAAAAATATAAAATAGTACCTGCAACTGGATTTTAATCCATTTGTGATTACATGGATGGGAAGGGGTGCAATTTAGAAACTACAAATCTCCTCATATTGAAGCAAGACTATTTGGTTTAAGAATGGTTAAGCCAGGTGCAGTGGTGCACACCTTTAATGGGGCTCAGGAGGCTGAGGCAGGAGGATCATGAGTTCAAAGCCAGCCTCAGCAAAAGCCAGGCACTAAGCAACTCAGTGAGACCCTGTCTCTAAATAAAATACAAAATAAGGCTGGGAATGTGGCTCAGTGGTTGAGTGTCCCTAAGTCCAATCCCCGGTACGTACCCCCCGCCCAAAAAAGAATGATCTTTAAAAAAAAAAAAAAAACCCTAAGCAAACCAAATACAAACAAAAACACAATGGGCACATACTTTTGAGTCTAACTGACTCTAAGAAGAAACAACATGTCTTTAGTCCTCTTGGTGGGATGGGTCTTTAGGATGATATAAACAACTTATTTCAACTATATTTGTTTATTAATTATGTTTTGTCATTTATTCTTGAATTAATAAGAGAACAAAAAAGTAGGCATCAGTTTCTTAGCTGACTCCTATAAGCATGTGGGGCCTGGGGAAACCAGACTTGATGGACAGCATTTGGATTCCCAGCATCTTTCCATGACAGCCCTGAATAATGAATGTCCACCTTCAGCAAGATGGTGGCAGGGCACTGCAGGATCCTGAATCCTCAGGAGGAGTTCATGTTTCCACGTAGGTCTACTTCTGGAGGTGGGGCATAGACCAGGGCATCTTGGGAAGATCTTCAACACTAAGGACAAACATGCACAACAGTTTCTCCTCAACCTTTGTTAACGAGAAAATGAAATTGAACATTAACAGTCATTCCCTAAACATTATGACTCACTGAGTTTTTATTATATTCTTCTTGAGTGTTAGAGCTGAGTGTCTTTATGTAAAAGAGTATTCATTGGGTCCTTTGTAGAGTCACAAGTGATAGAATTCACTTAGGTGGACTATTAGGGAACTTCCTGGGGCCAGACCATATCCATCTTCTGTCATCACTGTCATTTTTACTTGGGTGCTTAATTCATTCATTCAACAAAGAATTTATTGAGAATCCACCATGTGCTGGGCAATGTTCTAGGAACTGGGAATATAGCTAGGGACAGACAGACAATCATCTTTGTCTTCATGTTGCTTCTGTATGGGGAGGGTATATAGCCAATAAACTAATAATTAAAACAGATAATTAAAATATGGAGCGTGCCAATGAGAATCTTCCAATGAAGATCAACAGAGTCGGGAAGAGAGATGTACCGAGGTCTGGGAGGGTGGGAAGAGTTGAGTGCAGACCTCAGGAGGCAGAGTGAGCTGTGTCTCTGTCTGGGGAAGAGTGGCCCAGACAGGCCCACAGGTGCCCAGCCCTGGAGGCTGCTGGGGGAATCTCGTGGAGGCCACTCGACTAGAGCTGAGCAGTGTGAGATGTGCTCTCGTGGGTGAGCTGGGACAGTCCTGCATACCATCAAAGGGACTTTTCCAAGAAACAGAAAGCCATCTGAAGTTTAACAGATGTACATAAACAGCTTTATAAATGCTTATTTTAAAAGCAAACACAAGTTGGGTGCGGTGGTGCACGCCTGTAGTCCTAATGGCTCAAGAGTCTGAGGCAGGAGGATCATTAGTTCAAAGCCAGCCTCAGCAACTTAGCAAGGCCCTGTGTCTAAATAAAGTACAAAAAAGGGCTGGGGGATGTGGCTTAGTGGCTAAGTGACCCTAGGTTCAATTCCCAGTACTAATAATAAATAAATAACATACACAAAAAGGCTTCCCTGGTAATCTGACATCTACAACGTCTTCTTTGTGTAAGTGAGCTCATGTCTTTCTCCCAGTGCTGATGATCAAGGCCAGGAATTAAGCCACGCTGGGATGAGGAGGTCGAGAGCTATTTAAGTCATTAGCTATATTTACAGGGACTTCAGAGTGTCAGGGCGTGCAGATGATAACCACATCATAATGTGACTCTCTGTTTCTAGTTCTTTGGCCAATAACCACATTAAAGCGCTACCGAGGGACGTCTTCAGTGACTTAGACTCTCTGATTGAACTGTAAGTAATGAGATTAAGTCTGTGTACGCTTATCATGGGGTCCTGGTTAATCATATCTTCCAATCCCCTCTGCTTCTTGCTGCATTTCTTTTACGTTGTCGTTAACAATCGATAGCAAGTAGTACGTCCTGGGAAACCGTGTGCGGTTTGCCCTGTGCTGGATTTTGCCATTTGATAGTAGACTTGGTACCATTAGGCCAATGGTAAGTTAGGCCTGATGGACGGGAGGACCCCACTCTCCCAAACAGCGAGTCCATCTGCTTTATCGTGTGGTGTTCGTCACGTCTTCCTGGACATGGTTTGATAGGATCTTAAGCTTCTTCCTCTAACATCCTGTTTTGTTTTGGGGAACCTACATTGTGGGTGTCCTTCTATTGTCCCTCCCCCATTTCCACATGGTGACAATTTCAAGAGGGTTGGAGGAAAGGTGACATGCCATCTGGGAACTGTCTATATGTTATACAGCTGGAAGTATGCCCCAAGAAGCACTAAAAAAAGGACAATGATAAACAGAAGAGATAGGAAGCATGAAATGCCCTTTTAAAAAATTCTATGTTTAAGGAGTTTAAAATATGTCAGGCTGTTAATACACCTACGTCACTACCAAAGCATATCAAGTCTCAGTCTCTCTCTCTCTCTCTCTCTCTCTCTCTTCCAGGGATTTAAGGGGTAATAAATTTGAATGTGACTGCAAAGCCAAGTGGTTGTATCTGTGGTTGAAGATGACCAATTCCACCGTCTCCGACGTGCTGTGCTCTGGCCCACCAGAATACCAGGAGAAGAAGCTGAACGAGGTGGCCAGCTTCGACTACGAGTGTACAACCACAGGTACCAGCACCTGCCTTGCCAAATGTGGACATTTAGAACAAGCCCTTTGTTTTCCTTGCAGGTTGTCAACAGGGTGCCGGGAAATGAAAATGTAGAGGTTTCCTACCAAAGCTAGAGAAAGTTCCAGCATTCTATAAGAAATGAGACCATGTGGTGGGCAAACTTTCTCAACTGTTTGGAAGGATTTTTGTTAACTGCACTGCTTTCATTTTGATTCTTGACAAAATTCAAAGTTCTCTAAAGTTTTCTTTCTTTCTCTTTTAAGATCAAAATACAAACTCAGGAGTTTGGCATGAGAACATCTTTCAAGTCTGTCTCTGTTTCATGGGAAATCAGTCACACACCTGAATTATTTTGTCTTTCGATTTCTCCTGATTCACTGAGACAATGTTTATTGGAAGTTGAATACCAGACTTCTAAATCTATAAAATGCTCTTGTAGTTCCAAGTAAGAAGAGCTCACTAGGTATATTATAATAAGTAGCAAAGAAGAAAATGTAAGTTATCCAAAGAAAAATAATATAAGTTATCAAAAGAAACAAAATCATTGAGAGAAAATTGTAAAGTTCAGTTTTGTTTTTCTAGGCCTGGCCTCAGGGTATTAGTTTAAACATTTTTCAGGTTATAGAATAGAATTAAAATACCAACTGGCTCAACTGTCACAGCAGGCAGAGAGCAGGTGAGCATCTCCATATGAAAGGCGCAGGCACAGTTTCTACCGCTTCTAAAGCCAGTTTTTAAAGGAGAGAGGATCAATCCACAGCATGAAACCTGCTTTCTAGATGTTTGTAAAAATAAACATTTAGGCTGAGAGTTGGTATCTACAAAGCCCCTAGGCATGTCAGCAGAAGCAGCAGGAATGAGAACTCAGAAAATAGTTGCAGAAACTCAAAAGACACCCAAATTCCATGAAGAAAATATCACCTTGAGGCCAGAACCTGCTTACACCCTCCCCACAGGTAAACAAAATTCCACAAAGTGAAAATTCTTTCTAGATGCCTTTGTTTGTAAATAAGGGGCCCTACAAGTTCTCTCTTTTTGATTGAAAGCCTGAAGTCTCATGGGAGTGCCCTGTCCTTCATCATTGACTGGGGACTTATTCAGCTGTGTAATTGGCAGGTGCCCTTTAGCCAGCTGAGGCCACCAAGAGGTTATTTATTGTACTGTGGGGCCAGAACAATAAATCAGAGGTCATAGTCAATGACATTTGCACCAAAAGGTGGCATTTGAGATCATTTAGTATGAAATGCTAAACCAGAGCTCGCTGGGGCTCCTTTCTGCCTCTTGTCTAGTTTTTCAGGGGGGGGTCTCTAATTCCCAAGGTGAAGGTAACATCTCCCATTGTTCTGTTCTTACTGAACTGGCCCTCGTGGGGGAAAACTGGTCAGTTTCTGAGAGGATTGACATGGACCACAGAGGACCTTGGGAGTAGGGATTCATTCATACAAGAAAACACGATTTCTGACTTTAGGACCATCTAGATGGTTATAAAAATGACCCAGGTACTGAGAATGATTATTGGAAAGGAGATGGTTTGGAACCAAGGCCGCCAGGTCCTGAAACAGAACCCTGTAGGGCTGTGTCTGTCTTGTGTGTGTTTGTCTTTGCTAGCAAGCTTCCTGCCCCGCTTTGGAAAGCCAGCATAGGGCTTTCTGGGAAAGAGAGAGGACAGTGCTATCTTTGCTGTTTTTTTGAGACTCAAGGACACATTAGCTCTTACAGTTTCTCCCATCTGGAAAAGGTGGCCCCACAATGTGTAAACTGTCCCCAAATGTAGTCTCTGCAATACAGGAAGGAGTTGAGTGAATTGTGGAGGTCTGGGGTTCCTGCCTTCTGCTCAGCTCAAGCCTGGGTCTCTGGTGCTTCACCAAAGGCTGGGGAGCAAACGAGGACGGATGGAAGAATCAAAGCCCATGGGCAGCTCAGGGTATGGCTGCTGTCTCCTTGCTAGAGGTTGGGGAAGAAGCAGATTTCCCAGAGCCTTGTTTTCCTCTTAGCTCAGCTTTTCAGGAAAGGAGACAATGTCCTCTAGTAGATCTCCCCATTTGGCCCAGAGAGAGGAAGGCACCATTACTGCTCTGTTTCTTGGCAAAGGGGACTAATTAACACGAGGCAGCCACCACTGGGTGCTCCAGCTCTTCCACTTAATCACAGTTCTTCCAAAGCCTCCCCTTCAAGTCTATTTTTAACTACTCAAAAATGTCCGTTACCTACCTATGATGGCCCGTGTTAGGTGCATAATTCTCGAAATTCCTTAGAGGGAGTGAACTTTGCATCCTAACTGTCCTAGGAGCTTCCCCATTTGGGGGCTGATGAAAACGCCAAGAGAAATAATGCATTAAATGTGCACTTTCTCTCCCCCTAGGCTCAGCATCATGTATAATTTATTTTCTGCCAGTGCTATAAATAGCCTCGTACAAATCTGTTGATTTTCCAGGGGGAGAAAGGCCTAAATTGTCAGAGACCCCCTGACATCCTGAACTTAATCCAGTGTGAATGGCCGAGAGTGCCATTAATATTTCAACACCCATAAATTGATGTCATGTCAGGATGTGTGTTCTTTGAGTTGTCTCCACAAGAACTCTGCTTTGCGGCTTGGGAAAGGTAAATTAAGATGGAGGTGGGAGAAGATATTTGAATGCTTCCCAGCTGCGGCTCTGATGCGCACAGACGCACACACATCCACGAGCTTCCTTTGCCCTTTCCTCTTTCTCTGCCTTCTGTCTTCTCCTTTTATGGCCGGGCTGCTGCTGGTGTCTTCTACTAAGAAGTAGCTTTGTTATTCAAGGGACTTAACAGTCTGTGTTGTGCTGGTTAATGTAGAGAAAATATGAGGAAACCACTGTTTTGGAAAAATAAATGGAACCGGGGCTGCTAAAGGGTAGATCTGGAGAATGCTCGCTCTCCTGGCTGCCTCTTTTCATCCTGGGATTCTTCAATAAAAATGGAAACTTTTCTGGTCTGCACTTTAAACAGCCTGCATTTGAAAGCCAATGCTCGTGTTTCTGAGAACTGAGAGCTCAGTTGGGAGACTAATGGGAAGGCAGAGCGTGAGTTATGGCCATCAAGGGAGTGTTTAGAACCTCTGGCAGGCTCCGTTGAGCCCGCTGCAACCAGAGATGAGCAGAGGAGTTTACAGCAGTCCTGGCTGTAATTAAAAGAACTCGCTGCATTTGGAATCCTTTTATATCCCCAGAAAAGGCGCACCCAGAGCACCACATACCTCTCTTTCGTTTATCTATGCGTGAACACAGAAGCCAGCAAAGCCTGTGAGGTCAACCAGGTTTGGTGGCTCCTGCGCTGGCTTTGCTGGTGCCTGCAGGGGTGGCTCTGTTCTTAGCCTTTGATGGAACTGCACTATGATCTTTAGGAGTGGGCGGGGTGGGGCCTGGAGCGGCTGGGACTCTTCCCTCCATCTTCCAGCAGCATCCAGGTGCTGCGGTGGTTGTGTCTAGAAAGCTCGGGAGCAGCCTCCGAAGGCCCGCGCTGGGCGCAGCCTTGGCAAGTTGGCGTCCTCTCATTTTATCGTGAGGAATCTGAGGCTCCGTCTTCTTGCTCAAGGTCACACAGCTAACCTTGAGCAGAGGAGACTCTGAAGTCCAGTCTGTCTTCACCAGGATGCTCTGCTCGCTTGCTGCTGGGGTGGGAGCTACCCTGTCCACTAGGGTCACTCGTCCCTCCACTGTCCATCACCTCCTGCCTGTCGGGCTGCGGCGGCAGCTCCCTCTTGGTTCCCAGGGATGCGGCCCACCTCCCACCACCCTCTTTCCTGCACCGGCACCGTCCTCTGCCGCATGCGCTCTGCGGTAGTCTTTACGACGGTCCTTACGACGGTCCTTGGGGCCAGCCAGACCACCCCACCCTCATTAAGCAGAAAAGAGTTTATCACGCACCCACTGTGCATCTGGAGTTGGGGGGGGCACTTCTTCAAGTTAACTTGCTGAAGTTCAGTTTGTGCTAGGTAAGGGCAGGGCAATCCAGAAAACTGAGGCAGAGATGGGTTGAGCCATGTGTTCAAGGTCATTCTGCAAGGAGGTGGTGGTTCAGTGCCAGCATCTTACTTTAGATGTCATTAAAGTGGACACTGCCTCTCTTGGGCCAGGTCTGCCTTAGAAGCTTGCTCTCTCATCTTGGACCTCAGTAACGCATTTATTAACCTGTGGGGCACTAAGATAGGCATTTCTACCACATGGCCTGATCTATCCTGCCGTTTCGCTTGGGAGGTCCATGTCCTTGCCCCATGTTGTTCATGAGACCTGGGGGTTGATTCAAGTGCATGAGACCTGGGGGTGATGTGGGTCTTTGGTAGCTTCAGATCATGGGCCTTCAGGACCAGTGTGCTTTCTGGTGCCCATCGCCCCGCCCCTCAGCCCTGGTGCTACCCTCCACCTGCCCTTCCTGTGCCTGATCCATGGCGCCCACCTCAGCCTGCCCAGCTGCTGCTATCTCCTTTCCTTCCTCTGCTCCTCCTTTGCTCACTACTGAGCGGCCCCTTGGTGCCTTTCTTGAGTGACATCTCTGATGAGGCTTCCTAATCGGTGGTTATTTCTTGAGTGGCCGCCGTGGGCTTGAGCTGTGGGGGGGCTCAGAGTAGGACCCAGGCCTGACTTCTGGGAGCCCTAGGTTCAGGAGACACATCAATCTGGCTGTGTGGCCCAGGCTAGGTGCTCACCCTCTCTGGGCACTCTAAAATGCTGAAGGCTCTTTCCCTTATCTCCAGACTAGACTGTGATGTTATTTGAAGTCATGGTAAATAATAAGATTTAAACGATCGTGCCTAGGGTCAGCCCAGTGAGTGTCATGGACTGGGCTGCTTAGGGAAGGCCTGGCAGAGTACAGGGCACTGGAATGGGATGGTTAAGCACTGGGTGAGAAGGAGCTGGGAAACGCCATGATTTCCTCCTAGGGATGACTTGGCCCCGTGTTATTAAAGAGTGGCACACACTAAAGCACCTCTGGCCAAAAATGTAACTCAAACTTTATTTCACAACCTTTATTAGTGTGTGTGTGTCTTAAGCAGACTCCTTCTCCTCTACATTTCCGAAGCTACTCTGCACACCAGCTAGCCTTGCTCCCAAGCACATGCTTGCTCCGTTCTTTGGCAATTCTATGTCCTTCCCCAGTCGGGTATAATACAGAAAGTCTGCTGCAGCTCAGGGCAGCCACACAGACGGGGATCCTCGACTCACCATGAAATACCAGGAGAATGTGTGCCAGGGTCCAGGCCCCAGGACAGCACCTGTAGTTTCACTTCCCCCTTGGCTGGGAAACCTCTGGGACTGCAGGGGAGGGCTTGGTTTGGTTTCCAGATGGCGCCTGCCCTCTGGAGTGCAGTGTCAGTTCTGAACAGCGGGGGCACTGTTGGGGTGTGTCCAACCACAGGGGATCTCCAGGTAAGTCTCAGAAGCAGGCTGCTTTCCTGCAGGGCTGTGCTGGGAGGGCTGGAAGTGGACCACAGCACCCCCTGGTCACAGAGCAATCTGTGTGCCAGCTTTGAGACTCTCAGCAGCCTCCTCTTGGCCTTGGCTTGTTGAAAGCCAGGTCTCACCAGTTTTGTTTAACGTGTTATCTTTTGCCAAACCCACGAGGCTGTTTATCCACAGGAAGCAGCATGAGAAGCTGATGGTCCTCTGCAATCTCCAGAGTAAAACCCGCCAGAACTCGTTGCTTGGCTCCCACACTCCTGCTCCCTCCTCAGGCCTCTGGAACCTGTGATGGGAAGGAGAGAAGGGTAGGGGCGGTTGGTGAATCCCACGGGAGAGTTTGCAGATCTCATGAACTGTTTTTAATGCCCATCCCCAGATTTTGTTGTCCACCAGACTTTGCCCTACCAGTCCGTGTCGGTGGACACGTTCAACTCCAAGAACGACGTGTACGTGGCCATCGCGCAGCCCAGCATGGAGAACTGCATGGTTCTGGAGTGGGACCACATCGAGATGAACTTCCGGAGCTACGACAATATCACAGGTGCGTTGTGGCTGAGTTGGGCCCCTGAGTAATGTCGAGGGAGGACTTGGCACTCTAACACAGTCGGAGGTGGCACCATGGCAGCCCACCCTGGTCCTTCCTGTGTCTTATCTGTGTGGTCAGTTATTGGACAGAGCAGAGACCACAGGTGGAGAGCCCGCTGACAGGGGGCAGGGGCCAGGGCTGCATGTGGGAAGCAGAAAGCATTGTGTGGTGGCAGAAGTCCCCCCCGGGGCCCCGGGACCTGTGTCGCTGTAGCAGCCTGTCTGCTCAGCTTCTTAACAGCTCTGTAATAGCTCCAACTTGCGAAGCTGATTAACTAACACGCCCCACACCCACCCACGCCCCTCCCGCTCCTTCCTCCCACACTGCTCTCCTTTAATAGGAACATACAAAATAAGAACCAACAGACAGCTCAACTCAGGCCTTTGGGATTTGGCTTAGTTAAGGTTTCTGTTATGGGATCCCAGGGTTTTAGATCTAAAAAACGACTGTCTGCTTGCTTTTGAAATAAGTGGATACAATTGAAATTAAAAAAAAAAAAAGGCTTTCAGGAACTTCTCCGGGATCCAGTGCAGTCTGATGTGGTGCTGACTTTACCAACAGCCCCCCACCCCCACAGGGCTTCCTCTCCAGGCCCCTGTTTGGTGTAGAGCAGCTTTCCCTTTAACCTGCGCAGCTGGAGTGTAGGAGGTAGAATATCGGGGTTGGGAGGCTCTAGGGGTCGCTCATGGTGGCCTTGCAGCAGGTGAGGAGCGCGGTGTTACCCTGGGGAGGCACTGCTCATGGGCCTGCAGATGGCATTTCAGAGGAGCCGCTTGCTGTCGCTGGGCCATCTGGCCTCTGGGTGCTGAGCTCACCTTCCTGAGCAGCAGCTGGAGGTGCAGGCTCAGCGCAGGGCAGCCCAGGTGCAGCTGCCAAGTGAGGGGGGGGGGTGGAAGGCCTCCGAAGCCCAGTGTTTCCTGCTTCCCTCTTTTTCTGGACTTGGGAGAGGGGAAGGATGAATGGGCTGCCAGGTCTTTTCTCCTCCTGCCCCAGGACAGGAGACAGGAGCGGCCTGAAGCTTTGCTCTGGCCCAGGGCTGCTGCGGCCTTGGGGGGGGGGGGGGGCCCTGGCTGCTCTTCTGGGCAACTCACAGCAGCCCCTTACGCAGTGGCCCTGGGCTGCCTGCCCACAGGGAGGGACCGAAGCCCTCTTTCCAAGAGAGACCTGGGATATCGACCTCAGAGCTGAGGGTTTGACCAGTGGTGAGCGTTGGTGCCTGTTGGGTGCTGGGAAGTCGGTGTGCCTCTGAGGCAGCTGTCCTCGGTGAATGGGGAGGACATGTGTCCCCGGGATGTGGGAGGATTCCACATATCAAGTCCTTCCATGTTCATTCAGGGACAAGCCTGGGACCTGTCCCAGTGGCACCCTATTCCTTCTCTGACCCAAGCTGATGTTGGTGGGAGGGGACGGCACTGCCCGCCCCCTACCCTGGGGACATATGGCAGATGGTGGCATCCCCAAATGCATTCATTCTTCCTTCCTTCATTTATTCCCAAACATTTCGTGAGTACTTTCTCTGGGCCAGGCATGTTGTAGGTGCTGGGGACACAGCCGTGACTAAGCAAGATGAAAACCTCTGCCCTAGAGGAGTTTAGATTATAATGGAGGAGAAAGAGACAGAGAGAGAGACACAGAGATGGGGGAGAGAGATAGAGAGATGTGGAGAGATGTGGGGGGAGAGAGAGAGAGTTCAGAGCTCTACACTCTGGGGAAAGGGGTTCAAAGGTGGAAGCGGAGCAACTCCCCAAGGAGCTCCTACAGGGACTCGGGCCTGGGGCAGCCATGGGGGCCTGGACTGACGGAGCTGCAGTGGTGGTGGGTGGGTGTCAGTGTCCTGGAGTGGCTGTGGCCAGGGGCAGACCTCAGGCTAGACCTTGCTCATTACCAGGGTTCCTCCAGCCCTTGGTCTGCAAGCCTGAGTCCTTGGAGCTGGGTCCCCCTGCACCCCCTTGTCACAGCACTGTGGTAGTTGAACTTGGGAGCCCCGACATCAGGCTGGTTTTTGGTCATTCTGGCTCCAGCTCTTTCCAGCAGCGACAGTGGCCCTTTCACCTATGAAATGGGCATTTGATGACTTTTCATCTGTAAAATGGCTCAGCAGGGTTTGGACTCGGGGACTCTGGTTAGGATTCATGGGGAATGGGTGTGTGACAGCTCAGTGCCTGGCATGGAGTGACACCACAACAAGCTGGGGACAAAATAGGACCTCTTCCCCCCACCCCAGACCCTAACTGTCTACTTTAATTAAAGCTTCCCTATGGCTGTACCCAGCACAGGGAGCAGCCGGGACCACCTGAGGGAGGCGGGGCAGGGGTGGGGACAGACAGGGCAGATCCCCTGGCTGGGAGAGGGAGCGTCACTGTTGGTCGCTGGAAATGAGCCTGGAAGATCCCACAGCACAGGTGGACACGCAGGGGCACAGGATCAAGGTGGATGTGGATGTCCCCCTCCCCCACTCCTCAGACCAGGTCCCCTCATGTCATTTTGGGTGGCTGTGAGGTGATCCCTGAGTCAGCAAGGGCTAGGCAGGATTTTCTCAGTCTGTGTAAGAGTGGGGCTCCAAGGACTCAGAGGGGTACCCGCTTCCCGCTTTGGGTTCCTGGTAACCTCGGTGCCAATGGGGTAGCTCCAGCTGTCATGATCACGCCAGTGTCTGCTCCTTCTCATTCTCTCTACATCTCAGCTCTCCTGCTTTTGGTTCAGGGGTTTGTTTGCTTTGTGGTGTCAGAAGCCATGTGTGTTCCCACCTGTTATCTCTCTCCCTGCACACACACACACACACACACACACACACACACACACACTCTGCTGCTACTGACAACTCCATAGAGACTAAAAGTGTTTACAGAACTGCGAGGCAGCCTCTCCAAGAAACTGTCTCATGGGTCCCCTTGGCTGTGACAGGCAGACCTCTAGGACTCCTCTGGGCAGTGGGGCCTGCACAGCCAGGCCGCTCAGAAGGAGACAGGAGTGTGCACTATCAGTGTTGGGAGGGTGGAAATTGATGCACCTTTTGGAGAGTAGTTTGACAGTTGAAGCCCCAAAGCCTTAAAAACATTCACAGTATTTGCCCCAGCAATTCCTGTATTTATGAACATTGCCGGATGGTTCCAAAACAAGTTATTTAACAACATGTTAAAAGAAACATGTTATTTGACAATAATGAAAAATAAGAAATAACTGCTATGTCCAACAGCAGGGGATTAGCTAAATAAAATATGGTGCATCCATGCCGCGGAATACTGTGTAGTATTTTAAAAAATCAAATTGTAGAAATGTTTACATACAACAGAGAAGTCAAGAGAAAAAGGTAGATTCTAGAAAGTATGTGCGTAATATAAATCTCAATATTTTAAAATAAGCATATTTGAATTTGTGTATGGACTGAAGAAATATATCAAGTTATTCTCATTGTATGTTTGTAGTACAAGTGGTTTTTATTTTCTTCTTCATGCCTTTGGGTACTTAGGAGTCACAGACTACTGGATTAAACCCCAGACTCCACGACATACTAGCTGTGTGACTTTGTGTAAATTGGTGAACTTCACTGTCTGTTTCATCCTCTGTAAAATGGGGATGTTGATGACAAGAATTGTACCTTCCTCAGATGGTAATTGTGAAAATCAAATAAGTAAATACACACAAAAGTGCTTAGAATGTAGTGCCTGGTTATAAATACCCACTTTGTTAGTTCTACTAATTATTATTTTTTACATTTTTGTTTTGGTGAACATTTAACAATTTTTATTCAGGAAAAAAAAAATGCCCTAGTTTTAAACAGAGAAAAGGGGTCAGGCTCTTGGATGGAGTGTAGAACAGTGAAAGAGAAAAGTGAATACCACTCTATTACCCACTGTCGGCCCTCAGAGTTAATCCTCAGGATGGACGTTGGGTAATTAATCCTTATAATTTATAAACCAAATTCATCTGAGTCCAAATTACCTAGCAAATTAAGGGAAAGAAAGAACTCAATTTTTTTTTTTTTTTTTTTGGTACTGGGGGTTGAAGCCAGGGGCACTCACCACTGAGCTTTATCCCCAGTCCCTTTTATTTCTATTTACTTTGAGACAGGGTCTTGCTAAGTTGTTGAGGGTCTCTCTAAGTTGCAGAGACGGACCTCAAACTTGAGATCCTCCTGCCTCTGTCTCCCCAGTCATGAACCATGGGCCTGGGCCATCACCACACCTTCCAGGAAATGGCTTCATGGAATGATGAGACAGAGGGTGGGAAACCCTTGAGATTTGTCGGTCCTCCTGCTGGTTGGCTTCTGGATGGGGAAGTGGGGAGGTCCAGGTACAGTGGGGAACAAGACCGCCGGTGAGACCCAGAGAAGAGAGTCCCTGTGGAGCATGGCCCCCTTTTCCATCAAACGCCTGACCTTGACCCGGGGGACCTTGCCCATTCTGTGGGTGTCTGCACAGTGCCCGCTGTGGGCGAGTGCTGGGGGTAGGGTCTTTTGACCACCAAGAAGTGTGCTTCTGGTGTAGGGTGAAGATGGTACCAGTTGTGACGCCCCTCCACGATGCCCTGCTGTGCTAACACTCAGGGTGAGGTGTCCTCTAGTTCTCAAGGTCAGCTCCGTGGCTGCCTTCCTCTCTGTGTACCCATGAGGGCTGGAGCCCCAGAGCTGAGTTCCCTGGCCCAGCGTTGGACCCTACCGCCTTGTGCCTGAGGTTTGAACCCAAGGCCATCTGCTGTGGAGGCTGAGGTCTAACACCCATCGCCTCCCTGGTCTTCTAGAACCCTCCAGAGTCTGCATGGCTTCCAGAGCCCTGGGAACGTCTGCTTTCAGGCCTGACCCCTGCTTTTCACCCTGCCTTACTACCCAGGGGAGCAGTCGTGCCCTTGCCCACTCTGCCAGTTGAGAAAGACTTTTTCTTCTTAAGTATGAAATATGTATGTATAAAATATGTATATATATATATATGCATATGCATATGTATATGTATATACATATATTTATTTTAAATATTATTTAAATATATATTTATTTTGAATATTTTTTATCGACAGGTAAAAATTGTAAATATTCATCATATATGAGATATTTGGAAATACGCATTCACTGTGGACTAGTCCCATTAAGCTAATTAACGTACAATTATTGACTAACACCAAGACACTTCTCCCATGTGCTAGTGAATTTCCTGAGTCGGATGCCTGCCTCTACAGACTGGCAGACCCTAACCACCTCACATGCCCATTTCCATGGTGGCACATTTTTAAAAGATTTTTAAAAATTCTTTTTGTCTTTTTAGTCTGAGGTGGTGGTGCATACTGGTAATTTTGGCAACTGGGGTTGGGGGAGCTGAGGCAGAAGGATTGATTGCAAGTTCGAGGCCAGCCTCAGCAACTTAGTGAGGCCCTAAGGATTTCATGAGACCTTATCTCAAAATAAAACATAAAAGAAGGACTGGGGGTGTTGCTCAGTGGTCAGGCTACCTTGGGTTCATTCCTTGGTACCAAAAAAAAAAATTTTTTTTTAAATTGTGGCAAAATACACATAACATAAAATTTACCATCTTAACCTTTTTAGTGTACTTATTTCATAGGGTCAGATACATTCCAGTGATCCCTAGAACTCTTTTCACCTGTACCCACCCAAGAGCGACTTTGATTCGTCAGCCACCCTTCCCTCTCCCTCTCCTCGTCTCGGCTGCTCTGAGCACCTCCTATGTGGAGTCAAGCAGCATCTGTCCTTTCATGCCTGGCTGTTTTCACTTAGCACATAGTCTTCAAGGTGCATGTGGTAGAATGTGTCAGAATTCCCCTCCTTTTTAGGGCTGAGTAGTATTCCATTGTATGTGTCAGCCACACCTTGTCTGTCCCTTCATCCATCATGGACACTGGAGCTGCTTCTGCTTTTCGGCTGTCATGTAGAATGACACTGTGAGCATGGGTGTCTGGGATGGGGCTGCTCAACAGGAATTTTTTGTCACAGTTTGGGAGGCTGAGGCATCCAGGATGAAGGTCCTGGCAGACTCTGTGTCATAGTAGATAGTCCGATTGCTGTACCCTCACATGGTGGGAGGCCAGAAGAAGTTCTCTGGGCCTCTTTTATGGGGGTGCTACTCACCTCCCCCAAACCCCACTTTCTAACACCATCGCCTTGGAGATAGGACCCAACACAGGAATGTTGGGGACACCAATAGCTTTGGTGCAGCTCCCTCTGAGGACTTGCTTCCATTCTTGGGGTGCGTGTCAGGAGGAGGAATTGCGGAGTCCCGTGGTCATTCTGCGTAAGTCTCCAGGGGGAGCTGTCCAGCTGCTTGCCACAGTGGCTGTCCACAGGTCCTGCGGTCATCTGGAGGTGCCAGGCTAACCTGTCCGTCTCCCTCCCTCTCTCGGGGCGCAGGCCAGTCCATCGTGGGCTGCAAGGCCATCCTGATCGAGGACCAGGTCTTCGTGGTGGTGGCCCAGCTCTTCGGCGGCTCCCACATTTACAAATACGATGAGAGCTGGACCAAGTTCGTCAAGTTCCAGGACATAGAGGTGTCGCGCATCTCCAAGCCCAACGACATCGAGCTGTTCCAGATCGACGCGGAGACGTTCTTCATCATCGCGGACAGCTCCAAGGCCGGCCTGTCCACCGTGTACAAGTGGAACAGCAAGGGCTTCTACTCCTACCAGTCGGTGCACGAGTGGTTCCGCGACACGGACGCCGAGTTCGTGGACATCGATGGCAAGTCGCACCTCATCCTGTCCAGCCGCTCCCAGGTCCCCATCATCCTCCAGTGGAATAAAAGCTCCAAGAAGTTCGTCCCCCATGGTGACATCCCCAACATGGAGGACGTGCTGGCTGTGAAGAGCTTCAGGATGCAGAACACGCTCTACCTGTCCCTCACCCGCTTCATCGGGGACTCCCGGGTCATGAGGTGGAACAGCAAGCAGTTCGTGGAGATCCAGGCGCTCCCCTCCCGGGGGGCCATGACCCTGCAACCCTTCTCCTTTAAAGAGAACCACTACCTGGCGCTGGGCAGCGACTACACCTTCTCACAGATCTACCAGTGGGATAAGGAGAAGCAGCTGTTCAAAAAGTTCAAGGAGATCTACGTGCAGGCCCCTCGTTCCTTCACTGCCGTCTCCACCGACAGGAGGGATTTCTTTTTTGCATCCAGTTTCAAAGGGAAAACAAAGATTTTTGAACACATCATTGTCGACTTAAGTTTGTGAAGGGTGACAGGTGGGTTTAAAAGACTTGTGGCATTAGCCCTCAGAAGAGAGGACCAGGAAGAAATAATAAAATACAATAAGCCAGGCTCAGAGCTCTGAAATGACAATCTCAATTGCACTGGGGAAATAGTTAGAAGTTTTCCAACTTTTAGGACTCACATTTTAATCAGGGATTGCATTTATTGGCTAACCGCATGAGATGCCCATTCTACCATTTAAAAAGACATCTCAAAACCTGTAATTTCTGAGAGTACAGCATTTCCTCTTGCCATCTAGAAAGTAATGTGCTTTTATTTTCTTTCTTTTTAATGAGGAAGGAGAAAATTGAACAAGACAGGATAGCTCTTATAGCAAAATTAAAAAAAAAAAAAAGAGAAAAAGAAAACCAAACTCATGGACCCTTCTCATTTCATTTCAGCAATCTTTTTGGTAAGAACTGTTAAAGCCAAAGTCAGCTGAAAAGATTTGCTGATGATTAGTTTAAAAATCTTAAACCACTCAGCAGTGCTATTTTGAGCCATCCTATTTTCCTGAAAGGATCACCCAGCCTTCCCGAGTCCTCCTGCATTCCAGAACCTCGGCTCTTTGTTGGCTTATACCTCGGGATATTTGTCCTGGGTGTGTTCACAGTGTAAAGCTGGACATTGCTTGCTCTGCCGCAGAGACAACGTCTGGCAACACCTGTCCAGGCCCAGCATGGGCTTCGGGCCCTGCAGTGAGACAAAGGACTTCCTCCCTCCCCTGGCGTGGTTCAAAGCTGACCCTTGTGGTGGCCGGAGCAATAATGTTTGCTTGATGTGCTCTGTGACTCCTCTGCTTCCCCGACCCCTCCTTTGTGTTTGTGGGTAACTAGCAGACAGGCCAAAGAATGAAAGGTGCTTTTTACTCTGTCCTTTAGCGGGACGGAGCAGCTATTGCCATCTGATGTGCGTTTGGTAGAGTTTTTGAAGTGAGAATTTATGGAGTCCAAGGGGACTTTACACAGATCTCGTTGTGCTTTGAAACTCAGAGGTGGCCCTTTGGTTTGTGCATGTCTTTGCCCTTTGGGTAACTTAATATTTCAAGTGATTGAGTAGCAGCCTGCCTACCTGCCCCCAGCCTACCTCCATCCTCCTAGGACAGTCCTGCCCTGTTGAGTTGCTGGTCTCGCTGCTGCTTGAGCAGCCCTGTTGAAGGTGCTGCAGCCATCAAATCACCAGCTGAGCATTTATATCGGGGACGCACCCTCTTCTCCTAGTGCTTTAGCAAGGAGACCCCAGGAGCTCCACACTCGGCAGAGGGCCTCGTTGGTGGTGGGACGTCATGGACAGGCAGGACTTCCAGGCTGAGCAGGAGAGAGCAGCTAGAGCCAGACTAGCTGAATCCCATAGACAGGTCTGTGCTCCGGGACCAGATGGCCTGTCTCAAACTGGCTTCTGGTGTGGACATCGGGGAAGCACAGGGGTCTGCTTTTGTGGGAGTGTCCTAGGGAATGTTCTGCCTGGGTGGCTGCTTCTTTTCAGAGGGTACGAGGTGGATGCTTTAGTCGGAGATTTGCAAATAGTACCCCAGCAACTCCTTCCAGCCCTGAAATTTGCAATTGCAGGGTGGGATTAGGTTTTAATGATTATTGGCCACATCATGAGTAGGTGGATGTCTTGCCCCAAATGTGAATGTGTTTGTTGTTTTTTGACTTTGAGCAACGCAGACTGAGCAGTCAATGGCACTCAGAGAATGAGACGCTGGTGTTGCATCAGCATTCTTGGGAACATTCTGGAACCGCAGGCCAAGGCTTGCAGCCCAGGAAGCCGGGGGTTTAGGGAACCAGCTCACCCACGGTCCAAAGTGTGGTTTTTGCAACTCTTCTACTAAATACCAAGCAAACAGAGAAAAGTGGTTTGTTTTCATTTTTGAACACAAAGCCCTTTTCTGCATTCTTTGCAGTCTTGGTTTATTTGAATGGCCTACAGATGCCCAGATCTCCACATTGCAGGCTACAGGTGGGACAGCTCAGCTATCGCTCCAGCTGTGATGACAGGCCAACTCTTCCCGGTGCATGGAACCCCTCAGACATGCCAGGGTGGAGAAACAGGCCCTGGGCAAGCAGTAAGGGGCCACCGAGACAGTGCCTGCCTTTGTGCCAGGTTGAAAGGATGTTCCAGGTTCCAGCCATTAGTTCATAGAAGAGGCAGATGGGACATCTTTCTGTAGTGCCACCTCGGCGTGGTAAAGCTGTGGACTGGGCACCTATACTCACCACACTGGGAACCATTTCTTAGCATTGGAGAACCAGGGAGCAGCAGGTGCTGGGCTTGGGGTGGGGGCTTGTTGAATCCAGACGGGGCAGCAGGAAGTAAAAGAAAGATCTCAAGTAGGTGGCGGGGACAGGGTGTGAGAGGGTGGGTACCGTAATCCAATTTTCTTTTTTCTTTTTACAAAAGCTTATACAAGACTGGAGTCTGCAACCTGTAGTTCTAGGCTGTGGGAGGAGAGATTTGTTCTGGCTAAACTACCAAGGGAGCCTAGATGTTCTTGGCATTAGGTGGTAGAAGTTCTGCTTCGTTAATTTGATGGCCCCATCCTGAGAATCCCTGGAGTTTTAAGCAACTTCTGCAAGAAGCTTTTCTCCAGTAATAATGTAAAAAAAAAAAAAAAAAAAAAAGCCCACAAACAAAACCAACCAAATGAGGCCCACAAAAGCCCAAAGCGGAGAGACAGGTAGGAGTGCCCCTCATGGAGGTAGCCGGAGGAGGGCCACTTGTCATCATGGGGTGGCCACCTGCTCAGCTTGTCTGTTCCTCATGATCTCTGTGGCTAGGCTGCTGCACTGGTCCCTCCTCACAGCCATGTGGCTTTAAGGCCACTGCCTTAAAGTGAGGACTTGTCCCCAGACCCTGTGGGGTGGGAAGTGGGTCTCCATAAAGACTTTAAGAACCCCTCTGAAGGGAAGTACACCGTGTTCATGAGCAGTGCACAAATCACCTTGCATTTCAGCAAAGCTTTATGTTTTTTCCATGTACATTTGTGTCCATCTCGTTGATCATAAATGATTATTCAGCTTGGAGGGCAGGTGTTCTGATTTCAGAAAGAGGGACATAATACACAGAAGCTCAGAAGATTGCCCGCCTCTGGTTATCAGTAGTGAGGGGCAAAACTGGAACTTTCCCTCTGACCGGCAGCATTCCATTTTTTTTTTTAACTCTGTGACATTCTGCAATACCCTCCCCACAAAAGACCTTCATGTTATCATGATTGTGCAACAGCAGCACCTTTGGATAAATAAGAAGTGTCACAAAATATCCATAAGCCAGAAAGAACTCCATACCCCACAGACACCCCCCATCCGCTGGTTCTTTTTAACAATGAACAAGCTTCGTGGAACTGCTATAACAGGAAAGGCCCCATTCTTGAAAGTCTTCCAGAAACTTCCGAGAGTCTTCTGTTGTCCTGGAGGATCTCTTTTTGGCAATGTGGTGTGTCCTCCCACGTCGCTGTGGGTGGAGGCTGAGGTTTGGACACAGTCTGCTTCTTGTCACACCATCCACCAGATAAACAAGAGGAGTTTGGTGAGAGAAAAATTAAAAACCCAAATGTACGAGCAGTGATGAATTGCTCCGGGCCCTCTCAGCCTTTAGGGAGCTCGCTGAAAATGACAGAGTTGCGTTTTTTCCTCCCCATGGAGTGAAATGCTGGGTATTTTAGGAAAGAAATCAATGTGGGGTGCAGGAGGTTTGGCTGCCAGGAGCGCTCACGATGGAAATTTCTCTGGCAAGCAGTAAAATGAGAGACGAGGTGCTCAGGAGGGGAGTCTGCTTGCATGCCGCCTAAAGAAAATCTCTGCAGCAGGCTTTCTGCTTCTGCAGCGTCTCAGCTCCTCGTTCACAGCTTTGGAAGGCAGCTCTTTAGTTAGACAGTGGCCAGGGATTCCACTCAACAGGGCACTGGGGTGGAAAGTGCGAGCGCTGCCCAGGACATCTGCAGGCTGGGTTCAGGCTAGTTGCAGATGCCACGGGAAAGGTGGTCCATATTTGGGGACCATGGAGAGGCAATGGGAAGAAATTCAGGGCAGATGGCCTTGAAGGAAAGTATCTTGGGAAAATAGAAACAAACCTGGAAGAAAACAATTCTCATGATTTCCTTTTCCTCAGCCAGGCAAGCAGAGGGTAGGATGACCAGGCCAATGAACAGCGTCCCAATGGTTACTGAAGACCACCCATTGTGATGCTGATTAAAATAACAATCACACTGTAAGACTTCTGAGATCTACACAGATGTACTCCATGGCTTGGGTCAGAATCCACCTTTTTCTAGTAGGTAACTATGCATTCCCTATCCATCTCTTTGACTATCAAGAATGTATAAGAACTGTGATAAAATAGGCCAATATGCCATTTGGTACTGTTTTATGTATTTTAAATGCATAACTTAGGTAACATAAGAATAGTTTATATGCATATGAAAGTAAGTTTTGCAGTATGCAGGCAACAATGGATACATTTTAAGGCTGTATCTGTATTTAGCTCTTTTTGGTAAATAGAGTTAACAAATGATATGCCTCTTAATTCAACCTATACTGTAATCCTATGAATAAAATGTAGTTCATGCCTGATACAGCTTTGATCTCTGGTCTTCTTGAATGTGGATGTGTCCACCTGAGTCATCGAGTTGATGGACAGGTGTGATAGGGCATGGGGGTGGGAGGGGACAGTAATGTGTTTGTGGTGACTTCCTATTTAAATGGGAGATGGGTACCACAGGGGCTGTTTTTCTTCTTCTTTTGGAAATACAAAATTCATAAAAAAGTCACTAAAAATTCCCTGAGGAACCCCATAGTGCACCTCCACCTGCTCCGTGGACTCGTAATCTTGAGGGGTTGAATGAGATCTCTAGCAACCTTTGGGTCCCTTCAGATTCTGCCTGGTAATAGGAAGTAAGACCACAAGATCTCAGGGGTGGCACTGAACTCTGAACTCCTCGAGGGCAGGACCTTTGACTTGTCCTCTGCATGTCTGGGATCTCACCTGGCACATAGTAGATACACAGAAATGGTTGCCACACATATCTTAATCTAAGACCCATTGAGTTTAGTTGGACAAAGGAAGGGTTGAGACCCCAAATCACAGGTGAGTGGACCTACTGTGTGCCAAGTATGTTGATGTGCTGTGGGGCTAAAAGCCCAAGAACAGAGCTCTGGACCTCATAGGACTTACCATGTTGTTAAGAAAGCCACAGTTAGGCTGGGGTTGGCTCAGTGGCAGAGAGCTTGTGTAGTACATTCGACGCCCTGGGTTCGATCCTCAGTACCACGAAAAAATAAATAAAATAAAGGTATTGTGCCCAACTACAATATGTTAAAAAAAAAAAGAAGGAGGAGGAGGGGGAGGAGGGAAGAAAAACACAATTACACGAAGCTCCGGTCAACAATACAATCTCTAGATAAAATTCTACATCATAGAGCTCTGTGTGACTAGCCAAGCATGAATGACATATTTAGGGTTGATAACCAAATACCGAGTGACCGGTCTGGCATGGCAGATTGTTGTTTTCTGTTGCTATGTGACAAAGGACCACAGCACCTATTCATTAGCTCCCAGGTCCTGTGGTCAGGAGTCCAGCCTAGGCTTAGGGTCTTAGGGTCTTCTGCTCAAGATGTCACGAGGCTACCATCGAGGGGGTCAGGCCTAGTGTAATCACTTGGAAGTTCCACTAGGGGAAGGTCTGTTGACTAGCCCATTCAGCTCTTGGTGGAATTGATTTATTTGTGACTGTGAGACTGGAGTCCCTGTTTTCTTGGGGGCTGTTGGTTGAGGCCTCTTGTGGCTCCTGGAGACAACCTAGTTCCTTGCCATGTGACTTCTCCACCAGTTCTCCGACCACTGACTGTAGCCCCCTCAGGTCATCAGCAGCCCTGGAAGTGATACCCTGTCCCCTTTGCCCTGCTCAAGGGAGGGCATCTGTCACGCCGGATTCATGGGTCGGGAGGTGCATTCACTGCAGGCACCATCCCCACAGGTGGGATGCCAGCTGCTCAGAGAAGTCCTGCCCGCCAACAGCCCCACCCGAGGACCCAGCAGAACATGAGCCGTGAAGGCAAGTCACAAATTCCCAGGAGAAAGGGTCACTTCAGCCAGAGGGAAGGGCTGGTTCCTTCCTGCTCTTGTTTCACCATTAAACCATTGCCCTGTGTTTGTGGAGAAGTTCACGAAAGAACTAGGACTTTACGGAATTTCCTCTGAAGCCAGGGGCTCATTAAGGCTGAGGCTGACCTCAGTGCATTTGTCTGGGAACTGGAGTGCTCTGTGGGGTCACCCAGCCCCAACTAAGGCAGGGACACATACTTACTTTCTCAGGGGGCTAATTGAGGCCTCACTGAGAAGAATGGGAGGCACCAGTAACGTGTCCCCTTCCTTGATCCTCTGTCCTTGCCATTGGTTCCTTACCTGTCTCACAGACAGGACGACCTTCAGCCAACTGGGTCTAATTGGCACAAATGGCTGTCCCCAGCAAATTGGTAGCAGAGGGGAGACGAGAGGCCCTGGACGAGCCCCCACCTGGCAGCCTCTGGCCTCTCCTCCAGGCAGCCTCTCGTTAAACGTGAACTTCTGTTCCCACCTCAGGGATGGAAAGACTGCCCCAGATTCCCCCACTCACATGTGCCATCTACACCTCAGGGCACACTCCTGCAGGTGTCCCAGGAGACTTCCGGAAGGCAGGAAGGGAGGACAGCTAGGCTTCTTTCACATTCCAAGAGAGGATTGCTAGGGCAGGGAGGGCAAGCCCAGCCACCGTGCCTGCTGCACGCCATCCACCACCCAAAGTGACAGCATCTCTAGTTGGGGGCCGAGAGATGATTCCAGGTGGTCAGTTCCACCATCTCCCAGTTTGCTTCCAAGGGCAGTGAGGGCAAAGGGCACATGAAAATAGGAGCTGGGCTTCTGGAGACAGCGCTCTGGAAGCTTGTCCTGTCCTGGGCTACCCCTCTGCTGTGACTCACCCCCAGGGTCCTGTGTGGGTTTCTCATCATCCATCTAAGAATTCTGGACACACAGCAACTCCATAGTAGTTTTAAATTTCAAGTGTACATCCTTTTCCTGCCCCTTGGTTTATAGCATCTTGGCTCATAAATCATGTGAAAATGCAAATTAATTTTTTCATTTGATTTTTTTTTTTTTTAGCTAATTCTAAGTACCCCCTAAGTGATCAGTGCTGTGTGAGTACAGAGAATGGGAACATATTAACAGAGACAAAAGCATTTAAGAATCTTGAGGAACAGTGGTTTCTTGCTATTTCACGCGTGTGGCAGGAATTCTCAGGGAGGGTCAGTGTAACCGGAGTAAATATCAGGACCCACACTATCCAGTCTCACCACAGTGCAGCACTTAATGAAACAGCTCCAAACCTTGCAGTAAGTACAAGTGATTCTGGAAAAAGAGGGAAACCTGTTCCTAGCTGTCCAGGTGCTGCTCCTGATGTCGAGGATCCCCAAGCCCCCGGCCTTCCAGCAGCCTGCGTCCATCAGCAGCCCCCAGTCCTCATGCCTCGCTCTTCCCCAGACTCTCTGAACGTCACCCTGCATCCGGGCTGGCCCCTTCCTTTTCACACGTCAGCTCCCTGAGTCCCCGGCAGAGGGGAAGGCTCTCCAAACCGCAGACACCTGTGTGTTATTCCTGCTATGGTCAATTTAGCAAATTTCAGGATCCTTCAGCCTGAGCTCCTCCCCTTTGAATCAAGTTACTTGTCGGGTTTTAATTTTGCTCACAGATTTCTTGGTGCTCCTCTCATCAAGAGGTGGAGGCCAATTTCCCACCCCTGGAGTGTGAGCCGTGCTTGGTGACTCCCTGCGAAGGTGAAGCAGAAGGCAGAAGTGCAGGGCTGAGCCTTCCTGGAATAGCCCTCAGAAGGCATTTGGGCTGGGCATGGTGATGTATGCCTGTAATCCCAACAGCTCAAGAGACTGAGGCAGGAGGATCTCGAGTTCAAAGCCAGCCTCAGCAATGGCAAGGTGCTAAGCAACTCAATGAGACCCTGTCTCTAAATAAAATACAAAATAGGACTGGTGTTGGGAGTCTTCAGTAGGTGAGTTCCCCTATCAGGTATCCAACTTCAGACGGGCTACGCAGGGGCTTTGACCTGGAGCAGAGAACACACCCCACCACGACCTTCATGGTCACGGTGGACTCTCTGGAACCTGGTTCATGAGCGAGAGGTACTGATGGGTGGAAGAACAGGCACTCCCCTTCCCACCCCACCTCTTAACCACCCTTGTCCCTCTCCTGACCTATGGGGGACTCTTATTCCCTCTCTTCAGACTCCCCCTTATTAAATTCTGCACACAAGATTGGCCTTACTATCAATTAGACAATCAAAGTCAATGGCCCCCAGGAGGATCCCTAGATCCCGCAATTCTCAGAGATCTGTTTAACTTCTTCGAGCGCTCAAAAAAGTGGAAGGAGATCCCCTGTGTTGAAGCTTTTTCTCTTCTTTGTTCTCACCCCGACCTATCCGGCAGATGATCCCCCTCCCTAACGACCTACCCCATCGGCTCCGTCCAGCCCCTCAGGTGCTCCCCCTGACTCAGCTGACACCTTTAGTTCCCCCCAAACTAGGTCCTGCCCCTAGTCCCACAAACCATGGCCCCTTTAAGAGAGGTTGCCTGACCTGAGGGCATTATCCGGGTACATATCCCATTCTCTATGAATGACCTCAAGCAACTCCAGCGAAGGTTGGGCTCATTCACCACAGAAGAGAGTTTCAGTGGGTCCTCCAGGCTTATAACCCCACTTATATGTTATTGGCTAATACCCTCCTTCTTGAGGAATGTACCAGAGTCTGGGAACTTGCCAGAGCCCATGTGAATGAAACTCATGGAGTTAATCCCAATCACCCTCCGGGGCCACTTGCTGCCCCAGATCAAACTCCCGACTGGGATTATAATACCCAAGCTGGCATACAGAGTAGGGACCGATTCTCCACATGTATTATTGCTGGGCTCAAAACAGCGGCACGTAAGGCTGTCAATTTCCAAAAATTATAAGAGACCCCACTGGAATTTCTGAATTGGCTTATGAAAGCCCTTCAGCACTAACCTAGATCCCCAAATCCCAGATGGCTGTCATGTCCTTATGACATATTTCCTCTCGAAGAGCTACCCTGACGTCTGGGCCAAACTAGAAAATCTCCAACAAGGCCCTGCCACCCCCAGACAGAGCTCTTGGCGGTAGCCTTTAAGGTTTTTATGCTTGCCCAGGCCCTTCAGGGTGCTTCCTTGGGTCGCTGCCCATCACCAAAACCCCCTCTGGGTGCCTGCTTCAAGTGTGGCAAGGGGACATTGGGCCAGGGCATGCCCCACACCACGCACTCTGCGAACCCCATGCCCTAAATGTCAACAACAAGGTCACTGGGGCTCTGACTGTCCTAGATCCTGTAGGAGGCCTATGGCCAGGGAACCCTCCGACCTTCTGGGCATGGCAATCGAAGATTGATGGTGCCTTGGGTCCTTGTCCCCAGCTGTAACAATCAATAGACAGGAACCCAAGATGCAGATTCAGGTGGATGGATACAAGGTTGACTTTCTCCTTGACATGGGGGCTACCTTCTCAGTCCTGACAGAATTCTGGGGGCAAACAGTGCCGTCCACCTCTCCTATTGACGGGGTAGGAGGAAAGACCATCTATCCAAGAAAGACTCCCCTATTACTCTGTTCCATAGACAACTTCCCATCCTCTCAGACATTCCTAGTTATGCCCCAATGTCCAGTTCCTTTGCTCGGCCGAGACATTCTCTCTAAATTCAATACAACAATCAACATTCAGGCTCCTGGCATCAGTCAGGCCCCAGAATCAGCCTGTTCATCTTTTCTGGCCCTTTTGGCAGAAGACTGGCCATTCTGCTCCATTTGTGAGGCTGACATGAAATACCATACTAACCTGGTTGACCCGATTGTATGGGATATCCACACCTCCTCCACCGTTTCCTGCCCACCATTTAACATTCATCTCAAAGATCCCAACACCTTCCCCAATCAGGCTCAATACCCCCTGTCCACAAAAGTTCTTCTGGGCCTACAACCTATTATTCAGGACCTTCTTAGCAAGGGGTACCTCCAAACTGCTCATTCCCTTACAATACTCCCATACTGGCGGTAAAAAAGCCCAATGGGTCCGATCGCTTAATTCAGGACCTATGACTCATCAACACCTCCGTTAGGCCCATACATCCTTTGGTTCCCAACCCATACACGCTGCTGTCTCAGGTCCCCCACACTGCCACACACTTCTTGGTCATAGATTTAAAGGATGCTTTCTTCTCCATTCCCCTTGCCCCCAAATCACAAGATCTTTTTGCCTTTACCTGGACAGATCCCACCATCAGACAGTCTCGATAACTAACCTGGACTGTCCTTCCTCAGGGATTTTGAGATAGTCCACACCTCTTTGGACAAACCTTGGCCTGCAACCTCCAATCTTTTCACCCCCAGTGCCCCGAATCCACCCTCTTGCAATATGTTGATTAAAGCACCCCACCACAGCCTTTAAGGCTACGGTGGCCCTCAGGGACTCCTTCCTTGGGCAGATTCGAAAGTCCTAGTCCTCTCACCTTTAAGACTCGGCTGCTAGAGAGACGCTTACCCTCCCCTTCCTCTCCCCTCTTTCCGGCCCTGGGAGTATCCGGCCTCTCCAGGAGGGGTCCCGAAAAGCCTTGGCCAAGGTCTCCCATGGCTCCGGCTCTGTTTAGGACAAGAGCTTCAACTGTAGGATTCGGTGATGACCAATCTCTGCAGCTTGAACCTGCTACTTAGGCACTCCTGATTTTTTGGCTCTAGCAGGGATGCTCCTTTTGCCAATAAATTAGTTTCCTCCTTCTCTGCGTCCTCTTCCCTCCTCCTTACATGGGTAATGTGTCCTCTCTGCCAGTTGACTCTCCCCTACAATGCCTCTTGGATCAAATACAGCACCCAGGCCTGGCCCACTTATCCCTTAGACAACCAAAGCAGATGGCCCCTTTTGGGTCCCTGGACCCCTCCATTCTAAGGGGTCTCTACAATTCCTGTGAGCGTTCAAAAAATGGGTAGAGATCGCTTATGTCCAGGCTTTCTTCTTGCTCGGATCCAATCCTGCTCTCTGCACCTCTTGCAAACCTCTACAAATTCTTCTAGCCTGTCCAAAGGGCACTCAACAGATGACACCGTTCTCCTACTTAATTTCTTGGCCTTAAAGGGATATCGGGCCTCTCCACAAAAAGCCCAAATAGCATGTATCTAGGGTTCTCTATCTCTCAAGGGAAAAAGTACATTACAGTGACAGAAAACAGCTTATTGTGTCTATACCTACACCAAAGACCAAAGATGACTCTCCTTCTTGGGTTTGGCTGGGTACTTCAGGGCCTGGATTACTTTTGAATTTCTCCCTCCTCGCCAGGCTGCTTTATAATCTAGCCAAGGGCCCCCAAGATGAACCCCTACCCTCAGCAGTAGGGAAGCCCTTTACAAAAAGACCCTCCTCTGTGCACCCGCCCTGCATCTCCCTGACCTCTCTGACCCTTCACCCTTATGTACATGAAAAACAGGGACAAAGTCTGGGCGCTCTGGGTCAGGAATATGGCCCCACATTTGCACCAGTGGCCTACCTATCCAAACAGTTCGACCCCACCATCAGGGGCTGTCCCCCATGCCTCAGAGCCCTAGCAGTGGCCCATGACCTCCAGAAAGAAGCACCAAGCTTACCTTTGGTCCCCACTAACCACCTCATCTCCTCACCATCTAGAGGACTTCCTCACTTACAAGGGGCTAAGTCACTTCCTCCTTCCAGGGTTCTATCCCTCCTTGTCTCATTCCTTGAGAATCCCTCCATCTCTTTTCAGTCCTGCTCCCATCTTCTCCCTCACAAGATCCGGTCCACAAATGCCTGGAGGTATTAGAGATGATTTTACCCTGCCCTACCACCATTTCTGAGGGACCCCTGCCCTCTTCGGACCTCGTCTGGTTCTCAGATGGTAGCTCCTTTATACATGAAGAGGTTAAAGTGGCGGGGTATGCTGTCATTTCCCTCTCATCCATCATGGAGGCGAAACCTCTCCCACCCAATACCACCAACCAACAAGCTGAACTCATAGCTGCCACAAGGGCATGCGAGCTAGCAGAGGAAAAAACCCTCTCCCTATATACAGATTCCAAATACGTCTTCCATAACCTGATCTCCATGCAGCCATTTGGAAAGAAAGGGGGCTACTGACCACCAGAGTGATGGCAGTCATTACTTCCACACACTTATTTCTGGCCTACTACGAGCCTTCAGGCTGCCTTCCCAACTGGGAATAATCCATTGCAAAGCCCACCAAACTGACTGCTCCCTTAATACTATGGGGAATTCCAAGGCCGATCAAGTGGCTCGATCAGCCGCCCTACAGAGCTTTACCTACTCTCCACTTCTCTTTGTTACCACCGGGGATCAGCCCAAAGATCCCCAACAACTCTTCCAATTTCTTCACTCTCTATTCCATTCTAGTCCACAGAGTCTCACTACTTTCTTTCACTCCTTTTTCACCCTTTCCCCACATGATAAGACCCTCCTACAACAGATCACTTCCGCTTGTCAGATCTGCCAGAGAACCAACACCAATACTCCATTAAAACCTAAACCTTTTCCTTCTCATCAGGCCGGCGGTCATACCCCAGCTGCAGACTGGCAGATTGATTTCACCAACATGCCCCGAGTAAAAAACATAAAATATCTTCTTGTATTGGTAGATACTTTTTCGGAATGGGTTGAAGCCTTTCCCACTTCTAACAAACGGGCCTCTATGGTAGTTGATCTGTTGCTTATTCACATAATCCCCCATTTTGGGATGCCCACTTCTATCCAATCAGACAATGGCCCAGAATTCACCTCGCAGATAACTCAGGGACTGGCTCACACACTGTCACTCCCTAGGCATTTCCATTGCCCTTACTGCCCCCAGGAAAGGTTGAAAAGGACCAATTGGTCCCTTAAAGAGACCCTCACCAAGCTCACCATGGAATTAGCCTGGACTGGGTCAAGGTGCTCCCCTTGGCTTTATTGCACATTAGGGTCTTGCCAAAGAAGCCTTCTAATCTCTCACCTTACAAAGTCATGGATGGCCATCCTCTCGCTCCTTCCAGATTGTCTACAGAACCCCTACCCATCTCCAAAACCTATGCCCTGCCCCTCCTCTTCCATCTACACTCTGAACTCTGGCGCTATCAAGACTGGCTCCTTCCTGACCCCAGTCTCTTTCAAAACCCTACCTCCTCAACACCTGGTCAACTTGTTTACTATTGCCCACCAGGGGAAAAGCCCTCCTCTAAAACCAAAATGTGAGGGTCCTGCTCAGTGATTATGTGCACTCCCTTGGCAGCCAAACTCAAGCCGTCCAATAACCAACTTACCCATGGTTTCACATTTCCAGGCTTAAGCCTGGCACTCCTACACCTTCATCAGAAGAGCCAACGATCGTCACCTGTCATTAAGTACTGTTGTCAATGTCCCCCCCCCCCCATTTCTGACCCCTCTTGGGTCCTCTCTTCGCCCAATGTCTGAAGATTCAAGGCAAGTGACCCTAAGGGCCCCCTCCAGCCAGACACTCCCCTACTTGCTTGAATCTGGCTGGTAGTGGGACCGTTGTGTGTTGTCCTTCTGACAAACCACTTAGGAGTCCAGAGCATGGTGACCCCTGAATAAGTGTGATCATAAGAGAGCACTTTACCAGTTGCCTTCTGGGCCTAAGGAGGAACATGTGTGTTTTGTTTACCCTCCCAGTTTCGTAAGAATTTCAAGTATCAGTATTTAAAGTTGAGGTGTTTCACATAAAACCTGGAGAGAGCTGACTGCTCTCAAAGGGAAACATGGTAACAATGGGCCACCGTCCTCCCTTGGCTGCCTTCGAGAAAGGCAAAGAGAGAAGCAAGCTGGTACACCAGGTAGGAGAAAGTTTGAAGAGCAGCCTTCACAGAGAGGGGAGGGAGCTAGATTGGACTAGGAATGAAGAGTGGAATTGAGGGTGTCAGGTGCGGGACAGGCTGGTCTGCAGGGCCTGCAGGGCATGCCAAACAAAGTCAGCTGCAGAATGACCTGGCCTCTCAAACCCTCTGTCTGCTTCTATATCACCTGTTTGCTTCAAGCCCAAACACCCAACCCCCCCCCCCCCCCCCCCGCTCAGGGTTGAACACTTAACCCCCCTTGGGCCGACAAGGCAGCTTGCAGACCCAGAGACCCCATTGGATTTGGGCTATAAAAACAAAATCTCCCTGTGCCTGTTCCTTCCCCCTATCATAAAGTTCATTCAGACTCAGGTGGGTAAAATTTCTAGTCAAGCTTTTAACCAGCTTCTCCTCAGGAATTACCAACTCCTGGCTATTGATGGTACCTCCAGTCGAGACCTGTGCCCAATGGACTGACGTCATCATGGAATTGGCAGGGCGCGGGAATGTCATCACCAGGACTTCCTTTATCACTCCCGGGAGAAATTTTTAGTGACAACAGGGTCTTCTAACCTGTCCCTTGTGGGATGTGGCCATTCCGGGGAAGACAAAGATGCTCTGAAGACATGTGCCACACCTCAGGGACACCTCTGCCAACCCCTGGATTGGCGGTCACAGCTGCCGTCTCTGTGGGAACATCAAGGCCCTTGAGGAGCAGGGAAGGGGCCGGAGCAGCACCTTCAGTCCTGAGGCGGGTTGTCCCCTGTGGTTTCCCAAAGCAGAACCAGTCCCAGGGGGACAGTAAGGAGCAGAGGAAGCGCTGGCCCTCTGTCCTCTGCCCTCTGCGGGTGGAGCAAGAGGGCGGCTGGCTTCAGAGCACCCCTGGCCTGGTCCTCTGTCACCCGGTGTCAGGACCTCTCACATGGTCAGAGCTGGCGACAAGAGAACCAGGAGGACGTCCTGGGGGCGGAGCTCCCTCCTCCTGCAAGTGGAAGGAACCCTCCAGAGCAGGCCAAGAGCTCCCTGCACGTGTCCGCTGTTCAGGACCAGGGGACGCTTCTTCATCCCGGGGTGGCTCTGAGGGCCCCAGCTCCCTGCCTCCTCACTCTATTTGCAGGTTGTGTCCAGAGACCAAGGGAGTACATTTCAACCACTTGGAAAAGATCTTTTTGATGTGAAATAGCACACCCCCCCCCAAAAAAAAAAGAAAAGAAAAGAAGTCAGGCGGCGGGAAGAGGGGCTGCGTGGTTCTCTGACACCCCAGCTCCAGCTGCGGCTCCTGCTCCCCACCTCCTACGTTTCCCTTTGCTGTTTTATCAGCGTTGCACAGGGCACAGCCTCAGTGAGTGAATATAATGTCGTTCTGGGGTCTGGAAGGAAGAAGCAGGTCAATTTTACGTTCCTTTCAGTAACTTGGAAAGTCAGGACAATTTTCTGGTATTTCGTTTTTTCAGCCAAATGGAGTATCTGCTCCACTTACTAAAGACGACCCCGCCCCCATCCGCATTTACCTCCCACACTGAGGCAGAGCTTCCTCCCTGGGGTGGCCTGCCACAGCATTTGCATTTTTCTGTCACAATAGAGCTGCTGAGGCAGAGCTTCCTCCCTGGGGTGGCCTGCCACAGCATTTGCATTTTTCTGTCACAATAGTAACCCCATAAAACACCTCATTTCTCCTTAGGATTCTTGTAGGGAGCAGAGCTCTCCTGCGCCCACCTGACAGACAGGAACATGCGGGCGCCAGGAGGTTCAGGGCTTCACGGACCCACACAGCTGAGGCTGGCAAAGCCAGGAAAAGGTGGCCCCACGTAGTAAGGTAACCTGCTCAAGTCTGTACCTGAAACACAAACACAGTGAGTTTTATCTCCAGAATAAGGTGGCCAAATGCAGGACGTCGGTTAAATTGGAATTTTAGATAAACTACTAATATACAACATATATATAGTCTCAAGATGTCTCAAATATTGCATAAGTCATTCTTACACACACACACACACACACACACACACACACACACACAGAGACACGTCTATTGTTTTTCTGACATTTGGATTTAACAGTCTTTTTAATTTTCTGCCACCTCTGACAGTCCTCCAGAGCCCACACTTTTTTTTTAAGTTTTAAAATTTGTTCTTTTTAGATATACATGACAGTAGAGTGTATTTTGACAGGTCATAAATACATGGAGTATAACTTCCCATTCTTGTGTTTGTACATGATGTGGAATTACACTGATGGTGTATTCATGTGAACACAGGAAAGTTGGGTCCAATTCATTCTACTGTCCTTTCTGTTCCCACGACCCCCATCCCTTTGTCTAATCCAATGAGCTTCCATTCTTCTTTCCCCCTCCCTTATTGTGTGTTAGCACCCACATATCAGAACACTCAGCTTTTGGTGTTTTGGGATTGGCTTATTTCACTTAACATAAAAGTGAAGAAAATTTCACCAGTTTCATCCATTTACTGGGGAAATGCCATAATTTCATTCTTCTTTAAGGCTAGTGATACTCCATTGTGATATATACCACATTTTTCTTTATCCATTCATCTGCTGAAGTACACCTAGGTTGGTTCCATAGTTTAGCTAGTGTGACTTGAGCTGCTATAAACATTGATGTGGCTGTGTCTCTATAGTATGTTAATTTTAAGTCCTTTGGATCTATGCCCAGGAGTGGGATAACTGTGACAGATGGTGGTTCCATTCCAAGTTTTCTGAGCAATCTCCATCCTGCTTTCCATAGTGGTTGCACCAATTTGCAGTCCCACCAGCAATGAATGAGTGTGCCTTTTCCCCCACATCTCACCAACACTTATTGTTACTTGTATTTTTGATAACTGCCATTCTGACTGGAGTGAGATGGAATCTCAGTGTAGTTTTAATTTGCATTTCTCTAATTGCCAGAGTTGTTGAACATTTTTTTCATATGTTTATTGACTGATCATATTTCTTCTTCTGTAAAGTGCCTCCTTAGTTCCTTAGACCACTTATTGACTGCAGAACCCCCACTTTTAACTGTCTTCAAAGTGCTCAATGTGCATTTGGACACAGGGACCCTATGCCACCCAGGCTGTCTGCCTGTAGAGCTTGCCCCACGTGTAAAAGTTTGCAACTAATTCTTACAAGCACAGATAAGGTTAATGATTATCAACTCATTTTACAGATGAAGAAGTTGAAACCCACATAGCTCATGTCACTTGGCCAAGGTGACACAGAAAATAATAATCATATCTAATCCTCCTTTGGCCCTTGCCCATACCAGGTATGATTTGAATTGCTTTTTGTGTATTATATTAGTTGGTCTTCACAAATTCTGTGAGGCAGGCCCAATCATCCAATTTTACTGATGAATCACAGGTGAACAGACAGGTGAGAGAATTTGTGCGGAGCTATATAGCCAATCGGTGAGAGCCTGAGTTTGAACTTGGGAAAACTGACCAGGGTGCAGGAGTGGGGATCTGCTCGTGTGGCTGTGATACACTTCCCTTTTTAAACCCACACATGCACAAAAAGATTCGCCCTACAGGTGTGAAGTGCTGATCCAGGTGTGTCTGGCTCCGAAGACCATGTTTTCTTCTGTGATCTTGTTCAAAGGGGAGCACCTGGATGTGGTAGTGGGTGGGAGAACACGGTCTTGGCTCTGTGGGTGATCTGAGGAGCTGGAGAGGTCCCCCTTGGCCAAGGGTTCCCCAAGGCCAGCCTTGTCTGCTGTCCACCACTCTCTCTTGTACCCACTTACCATTGGTCACCCATGTGGGCCTCTCCCCTGTGCCAGCATATCCTTTAGTGCCCAGGACTTGGCGGACAGGGCCTGAGTGCAGAATCCCGGTTTCTGGGGCCTACAATGCTTGGAGCCTCCAGCTGCACCACCTGGCGTTCCAGGAAGGAAGCTGAGGTCCTGGGATGAGTGTCTGGCCCAGGGGTCACAGGCCGGCAGCTTCCTGCTGTGCTTCGCAGAAGGTGACATGACACCCCCTTGCAATGGGCAGCTTTAACCGGCTCTATTCCTAGTCCAGGTGGTTCAAGTCCATGGCCAGGTGAGACAGTGAGGCCAGGTGGCTCTCCTAGCTGGGAATGGGCCAGCCTGGGCCAGTACCTCTGTCTCGCCCTCTCTGCAGCGGGAACTCTAAACTGGAATATGCATGTCAAGAGGGTGACACAGAGATTTCCTTCTGGCAGACTCTGTGGACTGCAATGTGCTTTCTTGCATTTTTGCATTTTGTAGGCCAAACTCCTTCCCTCCCTCCCTTTCCCTTTCTCCCTCCCTTTCCCTTCCTCCCTTCCTTCCACAAATATGTGTGAAGGGCCTGCAGGGTGCTGGCCCTGTGCTGAGCACTGAGTCTTCAGTGCCTGACAAAAGACCTGCAGTCCCTGCTCCCGTGGAGCTCTTTCTATGAGGATACTCAGAAACTAAGTGGTTTCCAGAGGTTTCTTGGGCAGATCCCAAATATGACCTGCCACACAGTGATTTGCAATTTTGTGGAGGATCAGCTTTTGATTAACTGGACAAAGCCACAAACTTTCTCAGCAGGAAAAAAATAAATAAAGTATTTAACAAAAAATGACCATCTCCACCCTGGTCCAAGTCACTGTTGTCTCTGACTTTGACTATGGCCTGGCTACCTCGTGTTGGCCCCGGTGCCTCCCCGACTCCCCCTATGCTCTTATCTACTTAGTGGCTGGAGGGACGCTGTTTCCATGTAAGTCAGATCAGGGGGTTCAGGGAAAATTGAAGGCTACCCATCATTCACAGGGCAGAAGCCAAATCCTTACAGTGGTCTACAAGAACCTCCACCCCTCTGTCTCTCTCTTGCTCTGAGATCATTCCCTAAGCTACTCCCCCTGCTGACTTGGCTCCTGCCACCCTGGCCTTGTTCTCGCTATTCCTTGGATATTCCTTGGGCACTGAGGAGCAAACAAGGGAAGGAACTTGGATCCTGAGTGACTGCATGGAGCAGAGTTGCCTTACAGTGTGAGTGTTCCCCTCCAGACTGTTAATGGGGCAGAAACAAACTTCTGCCTGGTGGAAGGCACTGTGTTTTTGTTATAGACAGCCTGTATCATTCTTGACCCACAGATGGCGGGAGTCAGATCAAGCTCTCTGTCTGCTTTTGTAAATAAAGTTTTATTGAAACACAGCTGCTCTCACAGGTCTCTGTACTGACTCTGGCTGCTTTCCCGCTCCAGCAACAGACCTGAGTAGTCGCAGCCGAGGTTCTAGGACCTTCCAACCCTTAAATATTTACTCTCCAGTCTTAGAAAATGCTGGCCTCGACTCTAGATACTTGTTCTTATCATTTCTCTCTCTTTTTTTTCTTAGCATTTTTCACATGAAAAAATGAAGCTTTTGAGGGTTTAGTTGTTCAACCAGCAACTAAGTGGTCCACCTGGATTCAAAGCCAGAATTGTCTGATTCTCAAGTTCAGGCCAAAGAGTGCCTCAGATAGGCCAGGCTAAGAAGTGATGGCAAGTCATCAATTCGCTCAAACGTGCAAAAAAATTGGGCTTCCAGATCTTTCCTCAAATTAACTTAATACTTTTTATGGACCCAGCCACATTGGTAGTGAGCAAACCGTGATCCAACCCGCGAAACTCAGGCAGGTCAGACAGTTCAGTCTCTTCAGGTCACTCCGGCTGCAGTCTGGTCTTCCAGATCCCACCTTCTGCAACTTCTCTGGGACTTCCAGGATTCTTATGGCAGTGAGGGTCGGGTAGGGAAGGACCCTCCTGCACAGAGACTCTTCTGGACACTCCCTGTCCTCTGCTCTGGCCTGGTTTGGTGTCTGACCTTGAGATCTCTGAAGTCTGGTTGATGCTATCTGGTCTTGCTGAGTGACCTTGGGCGGGTTCCTCAGCATCCTCACTTGGGGTCACAGGAGTGTATCAAGGACTTAGACTCTTTCACCTGCTGATGTCTGGTGGATGGTGGACAACGGATCGAAGGCTTGGCATCTCTGTCTCTATTCTGCATCCGTCTCCTTTCCTGAGTCACCTTGGGCTCCAGGGCCAGCAGTTCTGCTGGAGGAACATCTCGTGATGAGTTAAGCTGCATCCCAGAAACAGCGACTTTCTTACCCTGACAGCCTCCCCCTCCACCCATCCTGACCCATCCTGAGTCAATGTGGACAGACCACACCTGCCCAATCAAGAGCACCTGCTTTGGCAGCTGTGAAAAGCCTCCAGGTATGAAAGTCCCCAACCTTTGCCTTCATTCCCCTTCCCATAGCACCTCAAAGTCAATGCCAGCCCCTGGTAGACAGGGCTGAGGACGTGGGTCCCCTGTCTTCTTGGCATAGCTACACGGCTTACAGTTCCTTCCATGCTTCTCATCATGTTTGTCTTTGGGGACAAGTGGCTGGGCCTGATTGCTGGATCCCTAGAAGCCACCTTACGAGCCTAATACAAGATGGAAAGCACTTGGGACAATGCCTCACCCTTGATATGTGGTCCACAGGTGTCGTTGGAGGGGACCTGTCTCTGTGTCTTGGCCACCTGCCCCAGTCTTGGGGACTTCCCTGCAGGCCCAACTCCCAGGCCTCCCAGCACCTCCAGGTCACCTCTCCAGGGCGCGTACACACACACTGAGCTCCACAGGGTCAGAATGGCTCATCTGCCCTTGTGGTCACCCCTCACGCTGTGCGAAGGATGGGCTTCTCTCAGACATTTGTAGCTTCGGCTGGGGGTCTAGGGGGACGTGTCGCTGGCTCTGCAGGCTCTTGGCCCTCCCCTGACCTCTGGAGCCGACCTCCACACCCAGGACCCTAGCGGCTCCTCTCCTTCCCCCTCCCTCTGCTTCCTCCACCACTTCCTGGGCGGAGGAAGGGAGGGCTGCCCTCTGCAGGGCACCAGGGCGGCTCTGTCTGGCTCTGGTAAGTGAGGGAATTCAGAAACCCCGCCCTGTCTCCCCTGCCAGCTGTCTTGCTAAAGAGGTCAAGGAAGGCCTCTGGAGACTCCAGCTGGTTAGTGACGTCTTTCTTCTGAATGGAACCTGCCCTGGGGATCCTGAGGCCACTGGGAGTGACTTTGCCCCCTTTGGAGAAGCTCTCTGGCCGGTCCACTAGGTGGGGGTATTGTAGAAGGCAAATGAGCACCCGGGGTCTGCTGCCCAGCTGTCCGCCAGGGCCTCCCTCGCCAAGGGTGCCTGGCCAGGTCAACGGAGGGCCCAGGGCGCCTCTGGCTTTGCAGCCTGTGTCGCCTTCTGGACTCTGGTCTTCCTACTGGGCCTGGCCAACCAGTCCAGACCCAGCCTAGGGACATCTCAGATCAGATGCGGCCTGAGGACGGCAGAAAGCGCCTGCTCTGAGGCTGCGGGCAAGGCGCAGGGGCCACCTCACCCTACTCAGGCGTCTGGGGACAGCCACCAGCAAGGAAGTTGGGTGGCGGGAATCCACAAAAGCACCTAAGTGCTGCTACCTCCTTGGCATCAGGGGAAGATGCTTGCTCGAGTGGACGGTCATCCAGTGGGGAGAGCGTGCCCGCCTTCCAATGGGAGCTGGCACCATGTGCCTTGGAGGCTCTCAAAGGGACAGGCAGCCACCCTTCAGAGGGCTGCAACAGGCCTCCCCCGAAGCCGCTGAAGACCAGGCCGAGATGGCAGCCTAAGTGAAGGTGACCTGGGTGCAGGAAGCAGCTGCAGTTTTGGTCGCGCAGGTGTCACGAGCTGTTTCTCAACCCACCCAGGGCTCATGGGTCACTTGTAACCCGCAGCATGCTGCACAAGGATGCTGTGTAGTAGGTCTCCCCGTGGCGTGACATTGACCACAGCTTGGTGGCTTCCCCTAACGCTTTGGGGGTCAGACACCTGGCCGTGGGTAGAATTAAGGTGCTGGCTGAGCCGGGTTCTTACCCCAGGGCTCGGCTTCTGCGGGCTCTGCAGCGTTCATGTCTTGGGGACGGCCACCCACGATGGGTTGGCCTCTTCAAGACCCGTGTGCCAGGTCTGCCCGGTGAGGTGCCTCTGGCCGGGCGGCTCCAACAGTGGGTCCTGACTTCCTCATAGTCCGGGGCCTGGGGTCTGTGGTGCAGGGGTCAGCAGTGGGCTTTCCTCCAAGGCCAGCTGTGTCCCCGTGAGGTCTTCCCTCTGTCCTGCGCCCCCCCTTCCTGAGGACACCAGTCACACTGGAGTAGGGCCGCCCTAATCATCTCATTTCAGCTTAATCACCACTTTAAAGACCTCCATGCGGTGACATTGGAAGGTGCAGGAACCGGGGAGTTGACAGTCCAGCCAGGAACGGAGGGACAGTCTGCAGCTTGGGGTCTCCCGCTTCAGGGAAGTTGAGGACTTCTTTCTGAGGGGCAGGTGACTGGGTTAGGCCCCTCCAGGACCATCTGCCTTTTGACTCACTCAAAGCCAGTGAAGTGACCTTACATCTTAACAGGATCGTAGGGTGACACACATCCTCTTTGCCATATTTGATCACCTAGAATCAGGTCTCAGTCCCCGCGCCCTCCCCCCAAGGCCATCACATACACGGTGGGACTAGGGGTAGAGTCACGGGGCCTCCTCGGAGTGCCCACTACAAAAGGGGGTTCAACTTCCGCCTGAGCTCAGAGCCACTGTGTGAATGACCTGACTGTCCCCAGGCCTCCGTGCTGTGGGGATTCCATCCAGCCCAGTCAGGGGACCCCACAAAGAAACTTGGTGACTACATGAAGGGAGAGATGCCCAGGCGGCCCAAGTCACCCTGGCCTCCTGCTCCTGCAGCCCTGACCACATGGCACGAGTTTGCAGGCCGAAACCACCCGGCTAAGCACTTCCCGAAGCCCCAGCCGACCACCTCAGAGGGACAGTGGGATAATTCTTATTTTAGGACACTGTATTAAGGCCATTCCTTCCGCATCGGCAGTCACGGGAACAGCAGGCATTCCGAATGGGAGAGCGTTCACAGGCCGCTGTCCCTGGTATGGCTACTGGGTGGGACGAGGGCACCGGGAATCTACGCACTGAGTGGCCTCCTGCCTCCTCCCCGCATACCCTTGGCCTCCCTAATCCGACTCCGTTGCTCTGGCCACCACCTGGCATGCTGGACATTGGACTGTCTGCTACAGTCTGTCCCCTATCACCTCCCCCCCCTAAGGTGGAAGCTGCATAAGGGCAGGGAGGTGTCTGTCATCTGTCACCCCTCAGTTGGCCGTGGCTCTCCCACACTGGAGGGCAGCCAGACAGGAAGGCGGGTACTCAGAACCTGCGGGAGCTTCATCTGCAGCGGCCCCAGGAGACATGGGGACCCGCACACTGGAGGACCCAGGTGCCCAGAGAGCAGGGGCTCCAGGCAGAGCTGGTTATGGAACCAGACCCCCTGACCCTGCCCTGGCTTCTCCCCCAGTGGTTCCACACCCAGTGCCGGGGGCTCCTCCCACCTGGGTTTCCTAGGGGGATCTCTCTGGGATCTGCACAAATTGAAAGAACCCCCTTTTTATAGATTACTTCCTTTTTATTTCTACATTAAAATACAGTTAGAGCAATACATTGATTTTTAAAGTGGTCCTGTTATATTAGGATTTCATCTCAGGAGAGCCCAGGGACTGGTCCAGCCTGGGTCCTCTGGGAGGCAGGCGGGAGACCAGGCTGGATCAAGGGGTGTCCCCTGGGGCGGGATGCAGGGCAGCTGCTGTGAGGGCGGCAGGAGAGGTGGGGAGCCGGAGCCAGTGGCGTTTCTGGGTGGTCGCGTGGCCTGGATGCTCACCTCAGGATCCTCTAGGAAACTCCATCCGCAGGGTCAGAGTCGCAGGGAAGCGCCCTGTCTCTGTGTCTGGAATGAACTGAAAGGAAACCTCACCTTTGGGACCTCCTGGTGGCTTCCAGTTCTCCCATAATGGAGCCTGGAGAGTGTCCAATTTGTCCCCACCTGAGTGCACATTTTGGCCCTGAGGACAGAGAGGTAGCCGGGGGTGGGAGTCCGCCTGCCGGGGAAGATGCTGGAAGACAGTTAACCTGAGCTGACATGTGACAGTTGTCATCTCCTGAGAGCATACTCTGTCCAAGCATGTGGCTAAGCACATGAGAGGCGTTTCCCATTTAATGACCACTGCAGATCTTTGAGGTGAACAGTATCCCTCATTTGTAGGGAGCAGAGCTGTCCACATGATTTATGGGAAGGGAAAGGGCAGGCCCTGTGTTCACAGTGTACTATGAATTTCACGATGGCGATGGCAAAGCATGAAACTTGGTATGACCCGTAGGTGCTGGCCCCATGGAGGAGGAAACCAAAGATCAGAGAGGTCAAGTGACCTGCATAAGATCACGCAGTAGGTGCTTCTTGGTGCCAAGATTTGAATCCAGGTTGTGAAATGTTACACAGACATTCTTGGGCTGAAGGCAGAGGGGTGCTGGGAGTCACTCTTCACCTAGAGGCCCAAGACTGAGGTCCCAACTGCCCCTTGCTTGTCATGTTGTCCTACACAGGTGTGGCCTTTGCCTTAGGTTCGACACCAGCAACTTCAACCCAGAAGGTGGCTGTCGTATGTGGTGGCCTCTGGAGACGGAGGTGGCTGGACGTGAACAGAGCTGCATTTTGCGCACATCACAGAGGTCCCACGTCGGGACGTGCCTGGTCAATGGTTTCCTGCCAGGGGCCCAGGACTCCTGGGTCTTCCCTTGAGAAGTGGATTTTAACAAGAAGCAGGTCTGGACGTGCCCGTGGGGGCTCCCGGTTGCAGGCAACTGAGGCTGGCTTAGCTACCTGGCGAGGGAGCTCATGGGAAGGTGTCCCCGATTCCTCCTCCTCCAGGGTCCCTGGATCAGAGCCTCCCTTTGTCCAGCTGTGTGGTGGAGCCTCCTGCTGGGGGAGGCCTGACCGTTTTGGTCTCTGAGTTCTGCTATGTGGAAGCTGAACTGTTAATGTCACAATGTCCCCAAACACAATAAAGATGCTCCAATGCTTGGGACAGACCACACATGCAAAAATACCTACTGCAACGACTCCCAGGTGAGATGGTGATGATCAGCGGGGCTCAGGCCCCTGGTGGAATGAGGCCCAGCAGCAGTGGCCCAGTGAAAAGAGGCGTTCAGTCTGCTCACACGATGAAGACCCAGGCGGGCAGTGTTGCGTTGGAGAAGCTGCTCACCTCTGATGAGACTGCCTACCTCATGGTTCCAAAGAGGGTGCTCCACCTCTAAGCATTGCACCTGCATTCCAGGCAAGAAAAGAGAAGTGCCAAGGGCCAAAAGCACGTGTCAGCTTATCCCTCTTGTTCTGCAGCTAACAACAGCTTTCCCAGACGCTCGTCCAGTTGGCTTCCATTTACACTTTTTTGGCAAAAATGTGATCACACAGGAATCTAAGAATAAGAGTATTTTAACACAAGAGCAGCCACAGACTATCAGGATCTTGTACAGGAAGGAACAGAGCACAGATGTGGCTGAGCTGGCCTAGCAGGACCACAGCAGCTCAAAAAGCTTCTCCACACCCCTCTGTCCATTCCAGTGCTGACCTGTGAAAACAGAACCCAAACCACAAACCACAAATGCAGTCTTCGGGTGGACACCAACTTCCAGTGGAGAGAGGTGGAAGGACCCCAGATGCCCCTGTAGCTCCCTATTAGCATGTCGTCAAAATTAAAAGTAGTGACAAGACGCTTTTATTCTTACACGGTCTTCTGCCCAGGGCGACTCGCAGTTGAGACCAACATCGTCTTGGGGCCCCTCAGCCTCCCAGCCAGTAGCTCAGCTATGGGACGCCCCGTCTGTGCTTAGGAACCTCCTACTCAGCTGGGCGTTCTGTGCATGCATTTATTTTAATTTTGGGTAGAGATGTAAATTCTAAAAATTATATTTTTATTTCTAGCCGACACAGTAGCTGAGTCTTTTGTGGGGTGCAGCATGATATTAGGATCCTGCTGTAGGTGACGTCATTGTGACAGGTGATGGTCTGTCAGGCGCATCAGCAAACCCTTCTCCGAGGGTCACCATTTATTTGTGTTGGGAACGTGGAAAACCCTCTGCCCTATCGGCAGCGTGCTTTTAAAATGCAAGTGAGTTGGGCTGACGTCAGCAGACCCCTTGACAGTCACACAATGCTGAGGACAGTCCCCTGAGGATGAAGAACTGTCCTGTCCAAATGCCCACCTTGCTGCTGGTGGGAAGCATTGCTTTGGGAAACGCAGAGAGCCAGGAAGAGTGTCTGACCCATGGGAAGGCCCAGATTCACCCTCCAGCACATAGGCCCTCCATAATCTGACCCCGGCTCTATCATAGGACACAATTCGCACAAATGCTACTTACAACAATAAGCACGTAGTGGTCAGCGTCCCTACCTAGGTGTGCTTCGTGTGTGTACTTGAAGGCAGGCTCGTGAATATTTACGTTCACAGGGTGTTCCTGGACTCATTTCGCAGCAGAGTCACACATCTACACTGTCACGACCCCCTTCAACAGCTGTGAAAACTAAGGCCCAAGAGGAGAGTCCCAAGGCCACCCTCTGCGTTGGGGATCATCCACAAAGAGCGGTACCGCCTACAGGCATGACGCGCGGGGAGCCGCCCCTCTCTCCATTTCAAAGACCTGCAAGCCCCTCCTGGGACACGAGGGAGAGCCATTCTCCCCACCCTGGACCTGAGGCCCCCGCCATAGAGCTTCCCAGAAAGGAGCTGGGAGCCTTGGACAAAGAGAAGCTCCCAGCGCAACTGCAGCCTGGATGTGAAACTGAAGCGCGCAATAGCAGGATCGCTGCAATGACCGGGGCTGCCCTGGGCTGCCCTGAGCTGTCCCGAGCTGCTCAGCGCCCGTCCTGCGGGTCCCCAGAGAGGCCACGCCCTGGACCCGAGCTCCTGTCACCGCCAGTGGGGAAAAGGACCCCTTTTGTGACAGCACCGCAAAATACAGCCCCGGCCATCTGGAGTTCGGGTGGACTCTTCTCGCTCCTAGAAGAACGTCTGTTTTAACCTCCATCAAGGTCTGTCATTAACGTCGTCTTACAAGGACACAAAGTCCCTGCAAAATGATAAGGATGGGGGGGCGGGGCTGGGGGAGCGATTCAGACCCGAATTGGAAATCGGGCTGCGGGGCGGGGCTCACGTCGACCGCCGGCTTTCTGGATCTTTACTGGTGGCTGGTCGCCCTGGAATTCACCTGGTGGAACGCAGGAGCGGCTCCCGAGGTGACCTGATGTCCCAATCAAGTGACCCCGATTTCACTGGACCTGCCTCTCGGATCCCCAGAGCAGGCGCCGGGCAGCTGACTGTGTGCACGTCCCGCCGCCAGGCTGTGTACACACCCCGAGCAGCTGACTGTGTACACGCCCCGAGCAGCTGACTGTGTACACGCCCCGAGCAGGCTGACTGTGTGCAGGCCCCGAGCAGCTGACTGTGTACACGCCCCGAGCAGCTGACTGTGTACACGCCCCGAGCAGCTGACTGTGTACACGCCCCGAGCAGCTGACTGTGTACACACCCCGAGCAGCTGACTGTGTACACGCCCCGAGCAGGCTGTGTGCACGCCCCGAGCAGGCTGACTGTGTGCACGCCCCGCCGCCAGGCTGTGTACACACCCCGAGCAGCTGACTGTGTACACACCCCGAGCAGCTGACTGTGTACACGCCCCGAGCAGGCTGACTGTGTGCAGGCCCCGAGCAGCTGACTGTGTGCACGCCCCGAGCAGGCTGACTGTGTGCACGCCCCGCCGCCCCGCCGCTGCAAGGCGCCCCCGACGTCAGGTTCCTGTCGCGGGACCCACTGCGGCTTCCCTGCAGGCTCGGCCGGCCCCGGGCGCGCCCTCTGGTGGCCATGCTGGGGACACACAGGCCGTCTCCCTCCGCGCCTCGCTCGCCCCGCGAGACCCGGAGCCACCTGCCCCGCCTGGGAGTGGACAGGAGAGATGCAGGGGGTCTCCTCCTTCCTGTTAAGCTCCCTGGGACCCGGGGGTTCTCCTGACTCCGCAAAAGTCTGTGAAACGATGAGAAATGTCAGAAAGAATTCTTTCTTTTCCTGTTTAACTTCCTCAAATTACTTATGGAAACAATTTTTTTTGTTGAATACAAAATATATAAAATAACTCAATTATTTTCTAGGGGTCGCTGGTGGGAATTCCCTGAGATTCGAGAAACCTGTCAAGCCCCTTTTGCTTCCATAGCAAGATTCTCGGTAGGCATTCCGGTTTCTGGAGTGAAGCCCAGTGCGGTGAAGGTGACCTTCAGCACAGAGCACGGAGCTGACCCCCCCCCCCTCAGGTCCTCTTCACTGCAGCCCCTGCCTCACGAGGAGACTCAGCCATCAGCCCATGTAGCTCCTCATCTTCTAACCACTGTACTTTGGTTTCAGGAAGAAATGATGGAACGACCTACCCTTATCCCTGTTTCCTTCATGTTTGAAGCTCCAAGGAATCTACTCAGTTGTGAGGAGAAGGTTACGAAAGAAATGATTTAGGAATCATTATGTTGTAAACCCAGAAAAGTCAACTCAAATTAAGATTTTATGGAATTTATAGGTGCAAGTGAATGAGAAATCTAGAGACAGGCTTCAGGCTAGGGTTGATCCAGCAGATCATAATTATCATTAAGGGCTCCACTTCTCTCCACCCCTCTGCTCTTTCTTCTATGGTGCAGCAGACACTGCCTGGATTTCCTGCAGCTGAAGCTCACTTGAAGATACTCCTTGTATACTCTAGGATTCTCTATCTCTCTCTGCCTGAGGGCACTCCCTGTCCCCAGTAGTGCACCCAGTACCCGTTACAGAAAGTGAATGTCCTAAGACTGACCCTCAGCAACAGAGGAATAAAAGTTATGGAATAAATATCACAGGTTGCTCACCCTCAGCCGGGTAATCACCAGACGTGCTTCATGCTGTTTCTCAAAGTGTCCAAGGAACGGTGCCTGCTGCCCACCTGGGCTGCTCATCCTTCCCCCCCCCCCCTCACAGTGCTCCCTGTGACACCTGCCTGGCCACCAAACCACTGCGTCAGTCCTGTCTCAGGGTCTCCTGGCCGGGAGCAAAGCGCTCTGATTCCAGGAAGGGTCACCCTTGGGAGCAGCAGGGAGTCAGAACCAGGACCTGCGCCCCGACGTGCGGGGAATGAAGCCAGTGAGCATCGGGGATCACAGTCGGTGCCAGGGGGCCGCATTTCCACCGCGAAGGGACCTCGGGTGAAGTTTCATTCACAGGGAACCTTGGAGTCAACAGCCAAAGAAGGCTGGTCCCAGTGCCGTCCCCGCCGCCCCCGCAGCAGGTCCCCCCAGTGCCTGACTGCTTCAGGCTGCAGAGCCGCCCACCTGCCCGGGCCCCTGGGAACGAGGACCCCGGCCCCGGGGAAGGTCAGGCCAGCCGTAGATGCAGACCAGGCGTGCGATTTAATTTTTTCCTGGTATTTTGCATTCAGCAAGGAAAAAGAAGCAGGTGAGGTTAGTTTTAACAATGTGTTTTATTTAATCTGTTACGGTTCAGAAGGGAGGTGTCCCCGAAGACCACCAGTGAGACAGCCCAAGAAGGTTCAGGGGAGAAGTGGTGGGGTCACAGTCTTGAGGAATCAGTGCACCAGTCCCCGATGGGATGAAGTGAGGCAGGACTCCGGGCGTCTGCCCGGACCTTGAGTGCTGGCCTTTGGATGCGTGTGACTGAGAATGGATCTGGGGGGTCAGGTCCATGGGGGGTCCTGGAAAGCGCAGGCCTGTCCTCTGGGGTGACTGCAATACCCTACAGCAGCCAGGGTCCTCCACACCCAAACGGCACCCAGGTCCCTCCGGGCTCCAGAGCTGGTGTGAATTTCCGGACACACTCCACAATGCTTTGGTGACATCCTGGTGACAGGACACTGTCCTAGCGTGGGCCTGATGGTGACATCCTTTTGCTCATTTCCACCTTCCTCTGCTCCCTGTTGGGACCTCTGCTCACCACCGCCCCACCCCCCAGATCTGGGTTCAGAGCCAATGGTCCCCAACCAACAAGGACCCTACCTACGGAGGGCGTCATCTGGGGCTCTGCCTGGCACCACATTGTCTCCTCTCCTCAGAGAGATTAGTCGGGGTCCCTCTGAGTACAGGGTGATCTTAAAAAGAATTAAACTGACCTGAGGCCAGAGGAAATCACTGGCCCAACACTGGAGCCCAACCGGCCTCTACCCACCTTTCCCCCCAGAGAGTCCAAGACTCAGGGAACCCTTGCACCAACTTGGAGGGGGCTGCTGAGATGGAGACCCTCAGAACTGGGGAGGCTGAGCCCCCCAGAGCTGGATACTGGGGCCCTGCGGTTGGAGGTGGATGGGGGACCAAGCCCTACGCTCATTCTCGGCCATCTAACTCTTGCCCCTGGTTATTTCAGAACAACCTCAGAATCTAACACACACATGAAGCTGCCGGCCGTTTCCTTGGGTGAAGATCAAAGCAGAGACCTTGTTCCTCAGTTGGAAGAGGGGGCAGGGTGGAGGAGGAGTGTGGTTTAACTCTAGCCCCTAGATTTCTTTCCAATTTTTGATTGTGGTGAAATACACATGATGTATTACCATCTTCACCATTTTGAAGTGTACAGTTTGGTGTGCAGTCACCTGGATACATCTAGTGTCCTGAGCTTCATCTGCAGTCTAGTGGATCCGTTGTAAGCCTCCGAGCACCGCTCGGCCAGTCGTCTGTCCATGGACCCTTCATGCTCCCTTGTTGCTGTGGTCTGCATGTGTCTCCTCCAAAATGTAGGTGTGGCTAGTGTGATGGCTTAAGGGTGGGGCCACAAGAAGTGACAGGGCCCTGAGGTCTCTTTTCTCATTATTAGAATTAAGGTCTTTATGAAAGGGGCTTCAGGAAGTGTCCTGGTGGCAGGTCCCTTTTGCTCTTCTGCCTTCTGCTACACAGTGACACAGCATCCCTCCGCACCAGACACCCAGTGCTGTCCCCTTGATCCTGGACTTCCCAGCCTCCAGAAACATGAGACAATAAGAGTCTCAGTGAGTTACCGGGACTCAGTTATTCTATCACAACAGCCCCCGGGAGCTAAGACAGAAGTAGGTCACAGAGGGGGCTGTGGCTGTAACACGTTCCAAAGTGCAGAGTGGCTTTGGAACTGGGTTGGATGGTTTTGAAGGGAATGCTGGGAAAGTCTGTATGGCCCTGAAGAGAGTGTGAAGGTGATTTCAGGGAGCAGTGGAGGTAGACCTCAGTGGTAGAGCACCTGCTTAGGATGCGAAAACAGTGGGTTAGATCCGTAGCGCCCCAAAACAAAAATATGCGTACACACACACACACACACACAAGAAGAGAAGGAGAGTTGTGGGGAAGTCTCACTCTTCTTAATGATTATTCCAGTGCTTATGACCAAACACTGGCAGAAGTATTGATAGTAGACGGTTCTGTTGGGGTCTCCTATGGAGATGAGGAACAAGGTATTAGAAACTGGAGGGGAGGCCATCTTTGATATACAATGGCAAAGAATTTGGCTGAATTCTGTCTGTTTCCTAGGACTTTTGTTACCAAAATCTTGGTCCTTGTCCCTAGTGGCAATCCAATAATGAGGACACAGTTGTTTTTGGTCTGTTTGTTTGTTTTTGGTGGTGCTGAGGTTGATCCCAGGGCCTTGGGGAGCTATATCCTCAGTGAGGACGTAATTTTAAGAAAAAGGAAAAAGAAATTTTATTGCTCTGCTAGCCCAGGAGAGACACCGGGGGACTCCTGTCTCAGAGGTGTGATTGGGCCCACCAGGGAGAACAGAGGGTTTTTCAAGAAGTGATTGAAAGGCTACTTTGCAGCTGTGCCCTGATAGGGGTAGTAATTCATTTGTTAACTTGGAGCCATCCCTAAGTCTGGATTTCTGTATTCCTGTGGTGGGTGTATTATCCAGGCAGATGATTTGGCCTAGGACAGGGAAGAAGGGTGATCCTGTTTCCCCCAAGATCAGGGAGGACAAGTTAGGGAGAGGAGGAAAAAAATGTCCATTTTAAAATGCGCCTCCATGGATCACTGTCACACTTTGGGGAAGGCAGGATTTTAGAGGAGCGAGGTGGCCGCCAAGCATTCAGGATCCCCGTGCCTTCTTTTATCTGCTTCTGGTAAAGTTCAAGAGGAGTGACATAATTTAATACAGATTTTTTTTTCATTGAAATGGAAGACTGTGAAGATTTAGAAAATGCTCAACTTGGCTATGACAGAATAACAATGTGGGCAACCGCTATTGGACGGGGTCCCCTTTCACCCCGTGGGAGCCCTATTTTTTATTTTCACTTGAATAAATCCTACTCTTTCATGCTCACTAAAGTAAAAAAGTGTGCTGAGCAGAGTCAGCCGAGAGTGTGGCCCTATGACCATTGGTTATGGCTTGGATATGAAGTGTCCCCTGAAGACTCAGGCGTGGAAGGCTTGGTCCCCGGGGCAGCACTGTCCTGGTAATTTGGCCTAGGACAGGAAGAGGGTGGTGACCTGTGGGTTAACCCACTGATATCTGAATGGACTCTGGGGAGGTGGTGGAAATTGCAAACCAGCGGGTGGTGGTTGGAGGAAGTAGGTCACTGGGGGCATGTCCTTGGGATATATCTGATTCCCAACCACTCCTGCCCCACCTCCTGGCTGCCATAAGTTGAGAAGCTTTCTTCTGCAGGACATTTTGGCCCACACCTTTGAAATGTGAGCCCACATACACCTTTCCTCCTTTAGGTCATTTGTGTGGGGAATTTTGGCCAGGAGAGGCTGACTAGGCAACATGTGATAAAGAGATGTGTGTGGGTAGAAGGAAGCCAGGTGCTGCTCATCTAGACAATGGAGGGTGACTCCAAAGACGTGATATTTGTGGCTTCCATCCCATCACAGGAGCAGAATGCTGGGTCAGAAGAGTTTCTGGGGCGGGGGGCGCCAAGGACTCCTGTGGGGTCTTAGGGCTCATTTTCCAGGATCCACTTAGGTCTCGGCTCCTCACATCCCAGTGAAGTGGCTCTAACCTGTCCCAGCTGTGATTCAAGTGGACCTGGGAGCTCAGGGATGCTGCTCAAGAAGGGGCACGGTGAGCCTTGGTGTCATCCCTGGGGTGCTAATTCTGCAAGTAGGTGTGCAGAGTGGAGGAGCCGTGGAGGCAGGGCTACCCCCCCTAGATTTCAGAGGGTGCTTTGCACAGCCTGGTGGCCCAGCAGAGACTTGCTGCAGGGCTGGAGCTATCCCAGGGAAGCACACTAGAGAAGTGCTTCCAGTAGCTGTGGGGCGGGACCACCCCAAGACCTTAGAGTAGTAGAGCCCTGGCAAGCAGCAGAGCCTAGGAAAGCCACAGGCATGACTTTGGAGCAGAATTAAATTGTGAGCTGCACCCATCAAAGCCTTGGGGGTGTGTCTGTCTTGGTGTGGGTCTCTTTAACTTCATCTTGGAATTTGTTAGGATTCTGAGATGTTTATATTCATGTCATTCTTCAAATTTGTAAAGTTTTGGCCCTCATTTCTTTAACTAAATTCTGGACCCCTTTCTTCTCCTTCTGGGACCTCCAAAATGTGTCCCACAGGTCCTGAAGCTCTGTTTACTTCTCTTCTATCTTTTTCTTTCTATTCTTCCATGACCCAGTGCAGCCAAACTAGCAGGTTCCCATGAGGGGCAATGGGAGATTGGAAGAAATAAGAGTCACATACGCAGATCTTGAAGGTAAAACAGCTGGGGTTGGGTGGAGCACTGCTGTCTGATGGAGAAGCAGGTCTAAAGAATTACACCAGAAATCTTTATTTTATATATGTCTCCAGATTAAAGACTATACAAGCATTATTCTTTGTACTCATAAAAGTTACAGAGTTAGCATCAGTATGCAGCTATTTCCTCAGTTACATTCTACAGTTGCAATGTGCAGTGTTAGGAGCATTGTGCAGCTCTCAAGAAAGTCCATTGTTTAAAGTTAGTAAATTGTGGGCAGATTCAGGAGCAGCAGAACTGGTGAAACATTGTGGCTATCTTAGCAAGGAAGTTCCTTCATTCCCAGGAGCTGCTGTGCCTAAGAATAAGGTTAAGGCTGATAAGGTTCTAGAGTGAAGGACATCTCCATAGCAACCAGGCATTCTATGCGTTTGCACAGAAACTTTCCCAGTCACCAAGTATGCCACAGCCATGAAGTCATCAGGGACCCCAATCTCAGACATGGTCTCCTAGCCACTGTCACCGCTCTCCACACCATTCCTCAAATCAGTGCTTTCCATCTTCCTCTCTTTTCGTGCACATCTTCTTTCTTCTGCCTCTTCCAATCTGCCTTTGAGTCCTTCTAGTGAGTTTTTATCTCAGTTATTGTACTTTCCAACTCCAGAATTTCTTTTTGGTGACATTTTAGAATTTCTCTCTCTTTACTCATATTTTCATTTTGTTCAATCATCAACTCCCTGGTCTTCTCCAAGTCTTCCTTTTAGTTTTTTGAGGATCTTTATGCTGGTTGGTTTAAAATCTTGACCAAGTAGTGCACCACTGAGTCTTTTTCAGAGTCAGTTTCTGCTGATTTTTTTTTCCCTTTGAATAAGGCATATTTTCCTGTTTCTTTGTATGCCTTGTGATTTTTTGTTATTGTTGAAATCTAGACCTTTAAACCTAATAATGTGGTAACTCTGGAAAAAGGATTCTCCCATGGCTCAGAGTAGGCTGTTTGCTAAGGATCAGCCTTACTTGAGGGCTCAAGGTCTTCTCAGGGCTTTCCTGGGCTTGCTCTTTTCCCTGGGCATGGAAGGTAACTTTCTAATTACCCCCATATATGCAATTGCTTTTGAAAGTCTTAGAATTTAATGTTTGGATCCTACAAAGAAGAAAAGGCAAAATAATGATAATAAATAAATAAATGAGAAAGAGTGCAGCCCTTTTAATCATCTGGAGATCACTGTGGCTGAAGGGGGCGGGTCTTGTGACAATGCATGTTTCCTGGAGGTCATTTAACTGGAGGGGGAGGGGTGGCAACAGCAGGTATTTCCTGGAGCAACCTGCACGTGATTGGCAGGAGCCAGAAAAAGCAAAAGGACCCTGTCCTCAAACACCAGGACTCTGAGCCTGATCCCTGCTTGCTGCTTCAGTGAAGCCCCCGGCTGGATGCTAGAGGATGGGTCTTCCTTCCACTCCCAGAAGCTACCCACTTTCAGTGCTCTCCAGACGGAACAGGCAGGGACCAATGTCCGTCACTAGGGGAGTGAGCATGTCCTTGGAGTCTCTGGTGGATCTCAGAGCAGCCCAAAATTATCATCATGTCCCAGTGGCATCATGATCTCTCCTAACAGAAGCTCTCACGTCCAACCTTCTTATAAAAGTCATGTGCAGAAAGACAGATACTCTGTGATTCAACTTATGTAAAGTATCCAAAGAAGTCAGTTGTATCAACTTGGACCTTAGAATGGTGACACCAGGGGCTGGGAGCAGAAGGGGAGGTACGTTGTTTAAAAGGTACAGAGTTTCAGTTTTGCTGGATAAAAAGAGTTCTAGAGATGAATAGCGGTGACAGTTGCACAATGATATGAGTGTCATCGACATCACTGGACTGCCCACCTAAGAACAGTTAAGCGGGCGAATTTACATTTCATGTTTTTTAATGCAATAAAAAATATTTTCTTTGAAAAGTTATTTCCAAATCTGAGATGGCTCTAGACAGTTAGTACTAGAATATACCTGTTTGCCTAAAGCCAGATGTTCAAGGAGTGTACATTTGCACACACCAGGGCTGGATGTGTACGCCAGGTGCATTATCACACTCCAAGAGAATGGAGCTGGGAGTGTCTTAAATCTAAACTGGGAAAAATTGCTGGGGCCGTTGGGCATCAGTGCTCTTCTGTGTGGTGATGGAACAGGGGGGGACTGTGAGACGCAGCCGAACTGAGCCGAGGCAGCTGAAGTCAAGGTGAATGGGAGCCCGTGCCGTGGAGAACAGGAAGGGGCCTTGCCCTTCAGGGACCCAACTTGTCTTTAAGAAGAGGAGGTTGGTGTACAGACAGCTCCAGTCCTTGCAGGGTGCACCTGCAGTGTGGGCTCTTGTGAAGACTTGAATTATTAAATGCAAATTAATGATCATAATTCCTGGCCCTTTAATTGAACCTTTTCCTGAAAGGTCAAGATTTCTACTGTTTACTTTTCCACACCTCATGCTGCTTCCTCCAAGAACAAGTCACATGCTGCCTTCTCTGAGAGCACTGTGAGGTACAAATGGCCCCCCAAAATATAAATAAATAAATAAATAACATTTTAAACACAGTCACTATAGCAGGTGTGCTGGGGACGGGAGATGCATTTGGCCAGATAAATTGTTATCAGTTAGTTTCTCTTCTTTTCTCTCTTTTTTTTTAAGCCCCCATAAAAACCCAGAGTAAGTCACTGTGAAAAGCTATAATATGCTAATTTTGTTCTCATTTCCTGGCTTATTCCACTAGATTCGAGGCTCCTTATTATGTCTTCAAAATTTTTTCCCCATTGATGATACCCTTTCTTTTGTGCTCTGCTCTTTTGAAGTTGTATTTTTATGTCCCTCTGTAACTGACAGCAGTATATTTGTGTTTAAAATCAACTTCTAATGCAGGAAAACACGTTCCCAAGAGCCACACTGTCCACTCTCAAGTTTAAACACTTCTCAAAATGAGTGGGCTGTATCATCTGGACCAAAACATCCGGGCAGCTAGCCCTGAGCCTCCCTGGGAACAGGTGGATGTGGAGGATGGGGTGCCCTGGGATGGTGAGGCAGGCTTGCGATTCTTCACTGGCTGCCTGCGGTACAGGGCACAACCCAGGCACTAGCAACACCCACCCACCATGAGGAGCACCCCTCACAACCCTGTCTGTGGCCGCAGTCCCCCCTCCTGAGAATGGTCCCTGAGAACCCCTCGGGGAAATGACCTGTCAGGGTTTGAGTGTGTCTCCCAGGGTTCCTGCTTCGGGGAACTTACTCCTCCCTGTGGCAATGTTGGGAGGTGCTGGGGTCCCGGGGGCAGCACCCTCAGGAGTGGATTCATGCTTTTTTCAAGGGAATGGGTTCGCTCAACATATTTTGATTGCCCTGGATGAGGGAGGCCCCCACCTCCTGACGGGTGATGATCTGGAAAGAAGTTATTCGTAGGGTTTTTTCTGTGCAAGACACATCTCAGGCCATGCATCACACGCAGGGCTGGGGGCCTGCTCTAGGAACAGGGAATAGATCCTATCGGGTCTGCTAGACCTGAAAGTTTCTGAGAGCCTCCATCGCAGCAGGAAGGAGATGCCACGTGTCCAGGGTCACAGAGGGGAGTTCAATGAAGAGGTGGTTCACAGGTGTGGGCAGGGTGAAGAACATCTGTGGAGGGGTGTTGAAGCTCTCGAGACCAGGGACAGCAGTGGCCACCCATGTGTGTTGGGGCAGGAGTGAGATGGTTCCAGAACCAAAGGAGAGAAAAACAGAGGTTTAATGGAGGCTGGTACTGGGACAGGAACGCACCCACTGCCCACCACTGGCCCAGCAGGGAGAGATCTGGGGGATGGACACCTGATCTCACTCCCTGCACCCCTTAGTCTCCTGCTGGTACCTCTTACTGGCTGACCTTGGGTGGACAGCAGGGACCAGGGAGGCTGATGACACAGTCCTCAGTTCTGGAGCCCAGGGTGGAATAAAGAAGACTAGCTGGGGGCAGTGGTAATCCCAGAAGCTTGGGAGGCTGAGACAGGAGGATCGAAAGTTCAAAGCCAGCCTCAGCAAAAGTGAGGCCCTAAGCAACTCAGTGAGACCCTGTCTTGAAATAAAACACAAAATAGGGCTGGGGATGTGGCTTAGTGGTCAAGTGCCCCTGAGTTTAATCCTCGGTAACTCCCCCCTCCCCCCAAAAAGAAGGCTGGAGCAGAGGTCTGGAGGGACAAACTGAAACATCAGACCAACTCGTGGCTGAAAAGGCTCCTACTATGAAAACACAAAACCTTGAAAACATTATTCTGGTCTAAGCCTTCCATTTCAGAAGCTTGGAAAGTGAAGTGGAAACAGGGACTTGGACGGATCCCAATGGAAAACCTAGAATGCTCGTCCCCCGACTGCACATCCCTAGTTGGTTCTCAGGAATCATCCTCTGAGCCTTCTCTTGAGGACATCCTTCATAGTCACAGCCTCCTCAAAGCACCAGTGTTTGCAACCACTGGCTGGTTTTTCTCCATGGGCCTCTTAAATCACCCTCTGCCACCCGCTGCCCACCACTCCTGGGCTCGAGAATTTACAGTTCCAGTTAAAGTCACGTCCATGAAGGGGGAGGGCACAGAGGCTCTCCCTATCCCGTCAAGCCCCCAAATTGATTTGGCACTCGAAGTCACTGTTATATTTTATACTGAGTCTTCTGAATCAGTTCATTGAATTTTAGCTGTAGCTATATAAAATCCTCTCCAGTGAAATTATTTGGCCATATTGCGGATGGCTCTGCCATGATCCATCAATGCCACTAACTATCAGTGATAAAAAAAAAAATCTCCTTCTTCTCTTTTCATTGTAATGAATTTTCTAAACTTGGGTTGAACTTTAAAAGGCACTTTACTATTTTTTTAAATTTTTAAAGTGTAGCACTTTACATTTTTATAAAGAGTTCACAGAGACGGGTGGTAGAGAAGCTTGATTATTTCTTAGATTGTAGAAAAGTTGCCAAAGAGACTGAAGCAGCCCTGGCTTAGAGTTCGTGGGAGAGAAAGTGGACTTGGGGAGGGAGCATGAGAGCCCCAGGTGACTGGGGCATCTGTATTGGTTAGGAAGGAGGAAGTCGGCAAGCATTGAGCAGGTAGGAATACCCAGCTGGTATTAGTCCAAGGCATCAGTAAGGTGATAAAGGGGGAAAAGTCGGCCTAATTTATCCAACAGTTGCAAATATATTTATTAATTTCCTGATTTTCCAGGCAGAGAGGAAGCCATAGAAGTCAACTTTAGAAAGATTTCTAGGTGGTGTGGGTGAAGGAGACAGAGGACATCGTAAAGAGAAAAGCATTCACAGTTCAGAGAGGGAAGTAATGAATTCACCTGACTACTTGGATCCTGCCAATAATTGTGCGTTAAGCAACTAAACTGTAAGAGTGTGTCTCCAGTTAACATAAATAAAAATCTGAGGCAAATCTTTGGGCTAGTCACAAAGCTGCTGTCAATATTAACTTCCCACTAGGTTGGCGGATAGGAAGTTTCTACCCTTTCCAGGGATAAAGTGACCGTGTGATCACCGATTCTGTGGTCTCCTTGGACTGCCATTAAATATATATGTTCTCTTCTGAAGGGAGCCCTGTTCAATTAATCAGCACTTGATCCTCTCACTATCTGTGCAGTGGTGTTTTAACCAATGAGAAGTCAAGCAAAAAGGTTTAAAAACATATTTGGCAGGTACCTTCCCTTTGTTATGGTGTTGGCATTACTTGAATGACCAGGAAAAACTCATCCCTCTTCAGCCCCGCTAAGCTCACACTTGAAGGACACGTGTGAGGACAGCAGACGCTCTGTATTCATTTAGGTTCTTTGGTTGCAAGCAACAGAAACAAACTTGTAAATTAAACCAAAAGGGATTGACTGGAAGGATATTGGAAACTCATGGACTCTCCAGGAGAAGATAAGCAGATGAGGAAGAGAACCATGACACCCATCCCCAGCCACGCCTGGCCTCAGTGCTGGAGGAGGAAGTGCCACCCAGTGCCTGCGCTTCTGGTTGACAATCCAAAGCCCCAGCAGGGAGGGCGCAGTTGGCTAACCACAGGTCCTGTGCATACCCTGACTGTATCGGGTCTGGGAAAGAGAGGGCCCATCTTCATAGCAAACTGTCCTGCAATGAAGATGTTAATGGAAATTCCTCAAAAATGATCCGGGACAATCTCCACACACAACATGTGTCCACAATAGAACCCAAGAGGAAAAAGAAGGAAAAAAAAAAATGAACATTTTTCTCAAAAACATTTATTATCTAAATTCTTCAAGTTTTTCCGGTAGGAAGGTGCTTGGTCTGTTGTCCTGAAACAATGGTTCTCAAGTGGTGGTACCCAGACAATCCAGCACCACCCAGTGCATCTGCCTCTCAGGACTGCATAACAAAGAACCTCAAAGAGCCGTGGCTTAAAACAACAGAGATGTGTTCACGCCAACTTCTGCAATTATACATGTAACTCTTTTTTTTTTTGCATTAAAATTCTTAATACACATATATACCACAATTTTTCATACTTTATATACAGAGATACAAAAAGTTGTGCTCTGTATGTGTAATAAGGACTGTAATACATTCCACTATTGTGTATTTAAATAAATAAATAAAAATAGAACAACAAAAATGTGTTCTCTGGCAGAGCAGAAGTCAGGAGTTCTGAAATCAATGGGAAGTTCCATTGGGAAGCTGTCATTTGGAGGAGGGTTTGAAGGGACAGCGACTGTGCTGGGGAGGCAGGACCCTGAAGCAACACTGGACTGTACTTGAGCTCTAAAGGTTGTAAGCTGCAGTGTACTTACATTTGCCCAAAATAGCCGGCATCACCATCTTCATTATCTCCATCCATTCGAATCATATATGGTCTAAAGAAGTCATCACATGATGACTTTCAAAATTTGCTTGCATCAAAGGTCGGCACTTCCACCTTACCAACAGATTTACGATCTCTGAACTCTGTTTTCAGTGTATTTAATATCGTTTCTTTCCTCCAGAGAAATTTAAAGATTATAAAATAACAAAAGAAAAAAAAATAAATAATGTTCTCTTTTCAGATTTCCAAGCTCAGATTCCTCTTGATTAGTGCTCTGTCGTTTCTCTTTAATGCCAGTAACTGATGTGTGCTACAGACTCATCCTCGGGGCTTGGATGAATTGAATTTGTGCTATTTGGAGATCTTGGTCCAGATGAACTCTGGCTGTTTCACTGCGATTAAACTTTATGCCACATATCAATCAATCCATCAGCCAGGAAGAAATTTCAAGCATATGCTTCGTGCTTCAGTACTGTGTTAAGTATTTTTGGAGAAGGATAGGAAAGTGCATATAGAAATATTAAATAACCCCCTTAAACACTCATTCCTACATGTCAACATAACGCTCAAGGAGGCAGTGTGATATTTAGGAGAGTGGGGCTTTGGTGTCTGAACACCCACATGTGTTGCAACTTCCTCTTCCTGCTCCAGATCAGCCCGTGACAGCAACATCTACTCTTTACTGAATTCCATGTGCTCCTCCATGTGTCCCCAACCCACTTATAGTTAGGAGAGTCACATGACTAATTCTATCCAATAAATGTGAGCAGTAATAATGTGTGCCACTTCCAGGCCACAGCATTTAAGAGCCAGGGTGTGACTCTAGCTCTTCTCTTCCTCTTCCGTAGTAAGCTTTGAAGCCATCTGCTGAGACAGTACAGTAAGTAAAACCTCTATCAGCCTGAATCCCTGAGTGACTGAATGGAGCAGAGCTTCCTGCTTACAGAGATGGAGAAAGAAACAGGTCTTTGTTGGTTAAGCTACTGAGCTGTGGTTTTGAATGTTGTCATTGGTAGTTCTTCCAGACTGTGAGTTTGAGTAAGTGCTTTAGTACATGAATCAACGAATGCTTGGAGAGTGTTCATCATAACCGTTTTTTTCTTTTTAAACAAAGTTCATCTAACTCCTTCTCCTTTACTTATTTACATTTTCTTTATTATTTATATAGTTTACTTATTACATGATCTTGGATAAACCCATGTCTTCACTTACTCGGTACATGAATGTTAGCTGGTAGGTGTTATTAGAAAAAAACCACACACACAACCATATTTAACTTTAAATTTACTAATTTATGACCACATACCTCATGTGGATCCAGAATCTCACCTTGTTGCCTAATCTGTACCTTTTTCCATTTTACCTCTTAGCTGATGACCTTATTTCTCCTTTCACTGAGAAGCCAAAATAGATAGAGAAGAATTTCCTCATGTTTTGACCTCCATGAGGACCAAACCATTTACAGCTGCATCTACCCACTCTTCTGTCCTAAGGCCAATTCTTTCTGTTGAGCACTGGCTCCCCTCCTTTCCTATCTACTCAAAGACTTGGTTTATGCAGTACCTCTGTCCTCTCCAGTAGTATGAATTCCTCTCTGTAGATGATGTACATTCCCTTGAACTTCAGAACATGCTCTAATATTGCCTATCTTTAAAAAAATCCTTTAATCATATCCCCTATGACCCATTTTTCTCTTGCTCTTCAGTTACCTCCCTCTACTTTCTCATCCTTTCTTCCTTCCCCCTTCCTCCATTGTAGCTACTTCTGTCAATCAGGAGACTTCTGCACTGGCCAAAGCCAAAGGGCAAATAGCATCTGATTCGACCAGTAGCAGCAACTCAGGAGAGTGTTACCCCTTTCTTGAAACATCCTTTCCCCCCAGCCTCCCATATATCACTCTTTCTTATTTCTTTTTCAATGGTGGCCTCTTTCCTGTCTCTTTGCTGGCCCCTACTCTTTGTGATCTCTCATGGTGAGAGCCCCAGGTTCCATTTAGTTCTGTGGTTTTAAACACCAGGCACACATTGTTGACTTGCAAATTTATAAGTTCAGATCTCCCCTGAACTCAGGACTCATATATATCTATCACATATTCATTCATTTGTGCTGTTACAACAAAATACTATAAACTAGGAAGCTTACAAACAATAGAAAATTTATTGCTCTCAGTTTTAGAGGCTGGAAGTCCAAGATCAAGGCTGCCTGAGTGTGTAGGGAGGCTTTCTTTCTGATTTGTGGATGGCATCTTCATGCTGGGTCTTCACAGGGTGGAAGAGGCAAACAAGCTCCTTGGGTGTCCTTAGAAGGGCACTGAGCCCATTTCTGATGGCTCTGCCCTCAACCTAATTATCTCTCAAGGCCACCCCTTAATGTCTTCACAATGGAGAGCAGGTTTCAGGTTTCAGCTCATGAAGTTTGGGGTGACACAACTGTGCAGACCATAGAAGGTTGCTCAATTAAAAGCTCCAGTGTGATTTCTGATAATCTCTCTCTGAACTTTATCTGAAACATAACCCTTTATTTTCATTACTCCTTACCTTAAATCTTTTTCTCCTATGTCTTTTTGATTCCACTAAATGATAGTCATCTAGCCTCAAAAATCTAAAAATCAGCTTTAATTCATCCTTTCTCTCCCATTTCCATCCACTCTGTTGGCAGGTCTTGCCAGCTGTAATTTCAAAATCCCAAACCCAGAATCTGGCCACTTGATGCATCTCTCTTGCTGCTACTCTAAGTCACCAACACCTCTCACCAAGATGATGGCAGGTGCCTCACGTTGGTCTCCCTACTTCCTTCAGTTCTTTCCTCTGATCCATTCTCCACAGAACAGCCAGAGTGCTCCTTCTGACACATGAGCTATTTCCTGTTGCTCTCCTAAGAAAGCATCTCATCACATTTGGAATAAAATAGCAAGACCTAACCTTGACTCCAAGGCTCCCGATCTTCTCACTGACACTCTGTCTCCGTCAGCTGCTCAGGCCTCTTAGAAGGGCCCTGATCCCATTTGTAGTGACTTACCCTATTGCTCCTTCCTCTTTAGCCACAGTCCCCATATATCTTTGACCTCTTTGATTTTTTTTTTTTTTTGTAATCAGTCCTCAACACTGAGTGTGTCCCATCTCAAGGCCTTATCCTAGTGGCTCCCTCTGTCTAGAGTGTGAAATGGCTCCTTTCTATCTTTGCCATGGTCCAACTCCTCACTTCATTCAGGTTCTTGTTCAAATGTCCTTTACTAAGATCATATCACCTAACGTAGTCACTCTCTGCAGTTGATTGTTTCCAACAATGGCTGCAATCAGTTCTGCCCACTGGAAGGTGAGTCTATTTTTCCAACATTGAATTTGGGCTGATCTTGTGGCCTGCTCTGATGGTAAAATGCAGAAAAGGTGGCAGTGTGTCACTTATAAGACCAACTTTTAGGAGGCCTGGCAGCTTGCCCTTCTGTTTTCTGTAGGGATGCCAGTTACCATGCAAGAGCAAGCTAAATTACCAAGTGGTGAGACAACACAGAGAGACACTGAGTACATACAGAGGGGACTCTGGGATCTCAAGCAGACATAAATGACTTCTTAGACCTTTCAGTCTTGTCCAGTGCTGGCTGAATGGGTCAGGTGCTTGATCCCAGTTGATGTCACATATAGCAGAAGAACCATCCAGCTGAGCCCTTTTCAAGTTTCTGACCTACAGAAACATGAAAAATGATAAGTCATTGTTTAAAGCAATTAAATCTTGGGCTAGTTGGTTAGATGACAATGGACAACTAAAATGCCCTCTAACTTCTCCTTCTATTTATTTTTCTTCATAACAATTATCTCAATAAGAAATTACACAATTAGCCAGGGGCAGTGGTACATGCCTATTAAACCAGTTCCTTCCTTCCTCCCTCCCTCCCTCCCTCCCTCCCTTCCTTCCTTCCTTCCTTCTTTCACCAGTTTCTTGACTTGAGGCTGAGGCATGAGGATCCCAAATCAGAGGCCAGCCTCATAAACTTAATGAGGCCCCAAGCAACTTAGCGAGACCCTGTTAAAAAAAAAAAGCAAAAAGGACTGGAAATATAGCTCAATGACAAAGCATCTTTGGGTTTAATTCCCAGAAAACACACACACACACACACACACACACACACACACACACAGAGAGAGAGAGAGAGAGAGAGAGAGACAAAGAAAGAAAGAAAAGAAATCACACCATTATTGCTTTGTCTACCACTTATTATCAGTTTCTCCCTCTATATTATAAATTCTGTGAGGAAAAGGATTTTGTTTTGTTCACTACCCAATGCTTAGAACAATATCTAGTCACTTTCAGAATTCAATAAATATTTGTTGAATTAATCTACTACAAATGTCAACGGACACATGAGCCTCACTTTTCCACACACACACACACACACACACACACACACAAATCATATCAAAAGCATTTTCTTTTAAATCCTAACATCCAATACATCTTCCTTTTCCTTCTCAAAATATGCATTTATTTCATATTTTTTTTTTGGCACTGGAGATTGAACCCAAGGTTTCATGCAGCCAAGCACACATCCAGCCCCAGGGAACAAACCTCCAACCCCACTATTTGTCATCTAAATCTGAGGTCTCTTTTGGTTACTAGGAAAACTTTCCAGGCATTAAACAAAAAAATCCAGAGAATACTTTGATTCATGACCTGCCGTGCCCCTTAAGACAGCTTGGGCATCTTTGCCATTCTCTGGGGCACAGAGCCATCCCGTGGGTAGTTGCATGACAGAGTGCCATTTAGTCCCCTTTCTTCCCAGCCTGGATTAGAGCCGCCCGCCCCTCCCACTTAAGTGGGTACAAGTCCTAGCAGGGGCTGCCAGGTCCTTATGAATCTGCGAGATCCCACCAGTTTTCCATCAGGACAGCACAGGACGGGCCCCGTGGTGAGTCATCGCAGGAGATGGTTTCCCAGTACTTTTCCTTCCTGAGTCACCGGCCCTCGCCATGCGCACTTGGGCACTCGCTGGGGGCGCCTGTGTCTGGACCAGGTTGACTGTGCTTTCTTCATGCCTGGTTGGAACTCGGAGGCGTAATTAGCACAAGGCTCCTCTCCCCATCATCGATCATCGCGTGGATGGTTCTAAATTGGCTCCTACAGTCCCCTCTTCTCTGCAAACGAGCAGAAACTTTCCAATGGGAGATGGTGAGGCCGATCGCCAGGTCCCCGACGCCCCGCTCTGCGCAGCCCTTCCCTGTGTTTCAGGTTTTCTGTACTATAGGTTTCGTTTTGGGGAGCCACACTGCTGGGCTGTAATTTAATTTTTCTAAATTTAGCCTGTACAAGGCTCCCGGCCAGCGGAAGGGGATTACAGCTTACCAGGAATCCACAGTTAAGCAAAGGAAAGTCCTCTCTGGGGACCTGGGTTTATTTCTGGAGTTGGGGGACTCAAAGGGAGACCAAACAGACTCCGCAGCCACACTTCCCTACTTCAATTTAACAGTCTCTTAAGCACAAAATCAAACACAATAGAAACCAAGTGGCTGGAGTCTTTTCCTGCATGTCTCACCTTTGCTTTGCTGCCTTCTGTCTGGCTGTCCCCTATATGTCCCCAAAGACCCCCTTCTACTTCCTGTGAAGACCTGCGGCTTTTTAAGGAGACACAGCAGCATCTCCTACAACGGGTTCCCTGGATGATGGCAGCAATCTGGCAAAGCCAGGAGGAAAACTACTAACAGATCAGGTCTGTTGAAAATCTTTATTAGAAAAGGCACTAATTATGTACTCTGCCTTCCAGAAAATCCACTGAGTGCCTAAAATGGTATTTGGTGTCATGAGAAATAAAGAAATGAATCAGTTTTACATTTTAGTCTTTGCTAATAAGGAAGTTAAAAAAAGAAGCCACAACATGACACAGTGGTTCAGCATGGGCTGTGGAACCAACTGGCCGTGGGAGGTCCTCTCGTGTCCTCGTCTTCACCTTGGACACATCAAAAGTAGGAACCTCAGAGGATTATGAGGTTTAACGTGTTAACAGATGTAACCAGGAGAGCGTCTGGCATGTAGTGATTTCTATGGAGATGAGTCATGGATGTTGTATGCACACCTACTTTCTCCATATGATGTGGGAAATGCCCGTTACAAAGGACAGGCACGTTGAACACTGTCAGAAAAATATTGGTTGCAGCCGGAGAGAACTGGGAAAATGTCTTGGAAGACCACAGTGGCAAGGAGAATGACATTCAGCAAATACGACATTTGCTTCACCTGCTTTCCCACTCCTTTGGAATTAGACAGGGTCCGAGACCAGTTCTGGCCAATGGAATGTGTGTGAAAGTACGAGGGCACTTGGTTTCTCTCTCTCCTGCTGCAATCAAGGAGAAGGTTGCCCCGTCCTAGATGGAGCACAATGGCCATCACCCTGGGTACCTGAGTGGAGCACAGACACATCCCCCACCAAAGACACACAAGCCCAGGAGGAAGACGTAGCAGGAGCAAACTATGAGTGTGTCATTTGTTAAATCACTTGGGGTTTAGGCTCCACTTATCACTGTAGTATAACCTTGTCTGTCCTAAGGTCTTAGATGACACATTAAATATAATATATGATAGATATTATAATACATGCACATGTTGTATATTTATATGCCTGGAGATATATATATATATAGTGGTGGTTGGTAGTGGTGGAATACCTGTCTCCCCCCACCCCTGAAAAAAAGAATGTAAATAGGACAAAGTACAACAATATTTGGTTGGAAACAAAAGTGGAGATCATATAGTGGAAGGCCTTAGATTTCAGACTAGAGCATTTAGACTGCATTCTTTGCAATAGGAAGCCACCCAGTTTGTGTTTCCTGGGATAATTACACAGAGCAGGTGGTGCAGCAAGAGCCCCTGAAGGGCAAGTGGCTTTCACAGATTCGGGGGCACCTGATTGAATCAGAGGGTGCCTCCCTTCCCCAGAAATCTCAGAACACTGGAAGTTTGTTTTGTAAGTGAATACCAAACAGAGTTGGATTTTATGATTTTTTTTTGTACTAAAGATTGACCCCAGGGCATGTTAACACTGAGCTATATCCCCAGCCCTTTTTAAAACATTTTTTTATATTGAGATGGTCTTGCTAAGTTGCTTACAGCTTTGCTAAACTGCTGAGGCTGGCCTCCAACTTGCAATCCTTCTACTTCAGCCTCCCTAGCTGCTGGGATTATAGGCATGTGCCACCATGCCCAGCTGATTTTATGATCTTTAAGACAGAATTTCATACTGTGGTTTCTCACCCATCTCCATATCCTCCTCTGTCTGGCGCAGCAGGACTCCTCTGTGTTTGCTGCTGGAACAAGAATAATGTCTCAGCATGAGAGTTCCTAGAAAGGACAACCAGAATCTTTCACACACCCTTCACTGAGTGGGGCCTTGGCCGAGTGAGGGTGTTTTTGAAAGTGGGAATGGTCTCTAAACCTTCATAGCCCAAATGGAGACTCAAAAGTGCTTGAAATGGAAAAGAATCTGTGGCTTGACAAAACAAAGAATCAAAGTTTTGTGTTTTTTTCTGGCAATATTAAAAGATATTAAAGCAACCCGTGCTGCTACAACGTGAACCCCAAACTCTGAAAATGGCTCAAACACGGCAGATGTTTATTTCTTATCCACAAAAATTCCCAGACGGTGTTGGTGGTTGCAAGGTGGCTTCCCTCCATGTGCTGATTCGAGGGCCTGGGCTCTGCCCATCTGTGCTGCGTCAACCCCCAGATGCAGTTTCCAAGGCCACCATGCTTATCTGCACCCCACCGGCTGGTGGGAAAGAGAATGAGACTCATGCTAACTGGTTTCTGGCCAAGAAAAGTAAACAGTCATAGGGTCTTTTAATCAGGAAACAGGCAAATAAATGTCATTTGCCCATGTGCCCAGGAGACTCGGCAAGGTGTCTGGGAAATCACAGCTGCTCTGCCAACCTGGTATTGTTCCCCAAAATGTGTTCTTGTCAACACAGGTCCTAGAAGCAATGGAACCAAACTTCCGGTTCCTGGTTCTTTCGACAGATGCTTATGGAGGTACTTGCTCAATCAAAAGCACCTGCTTGGTGGCTGGAGTTGGGGATGAGGGAGAATATGGCTAACCTCAAATTTATAGTCCAGTAGGAGGGAATCTGCCCCTCTCTGGGGATTGTTCTGAGAAGTACTCAGTTCGGTGGGAATGCCACCAAGCGTGGTGACATCAACCTGGATGGAAGAGCCCCTGCAAGCCTAGGCCATGTGGCATGCATGGCCTGGCCTGTTGCTCCCAGGCCCATGTTGAGCTCAACAACATGCATTAAAGCAGGCACAGAGATGACGATGTGGTCAAGAAGACACCGTGAACACGAGATGCATGTGGCGACTCCCGACAGTGTAGGTGAAGCAGTGGCGTCCCAGGGAGTCTCTCTTTGCAAGCCGGAGTACTCTCCAAAGCACCAAGAAGGCACAACACGAGCCAGAGACGCAGAGGTCCATGATGGAGCATCAGGTACTGCACGTAGTTGTATCGTGCTGTCTTCATATGCCCAGCAGCTCAGTTTGTCCACACCGGCATCATCACAAGCATAGGAGTGTGGTGTTGTGATGTCACCATGATCACCACATCACTAGGTGACAGTAATTCTTCAGCTTCATCCTAATCTTAGGGGACCACCATCCTATGTGGTGTCTCATGGACGAACACTTCATTATGCAGCATGTGACAAGATATTATAGGTATCACATATAAAGGAGCAGAACACAAAAACTCCAAGAGAGGCTCAGATGTGTGTCTCTGAAAGTTTAGAAGAGGGGATAGCAAGACGATCCTGAGATGGAGAGCAGTGTTCTCTGCGTAGGCACCAAGGTAGGATGTTGAGACTGTCTTGTGTCTGCAGCAGGGCAGGAGCCAAGCAAGATGAGAGGGAGTCCAAGCTGGAGAATGGGTGCAGGTCCAACCCTCAGGCTCCCCCTGACCACACGCAGTGGGCCACCCAATCACCAATCAGCTGGTTCTATTTTTTCCCACCTATTCATTAGACAGGTCTGTTGCTCCCTTTCCACTTCAGATAATTCTAAAGATGATTATGGAAATGATGGCATTGGTGGTGCTCATGATTAGGAGGGAGAAGAGATTTTCTAAAATGTCCTAATCTTCCCAGGTCTCTGTCTCTTTCACTCTGAGAAGAATCTTTGAGACCATCATCCATGAGCTACTGCGATCCAGTTTCTGCGGGAAAGAAAGCATGACAAGTTATGGACTGTTTTTGAGAAAAAGCAGAGCAATCAGCTTAGAAAACACAGAAGTCACAAAGCAGCACTTTTAGGCCAGGTTGGATGGGACCAAAACCCTCCACTGGACCACTGAAGGCTGGCATTGATCCCGGATGACCCCATGCTGGGCCTTTAACAAGAGCCTGGTGAGGGGTGAGGAGCCTTGTGCTACTCAAGACACTGGTTCTTCATTCCAGTTAGGTAGACAGACCGCCGAGCGCACCACCTGGTGGGCGAAGCTCAGTAACCACCCAAGACGGTTTCCGTTCACCAGTAACACTTCTTCCCACAGGTTTGTGAGCTGCCCAGCCCTTGAGGGTTCACCCTACTCCTCCTGTTCTTTGCCTTCCTTACTCTCTGGACTCATTTTAACTCCAGGGCTGCTGCCACCAATCACCACAGTTTGGTGTTTGAAAACACCGGAAATCTATTCTCTTACAATTTCACAGGAACATTCTAAGCAAAAAAAAAAAAAAAAAAAAAACCCTCCATCAGACCGTTGAGGCAGAACAGTGCTGGCATTGACCCTGGATTTCCCCATGGAAATTTCCAGGCCCTGGGGTGCACGGAAGCCTGGCGCCTGGCCAGTGTGGTTGGAGAAAACAAAAGTAGCCATAGGAGATGACATGGGAGTCCTTGGCCTACCCATCATGTCAGGTTCACAGATTGGCAATGATAAGGAGTCAGCAAGTTCATGAAGCAAACGGAAGTAACGTCAAGCCTTCCTTTCCACATACCTCCCACGCTACTGGAATTCTGAGGCCCTGTAAAACCAGCTGTGTCCATTTCCCCTCATTCTTCCTTCTCTCTCCCCCTCCCGGCTTCTTCCTTCCTGGGCACCTGCCCCCCTCTACACACATGCAATCCCAATCTTATGCCACCACTGTCCAATGTATGTATCTAACACGTTGCTCTGCATAAAGGAAGCCCTGAATACGGTTTCCCTTCTTTGTCCCTTAAAATCCTTAGCACAACCTAAGGAATTTCCACAGCAAATCAAATCCGAACTGAGTTTTCAGAGAAGACCTTGTTTATGTGCAAGGACATAAAGATGTAATAGAATCCTTTCAAAGAGCTCTCCTGCTAATGCTAAATCGTAGGGACAATGCATTGCTTGACATTTTCAGATTCCCAGACCGGAGATAGAATATGATAGAGGGAGAGAAAGAGGTGAGCAGTTTTATAAAGATTCTTTGGTCTCATCCTTCTCCCAGACTATATCTTTATTCACAGGACAAAAGGAAGGAATTTACACAGAGAGAATAGATTTCACAGATGTGCACAGGTAAGAGTATCCTAAATTGGCTTGAGGTTATGTATGTGTTTGTCCCACAAAGGATCTAAAGAACCTGAAAGGACTCTTGTGGATACAGAGAGGTGTGTGTGTGTGCACCTGTGTGTTGTGGGATGGGTGAGGAAAGAGAGAGAGAGAGAGAGAGAGAGAAAGAGAGAATATGAATGAGCCTGAGTTGGTGCATGTTGGACGTGGAGAAGAAGAGTGATGAATAAAGTTGACATAACAAAGTTTTATAGTTCATTTGACTGCTTAGCCAAATATACATGATGTCCTGGGAGATAATGTCATACGGCAAGGGGCTGTTTGTAAGTAGAACACTTCAGACTAGGAGAAGGTTTCAGCACCTGGGTTAATCAACATTACAACCATTTTTATGAAGATTTACGCTTGTGGAAGTTTAAATCGTTTTCTCAAGTTTCTTCCTTTTTGCTTATAGCTTGGAACTTTTCCATGTTTTTTGGACGCAAATAAATGCAGCTGTTTGCTCTGCAGGAACTCTGGGAAACATATATTTATGCTGTATTTTTAATACAGAGAATGTTCAATTGAGACTGAATTTGGCGTCTTGCCTTATGTTTCAACTTTTCTTTTTAATAACATGAGGTCTTTCATTCATGCAAATGATGCTATTGACTTATCAGCGTGGCACAGTGAAAGACAGGGGTCTGGGCATAAGCACAACTGAGTTTCAGTTCTGCTTTGTCAGTAATGACCTTCCTGGATGTAGCAGATCCTATTTTCCAAAAATTGCATAAAAATCTCACATCCCATAGGCTCCTTTACAATGTGAACTTGATTCTCTCCCAGCAAGAGCAGGTGTCTACGTCCCCTCCTTTAGAATCCAAATGAATTGTGACTTCCTGTGACCAATGGTATGTGCAGAAGTAACCACGGATGACTTCTGAGGCTGGCCCTTAAGGGTCATGCAGCTTCTGCCCTGCCCACTAGAACATTCACACTAGGAGCTGTGCTGCTATGTGAGAGGTTTGGCTATCAGAGGCAGCCATGTTGTGAGGAAGCCACGCAGCGCAGAGTGGTCCTGTGTAGGCACTCGAGTTGATAGGATAGTACTGGACTTTGGGTTCTCCCTGCCCAAGTGCCAGGTATTTGATGGGGGAAACTTCTAAGTTCATGATTCTAAACTCCATGTATTTTCATCTGAGCTCCAGGCAGGCCAGAGACAAGCTTTTCATGCTATGTCTTTGCTGAATTCCTGACCCACATAACCTGCAAATGTAGTAAAATTCTTATTTTTTTCCTCCAAGTTTGGAAGTAATAAGAATAGACAGTGGCCATAGAAATAGAAAAATTGGAACAGAAATTTGGAACCTGGAAGTTGGAGATTCTTTTAACCAAAAGTAAGACAAGTAGTGTTAGCTTTGGGACCCAGAGGCAGATGGGTCCTGGAAGTCCCTTGTGGGGGCAGCCAAGGCAGGACAGGAGGGTCAATAGAGAGAGATATCAAAGGTTTAAAGGAAACTGAGAAAAATATACAAAACCAAATAAAGGGAAATCTTTATTATGTAGTGGGAAAAAGTTCAAGAAAACTGTTTCCTGTTATAATGTGTAAGATAGAAAATGATTAAACTTGTTTTCTGGGCAGAGTATTGAGGGTGCTGCCTGATGTCTAGTTGCCTATAGTAAAATTAGAGAGGAATGATAAACTAACCATTAAACCCTTAATTTTTAAGGTGTAGTTTGGAGGATATAAAAAGGTTCCAGCATAGTCCTTGTATGGAAAGGATCCCAAGTTCAGAATATAAATTTAGAACAGAACTGCAAGATCCCTTGTTTGAATCTCAGAAGGATTTAAGGTACGACCTCAGAGAAACTTCTAGGCAGATAAAAGTCCTTCTAAGGATCTTTAGGGTGGGCCCTGTGGTTATTTTTTATTGCACATAGTAAGACTTAAAAGAATCTTGAGGACATTGTCCCACAATGGTCACACAAGGGCTCAAGACGGGGAAGGGTCTGTCTCAAAGAGATTCACAGATGTGGTTTTGTAGAGTTGATTATATATTGATACATGATTAAAAAAAAGAGAGAGGATTTTTAAAAGGAATTAGGTCATCTTTAACTCAGAGGAAAAAAATGAAGAGTATAAAATGAAAAGAGGACTTTCAATCCTCAATCTTTGAAAGGCAAGAATCAAACTGAAAAGTCTAGTGAATGCACACAGTTGTATCTCAAGGAAAAGAAAAGATAATTCAGAGGACAGAAAACCAAGAGTTGCAAAGACAGTGCCCAGAGTATGACCGATTCCTGAACCTTGCCAGGATTTCAGAACTGCTACGAACCAGGGAACAGGAGTGTCGAGGACAGTTACCCAGTGCCTGTCCCACTGATGTGTGTGGCTGGTACAGGGGACAGATAACTTACCATTTTAGTTTATAGATCTGAAGGTCAACAGGGAGGATACTTAAAGATATTGACAAAAAAAAAATGTACCTGAGGAGTCTCATCCGCATTTGGACAAGATTTAGATACAGAGATTCTAGACTTATAATCAATGCAGTACTGGGATGAGATGTTGGGTGTCTTGGGAAGGAGGTGATTTGTTTTGCATGTGTGATGGGTATTGTGGCCAATAGGAGTGGACATTGCCATAGATCATGTTTTCCAGATAAAACTGCAGTCTCTCCCAGTGAGCTTCTCTGGAATGTGAACCTTGATATTCTTCCCTCAAGAGGAGTTTAGACAACTTTCTGACTCACGCATAATGCTCCCCTCCCCTCAGTGTAGAAGTGATGCTGACTGACTTCCAATGATATATGATAAAAACAACATAGTTTCTGTTTTTTTTTTTCACTAAAATCATCATTCTTGCAACTCCACGTGCCTTGTGAGAAATTCACTACTCTGGGGAGGCTCTGCTGTGAGTAAGTCTTTTTCTTGGATAGGTCACATGTAGGCATTCGGGTCAACCATCATGCTTAGAGGGCTTCTGGACCCAGTGCCACGCCTGGGGAAGAAAGCCTTCCAAGGGTGCCAGCCTCCCGCCATGGCGTCACCCTGCCTTTGCCTGGTGGGGGGCATTATGAAGCCAAGGGCGCTGACCCTCCTATACCCCTTGCTGGACTCTCAAACATAGAATCCGTGGACATGATGGCATGCTTTACGTTTTGAAGTTTGAAATGGTTTGTTATGCAGCGCTGGTTGCTGGAGACTGAACCTCATTTTGTCTTCACACTCGGCGATGGAGAGTGTGGTCTAAATGTCTTCCAAGGTCCTTCTTCAGACACAAAGACTTTAAGTACTTTCACTTAAGTACTTAAAGCCCTTTTTTTTGATCAACACACACACACACACACACACAAACAAACAACAAACAACAACAACAACTCCTCTTTGTTAGACGTTACCGTTGCCCTCACCCCAAGTCTGTCTTCTTCCTGGGGCCTGTGGCTGGAGCACCCTTCCCAGGCTCCTTTGCAGTCCTGTGTGGACACGATGAAGTTCTGACTGATGGAATGTGAATGGAAGGACGTCTGCTACTTGCCTCTCTCTTGCTTTAAAGGAATTGCCTTTATTTTTTTCCCCTCTTTCCCCAACCTGCAATGCACATGGGTCAGAGACCCAGCTTCAAGCACGCGTTTGAGAATCACACTTTGGTAGGATCCCAGGCTCCTGAGAGGCCCTGGGGGAGCGGGGCTGCCCCGCCAGCCGGTTTGGTGGAGGAGAAGTTAAACCTGAGTCAGATCACTGTATATTTGTGTCTCTGTTGTTGACGTTTAGCTTTAACCCTAGTAGGCCCTTCAAAGGCACCTAGTGCTGTGTGATGACTCCCATCGAGGCTGGGTCCTCCTCAGCCTCATCCTGTCCCTCTCTGTGCTCTGGATGGGCTGGTCTTCATCAGGTCCTTTCATTCTCTTGCTCTTCTCTCTGCCTGAGTGATGCGCCTTCTCGGCCCATCCTCTGGCCTGGCTGACTTTCACGTATCCTTCAGGCCTTGCTTTCAAGGACATTCAACTTAGGTTCCCTACTTATATGCTCTCATACAAACCCTGTGTCTTTCTTCCACAACCTGGAATGCACCTGTAACTGGGGTGGTTAAATAACTATTCACACAGGGATCACACAAACACACACAGTTTTTTGACACTGGCTTCCCCACTGCACTGTAGGCACCAAGAGGTGCTCCATGCCTAGTACCTAAGTAGTGCCTGACACATAGTCGGTACTCAAAAAGTACTTGCTGAATGTTGTCAGATAAACTTTTTGCTGACCAAGGTTTACAGGCTGTGCCTGTGGTTGAAGAATTAAGCAAAATATCAGCTTGCTCCTCTAGGTATGCACCTGGGTCTTGACTTCCTACCCTGTTATGCTTGCAGATCAGCTGAACTCACCCCGCCAGGTCGTGGTCCTTCTGGGTTTTGCCTCCTCTAGACCATCTTGAGTGTCATCAGGGATGGTTCTGATAATAGAATCTCTCCCTTTAAAAAATTGGTTTATGGATGAAAAAGTCCCAAGTATATAGGATGCTGAGTTTAGCAAAATCTGTATGTAAATTGGTATTTTGCTGGTGATCAATCTTGTGCTAAAAATGGAAAATCAATAAATAAAAAAGAAAATCTAAGGGGAAAAAAATAAGTTGTAGACATTTTTGGTCCAATGAGTTTCCAAGTCCGAGGACATTGCATCTGAGGCCAAGGTTGCTGGGTGTTTCAAAGGAGTGTTCAAGGAAACCAGACCACGGCCTCACGGAGCCAGAGTGTAGCAGGAGCCCCAGTGAGAGGCAAGTTGCAGGGGCAGCGTCTTCTGAGAGCACACAGTGGGGGAAGCCTTTGTAGTGTCTCCTTGGAACTAAGAGGGTTCAACAGATGTGAATGGCAGTTCAGAATCTGGAGCTGCAGAGACCACGGAAGTGCAAAAGGCCCAGGAGTCGACTCGGGCCAGTCATTGATTGTAGAAATAGCAGTGAGCTTCGACACTTGAAGGAGCTTGAAAAAGAACAAAAGTGAGTCAAAAAACTCCCCCCGCACAGCTCTCAACTAGAGGTCAAATGGGTCGGCACCATAGAAAGATATAGATTGTGTGTGTGGGGTGGGGGGCGCAGATAGCCCTGGGTCTTTGCCAATTCCAGCCACTGGAGCCAGGGAGGAAGCCTTGGGGATGGTTAGGCATTCAGGGGACCTCGTAAATCTGAGCCTGGCAAGCTTGGTCTAGACGACTTACACAGGTGTTCAATCAACCGTTAAACAGAGGTGGAGGGGTCGTAGGTGGGATTGTCTCCCTTCCCAAGTTGCATGCTGAAGTCCCAACCCTCAGCACCTCAGAACGTGACCTTATTTGACAAGATAGTCATGGCCAGGTGTAATTGGCTAAGACAAGGACACACGGGAGTAGGGTGGACCCCTTATCCAATATGGCTGGTGTCCTTATAAAAGGGGGAAATGGGCAGAGAATGATGATGGGAGGACACACCAGGAGAAGACAGCCATCACCTTCTCTCACAGCCCTCAAAGGGGACCAACCTGTTGACACCTCAACTTCAGACTTCCAGCTCCAGAAATGTGAGGCGATCCATTTTTGCTGTTTACCCCCTGCCCGCAGTCTGGGGTCTTTTTTTATAGCAGCTCTAGCAAACTAATACATTAGCCTAGCACCACAGAGGAGTGCCGGGAATTTGGAAGTAGGTCAGTTCTGGATTCAGCCCTTGCTAGCTATGGGACTGTGGTCAAATCATTTCAAAAACTCCTCCTCACCTTCTTTTTTCTCTCAAAGGCAGACAGTCAGGTCACCAAATATTCAACAGCCATGCAGGGCAAGGCAGAGGCTGCCATTTGTACAAGTGGTCACAGATGAACATGAGAAGGCTCTCCAGTTCTGAAAGACCCCTGCCAGTCCTGGATGGTGGACAGGCACCTGACACTTACCTGCTGAGGTACGGACCCACCTGCACTGGACTCTGGCCCTCTTCGGGTCACGGCAACTCAGGCCAAAGAGACACACTGAGACGGGGAGCCCTTGCTGGGGAGCCACAGGGGGCTCTCAGCCATAAAGGAAGCACACGGTCAGTGACCACCAGGGTATCTCCTGAACTGGGGTGTTCAGTGGGTGAGAGCTATAAGGGTAGGGGTTCACTCAAGGGGCACAGAACAAACATTACTTACTAACTTGTACTTTTTTTCATACCTTTATTTTATTTATTTTTTGTGATGCTGAGGATCAAACCCAGGACCTCACATGTGCTAGGAGAGTACTCTACCGCTGAGCCACAACCCCAGCTCATGTGCATGAGTATTTTAACATCTCAGAAGCCAATAGAGCCTTCCTGGCTTTTACCTGCTGGATATCAGACCTGGGATAATTACAGGTAATTACACAGTTTGGTGAAAATTCAGAGGTGATACGTGTCAAGTGCTCAGCAATGTGCCTGGCACATGCAAGGGCTCATTAAGTGCTAGTTTATATGATTATTGAGAAGCAAAGTATTTAAATTAGGCTCAATAGACATTTATGAAGCACCTACTCTGTGCCAGGTACTCTCCCAGGCACTAAGGATACAGAGACGAGTGTGGCACAGTCTCTGCCCTCAAGGACTTTATTTTCAGCAGAATTAGGGTACATTTTTCTACTTCCCTTCCTTCCCTCATGAACGGACACCACAGGTCTGCAGTGTTTCAGGAGCTGCCGTTGATGGATCTTCCTTCTCTTAACAGTCGATGTCCTCAGTACCCCTCACGGGTATTTCTTTAGGAACTCTCCTATGCCATGTTTCGCCTTAAGGGACTCACAACTTGGTAGATTCTAAAGAAAAAAAAATGTAGATAGAAGCCAGACAGCCATAATTCAACTGATTTTGTTTTCATTAAGGTTAAAAAAAAAAAGGTAAGTTTGGTTAAGACCTGCCTATTATTCTCTTTCTAAACAGGGTATAAAATTTGGGGTAAAAATCAGGATGGCTGTTTGTGGTAACTTGTGTACAAATACGGCCACCATCAAACCCTTCCCTGCCTGTCTCCACACCATACACATCTAGAGTTGGGGTCTGTTCCTCCACTCCTGTGAATCTGGACCAACCTGTCTGTGACATCAACAGAATATAGTGGAAGTGCCCCGTGACAGTTCCAGCTAACATTTGAGAAGACAGGTGACTTCGGTTTCCTGTCCCCTGAAACACTAGCTCTTGGGAAGCTTCTAGGGGAACTCAGTTGCCCTCTTGTGGGACACCTGACGTAGAGGGACTTGAAGAGGTGTTCTAGTTGACAGCGTCAGGTGAGTTCCCAACTGAGAGCAAGTGGTGACTTCCGGTCACGGGAGCAGCCATTTGTGTCTAGTCAACACTTTACATAACCCCAGCCCCAGCCTCCATCTGACATCTACCCAGAGATATGCCACATGAGAACCACCCGGCTGAGCCCATCAACCCACAAAACTATAAGAGATTGTGATAAGTGGTGTTCAAGCCACTAGGTTTGGGATGGCTTGTTGCAAAGGAAGAGATGACCTCATGAACCTCAGAGATGCCCGACTTCTAAGTATCATGAAGGAGTCAGGACATGGACAGTGGAAGCTCTGGGCTGTCACCACAACTCTTCCTCTAGCATGCTCTGTGACCTTGGGCACAGTGCTTTTCCACTCTGGGGCTCTATTATTTCCCTTGTCCAGTAAGGGATCCAGATCTCTAAGAGTCCTTATAGGTGTAGCATTCAGAGGTGCTACGGTCCTTCTTGGAAGATAGCAGGGGGACCTTCACTAACCTTTGTACAGTCCACCCAGGTGTAAAATTAATTTTAGAGGCACAGGTTTTCAAGATCACATGGTCCAACCCAACCACTGGAAAGATGAGGATGTTAAATTACTCTGCTTTTTCTGCAGGGTCCATTTCTGGAAGGTTTCTCCATGTTTCTCCAGGATTAAGCTGCTTGGGACTGTGGTCACCACACTAAAGACCCTTGAGGGTGAAGGGCAAGAGCCAACTCAGCACAAGCTAAGAGATGCTGCTTGAGTGACTAAAGGCCCCGCATGTTAAAGGACACTCTGCTAAGACTTCTTACCATAGGATTTTCCATCACGTGGCAACGAATGGACTTACTAAATGCAGTCATTGTGCGATACTAGGACAGAGGAGGGACATGGACATGGCACCTTCGGCACTAGCAGGGAACACATAAGCTGGCAAGCACCCTTGCCAACTATCTCTATTTCAAAATCATGTTTACTTGCCATTTTGAGTTTCTATTAGAGAACTGAGGGATATCTGACCAAATGAGGTCAAAGCACTATAATTGATGTCACCAAGTGTTGACAAGTCCTGCCCCACAGATGTAATAACAGTGACTGGATCACTCCCATCTTTTGAAACAGATGCCCAAATCCACCCACAACATAGCCCTGGGCTGCAGATAATTTCCTGTCTACCCCCAGACCAGGTGAGCTTTGGTGGCTGGAGGCCCCAGAATGGTTTGAACAGTGAAAAAAGAATTGTAATCTCAGTCAAAGGCAGGGACCTCTAACAGGAATGAAGTAACACCTGTTGGCCCTGCTTGTTATCTTGACTTCCTCGTGTCAATGTGACCACATGCTGCAAAGCAAGGCCTGGCCCAGAGACGTGATCCCCAAGCTGTGAGAGCCTCAGTGTGCTGTTGGACACAGGCTAGAGAGGTTGCTACAGAAAGATGGCCCGGTGTGCGAGTGGGGGGGGGGGCGGTGGAGTAGGTAACGATCAATCCGGGGCTCTGAAGGACAGCCGAATGGACGCCGAATGGACGGCATTTTACCAGCTCCAGCCATTTACATGGGGGTGCCACCTTTTCACCCCTCCATCAGGTTGATTGCCTTTTCTTCCCCAAGCTCCATTGTTCTTCCAGAATGAAGAAGAAATAACATTTCTGTCGCCCCACTAGCTACTTTTGTGCATACTGTAGGTTGTAGATAATGTTCGTTCTCTTCCTTTTTTCTTCACCTTTTCCATTGAGATAAGGCTGCCGGCATGGGTAGGGTAAGAATTGCCCCCCACCCTAAGACCAAATGAGGCAGGAGGACAATGGAGGTGATCCTATTTTGGACAGTCATCAGCTTTTTTCTTCTCTTTTCTTTTTTTTTTTTTCAGAAGTTTCCCAGAGTGACAGGGTCATTCCCTCTCTTGGCCCGCTGGAGAGGCCAGTGGCCCCCAAGTCAGACGTTTCTATTTTCAGCTCCCCAAGTCCAGAGAGCAGTCACCTCCACCTCAGGGAGGGCCACGCAGCCAACCTGCCAGCAGTTCGGGCCTGCAGCCTCTGTGCATTTCCATTTCCATAAATTTACATCAAATTTGTGCTGAATCATATCCCCCTCCCCACGCAGAAAAAAAATGAAATACATTATCAATAAGTACAACCAATTTGAATAATCTGAGAGCGGAGTGACTTTTCCTGACTTTCTTCCATTTAACTCCTTCCTCAGACCAAGTCTCTTCTCCAATCCCCCCACCAGCCTGGGAGTGGGTGTCTTGGCACCCTCCCTAGCGCCCAAGGTCGGAGGCTCCTCTCCTGAGGTGTTTCTCTTCTGGCCCCTCCCTAGGTGCCCCACGCCCTGCCTCTCCTGCGGTCCCCCTGACTTCCCAACCCACCGGCCTTCTCTTCCCCTCTTCCCCCTGACATCTAGGTCCTCATTCCTGGAGCCCTTGCACCTGCCTCAGTTGCTGCCCAAAGCCTCGGCTCCTCTCCACCTCCCAAAATGCCCAAGCCAATCACACTCAAGTCCAAGCCCCAGCCCCTCGGATGACAATTGAGGAGCCCCGGCCTGCCAGGCAGTCATCAATCCCACTCATCATTTTGAGCACCTTGGAGGCGCTTCCTTCCACCCCCTGCGGCTGGGCTGATTGGCAGCCAGCAGGGCTGGAGGAGGGTGGGGCACTCTGCTGATTGTTTGCTGCTGGGCAGGGAGGGCTTAGTGTCAGCGAGGTTCCCAGGACCCCGCAGCCCAGGGGTCTAAGACAGACGGTGGTTGCTTGGAATCAGGAACCAGGCCAGAATCTGCCCTCTGTCCCTCTGATGTTCAGCTGCTGGCCTTGGGTAGGGAAATGATGGATGAGCCCCCTCCCCCCCCCACCACGCGCCCCAAATGTCCCTAGGTAGAAAAAAGCAGGGAGGTTTATCTTCTACAGAATCGAGGCCAGTGGCCCAGGGGACCTAGGGTTTCAGGGCTCTGCAGGAGGCCTTGCTGCAGCCCATATCAGGACCTGCAATTCCCTGGTGCTGGCTAAAATCAAGAGCAAAGAAAGTCGTGTAGCAACCAGTCATGGAGGCTCCTAGCAGGACCTGCCAAAGTGAATTCTCTGCAAAAAGCAAGAATTGGGGACCTTGATTCATATGGAGCTACTTAAGTGTGTGCCCGCATGCTTGGTGCATGTGGACCCACCCCCCCCCCCCAACCCTTTATAAACTGCAATCATGAGTCATTTTCTTCCCAGATTGGATTTCTTAATACAGGCTGGAGAAAAGTAACATGAATATTGCCCCCTCCAAAATCCAGTTCAGGAAAACAAACAAACCTGAGCCAGAATCTCTACTGGAGATTTGCTTAGCTTCCTTTAATGAGAGTACTGACATTTTGTGCTTGGGCTGCCAGAATCTGAACTGAAAATACTGTCTGGAGAAGTTATATCAAAAGCTTCCGGGCTCTCCCCTGTGTCTGGGGCTGTTGGGACAGGGCCAGAGTGCTGTTGCAGGTTAATAGAGAACCGGCAAGGAGAGGTGGAAATTTCTAACACGTTCACATCCCCCCGCCCCACCTCCCCAGAGATGTGTTTGTTTCCTCAGTATGTACGGGTTCAATTGCTCAGATTAAGCTATTTTGGAGTTTCCACATTTAAATCCCTCTCAAACTTTTAAAAGTAAGAAGCATCATTCAGAAGCATCTAAGTACTTTCTTCTAACACTATAGGTACATATAAATAAATCAATAAAACTGGCCCTGGGGCTATGAATATATATGGAAAAATTGGGTCCTGGGAGATTCTTTCTCAGAAAGCTAAGGGGAGGGGAAAATAGAGAATAAAGCCAACGTTTCAATACTTTGTGCTAGGGTGACAAAATTAAGACAAAGCCATCCGTTTTTACATCGGTCCCATGCACAAGGGTGTGTATGTGTGTGTGTGTGTGTGTGTGTTGGGGACATTTAACATACCATTTTTATCCGAGGTAAAGATAGTTGGCAAGTGGTTTTATTTTTCCTTTGAAAATGGGTGACCACAATATAATTAGCTTTGTTTTCGTCGGCCGGGGCTGCTGCTGCTGCTGAAGTATCTAGAGGCCTTCTGGTATAGGTGCCTAAAAGCTTACACTGGATTTAATTATTATTATTACTCAATGTCAGGCTACATAAATGAAAAGAGATAAAAAAGAATCGCTTGCAGCTACACTGCCTTGGTCTGTGATTTCATCACATCTCATAAGCTAAGCGGGTTGGAGCTGGCAGTTGAGGCATGAAATCTCGAAGGAAATCCCAGGCAACCAGAGATGCTCTTTCAACTGAGTGGAAACTTTCTCCTAATGTGGGGCGGGAATGGAGGGGGTCTGCCACTCTGATTTTCCTCCCCAATTTTATTTTCAAATACTTTAATAAATATCTGGCTTATTATAGGAAAAGAAAGCAAGTGGGGGAAATAGAGTCCCAGAGAGAGCTGTCTTAAAGGCACATGGTCTCTAATGTGAAGTCTTTGGTTCCCGAGGGCTTATTGATCACCTGTCCCTTTTCTTGAAACACCAGTGATGGCTGCAAGCAGCAGCAGTGCTGAATGGCTCCGTGGAAGGGGGTATCCATAGGGGCTTTCCCACCCACCCGAAAACCAGGCAAGGAGGAGGCAGAAGGCAGATGAAATAAGTTCTACTCAGTCTCCCTGCAGTCTATTTAATTGACAGGTCAGAATGAAACCAGATGGTTCACCAAGGGGCAATATATGGCAGATAGTACCTTGCTTTTTAGACAGGCTGTTAGGAACAGTGCTGAGCACTGCATTAATTAACCCTAGACATTCCACTCAGGGATGACCTTCTTTAACTTCCTTGGATTAAAAAGAGAACAAGGTAGGTGATCCAGAAGTCCAGAAGATTAGCTGCATTCTAGCCCCTTCTTTTCTTGTTCTCTAGAGCATGAATTGTAAACCCTTCAAGGCAGGGAGCAAGGCTGCATTGGGTGGTCTTTCTGTTCCTCTCAGTTGGGTTCACCCATGCACCTGTGCTCAGCTGGAGGTCAGTGCCCCAGCCTTCCTGCTGAAGTATCTGCAGTTCAGTTGGCTATTGGTTGGAAGTCCTGTCATTTAGCAAGCTATTCTGGGCAAGTTTCCATGGTTCTGAACACAGGTTCCCAAGAGCAGTAAGTAAGAATAAGCCCTGCCCCACAGGTATCTTACAACCCCCCCCCCCCCTTTTTTTTTTTTTTTGTAGCACATTTGCAAATATTGCTTTGGCCAGGGCAGGTCACATGACTGAGTCCAGAGCCAAAGTTAAAGACAATGGCAGGGACAAGGCAGGGGAATTATTGGTGCCATTTTGCAAATACTCTTTTATGCCAACCAAACAAGGCCAAGAATAGAGTTCAGTATTTTCAAATCCAATTGTGATATTGATAGACCCAACCTGATCTTTTATTAAAATTGGGAGCCATCTTGCCACAAAGCCATGAAAAGCTAATTTCTGCTTTACTATAAATTACTGCAAATTCTGAACCTGCCTGGAATGCCTGCCCGGGCCTTGAACTCACCCATGCCTGGCTCTCTGACCAGATAGCAGCCCTCTCTGAAACTTGTGACACCTCATAAATATTGGCCTTCCCTGGCCAGACAACGACCCTCTCTGAGGCTCTAATGGTCTTCATAAATTCTGATGTTGGGGCCAGCAAAAAAAAAAAAAAAAAAATGTAAACTACCATTAGTGTGATGCTTGTCAGAGTTCTGTTATCTGTAACCCCCCTTTTGTGTAACTTTCTGGGCTATAAAGCTGGGCTGTAGGAAACGTGGGGCGGCTGTTTTGTTCCCGACGTTTGGGGAGGGAAAGGCAGCCCGGCCGGTTGAAATAATAAGCTTGCTTTAATTTGATTTTAATTGGAGTCAGTGGTCTTTTCTTGCGTCCTGGTCTAACAATACTTTGTTTTCAGGTTTCCCAGAGGAAGGGAACTCCTAGCTAAGCCTCTGCTTCCCCACTTCTCAGGCCTTTGTTTTCTGATAAATGGGGATAATGTCCATTTCACAGTGTTCACAGGATCCACAGCAGACAGAAAAATTAGAAGTAAATGTTGGCTGTGATGCTTCCACAACTGTGAAATGGGCTCACAGCTTCTCAGCTTACCTGCTGGTCTGCACTGGTGGTATTTCAGGGAGGGTGATCTCTGAGGGGCTCAGGTGGCAGGGCATGGGGCTGGGATTAACATCCACTCATTGTGAGGTTTGCCTTTCCTCTGAACTTCTTTCCATCTTCTCTCTTAGGAGAAAAATCTCAGTTTGACGCCAGTGCCTTTAACACCTCTCTTGACTCATGCCAAGAACCACACTCAAACCTTTTGGCTCTATTTAGAACTTAATGTTTTATTTCCAACTTTTAATTTGCTTTCTATTTATTTATTTCTATTTATGACAGCTGATAGTTTTCTAAAAAAAAAAGAAAAAAGAAAAGAAAGAAAGAAAGAAAGAGAAACTATCATCAAAACTGGGGATGTAGCTCCGTGGTGAAGTACTTAGCCTAGCATGGGGGAGGTTTTGGGTTCTATCCAGGTAGTGCAAAAAAAAAAAAATGCAAAAAGCAAAAGTTAGTAGCTTTAAAACAGTGTGTTAGTATATGATGCCACGTGGCTCATTCATTCATGCGTTTAAGGGACGCTTGTGGAGCACCTACTGTGTGTCAGGATGGTCCCAAACCTTCCCCGGAAAGCCCCCGCCGGGTGGAGTGACATTCTGGCGGTGCAGTCGTGACGGTGGTCAAGGATGGCGGGATCTGGGGACTGGCTTCTCGGGGGGACGCAGACCTGTCGGCCGAGCCCCCTCCGGGCGCGGGCCGGGGTCGGGCTGCGGCGGCGGCCGGCCGGGCGCGGCGCCTCCTCCCCTTCCTCCCGCGGAGGCTGACGTGGAGGCAACAGCGCGGGCGGCCGCAGGAGGCGGCGGCGCGGCGGCTCGGAGGCGCCGGGGCCTCTCGGGGCCGCGCGGGGCCCGGGCGGCGGCGGCGGCTGCGCGGCGGGAGGAGGAGGAGGAGGAGGAGGAAGGCGTCCATGAAGCCGGCCCGCGTATGGAGGAGGCCATGAGCGGCGACCGCACCGAGAGCGACTGGCAGGGGCTGGTGAGCGAGGTGAGGCCGCGGCGCCGGCCGGGCGGGGTGGGCCGCCGAGCAGCCTCCGGCCCAGGCCCGCGCCCCGCGAGGCCGAGCCGGGCCAGGACGCGCGGGGCGAGCGCACACGGTGGCCCCGGCGCGCGGCCCCGCGCGACCTGCCAGGTGCGCAGTTCCTCCAGGACTTTGGGGTCTACGCGGACGCCACTGCTTTCCGCGCCATCGGGTGCCAGCCTTTGGGGAGGGGCCTCCCCCCAGGCAGGGTTTGGCCGTGGATTGGAGAGAGCAGCCCTGGGATGCGGGAGAAGCAGCCAAGCCCCACCTGCCTGCCTGGTCACCACTGTTTTGGAGGCAAGCGATTGGACGCCTGGTGCAAGGGTCGTCCCAGGGGGAGATCTGGGTCTTGGGGTAACACCTGGGCCAGGTGGGATTCCTTGCAGCCATGGTTTGGGTAAGGGAGTTCCAGGTCCCAGCTGCTGTTCACTCATCACGTTTTTCGATTCAACCAACACATGTTTGTGTGGCCTACTATGTGCAAGCTGGTGGAGCCATTTACCAAAAAAGTGAGACTGGTGCAGAAGTAATTGGTTTGTGCAAACAGAACATCAGGCCTCCTAAACGATTTTGTCATAAACATACCTCTGGGACCTGCTTTCAGGTCGTGCTGTTTCCTCTTCAGTCTACCCTGAGGACTTACTGGCTTCTCCAGGTAAGAGGGGTGCTGATGTCTCCCTCTCCTGGGTAAGCTGCCAGGTTTCACCCTTTGTGCTGGCAGTTCTGGGTGTCACCTAGCCACCTAATGTCCAGTGTGTGCAGAGCAATTCTTTCCTGAAGAGGAATGAGATATTATAGCTTCTGCTCTGGTTTAGTTTGTTTAGTGTCAGTCTAAAAGCCAGAGCTCTCCTAACCCATGGTATTATGCAGTATTGCAACCCATCTCTAGCTCCTTCAACTGACAAGGGACAGATCCTCTGGGGAGCTTATCTCTGGGCCCACTTACAACCTAGTTAGGGAGGCTCTAGGTGATTCTCCATAGAAGTCTAGCAGGTAGGCACCAATATGCAGCAGAAAATTCACTACTCCAACAAACGCCTATCAAATGAATGCTTATTAGGAGTCAATTACATTGCAAGATACTTAGAAGTCAGTGGACAGCAAGACAGATAACCCTCCTGCCCTTGAAGAACTCCTGAGGCTCAGTGATGTAGTGAGGGAGGAATGTCACACCACAAACAATAAGAACATACTAAAGCATGGGATGCAGTCAAGTGCTAAATTGTGGGAGATGTCCCTTGAGCATGCCTCTCAGTGGTGAGCTTACTGCCACTTTGCACTGACCGTGTTGTCCCGTGTGCGCAGTCCCCTGACTGGGCCCTGTGTTTTAGATGGCTTCTTATTTCTAGTGCTTTCACACCCAACTCCATACACAGCAGGTGATCAATAAATGCTTGTCGAATAAGTCAGTGGATCCTAAATGGGTCTCTTGGTCTCCCAGCAGAGTTTCTCTAGAGGAACACCTTCTTGCCTTCCACAGACAGTCATTAAAGACCTCGCATATGGTGAACACCCAACCAGGTGCCATGGGATAGGAGAAAATGAATCCAACCTGCTTCCCGCCTTAGTCGTAACTGATGGCTATTTCTTGAAGGCATCCTTCATGTTAAGCATTGTATAGGAAGGAGCTCAGCATTCCCTAGTAGTCTGAGCTTCCGTCTCACAATGAGGCAGGCGTGAGTTATCTCTTACCCAGGTTAAGAGAACCTTAGCTCAGGCAGGTTGGGACTTGCTTAAAGTCTCACAGCTGGTAAGTGGAAGAGGCAGGATTGGAACCCAGGTCTGTCTGACTCCAGAACCTGCTTGGAATCGCTGGACCCTGCTCTGTATTTTAGTCATTGGTACATCTGTCTATATCTCCCATGAGGTGGCAGGTTCCCTAAGGTAGGGGACCAAGTCTTATTCATCTTTGAATCCTCAGCATCTGGATCAGTTCTCTTTGAATACCATGTTCAGATCACCTGCCTCAGCATCATGTTTAGTGCCTGGGAAAAATGCAAGGTTCCATAGACATGTGCAAATCCTAACTCCCACTATCTGTGCAGGTGACTTTATTTGGAAACAGGGTCTTTGCAAATACAATCTTGTTAACAATCTTACAATGAGATCATCTTGGATTTAGCTGGGCCCTAAATATTACAGGCTGAGTAAAGAGGGAGGTGTGAGACACTGAGACACAGGGAGAAGCCTATGGGAAGAGAGACTCAGAGGAGAACCTGTGTGGGCAGAGACAGACTGGAATGCAGCATCGACAGGCTCAGGAATCCACTGCACATTCACCAGAGGCCAGAAGAGGCATGAGCAGACTCCCTGAGAGCCTCCAGAGAAGCCAGCCCTGCTGACACTGATTTTGGACTTCTGGACTCCAGAACTCTGGGAGAATAAACTTGTGTTGTTTTAAGCCCCCAGTCTGCAGTGATTGTTGACAGCAATCACAGGAAATGAAGTCATACTGTTAGAAAGTGCCTGGGATAACTCTAGTCTGTCTGTCTACACGCTCAACTGCTCAGGAGAACGCCCTGCCCATCACTGGGGCCAGGTCTGTGGGTGTGGCCTGGGTCTGGTACTCAGGCAAGTAGGAGTCAAGGAAGAGTGTGGCAAGTGGCTGGTGGTGTTACAAAATGATCTGGGGACCCAGAGGAAGAATTGGAGAAAACACGGAGGCACCTATGTCCTGAGCCAAATGGACTTTTGGGCCAGCTCAAATCTATTTTTGCAGAAATCCCTATTTCTACCTCCCGCCTGGATCCTCACTCCCTTACCCTTCCTGCCCCATACTCTCTTTCAATCAGTTTGCTTCTGCGGCTTGCCTCTAGGAAGCAGTTTTCATTTAAAACGATCCTACAAAGATCAGCTTTATTTTCACATTTTTCGTATAACAAGCTGAAATTACAGCCTTCTCTCAGGCCCCGAAGTAAACTCGGCCATGCATGTGGACGAGGCCCGGCTGGTGTTCTCTTCTGGAAATTAAATGTCTAGGGAGGGGCAGACGTTCTTCTCACCACCTGAGGTGAGCTTTCCAAATTGGAGAGATTTCAAATGCAGCTATGCAATCAATAACTTCATATTTCCACGATAAAAATCTTAGTCACCTGTAAGCCTCCCACCCTGTGATGGATAATGCCTAAATTAATTTTACTCTTTGAATTTTGGTTAGTTAATTAGAGAGCAATCGATCTCCTTTTCCTAAGCATGCTATGTGCAATTGTCATAGGGTCTTTGTAAGACAGCTGACCCTAGGGTGGCCCTAAGTAAAGCCCCTGCCTTTGGCAGAGAGGGGTGGAGAAGGCGTAGAGTTCAGTACTGTGGTCAGATAAGAATAAGACCAAAGCTGAGTACCGTGGCTCACAGCTGTCATCCAAGCAACAGGAGGCTGAGGCAGGAGGATCACAAGTTCAAAGCCAACCTCAGCAACATAGCAAGGCCTTAAGCAACTTAGCAAGACCCTGTCTCTAAATAAAACAAAAAAGGGCTGGGGATGTGGCTCAGTGGTTAAGCGCCCCTGAGGGCATCCCTAGTTAAAAAACAAAACAAACAAACAAAAAGAAACCCTGAAAACCCAGAGTTATTTCTCAATCATTGGCTTAGACTCTGAAGAAATTAAGAGACCTGGGGACGCCTCTTGACTCTGCCTCTTCCTTGGTTCAAATGATCAAAAATCCAAGCCAACATGGGTAATTTCAGAAAGAATTTATTGGCCGATGCTGTGGATGGTGCCCCCTCCCTCAACTATGTTCAAGCCCCCTCCACGCCTGTGAAGATGACCCTATTAGAGATGGATTCTTAACAGCTGTACTGGAGCTAGGATGAGGTCCTACTGGGTGAGTGCTAATGCACTGACCAGTGTCCTTATAAGAATAAGAAGAGGGGAATTTGGACACTGAGATGCAGAAGGAAGACCATGAGAAGATACACAGGGAGGGAGGATGGCCATGTGACCACAGCGGCAGAGGTTGGAGTTAACGGCTGCCAGTCAAGGAAAGCCAAAGATCAACCTCCAGAAGCTAGAAAGAGACCGGATGGATCCCCACCTAGGGCTACGTTGGGGAATGTGACTCTGCTGACACATTGATTTTGGACTTCTAACATCTAGGCGGATGACAGAATTAATTTATATTGTTTCAAGTCACCCAGTTTATGGTAATTTGTTATGGCGGCCCTAAGAAACTAATAGAGCTAAAACAGCTAGCACATAATTCCATGATGGAGCACGACGGGATCCAGCATTCAAATGGACAGTTTCCTCCATTTTGGGGTCTCCTTCCTGGCTTTAGTCTCAGCCTCCCATCATCTCAAGTTCAAGTCCAGAGGGAAGATGAGACTCTGTCTAGCAGATCCCATAAAACTCCAGGATACTCCTTTCAAAACCCCTTAGAGGATTCACCTCTCTTGCAAGAAATCGCTCAGGAGCGTAGTGATCTGACCATCGTGGGCCTGGAGATGGGCATGAGCCTGCCCAGGCTCCAGGGGCTGCCAGTGGGGGGATGGGGTAGCCGCCCAAATAAAACCGAAGGGTGATTTTCCCAGAAGAAGGGGATGTTGGGGAAAATCACTGCCCCATGCAGTGCTCTGAGCTCATTTTCCTCATTTTTAATTGGAATAATAGAAGAACCCACCTCCTGGTGCCAGGATTGTGAGGTCGGATGAAGTCATGCTTGTCCTCGCTTAGCCCGCGCCTGGCAGGTGACGTTGGTCCTGGGCGTGAGCCCTCCGACACGCACTCTGGTGAACATGGAATGAAAACCTCTTTATGTTGACATTAAACCTTCATCTGGATTGCAAGTTCTCATCGCAAGAGAGGTGGGAATGTTCTGGACTGGAGACCCACCTCTGCCGTGTTTCAGCTCCAGGGTGGGTGTGTGGGGGTCCTGAGCGGGACTCGGGGCTGGGGACGCACATCCAGCCTGGGCTATTTCCATTCAGCCGTGTTTTCCTTGCTTCAGTCCCGTGTTTTTGTCTTGGTCACTCTAGGTCACCATTGTGTCCTCCCTTGCCCCCCTCTGGCCCTTTGGCAGTCAATCCCAAGTCCATGTCACTTGGGTGAATGAAGAACAAATTGATGTGCTGCCCCTTGTGGCCCTGAGGGGAACTTGGCTCTTTTTTCATTTTGTTCTGCTGCCCTTGACTTCCTCCAGGGCTGATATTCTGCTGTCCTCCCAAGCTGTGGGGAAGGCTGGGAGACGGTGCAGTTTTCTGCTTGGGTGCGTCCCATGCCAGGTGGGGTCCAGGGGATGGGGATTGTTTTTCACCTCCTAAGGAGGAGGGATGGATACTTTAGAGCAAAGTCTGAGGTGCCTACCCCCAAAGCAGAGTGGCTTAAATACATCCACGTTGCTGTCTCTTCCACGTGGTAGCGTGGTGCTCTGGGAGGAGGGCAGCTCTGTTCTGTGTCTCATCTCAGAGCTCTGCTTCTTTCATGTCACCTCCCATCATGCTCAGGGTGTGGTCCTCATCTGAGTGGCTGAACTTGGGTGCCCAGCACCTTTGGGTCTCAGCACAGGGATAGAGGGGTGGCAAGGGGATTCCAAGGCCAGGGCTTTTCTTTAATAGGCATGGCAGGAGGGCTGTGCCTCTCACCTCTGCTCACATCCCATTGGTCTGAGCACAGTCACATGGCCAGCTGTGGCAGAGGCGAGAAAATGTAACCTTTAGCTGGATGCACCCAGCTTCTGTCTGGGAGAGGTCTACTAAAAAGTCACAAGAGCATACAGGACACAGAAAACACACTGCATCAAAGAAAGAAAAGCTTGAATTGGACTTTATTGAAATTAAAAGTTACTTGTCTTTGAAAGTCTCTGTTAAAAAAAGACAAGTCACATATTGGGAGGAAGTATCCAGAATATATAAAGAGCTCTCACAATTCAGTAATAAGAAAATAGACAACTTAATATGTAAAATGGGCAAAAGGTAAGTAGACACTGCACTGAAGAAGAGGTGCAGAGAGTAAATAAGCCCAGGAGCAGATGCTGGACTTCCGCAGGCATCAGGGAAGTGTAAATTGAAACCGGAACACACCTCTTGGGTGGAAAACAAACAAGGAGGGAGGGAGAGCAGCTGAAGTCTCCTACACTGCTGGAGGGAACAGAGGATAGTAGTCACTTTCCAAAACAGATTTACATTCTCTCTCTGTCTGGTACTGGGAATTGAACCCAGGGACACTTAACCACTGAGCCACATCCCCAGCCCTTTTTAAATATTTTATTTAGAGACAGGATCTTACTCATTTGCTTAGTGTCTTGCTAAGTTGCTGAGGCTGGCTTTGAACTGGTGATCCTCCTGCCTCAGCCTCCTGAGCCGCTGGATTCCAGGGGTTCACTGCTGCGCCCACTTCAGTTTGACAGTTTCTTATAAAATCAAATGTGCACTCACCGTAACAACCCAGTAGTCCTACTCGTTGGCAGGATTGGAGAGGAATGAAGACACGTGGCTACACAAAAACCTGTGTGTGAATGTTTATGGCTGTTGGACTCATGAGCCCTGAAGATTGGGAAACAGCCCCAGCTTCCCTCACTCGGTGTGTTGACAAACTGGTAATGGGTGTAAGAGCTCTGCTCAGGGTCAGGATGGAGCAGCCTGCACAGCCGTGCAAGAAAGGGATGAGCCGTAAAGACATGGGTGGGTGGAAGAGGCCAGAGTCAATCACACCTCCGGTATGACTCCATTTATATGAATTTTTTTCTCAAGCCAGGAGAGTTTATTCCCTTCTGTCCTCCAAACAACCTCCAAACCACCCAGTAACTTCATTTTGAGGGATACAGAGTAGAGGATTCATGCATAATTGATTGTTTTAATGTTTGTGAAGAGTGGCTGTTTTGTATTGATTGGTATCTGTCATACGTCTTCTTAAAACCTCCTTTATTAAGGTATAGTTAATACATAAGAACTTCACAGATTTAACACATAATTTCATGATTTGAACATATGCATATTCAGTAATTCTTGAGAAGTTAAAATGAAAAGGCAGAAACCACAGCCTAGGTGGGGGGGGTGAGGCATTGGCTGTAGAGGGACGTGAGAGCCTCCGACAGTGAGGGACACACCATGTCTTGATTTTGGTGATCGTTACATGGCTATATACGTTTGTTAAGTCAAAGGACTATACACCTAAAAGGACTCAGTGTTTCTCTATTAATTGTACCTCAATAAGCCTGATATTTTTTTTTTTCCTTTGATACTAGGAATGGGACCAGGGGTGCTTCACCACTGAGCTACATCCCTAGTCCTTTTTATTTTTCATTCTGAGACAGGTTTTTGGTCAATTGTCAAGGGTCTCCCTGAATTGCTGAGGCTGGCCTCAAACTTGGGATTCTCCTTCCTCAGCCTCCCAAGTTGCTGGGGTTACAAGCAGGCCCACTGCACCTGGCAAGAAGCCTGATTGTTTTGGACGTAGGGGAGATGGCTATCCAAGACAATGAGCCAGTGCTACACAGAACGTTATCCTTCCCTCTCCAATTCCCCAGCTCAACAGCTTTCCAACAGCTTAGCCATGCTCCTTGTACTCCTTACCCCTCCCACCCCAGACCTGTGGGGCCAGGCTTGGCTTCCTTCTTAGAGACTAGTAACCAAGTCCTCTTTGCCCTCTGACTCTTCCCTTTTCTGAACTTGGGATATCTTTTCCAGTATTTTTGAGGGGTCATGATGGAGGGGGCACAGAGGAGACTCTTTTATGCCCTTACACCTTTATGACTTTCAAAACTAACGGGGCGGTCACTCTGTTAGTTGTGCTCTGCAGAACTACCCCTTCTGTGGAACAGGAAGACAGAATGTCTGGTTCTTAGAGCAAGGCCTGCACTGGGAGAAATAGGGCAGGGGGACAGGAGATGGAGGTGAGGTGGGAAGATGGGCTACAGCCCTTTAACATATTCATTTCCATTAGCTGCGATTATTATTGATTGAAAATACCCCGTACCTCAATAGTAACAACAGATCTCAGATATGGGAGTGTGCGCATATGCATTTGGTGACTAAGCATTGTGGAAAACTTCTTAGAAGTGGATCTTGAAATTGTAATGCCAGATTTGTGGGACCCCCCAGTAGACCTCCAGTGTAGAGAGCCATTTTGCTGTGCTGCCTTGTGTGGGCGTGAGCCTAATTCTTGGGCTGAGACCCAGTTCTTTGTTTTCAGCCACTCCCTAGAATACAATGTATCAATTGTCCAGCTCCTGGAACAAACTGTTTTCAAGAAGTGCTTGTTGCTTTGCACAAGCTGGAGCTGGGTGTCTCTTGCATTATGTGCAAGTGCTGGGTCTATCATTCTATTGGCTGCTGCTGTGTTGCTATGCACTCTTTGTCCAATGGTGTACGAGCAGGGCTGCAGCTGAAGTATATAAGGGGTGGTTTTCTCGGGCTCGGGGCCCTTTTTCTCTCATCTATACCTCATGGAAGCTTCCAATAAAGTGTGTTAAAGAAGAATCCTGCTGTTGTCGTCTTTCCTGCCGGCGGGTAGACGCGACACTCCAGGAGCCGAATCCGATGCAATCACACAAGAGTCTTTATTGCAAGCTCGAGCCTGGACTTACAACCATTTCCGACACAGCAGTACCAGGGAGTGAGTCCGGTTCTTTGTTCAGTGAGATTTTATAGGTTTGGGGGGCATACTCTATGCGTCACAACATCACACAGCAAATCATTCCATACTGCAGGAAAATCAAACAATAACTCTTAACATTAACTGGCACATTCACTGGTGGGAACAAGTTGGGTAGGGGTGATTGGTTAGTTCAAGAGGGGGATTCCTTTGAACTGATTGGTTTAGGCCATGAGGGGTGTATGTGCTGAACTACATGGTTTCCCAATGTGTTATCAACCACCATAGACTACTGGAGGTCATCTGGTATCCCAGGTGTTTTCCTTGTCTCATGCTGATTGGGGGTTGCTATGGGTCTTCACCTAGCCTGACTAAGTCAGGGACATCTGGTGGCGCCGCAGATCTCTCCTATTATTTGCAGACAAACAACTCAGCGGGGTGGCTATGTGCCTAGGAAGGCTCTGTGGATTTTTCCAAGGACAAGGGTCACACACCCTTCCTTAGGACAGGCTTTGAGGTAGAAGCTGCTGTTATTTATTTATTTTCAAAAATGGAGTCACATCAGTTTCTCAAAATGAGTCTCTTCCCTTTGGCTAAAGAGGGTAAGGGAGATCATGACCGGAAGTGGGCATGAGCCCCGAGCTGGTGGTTGGTCTTTGAGAGAACATTCTAGATGAGGGCAGGAACGATGGTGTTCATGTAGTAGAAATCGAGGTGGGATAGCCAGGGTGGGCCAGGTGGTGAGTGAGTTCAGAAGCCAGACAGCAGGGTGTCCTGAGGAGCAGAGAGGTGCTTCCTAGGCTAGCAGGCAGGTTGAGGCAAGCCCTTGGGATGGACCTGTTTCTGCTGGGCTCAGTTGTCTTGGAGCTTCTACTTTCTGTAGGACACTGAGCCAGGCAATGGGATATAAAAACAAGTTTGGTGATTGCCAAGAATTAGGGAAAGGCAGGCTAGGAGGAGCTATACCAGTCTTGGCGCTTTTCTGCCACCATCAAAATTCTCAATTAGCCTTACTGTGCCCGAGTCATGCCATGTATGCTGTGATTGTCCATGTCACTCTTAACTTGCCTGTTTCCACACTGGACCCCAAAGATCTCGAACTCCCTGGGAGTAGAGACCATGTGCTATTAATCTGTAACCTCAGCACTACCTTGTCTGTGCTAGGTACTCAATAAATGTAGGTTATGTGAATTTGTGGGAATCGGAGTGAAGAGATCAGGGGGCATAGAGAAAAAGAGGAGAATGGGGGAGACATCTTAAAGGAAGACCCCTTCAGGATTCCTAGGCAGCTGGACTGAGTGAGTCCAAGATGGCCCTGGATGGGTCGCTGGAGAGTGGCGGTCCTCTCCATGGCAGGAGTTTGGGGGTCAGTGAGTCTGGCGAGATAGGACTCACGCTGTTAGAACATTTGCCTTATTCTGAGTTTTCTGGGATTGCTTGAACTCTTGCAAGGCGAGCTTGGTGCTTGCTGGGAGCCTTTTTGATGAGCAGCTATCTTCCTAGTGGCAGGCTAATTTCAGAGTAAGTTTATGAAAATTAACACGCAAAGGCGGGGAGTGAGCACAACCGCTATTTTTAACTAATGGGATTCATGTTCTCTCCTGGGCAGGGAAATTCGCATATATGCTTCTAAATTTGATAATTTCTACTCTTCTTATGTGAAAAAAATTAATTTAGTGAGTTTCACATTGAATGAAATACATGGGCTGAAGTTGAGGAGAGGACTGTGGTTCGTCTCTGAATGAAAATGACCAGAGTGAATGACGTGTCTTACTCAGTGCCTGGTTTTCCACCAATAAAACCAGACTGGGACGTTGGGTGCTTCATGACAAGAGAGATTGCTTCGTGGAGAGTATGTGACTCTCCCTGGAGCCTTTGGAAAAGTGGCACCAGGGGAGGCGGCCCCTGCTTCCCGTGGAACACAAACCTTTGGTCGATTTTTATTTTGAGGTCTTTCCGTTTTAATCTGATCTTGAGCTGTTTTATTGCAGCTAACATCCTAGTTTTGCCCAGGGAATGAGACCTTCTGTAAGCCAGCCTGTGCTCTGTACAACTTGTCAGGTAAGCCACCTTGAAACACAGAGACAAAACATTTTGACAGGTTCTCTTACTCAGAAACCTCAGTGGCTTCCCAGGACCCTGCTGACCCGTGTCTGCCTTCTGTCTCTTTGTGCCCTCCTGCATTAGCTGCTTCCACCACCCTGGTCCTTCATGCATTCTGGCCTCCATCTTCTTCTCACACCCCGATACCCTCCCCCGAGGCGAGTCTCCCCCTTCTTCCCTGACTACAGCCCTCACCAGCCTTCCTGCCATCTGTCCGTGACCGCCAAGCTCGAGGCCAGCTCTTTATCTTGTAGCTTTCCTTAAAGCCCTACCTGGTTAGCCCTCACCTGCGGCCCGAGAAAGGAAGGCGTCCTTTCTGAGTGTGGATCTTACCTCCTGCGCACGTTAGCTCTGAGGGGAAGGGACTGGGACTGCCTGTGGAGGGACAGGAGACAGGATTTCTGGAATGATGGAGCTTCATGCTGCGGCTCAAGAGGAGCAGGACCTGAGGCAGGGCACGGATTCAGCATCCCGTTTGCAGCTCTACCTCGATTTCACATCCTCATTTGCGGAGGGTGACTCCAGGATGTGCCTGTCCTCCCGTAGCTTGATTAGGGCCAGGCACAAAGATAGGGGGCAGTGAGGATGGATCCGCCATTGTTGGTCCAGGTGACTGGTTGCTGTGAAGGGCAACCTAGGTAACACAGGTGGGGCAGAGTGGGTCTCAGGGGAGGGTCGGCCTTCAGTGGGCCAGACGCATTGAGCACCCTGGGGGTGGAGCCTTCTGCAGCACAGTCGGCCTGGAGGCGTCTGCAGTCATGGGTGATAGAGGACGGGCATCAGACCATATCCCCAGGACAGGTATTGTAACAGGGCTCTGCAAGGTGAGGGGAGGTGGACTTAGATTGGGGGATTGAGGAAGGTTCTGAATGGATGTGACACTGGGTCCAGGAAGTTTGGGCTTGATTTCAGCAAGTGGAGATTTAGAGGAGAAAATAGAAATAGGCAGGAGGCAAAACACAGGACTTACTGGGGGACTCTCAGATGATCTGTCCTCTGATGGGGAGACTGTGAATGTCCTGTTAGCAGTAGAGAAGGATCTGGGATCGTGGGTGAGGCCTTCACTCTGGAGGAGGCTGATGGTGTGATTGTATGTGTTCAGTGGAAGCAGGTGGGTAGGTGCTCTAGGCTGGGAACTGGTCTTCCAGGGGTATATGTGAGGGGCGGGGTGGGGAAAGGCTTGTGCAGAGCACAGGACCCATCTGTACCTGCATCTCTGCCCCTTGCTCTTATCCACTTTCAACCCACTTGATTTTGCTGTCCACCTCTTCTTTGTCCAAATGACCCTGGCGCGTGCCTACTATCCTGGCCAGCTTCCTGGACCAGTGCTATGGGTTACCCAAGTCCTCAGCTCCCTGCTAGGGAGCTACATGGTCTTGGGCCGAGCTCCTGACGTTGAAGGCCTTATCTCCTCTGGACTTTGTACAGTGGAGATAATTCTACCTGCCTGTGTATGTCTGTTAAGGTGACAATAAAGTGAGGCAGAGTGTGTCAATGGTATTTTAAGGCCCCAGCCCGCTGTGGGCCTCCTGTCTTTGTCTGACTTGGGGAAAACCCTTCCCCAGGTCTCCAGAGATATTCCTCCAGAGGGAGGGGATGTGTCACCTGCCAGCTGTCAACCTGATGCCATGGAAAATTCATATTGATGAGGCACAGATTGACGGCCTGCTTGCTCTGCCCTCTGCAGACCCACCACCAGGGCAGTATTGGAGGTGGCAGGGGTAGGACTCCCTTTTCCTAGCCAGTTCCAATTTGCTTTATAATTGGCTCCAGGATGGTGAGTCTGCGGGGTCAGCCTGCGACCTCTTCCTTCCCAGCAGTCTCCTTCTTTTCCAGACTCGCAGGTGTGCTCACAGCCTGATCATCAACCCTGGGCCACTTCCTCTTCCCCAGCATCTCCGAGAACTTCCTGTTTACCTCCCAACTTTGTGCCCTGCCTCTCACCCACATTGTTCTGCCCTTTCCTGTTGGTACCCTCTCTGCTCTTCATCTGCCGACTGCTCTGCTTTCTTCTTTTGCTGGGGTTTTGAATCACCCCTTAATAGACTTCTCAGTGTGAAGTCTGGGTTTCCACGTTCCAGGCCTCTCCTCAGGTGGCCCCTTGTTCTCTCACTGTCCCTTACTGCTCTCTCCAGGCTCAGTCACGACTGCCTTGCCCTCATATGACAGCTCTGTTCCCCTCCTGCCATCGCAGGGCATCGGTCCAGCCCTGCCTCTCTGACCTGGGCCACCCGTGTTGGGGTTGCCCGTGCTCCTGCCTTGCGTCCAGCCTGCAGCTGCTTCAGAGCAGGAGCAGCTGGTTCATCGGAGCCTCCCGCTGGGCCTGGCTCAGTGTCCTGTGAGGAGTGAACAAATCTCAAAGAATCCCAAATCCAAAGGGTTCTCATTTGAACTCTTGAACTGAAAAACTGCCTCCCCCCTTTTTAAAATTTTCCCAAACAAATTTCTCATCTGTTTCTTTCCCCAAAGTCCCCTCATCTCACTTTTTATCCCATAGAACTTCTGACTCTCAAAATACAGGTTGTGATCTTTTAAAGGGAGCAAGTCATATCCCTGTTTAATAAGCCCAGCGGGTTTATAAGTTTACCACGACACAGGCCCTTGCTGCCTCTCTTCTTCTCCTTCCTTCCGAGCGGAACCTCAGGGTGTCAGATAGACGCCTGAAAAAAGCCAGAGGCTGTGGGTGGGAAATGACTTGGTTACGAAGCGGGGCTTTCTGTGGGGATCAGACCTGCATTGTCGTGTGACGGAGCGTGTGCTTCTTCATCTCCGCTCCTGACCCGGAGCTAAGCTTGCTCCGAAGCTCATCTGCCACCCACGGTTGACTCTTTTGCAAAGAAGTTATGGGATTTCCTGGGTTTCTGTGGTCACTTTCTCATCATCAGAAATAGTAATAAAAATAATTCCTTACACTTGTCTTTCCTCAACTGATGTTCAAGAGGATTTGCTATGTCCTTGGCACTCTGCCAAAAGTCAGGGACACAATCCATTGGGGGGACATGGTCACCTTCCTCTACGTTCCCTTTGTACCATTCTGAAGGTTGGACACAGAGCAGGTGGTCATGTCTACATTTTATAGATAAAGAAATGGGAATCCAGAGTGTTTCCAGAGTGCCCAGAAATTTAGAGCCCTTGTGTTATGGTTTGGATGTGAGGTGTCCCCCAGAAGTTCACGTGTGAGATGGTGCAGGAAGGTCCAGAGGAGAAATGATTGGGTTGTGAGCGTCCTTGTGAGAGTCTTAACCCAATCAGTGAATTAATCCCCTGATATGGATTAACTGAGTGGTTACTGAAGTGGTAGGGAGTGGCTGGAGGAGGTGGGGATTAGGGCGTGGCTTTGGGGTATAGATTTGTATCTGGCAAGTGGAGTCTCTGCTTATTGATCACCTTGACGTGAGCTGCTTCCCCCTGCCACACATCCGCCACGATGCTCAGCCTCACCTCCAGCCCCGAGGAATGGAGCCGGCCTTTATGGACTAAGACCTCTGAAACAGTTAGCCCTCAGGTAAACTCTCCCTCCTCTACAGCTGTTCTGGTCAGATCCTTAGTCACGTAGAGAAAGAGCTGACTAAAACACCCTTTTATGGTCACTCAGCAAGATGGAAGGTGGAGAGCCACGTGTACCTTCTGTCACATGTTGGGAGCCTCGGCTGGGCCTCTGCACCCATTTCCATGAAGAGGGGCCAGCCTTTGCTGCTAGAAGACGCCTTTCCTCAGTCGGCTTCCAGCTGACTCGGATCTAAATCCAAGAATTTAAGCTAAAAAGGGAGACTTTGGGGTCTGGTTCTAGATTCCTATCCAGACTTCAGGAGAGGCTGGGAGCTGAGCCACAGTGGGGTAAGGATCCCTGCAGATGTGACCTTATCCCAAAGGGACGGTCAGAACACTCTGTGCTGTTGTTGGCCGGGGCAGATGCACTGGGTGACGGGCTCTGAAGAGCAGTGTCTCCCAGGAAGTGAGAGAGCCTCACAGCACCAGTTCACCTCCCCTCTACCTGCTTCACCCCCCTCAGAGAGTCTCCCTGGGCAGCTGGGGGGCCGCCCTCGAGGGCCTGACCTGCGAATGCGGGAGGGTTTGGGAAGAAGAGAGAGGCTGAAGGTGTTGTCTGGAGATAATAAACTCCTTGGGTAGTGGTGGATTTAAACTTTAAACAGTGATATGAATTCACCACACGCTCCAAATTTAGAAAACACAGATATGTTTAAAGGGAAAAAGTCTGTCGTCTCACTACTCAGAACTGAATGCTGTTAACATTCAAATGTACAATCCCCGTTTTCTCAGGCCATTCTTTCTAAAAATGACTTTATAGTACATGCTGTTTTAGCTTTTCATTGGTATTGAGGCTAAATACCGACTGTGAGTGCACACATTTTAAGTGGGCAGCTCAGTCCCGTTTCACATATATCTGGGCCAGTGTGACCACCATCCAGATCAAGGTCTAGAACATTCTCAGCTTCCCAGAGGGCTCTATATGCCCTTCGTCATAGCCCCCCTGCCCTAGAGGGAACCGTTAGTCTCATTTTTGTTCCGATATGCTGTCTTAAAATTTGTTTTTTCTACCCAGCAATAAACATCACACCATTTCCGTGTCACTCATCCCCATCATCGTCACCGTCACCACCGTTACTGTTCACCATCCTCATCAGTCATAATGGCAGCACAGGACTCTGTGATGGTGACAAACCGCACATTTGCTGGACCTGAAGCCAAGGTCTTAGGGACACTGACTGCATTGTCTCCCCCTGTCAGGAGTGCAGGGCTGCAGGGACAGGGGCTGGAGGCGTGTCTTCGAGGTTGGCTGTGCCTTCCAGGCTCACCTGGTGTCTTTGGATGTGCCTCGGTGTGTTGCCGTAACATCCCTGGGTGTATCCGAATGGGCATCTGACATCGCAGCCCTGGGTGTGAGGTGTCTGTGGGAGAGCACGTTCTAGAAACTACCTCATTCCAGTCCTCAGCTGCCTTCTGGAAAAGCCACTTTTTTTCTTTTACCTCAAAAATTGACATTTATTAAAAAAAAAAGAAAGAAAGAAAGAAAAAATGACACGATGCCCATCCCTTGGCTCCCTTCCCTCCCCCTTCCAGCTGCTCCTTATTCCCAGGACTGAACCCTGGCTGCAGCTAGGTAGCAGGACAGCCCCTCTCAGATGAGGTCAGCAGCACTGAGGGGCACCTCTTCAATGGAGGTGTTGTAGAAGGTCTCCGTGTCTCAAAGAGTCCTCTGTCTTCTCTGTCACCATGTTAATAGCCACACCCTTATGGCCAGCACGCCCACTTCGACCCGTTCTGTGGATGTAGTTTTCCCTGTTGGTGGGAGGTCATAGTTGATGACTAAAGAAACCTGCTGCACATCAACGCCTCTGGCCTGGGTCAAGAAGGATGGCCAGTTCAGCCTGTGAATTGAGATATGATCCATCCAAGACCTAGGCATGCGGTCTTCTTCCAAGTTGCTGCTTTCCTGAGAGGCACTAGTGAAAAGGCCACTTTTAAAAAAATAAGAGAGGACTTCATTGGACAATTTGAACACCTGAGTTTGAGAGAGGTTCTTTTAAGACGACGTTGGTGAGCAAGGAAAGTAGCTGATTTGATGGCTGGAGTCATTGTGAAGACATCGAAGAGAAGGAGATGAGCCCACGCATCTCCCAGAAACACCCCCCTGGTGCTGAGCGGCCAAGCCTTAGCAGGATGCTGGCACTGGCCACGCCCATTGAAATGCCCTCTCCTCTTCCCCTTCTTCTGGTTTGGTTTGTGGGGATTTTTCTACAACAAATACTACAACCACCACTCTGGTTGCCATGATAGTTTGAGCACGCCAATCTGAAATCCAAAATACAAAACTCTGAGTGCGGACACGAATCTACACGGTGCCTTCTGATGGTTCTTTGCACACAAAGTTTGTTTCATGCACAAAATTATTTAAAATATCGTATAAAACTATCTTCACGCAGTGTGCCTAAGGCAGACATGAAACACGAATGAATCTGGTTCCCATTTGGGTCCCATCCCCAAGATATCTCCTGTATACGTAATTATTTCAAAACTGATAAAAGCCCCCAATCTGAAACACTTCTGGTCCCAAGCATTTTGGATGAGGGATGCTCCACCTGTCCTGCTCTCATTATTATCACTCATGACAGGAAAGTCGCAAAAGTCTCCACTTGTGGTTTATTTGAAAGAGCAGGGGAATACAAAGTCGAGCACTTTGGCTGCGTAGGATGCTTTACCTGTGCACCTTCCTCTATTCCCCACAGCCCTGGAGGCAGCTGCAGTTGCCGTGGGTGCAGGCTGTGGCCGTGGGTGCAGGCCGTGGTCGATGCAGCCGAGAGCTAAGCAGGCAGAAGGGAGTGTGTGAGAAACGCAGGAGCTGGGGCGCGATCCCCAAGCTTTCTGATCCTGGAGCCTGTTTTTCCCACTCTGCTGGAGCCTTAGTGACCGAGTGGACCAACCAACCTGGCACACTGACGTACTTACTTTCAGAAAGTATGTATTTGGATGATGGTGCCAGAAGGGAAATATTCTTACATTTAAAACCCCCTTTTATGCCCCAATAAGGTGCTCTCACACCTTTGTGTCTTGGAGATCCATGTCGGCAGTGGTGACTCCTATAACCTATAACTCCTATAACTCCAATTACACATTGTCGTTACGATGCACGTGCCAGATTTCCTCAAGGTCGGTTTGGGCCTTGGGCACGTGGGTATGATGTTGGTTTGCTCTTTAGGATAACATTACTGTGGTCCAGAGACACAAGTGTCCTAGGGAAGACAGAACTGTCTCTCTCAAGACAGCCTATACCATGGCTCTGTTGTCGGAGCCCAGCGAACTTTCCATTTCTCTGGCCCCCACCATCCCAAGAAGGAGGCTTTGTGCTTTGTGGACCCATGTGTGGCTGGAAGGGAGACAGGAAGAAGAGTGTTCCTCCCTTAAGGGAATCTGGAGTCCCACAGGACACTTCTGCCTCCATCCCGTGGTCCAGTGCTTTGTGTGAATGTCGGACCCTCATGGGATCCATCTGGTAGGGCCTCATTGTGAGGTCAAGGGAGCTAATGTGAGGGAAGTGCCCAGAACAGTGCCGCCATCAGTGTTGGCTAATGCTGCCGTGGTCATATCTGGGTTCTGAGCCCATCCGATTGGGCAGGCCTTTCAATTATTTCAGGCTTTGTGCCCTGTCACCTGGTGTGGACAGCAGCTGGCGTCGGTGATGTCCATGAAGAAGATGCTGATGATGGGGCTGATGTTGATCTTTTAGTAAGTGATGGCCACGGGCTGATCACTAGGCTGACACCTGGTTCGCACAGTCTCATGTAATCATTGATATAGGTATGGGCATGGCCCCCGTCTTACAGATGGAAGGTCTAGGCTCAGCAAGAGACGGATTGACTTGCTCAAGATTACTCAGAAGTGAGGGCGGGGGTTGGGACCCAGGGTCTCACTTGGCTTGTCCTCTGCTACTGTATCCTTCCAGCATTCTGCCTTTGAGTTTCCTCTCCTATTCGAATGGTCAGCTCGGTCATGTACTGAGTAGTGCCTTTTTTTTTCCTGCAAATGACATAATTTTATTTTATTTTATGGTTGAGTAAAACTCCATTTTGTATGTGTACCACATTTTCTTTATCCATTCATCCATTGATGGACATCTAGACTGGTTCCACTGTTTGGCGATTGTGAATTTTATGCTAATAAAACATGGGTATGAATGTATCACTACAGTATGGTGACTTTAATTCTTTAGGATGGATGCTGGGGAGTGGTAGAGCTATTTTGATGCTACTCTTGATGACAATCCTAATTATCATTGAACTTTTTTACTGAAAGAGAAGTACTCATCCTTTGACTTTACCTGTGTCAGTCATACCTGGGTTTAATGCCAGGGGTGTTTTTGTCAGGGTATCAAAAACATGCAGACAAGTAAACCCAACCACCCGTTTTATTGCCATTTAAACACTGTCCTGGTGAACAGTGGGGACGGAGACAGTGGTGGGGGTGGATGAATGGACTGTCAAGGAAAACGAGTAAAACTGGGCCCCGTATTGTCTTGCAGTCCACTGGTGATTTGTAGCCAGTGAGGTTTTCTCCCTCTTCCTGGAAGGCCATAATTTACTCGGGTCACCCCTGAGAGCCATTTACTAACATAATCAACCCATTTGCACAGTTATTGGCCAGAGAAACAGCCCCGGATGATAGAATCCCTGCCTTAAGTGGTTACAATTTAGTTTGTCCTCTGAAAACTCCAGTGGTTTCAATCATCTCCCGTGTCCCGGAAGAATCTCTGCTGTCTCTTTTTCCTGTGGGCTGGCTTCGGAACTCACGGTTCTTGTTGAGGAAAATTTGTCACTCATCAGTGACGCCTGGAGATGGCGGGAAAAAAACGTAAGCACGAGGAAGACGCACTGCAGGAGCTAATTAGCAGTGCTCAGGAAAATATGAGCAGGGGTAGTCAGAGCTTCAGCTGGGGACACCTGTAGGTGACAATTTGGGGCCCAAGTGGCCCTTTAGTACTTTCTCTGAGGTTCTCATCCAGGGAGAAGGACTGTCATGATCATGACTGGTTGAAAGCTTGGCAGGTGGTGGTAAGAGGCCTGCTTACTTGGGTATGAAGTGGCGGTGGATGTGCATGGCTGATTTCAAGATCTCAAGCCTGCAGATGCCTGCCACTTGGATGCCCAGACTGGGATGGGACACCTCCTTGCCTGTTGGAGGATTTGTACCCGAGACTGGAGTGTCAGAGGGTGGACACTGGGACTGTTCCCACACATCGTCCCCTCGGGTTGACTCTGTCTCCAGTGGTCTGGCCTCAGGGGACTGGTCACTCCAGCAGGGGATAGTGTTCACCAGAAAAGCAAGACCTCTCCACAATCAGGAGTGGAGATTATTTTTGTCTTGAATGGGACAAAAACTGTTCTTTCGATTTCTGTGTTAAGATTGGTGCCTTTGGAGTCTATTGAGTGGTTCTTTTAGGTGCACTCTTTTATGGAACCCTACGGCCTCCTGTGAGTGGAATGTGGGGCTGTGGTAGAAATAGTATGGAACAAGCCTGGGTTCAAATCCCACCTTTATCTCTTATCATCTGCAGGAATTTGTTGTCATTATTTTTACTTGTTTTTAAAAATCTCTTAGAGGCTTAACATTTATAAAAGGGGACAGTAATCTCTCCTTTTGGAATGGCCATGGGGATTAATGATTGGTTCATCTGAAGCACTGGGTCATCTGTGGGTTCTCAGGAGGCTCCAAAATAATGATTATTTATAATATTATTATTTATTATAGAAGAGAAAACAGAGTCACAGAGTGGGTGAGGGGCTCCTTCTGGTCCCCTTGGAATGCAATGGCTGTGAGACCCACACTCCATATCCCAGGTGCCACGCTTTGTCTGGATCTCCTGGGTGCCTTCCCATCTGGCCCAAGGGCAGCCAGGAACTGGTTTTAGTTCTGCCCCTGCCACTCCATGGCCCTCTCGGTGCCTCCCCTGCAAAGCAGAAGCAACACACCCTTCCCCTCCGCCTCCCAGTGTTTGGAAGATGAGCCACAGGAGTTTCACATTTAAAGTCAGTCTGACGCCTTACCAACACTTTACCAATATCCTGCCTGCAAAAAGAGCCCTCTGCTACTGAGTGGAATTGTTATTCCAGAAGGTGGTGACCAGCTGTCCATCACCCACTCCACATGGGACTGTTAGGCTCAGCATGTAACTGAAGTGGGTGAGGCACTGTTTAATCCTTTAGAGCCTGTCTCATAGGCCACCTCTGTATCTGGCATATCCCAGGCCCCCGGTAGCCCAGCTGGAAGTGGGGGACCCTTGACTGTGGCTCATTTGCAAACTCTAGCTTGAATACATGGTCTCTGGTGCAAAGCAGAACCAGGGTCCTACTGTCAACATCTTGGCCTGAGCTTGAGGCAGGGGACTGGGGACACAGCAACTTCATGGTGGGCAAGCAGTGACTTAAAACAATCTATGCCATCTTTGGCGAAGGAGAGGGGGTCCCTTGGCCCGTTTATGGGCAATGGAAGGAGAGCAATCCTCTTTCTCATGTTTTCTCTTCATCTCATGGGCCCAGAAGCACAGGGCATGCTTGTTGGAGAGCATAGGGGCTAAGAAGATGAGAAGGGGGATAGGAAGAGTGAAAGGACTGGGATGGATATTCAGATGAAGCTTCCGTATTCAAGACTTCAGTTAGCAAAGAAAGACTGTCAGGAATTTCACATAGCCCCCAGCTACTGCAGTTCACATTATAAACTCTTCCAATTACCTGAAATCTCACTTAACTTAAATTCCAGCACATCCCCTGGGGCATTCAAATAATCAAAGTTTGCCTGCCGAAAGTAATATGGAGAGGGAAAAATGGGATGGTGAGTCTGAGAAAGGTAGATCATAAAAAAATTCATCTTAGAGAATGGCATCAGAATCATTAACCACCAACTTGAAATTGCTGAAATGTTATCTGAAAATTACGGAGGCCAACACAGATTTAGAAGAGGGCAGTGCTGGGTGTGTCCACCTGACCAGGGAAGGAGGCCAGGGCTGTGGGCAGAGAGCTTCGATAAAACCAGCAACGGAGGTGGACCTGCCTGGCCTTTTACTCTGTACACACCCAAACTGGTGTCTGGAGAAGTTCAGTACCTGTGTCTGCAAGGGACAGTCCTGTATGCCTGTGCCAGGTTGCCAATCTGCAGGACTTCTGAGAAGGAAGGTAAGGAAGGGACTATAGGGCCCTGGGATGGTAGGGAAGCACTCCTTGTGATGAAAACGAGGTCAGCATACAAAGGGAGTTTTGGATAATCCCCTAGGAAACATCCTGCACTCTTCCCGTGCACACTGAGATTCCCCCTCCAAAACTCAAGGCTAACATGGTGTTTAACTGATGACCAGCACAGGGAAATATGTAAGTATATCAGTACAGTCTAAATCGACATACGCATGCACGGGTTCAGTGGAAACTGAAATTCACTTATGTCTCCAGTGAAGACTGAGCACACACCACAGGCAAGGGGCTGAGCTCCTCCTGCCCTGGAGATGCCAAGTGAAAGGGATGACCCTGGTGCAAGGCAGGCTGCCAGGTGGGTGGGGCACAGGGTGCGCATGTGCATTCCTCTGGGCCAGGTGGTGGTAATCCAGGCAAAGCCAGGTAGTCAGCTCTTCCTGTGCCTGGGGATGGCGGAGTGTTTCCCAGCCCCAGAGCCAGGTCCAGGACACAGAAAGGGAAGAGAGAGGGAGGCAGGAAAGGGAGAGAGTGTGGGAGTGGGGCGGGTGGGTGTGACGGAGCGTGCAGAAGGGCCGTGGGCCATCAAGTCAGCGAGGCACATGCAGCCACATATCAGGGGACTTATTTGCCAGTCTCCTTGGTACTAGAGATTTTTGTTAGAGGAGGGCGAGAGGGCCTTGATTTGTGTTTCTCAAGGAGTCTGGGATCTGGAGTAGATAGGGAAGCCGGAAGAGGCAGCTGCAGGCAGAGGTCACCCTCCCCCCACCAACCCCAGCCGAGGATGGCTTCTTGGGTTGAGAAGGTGTTGATGGTGGCTGCGGTTTACCTGGGCGGCTTGTTAGATGGGAAGGCAGAGGATGTCAGGGGAGAAGGCCCTAACAGTAGAAGGTAGAGAGCAGGTATGTTACCTGACAATGTAATAAATCCCCAGAGAAAGTCAACTTACTTAGAGAAAAGGGTTACTTGGGCTCAGATTTAGAGGTCCTAGGCCATGGTTAGGTAGCTCTGTTGCTTTTGGGCCTGTGGTGAGTCAGCACATCATGGTGGGATCGCGCAGAGCACTCACCTCTTGGCCAGTTTGCCAAAGAGGGAAGAGCCCAGGTTCCACCCTCCCTTCCCAGGGCATTCCCAAGGACATGAAGGCCTTCCTCTAAGCCCCAAAAGGTCCCATCCCCTCCCAACAGCAGGCTCCAGGGAGCAAGACTGCAACTCAGGGCCTCTGAGGGACAGGGAAGACTCAAACTAGAGCAACGGGGCATGGGGTCCTCTGAGAAAGAGGTGGTCTGCAGTGGGAAGCTTCCAAATTCTTCCTGAACACCACCCCTTCAGCTCCCTGTGTTTCTGGTTACCTGAGGAGTCTGGTGGATCATCGGGCAGGGCTTTGCAGCAGTTGATGAGTGCTAGCCTGATCCCATCAGTAAAAGTCACCGAGGACCATGAGTCACGGATTGGCTGAGAGGGTCACTTGGCAGAGCTACCCCCCTGACACCCCGCCACCTTCGTCTCTCAGCAGTAGTTATCTGGTCGTAAAGCCATCCAAATAGTAATGTAGTATGTCAGATAGTCGTTTAATTATTATGATCTTCCTTGTAGCAATTATGATTTGCTTTATTGCAGATAACAGGAAACAGGTAGATAAAAGCCACTCAACAGAGAAAACTGTGGATTAGGGTCTGTAAGACAAAGGGTATGAGGCTACCTCCAGGGTGTTTGTGTATGGGCATGCGTTTACATGGACAAATGAGTTATGAATTCTGCTTTAAAAAGTGTAATTGAAATGCAATTCAAAAGAGATCTCTTTTTGAATGGATAATAAAAATATTTCATGATATGTAGTATACATGCCAGAAAACCGGGCATATTTCCCATATATATTCCATTCACAGTTCATTGATTACCCTGCGTACGGTGTGTGGCTTGTTCCCTGCTCCTGGTGGCCAGTGTACACGCAGTTGCAGCAGTGGGGGCCTCAGCAGGAGTGCGTCTGAGCCCCCGTTGCGTGGTGCATGGGTTTCTGTGCGTGGTTCACAGGGGTGCAGAGGTCGACTCACATAAAGGGAATTCTTATTAAATGACCAGTATTTCTTATACAACCTTTACTCATGAACCACAAGAAGGGGGACTTTAGCAAGACAGAGAAATAAACACAGTGGAAGGGTCTCCCCTGGGTTGGGGTGGAGAGCATTTGTTCCCACCGTGCACCTCTATTTCTCACTTGTACGACCATTGGATACAGCCTGCATGCAGCGGGGACTGGGGACCAGTTCCCTGTCCCCAAGCAGCCCAAGAATGGCACGTCAGAGGCCAGTTGGAGATACCCTTGAACAGAGAGACAGAGAGTCCAAGGCATAGGGGAGTTCAGAGTACCCCATCTTCAGCCAGAACTTTCCTGCAATGAGACCTCACAGTTGGTGGTGCCAGGTCCTTCCTGTCCCCAGCATCCAGAGTTGCCTAGCTAGACCTGTGCTGTCTTCCTGCCAAGCCTGTGAGTGCCCCTGTCCTTCCAGCACCTTCCTGTGTTAGAGCGTCAGTTACTGTTGCTCACCACCAAAGAGTCCTGACTGACAGGTGCAACACCCACTTGGCTCCCTCATGTCCTGCCTTTGGGATGAAGGATGATGGGCCCCGCTGAGCTTCACTGTCCTCATCTCTAAGATGGGGCTGGTCTTACAGCCTAGTGCAGAGGGCGGCCGTAGGAGTCCTATATAACATTTCCAGGGAGCATCGAGCAGAGTTTGGAGAAGAGTAGGACCACCAAATAGGGGCTGCTGTTGCTGCTGTCATGATCAAATAAAGGTCTTGTGGTCATCACCCCAGACCAGGCCTGGCACCTAGTCAGCATTCACAAAATGCTCATTTCTCTTCTCCTTCCCCTTCCTGAAAACTAACTGAATTCCTCCTTTCCTGAGGCTGGAAGGAGAACAAGAGTCCGTGGTCCCTATTCTACATGTGGACCCAACCAACAGAATCAGCATAAAGAGAATACAGTGCAGATCCCTTGGCCCTGCCCAAGGGACTGGAAATGGATATGTTTCCTGGCTTTTCCCTGCTCAGCTCGGCCCTTTGGATTGTAAAGGTCACCTGGCAGCCAGGTGACCCACTGGCCCACTGATGGGACTGATACCAGGTGTCGTGGCTGAGTCCACGTGGGCCTGCGGTTGCCTGGACAGCGCCTGCTGACGGTGTCGCGTTGGGCAGTGTGATAAGAGAACACTGAGAAGCAGTGGAGCCAGTGGGTTCCCTGTGGTCTGCCAAATCCCGTCAAGCTGCAGGGTAGGTGGCGTGTCTGGGTGGCCCCTGGGCCAGGTTGCTCTCTCCTCCCCTGCCCACCCCGCGCAGTGTGGTGTCACTTGCTCCACAGGATGCCAGCATGGGGCTCTCTTCCTAAGAGGGCTCCTTGTGATGCTCTCCCATCCACAGACTTTTGGGGTCCTTCCAGCTAATAAGATCTGATAGACCTGCAGTGCTCAGCAGCGCCAGGACCTGGTCTGTCCCTCCGGCTCCCCCACCCCACCCACCCGGCCAGCCCAGGCAGCCGCTCACTTTGTACCCACTCTTGGCTGCGTCCCTGCCTGGGGTTTATTCACCCAGTGCTGTGGGTGTCCACTTCACCCCCGACACTGTGTGTCCTTCTCCCTGTCCTTCAGGGTGCATTTCAAATGACACATCTTCCAGCTCTTTGAACGCCTTCTTGGCCCAGCTGTGATCACTCCCTCCTCGTGATGAAAAGAGACATAATGCCCCAAATGAAGTGTATGTAAAGCACAATGTTATTATAACAAAGATGAAATTTTCTGCATTTCATGTTCTTAGAGGATAGCAGTAATGACAATACACATTCGACACTTACCACTTTACATATACGAACCGTTCCTTGCACCAATCCTGTGATGGTACTAAAACTATTCCTGTTTATTAAGCAGGGACAGCTTTGTCCCTAACACTGTATATCCACTAAGTGGGGACACTTAATAAAAAGAGAGGCTAGGTAGTTGATCACATAGCTAGAAAGTGGCAAAGCCAAGATCGGAAGTATGGCATCTGGGCTCCTTCTGCTGTGACTTCCACGATGACCCCAAGCTTCATTTCTCTCTGTTCTGAGAGTGTTGTAACTTTCTTACGGTGTTTAGCATCTTGGAGTTAGTACTGTTAGTGATTGATAATCAGGCTACCTATTACCTTCGTTATTATCTTCTATATGACAAATGGTAAATTCTAAGCTCATGGACTAGCCATAGTTTGTATGAATTTGGTGGCATAAAAAGAGCACTATGCTTGGACTGAAAAGAATCCTCAGTTTAGGTCCCGACCTTGGGTCCTGCAGCAACCTTGGATAAGTCACCTCAACATGGGGAGCCCCAGTTGCCTTGTCTGTAGCATGAAGACCTGGGGCTACGATTCGTGTGGTCTTTCTTTGCTGAGAGTTTGGGCATCTAGACCACATATGCCACAGGTACGGTGAAGCTGGGGTGAGATGATGTTGGGGTTTCCTCATTCTCTGCGTGTGACTGTACCTGCATTCTCATTTTGTCACCTAGTTTACATCTACACGGACATATTTACACTTACACACAGAGGATGGATGGAGACAGTTCCCACAGCACTTTGCATTTTTCTCAGTGCTGGGGATAAGGAATGAATGGAATGAAGTCTGCTGTCATGGGGAAGGTGATGTTGAAAATAAACCCATAACCAAATGTGTGACTCAAGGTCAAGTAGTGGTAAATGCTGCAAAGCCAAGTAAAATCAGATCATGGAACTGAGAGTCCCAGTGGTACCAGAGAGGGACGATCATCAGGAAAAGGAAACAGCAAGGATTTGGACAAAGCCAGGGAATTGGGGGAGCACTGCAAACAGGGAATGACTGTGCAAAGGTCCTGGGGTGGGACACAGATACTTCCCTTAGAGCTGAATAGTTACCTCTTGTTGAAAATACACTTCTATCCCAGAGAGGTAACGTGTTGAACTGCTGATAACTTATTTGCTACCAATGTCGAAGAGTAAAAGGAGCTTGGAACGTCTACTGGAAACTTCTGCTTTGAGTAGTGTGGCCCTGAGAAAGACACTGAACCTTTCTGAATCCCAGCTACTTCGCCCATAAAATGGGAAAAACAGTTCTGGTGCCAGTTGTCACAGTGTTGGTTATTAAGCGAGAGCATGCAAATGCTCCGTTTGCCTTAAATGATGCACAAGTAATGTCTAATTTTTAAAAAACTTTACATGGCATGTTAACATGGTGCACTTCAGTCCTGACTAATCAGAGCTTGCCTCAGTCGAAAAGACCAAGCTGATGACTCACTTGCGCAGTGACGGTTGTCCGGGTACCTTTGGTGCCCGCTCATGCCCAGCATCATCTCTGAAGCTCTTTCCCCCCGCCCCACCCCCAACCTGTGTTTCTCTTGTGCCTGGCATGAGATTATTTAAATATCTGTTGAAAGAATGAGAAAGTGTGCAGTGATAGTGACTTTCACACTTCTAAAGTGGCAGCCCTCGAAGCCACTAACCCTTACTGCACAGGACGCACTCTGATAGTTTCTGATCAGTTCTGTATCTTTCTTTCTTTCTTTTTTTTCCTATTAAAGAAAATGAGGGGGCTGGGGATGTGGCTCAAGCGGTAGCGTGCTCGCCTGGCATGCGTGCGGCCCGGGTTCGATCCTCAGCACCACATACAAACAAAGATGTTGTGTGTCCGCCGATAACTAAAAAATAAATATTAAAAAAAAAATTCTCTCTCTCTCTCTCTCTCTCTCTCTCTCTCTCTCTCTCTCTCTCTCCTCTCTCACTCTATTTAAAAAAAAAAAAAAAAAAAAAAAGAAAATGAGGGTTACAACTGAATTGATTTCACTACCCAGACTAATGGATCATGACCACGATTTGAAAACACCATAGGATATTATGGATGTTCTGGAATATTCTGGCTGACAGGAACTTTGTTCTTTGCAGTCGGGAGAGTCACTGGGGTTATCTGTGAGGCTCATCCCAGCTCCAGCCTTGGGTGCTGATTCAGAGAGAGAGCAAATAGGAGGCTCTGGAAATAGGCACAGGCACAGTGTGAGTTTGAAGGTTCATGTGGAAATCTAATGCATGCTTTAACTGGGGGCAACTACTGTTTGAGAAAGGCTTGATTTCAGTCATACACCTTCCGGAGACTAGGCAGAGATTTGCCAGGGTGACTTTCAAATAAACGCTAGCTTCTGAATCCAAAGTCCTTGGGCCTCAGATGTGTTTCAGGTGCAGGAGTTGGGGGCATCTGAAGGGAATGGTGATGAGCATACTGGATGCTCTGTGTCCCCCCAGCAGAGGCTTGGGCAGCCGCCCGGAGCAAACCCACCGACCTTTCCCCAGCACCTGTATGACGATCGCGCTCCGGGACGAAGATCACAAGCACCTTCAGGTCAGATCAGTCCCTAACCAGACGGGAAAATGTGTCTGGTCTTCAGGAATTTCAGGATAACAGGAAGGGAAACTGCTTCATCTAAGCACCCCATTTTTGCTTTTCAACACTCAGCAGGACCATTTATCCCTCTGGGGCCACCAGTGATCTGCTCAGGGCCCAACCCAAAGGAGGCGCCCAGGAGATGTTTGTTGAGCTTACAGAAAACTCGAGTTGGGGTCAGTCCACTTTGAGAAGACAACTCTCATTCCTTCCCCAGGCCTTACCGTTCTACCCCATTTCCCAAGAGTGGACGGGAACCTTATTATTTCCACTTGGGTCCTCACAAGAAGCGGAGGAGGAATCCTTAGGGATCTTTTCTTTTTCATTTCCTGTCTGGCCTTGCACTGGGGAATGTTTCAGACAAACTTGCACTAGTTTTAAAGAGTTATATGAATAAATAAAAATTTCATACCCATTTATTCTAGCAAATTCAGAAAAGTAGCCAAATTAAACAGTCCCTTCTTACCTTTCGTATTCTAGGAACACCAACTAGATATAGCCCCAACTCCATGAATGATTCTAATTTTTTGGGGGGGTACAGAATGCTGACCATTTTTCAGGAATTGGGGTTCCCCAGGCTGGCTCTGTAAAGATCTGGGTTCAGGGCTGCGGTTGTAGCTCAGTGGTAGGGCACTTACCTAGCATGTGTGAGGCCCTGGGTTTGATCCTCAGCACCATATAAAGATAAATAAATAAAATAAAGGTATTGTGTCCAACTACAGCTATAAAAATATTTTTTAAAAAGATCTGGGTTTAAATTCTGATTCTGCCAATCCTTTGGCACATTATTTAAGCTGTTTCATTCAATCCTTCCTCATTTATAAAATATTGATGATAACGACACTGTAACGTCATTGTGTTTTGGTAAGGATCTAAGGAGATCATACATGTAAAGCACTTTCACACAACTGCCTTTTCTTGTTAATAGTAATATGAATAGTGGTAACATTACGCCTCTTCATCATTGGAGTGACACAACACAGGCTCAGGGCAGGGGTGAGTGTACTCTCCGCCAGCCCCACACCCTCACATTTTTTCATGTAGGCTGTATTAGTCAGGATGGGCTGAATTCAGCTACAATAACAAACAACCCTCAAATCTCAGTACCTTAACATGGCAATAGTTTATTCCTGGATCATGCAGCATTCCCTGTGGACTCAAGGGACTGTCCAGGCAGCTGTCCACTCTGCCAGCTCTATAAGAGCTCAGCTCCACTTCAGCCTGTTTTATAAGCAAGGCTTAGCCCAAGTCTTGTCCTGCTGATACAAATAAATGACATGGAATAAAATCTTTGAAAGCCAGTGCTCTAGACCATCACATGCAAAAGAAAGAACAGCCCAGCATTGACTTTCTTTTTCTGTACCAGGGATTGAACCCAGGGTCACTTAACCACTGAGTCACATGCCCAGCCCTTTTTATTTTTTATTGTGATACAGGGTCTCATTAAGTTGCTTTTGGGCCTCAGCTAAGATGCTGAGGCTGGCTTTGAACTTGCGATCCTCCTGCCTTGGCCTCCTGAGCCACTGGGATTATGGGCATGTGCCATTGCACAAGGCTCAGTCTTGACTTTCTAAAGACAGCTCTTTCCTTGGTGTGGCTTTGGTCCTATATAGACTGTATTTTCTTTCTTCTGTTTCCATGGAGCTTATAATCATCCTGTTTCCCATGCCCTCAGGGGAGCAGCCCTGCAGAACTCTGCTCCTCAAAGCCCAGGCCCCTGGGGCTTAGCAGTGCTGGTTTCCTTGCAGGCACTTTAAACCCAGAGCCGGGAGGCTTGTGGCTGCCCTCTTGGCTTCGAGGTCCCCCTTGGACCTTGGAAGGAAAATGGTTTCTCTGGAAACTTAACAGGCGGCCATCAAGGCCAGGGAACTCAAATCTCCACTTTGCCAATAAGAATGGCCCTTCGTGGTCCCCTTCATTAGACCAGACGTCCCAGCCTAGGCTCCCTGCTGCAGCTTACGGTGTCTCCTCACAGTTGGGAGCTTCATACCTCAAGTCAAAGGCATCGCCTGTCTTTGGGGCCACAGGTTTAAATCTGAAAAATTGAAGGGACAAAGGTGCCACCCACACCTGCAATCCTGACAACGGAGGCTGCTGACCGCACAAAAATAGCTGAAGGGACAAGGGCAGACCTGTCACCTGTGGGTGATGGGTGCTTTTTCCTGTGAAATCTCAATACCTCCCCTAGGGCATCGCAGGGTGGGTCTCGGAGCCGCTCTCCTCTGGTATCTACTCTTTGGGATTTTACTCTTGAGAAATAACTCTGGCGACAGAACTGTTTTGCCTCCACGAAGACGATGTCAAAGTCTCAGAATCCAAGATGCTGTAAGGCAGGATTCCAACCTCATTATTGCCAGGAATAAAGCTCATCCAAGGTGAAGTGTCCTCTCTCAGAACTCGAGCCCAGCTCAGAATGCCTTTTCTTTCCCCTTTGTTTTTGAAGCTAAGCAATTACTTTTTTCCAATGAAAAAAAAATTGCACTAATGCACAAAACTCTCTTTTTTCCCTTTCATTTATTTGAAATTGAATTTAACAAAGTCAGTTGCGAGCAGGCACTATATATGAGTAATGCTTTTTGTCCATAAAAGAGCATTGACTCAGATGGGACGGGAGTGCTGATTCTCTCTCTGCTTTGTGTGAGCGTCCATAATGACAAAGTACTCATGTCAGAGTGTATAATGAAACCATAAATTGTTTTCATGAATGCTCTGAATTTGGTCTTTTACGGGGCAAATTCAAAAGGTATTTCGTACCACATTTCACATGTGTGAATAACACCAGATGGTGCAATATATCCAATAAAAGTAGAGTCCTCGGTGGGCTCACGCCAGCCGCCACAGAGGGTGATAGTTAGGTGTGGGTGGTTCATGGTGCAGGGGATTGAGATGAAGAAATCCCCTAACCAGGAGGTAGGAGTTCCAGCCAAGTGCACAAGTGTTGGCGGAGAATTCAGCGTAGCCAAAATACTTAGCTCCTAAAACTAGTTTCTACATTTGAATCACAGAAAAACTTGTACGTATCAAGGTTGAATTCATGAACAAATTTACAATGGAGGACATGTCTGCTGGGCTTTGTGGGAAGGAGCAATCAATCTATGCAGTGATTTATGGTCCAACTAAATGATTTTTAATAATATGTTCAATTTTAATTGTAGAAACCATTTGGGTTTATTCTTTTTTTTTCTTTTTGGTTTTATTTTTTAAATACATGATAGCAGAATACATCACAATTCTTATTACACAGATAGAACAATATTTCATACCTCTGTTTGCATATAAAGATTGTTCACCCCAATTCATGTCTTCATATGTACTTTGGATAGTGATGTCCATCACATTCCATCATCCTTGCTAATTTGGGTTTATTCTTGAAATTTTAGAAAACACAGAGAAGAAGAAAGGGAAATTTAAAAACTTGGGCAAATAATTTACCACAGAGATCATTTTTAGCAACATTTTTATAGTACTTTAATTAAGTGTCTTTATATCACAGTCTTATCTGGATGTCTGCATCTTTCTGAAACAGAATTGGGGCCCAGCTAGACTTACCTCTGTGTGTAACTTAAAAGAATATTCTGCTTTAAACTCATTTGACAATTAAATTATTTTAATCTGGCCCAGTTTGTTGAAGTTCACGAACATTCAAGGTTTTGGTTCTGCCTCTTGGGGATCGCACATCGGGCACTGTAGCCAACCGTAGGGACAGTGTCACCGAAGGACAAATGTGCCCGGCTCGGTGCTCCCTGAAAATGCAGTCGGCATCTTAGGCCCAGTGCTTGTTCGACCCAGGCCCCGAGCCGCGGCTGACTGCTCTTGGCACCTTGCTTTGCAGTACCTGGTGTGCAAGAGAAAGCTGGAGAGCAAGAAGGAGGCGCTGCTGATCCTGTCCAAGGAGCTGGACACCTGCCAACAGGAGAGGGACCAGTTCAAGCTCATGGCCAATCAGCTTCGAGAACGCCACCAGTCCCTCAAAAAGAAGTACCGGGAGCTGATCGTAAGTATGATGCCAACTGTGGCTGTCCCGTGCCCTCCGCAGAGACAGAAAGGGGGTTGTATAGCCTCTGTCTTGAAAAAAATGGTTCCATTCAGCTGGATATGGTGGTGCACACCTGTAATCCCAGCAGTTCAGGAGGCTGAGGAAGGAGGCTCACAAGTTCAAAGGCAGCCTCAGTGAAAGCGAGGCGCTAAGCAACTCAGTGAGACCCTGTCTCTAAATCAAATACAAAATAGGGCTGGGATGTGGCTCAGTGGTCGAGTGTCTCTGAGTTCAATCCTGGTACCCAAAACAAACAAACAAACAAACAAAACATGATTGCATTCCAACAGTTCCAAAGTGGAAACGTTGGTTGAAAGTTGCCACCCGTTTCTGCCCCAATCCAGTCCCACCTTTGGTGACAGGCATGTGCTTCACGGCTGCCTGCTCTGGAGTCTCTGAACACACCCATGTGTACATACGTGCTTGTGTGTGTGACTACTTCCTTATTAATCCATTGATACGGACTTTTTAAGAGAGGATCTGCGTTGTAAGTCTGCATCGATAAAGAGGCCATTGGCTACGTGTGACTCTTTAAATTTAATGCTGAATCAATTTGAATTAAACAAAGTAAGAAACTCACTTCCTCAGTCTTACCTGTCATGTTCCATGGGCTCAGACTCTGCAGGTGGCTGGTGGCTGCTGTGAGGGAGGGTGTGGACAGGGGACACTCCCATGGTGGTCACCACACTGGGCCATCCGCAGAGGACATTTCCTCCCTGCTGTCCTGCCAGGCAGCATCTGGCCAGTGTTAGTCTAACACATGCCCTTGTTGCTCGGCACTTTATTTTGGTCAACTTTCTAGGTCACAGGTGTGGTTTTAACTCATGTGTTTAAATATTTGCATAGTAAGGATCTATCCAAATTCTTACAAGTTTTCCCTTATCTGGGGGCTTAAGATTTCTCCCTAGGTTATCATATGGCAAGATTTTCGAGGGTGCCTTTTAGCCCAAAGCAGAGAATACTAACTGCATGGTGATGTTTCACATTCTTGATTTTTATTTTTTTCCTCACCGATGCAGTCTCTTTTGGAAGTGCAGACACTATTGCAAACTTTTCACCATAGTTTGGGTCACTGAACTGCTCTAGAGTAGGGAAAAATAGAGAAGTTCCTCAGGTTTAAATAATGTTGACTTGTCCACGGAGCACATCCTTCGAGTATGTGATTAGTGAGACTTACTTATTTCCCCGAGGACCCTAAAGGGACAGGAATTCAGTCCTTAAAAGTCATAAAGTCTATCAGACTGAAAGTTCTGATAGTGCTTTTTTATGTGGAGCAAATCCTATCCCCCCCCATTATTCTGCTCATAGAGAACACTCAAGTGGTGGCTTTATGGGGGGAGGCTGTCACTGTCCCTTTGGTACTAACTACTCAAAAGAGGAATGCAAATGAAACTAAATATTATTTCAGTTTAGTCTCTGCTCAGAAATAATTTTGATAGATCCTGGTTTTTAACTTTTTGTTCAGACAAGTATATAGGTTTGGTCCTAATTGGAACAAACTGATTTTCCAAAATAATTCTGGCTCAGTTTACAGTTGATTTTTTTAAAAAGCATATTTGGGCTGGGGTTGTGGCTCTGTGGTCTAGAGTGCTCACCTAGCATGCATGAGGTACAGGGTTTGATCCTCCCACCACATAAATGTAAAATAAAGATATTGTGTCCACCTAAAACTAAAAAAATATTTTTTTTTTAAAAAAAAGCTTACTTGAGTTTGCTTCAACACATAATTGATTGCAGGGTGGTAGAGGTGGGGAAGGTCTGAATTTAGGTTCAGAGTTTGGTCAGTTGCTGGAAGCACAGAAGATCTGTGTCCTATTTGCTTCTTTGTAGGATGGAGATCCGTCACTTCCCCCTGAAAAGAGGAAACAGGTAAGACTTCTTCCTAATCCTGGTAACTCTTGGCTTATTAACATTATTGTCGTCTTATGCAATTGAGAGGGTCATCAAAGCCTCCCTAAATGGGTTATCCTTAAATATGATATTTGGCCAAATATGTCCGAAGACAGCTGGTTAAACTTTCCTTCACTCTGGCATTGTTCTGTGCTGGACGTGCCCCCCTTCTAGGTTAGTGTGCCTCGGGGAGCCCAGATGGTGGGATGTCCATGATGGTATGTCCCATGTCATGGAAAGCCTCTGCACTTGAGAAGGTCTTCAAACTGGAGCTATCAACAAGGACACAGGAACTGTCAGTCCATTCTTGGCTGGAATGGTCGCCAAAATCCTGTGTTTATTGAAGAGTGTCAATGACCATAGTATATATGATACCTGTTCATTGAAGATTTACCAGGTGCCACACGTAAAATCCATGCTGGTGGACATTATGCCCAATATACCCCCCACACACACACACACTTGCACACATACTTTCACACAAGTGCACTCACACCCACACCATGACTTTTATTCTGAAACAGCAACCCAGTCCTGTGGTCACCCTCCGTCATTCAATGCTGCGTCCGTCCTTCCTTCCTCCTTCCTGGTTGATGGGATTAGTTTGTAATGTTCCACATTTGAGCCAAAGTCTAATTTTCCTGTGGAGCTAATTGATGTTTTTTTCCCCTAAGTAAAGTCACATGGAAATTCATCATTACTGTTTAAACCTGAACGAGCCACCACACACCTTGTAGATTCAAACAGCAATTCTTTATTCCCGAACTCACACCGGCCTCCACACACGCTCTGGGGCAATCCCAGTTCTCCTCCGCCCAATTCACCTACTCTACCAGGCTTTTTTCCAATATCCCATTTGAATCTCACGAGAACTCAACGGGAACAAGCAGCAGGAATACCCTAATCCCGGCAGCAATAATCTTCAACCTCCAACTTCCCTAAAACCCCTATTGTCTTAAACCGGGAACGCCCCAAACCCAAGGACCGGGATACTTCCTCAAACCTGATCAGCTCTAAACCCAGATCCGCCTTGGGATGGAGATGGGAATTCTGGCAATGATGCTAAAGAGACATTATCCTGAACAGAATTATTAAATATAATGAAAAGGAAAGGTGAAAGTAAATAAACAGATCTGTTAACCTCCTTTAAAAACAATCCTTAACAGTTGTTTACCTAAATTAAATTAGTAAACAAACAGATCTGTTAACCACCTTTAAAAACAATCCTTAACAGCTGTTTACCTACATTAAATTAAACCATTTAAATCATGTGAATAAAAAAAATTCGGATCCATTTTTTCATGAGCGCTCCTCATATATGAAATATGGACATACACACATACAGACATACAACACAAAACAGTGCACACATAACATACAACACATAAGACAATAAAGGCCTTGTAGTTTTACCTAGGTGAAATCTCCATTGCAATGTTTAAAAACTCCACAGTCAAAAAATAAAACACAGTCAAAAAATAAAACTGATCAGAAAAACATTAACCTAGGTTTGTATGAGCTCAAAAAATAAAATAGAACTTTATGATGTGGGGAAAATGCAATAATAAAATAGATATTGAAAAAAGCACCCTGGTTAATCACTGTTGCAGATGTAAGAATAGCTAAGCTGGAGCTCTGGATATCAGCTGTTATGGATTTGAGTCAAATCATCTTCTTTTTGGTCTATAGAAATTGCTTTAGTTAGTGTCTCTGGAATCCAAATCGGCTGCTGTTCTCCCTGTAGAAACAAACACAAACGGAACCCTGACTCCAGACAATAACTGGATCAGGACCTTTCCATTGTCCTGTTAGAATATCTTTCCAAAGTACCTTAGGCTTATGTACATTTTTCGGATACATATGTCTTTCCGCAGCACTAAGTCCTGATGAATCCAAATTTAGAAAGTTTAGAGTAAAAAGGGTTATTTTATCTTTGGGGGATATATACCCCTATAAGATCCTTTTAAATTTAAGTCATTCAAAAGCATTCTGCCTTAGTTTTTAGAATTACTTTAGTCCTTTTAATTTTTTGATGTGGTTTTAAACCATAGTTGTCTTAGCCTCTTGCATTTTCTATCTGAAATACCTTTACTTGACATTTTCAACCATTTTCTATCTTATTTCTATCTTCTAGTTTTCTTCTAAGGTTTTTATATTTACCCTTAGTTGCTTTTTTCTCTCCTAGGTTTCTTTTGTTTCCTATTTTGTGGGTTTAAAATTCTTATCTTTCTACATCTTTTTTATCTTTCTACATCTTCTTTATCTTTTTTTCTTTTTAACTTTCTATACTTCTGTCTTTAAAGTTTTTCACTTCAAATTTTTAATCTTCTTTATCTAAATATCTTTTATCTTATTATCTTCCCATTTTCATGTTTTTTTTTTCCATCCATCATGAAGGCATCTTAACCACCTTCAATTTAACCTTTTAAAGCCTTTTGCAACTTATTTAGACATTTTACAACTTTTTACTTTACCACACAAAGATTATCTCATCTCCCTCTTTTTGGTTTAATAAGTACATTTAAATAGTTTGATGAGTAAAGCAATCTTTTTTCCACTATGAAGGTATCTCGACCACCTTCAATTTAACCTTTTAAAGCCTCCCAATTATCATCTATACTGTACTTTTAAATGTACTTTTTCACCACCTACAGCTTCACTCTTTTAAACGAGGCTTCGATTCTGTTTAAATCGCTTTAATGTTAGTTTACATGGCTGCCCTTCAACCGAAGGCTTTTTTTTTTTTAACTCCATTAAGAAGCTTTGTCTCAATCTGCCATGTACAAATACCTTTTTCTTCTTTCTTCCTTTCCCAAGCTTATAAAGTAAGTCTAGTTTCCTCAAAATCTTTTTAAATGGCATTTTACAACTTTTTACTTTACCACACAGAGATTATCTCATCTAGAAACATTTCTTTCTTTTTTTAACCTTTATATTAAAATATATTTCCACATCTTGAATCTTTTTATCTCTTTTTTAACCATTAACCCTTTTTATAAATTCACATTCTGAAACAACCCTTATAAAATTTCTGATTTAGACAAATTACTCCACTTTAATAAGATGAAATACTTTCATGTTTTTTAAGGTACTATAATACTGTAATTGAAACCCAACTGAAACTTCTTATACTTTTTGTATATAAATTACACCTGATAGAATCTTAACACTTAGTAACCTTGTTTCAGCAAAGACACAGACCAAAGCAATATTAAACTTTTTTTTTATTTACCAATTTATGAAAACACACATAATGTTTAAATATATTATTACCTTATGGAACTTAATAAGTAAAGAGTACTTGATTTTATATTTAGTGGTTGATATTTTAACACTTTAGCTTTGTAAATTAATCAGATGTCTGTAAAAACCAAGATCTTAGACAATTGTAGTAAACAGAACTAGCCATCTCTTTCTTGTTGAAGAAAAATCCTTCTATAGGATACCATGATGGTCCCATTGATATACTTAATAACTCCTCTTTAAAAATCCATGGGTTACATTTTTGTATTGTATCAACATATGCCCTAACTGTTCTTGGTCTTACTGGGGTGCCTCCTTCCTCTAACAATTTCTCTTCCTCGGAGGCGAACAACTTCAAACCTTGAGTCAACCATTTTCCCCAGTTTGCCTGAGAAAGTTCTAGGAACAGGCAACTTGAAATAAAAACAAAATAAATCAAAACAAGAACACATTGTTTTTTGAAATGGTCACCCATTCTCTCGCCTTCCCTCAGGGGCGAGGAATTTCACTTACCTCCAAGTTTCAGACACTCCCCGTACGGGCCACCAAAATGCCAATGTCTTGGCTGGGCACAAGATCACGAGCCACCACACACCTTGTAGATTCAAACAGCAATTCTTTATTCCCGAACTCACACCGGCCTCCACACACGCTCTGGGGCAATCCCAGTTCTCCTCCACCCCATTCACCTACTCCACCAGGCTTTTTTTCCAATATCCCATTTGAATCTCACGAGAACTCAATGGGAACAAGCAGCAGGAACACTCTAATCCTGGCAACAATAATCTTCAACCTCCAACTTCCCTAAAACCCCTATTGTCTTAAACCGGGAACGCCCTAAACCCAAGGACCGGGATACTTCCTCAAACCTGATCAGCTCTAAACCCGGATCCGCCTTGGTCCTTGAGCAAGGTCACCTGACATGCAATGTCAACAGCGAAATCCATTTAACATGGGGTACGCTAGCAAGGAAATTTTGATGCGTCATTCCTACTTGGCAATGGCCCTCAGCAATTTGAGCCAAAGTCTAATTTTCCTGTGGAGTTAATTGATGTTTTTTCCCCCTAAGTAAAGTCACATGGAAATTCATCATTACTGTTTAAACCTGAAGTCTGTACTCCTGAGTTGCTGGTGTAGTTGTTGGCTCAGAGGAGTCATCTTCGCTGTGACTTCTGTTGGCTGGTTTTCATGAGGGATTCTGACAGTCTTAGGTGAATTCACGTTCTGTGACTTTATAGTAAAGCATTTACACTGAGGAGGAGCTGATGGATTCCAGTAAGTCTGTCAGGCTGCCTTCCTGCAGTTCCAAAAATACAAGCACAAGGTCCCAAACATTGCCATTGTCGTTTTTAGTGCAGCATCTGGTTTCTGTCCCTTCAGGGTTTGGCATAGTGGCAGGAGGTGGGGCTCCCTCTTCCTGGTTGGAGCCTTCGAGTGGCGAGGTGACCTAGGGTGTTTGGAGATGCAAGTGACAGAAATGCTAAACTGCATAACCCAAGAGAAACCGATGGCCTTGCATAAACAGAAGCTCCCAAATGGCGCAGGCTCCAGGGGCCGCAGGATCTGGAGTCTCATGAACTTGCCAAGTCCCTGTTTTCTCTGTGGTGCCACATTTAGCAATAAAAATACAGGGCTTCCAGGGAGAGCTGAATTCCAGATAGCCAGGGAAGACCTTTTCAGTATAAAATTGTGTGCCATGCCATGTTGGGGACATACTTACACTAAAATATATTTTACATCCATCTGGAATTCAAATTCAGCTGGGCATTCTGTATTTTATGACACAGCTCAGTCATTGGCAATGGTCAGGTCAGCGTCCTCTTGTTCTTAGAATCTGCTGCCTCCTTGGCTGGTTCCCCTGAGCAGAACAGAAACCCCCGCCCTCGCCTCCAGCCTGCTTGGGCCAGGGTAGGAAATGCGCCCAGTGACCGTCAATGACCTTCAGCAGGGAGCACTCACCTGGCTCAGACTGGTCACCTGGGGTGGAAGGGCTGTCAGAGGTCAGCAGGGACTTCCTCCAAGCTGTGTGGCCTAGGGAGGCTCCTCTGGGTGTCCATGTCTCAGCTTTCTCATTCATAAAATGGGGACAAATATGGTGCCCACCGCATGGAAGGCTGTAAGGGACAGATGGGATGACGCGGGCCTAGCTCTCGGCACAGTGCCTGACCCCAGGTGAGCAGTGGCACGTGCTAATTACCCTCTTCCTCTCATCAGCCCTTTTTTTTTTTTAAATTCTAATTTGTTAGATATGATAGCAGAATGCATTAGAGTTCATGTTACTCATACAGAGCACAATTTTTCATATCTCTGTTGTACACAAAGTAGATTCACACCAATTCATGTCTTCATACATGGACTTAGGGTAGTGATGTCCAGCTCATTCCAACATCTTTCCTACCCCCAAGCTCCCTCCATTTCCCTCCCACTCTTCTGCCCTATCTAGAGTTCATCTTTCCTCCAATGCTCCCCCTCCCAATCCCACTATGAATCAGAGAAAACATTTGGCACTTGTTTTTTTGGGATTGGCTAACTTCACTTAGCATTATCTTCTCCAACTCCATCCATTTACCTGCAAATGCCATGATTTTATTCTATTTTAATGCTGAGTAATATTCCATTGTGTATAGATACCACATTTTTTTTATCCATTCATCTATTGAAGGGATCTAGGTTGGTTCCACAATTTAGCTATTGTGAATTGTGCTGCTATAAACATTGATGTGGCTATGTCCCTGTAGTATGCTGTTTTTAATTCCTTTGGGTATAGACTGAGGAGCAGGATAGTTGGGTCAAAAGGTGGTTCCAATCCCAGGTTTCCAAGGAATCTCCATACTGCCTTCTATATTGGCTGCACCAATTTGCAGTCCCACAAGTAGTGTATGAGTGTGCCTTTTTCCCCACATTCTCGCCAACACTTATTGTTTGTATTCTTGATAGCTGCCATTCTGACTGGAGTGGAATGAAATCTATGGTAGTTTTGATTTGCATTGCTCTAATTGCTAGAGATGTTGAACATTTTTTCACACATAGAAGAAAGAGTAGGCCCAAATCTCCATCATGTCAGATTAGGCCCCAACTTCCTTAATAAGACTCCTGTAGCACAAGATTTAAAATCAAGAATCAATAAATGGGATGGATTCAAACTAAAAAGCTTCTTCTCAGCAAAAGAAACAATCAGTGAGGTGAATAGCGAGCCTACTAATTGGGAACCAATTTTTTACCACTTGCACATCAGATAGAGCACTAATCTCTAGGGTATAGAAAGAACTCAAAGACCTCAACACCAATAAAACAAATAACCAATCAATAAATGGGCCAAGGAACGGAACAGACACTTCCCAGAAGGTGATATGCAATCCATCAGCCCTCTGTAAGCAATTGGATATTACATGTTGGTCTGTCCATCATGGCTCTTGGTCAGACATACTGGCCTTGCAGGGACCCTCTTGGTTGCACTTGTGGCTCAAAGTAACTTGGGCCAAAGAGCAGGTTCTTCAGAAGGGCTGGTTGGGCAGCCTTCATGGGAGGCAGACATGTACTGGCCTCAAGAGCAGGAACGGCAGGGCTCAGGTCTCCAAGTCTCCCTTCTGCTCTCATCTCTCTGTTTTCATCCATCATCCTTTATGTATTTATTTTATTTTTTGGTATAGGGAATTGAGCCCAGGGATACTTAACCACAGAGCCACATCTCCGGCTCTTTTTACTTTTTATTTTGAGACAGGGTCTTGCTAAGTTGCTGAGGCTAGCCTCTGATCTTCGATCCTCCTGCCTCAGCCTCCCGAATCATTGGGATTACAGGCACACACCAGCGTGCCCGGCTCATCATTTCTTTGAATGGCCCCACTTTCTCCTCAGAATGGGAAATGTGGCTGCCAACCACCCTGGAGCTGTAGACCCCACACCTTTTTTTCCACTAAAATCAGCCTGCCCCTGGGTCTCAGGAGAGATCCCACAGGCCATGCTCAGGCCAGAGTCTGATTTCAGGGCCAGACAAAGCACAAGTGTCCTGCTCATCTGCTCTCTGACCGCAGCCCGTGTTACCGTTTACTCTTGCTGTTTTGTGGATGCCAAGGCTGATCTCATTTCATTCCACCTAGCCGTGTGGGGTAGGTCCTGTTATTATTAGTGCTGACCCAGAAGAAGTGGGTGCCCGTGGAGGTCCAGGAGGTTACACACCAGAAATGACATGGTCATTAGCAGTGGAGCTGAGTGGGGCCCTGCAGTGTGCTCAGAGCTCCTACTGGTGACAACGGGACTCAGTCAGCCCTCAGGGGGCACTTTGTGAGTGTCCAGTGCTGGTTTAGACAGGAGGGACATGAGAGTGGAAGAAGTCCAGCCCAGAGCCCTGGGTCCGTCGCCGGTCCTTGGTCATCCACTGTCACTCACGCCTCCTGCCCTGGCAGCAAATTTTATTAGGATCCCCATTATTCCCCGAGGTGTGCTGATTCAGGAGATCGATAGCACAGTCCTCCTGACTCCAGGAGGGACACTGTGATCAGACAGGAAACAAAGTCATTAAAATATATTAGATGTTAAACAGCAATTGGTGCAAAGGAGGAAGAACTGTAGCCAAACGTAGAGGGGGAATTCTGGCTAAGGAACAGGGACAGTACTTAATATGTAGTAGGGACATCGTCCTAGGATTAGGAATAAGAATCACCCCCCTTTAAGATACTCCTTTTCTTTTTTTTTATTTGTAAAAATTATTTTTAGTTACAGATGGGCACAATACCTTTATTTAGTATTTTTTTGTGGGATCTAACCCAGGGCCTCCCGCGTACTAGGCAAGCGCTCTACCACTGAGCCACAACCCCAGCCCAAGGCATTTCTTAAATTTTATTTTTTGTTAACTTATTTCGGCACGGCTGGTCTTTGGTGAGTGGTGTCCTCTTTATTAGCTTAGTTTGGGGAAGAAAACTTAGCATTAGACTTTTAGGTGCTGGGTGCAGCGAACTTTCTGTTGAGCCAGAAGCAGGCAGCTGTGGGGTGCGTAAGCAGGCAGCTGTGGGGTGCGTGTGCAGGCGTGGAAGGAGAGGCAGTTATTTTCTAAGCTGTGTCATCAGCTGGAAGTAGGTGGACGCACACAGCTGGCCTGGCTGCTGTCCTTATGTACTTAGAATACATACGTATCCCAAAGGCAGAACAGCTGGTGACATGTTTACCAGCCCAACCCCCCTCCCCAGCTGCAAAGCAGATGCCCCTTGGATAAGTGGGAGGATCTAGAACAGAACCAGCTGCCAGGCTAACAGATGTGACCTGGAGGCCACAGGATGCCCGTGTTGGGAAGGAGGAGATGCCACCGAGCACCCTCAGCTGCCTTGAAACTAGTGGTGTTGCTTGCCTCGGGAGGAGGCTGTGACCTCTCCGCCCTGGTTCCTCCCGGTTCTTTTCTTGACTTGGAGGGTGAAATGGCTGAGATCACTCCTTGGTGCCCCTCTGTCTTTCTGTCATCTCTGTCTGGGTGGCTCTTGACTCTCATGAAACAGAGAGGCCTTTGAAGCTCTTGAGAGCCCCGGTCTTTGCTCTAGACGAGGCGCGACTCCATGACCAGGAGAGATCTGCCTACTGCTACGTGGAGTCACAGACCCCTGCGGGCCATCCAAGGGTCCCGGCAGCCTGTGGACTGCGTGTAGAGTCCTGACTGTAGCGAGGTTTTCCTCACATACAGATGGGAGCAGCACTACATTCTTAGTCTTTGTGGTGCTTTTCAGAGACCATGTATATGTGCATGTCCGTGTGTTTGTAATCTCCCAACTCTCTTCTGAAGCCACGTGACAGTGTGTCTCTCATGAAGTCTCAGGACAGCGCATGGGGCAGTAAATGACAAGGACTTTGATTCTAGCATGTAGTTGCATGGATTCAAATTTAACCCTCCCACTTGCTGGCTGGGTGATCTTGGGCAATCAGTGGAACCTCTCTGGACTTCAAAATGGACATGATAATGAAACATATCCGTAAAGCTCTTAGGAACTGGTAATATTTACAATGCTCATTGCCTGGTGGTTAGTGAGTGCTTGGTGAATACTGGATGTGCAAGATCTTTTCCTGTGCCTTACCCAAGCTCACACAGTAGGCTAGCAGGACACAGTAGGCTAGCAGCAGGACTAGAACTCAAGCCCACCCACATGCAGTCTGGCATCCAGGTCAGGTTTGGGGTTCTTTGATGCAGAGAACAATGGAATGGGGAGGAAGCATAGTCAACCATCAATCCAGCCATTCCGGAAGCCTCCAAATTAAATGCCCTGTCCACTTAGGAACACTGGAGACCCACAGACCAGCTGGGGATCCCACGCTGGGCCCATCTTCCTTCCTGCGGCCACCAGGATCTGGCCGTGACTTTCTTTTCCTGCTTTTTAAAATCTCCTCAGGGGACAGACTAGAACTTTAATGTTTATAGTTATAGAAATGCAGTTGCCGGGCTTTCTTTGGGAGCTTGGAATCCTTTTTTAAAACAACTCAATTTCCAATGGCAAATCATCCAGTAAAGAAGCTGTGAAGGAATCGTGACAACAGCGATGGCACTAATAGCCTCTCAGGGGACACTGAAATGAAAACGTCTCCTCGTCACTCCAGGCAGAACCGCGCTTGGCGCGCCCCTGTGTGCTGCCGCCAGAGATCACCCCGAGATCACAAACGACCCTTCAAATGTTTTTCTTTTGCTGAACAAGCAGCTCCACAAAGGGGGTGAAACTGTCTTGGGCTAATCTTCTCAGGAGTTGGGTCCTTTCTGGTCACAGTGGCACATTTTCCCTCTGCAAACTCCTCCTTGAAGGAACAAACGCCTCTTGAAGGTCTTTGTCTTGTCCCCACTTGAATTTGAGTGGCTGTACCAGGGGGCGCGTCGCCTCCCCTCCAGGAGGGCGTCTTGCTTCCTTGACATGCACAAGTTGACAACCCTGGAGACAGCAGGATACACAGTGGCCCTCTGGGATGCGAGGGAGCCTTTTATTGGGGTAGAAAGGTCTTCTTGGCCAAGCGTATTTCCGTCCCCCGTGACTGCGAATCAGAGTGACTTTGTATATGTGTCCTGGTTTGATGCTCAGAACCTAAACTACCTTCAAAGACCTCTAGTGCTTTGAGATGGATCTTTTCGCAACACTTTGAAAGACACGACTTAACCGTGACACCAGGGAAATCTGAGGTTCGGCTGCTCAGAGCCCCCCCAAATCATATCGACGCCAACTTCAGTCTGAGCACCAGTGCACCTTCCCATAAGCCATTTGGATCCTGGCGATGATTTTGTAAGGGAAGCAGGAGCAACCCCCCCCCCCCCCCCGCCCCGGCCCCCAGTTTAATATGAGGAAATTTGAGCTCACAAAGTCTGGAGAACTTGGGAGCTATCAAGGGAGTTGCTGAGAGCCGGTAAGTTGCAGAAGCTGGATCATAATGACCAGAATTAAGCTAACATTTATCTAAATAGCATCCCCTACACCACCAAAGGGGGGAAACTGCCAATGCATTCATTAGCAAATGTGTGTTCTGAGAGAGAGGGGTGGGCTGCTGATGGTTCCTGCCACCGCCAACAGCCATGCACAACACAAGCTCCCTGTGTGGTCTTTGGTAAATAAGAAAGCTGTCCTTGCAGCAGAGGGGTCCTCGTTTGGGCAGTTGCTGTGAATGGGGGGCCCTTGCTCAGCGAAGCAAGCTCCGCCCAACTGCTGTTCACTTGGGACTCACCGTCAGACCGAAGCAGCCGAGGAGACACTGCAATTAAATTTGCTATCAATCACACCTTTCAAGAAGACTCCATGTATCATCAGACATTTTTTTAATGCATTCTTGCTTAATCTAGTAGTGCTTTGCCCTGTTGAAGGTGTGGATTTAAGAGGCCAGGTTGTCAACCTTTTTAATACCAAGTAGTTGAGCAGCATTTGCTAAATCTGTGGTCTCTCTCTCTCTTTTTTCCTGATTCTTCTTGAGGAAGTGCCTAGATCGAGGGGTTTGCTTGTCTTGTTTTTTTTCTCTCTTTCTCATTTTTTAGTTCCCTTTCTGATTTGTAAGTCTGCAGATTGAGAGGCATGTTACAGGAATTTGTGGTCGGTCTCGTTTTATGTTGTGATGTGGGATAATTTTTTCCATGGTTGGGTTACATCTAATAAATTCCAAAGATTCAGGATGACTGGGGGATTGTTCCTTTCTTCTCCCAGCCTTGGTCTGAACTGTGTAAGGACTCAGGTGAGAACCTGTGTCCCTTCTGCCAGACTCCTGTTCCCAGTGTCTGGAAGAGTGCAAGGTCAGAAGCCTCATCTCCACCTGCTCTGTTTTTCTCTGCTGGGGAGGCTGAGCTTCTCCCCACCCCGCCCTCTTAGGTTTGGTGATGGCAGCCTGCAAATTTAAATAACAAAAGACAGAGCCCAGGAGGGATAAAAGCACACAATTTTATTAATATTTTATGTCCAATGGGAGTTTGCTGAAAAGAAGTAAAACTCAAAGAAGTGCTAGACGTGGAGCTAATATCACCGTCTTAAAAAAAGACAGGTAATTTGGGCTTTGGGGACTAATTGTGGGAAAGTGACTAGAAACATATTGGAAAAAAAAATTATGAGAACTAAGGGTTACGTTAGTAATGTTTATGAAAGTTCCCCTTGTGTCTACTCTAACCCTCCGTCTCTGGCAAGCAGTCTTTCTAGGCACTGGACAGAGGGACATTTTCACAATAGGAAGTTTATGCTCCAGTTTTAGGCAGAAAAGAGGGTGTGTAGAGCTCTTCCTGGATCTGTCAGTCAGTGGCCACCTTCAGCTCACAGTAATACTATGGCCGTGTTCTGGTTTGGATGTGAGGTGTCCTCCCAAAGCTCCTGTGTTCTTGCAGGAATGTTCAGAGGTGAAATGATCCGATTGGGAGACCCACAACCTAATTAATCCATCCCAGTTTGAATGCACAGACTGGTGGCCCCTGAAGGCCAGTGGGGCCTGTCCTGGAAGAGCTCATCTCCCCTGGGCCCCGTCTGCCTCCTGGCCACCAGGAGCTCAGCACTTTCCTCCCCCAGTCCTTGCCATGATGTTCTGCCCCCCTGGGGCCCCAAGCAATGGTGATGGCCAGCCGTGCACCGAACCCATTAAATCTTGAGCCAAAGTAGCTACACTTTTCCTCCTTTCAGCTGGCCTTGCCTGATACTTTGGTTACAGCAATGGAAAACTAGATGGTAATAGTGTATAATTTGGGGGGGCCTATCCTGATGTCCCTCTTGTCCATCTTTTCATTTTTAACAGCAGGCACAGAAATGAAATTTAGTAGGTCCTTATCTCCCCATGTGAAACATTTAGGGCTGTCTCTTACAGCTAGTATCCTGAAATCTCCTCTTATGAGCCAGTGTCTGTTCCCTAACCATTGAGATAGGAATCCTTAATAGCCATGGTCAATGCCAAATATGATGATAATTATATTTAAAAGTTGCCCATCATTTCTTATAAGTGTAAAAATCATGTGGCATCTCATCAATGTCTAGAGCAACTCAATTCACAATAGGCAAGGTATGGAACTCACCAAGGTGCCCTTCAACAGATGAATGGATAAAGAAAATGTGGTACATACACATAAAAAAGAATGAGATTATGGCATTTGCCTGTAAATGGATGGAACTGGAGACTATCATGCTAAGTGAATAAGCCAATCCTCAAAGAAACCAAAGGCCAAATGTTCTCTCAGATATGCGGATACTGTCGTATAACAATGGGGCGGGGAGGGAAGAATAGAGGTTCACTGGATTAGACCCAGGGGAATGAAGGGAAGGGGAGTTGGGAATGGGAAAGACAGTAGAATGAATCAGACATAAATTTCCTATGTTCATATACGAATGCAAGACTAGGCTAACTCCACATATTGTACAACTACAAAAATGGGAAGTTATACTCCATGCATATACAATATGTCAGAATACACTCTTCTAAAAAACATTTTATAGAATAAAAAAAATCATATGGCATCTATGGTACAAACTGTTCTAACATATTTTGTGCCACTTGTAGGGGAACTGGAGGGGTGGTAGAGCAAGAGCTGGAGTTTACCCTGCAGCGGGAATTTCAGAGAGGTGGACTAATTTGCCCAGTGAGACTCTCTGCACAGACATTGCCTAGAGGTTGGGGGCAGGAGCCACTGCTCCCTCATCCCCAGGCTCTGCTTCCCTCCACCTGTCAGGATGTGTGGTTGTCACTCCTGTGCAGAGAGCATTCCAGGCACCCCGCTTCCCACGGTAGGAACTGGTTTTGGTGAGCGGCTGTGGCACACCTCCCTGTGGGAGGGGTCCAGCTGCTCCAGGTCGGAGGAGATGTTCAGAGAGCACAGCCCGAGGCCCCACTCTGTGTCCACCAAACCCCCCTCTCCCTTCCCCAGCACAATTGTAATCGACAAACCCCTGGCTAGAAAGAGTGACTTACATGTTTGGATTCTCTAGTCGACTCTGCTATATTTGCATGCCTCTATTATCAGGGCGAAAATATCAACCTTTAATGTTGGCCCTGGCTGGATCTGAATGTTCAAGAGGCCTCTTTGTGGATCATGGCATGTTTTGCTATCGATGCCGACCTCTGCCCCAGAGATGGGGAGGAAATAATCCCTGGTGCTGCTGCCTTCCCCGGGAAACCCTTCCTAGACTCCTGCCACTCCTCCCGACATCTCCCCTGCACGGTGCTGCTGTTCTAAACTGATGGTCACCGAGTCCTTCTCAATAACACGGAGACAAAACGCTCTGCATAGCTGATAAATTATAAGCAGGCGCCGTGCATTGGTTTGATGGATGGCTGGAGTGAGAGTGTGTGAGTCACGGGTGTTATTTTTGGTCAGAAGAATTGTGTGAACTTTCCTCCTCTACTCTGAGTGCTTTGAAATGTACGGCTTTTCTTTCTTTCTTTATTCTTTTCTTCTTTTGTTCTTTAAGGTGTATGTCAAGGAATTAGGTACCATATCAGAATAGTCATTTTCTAGTTTTCAGAGTTATTGTTTTGGAGTTGAGGAGGTGGACGGGTTGAATAGAAAAGAATTGTGTGTTGACAGGTAATCCAGTCTGTTAAATGTAAAAGAAAATTACAGTCACCTGCTTTAAGGTAGTGGCTCCTCCCCCATCGCATTATATCCCAGGGTCAAGTTTAAAATGGGGGTGGGGGTAGGGGGAAGATTGAGATGAACTGACTTGGAGGCAGAGGGATTTATCTTTTTCATACCTTTATTTTATTTATTTATTTTTATGTGGTGCTGAGGATCGAATCCAGTGCCTCACCTGTGGTAGGTAAGTGCTCTACCACTGGGCTACCCACCCCCTGGGGTTTTAATTGAACATTATTTAGTGGATAATATAGAAATGCCTGACTTTAACCAGGTGAGATGATGTGTGCCTGTAATCCTGGTGGCTCAGGAGGCTGAGGCAGGAGGATTGCAAGTTCAAAGCCAGCCTCTGCAACTTAGTGAGGCCCTGAGCAATTCAGTGAGACCCTGTCTCTAAATAAAATATAAAAAAAAGGCTGGGGATGTGGCTCCATGGTTAAGCACCTCGAGTTCAATCCCCAGTACCAAAAAAAGAGAAAGAAATGCCTGACTCGACTTTGGTAGAGTTCTTTTCGGCCAGGCTGCAGAGTACATAACGTTCGATCATCACTGTGGGGTTTCCAACTTGCTGTTTCCTGAAGCAGCCAGGCCTCTGCCCCAGGTTTCTCTGGAATCTTCCACTGCTGTTTATGCAGACACCTGTTCTGATTTAGTATCTAGATACCTGGGAGCATCCTTCAACTCAATGCTTTTCAAAGGGAGGCCCACGGACCAAGGCAGACTGCAACCTAATTGTTTCTGGTTTTTGATAAGATGGTGCAGAAACTGAGAGTCGGTGTTCAGAGGCTTTTCTAGCAATCTGACAGCATGCTTTTATGTCTTTTGAATCCAACAATAAACACTTGAAGTTTTATCTTGATGTCTTCTTAAATTCATTTTCCTAGTAATTCGTGTTTATTGCATTTTACAAAAGTCTCCATCAGTGATGGATTAGAGGAAGGGATGGGGTCTTTTACCACTGATGGGCTGAGCTATTTGGGGTTAGCTACTGTACTTAGAGTCGTGAGTGCAGGGTCTTCTCCTAGGCCCGAGGGGCACAGGCCGTTACTGATTCAAAAAGGGGAGGTTAGGGGAGCTCTCGACTTCTTTATTGTTTATTTTTTGTCCTTTATTAGTATTTTTTTTCTTTTCTCCGGATCCTTCCCACTGTTGAGGAGAAGCCTCCTGGGGAGAGGGGTGGATTTTGCAGTCTCCTCCAGGTGACGATGCTGAGGTCTTCCTGACTGCAGGTGGCAGCTGGCCCTGGACAGAGCCAGCTCACGGTGGCTCCTCCCCGGGACAGTCCCTCCTGTCTGGTGACCTGTCCTAGTGGTGAGGGAGTGTGTTTGCTCGCGCAGGAGAGGACAGTGAGCTCACATCTGGGGACGTCTGGAGTGCTGTGGGAGAGAGGCTGAGGCCACTTGCTGGTGAGACTTTGAGCTCAGGGAAGAGAGCCGTGAGTGGGAGGGAAGTGACCGGGAGGCCAGTCAGGACTCCGCTGCGGCCTGGGATGGTTCCTTCAAATGGAAGCTTGAGGTGCAATGGGGAGGGGGAGACGGAAGCCAGGTGGCCCTTCCCCTGCCTGGAATGTTGTCCTGGGTGCCCACGAGGCTTGTGCTCTCTTGGTCGAGTCTCGGTTTCAGTGTGGCCCCCTCTCCCCTCTCTCCGCCGGCTTTGTTTTTCTTTGGGGCACTTAATATGCAACATGCTGTCTTTATTTATCCTAATTTAATGTCATTAATCAGGTGCACGTTGACAAGGGCCAGGGGTTTCGTCTGCATTGCTCGGTGCTCTCTCTCCAGATCTAGTACATTGCTTGGTGCTCAAGAGATGCTCAGTGAACCCTTGTTGTGTAAATAAGTGAGTGGCTAATGAGCAGGGAGGGCAGGCCACAGGCAGCCAGTGTGTCCAAGGAGGCACCAGCTGCTTCCCCACAGCTGTCTGCCAGGTACTTGTTGGAGCTCCTGAAGGGCCTCAGTCAAGGGGGTGATCAGGCTTTAACCAGCACCTACTGTATGCCAAGCACTGAAGTGACAAGACGGTCACATGTGTGTTCTTCGCTGTTTCACAGGTGAGGACACTCAAGGGTTCGGACCTTGGGCCAGGTGGCCCAGCCCAGTGAGAGTCTATCTGGTCTACCCAGAGAAGTTTCCACACGCCGCCCGTCACGGTGGCTCTTGGTCCTCTGCTTCCTACTATGAAATGGGAATTAATTGTCCTCCTGTTTCACCAACTTTTTTTTCTCTCTTTTTTTTTTTTTTTAGAAAGAGAGAGAATTTTTTAATATTTCCTTTTCAGTTTTCGGTGGACACAACATCTTTATTTTATTTTATGTGGTGCTGAGGATCAAACCCAGCTCCCAGCTCATGCCAGGCGAGTGCCCAGGCGAGTGCGCTACTGCTTGAGCCACATCCCCAGCCCCTCACCAACGTTTTGTCTCATAAGAGTGATCTGGGAAAATTAGAACTCAAATAGTGTAAGATATGCATTTTGTAAAAATGGGGGTGCAAGATTAGCCTGTGTTGCTAAGAAATGCTCCAGCTAAGAGAGGCACCCGAGCCAAATCCCACCCATGGGGACGACTGTGTTTTCCAGCTAAGACTCGGGCCGGGCCCTGGCTTCGACTCTTGGCCCTTGGTGTCCTTGTTCGCCATCCCTCCCTGGGCTGAGGACATAGCAGCCTCCAGACTCGGCTTCCTGACCCTCCGACAGGGCATCCACTGGGCGCTGGGGAGAGGGCAGCAGAGAACACAGTTCCTTGCCCTCGTGGAACTTCTGTTTAGCAGGGAGCTGGGCAGGGCATAGACAGTAGGCAAAAAACCCCGAAGTAGATCACACGGCGCGTCAGGAGATGGCAGGCCTCTGGGACAAAGGACGGCCCCGGGGAAGGTCGCGGTACTCAACTGAGTGGCCCAGGTGGCCCGTGTTGGGCGGTGACTTCTGAGCAGCATCCTGAAGGTGTCAGGGAATGAGCAGGTGGGCTGTGAGGGCGATCCCCATCCTGGGAGAGGACAGAGGATGTCACCATGCTGAGATGGGGTCAGGCCTGACTCCAAGGGAGGAGAGCGTGGGGGAGGCAGGGGACCCCGAGGGCAGAGGCAGCAGGACATCCCTCCCAAGGCCGTGGAGGGGGAGCCAGGTGAGGCCAGGCCTGTGCCCCTTCTTCTCTCATACTGCCTCCATAACCCTGCACTCCCTGAAGACCTGACATCGACGTCATTGGAGACGCAGCCACCTCCTCTGGCTTGGTCTCCCAGCGTCATGGATTTGGTTTCTTCAGATGCAACGTGAAGGGAATCTATTCAGCCCTCTCTGCAGTCCCCCACCCAGGCCTGAGGCAGGCTGGCTCCTGTCCCCTTCCTTCTTCACCCGAGTCTTTAGGACACCTGCTCATACGCAGGTCCTATAGGGAGCCACACGTGGAGCCGAGGAGGGGAACACTCGGCTTTTTGCTGGTGGTGTCCTTGCTAAAGCTGAGAAGGAACATGATCGGCAAGGTGAGAGGTGGGGCAGGCCGCCCTCGCAAAAAGAAGAGTGTCCTGTAGAACAAAAAGCCACGAGAGCGAGCCACGAGCCACAGTGGCCGTTGAAAGCTGCCGTGGATGGAAGCAGGTAGCTAGTGGGTGGCCAGGAGCTCCAGGGAACCTGGAAGAGGCCACGGCGGGCAGTCTGGGAGGGGGTGAAAGTGCATGGAGGGGGCAACTGGCTGGCAGGGCCTCCCACATGGCCACAGAGTGCAGCTCAAGAGAGGCGTGGCGTCCTGGACACGGGCATGGAAGCAAGGGTCCTGGCTATGGCTTCCCTGGAGCTACAACGAGGGGACAGGGAGGGGAATCAGCCCAGGACTGAAGAGTCACCTCGGGGTCCTGATTTCAGAAGCTGTCACCCGTCATGACCTCTTGGGCTGCCTCCTAAAATCGAGATCCACATTCTGTGTACTTTTAGCAAAGCAAAGCTCATTAACCAAGACACATTTAAAAGGGTGGACAAACTTACCTGAATCAGAAAATGAGACTTCCCCTCTCTTGTGTGGCCCAAAGTATAGGATTGGATTCTGTCCACTTTCAAGCTGGGTATTTTCATGATGAGCTCTTAGAAAATTCTTGAAACAGTCATATACAACTGACTGGTGGACGCTGTCCATTCTGCAGACAGAGGACCTCTCCAGTAGGAGGCTCAAAGCGGCCTCACCTGCAGTGGTGTGATTTGCACAGCTGCTCTGTTGATGGGTGTGTGCTCTAAGGGGCTTTGTGGGGTTCTGCCCGGCTCAGACACCAGCATTAGTAGGCCCCACCAAGCCCCGCATTTATCCAGTGCTCTGTTTCTGATCGTGTTTCCTGATGCGTTGATATTTCCAGGCTAATCTTGCACAACTACTGAGAGATTCTCAGGACCGAAACAAACATCTGGGAGAAGAAATTAAAGAACTTCAGCAAAGGCTTGGAGAGGTCCAGGGTGACAATAAGGTACCGTGACTATTTACAGGCAAAGAACTCTACTGTGTGATTGCGCTCTAGAGGTTATGTATAGCATGTCGGAAAAATGTAATGCACCATGGCTGGAAATTTTGTGATAGATTTTGACATTTGCAAAGAAAATTCAGTTTAGCATTTCTAATCTTTATTGCATTGCTGTGTGTGTGTGTGTGTGTGTGTGTGTGTGTGTGTGGGCACACCTGCCAACACATGTGTTTCTGGGTTGCTCCAAAACATTGTTACAACTGGGTGCAGGGGTTTCATTATGCTCAGCTTGGTGGTGGAGAGCATTGTGGTTGAGGGCAAAATAAAACCCAAATGCTATACTTTCCCCTTCTGTACAAATAATGGATTTGTGGCTCAGATGATTTGGAATTATTCACATTCAGTTTTGAATTTTAAGTAGTCATCCTACTAATTATGTTCACATAACCAATTTATTTTATTGCTAAATTTGGCAATTTGTATGGAACATTGCTCAAAATCCACTGCCTGGTATTAATCAGACTCCCCTGTTGGCAACGTTAATTATAAAATATGAACTCATAAACTCCAAGCTCGATGTGCATACTCTCTCTTTCTCCCGCTGAAGCCGTGAACAAAAGTACAATCGGGAAAGGAAAGAAAAACTACCCAAGTTTAATTTTGTCCCCCCAAATAATTTCCTGTTTTGCCAAGATAGATTTATTTTCAACTTCTTGCCAGAGGCAGATTTTTGCAATGGAGATGGCATTGGGTTTTGACTCAAAACCAAAACAAAACAAAAAACAAACACCCCGCCACACACACACACACGTACACACACACAAACCACATATTGTGTGTGTGTGTTCAGGGCAGCTTTCCTGGGGAAGTGTTTTCTGGATGTCACCAAATTCATGGACAAATGATGGTGACTGCTTTTGCTGGGAGTTGTTGGTTGTTGGAAGGCCCCATTTTGCAACATGGTCACTTAAAAAAAGAAATGACAGTGTTGTCTGGGACAGTTGTCTGGGAGAGACCTCTTCTACAACACGAGGTCAGAGGGGACTCTGCCTTCTGCTGCATCAAAGGCCAGATCTGAGGACAGACCTTCAGCTGGGATGGTGTGCACTCTGGAGATGGCTGGTCCCAAAGGGTTATATTTTTGGAAGTTTGGTCTCCAGTGTAACAGTATCAAAAGGTGCTGGGACCTTTAAAATATGGGGCTAATAGAAGGTAGTCACTTCATGACCACCCTCAGGAAGGGACTGACGCTGGTATCCTGGAGTGTGTCAGTTCCCAGAACAGCCACTTGTTATAAAAGAGCAAACTTGCTCCTTTCTGGATAGGCTTCCTCTTGGCTGCCTGAGCTCTTGGGCACAGACCACCCATCCCTGTCACACCATCCTGCCATGTTCTGGCCCTTGACAGAACCAATCAGTCCTGCAGAACCTCTTTGTAATATACCTAGCCTCAGCTATTTTGTTACAGTAACAGCAAATGGGCTTAGAACCTTTGTTACATAGCCTTTTCTCTACTCTGTCTGCCTTCATTTTTAAAATTTTTTTTTAAATTAAGGTTTTAGAAAACCTTTTGGATTTCATATAAATTTGAGAAATTAGGCTCTACTATTCTTGGCCATGAAATAGGGGGTAGAGAGAACACCCAGGAAAGGTTCTAATTAACACTGGACAAGCTAATCAGGCCTCATGTGTAGTTTTAGTCATCGTTACAGGATTCAAGCTCTGTCACCCAGGTGTTTGGTCACTAATTAGAGACCAGACCTTCTTAGTCCCTTCCTCCAGTGATAACACAGGGCGAGGTTTTATAGAGAATGAAGTGAAATGTGTGCAGCTTTCTCTAAGCTCATGAAAATGCTTGCGGTGTTTCGGGGACATCCTCAGGCTGCTGGGAGGCGTGATCTGGAGGTTCATGGCTCTTCCTTGTTGGCGGGTTCTTGTCCTGTTTCCTCCACTGGGGGTGGTGACGCCGTGCTTCAACTTTCCTGAATGCCCTCCTGCCTTTTGGTCACTCAATCTTTTTGCCTTTTAAGTGAGTGAAAGTTTAGGAATTGACATCGGCAGCTGGTGTTCAAGGAAAGAAAGGGGGGACATGCGTGTGTGTGTGTGCATGCTCGTGTGTGCACACTAAGCTTCTGCGCCTCGCCACAGTCTGAATGTCACCATTTGCTTGGGACCTGAGTCTTCGTTTCAGTGGCCGGACACATTCATCAACTGTTTTCTCCCCCGAGGCTCAGAGTCGAGTGACTCATATCCAGGGCCTGTGAAGTCATTGGCCTGCCAGAAGGTGCAGGAGATGTGACAGTGTCCAGCGGAACTCAACCAGAGGAGCTCAGCCCGGCCCCCAGCCCCCACCAAAGAGAGAGAGAGAGAGAGAGAGAGAGAGAGAGAGAGAGAGAGAGAGAGCGAGGGAGAGCGCGAGAGAGAGCGCGAGGCCTTCGTCTGCTTCCTCCTTGGCCTCTAACATTCCAGGGCTCTGCTGTTTTCAGGCCCTGTGCGTCATGGACAGCCTCCCCCAGGCCAGCTCAGTCCTCACCATGAGGCCAGGTGACTCATTTGACAGTGACAGCAGGTCACAGCCCCTGGGACTGCAGGGCAGAGAATGGGCCGATCCTTTGGAGGTTTGGCTTGGGAGGTTTTTTCTGGTTCGTTATGTCACTGGCTGCTTCAACCTTGCCATCGTCTCCCAGGTCTGGGCCACCTCCCGGCCTGGTGTGCTGGCCTCCACATTCCGTCCTGGGGTGCCGGCCTCCACAGTCTCACCAGACTGCTCCAGCCGCATCCTCACCAGGCTCGTCTCATACCTAAGCTAGTCGCAGCCATGTTTTGCTCTGCCACCATCTGCCACAGGACCTTTGAGCCTGCTGTCTGCTCTGCCTAGATGGCTTTTCCCCTTGCCTTCCTCCGCAGGCTCCTGCTCCTCGCTCAGGTCACAGGTCGAGGGGAGCCTTTGCCAGCTCTTAGGTGCCAGTCCTGTGCATGCCCACGTGTCCTGCTCTGCCTGCACTTGCACTGCACCCGTGTGGCACCCTAGCCCTAGGGGTCAGCTCTTTTCAGGCTGAGGGCCACCTTAGGTGGACACTGCAGTGTCCCTGGGAAGGGGCATCCTCGTTCTCAACATGAGACATGATCTTTATTGAAGGAATGGAAGTAAGTGAGCAAGTCGGATAAGAAGAGGCTCAACGAAGGGTTCAAGGAAAGAAAGAGAAAGAGACACAGACTCTGCAGAGGCTGCCGCCACCTGGTCAGCGCGGCCACTCACTCGGGCGAGGCGTCCTGAGCGACCTGGGGAAGCAGAGAAACAGCCCAAGGTGCGCGGCCTGGGGAGCCCCTGCAGAGAGCGGGTGCCTGCTCCCTGCAGCTCAGCCCTGACCCGCGGCCACCACCGCGGCTCCAGGTGCAGCCAGACAGCTGGGCGGTCATGTGTGAGCGGCCATCCCAGGGGAAGCTCTTGACCTCGAGTGCCACTGTCACTGCCGACCCCGGGCCACATTTCGGGGAGCCCCGACTCTGGTTCATTGTGTTAAGGAACCAGGTGGAGGGAAGTGATTCCCTGGATGTCTTAGGGGAGACTGATTGTTCCACTGGTCCAGCTGCAGCCTCGGCACCCGGCAGCCCCGGGATTCGCTGCCACCTGGCTTAGGAGCAGCTTGGCCCCCCGTGGGGCCGGGCTTCCTGCGCCCCGGAGAGCGACCTGATCCACCCACACCAGCAGTCCCCCCACCCAGCGCCCAGGAACTTCTCAGGCTCCCGGGCCACCACGGACCCAGCCCAAACCAGATGAGAGGTGCAAGGAAGGGACCCGTCAGATTCCACCCCTGCCTTCATCCCCGGTCTTCAAGGCCCAGAGGAAAGAGCCCCCTGGGGAAGGGAGAGATGGCGACGCCGTCAACCACCAGGAGAAGCTGTCCAGGGCCTGGGTGGCCCCGACAATCACTGGGTCAGCGTGTGACAAATAAGGACCAACAGGGGCTTCAGGTCCCAGAGGGACCCTCTCCCGCCCCAGGGCCGCCTGCCTCCCCATCGGGCCTCGGGAGCAGAGTGGGTTCAGGGAGGTGGACAGGAGGAAGGCAGAGGCCTCTGGGAGTCGAGGGACAATAGAGCCAGCAGAGGTCAGCCGGGTCCCGGACCCAGGAGGGGCGCTAGTGAACCGGCCTCTGGGGTGGGAAGCTGCGGCCGCTGTCGTTTTCTGTGCACAAGTTCTGAAGCCAGCACAAACACCGCTCCACCACGGTGGGATCCGCTGTCCGCCCAGGAGGCGGGGGACAGACAGCAGGAGACAAGACGCACAGAATCATGGGACGGCGGCTCTGCTGGGAAGACCAGTGGGGTGTCCTGGCTGGACGGGGGCCGCTGTTGGTGAAAGGCGGCAGGTGCCTGCCCTGGGTGAGCGTCTGGCAGGATCAGTGTCACTGCTGCCCTTAGTGCCACACAGGCCCCTGGTGGCCCAGAAGCCTCCAGTACAGAGCTCCACGGAGCCTGAAGGTCGTCCCTCCTGGCCGCCACCTGTTTCCTTGTGCTCCAGTCGAAACAGCACTGGGGTGAGGACCCTCCCAGGTGGTCATGGCTGTGCCCTGGAGGAGGGCAGCCCCCACAGGACCCACAGTGGCCTCCGTTCGAGAGGACGACGTGTCCAGCCACACACCTGCGACGAAGCCCGGGAAGCCCAGCCGGGTCACTGCTCCTCCAACATCACGCTTTCCCATGTCCTGGGTCCCCACCACAGACTTAAAGTGAGCAAGGTGACATCAGCCCGGGCTTTGCCCTTAACAATGAGCTTTAGGTGGCAGCAGGTGACGGTCTTAACACCTCTGCTTCATCCAGGGTTGGCATCGTCAGTGACAGAGCCTTCTGTGACCAGCCTCTGTTGACATGGACTTCTGGATGGATTTGACGAGCAGACCAAGGAGTCAAAGCCACCAGCCAATAAAGACAGGCCATCAGCCTGCAGGTGACTCATTAAAGGATACACCCTTAAAAAAAAGGTTGCTCAGCTGTGGATATTTGTCATGGTCCTGGAGGAGGGACAGGAGCTCATCCCGGGGAGAGGGCACAGGATGAGAAGCCCCCGCCCGGGCATTACAGAGCTACTCACACAGCACTGCGGGAGTCGGGGGCCTCCGCCACACCAGACCTCACATCTTGCCCTGCCTGGGTTCCTGGTCCTGATCCCTGGGCGAGGCTCGGCCAGATCAGCAGCAGGCGCAGGAGCTCAGCACTCCCTGATGTTTCCTGGTCAGGAGAATCAGAGGCACTTGGCCCTCAGAGAGCCTCCCTGAGCCTGTCCTGGCTGAGATGAGCTCGTGGCCTGAGTGGACCCCCTGATCAAGATAGTGTCGTTTCAGCTGGGCGGAGGGGCTCATGCTTGTAATCCCAGAGGCTCAGGAGGCTGAGGCAGGAGGATCACTAGTTCAAAGCCAGCCTCAGCCCAAGCCAGGCCCTCAGCCACTCAGTGACACCCTATCTCTAAATAAAATACAAAATAGGGCTGGGGATGTGGCTCGGTGGCCCTGGGTTCAATCCCGGTACCCTCCCCCACTAATAGGAGGGCAGGCGTTATTTATGAGGTGGCTCAGCACAGCCTGGGGCCCAGTGGATGTTTCATAAATGCCTTTCCTGCTGACCCCGGGTCCAGGTGGGCTGTTTGCAGCCCTACACAAGGACAAGGGCCAAAGAAGGGTGGGCATCCTCTTCCTGTTAGCAGGTCTTTCATCTGACTCTTCCAATAGCCCTGGGAAATAATAGCCACTGTGTTGGAATTGTAACCATACCAAGTGAAACTGGGGATTGCACTTCTAAAGCTCCGTCGAGAGTCACATGAACAGTGACCATTGCACTGTATCTTCACATACGAGGAATGGAAACCCCTGGAGCTGCAGATGTGCAGTACACAGCCTGGGCAACCATACATGGTCGTCCTATCTACAAGATAACTTTTATCCTTATTTATTTTTTTAAAGCCAGCAAGTCAAGTCACATGTGGCTTAGCAAGTTTAGATAGCTTGCCAAGAGCACACAGCCAGGAGTAATGATCTGAACACAGAGAATAGCTGTTCCGGCACCTGGCTGCCTGCCTGTTGGGTAAAATAGATTCAGGAGATTGAAAACAAGACGAGGTGGAGCTTTTGAGGGCCATGAGAGAGAAAGGCTGAGATCAAAGAAGGAAGCCTGGGGAGGATTCTGGCGGCTGGGGGAAGGGCTGTCCAAGCCATCTCAGCACATTGTTTGGGGCCATCTCCCTCAGCTACGGCCCAGCTGCAGCTGTGCCTCATCCACGGGCTGATGCCTGGCGCCGTAATCCATTCATAAACATTTATTTCTACCCCAATCAGCACATGGATGCATCTCTTGGTGGAGCGGGAGCTGCGTCGGGCTTGGACCCACCTGCGGGCTGCAGGGGAGGCGGGTGGTGGCACCCGGACAGCCCTGTTTGAGGGAGTTGAGCAGTTGCTTGGTGGCATTTTCCAAGGGGGGAAATCAGCCCTGTTTGCCTGCACCCTGCAGATGAGGGTGCAGCTGGAAGGTGGACGTCCCTCGCGGGGCCCACGCCGACCCTGCGGTTGGCCCCATGTGAGCAGTGAGCCAGGAGCCGCTGACGTTTGTGAAGCCCCTTTCATGCTCCGGGGTGGTGCCAGGTCCCCCGGGAAGACGCACCGTCTCTGATGAGGGCAGGTGCCACAATCCGCCTGGTACCTGGCAGAAATCCGTGTCCAGCCCAAACTCCCCTTGATGTTCCCTTAACTTGCCCAGGAATTCGGGGCACCTTGTTGTGGTCATGCTGCTGAGTTGTAGTATCACAGAAGATATCAACAGCGTGGTTTTGCACAAATGTATTAATAAACATGATATTTGTACATTTAATAAATCAACATAGTTTTACTTTCCTACCTCACTCCCAGACTAGGGCATTGGCCACAGGATGGTCGCCGAAGTTTTAAAATTCTTTCTTTCTCTTTTTTTTTTCTTGCCAAACACATGTATTTGAGTCCCCCTAAGTAGGTGCCACTGAATGTCCCCCACTTTCTCGCCTCACCTTGGAGCAGCCCTCAGGCGAGTGCCCCAATGCCCGGTTGTTACCCACGAGGAGACTGAGGCCCAGAGATGTTCAGATACATTTTCTGAGTTGCACAGCTTGGTATGTGGAGCCAGGATCGGGGCCCCAGGCCACCGGTTCCAGAGCACAGGAGCTCATTTCTGAGGCTGGGGAGGCAGGAGGACTCTCCCCGGGCTTTGTCGTCCCTATCTTGTCATCTCAGGCTCCTTCGGCTCGCTGCACTTGAATCTCAGACTCACTCACCACCAGCTCTTACCCACTCGGGACTCACTTCCAAAAACCAAGCATTTCCACCCGTGCAGCCCGGCAGCCTGCAGTCGCGACTGTTTGCACATTAAATGCCCAATGACTGTCAGCGTGTTCATCGAAGCTTCACGGCGTCCGTGTATAGAAGGAGACTCTCTCATATGGCTGTCGGAGCTCCATAAACACGTTGAATAATTAATCGGCAGAACACAAACCTGATTGTGGGGTTCTGGATGAAGCGGTCGGCGAGGCATGCAGTGACCGGGCCACCGCCACCTCTATTACTTAAAGCTCAGGCCGTCGATCTGCTTTTCACGTCCCAGGAGAAGTCCCCACTTTAAGGGCACGACCGGCTCCCGTGGCCACACGGGACGGCTCAGCACTCCGGCTCCCAGGCCCTCCTCTGACGGCTGGCTCCTGTTCCGCTGGTGTTAGTCCCTCTGTGCGTACACTTCTGGGGTTCTGACGTCCTGAGCCAAGAGTCTGGTGGCATGAAGGACAGTCCCCTTCTTGGCCTTCAGCAATCCCACTCCTGGGTGTATCATCTCAAAGGACCGAGATCAGTATGTGTGAGAGACACCAACTCTTGTCACCATAGCACTGTTCGTAACAGCCGAGGTGTAGAACCAACCAGTGTCCACCACCAGCTGCACACACTCACACACACACACACACACACACACACACGCATACACACGGTGGAATACTATTCAGCCTTAAAAAAGATGTTATTGTATCATTTGTGACCGCACAGATGAATCTGGAAGACAAACCAAGCACAGAAGGACAAATACTTCAGGATCTCAGAGCAGTAGAGAGTGGAACCGTGGTTTTTAGAGGGGGTGGGGGAGGGGAGGATGGTCAACAGGTACAAGGTGGCAGTTGGATGGGGGAATAAGTCCCCATGTTCTATTGTGCAGTCAGGGGAGTCCCCCTGCCTCCCTAGCCCCAGAGAATCCACAGTTTGGTTGAAAATAGCTGAAACACAAGGAGGTGGCAATCGTTCGAGGTGGTGGCTGTGCTAATGGCCCAGACGTGACCAGCACCCCTTGTTTCCGTGTGTTGAAACAGCATGTTGTGCCCCACAAACATACACGGTTGAATGTCCCCAAACCTCAGCAGGATTGAAAAATAAAAACCTGGGCACTAACGAGAGGCTGTGAGAAGTCCCCTCATCTCCGGTTCCCGCTGAATCACAAGTGGAAGTGGCCTTGTGTGGCCTCAACAGGGGACGCATGTGTGGCCCTCAGGATTTTCACCACTCTGCGTGTGTCCCACAGTGATCACGGGAGACCTCGAATGTGGAGTTGGGGTTACCAGGGGGCTTGCTGGGGAGGCAAAGTCACAGATCCAGAAGCCGCGAACAGGGCGGAGGCGGGACGGCGAGCAGACCCTGCAGCACAGCCACCAGCCTGGCCCAGGGACGCGGCAGCTCCTGGCACCCCACGGGTATCTGTTGGATTCAGCAGAGTAGTTTTCAGACAAGGACTCAGAGTACATGTCACGGGCAAACGCGCTTTCCTGTCCTCCTCCTTGGTCTCCCAAGGCCATGGCTGCTGCTTCCTGCTTCCTGTGCCCCTCGCATCCCCCTTCCCTGCACCCTTCAGAGACTTCCAAAGTCACAAAGTCGTCTCAAATAATGTCTTAAGATCCACGCAGGAACAAGGAGGGCCCCAGCAGGCTGCCCTGGCCAGGTCACATCGAGAAGCTTGGGTTCTGGGCGGTCCCTTGGAAAACGACGTTGTTGGAGACTGGAATTTTCTCCCTGGAGATTTTCAAACCTATAAATCAAATGAAATTTGTGCCTATGGTTTAAAAAACTAAACCACAAAGAAAGGCCGGGTAGCCGTGCAGCCTCCTCCCCAAACATGCCATGTTCGTGATCTGGTGGACTCGGTCCTTTATTCTTTCATGAGTTCTGGGGACAGTTGAATCACATTTGTAGGGGAGTTTGTGTCCCCTCTTCCCACTTAGACTGGCATCTCGAGGAAGCTGCCTGGCATGACACGGTTCACGGAGCCCACAGTTCCGACAGCTGCGTGCTTGCTGTTGACGGCCACGGCCTTTGCTGACCCTCTGCTGTCAGTTCTGTGTCCGACTCCCTGACTCTGAATGGCCCTGCAGTCTACCTGTCTTCCTCCCCAAAGCCATTCCCTACCTGGGTTATTCTTAGCCCAGATGGTCACAAGTGGAGGTATGTGTCTTTGGGTAGGGACATTTCTAGGGCTCCTGATCTTATTGCCTAGTCACTGAGAGCCTGGGAGCTCACCATCGGGGGTCCTCTGCAGCATGGGGTCCTCCTCTTTGAATCTTTGCTGATTTTAAGTGAGACCCAGAATCTGCCCCACGGTGCATCCGCCCTGGCTCTCCAGGCCAGGCTTCGTGCTGTCTGCACAGATGTAGGCGGTGAGAAATCCGTCACAGGGGGCTGGGGTTGTGACTCAGCGTTTCTTCGTCTGTCTGTCCGTCTGTCTCTCTCCATCCCCTGCTCATCCTGTGAAAATGTGAAAAACTGAACTTAATTGGCCAAGTTTTTTGCTAAAATTCTGAGCAAGGCTTCTCTCACCTAGCATGTGTGAGGCCCTGGGTTCGATCCTCAGCACCACATAAAAATAAATAAATAAAGTGACAATCTACAAATAAGAAAATAAATAAAAAAATAAATATTTTTAAAGGATCCATTGTATCAACATGCAGTTGTCCTTTTCCCCCAGTATTTCTTTTGGGTACCAGGGATTGAACTCAGGGGCACTCGACCACTGAGCCACATCCCCTGCCCTGTTTTGTATTTTATTTAGAGACAGGGTCTCACTGAGTTGCTTAGGGCCTCACTTTGGCTAAGGCTGGCTTTGATCTCACCATCCTCCTGCCTCAGCCTCCGGAGCCTCTGAGATTACAGATGTGCCACCACACCCAGCCATTCCCCCAATATTTCTTGAAAGCATATTTCCTATCCAAAGTTTCAGTCTGATGTCCTTATTTACTTATTCCTGTTCTGTTTCTTTGTCTGTCTGTCTGTCCATCTGTCTCTCTCCATCCCCTGCTCCATCCTGTGGAAATGCAGCTCTTGAGGATGACAATTGCCAAACAGAGGCTTGGGGACGAAGAGATTGGCGTACGGCACTTTGCAGCCCACGAACGTGAAGATTTGGTGCAGCAGCTGGAGCGGGCTAAGGAGCAGGTGAGGGCTGGCATCTGTGAGGGCGGGGGACGCATTGGCACAGAGGGACACGGTGCAGGGAAGAGCAGCTGGGCTCTTCTCCATGCTGCTCCAGGCTCCCCGGGCTCTGGGTTCTGGCTCATGGGGGGATGCCCCCGATGCTCCATGCCTCTGTTCTGAACACAGGCAACTCTGCCCCTTCCCAGGACAGACCACGAGGGGAGAAAATGTGAAAAACTGAACATAATTGGCCAAGTTTTCACTAAAATGCTGAGCGAGACTTCTCTCGGCAGAATCTACTCGGGTACAGGGCCCTGGGTAGGGAGCAGCCCGGGGCCCCGACAGCTCTGCCCTCTGACTAAGTGGTTCTGAGGAGCAGCTGTGGCCAGTGTGCAGCTCAGCCTCTCTGAGCTGAAGCCGGGGGCCTGCTGCAGGTGGGGGACCTGCTTCTGCTCTTCCAGGCTGCCCTGCCCGGTTGTCTCAGGGACAGTGATGCCGGCCAGAAGGGCAGCCCCTGCTTCTGCCTGCGTCCCTGGGCCTTGCCTGTGGCTTCACAGCATGTGGGTCAGGAAGCCCGAGGGGCGCAGGGGGACGCCCCACAAAGCCAGACCAAGGCGGTGGGTCCTGAGGGCGGCTCGGGCCTGGGTTCCAGATTGAGTCCCTGGAGCAGGACCTGCAGGCCTCGGTGGACGAGCTTCAGGACGTGAAGGACGAGCGGGCTTCCTACCAGAACAAGGTGCAACGGCTGAACCAGGAGCTCAACCACATCCTGGGCGGCCACGAGAACCGCATCATTGACGTGGATGCTCTGTGCATGGAAAACAGGCAAGAGCCGCGGGGGCCATCGGGAAGCCCCTGAGGCATTTGAGAAAATTGCCTTAGAGCAGAAAGGAAGTCACAACCTCAAAATGACACCAGTGTCACACACTAGTGGTAAAGGTCAGAGGCCCCACACCTGCGCATCCCTCTCCCTCTTCCCCGCACCCGCCCGGTTGGGCCAGAGGGTGAGGAGCCAGCCGTGCTCCGTGTTATTGCTGTCAGGGGGAAGGAGGAGAATGAGAAAATAAATTGAGAAATTCCCTCAGCTGTTTCTCTCCCCCGAGGCGAACTTCAGAGTGTGCGTGTGTCTGACTTCACTTGGGGCCTGGTGTCGCTCCTTCCCCCTAGAGGAGCCCTCTTAATGAGAACTCTGTGAACACTGTGCCCTGTCCCTGAGGGGACTTTGGCCAGGCCTGCGTAGAGCAGGGTGTCTGTGATTTAGGCATGTTTGACCTTGATTGCATCCACTTAAGAAAAGGTCACAAAGATGCACGTTTTTCTCCCCCTCCTTTCTGAGATGAGAGCGAGCCTGGTGTGCAAAGTGGCCCCGGGGCTGGCAGGTGATTGCCACTGTTTCCTCTCGTGCTTTAGTGTGGGCTTTGCATGGTCCCCAAACACATCCTGACTGTGGATGTTCCTTTCCAGGTACCTGCAAGAGAGATTAAAGCAACTCCACGAAGAGGTGAACCTCCTGAAATCCAACATTGCCAAATACAAGGTACTAAATCACAACGACAGTGCGGTCTGCTATTGACACCTGAAGGTCACCCATTTTAATCCCTCTTATGAGCTGCAGGCATAGAGCTTTACCTGGGGGGAGCTCTACCTGGGGGAGCGCTTTCCTAGGATAACCAGTAACAACCTCCAAACAGCAAAGGCCACCAAAGTAGTGTCTGCCAGAGCCCCTTTGTTGCTGAAGTCTTGTCAGGTAACACTGAACCCCCAAATCCGGTAATTTGTACTCTTGGCCCCAGTCCATATGAAATTAGGGCTCCTGCCTATTTTCTTGTAATATCCCCTGTCGTTAGATGCTATTTGCCTCATAATCAGCCATAAGAAAATGATCTCCAAGGGACGGAGGAACAACGGGGGGAGAAATCGCAGTCCAATGACCATGTTCACGTCACAGTGAAAAGACAGAAGGTCTAAATTCTCCCCATCGTTATTTAGTCTAATTCTAGCACCATTAGTTTGATAATATCTATTTCTGCAGATGTTGGTTCTAAGTGTTATAATTAGAAAAATCTCCTGGGTTTCTCTGCTTTGAAAATAGATTGATTTCTCTTCCTGAGGGTGAAGTGCTACAGCCATCTAGATGTTTGGGAGAGCCCACTCATTGTCCTGGTGGTTGGCTTTAGCTTTTGTTTGCAGAAATTGCCAAGCTGCTCCATTCTGTGGGGCCACGCTTAGGTTTACACGGATCTATACAAACACGTGCAGCCAGAGAAATATGCATCTTTTAATGCATGATTTTAAAAAATGTGTGGATGCATTTATTTAACATTTATTCTTTTCTATGTGCCAAGCCCTGATTATATATTGCACATGAATTTTAATGCAAGAGTCTGTTTTAAGAAAGACGCGTAGGTGGCACCGATGCACTGCTTTAACCTGTGTCCATGGCAGACATCACTAATCAACTGTGGCTCTCTTTCCAACCCAGGGCCCAGATCCTTCCGGAGACCACCTTTGCTGCATGAAAATAAACTTATTCTGTTTCATGTCTCTTTAAAAGGGATTTCCATAACATAAGCACGATAGACTGTGTTCTTGTTTCAGATTTAATCTAATTTAATGAATATGCAGTGAGCACCTTTTGAATGTAGGGGACAACTTTTTTAAAAACTCTTTACTGGATCCATAAAATCATAACTCTTTGGCAAGGACTGAGAATTCTGTGTTTTAGGCTGGCATTCGGAGCTTGCAGGGGGCCCTCGTGTGCCAAGGGGAAATGCCTCTCCTGTGTTTTCCTTCATTGAGTTTCCTGACCAAGGTTTTGTTTTCTCCCCATACTGCTGTAGAATGCTCTTGAGAGACGGAAAAACTCAAAGGGCCAGGGCAAATCCAGCAGCAGCGCTCTGACTGGAGTCCTGTCTGCGAAGCAAGGTAGGACCTCGTGCCCTGGGTGGGACAACTTATGAACGTGGCACGCTGGAGCTCGGGTCCACCTGGTATCCAAACTGCTGGTTTTATGGGCTGGAAAGCAAGGCCACCCCAAGAGCAGCGGTTCCCAAACCCCCACCTGCATCAGGATCCCCGCAGTTCTTGTTAACACAGAGTGCCAGGCCCACTCAGAGGTCCCCTGTCAGTAGGTCTGGGGAGGGGGCCTGAGAATACATGTGTTCCCAGGTGGCACTGCGGCTGCCTTGGGGCCCCACTTTGAGAACCACTGCACTAGAGGTCTTCCTGATACCTGTGCCCCACACGGCGCTCTGCCTTTAGGGAGGCTTTTCCTCCCCTCATCACAGCCAAGCACCTGTCTCCAAGATGTGTTTGAACCTCCTGGAGCGTCTCCTTTCCTGGCCTCTGCCATCAGAATGGAAAGCCCGTAGCTGCTGAAGTTGTTCTATCTTGGAACACGTGCTTCTTTCAAAGCAGCACATATTGATTGCAATTTTGTTCCTCCTTCTCGTCAATTCCTATGAAAAATAATGATCTTCCAGGAACAGTCCAGGGGAATAAATAGCAGAGAGCTTGCGTCTGACACTCAATATTTGGAATTCAGTTCTAAACATAAGCCTCGAGTGGCGCGTGCTCAGTGGCCCACTTTGGGCTGTTGACGGTGGCCACCGTACCTCCATGTGGCCATTTGATCAGAGCCACAGTGGCTGAAACAGACGTGCCAGGTCTCCAGCTCCCAGCAGCCAGGGCTCTGCACCAGGCAACTTCTGTTTGTCCACTCCATGGGGAAAGAACACCCTAGAATGTTTTTTAGAAGAAAACAATGATATTCTCTACAAACATGCAGTAGCCCATCTGCGTAGCTCCGGCTACCATAAATAGCAACCTGGCATTGAGTGTGGGTTCCCAGTGTGGTCCTTGATGGCGTCACCAGCCACCCCTCACACAGTGACAGATCTCTAAGTCTGACTCAACCCTTCCAGAAAACCCCCATGAAAAGCTTATCAACAGTGATCTTTGGCATCCATAATCAAAGCCTATACATCTACAGCAAAGCACTGTGAAAAGCCAAAACTGATCCCCCTTTGAACCAGCAAGAAATAATCACAGACACATGCAAACATTTGTTGCAAGAAAGTTCTTCACTAGTTATAAAAAAAATTGTAAACATCAAATATCAAACAGTAGTTAAATAAATTAGCATATATCGTTATATGGACTACTAAAACAGCCATTAAGTTTTATGTTTTAGGGGATGTTAATGTTGTAGAATATCGTTAAGTAGAAAAATCAAGACTTTTCCCCATTTTTGAAGGAAAAAAAATTGTATGCTTATTTACATATAGTCACATATATTTACATATAATTACATATCATCACATAGATTTACATATAGTCACATAGGAACAGTATTCAAAGATACATAATGAGAGATTTATATTGTTTCTTCTATCTGGAAGGAGATCCAGTGTCCTTGTTTTACATCATCTCTGTTTACCCTTTCTAAAAATAAGGGTGGGATAATGCAAGATGCAAAAACTCCAACCCAGGCTCCATGGCACATGCCTATGATCCCAGCGACTTTGGAGGCTGAGGCAGGAGGATTGCAAGTTCAAGCCAGCCTCAGCAACTTAGTGAGACCCTAAGCAACTTGGTGAGACCCTGTCTCAAAATTAAATAAACAAATAAATGCCAGGGGTGCACCTCAGTGGTAGCGAACCTGTGTTCAATCCCCAGTACCCTGCCCCCCAAAATATGCAAACCAAACTTGAAGAATAGACACTCAGAGTAAGAAAGGACCAGTAGGCAGAAGCCTCTCAATGACGGGTAGCAGAGGCAGAGTTCCACATGTAGATCAGGTCCATGTTGTGGGAGGGGCTCATGGTTTCTGACATTTAAGTCACTTTGAGCCCAGCCCAACATAAATGGGGAAGCAGAGTTTTAGCACATCCCTATGAAAAAGTCATAGAAAGTTTAGCGGGTGATATTCACGTGTTATTCATTGGGGTGTTTTGTTGCCAGAGATGCTAATGAAATCTTTATTGTATTAACAGAAGTATGATCTTTGCCATAAAGGAAGCAGTGGGCCTACTTTTCGCTAAACTAATCATCCCATACCTGGGATCTCCCATTATATAGTGATAACTGGCGTGAAGACAAATCAGAAATGATTTTTTTCAACAGACACTTCTGCAGCTAACACAAAAAGCAAGAGCATTTCCTATCAGAGACATTTATAGGCACCTGGGAATTTGTCAACAGGGACTCCTCATCCAGGGCAGGGGTGCAGAAGAGATGGGCCCCTTCATGGGGGTCGGAACCCTGCAGGCACACTGGCCTGTGTGGGGCTTGGCTTCATGCTGAACTTGGCCATGAGCGTGGCTTGGCATTTAGTGGAGCAAGGAGCATCCAGGAACAGCGAGTCTGTGGCCATCTATTCCCCAGCACTCAGGCACTTGCAGTCTGCTGTGCAGTTCCTCACCGTATCTTTGGACCACTTTATGCTATCATTGGCTGAATATTTTTCTTTGAAGCAGTTTAACATGACTCGTTCCACTTGGGCTTGTCTTCTGTAGTAGCATCTGTGATTGATAAAATCACTCAGTTGTTATGCCACTTATTTTCTTTCCTACAATACCTTCAAATAGCCATGTAACCACCCAAACACACACACACACACAAAACTCTTTTGCGATCCAAATCACCTCCTGCATTATCTGACCACCTGCCAGGGGTATCACACTATCCGAGTACAAACAAGGAGCTCAGGGGTAGGAGTCGTTGTCATGTGTGTGGCGGTGTGACCTTTAGCCAGTGTGTCTAACCCATCTGTACCTTGCTTTCCTGTCCACGAAATGGAAATGCATATTACCTTTTTTTCAATTTTAGATCTCAGTGAGTTAGCCTGAAAGTGTTTAACATACTAGGCAAATGCAAATAATATTATCTTCCTTCAAATTGCAAATGAAAGTCCATTATCACCTGTGGGTTTTATGTTGTTTTACTCTTGACAATCAAGGTGAACCTTCGGTGCAGTAGAGCAGCAGTTCAAAGCTGAGAACCTTCCGTTCTCCAGGAGGGGTTGACCTGGGTGTGCAGTCCAGCGTTCTCCAAGAATTTACTCTTAGTTGTCCATTTCATGCCCTACCTAGTTCAGGACCTGCTCTCCGAGGACCACGGGTGCAGTCTCCCCGCTACTCCGCAGTCCATTTCTGACCTGAAATCTCTGGCAACCGCCCTGTTGGAGACGATCCACGAGAAAAACATGGTCATCCAGCACCAGAGGCAAACCAACAAGTAGGTGGCAGGGCCCTGGGGTGGGGCTGGGAGGGAAGAGATGGGACGAGGTGACCAGAAATGAAGGGCAGCCAGGGAGAAGCTCAAGGTGACATCCCTCAAATCGAGGAGGAAGCGTTAAGCTTCTGTGCTCTGCTTTGTGCCTGCCTCTGGGCCATCTGCTGGAGCTGAGCAAGGCCCTAAGGCTGGGTGTAGCTTGCTGAGCTTGCCCAGAGGCACACACTGAGGAATATGTATTTCGTGATTTCTGCCTGGGTGGCTTAACCTACTGCTCCTCTGGGTCTTCTTTTGGTGGGGGGACTCAGTGCCCCTCACAGTGTGACTTGGAGGGGCTCTGACTGGCAGGAGCCGTCAACTGCAGGCAGCTGGACCTGTGAGGAAGTCTCATGTCACTCTTCCAAATAAGCAAAAGAAATGGTGAAAAGGAACAACAAATAAAACAGAACGTCTTGTTTGGTTTTTATAGCACATTGCCTCTTGTCATATAAAATCAAGCAAGTTACAGTAGGTTAGGGTAACAATTAGAAGTGACAGAGCAAAATCGAAAGTGTTCAGAGAATGGTAAAGAAAAACAATAAATTAAAGCAATAAATATCACACACATTAGTCTGTTCTCTGTTGCTGTAATTGAATACCTGAGACTGGGTAATTTATAGAAAAAAAAAAAAGAAACATTTCTCATAGTTCAGGAGACCAGTAAGTCCAAGAACACAGAACTGGCACCCAGGGAGGGCCATCCTGCTGCATTATAACATGACAAGGGCATCACACGGTGAGACAGAGCAAGGATGCCAGCTTGGGTCTCTATTATAAAGCCACTAATGTAGTCACAAGTCCCCACCCTCATGACCTTATCTAGTCCTAGTAATTTTCCAGAGGCCCTACCTCTGATACCACTAGCATATAAATGTGCAGATTAAGTTTCCTACCTATGAACTTTGGGGAGTACATTCAAAACCTAGGAGGGCCCCCTTCCTGGCACGCAGCCTATGCTAAGAAGGGCCTGACTCATGACCCTTCTGTTCCTCTGTCACCATCTTGAAATTCTTCTTCTTTTTTTTTTTTTTTTAATAGGCATGGCTCATGTTTTTATTTTGCACACAGCTCTGCAAATTCTGTTTCTGGGTCCTGCTCACAAGACCTGCACTCAGAACCAGAATGGAGTGTGGAGGAGCCCAGCAGGGAGTGGAAAGTCAGGCTGCAAGCAAGAAGGGGAGGGAGAAGGGGAGGGATCAAGCACTGGGGGCTGGCAAAGGCAGGCCGCTGGTGGGGGGGGGGCAGGTGGAAAAATAAATAAGACCATTGTAAAAACAAGATAGGAGAAGGAGAAGGTGAAGCCCAGGGACGCCTGCGCAAGAGATTAAGATGTGTGCAGAAGGAAGCAGAGAGCAGGACCCAGCAGGCGGGCTGTCTCCAGGGGGTGAAACCTTTGCCAAGGGAGGAAACATCCTGATGTGACCTGGGGACACTTCCCAGGGAGCGACAGGAGTGGAATCTGTGGGACCCTGACAGGTCTGTCCCGTCCCTTCAGGAAGCCCCAGCACGCAGTGAGCCTGCTGTTTTCCTGCCCACTGAGCCCCTCCTGGGAGCTCTGGGCGCTCTCAAACCCCCTCAGGTCCTCCAGACCCTGATCTGCGGCAGCAATTGGCCTTAGCTCCTCATTTGCTGAGCAAGCAGGGGTCACCCAACGTCAATCCCTCCACCTGCCCCCACCCTGCAGCCAGTGTCCCCGCCTCCCCTCCTCCCGTCACACACCACCTGTCACCTTGTGGTCCACACCATCACTTTGCTTTGGGGGCTGTGCTTTCCTGGCCTCCTCTGTCTATCTCTTCACCTTCCTTCCCCCGGTGGCCCTCTGCCCTTTCACCCTGGACCCCAGAGCCTCTCCCCAACCTGGGCCTTCCCAGGAATCCCACTCCCCTGGGCCTGTTGTGAAGAAGGCCTCCTATGCTCTGCACCGGCCACCCCTCCAGTGTGTGCCAGGAGCTTGCCTGTGGTGGAGTTCCCTGGGAGGGCACTGGACCTTGACCAGGAAGGCAGGATCAGGGGGCTGGTGGGAGGCAGGTCAGGGCTCTGGGTTCCAGCCCCAGGAGAGTCCTGTGCGGGAAGAGAGGGAACCCTGGCTCACCCGCCTCCCGGCTGTCATTGTCTTTGATGGTCACTCCCTGTTTCCTGAGTGGACAGCACTGTGATTCCTCTAATCAGATGCCCATCTCGAGCCGCGTCGTCCTTGGGTGCCAGGGTGACAGCTCGAACCTTCTCTAGGGTCTCCTTCGCTTTTCCTCTGCTCATCCTCCTGCCCCCGGGTCTCCTACCCCAGTCTCCTGTTCTTACCACCCTCCTCACGAGCTTGTGCCCTGTCTCTCTGCCTCTCATTCTCTCACTGACTCTTGTCAGATCCTTGTCCCCACAAACCCATCAAGGGCAGTCCCCTGTTTCCAGTTGCTAGGTTCACGGTTTCTCCTTCCTGCTCCTCACACCCAGCAAATCGAGATCCTTGGACTCCAGCTGTACCCCACCCCCACCCCCGGCTGCACCCCTCCCCCAGGAACACCTGCCAATCAGAGTTCTGAGCCCCAGCTCAGCCACCACGGTCAAGCTGGGCTGAGTGCCCTGCCTGCCAGAGTCAGCCTTTCAAGGCCACCAGCCTGACCCTTCTGCAGAGGACTCCAGCTTCTTCTGGCAGATTCGTTTGCCCACACCCAGGCAGCCACATCCCCAGGTTCCAGCACTTCCTCCTCTGCCAAGAGAGACTGAATTTTCCTTTGGCCATGTTGGTTAGTCTTCAAGCACCTTTGCCTGTTTAACTGTTTTTTTTAAATTTTTGAGCCATCCGTGGTTAAATAACAATGGATCCCCAAACTTCTCTCAGCTGCCCAAATCCCCTTCCTGGGAGAAACGCAGGTTCCTAATTTCTTATGCTTTCAAAGGACACATAACAAAGGCAAATGCAAAATGCACATATATACACACACATAAATATTCATGTGTTTATAGAAAAATGGTGAACAATGGTAGCTAGTGTTCACCACAAAGAGGTTTTGTTTCCGTTGCTCTGCGTCATACCTTCTCTCTTTAAGAAGAGATCTTAGAGACGCTTCCTATCAGTCCATGAGGTGCCTAATGTGCCTTTTTTAATACTTAGACGGTCTTAAGTTTCATATTTTCATTGTTTTATTTGGGGGCATGTAAGGAAATTAATCACAAATGAAGGGCTAAGGATAGAATAGAATCTGAATTTGGCCTGTTTGCTGTGATCCCATGTGATTTTGCCTTCTGAACTGAAGTGATCAGAGAGCTGTGTTTGGCGGAGCCCTGTGGGCAGGACGGAGGGACCCCTTTCTGGAAGTGTGTGCTCCCCCCTCTGGTTTTCCGGTTTTGCTTGTCAGCTGTCCTCTGCAGGGAGCCATCCTGAAGCACATTGGTAAACATCATGGAGTGATTGACATTCAGTTAATGGACAGTTTGTTTGAGGTTTTTCCTGCCAACGCGTTGGCGGTTGTGTGGTTGGTTGATCTAAGGAGCAGGTGGTGACACGCTAGTAAGAGCGGCTGTTGTCCCTGCTCCTGTCCACTGAACAGCACCGCTAGTGCCCCTGCCCTTCCCCAGAAGCCATGTCCTTACATGAGGGGTGGGGTGGGGACAGTATTAACACGCCTCTCCTGCTCTCCCTCCGTCGGTTCCTCTTCCCCTGCCCTGGGGCTTGGTCATTGAAGATCTTCTAGCAGCTAGAGGCTGTCACGGGTCAGAGCAGAAGTTCAAACGGCCACCAGGGGTGTGGGGTGTCTCCAGGTTGTGCAGACACAGCTGCAGGTCTCCCCTCAGGGGCTGAGGATACCTCCCTCCAGGCCTTCCCCAGGGGGTTCCCACCTTTGTGATGTCCAGAGAGGGGCACAGAGTGGGCAGTTCCTCTGTTAATGGTTAATGTTGTCTTTGCAGATTCCACAAACCTGCCCTCAATGACGCCATGGTCGTGGAGAGCCATGGTCAGGGGAGCCATGGTCGTGGGGAGCCATGGTCAGGGGAGCCATGGTCATGGGGAGCCCTGGTCGTGGGGAACCATGGTCAGGGGGAGCCATGGTCAGGGGGAGCCCTGGTCGTGGGGAGCCATGGTCAGGGGAGCCATGGTCAGGGGAGCCATGGTCAGGGGAGCCATGGTCAGGGGAGCCATGGTCAGGGGAGCCATGGTCAGGGGAGCCATGGTCAGGGGAGCCATGGTCAGGGGGAGCCCTGGTCGTGGGGAGCCATGGTCAGGGGAGCCATGGTCAGGGGAGCCATGGTCAGGGGAGCCATGGTCAGGGGAGCCATGGTCAGGGGAGCCATGGTCAGGGGAGTCATGGTCGTGGGGAGCCATGGTCAGGGGGAGCCATGGTCGTGGGGAGCCATGGTCAGGGGAGCCATGGTCGTGGGGAGCCATGGTCAGGGGAGCCATGGTCGTGGGGAGCCATGGTCGTGGGGAGCCCTGGTCGTGGGGAGCCCTGGTCGTGGGGAGCCATGGTCGTGGGGAGTCATGGTCATGGGGAGCCCTGGTCGTGAGGAGCCATGGTCAGGGGAGCCATGGTCGTGGGGAGCCATGGTCGTGGGGAGCCATGGTCGTGGGGAGCCATGGTCAGGGGAGCCCTGGTCGTGGAGAGCCATGGTCAGGGCGAGCCATGGTCAGGGGAGCCATGGTCAGGGGGAGCCATGGTCGTGGGGAGCCATGGTCAGGGGAGCCATGGTCAGGGGAGCCCTGGTCGTGGAGAGCCATGGTCAGGGGGAGCCATGGTCAGGGGGAGCCATGGTCAGGGGAGCCATGGTCGTGGGGAGCCATGGTCGTGGGGAGTCATGGTCGTGGGGAGCCATGGTCAGGGGAGTCATGGTCGTGGGGAGCCATGGTCAGGGGGAGCCATGGTCGTGGGGAGCCATGGTCGTGGAGAGCCATGGTCAGGGGAGCCATGGTCAGGGGAGCCATGGTCAGGGGAGCCATGGTCGTGGAGAGCCATGGTCGTGGGGAGCCATGGTCAGGGGAGCCATGGTCAGGGGAGCCCTGGTCGTGGGGAGCCATGGTCAGGGGAGCCATGGTCGTGGGGAGCCCTGGTCGTGGGGAGCCCTGGTCGTGGGGAGCCATGGTCATGGGGAGCCATGGTCGTGGGGAGCCATGGTCGTGGGGAGCCCTGGTCGTGGGGAGCCCTGGTCGTGGGGAGCCATGGTCGTGGGGAGCCCTGGTCGTGGGGAGCCATGGTCATGGGGAGCCATGGTCGTGGGGAGCCATGGTCAGGGGGAGCCATGGTCAGGGGGAGCCATGGTCATGGGGAGCCATGGTCGTGGGGAGCCATGGTCAGGGGAGCCATGGTCAGGGGAGCCATGGTCAGGGGAGCCATGGTCAGGGGAGCCATGGTCAGGGGGAGCCATGGTCAGGGGGAGCCATGGTCAGGGGGAGCCATGGTCAGGGGAGCCATGGTCAGGGGAGCCATGGTCAGGGGAGCCATGGTCAGGGGAGCCCTGGTCGTGGGGAGCCCTGGTCGTGGGGAGCCATGGTCAGGGGGAGCCATGGTCAGGGGGAGCCATGGTCAGGGGGAGCCATGGTGATGAGGAGCCATGGTCGTGAGGAGCCATGGTTGTGGGGAGCCATGGTGATGAGGAGCCATGGTCGTGAGGAGCCATGGTCGTGAGGAGCCATGCTGGAGAGGCCGAGGGGAAGCCTGGAGTCTCTGGGGTCTTCCTGGGCTGCTACAGGATGTGACCTACAGTCTCTGCTGTCCTAAAAAACCCTCAGCCAATAAGAGCTTCACATGAAAATCTCCCTACCGTCCCTCCCCCCCCCCAAAAAAAAAAAAAAACACCTCTCTTAAGCCTGTTTCTGCCTTGAGTGGAGTCACTGTGTCTTTGAGTCTTTGCTGACTCGGAAGAGCCCTCTCTTCCCCCTGCTTATCGGCTGCTTTGCTACAGCATGTCACTGGCTTCTTGGTCCTGAAACCCTCCAAGGGTCAGGCACATCCTCTAAGCAACCCCTCATACTAAGGACTCAGGAAAAATGAGGTTGTTAACGTAGTGCTGTTTGATAATGGTAGTGCACTTGCTATTGGTGTTGACTGGGTTCATTTTACCACCTCCAGTCCTGCAGCAGATGATGGTTAAGTTAGAGAAGAAAGCAGCTTCCACAGAGAGACCTGGGCAGGGACCCTGAACATAGATTATTGGGGACACCAGCAAATTCCCTTTGTGTCCTTTCAGGGAGAAATGGCTGTGTTATCCAGAAACACCTGTAAAAGTCTTAGCTAATGTCTGTGCGTCAGGCCTTCGCCCACAGCCCGGACGGCACCCCTCAGCATAGGCAGGGGGAAGCCTTATCTTTTGTTTCCAAGAGGCGGCTGGGAGCACACGATCTGATCTCCTTAAGAAACAGGCGTCCACTTGAGCACCAACCATTATGATTGCATCTCAAACCCGTCATCTGTGAAAAGAGAGCTCGAATCAGAAGGTCTGAGCAAAATATTGAAAGTGAGATTAGGAAGAACAGTGTCTGTGGAAGGGTCAGGGGCATGAAAGCAGAACAGACCTGATAAATGCAGTGAAAATGGAAAGTAATTGATAAAGACGATGCACAATTTTAAGACATAAGGAAAAGAAGACAAGAAAAGCCATAAGTACCCAGATGAAGAAAGCCACACAGAGTAGCATCAGAGTTTTCTGTGAACTCAAAGGGAATGTTAATTAAGAGGCTGCAGGTCAACTCAGGTGAAGCAGGATAATCCCAAGCCAGCTATATGTGCAGGGAGAGACGGATCCACGCTACGTTCGTGTGTGTACGTGGGTGTGTGCAGCTATCTCTGGATCTAAAGAGAGGTGGGAGAATAATTCTGGTGTTCTGATTTCTCTTGCTGAAAGGAATTGAAATGTTGCTGTTAAAGTCATCTCCATGTCACTTTAGCTCAGCAGTGCCAGGGAGACCCCCCCACCAGAAAATGAAGACTGGTTTTCAATTTCCAAGCCAAAGGAAAGTGGTTGACGTTTTAGATAACCATCAAGTGACTTCCCAGCTGTATTTAGTTTTGCATAAAGTGAAGGAGGGAGTGCATGTCCATGTTGATGTCTAACCATGCACAGGTCAAAGTGTGGTTTCCTACTGAAGAATGGGACCTTCACCAATATTCATCCCAGAACTTACATAGCCCAGGGAGTCAGAATGGTGGACATCTTGAAAGCAACAAAAGTATTGAAAACTCTTTCAAGATGTTTGTTTTTATACTCACCATAGATAATATCAAATCATAAACAAACAAAAAAACCTTTTTTTTTTCTTTTTTTTTGGTACTGGGGACTGAACTCAGGGACACTCAAGCAGAGTCACATCCCCAGCCCTATTTTGTATTTTATTTAGAGACAGGGTCTCACTGAGTGGCTTAGCACCTCGCCATTGCTGAGGCTGGCTTTGAACTCTCAATCCTCTTGTCTCAGCCTCCCGAGTCACTAGGATTACAGGCTTTTACCATCACACCATCAAGAAAAGTGTTTTTTAATCAGATATATTTATTAGAACTTTCCCTACACTGGGCAATGTGCTAGGCACCAGGAATACAGACAGAAGGAAGACATCTAAGAAGAATCTAAGAAGGTACATTGACCCCCAAAGTAGCATGACCCAGTGTGTTCAGCCATCTGATTTGTTGGACTTGGTTGTTTGCAAAAATCAAATCCACCCTCAAAAAAACCAAAGTATGACACTACTTAGGGTGGTCATGATTAGTTGCCATCTTTAATAATGAACAATTCTTAAATAGAAATTCCATATAGTTTCCCAGGCATCCACCTTGCAGCAGAGGACTTTCTTGATTGGCGTTTGTGGATACACGTGAACCATTCACTTTTTTTCTATTTCCACAGAACATTATTTACCCAGGTGCACGTGCCTCACGTCTCAGGTCTTAAATCTCAGCCCTTTCTGTTAGGGAACTCGTGGGTTTCCCAGCGCTGACAGCTGGTGGGTCACTCACTGATCTGCTGCCCCTTTCTCCCCTTTTCCAGAATCCTAGGGAATCGTGTGGCTGAGCTGGAGAAAAAACTAAGAACTCTGGAAGTTTCTGGTTTGTGGAGTCTTCCAGGTAAGCGAGACTTCATGGAAACGGTCTCTGCGGGTTTGTTTGGTTTTCAGTGTTTTATTTTGTTCTGTTTTAAAGGAAACTCTCACGTAATTTGCAGAGGATTAAGTTACACGTAAATGACAGAGGATTCTGTCTTTGCAATGACCTTTTATTTGGAGAGCATTGTTGAAAAGTCTACTGGTGTTTAAATGTAGAAACCATCAAGGGAGGGGACAGAATCAGAAAAACACGAAAAATATTCAAGTCTCCTCTGTGGGGCACTGAAGTTTCGCTAACCTGAATTCTGAAACTGTTGTTGCGCGTGTGCGCGCACACCGCGCACACACACACACACACACACACACTCTTAATCTTTGTGAATATAGTGAATTGTTTCTTTTTTTTTCTGTATCATATAAAGATTCGTTCAATGAAATCATCACTCCTAAAATGAATGTGAGACTCAACAAAGATTTGTGCAATTTAATCATGAGCCCTAAAATCGAATGTAAGATTGTACAAAGATTTGTGCAATTTAATCACCAATTTAATTTGTGCTAAAAGTGAAGGGCCAACAAATTTTTCTAACCCCAAGTCCTTCCCCACCATCGTCTCCTGCTTCCCCATCACATTTCCACACGGCTGGAAAACAAGTTTCCTGAGATTTTCTTCCCCACAGTTGTACAATGTGAGAGGAAATTCTGACTTCTCCCTTTAATTAGCTATATTTATCCCATTTATCTTGATAAAATACCCCTTTCAGGAGATCCCCCCCCCCCCGCAGTCCCCCTTGTCTTGATACTCTTTAGAAACTTATATTTATCCTTTCCCGCCACCTCCTCTGTCCCTGGAAGGAGCATTGTGCGGGTATTTTTAGTTACTTACCCTTTCTGTTCAAACCGGTCTCTTCTCCCCTTGACTCATTTGGGCTACTTCCCTGTAACGTATGACAAATGGAAATTGCCACAGGGAGGCAAATGTGAATCTGAACAGCTACCTTCGGTTGCCTGGAAGTGCATCTCCTAAATTGGAAATTTTAGCAGAGGTTCCTTGAACTTGGTGTCATAAGACCTAACAGAACTAATTAGTGGCAAGTGCGTCCTGGGGATCGAATGCCCCATCTTGCACACGGCCCCTTTGATGCTGTTAGACCTCATCTTCCAATCCAGACCTCTCTTCTAGGGCACTGCATTCCACACACTCAGGCAAAGTCGCCATTTATTTGTGTAGTCGGATTCCTGTTTCTGTGCACGTACTGGGGTTTGGGTTTGTTTTTTTGTTTGTTTGTTTGTTTGTTTCTCAAAATGACTTAGTGAAATTTCCCTCTATTTCATTTCTATAATTTATGTAAAAGGATAGAAGTTGAATAAGTGAACAAATGCAGAGAATTTTCTGTCTCTGGTGTTGTTTGGTCCTGGGGGAACTTAATGGCCATTTTGCAATAACAGTTGTCTCTTTCCTTTTTTTCTCTCTCTCTTTTTTGCTGCCCAAGGCCTGAGCTACAATGTTTCCGTGGGACTCGGGAGTATGTTCCTTTATGAAATATGGGCTTTGGGGCTAACACCAGCCATGCTGTGTATCATCCCTGCGTGTAAATAAGTAGCAATGCATTGTCTGTGTTCCTTTCTGACTGGAACAGCCCATGGGAACAGAGAGATCAATTAGTATAAGTCAACACTAGAGGGTGGAGCCAGCTTCAGGGACCCACCTGGGTGGATTTTATGCCGCTGCCTGGTTGTTCTTGTCCCTGCCTCCTCATGGATACCAATGGGGGGACAGAGAAAGATCCCCAGCTGTGTGACATGGTGGCATCTCCCTGGTGCACTGGGGAGGGTGCTGTGACATTTTCGTGGTATGCTGTCTTCCATCCCTGGTGACGCAGGGTGGGGAGCCTCCTCCACTGAAGGCCCCACAGTCCCTCCCGGGCTCGGGCTCGCTGTGTCTCCTTTTGAACTACCGCAGGGTGGAGAAAGGCAGGGGTTCTCCTCCCCTCCCCCATTTCTTCCCTTCCGCATTCACTCCCCAGATCCCTGTGTTTGGCAGCTGGTGGTCCGAGCCCCATGTTCCAGAGATCACCAGCTCTGTCTTCTCGACAGTGCCTTGAAGGGGTTGGTGTCTTCTCCAGTAAGCCAGCCGTCCATGCGTTGACACCTTGCTGAGCAGAGACTTTGTGGATGTGGTGCTGTTCCAGGGTGCTGGTCACACCGCCATTCCCTCCAGGAGCCTGCAGTTAGGGAGCGAGAGGGATGGCTCAGACAGAGAGGAGGACAAAGTGTACGTGGTTCCAAAGAAGTTGGTGTGTGAGGGACCCACGGGTGGAGTCCCTGGTAGGCCAGGCGAGAGCAGGGTCACGGAGGGCGAGCACTGGGTGCCACTCCAGTGGCAGACGTGGCTGATGGGGCAACGGGCTCTGCCTGGCTGGCCCCAGCTGTTGCCCGCAGCGGCCAGAGCTGCTGTGTGAGAGAACATCCTCCCCTCTCCGGACCTAGTCAGATCCCCTCATGTTACATAAGGAAACAGGAAGGACATTAGTTGACACCTAAGGCCACAGAGGTGGCACTGAACCCAGGCATCAGCCTGTCGTGTCGGTGACAGCCCTTCAGAGAGCCTGCAGGCCGTGGAGAGCTTGCCCCTCGCTACCACGCCACGCACTGACTGCTGGACTTTGCCCTGCGACTTTTCATCGACTGCCCTCTCCTTCCCCACTTGCTCTCTCAGTGACAAGTGGACAGTGGGAGGTGGGCACGTTCAATAAATGTCACAGCCTGCAGAGTGAAATCATGGGTAGCAAAGCCTCTTCCACACTCTAGAGCATCTGCAATGGGTGGGAAAGGTGTGGGGCTATTGAGGGAGCCAGAGGGGGACTCCACTGACTGTGCCCCCAGCAAGAAATGGCCCTCCATCACCTCCCCAGGCTCCTGCCCTCCAGCTCCTCTCTCAGCCCTCATCCCACCTCTGCAGAAGACTGGTGCACAGGTGCCTCTGAGGGTGGCTCCCGGATGTGTTCATGCTCCAAAAGACACGCTGAAAGCCAGGAACTCTGGCTAGTGCAGCGCCTTTGAGCTTTCCTCCTCTGTACTTCAGGCATCAGCCTGAGTAAGGAAACGTGTGGCTTGAAAATACTTGGTACAGGGGCTGGGGCTGGGGCTCAGAGGTAGAGCGCTGGCCTACCATGCGTGAGGCACTGGGTTCGATCCTCAGCACCACATAAAAATAAAATAAAGACATTGTGTCCACCTATAACTAAAAATAAATATTAAAAAAAGAAAAGAAAATACTTGGTACATTTTGGAGCAGGGGAGGGCTTTTGTGCCAGAAGGCCTCAGTACAGCTTCCAGACGCTCAGACACAGCTGAGTGGAAGGGCTGTGTACACTAGTGGACTCCAGTTTGTGGACTTCCACCTCTAGACCTAAGGACCAGATGGAAGTACAAGGTATCCGACCATCAGACTTGAGGCCAGCTTGACCAACATGAATGGGATCTGGACTTGATATTTAGAAATAAGAGAACACAGAGCCTTCTAAGGAAGGTATTTTAGTCCTGCAGACATTTAAAAGAATGATGGAAACTTGGTATTTTTCCTTATCAGGAAATAATCTCTGGGTGAGAGTTCTTCCCCACCCCTTCTGGGATGGGGCATGGATGAGGAGTGGCTTGTTCCTCTCTCTTTGGAGAGCTTTGATGTTGCTGGTACCAGTGTTTTGGAGGAGCTGTGTGGGATGGATGATGACCCTGTGACTGAGTGGGGCCAACGGGGACAGCCCACCTCAAGAATTCCTCTGGAGCAGAAGGCTGAGGCTGGCTTGGTCACTCAGCCACAGCTAGCTCCCACCTCTGCTTAGACTTCTGATTCTTTGGCCACCGAGACAGGGGACATTGGAAGGCAGTGGCTCAGGGTATGTTCCTTACGGAGCCCCCTGAAGGCTAGACAGTTTTCAGTCTCCTGAAACATGGGTCTGGAAACGCAGTCTCACCTTGACCTGTGGGCAGGTTGTGTGGCCTTGCTGGAGGGAAACAAGACATCCACCGCAAGACACCTGCTACCCATTCATAGTGACCAGAGCCTGTTCCCCATTAATCCACCAAGGAGCTTCCTGATTGCACCTTTGCAGCATGCTGGGATCCCTGATTGAGCAGTGACTCACTCTGAGGCCTCCTCACATCCCAACTGCAGATCAACAGCTGCCTTTAGGAAACCTCTCCAGACTAAGGTCCTGAAGATTTCTAGATTTTTTTTTTTTCCACATGAGGGATGCAGAACATCAAGTTCAGCTCCTACCAGGTTCTACACTTCTGGGATGACTCTCAGATGGCGGCCAATCACCCATTCCATCCACATGGGGTGGCAGCAGCACACAGACCACCAGCCGCAGGATTCCCAGGGACACCTCAGCCGTTGATTCAGACGCTGTCAGACACCGACCAAACACCCACCACGTGCCAGACTCTCTTGCATGGTCTTGGAAACAAGTTAATAGGACGTGGTCTAATGGAGAAAAGGAATCATGAACAAGTTCAGGAGAGCCAGGACACAAGGGTGGAATTGTCCAATTTCTCCAAAGATAGTAGACTTTCATTAGCCAGGTGCAGTTCTGTGCTCTGTGAACCTGAACCTGGGTAAGATCATAGAGTTTAGAGCCTCTGATCTGAGCCCAGAGACATTTAGTAGGTTGGCTTCACACAGCCTTAGCAAGGGTCTTGCTCAGAGTGAGACAGGTGAGACTCATTACGTGCAGGCAATGTGCCAAGATGTCCCCGAGGTTGGCACCATGTCACTATTTATAGCAGAGGACATTGAGTCACAATCCAAGTTCTCACAGCCATTTTGCTGTGGGGCTGGAATGTGAACTCAAGTTGGAGAACAGGCTGAATTCGTGGGCCCTGAGGGTTCCGTTTGCAGTAGGAATCCCAAGGCCTGATGGGCCAAAGTTTGGCATTGCATCCTGGCTGGAAGGCTCTCTGACCCCTGGGGTGGCCTCACCTCCTGTCCACATGTGTTGTGTCCGTTCCTGCTCATCACGCTCATGTTCAAAGCCACTCTTCCCTGCCACTCACCTTTGAAGCTTGCCATGTCCTCTAGAGTTGGACTGGCTCCTTTCCTCCTCCTCTTTGCTCCAAACTTTCCCTATCCATTAAGGGTTCCATCCTCACAGGTAAGGGCTTTGGCTGAATGGGACTGCAAAATCCACCTGGAAGCTCAGGTGGGATGAGGTGGAGGACTTGATACAACCCGCTAGGACAGAGTGATCAGTCCATCTAAATGACCAGGTGGAATTAAATCACAGTATGTGTGGCCGAACTAAGTGTTCCAGCAGGTGACATTTGCTGACCATTTACTGAACACCCAAACGCTTTTCATTTATCAGTTCATTTCATCTTCACAACCATCCAAAGATGCCAGGGGTGGAGTGGGGGGGGGGCGGTAATTCCTTCCTCATTTGACAGATGAGAGATGTGAGGCCCAGACAGGTCAGGGGGTTCTTCTGATGTGGCACAAACCGTATGGTATAGTCCCAACTCCTGCTCACCTAAGCCCTCTGCTACTGTTTTATTGTCATCGTCTCCCCCAGCCACTTGGTATTGGTGCACCCAGGCTGCCCTTTACTGGTGGCTTTTGTTGGCCATTCCTGAGCAGGGTCTTTAGTCATACGCATCTGGCCCTAGACCTCAGGGCTCCATCCTCATGTAGAGAAGGAGCAGCTGGCCTCTCCCCTCGGGATCACCTAGGATTAAAGAGGATTCCTGACCCAAACAGCCAGGTAATCACAGGGGAGTAAGTGTAACCCAGTCCCACTGATGACATAGTATGTCTGCTTTCCCCTTCTCTGTGACAGGAGGCAAGGACACCCTACTGTTCAGCGACCCTGCTCTTCCCACCACACAGAGGTCAAGATCCCCCCTGCTGAAGTTTGTTGACCAGCCGACAGAGACCAGAGTGAATCCCAAGGATGGTAAGCACACCATGGTTTCTCTGCCTTTGCCTGACCTGTGTCTACCTCAGTGGACACCAGTCCCTTTCCCTGTGGCCGCTCTATGGACAATCACGACTTTCCTCACATTTACCTGGGTTCATCTTGTTGGGAGATCCCTGCCCTTTGGGCAAGGTGGCATTGCAATTTAGAGTGGCCTCGGGAGTTGACCAACTTGAGGTCACATTCCAGCCCCACAGCAAAATGGCTGTGAGAACTTGGATTGTGACTCAATTTCCTCTGCTATACATAGTGACAGGATGGTGCCAACCTCGGGGACATCTTGGCACTTTGCCTGCGCGTAGTAAGTGATCTGGGAACTTGGAGTGGAGAGAACATCTCCTCCGTCAGGCACACAGTTCTGGAGGCTGGGGGTTTGAAGTAGATCAAAGACCCACGAGAGGACCAGATAAGGCAACAGATATGGGCGCCAGGTCTCTTCCTATGTGGAGTCTTGTCTCCCCAAGATAACTTTCCTTCACATTTTTAGAAGTTTTCCTCCACCCCTCAGTGTGGTAGCCAGCTTCTAAGATGGCACCACATGATCCCTACCCCTTGGCATTCCCCCTTGTGTAGTCCCCTCTCACACTGTATTGGGGCTGATCTGTTAACAGAGTGCTGTGGAAGTGATGGGATGTGAATTTTGAGGTTGGGTCATAAAAGACATGAGGCTTGTGCCTTGCTCTCTCTGTCTTGGATCTTTCACTCTGGAGGATGCTGGCTGCCAGGTCAGGAGGCTCCTCAAGGAGCCCCACATGGGCTTCACAGAGTGTGGAATTGAGACTTGCAGCCAGCCTCCATGTGAGTGTGCCATCTGGGAAGCAGGTTCCCCAGCTCCAGTCAAGCCTTCAGATGATTATAGTCCTGGTCAACACTTTAATGGAACCTCACAAATGACCACTAGTCAGAACCATCACACTAAACTGTTCCCAGACTCCTGGGTCTTAAGCTGGTAGGTTCTGGAATGATTTGTTACACAGCAGTAGATAACTGATATTCCCAAAATGCGACTATCAAGGTTCTTTCCTTAAACATCTGCATTTCTTCTCCATCTTCTCTTGCTCAGAGTCATATCTTCAATCATCAGCTCCATAAGAATATTCTCAAAGCGCCCCCCCTCACTGGTTTCCTCCTGCAGTTACAACCCCATATTTCCCAGGGCCTGGCTTTCCCACTGAATCTCTCTTCCTGCTTCCTCCTCCTTTTCCTCACCCTCTCAACTACTCAGACTTAACATGGTGGATGGAGTCCGCCTCCTTCCTTCTCCACCTTGTCTGTCACAGAACTCCTTCTGTAATGTCCTGCCCCTGGGTCCCTCCCACAGCTGGCTTGGTTCAGGTCCCCTGGCCTCGTTGGCAACCCCCTCCTGGATTTTCTGCCTCCCACAGCAGGATAAAGCTGCCAGCTGGTTTTCCATCGTGTCTGTAAAACCCTGCGCGGTGCTCAAGTGTCTTCTGCCTAAAATCTCAGCTCTGTACCTGGCCTCGCCCACCTTTCTAACCTTATGGTCACCTGAACTTTTATCCAGTGGACTAACAAGTTAGCTATGATTGTGCACAACTTGAAGAATCAACAGTGTATTACTTACCAGGAGTCTTTGGGTCAGATAGGTGGTTCTGCTGCTCTGAGCTGGGTCAGAACCTGTTCAAAACACTCATGTAGGGGGGTAAAGTAGAAGCCAGGCCGTTTCCAGGATTTCAACTAAAAGGCTCCCCAAGTACTTGTGGGGGAGTTCCTAGAGAAAACCCCTAACTCTGGTAGTTTCCACACTGACAGAGAGCAAGGGTGGTACTTTCCAATCTGTAGCACGTGGCTGTTTACAAGGGTAGCCCGTCACACACTCCACCTCGTGTCTTAGCTGGTGGTCATCCCATCGCGGCAGCCAGTGCAGAACGTCCTGTCTGCTCTGGGTGCGCTGAGCCCGGGGGCTGGCCTGGGGCTGGGCCTGCTGCACTGAACTGGAGCATGAACCTGGCTTGATTTTCACAAGGGCGGCCTTAAGTAATGGAATGATTCAAAATGATAGTTTCCAGAGTTCCATCATCAGCTCTCATTGTTCCCACCCCGTCCTCACCGGCACTGGGGGAGGCAAGGAGGCATTTTGGAGTGGCTGTCAGCATCTGGGATGGCCACACCGCTGCTGCAGCCCTGATTAATTCCAACCCAAAGCAGCGCCCACTCAGGAGCACAAAGCCCAGCAGAGACCAGTGAACAAAGGCAGACAAATGTCCCCTTTGGGCCAAAGAGGCAGAACGCATTTAGGGGTCTAGCAATCATTTCTATAAAGCAGCACTGGTGTTTTTCATCTTTGAAGAAGAAAAAGCACTTTTCTTTCCACACTATTTGTGTCATGAGGCATCTCTGTCAGTCAACTGCCTTATCATTATTGAGATGTGTATTGTTATGAATAAGTATTAATGATATTAATTCTGTTTGCTAAAATGGCACAGAAAATTGCTATTATTTGCAATAATATTTTCCTACTCTTGGCTGCTTCAGAAATCTTTTATGCAAATGGCAATGCTGTTCTGGAAGGAAGAATACAAACCCCACAGCTTAAGAGTTAACGTTCCAGAATCCCAGAGTTAAAGGGGGATTTTGCCACCACAGCAAGTAACCAGAAGTCTCAGGGACAGAGCAACAGCCATGACATTTTCAGGAACCTTTCACTTGTCCTGATGATGACTTGAGTATAGGACACTTTTGGGATATCTTTTAGGTAAATGAAAGAGGGGACTGTGTTGGTGAATCCCACTGTTGACCCATAATCCAATGCCAGGGCCTGGCCCCTTTATCTTTATCATCCTGATTCTGGAAACAGCCTTTCTCAGAAAAAAATAAATAGGACCAAACAAGAACTGCAGCCTGTGTTTGTGCATCCCCTTACTGCAGCTGTTTTAACCTAGAATGAGAATGGTGACAGTCATGTCCCCTCTACCACACCCATTCCCCTGCAAAAAGGTTAAAAATGTCTCTCTGGTCATCTCAGAGGTTTGCCATTTTTAAAAAAGATTCATATATTTGGACATGAGCAGAATGTCATCTAAAGAAATGGCAGGAGGCAAAATACGAGTGACCAAAAGGCCCCGTGTCTTTTAGACTTTGTTCCCTACGAGGTGAATGAGACAGAGAAGATCAACCTGAATCATGGTAAGAACACTCTGCAAATGGCGCAGGGCTAGGGTGTTAGGAGTGAGGTTAATTAATTTTTCAGGGGCAGTAGAATATAGTGTTAAGTGTCCTGGAAGAAGTAATTTCATAAGAGTAATTTCCAGAAGAGTTTATTCATCTCACATTGGTGAAAAATTTAGCTGCAGAAGGCACCATCATTTACTCCTTCTGAATCAAGCTCCCCAACTCCGCTGCAGACTTGCTCCTTTGACTCCCTGTTTCTCATGTCCCCTCTGCAACCACCGTAAAAATTTCCATTTGTTAGTATGAAATGTATGTGATTGCTCCTTGAGCTACCTTAGGTGTAGCTAAATGTTTGTGTGAATTAGGATAAATCTCTTTTTTCCCCCAGAAAGTACCATTTTAAGAACTTTTAGGGTAGCAATCTGAGTTAAATACAACTTGCAATGAAGAATATAAATTCAAGGATTAATTTTCATATATTAATGCATGGCATTTAAAAATGTGTGCTAATATATTCACTTATTCATGCATTCATGTACCAGCCCATATATCCAAACTATTTAATAAACTATTTATTGAGTCCCCACAGTAGAACACGGATAAAGTTAAAGAATTTTAAACAGGCTAGAATTGATACTTAAGGTATTTTGAGGTAGCAGATTGGTGGGAGGAGTGTGGCCTTATGGGAAGTCAGGCACTGGGAATGTGACCTGTGGCAGAGTGAACCAGATGGGCTTCATGTGGGAGGTGGCATTGGGCCTGACCCTTGAGGTTTATCAGTGGGATATAAAAAGGAATGACAGTCCTGGAAGAATCGACCACCGTAGCAAAGACAGGGGACTGGGTGGTGCACCAGAAAGGGCTGGCCTTGCAGGAGGGTGGGGTTGGGGTGCAGGAGTTAAGGGAGATGCACGTGGGGTCCTGGAAGCCTGAGTGCTGGTTACCAGCTTGGGCTTTGTTCCCAAGCACTGGCAGCCGTGGAAGGTTTTGCTCTCTGGGGGAAGCCGGGGTGAGGTTTGCACTTCAAGCTCACAGTGCTCCTCACACTGTGGTGTGTACACACATCGCCTGGGATCTTACTAAAATACAGCCGCAGAACCAGTAGATGTGGGGAGGTGGTATCTGAGATCTTGTATGTCTACCAAGCTCCCAGTGCTGGTCTGCAGACCCCACCTTGAGTAGCAAAGCTTTTAGGGATGGCTCCTCCCCCAAGAGGGTGAATTGGAGCAGGAGGAAGTGAGGCCAAGGGACTGATTAGGAACTAACATGTGTTGTGATCCTAGCTGAAAAGGTCTGAATAGGTTTTTTTTTTTTTTCAATCCAGGTTTGCTTAATTCACTAATTTATATATTCATGTATTTTATTTAAGCATAAGAAATGATCTCATTTTCAGGTACAGTATTTATGTAGAAGAGGAATGCTTAATTCAGACTTTGGAAAGTATTAAGTAGATTTGATTGAAAGCGTCTCTGAGATTTTTCTGTAGTCATCAAAAAGTCTAAAGAGCTGAGTGTGATGGCATGCATCTGTAATCTCAGCTACTGTGGAGGCTGAGGCAGGAAGATTGCAAGTTCAAGGTCAGCCTGGGCAACTTAGAAAGACCCCATCTCAAAATTAAAAAGACTGGGGATATAACTCAGTGGTAGAGCACCCCTGGGTTCAACCCCTAGTAAAACACACACACACACACACACACACACACACACACACACACAGCTCAAAGGAACAAAATGGCTTCTTTAAGTGTGAAAAGAAAATTTGTACCAGGAGAATTAGAGGGAAGACCTGCCTTGCTCAGGTGAAACCCGCCATCTCCTCCCTAATGATTTCATTTTTTAAAAAATCACCTATAATCACTTCCTCTTGTTTTCATCCTTCTTTATTTTGGTAGTTTCATTTTTATTTCATGATCCATCTTATTTAGCTGTCTCATTTCTAGGGTTTCTCAGCTTTTTAAAAACAGATTTAGCCACTTAAAAATATTGTTCTTGAGCTGGGGATGTGGCTCAAGCGGTAGCGCGCTCGCCTGGCATGCGTGCGGCCCAGGTTCGATCCTCAGCACCACATACCAACAAAGATGTTGTGTCCGCCGAGAACTAAAAAATAAATATTAAAAAAAAATTCTCTCTCTCTCTCCTCTCTCACTCTCTCTTTAAAAAAATTAACTTTAAAAAAAAATATTGTTCTTAATTTTTAATTGACCGAGTTGATGCATAATGATACTAATATTTATGGGATACACTGTGACCTTTCAATATATGTGTACACTGTATTGAGATCAAATCAAGGTCATGGAATATCCATAATCTCAAATATTCATGATTTTGGGGGTATTGGAAACATTCAAAATCCTATCTACTAGATGTTTTGAACTGTACAATAAATGTGAACCATACAATCATTTTTTACTTTCTTAAGATTTTAAGCACTTATTAGGTAAATAAGTGCTTAAAATGCATCTAGTTGTTTAATTAAATAAAGAAGTGCTCAAAACTACATGTTGCTCAAATTCATAAAAACTTTTATGCATTGTATAAAATTGACTGGATCATAGATATTATGACGTCAATTATATGTTGCATTGTTATGTGTTAACTGCATTTCAACTCAATCTTTTTAGATTATACCTTCTTTTTAGGTAAAAACTTGAAGTATAAAAACATTAGATTTATGCCATCTTGACTATATGATCTTTCTAAATCAAGTAATCCTCAAAGTTTATATATAAACCTTATGGACAGTTACCGCATACCTGTCACCTGTGGGGGTCTGAGGGTCTGAAATATCCAGCCTGGTTTGCATCTGCTGTCTGAATGCTTCCCGGTACACTGGCTGAGATGGTGTATGAAGGTCATGTCCAGCCAAGCTGTGGGGAAACAGGCCACCACCCTGATGTAGACCGACCTTAGACGGCTGACCCGTGGTTTATATTGAGAAGGAAGAGTGAGCAGAGGCAGACAGCAGTGGCCTGGCCAGCTCAGGCTGCTCTAGAAGAATACTATGTATTTACTGATTTAAACAACAAATATTAACTTCTCATCATTCTGGAGGCTGGGAAGTCCCGGTTCAGGGTGCTGTGGATTCAGTGATGAGGACTCTTCCTGGCTTTTGCATGGTGGCCTTCTTTCTATGTCTTCAAGTGGTAGACAGAGAGTCTTACAAAGGCACTAAATCTTTCATGGGGGGCTCATCTTCATGACCCTTTGAAACATGATCACCACCCACAGTTCTCACCTCAAAAGCTACCATGTTGGGGGCGAGAGCATCAGCACAGGAATTTGGAGAGGGCACAGCATTCAGTTCATCACCCAGAGGGACACGGGCAGGGCTTAATCATGGATGGAAAGGAAGAGGAGCTTGATATACTAAAGTGGCTTCAAGTCTGAAGTCTAGGTGACCACAGGACAGTATTTAAATGGCATCATGGCATCAGAAGGAGGTGTACTGGGGGAAAACTGTCTTCCAGAAAGAGCCAGCAGGTTTTCAAGGTAGAGGATCCAATCAGCAGTCAGAAACATTAGGTCTGGATGTCTTATAGGGTAGGGAGTAGAGCCATGGATATAGCTGTGGAAGTTGCACTTGTGGGCAGGGGTTAAGGTGGCCAGTGGGCAAGACACTGCATGAAGAAGGGAAGTGAAACAGAGGCCGCATCATTGGGGAAGACCGCTGAGAGGGTCCAGGAGATATCAGGATCAGCCAAGGAAACTAGGAGGGTACTTCTATGAGGCCAGATAATGGTCCCAAAGATTTCAGGCTGAATTCCCTAGAACCCATAAACCCTACCTCCTCTGGCACAGGAATTTCACAGAAATGACTGATTGATGGATCTTGAATTATCTGGGTGAACTCTAAATATGGTCACATGTGTCATTACATGAAGAAAGCAAAAAGAGAGAAGGTGACAAAGGTGGGAAGGAGGCAGCCATCAGAAGCTGGGAGAGGTCAGGAGCAGACCTCCCCTGGGGTCTCCAAGGAAGTGTGGCCTTGGCTGCCACCCAGTGGAACCCACCTTGGACTTCTGAACTCCAGATCTATAACAGAACCCATTTGTGGTGTTTTAAGTCATGAAGTCGGTGGTTATTTGTTATAGCAGCCATAGGAGACTAATACAGCATGCTCACAGAACTAGCTTGGAGGAGAAACAAAAGAACATGGTATTGTCCCAGAAAACACAGGCAGGGAAAATTGAGAGGGGTATGTGGCCAGTGGAGATGGGTGCTACCAGGGAGATAGAGGAGGGGACTGAGAAGAGAACAGGAGCTGGTGATGCGACCTCCCTGGTGGGGAGAACATAGGTCAGATTGAAGGATCCAAGGTATGAATCAGACTCGGGAAATGGAAGCAGTGGGTGTAGACTCCCCAGCCTACAAATCAGAGCAGATTCTTGGAGTCTGCATATCTTATTTTTTAAAACTAGTAACACAAGCTCTTGTTAAAAATGTAAATAACAAAAAGAAAAAAATGTAAATAGCACCAAAAGTGCTATTCAATTCAGAGCCTTCTGCACCCTTGCTTCCTGCCCTGGTCCTTAGTCTGTTGTTCCCCAGAGGCAACTTAACATTTTTTAGTGTCTACAGTTTGAACATCCCTAATCTGAAATTTGGAAGGCTCCAACATCTGAAACTTTTTGCATGTTAACATGATGCCCCAAGTGGAGTTCTGCACTTGACCTCATGTCATGGGTCACAGTCAAAATGCACATGCACTGAAAATATTGCATACAATTCTTTCTGTGCTATGTGTATGAGGTGTGTATGAAATGACTGAATTTCATGTTTAGACTTGGGTCCCCTTCTAAGATATCTCATTATGTATGGGCAGAGGTTTCAAAAAATATATCTGAAATTCTTCTAGTCTTAAGCATTTAGAATAAGGGATGCTCAACCTGTACCTCTAGAAAGAATTTTACAATTGGTCAGAGTACTTCTGTACATAATCCCCTGTTGGTGAGCTGTTTCCATGTTTATGCTATTAAAATCAATGCTGTATTGAGCATGCAGGAGCCAATGTCTTGAAATATTTGGGCTGATCTCCCTGGGTAGATTCCTAATGATAGAATTACTTTCTCAAATGCTTTTAAGGATGAGATAGATGATGTCCAAATGACCTATAAAAGCATTTGGGTACTTTTCATTCTCTTACTTTATATAATTGCCCTTACTTCCCTATATCCTTAGCAATGCTGAACTTTGTAAAACCTTTTAATTTTTGCCAGTTGAGATGATGGAAAACCACCTGTTGTGATTTAGATTACATTAATTGTGTGTGATGATATGAGTCATTTCATGTGCTCACTGGCCATTTGTATTTTTTTTCCTGTGAATTGCCTGTCTTCATTCAATGTTTTTCATTCAATATTTGTTGGAAATTGTGTGTTTAAATGAACCACTTCTAAACACAGGGAAAAATCCTACAAACCTCATATAGAGCAAAAGGAGTCAGACAGAGACTGGTGTGCACAGGTTCCGGTATATAAAGTTCAGTGACCAGGCAAAATTGATTTGGACATTCTAAACAGGATAGTGATTAGAGAAGTGACCAGGCAGGGATTCTGGAGGCACTAGACTAGGAAGTGTTTGGAGGAGATGGGTAATATTCTGTTTCTCATCCCAGTTTCTGGTTTTGTTAGTGTATTCACTTTGAGAAAATTCATTTTTCTTAGTATAGTTTGGATCTTATGTGGCATCTTAAGATCATGTGTTAGAGGCTTGGTCCCCAAGGAGATGCTACTGGGAGGTGCGAAACCTTTAAAAGGTGGGGCCTAGAGGGACGTCTTCAGGTCATTGGGGGGGTGCCTTTGAAGGGAACAGTGGAAGCCTGGGCCCTTCCTCTCTTCTCTTCTGCTTCCTGGTCAGGAGGCAGCTGTTGTGTTCCACCTCATACTCGTACCATGATGTGCTGCCTTGCCCAAAGTGATGGGCCCAACCAAAACTGTGAGCCAGATAAGCCTTTCTAAGTTAGATGTCTCAGGTATTGGCTGTAGTAACGGGAAGCTTGATCATGCAGAGCTGTATGCTTATGTAGATTTGTCCAATCTCCTCACATTATACTTTCATTAAAAAAGAAAAGTAAGGCCTATTTTTGAAAATATTCTTGAGTGCTTACAATGTGTCCCATAATGCGGACCAGCCAGCCAAGGCTCCTGTTCTCATGGACTTAAAGTTCTTGGATAAGTTACACTTGTCAAATGCTTAGCTCAGTACCCAGCACAGAAGCTCACCAATGTGTGAGCTGGCAGGGTTCACTTTAGAGAAGGGAGAAACTAAACGGTCTCATCAGAGACCTAAAAGGCATGTCCCCTTCCTGGAAGGTCACCTGTATGTGAGTGAACCTGGGAACCGAAGCTGTAGAGTGAAACAGGACCTTGCAAAGACCTAAGTGAAAGGAATGGAAATTGATCCCGAGCCTCCAAGCAAAAAGTTTTAAGCAAGCAAATGACCTGTTTAGAACATGCTCCACCTTGCCCCACCCCTGCTTGTTCTTCCGCTCCCCACATCCAGCAGGCAGCCTGAAAAAACACCTGCACGTGTCTGATGGCAAGCTCAGTGAGAATGGGTTCTACTGTGACCCCGCTCAGGAGGGCCAGGAAGTGTGGCCCTCCACCCCTAGCCAGGGCCTGTGCCTGCACTAAGCAGGCCCAACTGTGCTCTTCTGTAAGGTTCATCACTGCTTTGCCCGAGGGCTAAGAACACCTGAACTGTGGGAAGCAGTCTGCAGCTGGACGCAGGTCTGGGCCCTCCGAGATCACTCCACCAAGCTGCTGTCTGTCATCATTAGGTCTGGGAGACACGGGAGGGAGTCCTTCCCCTCACTCTGTATCTGAGAATCAGAGGCCAGACAGATCCTTCTGATTACAAAGTAATCGAGCAGAGAAACAGCGACAAGGTGCATCCAGGGCTCCCCCTTGTCTCCTGCCCCTTCTTGTTGCAGCTGTAGAATTTGCATCACATAGAAAAGGTGTTCAGGGACAGTAACTTAGTGTGGAAGGAGGGAACATGAAGCTGCTTTTGCACATAATCTTTTCTTTGAGATTAAAGAAACATCAAAGAACAGAGGTGCTGATGGAGGACAGTAAGGGACAGTGACACTAAATCCTTCTCACACTGGCCTTCTGTTTCTCATCCTGGAGGCGCTCAGAGCCTCCTTCCTTTACTATAAAAAGCCCCAGGTCTTCCCTGAGCTGCCCAATGACAGTCTGGTCACAAGGAGGTCAGTAGAGGTGAGGAGGTGGCCAGGCACCTCAAGCAGAAGGATCACGAAGGTGACCCCGTGCACCCTGTCCTTCATCAGCGACAGCCAGCACCAGAGCATTTACTCACTCTTTAAATGTGGGTCCAGTGTTTCCCCTGGGCAGGGGCACCCCAAATGCATGGAAGAGGAGGGCAAGAGGGGTTCTTCCTGGGTGTCCCTGTGCCAGTCACCACGGGGCGGCAGGGGAGGAGGGGCGAGGGCTGACTTGCTGCCAAGGTTTGAGGCTGTCTGCGTTCTGTTTCAGGGGAGGCTCAGAAGCAAGAAGGAGATGAAAGCCTGGCCGCCGCCGGGGTGTTGACAGCGCCTGACGCTGTGAGGCCCGCTGTCAGCTCCCCAGCAAATCCGAGCTGCGGGAACCCGCGAGAGCACTTTCATCCTTCATTACCCCAGTTACCTTCTGCGGAAGGAGAAGTAAACAGGCTTGGAAGGGAAATAATTAAACTGACAGAGGAACAGGCGGCCGCTGGACTGGAAGAGGTCAGGAGAGAGAGTCCCACCGAGGGCCGGAGGAGCGAGCCAGGGCTGTCCCCGCAGGGCCTGGCCTCTGCGGGGGAGCTCTCCACGTCTCCCCTGGTCAGCCTGGAGGACACCAAGCCAGTGGCCGAGGATTCCACACGGGAGGACGGCGAAGGGGTCCCGGGGGGTGGAGACACCAAGAGCGCCGTGCCAACTTGAGAGGGATCGGGGTCCGACGTGATGGCACACTGGAGGCACCAGGGACGGTAAGGGAAGGAGGGGACGTCCAACACGCTCTCGGGCCGCTTTCTCCTAAGACACCTCCGCGTGTGCAAACGAGCCCACCCTGCTCCCGCTGCAAACTGGGCACGTTCCGATGATTTATTCCATGCGGGTCCTCGAGCGTCATCTCTTTCTGCGAAGACGCGCTGCTGTGACACGGCCGGGCGCGGGGATCGTGGCTGCCAGATGGCTGGTTCGCGGCATCCGTCTTTCTGTCGGCATTTGTTTTATTCGAGATAAGATGTTTTTCTATTAGCATTTAATGTTGTCGATCAAAATTATGGGGAAGAGCTGGGAAGGGACGGGTTTTTAATCAGGCCTCCGTCGTGGTAATGGCGAAGCGGCTGGAGGGAGAGGTGTAATTGAGTGGAATGTGTCCACGGGGCCCTCGGCTGCACTCCATCATGTCAGGGCCCCAGGACCTCGCAGCGTGGGTGTTCCTGGCTTCCCGCCGGCAGCACTGTCTGTCACCGGGCCGACTGGCAGGCGAAGGGGACTTGGGCGGGCTGAGAAGGCTGGCTTCTGGTTTGGAATCCGCAGCCCCTGCCCCTCTGCAGCCTGCGAGGCTGAAGGATTAATTGATCTCAAGTGAAGGAGCCGGAAGGAGGGGAAGGGGCAGGGGACCCCAGGGGTGCTCTGACGTTTTGTTTCTGAGATGAGATGAGGGCTAGATCTAGAAATGATGGGCCTCCCGATCCGGCATGTGCTACCTACCTGCTTTGATTGCCTTTTGGGGCTGGGGAAGAGCTGCTGCTTATGGGTCAGTCTAGTTTCCTGGACCAGCCCTTCACACCTTCAGAACATTCAGGCCACTGCCCCGTGCCACCAGATGCTGGGGTTTTAGAGACAAGACAGAGCTCATGGCCCTACAGGGCAAGAGAGAGGAAAACACCATGACTTCACTACAGCGCAGCCCACGGACAGGACTGAGAACCAAGTGTACAAGGTCAAGGGCACAGAAAGAGGGAACAGTCCCCCCCCCCCCCCACGCCAGCTGCTAATTTCCTTGGGGATGAAATGAGCCTTTCCAGGTGGACCAGAGCTTCAGGGAATTGCAGAGCATCAGCCCACAGACCCTTCTCTGAGCCGGGCTAGGTTCCTCTCCCCAGGATGGTCCAGTGCCGCATCCCAAAGCTCAGAACCCCTCTGAACCACAGTCACTCTTTTGAAACGCCCCCTGCAGGGAAAAGAGAGCCTCCCAAGGTGGCAGGGCTTGGAAATTCATCCTAAGAAACCAAAGCTTGTTCCAGGGCCATGGTCCTGGGTGGGAAACCTGTACAGGTGGCCAGCCCCGGCCTGCACTTCCTGTGGTTTTCGTCTCCTGTGACCCTCTCCTGGCTGAATGACAGCCCGTCGGATATTGTACTGCCTGACTCTGAAGGAGGAAGGAGTGCAACCAGAAGGGCCCACTGTGTGGGCCTCCAGCTGCTGCTCTCCCACTCACCAGAGGTCACCCACCTTGAGAAATGAGAGAGTCCTGGAGTCAGTACCCTGTTGCTCCTTGGGACAAGGACACGTCCTCAGTCCCTGACTGCAGAGCCCCCAGTGTTCCATCCCTGCCTCTGTGTTCCAGTCTGTCCATCACCCCTCAGACCTACCCCATAAGTCCTGCTCAGGGGAGGTGGCTTCTGCAGCTCCGAAGCTCACACAGGCCAGCAGTCAAGAACTTCTCTGGATTGGGCCTCAACTACTGCACAGGACACCAGAGCCACCAAAGGAAAACACAACCAGATTTAATACAATAATAACAAAAAGAAAAATTTTGCCACAGAAGTTCTGGTGTTGACACACAGTTAGCCAAGCGTTTATCTTTAAGGCTCGTTCATCACCTTTTGGAAAGCTGGGCTTATGATAAACTCTAACAGATGTCATCAGGACCAGAAAGCTCTGGGAGCCCCAGAGAGCCTGGGCTTTGGGGAGATGGGGACAAAGGGAGCTTTGACTTAAATTCTCTGTGTACAGTTAGCTTGGGAGGGTCATGTGTTATTAGGTAGACCAGGAGCCAGTGAGTTAGGACCCTGTCACATAGGATCCAAGTCCAACATGCCATTCATATGTGTGTGTGACACTATGTCCCCTCCAACACTGTTCGTCTGTCCCTCAGACATTAAAGGGAGCATCAGCAATTTCTTGTGGTTGTCTGCCTGTCTTCTTAAGAGTTGTTGGGAAAGTTTGTGGCATTCTTGTCCCCACTCCACCAGATGACCCCACGCCAATCATGGTTCTCTCAGCAGCAAGTCACCCTTACAGGAATGTCAACAAGAGGGACGGGAGTTCTCTTGCATAACAAGGAACTCTGAAGTGGGGCACTCCAGGGCTGGTTCATTCCAGAAAGTCAGCAGCGATCTGGGTTTCCATGTCCCTGGTTCACGTTCCCCATGATAAACAAGACAGCTGCACCAGCCCCAAGGATCACCTGCTGCCACACGTGTCCCAGGGCAGAAGGAAGTTTCTCCCGACATATGCAGGTGGGTGCTTTAGGAACAAGGAACCCAGTTCCTGCCACATTTCATTGGTCAGAATCATCACATGCCACCTAACCAAGTCACATGCCTATGTCTATACCAGTCCCTGGCAAGGAGATGGTTCTCCTGTGATGGGGTGGAGTCCATCGAGACTTACCCTCTGGGTTGGGGAGGAGTCTTGTCCCCAGATGCACAGGCACTGAAGGGATAATAGGACAAAGCAGACCATGTCTTCGAAGCGTAGGAGACTTGGAATAGATTTAACTAGACTTTGAGCCTCACGTGTCTAGGGTCTTGCAGCTGTCCTGCTCTGTAGGCGGAGGCTCCCGCCTGTTAGACTCTACAGGTGTGTCTGTCCACTTATTGTCCCAGCTGGCTTGCCTACAGAATGCAGAAGAGTCTGGATAAATGCAGCTGAGCTGGCTGTTCTCCTAATGAAGGCTTCTTCCCACACTCTGCCTTCCTGGGGATGCTATTTCTTTCTTTTAATTAAGGCATGTGGAGATGGATCAGTGTTTGTAAACCAGGCATTTCTCATCTAGATTCCTTCCGGTTCCACACTCCTCCTGCCCACCTGCCACCCTCTTCCCCTGCCTTCTCCCACAGCTTGCCCCAGGACCACTGGCCAGAGACCTGAATGGCCTCCGCTCCCAAACACATATCCCCATCCCCTTGGCAAATTCTAGAACCAGGCTCTGCCATCAGCCATTCGCACTTTGGAGTGAATTTTCCCATGAGTTCCTCCACTGGGAGCGTTTGCACCCTGCTGATCATACGGCATGGAAAGTTGTTTCCTCTTGAAGGAACTTCAAAGACCAGATGCTTGCTTATTGAGGGCATCTTTCCTGGCTCTTTACAATGACAGTTTCCCTTGTCCCTCTGGCTGTCTTGCTCCTACAGCACTGTGGGTGACGGTACCTACTTCTCTTCAGAAAAGTCTTTATCTGAGCACCTTCTCTCTCCGGTATCATTCTGGAAGCCTCCATCTGGATCAGTCCTCCTCCTTACTAACACCGAGGGTAGCTTCAGACAGCTCCAGTTAGGACTCCAAAAAGTCAAAGCCCAACTCACTGCTTTAATACATTCCCTTTTCCCTAAATTTCTTTCGGCACAGAGAAAAAAAAAATTGAAGATCAGAGACATGCGATCGGGAGCTCAAAGCCAATCTAATTAGAAAGAGAAACCGAAAAAAACAAGAAGGCGTTGTCTCTCGATATTACTGTGGCTCACAAAATAAAACAAGTTGATACAGCATGAAGGCAATTTAAAGTGATAGATACAGATGTGCTGTCTTACATTTCATATCACCTCTTTACTAAGAGAATTTTTCTTCTGGATGCAGAGAGAAAGTCTGCATAATGCTGGATGGTTTGATCTGGAGAATCTGTGAGCTCAGGAATATATTTGGGGATCTTATCCAAGGCCAGTGATAGCCTATTAAAGTTAAAACAATTGGCTTTTTAATTTTTTTTATTTAAAGAAAGAAGGAACTTCTATTCATGTGCAGACCTTGCTAGATTGGGTTCTGTGATCATCATGTATCGCAACTATATCTTTTTTGTTACCTGAAATAAAAATGTGATAATTTTCCTGAAATTGATAATTAATTATATTATTTGCCTTGTTCTCCCTGCTACTCTCCCTGCAGGGGCTGAAGATTGCTTCCAACGGTATTGTAGCAACTCATCCAATCTGTCACCTAAAATTATTTTATCATCTGGTAGTCATGAAAAAGATGGGGGATGTAAAGATTTTATGCTTTCAGTCGAAAAAGGCAGATCTAAAATCAGTTAGTTTATTTCCTGCAGTCTTTCAAGTTGACCAAAGTGCTCGCTGATTTGCTCTATTTTCTTACGTTTTTAGTATTTCTGTGTATATGCACTAAAAAGTCCCGCTCAGGGGAAAAAAAATTCACTGCAATTCTGAGAAAAAGCTTATCCTAAACATCTAAAGATAGCATTTCTAATTATTGTCTACATTGTGTTTAAACTATGCAAACTTGAACATTATTCTCATTTTACCAGCTGTGTCTAGGTAGAGTCATTACATCAAACGCTTCTAATTTTACAAAAAGAAATCAAAACAAGTGTGTGTTTAAGTCCCAGTGACAAACTCGAACCCTGTGAGTCAAATAGGCAAACTGATTAGCAAGCCGCTGGGAAGTCAAAACAGCAAATATAAGGAGATTAACAAAACAGATCTGTAAGATTCGAGGAGTAAAAATAGACTCCAGAGGCCATGCAGGGTCCGATGGGCGGTCTTGGTGGCACACATAAGGTTCTATGCCAAGAGCCAGATGTCTGCCTTGTGGTTCACGGTCTTCCCTTCATCAATCCACCCCCGCCCGCCACCCACCAGGAGCTGGGATAGCAGGGTTCATCTCAGCCAGCCATTCAGTGGATGCAGAAGTCCTTTTTGGAAACCTCAGAGGTAGCCACCTTCACCTGGATCCTTCTGGTTGCATGACACTGTCCTCTAAGTCAGCACAGTCCATTAATAGGGAGCTGTTTTTCCGACTTAGAGCCATTGCTTTAACTAGATATTCATTAGATCCTTATCAGGTAAGCAGGTGCTGTGCACCTGTTATGAATAATACTTGATGAAATCTTCAGAACAATCCAGTGTGAGGATCTTATTTTACAGATAAGAAAACCCAGGTTCCGAGAAGTTGAATGACATGTTCAGGTCACACAGCTTCCAAAGCTAGGGTCCAAACAGCCTTCTGACCTGAAACTGAGTTGGCCACTGCGGTGCTAGACAATTCCTTTGCCCTCCCAGAAAAGTGGTTGGCCCTCCGATTTGTTACTCGTCTCTGGAGCCTCCCAGGATAATGTGCCAATCCTACTCCCATTAACAGAAGGGAAATGAATGAGTCTGCTAAGGGGTCTCCCCGGGCCTGTCTAGGGGCCGAGGGTGGGGAAGAGGAAAACTACAACAGAAGACTTTAACAAGCACCTGCATTCTTTGGGAAAACGAAAATCAAACCCCCTTGATGATCCTGAGTCAACCTTTCTCTGGGCAGCAGAGGGGAAGACAGGGTGGGGGTGATTTATTCCCTTCCTGAGGATTCTTAGGTAATTGCTGCTGCATTTTCACAACTTTCTATTGTGCATCTAAGCAAACAGTCCATTTAAGATCAGGATATTTAAAGACTCCGTTTGCTAGTGCCCTTTCAGTGCTGACCGGTAAGTTTCCAGTGAACATTTCAAACTAGGAGGAACCAGGTGGTGGAGCAAAGCCACCAGCCTTTTTCTCCAGTTGTCACTAGGGTTTAAGGCAAGATGTTAAAATAACAAGTTCGTCCTCCTTAGCGGCAAAAATAACCAATGGGGATGGGTTTCTGGCTGTGGTTCAGTTTGACTCACTGCCTGATGAGTCTGGGAGAAATGGCCTCTGAGCATCCAGGGAGGAAAATCCACAGCTGGGAAGTGGGTCTCCCGGGAGGCAGTTACCACAAGTGCTTTTGTTTGGTGAATGAAGGGCATGCCAAGACTCTTCTCGTGTGTGTACAGGTTATAATCTTCAAAAAGGGAGCAGGACCCCCACCCCAGCCCCAATCAAAATCAGCTGCCTTTGGGGCCCACCACTTCCCTCTGCCTTTGCAACTTGTCCTGGCACAGGTAATTCCAGCACCTTCTGATGCCAGCACCAAGCCCTGAAACTCACCAGTCACATGGCTTGACTGACAATGACTTGTACGTTTGGGAAGTATACCAAAGGCTGCATTCAGAGGCAGAGGCCACTGCCCAGCTAGGCTGGTGCTTGCCTCATCCCTCCTTGGCCATTGGCATTGA